>NC_052075.1:16276250-17577500 GCF_015852505.1 Tachyglossus aculeatus
GGAGGGAGAGAAAACCAGCTGAATGTTTTTGTTTTTTTATTGATTCCATTGATTCCTATTGAAACGTAAATTACAATTGAAAGCAACAGATTAGGAGATAAATCGGCGGCAGGCATCACGGTTGGCCAGCTTGTCAGCACAGAAATAGACAGCTGTAGTTGGAGTAATTGATTTAATGGGAAGACCATAAACCTGGGAGGCAGAGGGCCGAATTCTAATCTCAGAACAACCACTTGCCTGCTGACCTTGAGCAAGTCACATAAACTTCTCCGTCCCTCAATTTCCTCATCTATAAAATGATGATTCAATTCCTCTTCTCCCTCTTATTTAGACTGTAAGCCCCATGTGGAACAGGAACTGTATCCAACCTGATTAGCTTGTCGACCCCAGCAGTACAGTACTTGACACATAACAAGCACATAACAAATATTCATTCATTCAATCATACTTATTGAGCACTTACTGTGTGCAGAGCACTGTGCTAAGTACTCGGGAGAGTACAATTCAACAATAAACAGACACATTCCCTGCCCACAACCAGCTTACTGGCTAGGGAGGGGGAAGCAGACATCAATATGAATAAATTACAGCTATGTACATGTGTACATTATTTTATTTTACTTGTACATATTTACTATTCTATTTATTTTGTTAATGATGTGCATCTAGCTTTACTTCTATTTATTCTGACGACTTGACACCTGTCCACATGTTCTGTTTTGTTGTCTGTCTCCCCCGTCTAGACTGTGAGCCCATTGTTACGTAGGGACCGTCTCTATATGTTGCCAACTTGTACTTCCCAAGTGCTTAGTACAGTGCTCTGCACACAGTAAGTGCTCAATAAATACGATTAAATGAATGAAGTGCTGTAGGGCTGGGAAGGGGGGAAGAAAAAAGGGAGAAAGTCAAGGTGATGCAGAAGGGAGTGGGAGAAGAGGAAAGGAGGGGCTTAGTCTGGGAAGGCCTCTTGGAAGCAATGCACTCTCAATAAGGCTTTGAAGGCAGGGAGAGTAATTGTCTATTGGATTTGAGGAGGGAGGGAATTCCACATCAGAGGTAGGATATGGGTGAGGGGTTGGTGGCTAGACAGGCAACATCGAGGCACACAAAGAAAGTTAGCATTAGAAGAGTGAACTCGCGGGCTGGGTTGAAGAAGGAGAGTAGCAAAGCGAGGTGGGAGGGGGCTAGATGGTGGAGTGTTTTAAAGCCAATGGTGAGGAGTTTTCGTTTGATGTGGAGGGAGATGAGCAACCACCGGAGTCTTTTGAGGAGTGGGGTGACATGGTCTGAATGTTTTTGTAGAAAACCTATCTGCACAGTGGAGTGATGTATGGACTGGAGTGGGAAGAGACAGGAGGCTGGGAGGTCAGCAAGAAGGCTGATGCGGTAATCCAGGCAGGATAGGATGAGGGATTGTACTAACATGATAGCAGTTTGGATGGAGAGGAAAGGGTGGATTTTAGCAATGTTGTGAAGGTGGGACCGACAGGATTTAGTGATGGATTGCATATGTGGGTTCAGTGAGAGAGGAGTCAAGGATAATGTCAAGGTTAGGGGCTTGTGAGACAGGAATAATATTATAATAATTATGATATTTGTTAATTGCTTACTGTGTACCAGTCACTGTACTAAGCGCTGGGGTGGTTACAAGCAAATCAGGTTGGACGCAGTCCCTGTCCCACATGGGTCTCACAGTCTCAATCCCCATTTTACAGATAATGGGGTAACTGAGGCACAGAGAAGTGAAATGAGTTGCCCAAGGTCACACAGCAGACAAGTGGCAGAGCAGAGATTAGAGCCCCCTTCTTGACTGTTCTTCCCCTTCTAGACTGTGAGTCCACTATTGGGTAGGGACCGTCTCTATATGATGCCAACTTGTACTTCCCAAGCGCTTAGTACAGTGAGTACTGAGCATACAGTAAGCGCTCAATAAATACGATTGAATGAATGAATGAATGAACCCACGACCTTCTGATTCCCAGGCCAGTGATCTACCCACTATTCCATGCTGCTTCTCTAAGAAGGATGGTGGTGCCGTCTGAAGGGATGGAAAAGTCCAGGGCAGGACAGGGTTTGGGTGGGAAGATAGACAGTTCCGTTTTGGACATGTTAAACTTGAGGTGATGGGACCACGTCCAAGTGAGACATCTTGAAGGCAGGAGGAAATGTAAAACTGCAGAGAGGGAGAGAAATCAGGGATGGAGATGGCAATTTGGGTTTCATCCATATAGAGGTGGTAGTTGAAGCCACGGGATTGAATAAATTCTCCAAGGGAGTAGGTGTAGTTGGAGAATAGAAGGGGACCCAGAACTGAACCTCGAGGGACCCCCACAGTTAGAGGGTGGGAGGCAGAGGAGGAGCCGGTGATGGAAGATATCACAATTACTATTATTACTAATTATTATTACAAGTAGTAGTGTGTGCACAATGCGGTCAGGACTGTGGGCTCTAGTAGGTAAGCGCATTATCGGCAGGAAACGTGTTTGCTAATCCCGGCTCCACCACATGTCCGCTGTGTGACCTTGGGCAAGCCCCTTAACTTCTGGGGGCTACAGTTACCTCAACTGTAAAATGGGGATTAAGAGTGTGAGCCCCATGTAGGACAGGGACTGTGTCCAAACTGGTTAACTTGTATCTAGCCACCATGCTTAGAACAGTGCTTGGCTTAACAAATACCATAATTGTAATTATTATTACATTCCATTCTGGTGTATTGCTGTGAGAAGCAGTGTGGTCCAGTGGAAAGAGCACGGGCCTGGAGTCAGAAGGATCTAGGTTCTAATTCCGGCTGCCACTGTCTGGTGTGTAACCTTGGGTGAGTCACTTAACTTCTCTGTGCCTCAGTTGCCTCAGTTACCTCATCTGTAAAATGAAGGTTAAGACTGTAAGCCCCATGTGGGACATGGATTGTGTCCAACCTGTTTGCTTGTATCCACACCAGGTCTTAGAACAGTACCTGGCACATAGTAAGTGCTCAACAAATACCATCAAAAAGAGTATTGTATTCTCCAAAGTGTTTCGTACAGTGGCATTCAATAAACATGATGGATTGATTAATTGGGCCCTCCATTAGCCTTTTCAGTTACCCACACACACACATACATCCATGGGTGCCACCCCCTTACATACACTCACTTCCCAGCTGGATTTCATCATTCACAATGTCTCAACACAATAAGGAATGGTTTGTATACACAGTACAGAAAGGAAGGTAATCACACATCCACTCTTTAGCCACACCTGCAAGCATAGATGGATTTCTCCCCCTTCTAGACTGTGAGCCCACTGTTGGGTAGGGACCGTCTCTATATGTTGCCAACTTGTACTTCCCAAGCGCCTAGTACAGTGCTCTGCACACAGTAAGCGCTCAATAAATATGATTGAATGAATGAATGAATGAATTTCACTATCTCCCCCTCTAGACGGTAAGCTCTTTTTGGGCAGGGAACACGTCTACTAATTCTGTTACAGTATCCTCTCCCAAGCGCTTAATACAGAGCTCTGCACCCAGTAAGCACTCAATAAATACCATTGATTGGTTGTTAAATAAAAGGTTAACTATGTATGGATATGTATTTATATGTTTTATATTGTTTTTCTATTTATTCTGAAGGTTTTGACACCTGTCTACATGTTTTGTTCTCTGTCTCCCCCTTCTAGACTGTGAGCCCGTTGTTGGGTAGGGACCATCACTACATGTTGCCAACTTGTACTTCCCAAGCAGTTAGTACAGTGCTCTGCACACAGTAAGCGCTCAATAAATACGATTGAATGAATGAATATGGAAATATATCATATATAGAACTGCACATATACATTCAGACAGATCAGGGTACAAAAGAGAGTTCTTTGGAACATTCACAGTTAATACATTTCAAATGTTTAGTCCCTTCTAAGGCCTATTTGAAGGCAAAATAGTTGTTTAGATCAGTTCTTCTAGTTGGGCCCTAAATTCAATATCTAACAAAGGTGATTTTATCCAGGTTTCTACCCTGGAGAAACAAACTGAGGGTACAAAGAAGTGAAATCAGGTGGATAAAGAATCTGTTGTAAACCCCGTGGGAAAGTTTTCGTGACTATTTTCTATATTGTTTTCACTTGAACTCAAAGATGAGAGTTCTGACCAAGCTGTTTCCTGTGAAGCTAAGTTTGGAAGAAAAACAGTTTCTCTGTCTCAAATGTCAAGTGATGTAGGTCCTTTGGTGAGCGAGTCCCATTGCCAGGTACTTGCTGGCTCAACTGAAAATGGCTCTTTCTCTGACCTGATATATATCTGCTCAAAATGAAGCAACTTAAAACATCAATCCAGTGGTATGATTTGGTCATTTCCACACAGATCATTTTACATGTATTCCCCCGGCTCCCAACAAAGCAAAGTGCTGTTGTTGTTGCTTTCTGAAATAAGCATTCATCTCTATTTTGATCTTGTATGAAATATAGCCTACTAGCTTTCAGTTATTCAGAAATGCTGGTGTGCTGACCTTCAAAGAACATGACATATGCTTCTAATTCCCTTCTCGCCACACAGTGTTCGTTAGCATCCTAGGCAGCTACGGAGAACTTAGAGGGTGCTTTGATTCTAACTGTGTATTTTAGGAAACTCTCCTACATGAATTCATACTGCTTCCATCTTGCTAAATTATCAAAAAGCATGGTTTTTGCCTCGTGAGTTTTGCAAGCCAATTGGAAACTCTGACAGTCATGCTTGAATGTGTTATTCATTCTTTCACTTTTACAGGAACTGCTCATGGTAAACTCATTCACTCATAACTGCTGTGCTATTTTGGTGGGTTTAAACAGGTATTGAACAATGCATTTTAATAATGGCAAATCCAGGATAATTGCCTGGAAGCTCAATGAGGGCAGAAGCAGCTGGATACAATCTCTGCAGGCTAGATTTATGTGCTCTGTACCATTTTTTTTTCTCAGGAGGAGAGGATTCTGAACCTTTGAGAATACAACAGAACAATATAACAGCCACGTTACCTTCATGCAACAGAGTTCCCTGCCCACAAATGAGTTTACATTCTAGAGTCCTACTCACTGAGATCTGTAAACCCATGGTGGTGTGCAGAAATGTGGGAAATCGTAGGAAACAAGTCCATTTTTTAAAGAGTTCTAAGCACACCAATTTATACAAGGGGAGGAATAATAATTTCTAAAGCAATGGAAAACTGAATATGTTCTAATTAAGTAGCCCATTGAAATAATTACGAATGGTCATTCATTTTCAATTCTATAGCGATGACTCAGAATCCAGGCCTAACTTGTGACTATTAGAGAACACTAAAAAATACTATATTATTGACACTGGGAGAAAATTGAGCTCTGAGAAACTAGGTTCCAGACTACTGCGGGTTTTCTCAGTTCATATCCTAAAAACAAGCAAACCCGAAGGATATTGAATAATGGAAACTTTCAAATGAAAGTCAACTGGTTTCTTCTCACCAGGAAGAGCGTATTTTAGCAAAAGCTTGTGTGAAGGGTGGTTTGTATCTCGGGTCTGATGCTGTCGAGTCATCTCTGACCCATAGCAACACCATGGACACATCTCTCGCAGAACACCCCACCTCCATCTACAATCGTTGGTAGTATATCCATAGACTTTTCTTGGTAAAAATATAGAAGTGGATTACCATTGACTTCTTCCATGCAGTGAACTTGAGTCTCCACCCTTGACTCTCTCTGATAGTGCTGCTGCCCAGCACAAGTAAGTTCTGACCTGTAGCAGATTGCCTTCCACTTGCTAGCCACTGCTTAGAATGGGTATGCCTCTGCTTGACACTCCCTCCCTTAGTTCGATATTGGTAGAGTACTGGAACTCTCTGCATCTTACCTCCTTCCCTTCCCCACAGCACCTGTATATATGTATATATGTTTGTACATATTTATTACTCTATTTATTTATTTATTTTACTTGTACATATCTATTCTATTTATTTTATTTTGTTAGTATGTTTGGTTTTGTTCTCTGTCTCCCCCTTTTAGACTGTGAGCCCACTGTTGGGTAGGGACTGTCTCTATATGTTGCCAGCTTGTACTTCCCAAGCGCTTAGTACAGTGCTCTGCACACAGTAAGCGCTCAATAAATACGATTGATGATGATGATGTTGAAGTGGATGGATGGATGGATGGATGGATGGATGGATGGATTGAGAAGCAGCATGGCTCAGTGGAAAGAGCCCGGGCTTTGGAGTCAGAATTCATGGGTTCAAATTCCGGCTCTGCCAATTGTCAGCTGTGTGACTTTGGGCAAGTCACTTAACTTCTTTGGGCCACAGTTACCTCATCTGTAAAATGGGGATTAAGACTGTGAGCCCCCCGTGGGACAACCTGATCACCTTGTAACCTCCCCAGCACTTAGAACAGTGTTTTGCACATAGTAAGTGCTTAATAAATGCTATTATTATTATTATTATTATTATTCTCTGGGTCTCAGTAG
The DNA here is from genome assembly GCF_015852505.1 of Tachyglossus aculeatus. Lineage (NCBI taxonomy): Eukaryota > Metazoa > Chordata > Mammalia > Monotremata > Tachyglossidae > Tachyglossus > Tachyglossus aculeatus. The sequence goes on from NC_052075.1 coordinate 16,282,693, forward strand.
CTCATCTGAAAAATGGGGATTAAGACTGTGTTTCTCAGGTGGGGCAAGGACTGTGTCCATCCTAATTAGCCTATATGTACTCCAGCACTTAAAATAGTGTCTGGCAAATAGTAAGTGCTTAATAAATATCTTTAAAAGAGTGACCTGGCCACTCACCAAATGGATTCCGGTGAACCTGTACTTAGAAATGCTTAACTAATGCTGCTGCCGTGGAGTCATGTTATACTATTAATCTACCTATCAATGAATCAGTTGTACTTATTGAGCGCTTAATGTGTGCAGAGCACTGTACTAAGTGCTTGGGAGAGTACAATACAACGGAGTTGACAGGAATATTCCCTGCCCAAGATGAGCTTACAATCTAGCGGGGGAAACAGACATTAATATAAATAACTAAATTATAGCTATGTCCTTAAATGCTGTGAGAAAGCTACGTAAGCTTTCCCTTTAGGATGTAGAATCCACATTCCAATATACACTGTAAATAATAGAGTGTGCTTTGTTATGCAGGGTAATCCTGCTCAGGGACTTCATATGTCTGGAGAATTAAAATCTGAACACTAATGGTCAGGAAGAAGACATGACAGAGCGAGGGTCACCGTCTGTGTATGGCTAAATGTTAGTGTCTGTCTCCCCCACTAGACTGTCAACTTGTGGGCTGGGAATGCATTTGTTTACTGTTGTATTGTACTCTCTCCAGTGGTTAGCACAGTGCTCTGCACACAGTAAGCACTCAATAAATACGATTGAATGAGAAGACCACAGTCCCAGCTTTATTGGCCACTCAAAAAATGCCGTCTTTGGTTGTATTGTCATGCCAAATATGTGCAGCACCTGGTGTTGTTTTCTCTTTTATCTCACTGTCTCCCTTTCCAGGAAAAAGGTTTTGGTCAAAATGAGCCACTCCCCTCCTGAGTGGTGGCAGTGCACCTGCAGTTCTGCCCTTGGTAATCAACTCTTCATTTTCAGCTGGGACACAATATCATTCATCCATTCATTCAGTCATTTATTGAGCACTTACTGTGTGCAGAGCACTGTACTAAGCGCATCATCAGAGACTTTGTTTCAAAACGTCACATTTAAAAATTCTTCTGTAAAATGGGGATTAAGACTGTGAGCCCCATGTGGGACATGGACTGTGTCAAACTTGATTAGCTTACGTCTACCCCAGAGCATAGTATAATGCCTGGCACATAATAAGCACTTAACAAATGCCATAAAAAAGTCCACGTAGGTATTAGTGAAAAAGGCAGCCTGCAATATTGCTCTGGATTACCATTTGAGTGGGGAACTTGCATTTTTCATTGGTATTTGTTAAGTGCTTATTCTTTGTCACACGCTGTTCTAAGCACTGGGGTAGATAAAAGTTTATCAGGTTGAACCCACTCCCTAGCCAACATGGGGCTCACAGTCTAAATTGGAGGTGGGGGGCTGGGTGGTTACTCCTCATTTTACAGATGAGGGAACTGAAGCACAAAGAAGTTAAGTGACTTGTCCAAGGTCACACAGCCAAGCCACTGGCATAGCCAAGGTTACGATCAGGTTCTCTGACTCTCTGGCCCATGCTCTTTCCACTAGGCTATGCCTACGTCTCATGTGATTTAACTATGGTGGGCATGACTGGAACTTATAATTTCCAGTGCACTGAAATGAATTAGTGAAATGGTATTTAATACTATCAATTTGTTCAAATACCTAGGCTCATCTTGTATCTATAAATTATATATTCTACATGATTTATTTATTTTAATGTCTGTTTCCCCCTCTTAGACTGTAAGCTTGTGGTGGCAGGGACCGTGTCTATCAACTCTGTTGTGCTGAACTCTCCCAGGTGTTTAGTACAGTGCTCTGAACACAGTAAGCAGCCAATAAATACCACTGATGATGATGATATCCTTATCTAGCATATATAACCCTGAATTTGGGTTGAACGGCCCCTGTGAGAGATTGTTCTGGCCCCATCTGTTCTACATCATTTTAAAGGCTTGCTTGAAGTTCCACATGCATACTCGAACGTGCTCAAAACATGTTCAGTTTAGATCCCAGAGGCTGCAGCTTCTCCTCCTCACCCACTGAGGCATTAATAAGAACTTAGTGTATGCCATCCACTGTGCTAATAGGTAGGATTGATAAAAATGATATCAGGTGACCCAGTCACCTGCTTACCACCCCTCTCGTCGTCAAAAAGAAAGATGTACAAGCTTGAAATGTCGTCAAGATGTCTCAGTTTTCCACAAAAATAATACGGGCAGCTCTCAATCAATCAATCAATCAATTGTATTTATTGAGCGCTTACTGTGTGCAGAGCACTGTACTAAGCGCTTGGGAAGTACAAGCTGGCGACATATAGAGACAGTCCCTACCCAACAGTGGGCTCACAGTCTAAAAGGGGGAGACAGAGAACAAAACCAAACACACTAACAAAATAAAATAAATAGAATAGGTATGTACAAGTCAGTAGCAATCATGTTCATTACAAATGGCTATTAAGGAGCTGATTAACCCATTGGGAATAAAACGGGCAATTGAAGCAGCGTGGCTCCGTGAAAAGAGCCCAGGCTTTGGAGTCAGAGGTCATGGGTTCAAATCCCAGCTCCGCCAATTGTCAGCTGTATGACTTTGGGCAAGTCACTTAACTTCTCTGTGCCTCAGTTACCTCATCTGTAAAATGGGGATTAAGACTGTGAGCCCCACATGGGACAACCTGATCACCTTGTATCCCCCCAGTGCTTAGAACAGTGCTTTGTACATAGTAAGCACTTAACAAATAACATCATTATTATTATTAATTGCCTTGGCTAAACAGTCCAGGAACCATGGGAAAGGGCATTTGGAAGATTTTGTGCTTGTAGGCTGTTTGTTTCTTTTTAATTTCAATGAAGCAGCAAGAATGCTACCTTTTCATTTAGGTCCAGGAGGTGAGAGAAATCAAACAGTGAGGTCTGAAGGAATCTGGCATTACGACATCTCAGAACATCAGATAATTTTCTCATGCTTTAACTCGAACTGCTCTCATCTGATCTTTCCTGTGTGGTTAAGATAAAAGCACAACCCAAATGTACATTATGGTAGATTACAGAGCATTCTGAAGGCTATTTGCTTATTCTTTAATCCCACCAACCCAGATTTGATGCAGGAGAACCCAAAGGCATGTCTGTAATTTGTAATTGTGAGTGACCTTAGGTTTAGTAGTTTAAATACGACATGAACCACCCATTTCAGAATTATGTAAATATACTGCTTAAAATGAGAATAGTCTGTTAGTTGTTTTACAGAGGTTGATGATAAATGGCATTTTTCTTACTCTGATTTTTTTTTCTCTTCCAAACACTTATGAATAAGTGACGCAGTTCTGAGGAATCAATTTCAGGTCTGGGTTGCTAAATGTTATAAATTCTATCTCATTAACTTAGTACTATGACACTCAGGAAATACCTTATCAAACCTCAAAGGGAAATGTATTCTAACTGATGCAAATCAGATACAACCTAGCAGTCAACACTTATCTAAAGGGCTTAGTGTAGCTCAGTGGAAAGAGCATGGGATTCGGAGTCAGTGGTCATGGCTTCAAATCCCAGCTCTGCCAATTGTCAGCTGTGTGACTTTGGGCAAGTCACTTAACTTCTCTGTGCCTCAGTTCCCTCATCTGTAAAATGGGGATTAAGACTGTGAGCCCCATGTGGGACAACCTGATCACCTTGTAACCTCCCCAGTGCATAGAACAGTACTTTGCACCTAGTAAGCTCTTAATAAATGCCGTTATTATTATTATTATTATTATTGAGAATCAACTGACAAACGAGAACGGCTATTATCTGATGCAATAATAATCACTTCCCTGAGGTTTCCATTTCTGTTTCCCAATCACTTAAAAATAAAATTTAAAAAAGCATTTATTTGAAAGTGAAAGCAACAGAAATGGATCTAATTTTAGCTGGATACTTACCAGGCTCCAAAGGGCTAAATCAGGTATGTTCACTCAGACCAGAGAACAGACACAGATTTAGCTTGTCTCCTGAAAAATCAGAGAAGACATATTTTTTTTAATGGTACTTGTTAAGTGTTTACTAATGTACTAGGCACTGTATTAAGTGCTACAGTAGATACAAGATAAATCAGATTGGACATAGTCCCAATCCCACATGGGACTCATAGTCTTAATCCCGATTTTACAGATGAGGTAACTGAGACCCAAAGAAGTTAAGTCACCTGCCCAAAGTCACAAAGCAGATAAGGGGCAGAGTCAGGTTTAGAACCCAGGTCTTTCTGCTTCCCAGCCCTGTGTTCTATCCACTAGGCTACTCTGTTTCTCAGAAAGTTAAATAGACTATGAAGAGATCTGCCATTTCCATTGCTGTTTCTGCTGTTGTCAATTCATCCCACTCCAACCCATCCTGGAGCTAATTGGAGTGAGGTGGTTTGAGCTAGAATATATAACCTCTCCCTTGGTGTGGGTTGTGGGCTTAGGCTGGAACCACACCGCACATAAAGTCAGTCTGTTCCTTCGCAATAATATGAATAATAACTGTGGTGATGGTGAAGCACGGGAGTAAATACAAATGATCAAGTTGGACACAGTTCCTGTCCCACAGGGACAGTCTAAGGGGCAGAACAGGCATTGAATTCCCATTTTACAGATGAGGAAACTGTGGCCCAGAGAACTTAAATGATTTGGAGAAGCAGCCTGGCCTAGTGGAATGAGCACAAACCTGGGAGTCAAAGGACCTAGGTTCTAATCCCAACTTTGCCACTTGTCTGCTGTGTGATCTTGGTCAAGTCATTTAACTTCTCCATGCCTGTTTCATCACCTGTGAAATGGGGATGAAAGCTGTGAGTCGCATGTGGGACATGGACTGTGTCCAACCTGATTAGCTTGTATATACCCCAACACTTAGGTCAGTGACTGGCACATAGTAAGTACTTAACAAGTACCATTTAAAAAAATTTGCCCAAGATAACACAGCAGGCAAGTGACTGAATTAGGGGAAGTAGCATGGCAGAGTGGATAGAGCACAGGCTTGGGAATCAGGAGGTATCGGGTTCTAATTCCAGCCCTGCCACAAGTCTGCTGGGTGACCTTAGCCAGATCACTTAACTTCCCTGTGCCTCCGTTACCTCATCTGTGAAAAATGGGAATTGAGTGTGAGCCCAATGTGGGACAGGGACTGTGTCCAACCTAATTCGTACTACCCCAGCACTTAAAACAGTGCTTGGCACATAGTAAGTGCTTAACAAATACCAGTTCCTCTGACTCCCAAACCCATTCTTTTTCCACTGTGCCACAGTGCTTCCCAGCCAGGAATGTGTAGCCGTGATTTTGTCTAACATCTTGTTTCCTTCACTTCTTACTTTGTCCCATTTCAGTTCACAGACCTGCATCCTGCTGTAATCTCCCTCCACAGATGTCCAGGAGCTTCCATTCAGTAATCCTCATTTGAATTCAGCCTAACTGCCTTCCCTCCAAAATATAGAAGCACAGATTCCACCCAGAGATATATTTCATTCATTTTCTTAGTCATTTCATTTATGTATTGATCTGTACATTTAGTTATTTGTTCAGCTGTTCTGCCCTGAATGGTATGTACTGCTTCCTGCATTATCCTTGTTCTTCCTCTAGCTCTCACTGTCTATAAATAATTTCTGTTTGGGTCTTGTAAGCTCCTTAAAGGCAGGCCCAGTGATTAGAGAAGCAGCGGGCGGGAAATATATCTACCAACTCTGTTGTGTTGTACTGTCCCAAGTGCTTACTACACAGCTCTAGATAAAGTAAGTACTCAATAAATACAGTGGATCAACTGATTGATTGATTCTACTGATCGATTAATTGATGGATTGATTAAAGAGAAAGTTAGGAGCATTGGAGGACCCAGGCCTAATCATGAGAATGAGTGATTAAGAGGTTCCTCTAAATGTCTTGATGCCACTCTCACCATTGTCATTGGCATCTCTGATATTCTTGGGTTTTTATTGCAGTGATAGCTCAACTTGTTGACCATCTGGCTCATATCCTCTGAAGTCCCAGAAAGTCAGCATGATGTAGATTAAACCATAAACTTGTTCTGGGGAAACAGTGCGGCATGGGGAAGCAGTGTGGTGTAGTGGATGGAACACAGGCCTGGGAGACAGAAGGTCCTGGGCTCTAAACACAGCTCTGCCATATATCTGCTGTGTGATTTGGGGCAAGACACTTCACTTCTCTGGGCCTCAGTTCCCTCATCCATAAACTGGGGACTAAGAGTGTGAGCCCCACTGTGGGACAGGAACTGTGTCCAGCCTGATTAACTTATGTCTACTCCAGTGCTTAGAACAGTGCTAGGCACACAATAAACATATAACAAGTACCGTTTTTATTATTATTATTAGATTGTAAGGTCTATGTGGGCAGGGAATGTCCCTACCATGTGTCTACCGTCTCTATTGTGCTCTCTCAAGTACTTAGTGCAGTGCTAGGCACAGAGTAAGTGCTTAATAAATGATAATAATAATAATGATAGCATTTATTAAGCGCTTACTATGTGCAAAGCACTGTTCTAAGCACTGGGGAGGTTACACGGTGATCAGGTTGTCCCACAGGGGGCTTACAATCTTAATCCCCATTTTACAGATGAAGTAACTGAGGCACAGAGAAGTTAAGTGACTTGCCCAAAGTCACACAGCTGACAATTGGTGGAGCCGGGATTTGAACCCATTGCCCTCTGACTCCAAAGCCCATGCTCTTTCCACTGAGCCATGCTGCTTCTCTAAGCTCTAAATAAGATTGATGAGTGGATTGTCTCCCAAGCATTTAGCACAGTAAGCATTCAATAAATATAACTGAGTGATTGATTGACTGAGTGGCCTAAATGAGGGCTGGAAGTCACTGCATGCTGTCAATCAGGTGAGACCAGTGATCAGTAGCTCCAAAGGTGCTACTACCTACTGTAATCTCCTCAGGGAAATCCCTGACAATAGCAGAGTTGCCTAGGGTGGCTATTACCTTGAATTGGGTGGCTATCCCATCCAGTTGCTGATATTGCTCAGCAAAATCCTATTTGGAAACTCCTGGACAAGGAGATGTGTGAGGAATAGGAGAGGGGAGGATTTAGTTTGAATCTACCTTCGCCTCTGAATCGCCTGCTTTTGAGACGTGCAGGGACTCCTGGATCCCATTTTTGAGTTTGGTGGGATCCAGGCCTCTCTGGGACAACAGGAATCCCTTCTCTCCTAGTGCTCTGAACTGGGAACCAGGAATATTCTGTTTGCCCATATTCCCACCCTTGCCCAATCCCTACCACCTACTCTCAAACTTCCCAGTGGGATACTTGATAATGTGACATCATGAGTGTCCTATTATTTTGGGGGAGAGTCCCATATGATTTTCAAGTTTTTTGTTCACCCTAAGCCTGCTAACTGCAGATTCAGATATAAAATAGGAGATTTTCTCACAGAATCATGATTTTCCAAGATTCTCAGCCACAGTGGCTGTTTCTTTTTCCTCCATTTCACAAGCAATAAACTTGATTACTATTATGCTATTTAATAAGTACTTCCAGAAAAGTCCTTAGCCTGAAATATACACAGCTGTAATTTTAGCTTTAATATCCAAAGTTGCAGTGCCATGAATGGAGGTCATTATTTTCAGCCGTTTTAATGCTCAGTGAGTGTTGAAACAGTCTAAAACAGAGCAGTTTAACTGGTGCTCAATCACAATCCAAAGCAGGAGAATTCATTAGAGTCATTTTTAAGGAATATAAAGAGTTTCTGGGTTACCCAGATGGCTGAATACCAACAATATGTGGGTATAGTACAGCTCCTGAAAGTCCAGCTCTCATCAGACTTCTCAGACCAATAACTGGGGGGGCAGGGGGCAGGAGGGGTGTGTGTGTGTGTGTGTGTGTGTGTGTGTGTGTGTGTGTGTGTGTGTGTGTGTGTGTGTGTGTGTGTGTGTGTGTGTGTGTGTGTGTGTGTGTGTGTGTGTGTGTGTGTGTGTGTGTGTGTTTTTTACGAGCTCGGCACCAAGACAAACTTTCAGTATATGACTGCCCCTTCACATCAGCAAGGTTATTGCTAAACAGTAGCTAAGTGCCGTGATTAAGTGGCAAGGATTCTGAAAGCAGTGACATCATCCATGGGACTGGTCTTTCCCAAATTCTTCCTTCTGGTGACCTACTTAAGAACCAGCTCCTTTGCCCTTCCCCCATGCCTCCCATTCAAACCCTCAAAGGAAGAAATCAAAGCATATCGACCAACCAGGCATGACAAATTTGTATGTCCCATCCATCCTTGTCCTTTCAGTGGAAAGGAAAACGATCAACAAACGAACTTCCTGTGTATATGGTTATGTTAGGTGATCTATTTCTGGAAGGGAAACTTGTAAAGACAAAGGACTTGGGGCTTTTGCTTATTTAATTCTTTGAAGCACCAAGGACATATTGTGGATTCTTGTTATGTGCACTCCGATCAACCCCATCCTGTCTTATTGTTTTGGCTCTTCTTTACTTTCAAGTTTGTTCTACAGAAACAGCCATTAAATTGCAACATTTTTTTTTTCTGTTGGGGTTTCCTCAGAAAGTCAACCACTACATATATCAAGTAGGGCTGCATCTTAAATGAACCTCTTGATATAATCAAGGGGAGATTGAAGGGAATGATTTTTGAAGCCCCAGGATCCTGGGAACTTTTAAAAAAAAAGGTATTTGTTAAGCACTTATTATGTGCCAGACACTCTACTAAACTGGGGTTGATACAAAAGGATCAGGTTGGACACAGTCCATGCCCCACATGGGGCTCACAGACTTAGTACCTATTTTACAGATGAGTAAACTGAGTCACTGAGAAGTTAAGTGGCTTTCCAAGGTTACAAACAGCAGACAAGTGGAGGAGCAGGATTAGAACCCAGGCCCTCTGATTCCCAGGCATGTGCTCTTTCCTATAGACCACTGCTTCTCAGGCACTTCCTAAGTCTGAGGTGGTGTCTGCTACTCTAGAGATACCCAAACCCCTGGGTTCAGAATTCAAATTATGCATATTTGGGTACATGGCAGCTCCTCAAGCTCCTCACTCTTTCCTCGGGATCCAAATCCAAGAGAACCTGGATCTGTGTGTTTGGAATGACTGGAAGAGACAATGAAATCTGACTTGGGAGCCCCTCAATCAGTTGATCAGTCAATTACTTGATGGCAATTAGTGAGTGCTTACTGTGTGCAGAGCACTGTACTAAGTGCTGGGGGAGTACAATGGAATAGATTACAGACACAAACATTCCCTGCCCTCAAGGAGCTTACAGTCTAGTGTGAAGAACTTGTTTCACTGTTGGGTTAATTCTATATAATTGACTCAGGATTCAGGTAATCTCTGGTGATCAAATTTAACTCTTGCCTTGTGAGATGATTAGTGGCTCGACATTTTAAACATGGATTTGTCCTCAGGCCCGTGTTCCCTCTGCATCTCCAGTCACCACCTAACTTTTTTGCCTCTGCCAATTATACCCTTCCCCTGAAGGTCCTCCCCATCCTCCACAGAGAAGCATCGTGACCTAATCGATAGAGCACAGGCCTGGGTTCTAATCCTGAGTTAGAGGTCCTCTGAGTCAGAGGACCTGGGTTCTAATCCTGCTCCACCACTTTCCTGCTGTGTGACCTTGGGCAAGTCGTTTAACTTCTTGGTGCCTCAGTTTCCTCATTTGTACAATGAGACTTTAATACCTGTTCTCCAATTTACTTAGATTATGAGCCCCATGAAGGAAAGGGACTGTGTCCAACCTGATTATCTAGTATCTACCCTAGTATTTATACAGTGTTCGGCATATAGTAAGCCCTAAACAGTTATTATTATTATTAATTATTATTTTTATTATGAAGTTCTCCAGAGCAAATCATTTGGGGAATTTTCCTCTGTTCTGGCTTCTTGGAGAAAGAAGGAAGAGAGGGAGCCAGCTGCCTCTTGACATCCTGCTGGGCTTTTCCCTTTATCACTTCATTTTGGGTGGGTAACATGTCTGCTAATTCTGTTGTATTGTACTCTCCAAAGTGCTTAGTTCCATCTCTGGATGTAGTAAGTGTTCAGTAAATACTACTGATTGATTGATTAGCCTCTCAGAGAAACCATTTCTGAGGCTTTCTGTTCCTGCCAAACCCTCAGGCACCTCAGCACTCTTAAGCACTTATCCACTGATTTATTTATTATTGATTTGTTTCTCCACCTGCATTATTATTCTACCTGATCACATGCACTTTAAGCTGTCATTCCGTCAAGTTATGTCTGCCTGCAAACTGTGAACTACCATAGGACACAAGACATGGGAGTTTTGAGAAAAAGCTTGACCTACTTGATAGAGCACGAGCCTAGGAGTCAGAAGGACCTAGATTCTAGTCCTGGCTCTGTTCCTTGTCCACTGTGTGACCCTGGGCAAGTCATTTCACTACTTTGTTTCTTAGTTTCCTCTTTTGTAAAATGGGGATTAAGACTGTGAGTCCCATATGGGACAGGGGCTGTGCCCAACCTGATTACTTTGTCTCTACTCCAGCACTAAGAGCAGTGCCTGGCACATAGTAAGCACATAACAAATTCCATAAAAATATATCACATGTCTTCTGCCAGTTACCCAAGCACCTAGTGCAGAAGGCACTCAGGCAAATACTACTATTACTACTATTATTACTAGAGAAGCAACGTGACTCAGTGGAAAGAGCCCGGGCTTTGGAGTCAGAGGTCATGGGTTCTAATTCCAGCTCTGCCATTTGTTAGCTGCATGACTTTGGGCAGGTCACTTAACTTCTCTGTGCCTCATTTACCTCATCTGTAAAATGGGGATTAAGACTGTGAGCCCCACGTGGGACAACCTGTTCACCTTGTAACCTCCCCAGCACTTAGAACAGTGCTTTGCACATAGTAAGTGCTTAATAAATGCTATTATTATTATTATTACTATTACTACTAATATTTGTTAAGTTCTCACTGTGCTGAACATTGTGCTATCTGCTGGAGGTGTTACAGTGCAAGCAGATCAATACTAGTGACGATGATGGTAATTACGTAGTTGTGTTGATGATGATGACCGCTCTTCATAATCTCCTTTTTCAGGGACATACAACCTTCAGTTTCAAGTCAGAAATTTTCTAACCTTCATGACATCACTTCACTGAAAACAAAAAGCAGAAACTGGCAAAAACTAGTTCGGACAAGTCACCAGCACAACCTGCCACGGATTCTCATGAAGCCAGAAGGAGGTATTGTCAGCTCAGGCCCGAGGCAGGCAAGCATCAGTCAGATGGAGAACTGGTTTTATACCTGCATGGCTCCTGAAGTCTAGAAGGATGTTACAAATTCGTGTGCAGTAACATTCCAAATTTCAGGGTTAATTTTTCCATTTAGTCAAGACAAATACAGAGTTAAATTTTCATGTGAGTCACTCAATAAGTAGTATTTGTCAAGCTGTGTGCAGAGGTCTGCTGTCAAGCTAGAGAAGCAACATGGCTCAGTGGAAAGAACACAGGCTTTGGAGTCAATGGTCATAAGTTCAAATCCCAGCTCTGCTAATTGTCAGCTGTGTGACTTTGGGCAAGTCACTTAACTTCTCTGTGCCTCAGTGACCTCATCTGTAAAATGGGGATTGACTGTGAGCCCCCCATGGGAGAACCTGATCACCTTGTATCCCCCCAGTGCTTAGAACAGTGTTTTGCACATAGTAAGCACTTAATAAATGCCAAAATTATTATTATTATTAAGTTCATAATTTATCAGGGGAGACTACATGAAATGATTTATATACAGAAATTAAAAGAAAAGAGAAAGATAAGTAATAGATAAATAGTAGAGTACATAACCAATCTATACAAAAATGCTAAGGGCGGGGGGGGTCAGTCTATACAAAGAGTTAATGAAATCTTTGTCCTCCTCCTAACTTTTCCATCACTGTAGACAGCACCGCCATCCTTTCTGTCTCACAAGCCCATGAGATAATAAGAGTACAGTGCTCTGCACACAGTAAGTGCTCAATAAATATGATGGAATGAATGAATAATAATAGTAATGGTATTTATTAAGCACTTACTATGTGCAAAGCACTGTTCTAAGCACTGGGAAGGTTACAAGGTGATCAGGTTGTCCCACGGGGGGCTCACAGTCTTAATCCCCATTTTACAGATAAGGTTACTGAGGTACAAAGAAGTGAAGTGACTTGCCCAAAGTCACACAGCTGACAATTGGCGGAGCTGGAATTTGAACCCATGACCTCTGACTCCAAAGCCTGTGCTCTTTCCACTGAGCCACGCTGCTTCTCTAAGAGGGGAGTTATCCTTGACTCCTCTCTCTCATTCAACCCTCATATTCAATCACTGAAACCTGTCAGTTCAACTTTCATAACATCAATAAAATCCACCTTTTCCTCTTCATCCTAACTGCTACCAGGTTAATCCAAGCACTTATTCTATCCTACCACTGTTTCTAGGATTACTCCATCATAGGAGGATTACCAGGCTACAGATTACTTGGTCAGCAAGAAGACTGCCTCCTGTCTCTCCCCACTCGAATCCATACTTCACTCTGCTGCCCGATCATTATTCTACAAAAATGTTCACTTTCCCCACTTATCAAGAACCTCTAGGTGTTGCCCACCCACCTCCACATCAAACAGAAACTCCTTGCCATCGGCACACTCAATAACCTTGCCCCCTCCTCCCTTTCCTCACTGCTCTCCTACTACAACCCATCCTGATCACTTCACTCCTCTAATGCTAACATACTCACTGGACCTCAGTCTCATCTATCTCACCACTGACCTCTCATCCCTGTCCTGCCTCTGGCCTGGAACTCCCTCCCTCCTTATATCCAACAATTACTATTCCCCACCTTCAAAGCTTTACTGAAGTCACATCTCCTCCAAGAGGCCTTCCCTAAGTCCTCATTTCCTTTTCTCCCACTCCATTCCGCATTGCCTTGATTTGCTCCCTTTATTCACCCCTCTACCCTCACCCCCACAACACTCATGTACATAACCATAATTTATTTATATTAATGTCTGTCTCCCCTTCTAAACTGTAAGGTCGTTGTGTTCAGGGAATGTGTCTGTTATTTTGTTCATTCATTCAATCATGTTTATTGAATGCTTACTGTGTGCAGAACACTGTACTAAGCGCTTGGGAAGTACAAGATGGCAACATATAGAGACAGTCCCTACCCAACAGTGGGCTCACAGCTTAGAAGTTCTCTTGTACTCTCCCAAGCCCTTAGTACAATGTTCTGCACATAGTAAGTGTTCAATAAATATGATTGATTGGTTGACTGAAATCCTTTTGTGCTTATCAGGAAAAGGAACAAGTCAAATAGATCCAAGAAATCTCAATAAATATGATTGATTGGTTGATTGAAATCCTTTTGTGCTTATCAGAAAAAGGAATGAGTCAAATAGATCCAAGAAATAAAATGGTAGCAAGAACCGAATTCAGGAGTCTAAAACTATTCATCCCATATTATAGATTTCTTTGGCTTTACTTTTTTTCAGCTTCCTTCGAAGATAGAGCTAAGGAAAGACTATTGCAGCAATCCTGGCACGTGCGTGTGTGTGTGTGTGTGTGTGTGTATGCGCACACATGCACACATAGCAGTTCCCCAGTAACTGTTTACATTGCACATGGCAACCAATCCTTTCTATTTGAACTAGAGCTACTGTCCAGATTTTCTTGTTCATTTCCTTTCTCTCTTGCCATCGACCCTGATTGAGGCTCTCCTACTTGCCTGGAACTCTCTCCCATTTCATATCCAGCAGACCATCCCTCCCCCATTCTTCAAAGTCTCACTAAATCACAACTCCTCCAGGAAGCCTTCCCTGACTAATCTCTGATCTCCCCTTCCAATCCTCCCATCTTACTGAGTCTCCTACGCCCTTGATTTCACAACTCCTAAGCACTGAGGAAATCACTCCATATACACAGACACAAGCACTTATGTGCATGTCCTTATACTCCTCACCTCTTCTGCTTATAATTTATTTGAATATCTGTCTCCCCAACTTATATTGAAAGTTCCATGAGGGTAGGGATCATGCCTACTTACTTTATCATCTTCTCCCAAGTGATTAGTGCCGTGCTCTGCACAAAGAAAGCACTCAATAAATACCAGTGACTGATATAGAATGAGATCATTTATCTATTCAAACAGAGTACCATACGGTTAATCAGAGACCACGAGCTCTCCTCCACTGTCAACAGTCTCCGCTAGCAGGTCCAATTTGTCCAATTTGTAAATCACCCCACCCAGCCCCCAAGAAGATGATGATGTTGGGAGGATTTTTTAAAATCCTTTGTCTAAAAGTGGCCTGATCTCTCTTGATTAAAAAAGTACTCTCCAAACAATGCTTGTCTTTGTTCCAAGTTCATCTTCTAAATGAAAAGCAAAGTCACATTTATTGCACAGAGGATTTTGGCCCACTCCATGCAGTTCTTTAGATTTCAGAAGCTCTTTTGAACACTAACAGAGTGAAGGCAGGTGGAACCAATTTACCTGTATTAACAAATGTGTTGACTGAGTCTAGCTTCCTAATGATTCATGCTCTGTCACTGTCCAGACCCCAAGTCATTTATCCTAAACGATCTTCCAAAGCAAACCTTGCGAAAGTAAGGGTGGAAGCCTTTATTGTACATCATCCTCTCTGGGTTGTAAGTGCTTAAATCTGCTCTGTGTACACAAGTTCCCAGGGTGCCCTGCTAGCCAATACATTCCAGAAAGCCCCACCTTTCACCACCTAGTAACTTTCAATAGTTGATGGCAAGCTAAAGAGAGGAAGAATCGGATTCACAAGGGCTTGTTTGGATGCGGCTTCAGCTCTTTAGATGGTTCTAAAAATTTAGAGTCAGTATTTTTTATCTAGGTTTGAAGTTGGTGAGAGGTCTTTGCCTTGAGGTTAAAGATGGAAGCCCATATTTTCAAAACATCCATCGGGTCTGAGTGAAAGTGTTGTCAAAGAGGATACAGGAAAAGTTCTGAAGCAGATCTGGAAGCCAAACCAGATTGTCAAGCAGGCCCTTCTTCACAGTGACCTGTGAACCGAGGTTGAACTGGTGGTGTGGATAGCTACACTAATCTACCTGAGTAATGAGCTTAGTGTCATCCTCTGTCGCCGGCTAGAACATTCTGTGGAAATCCTGCAAACCACATGCTCTCTACTCCATGTTTTCCAAGACCAGGAGAAACCATCCTTTTAGACACAAGTCAAGTGCGTACAGTTTACTCCATAGATATCCAGGGGCATATTTCACTGCTTCTCCCTTGTGACAGTCCCCCATTGCTATATTGAATGTCCCTGCTATTAATAACAATAATAATAATAGTGGTATTGGCTAATGCAGAGGGCAGTTGTCACAGTTTGGGAAGGGTAACTTATGAGCTCTTGGCTTTACCTTTATGAAGGATGGGAAGATTGTCCCCTCCCCACTCCTGTGGTTGTCCAATGACTTAGTTGAAGGGAGGACTGGATGGGGCAAATCTAGTTGCCCTCAGCCTGCTGGGCACCAAGGCATCCTGGAGGCATTTCTGGAAATGGGAAACGCGGTATTCCTCTAGACTGTAAGTTCCTGGTGGGCAGGGATCATGTTAACCAACTACATTGTATCGTACCTGCCCAAGCATTTAGTTCAGTGTTCTGTACTCAGGAAGCACACAAGAAGTACCATCAATTGTTAACACTTGTACATATTTATTATTCTATTTATTTTGTTAATGATGTGCATATAACTTTAATTCTATTTGCTCTGACGATTTTGACACCTGTCTACAATGTTTTGTTTTGTTGTCTGTCTCCCCCTTCTAGACTGTGAGCCCGTTGTTGGGTAGGGACCGTCTCTATATGTTGCCGACCTTTACTTCCCAAGCACTTATACAGTGCTCTGCTTACAGTAAACGCTCAATAAATACGATTGAATGAATGAATGAATGCAGGAAATACGTAGATAGAGATCTATTCCTTTGGCTCATTGAAGAAGGGAGAAGAGGAGGAGAATGGAGAAGGGAGGAGTAAATCATGGTTTCTCCACAAACTCAAGAGGGAATCCAGTTCATCCCCCCTCCACCCACCCACATACAGCAGGATAGGAAAAGGAGGGTGACTCTCCAAAGAGTGATGCCTTACAGAGACTAAAGAGGCCCCAGGACCTGAGGGAGAATCAGTTCAAATCAACCCGACTTAAAATAAGCAACAGTAGCTTTTGTTTAGAAAGAAACCAGATATTAAAAGTAGGGAGTGGGTATGGTTGCCCCAGTGTAGTCCCAGCAGTGGAGAAATGCAGTTGTTTCCCGGACAATAAACAATGAGGCATTCACTTCTTCTAGATGATTGATCCTGGAATGCAAAGAAAGGTAGATCATTTTCCATTACCCGTCCAAACAATAGTGATCTGTCTGACTTGGAACCCCCATCCATCAGAACGAACAAGCCTCTCCCCTCCCCGCTCCTCATTTAACCTGACCCAGCACCCACAAGTTCTCAAGGACCCCCTCCAGGCCTACATCCCTCAGTCTGAGATTGATGGGAACTCGGTCTGGGTAGAGCTTGGTGCTTTCTTTTCACCTTCTTTCCTTTTTATTTTCTTATGGTATTTGTTAAGCGCTTACTCTGTGCCAGGCAATGTACTAAATGCTGCAGTAAATACAAGCTAATCCCAACTGGGCACAGTCCATGTCTCACATCGGACTCCCAGTCTGAATCCTCATTTTACTGATGAGTTAACAGGAATACAGAAGTTGTCACTTGACCAAGATCACAAAGTGGACAAGTGGCAGAGCTGGGATTAGAACTCAGGTCATCTGGCTCCCAGGCCCATAATCTTTTCATTAGGCCATGCTGCTTCTCAGCTTTCTGTTCTCTCCTGTCCTATCAATCACAGGCATTGACTGAGTGCTTCCAGTGTCCAAATCAGCATACTAAGCACTGGGGAGAATACACAGACAAAGAATCAGACATAGTTTCTGACTTACAAGGAGCCAGGGCAAACTCACAGGGAAAAGTCAACAAAATCTACCAGATAATACAGTCAAGTCAATATATAAAAACAATACCAGTAAAAAATTTTGATGGTGGGGGGTGGGGAGGTATCATTAGGCTCTTTTCTGCTCCAGGTAGGACTATCTGTTGAACAAATTGCCAAACATTTCCCCATGTTTTACAAGCTTCTACTCGTTCTCTACTCCCTGCCATTGATTAGCCTGAAGGAAGGGACCACTCCAACTTTCTCTGCTCAGCTTGGTTCTTAGAAGAATGGGCTTGACCACTCTGTTTCTTAATTTCCATCATTCAAATGGGCCACTTCATTCTCCTTTCATATTTGAATCTTTCTTCCCTTCGTCCCATTCAGGATAGGGCCCACATTCAGTGAAAAATTCTCACCCCATCACTGACAAGCTGTAATCAATTAGTGGTAACTATTGAGTATTTACCTTGTGCAGAGCACTGTACTAAGCACTTGGAAGTATACAGCACACTAGAGTTGGTAGAAACGATCCCTGCCTTCAAAGAGCTTTAAATCTAGCTGTACTTGTGACTTAGATGTTTTAGCTGGCCACTCTGGTGTTAGGCAAGTAGTTTGTCAAAGACAGTAGTATTCCTTGACTCTCATTGCTCAGAAATAATAATAATAAGAAGAAGAAGAAGAAGAAGAAGAAGAATGACATTTATTAAGCACTTACTATGTGCAAAGCACTGTTCTAAGTGCTGGGGAGGTTACAAGGTGATCAGGTTGTCCCACGGGGCCCTCACAGTCTTAATCCCCATTTTCCAGATGAGGTAACTGAGCTACAGAGAAGTTAAGCGACTTGCCCAAAGTCACACAGCTGACAATTGGCAGAGCCGGGATTTGCTCTTTTCCACTAAGCCACGTTGCTTCTCTAGCCATGCTGCGTCACTCAGAGAAATACTGAGTGGTTGTATTGTTGCTTTTATCTAAAAATCGTTGTCTTTTTGTACTTTCTCATAAACATAAAAGAATGCTTGTGGGGCACCCCGACTCACCCGGAGGAGTCTTATTTCCAAGAAACATGTTATGAAAGCATTCCAACAACACCTGTTGAATCGGCCACTCCAGGTGCCTTCCATGGAACAAAAGTCTTTGAAAACCAGAAAACTGAAAGTGTCGAAACAGCCATTAATATTACTCAAAAACTCCAGAAAATGGCTCATACAGATGAGGGGAAAACTCTCACTACAAACCAAGCCCAAGAAAGGAAAAGTGGAATAAGGAACAGTTCCATGTTGGTGAGCAAACACTAAGTGGAAACCATGAAGTTCGAGAAGAAATAAAATTAAACGAGCTGTCCCTAGTGCAGCTCAATGTCAGTGAGGATTATTGACACTTGGGGGTTTCAGCCATACATCGCCCACATTCATTCATTCAATCGTATTTATTGAGCGCTTACTGGACTAAGCACTTGGGAAGTACAAATTGGCAACATATAGGGACGATCCCTACCTAACAATAGGCTCACAGTCTAGATGACACTGGGGAAGAGGATGTTTCTGGTACAACAAGAAAAGGAGACTTCAAGAGAGATGATTTCTGGAGCTCCTGGAAGCTTGCTGTAGGTAGGGAATGTGTCTGTTATATTTTTCTATTGTATTCTCCCAAGTTCTACAGTTATAGTGCTCTGCACATAGTAAGAACTCAATAAATACCATTGATTGATTGATTACTGAACGTAAAAGAGACTGCAAAACCAAACCTGTAATGTCATATAAAACTGAAGTTCTACTTCCTGGGAGTGATTTTTGAGAGTCTAGATCAAAGAAACCAATTTTTATGGTATTTGTTAAACTCTTACTATGTGCCAGGCACTGTACTAAGCACTAAGGTAGATAGATATAAGCTAATCAATTTGGGCACCGTCCCTGTCCCACATGGGGCTCACAGTCTTAATCCCCATTTTACAGATGAGGTAACAGGGAAGTGAAGTGACTTGCCCATGGTCACACAGCAGAAAAGTGGCCGAACTGGAATTAGAACCCAGATCCTTCTGACACCCAGGCCAATGCTCTTTCCACTAGACCACGCTGATTCTCCTGGCCTTGTCTGAAAAGAAGTTTGAGAAGTATTTCTGGTGTAGTCTTTTAGATACTAGTGATTTACAATTACTTTGTGGGGCTGTGGCTTCTGAAGCCAATATTTAACTAATGCTTCTGTCTGCATCTTGTCCGTGTTAAGAGCTTGGCTTGCTCTTCGGTTACGTTTGCTTCCAGCGCTGTCTGGTATCTTCTCGTTTCTCCCTCTTTGGGTTGCAGTCTTCTGTGTCCTTCCATGGCTAGCTAACCTTTCCTATTTCTGATTGTTGTTTGCCTGACTAATCAACCTCCTGAACCCCACCAATCTTCACCTATTCCCCAAGCTTCCTTGTGTCTTTAAAGCTTTTGGGGGTTTTGCGGGGGAGGTTTTTTTGGCTCACCCTGCTTATGGTGCTCCAGTTTCAGCTGCTCGGGTATCCTGCTGCCATCCACTCACCTCGCCTGTCTGACAAGGGAGGGTGTGTGGTGATGAGCTTGGCTTTAATGCTAATTGGCTGATTGCCTTTTAGGATCTTGCTCTTTATGGTCCAGTCTTGCCATTTGATATTGCTTTGTTGTCTGTCTCCCCCCTTCTAGACTGTGAGCCTGCTGTTGGGTAGGGACCATCTCCATATGACGCCAACTTGTACTTCCCAAGCGCATAGTACAGTGGTCTGCACACAGTAAGCGCTCAATAAATACTATTGAATGAATAGTCCAGTCTTGCCATTTAATATTGTTTTGTTGTCTGTCTCCCCCTTCCTGACTGTGAGCCCGTTGTTGGGTAGGGACCGTCTCTATATGTCTCCAACTTGTACTTCCCAAGCGCTTAGTACAGTGCTCAGCACATAGTAAGCGCTCAATAAATACAATTGAATGAATGAATGAATGAATTAAGCATGATGTGGAAGTGACCCTTATGGAAGTTGTATGTGGTATCCGTGGTAATTCCAGATCTCACAAACAGATGAAAGGTTGACTGTAAGCTCGTTTTGGACATGGAACATATCTGTAAGTACTTAGTACATAGCTCTGTACACAGTAAGCGCTCCATAAATATAGATTGATTGATTGATTGGAAACTACAGTTGGCATAGAGACTTCAATTTACTCTGAATCTTGATGCTGTACGCTCTGCTCCTCAGGTGCTAACCATCCCTCTGTGCCTCGTTCTCGCCTGTCCCGCCATTGACCCCTGGCCCACATCCTACCCTCCTACCTCAAATCCAACAAACAATCATATTTCCCCCCTTCAAAGCCCTACTGAAGGCTCACCTCCTCCAAGAGGCCTTCCCAGGCTAAGCCCCCCATTTCCTCAGCTCCCCCGCCCCTCTACATCGACCCGACTCACTCTCTTTGCTCTAGCCCCCTGTCCCTGCCCCACAGTACTTGTGTATACATGTACATATCTATGCTTCTATTTATTTATATTGATGCCTGTTTACTTGTTTTGATGTCTGTCTCCCCCCATCTAGACTGCAAGCCCAGTGTGGGCAGGGATTGTCTCTCTTTATTGCAGAATTGTACTTTTCAAGTGCTTAGAACAGTGCTCTGCACACAGTAAGCGCTCAACATATACGACTGAATGAATGAACTGGTTTCACCCTTCACTTGCTAGTGACCTGCCAACATCAATCAGTGGATTAATGGTTATTATTGAGCACTTAAAGTGGCATCAAGATTCAGACCAAACTGGAGCAGTATGTTCTACTGGAAAGAGCAGGGGACTAGTAGTCAAGGGACCTGGATTCTAATCCCTGCTCCATCACTTGCCTGCTGCACGACACTGGGCAAGTGATTTAATTTCTCTGGGCCTCAGCTTCCTCTTTTGTAAAATGAAGAATAAATTATTGTTCTCCCTCCCTCTTAGACTAAGAGCCCCATGTGGGACAGGGACTGTGCCCAATCTGATTGCATCTACCCCAGTGCTTATCACAAAGTTTGGCCCTTGGTAAGAGCTATACACATACAGCAATTTTCATCATTATCATTGGTTCTGTGGGGCCATTGGGGTGAGGTCTGGAATTACCACGGATGCCATACACAACCTCTTGAACAGTTCCATCGAGGGCACCTTCACATCACTCAACATTACATAGAAGAGAGGATCCCATGGCACGTCAGTCAGCACAACATTCACAACTGACTCACAAGACCACCTACTGAGTCACTTCCAATGCCCTCCCTGCCTCACGCCCTAAGGTGTGCTCTTCTTAATGATTTCTCCTGTGCATATTAGCCCATTCCACTCCAATCCGGCATGGTGCATGTACCTTTCACAACCCCTGAGGCTCTGGAGACACCAGACTCCTAATGAAGACCCTCATAAACACGATTGATAAATCGTGAAAGATAAACCAATAAATACGATTGATGATAAACAAATAGCTCTCTTGGAACTGGACTGGTTCCACCATGCATGACTCATTGTGGAGACGGTGATCTCTGCTCAGACGGAGTTTATAGACTAAAAAGACAAGAAAGACCAGAATATTCTGGTGTAGTTTTATGGCACTTAATCCAGCAGGCATGGTGAAGTTGGTGAGTGGCTTGTCTCCTCTGTCTCTCTCAAACTAAACTTCCTGGAAAAAGTGAGTGTTGAAGTAATTCAGTCTATGTGGGGAGAGAAGGAGCCCAGGGGCGTTTATGTTCCCACAGATGGAAAATTTCTGTCAGTTTTCTGAAATGCCATCACTCCCATCATCATTTATTAAACATGGCTATAAGTCAGACAACCTACCTCTCCTTTCTGTCTTCATTTTCGTCTCAAAATCATCTTAGT
This sequence comes from Tachyglossus aculeatus, assembly GCF_015852505.1. NCBI lineage: Eukaryota > Metazoa > Chordata > Mammalia > Monotremata > Tachyglossidae > Tachyglossus > Tachyglossus aculeatus. The sequence goes on from NC_052075.1 coordinate 16,304,475, forward strand.
AAACCTGTGCTAATCATCGTCAATGATATTGATTGAGTGCTTACTGTGCACAGAGCACTATACTAAGCACTTGGAAGAGTAGACTACAACAGAGTTGGTAGACACATTCCCCTGCCCACAAGGAGCTGACAGACTAGAGGGGGAGACGTATAAAGATCTGCCACTGTCCGCTTCAGAGAGTAACTGGAAATTTGAGTGAGCTTTGGAGTTTTGGAGAGGTTTCAGATTTCAGTTTAAAGACACTGTAAAGTGTGAGGTATTCCCTTAGGCCAGGGATCATATCTACTCACTCTTTTGTGCTCTTCCAAATTCTTAATCCAACGCTGTGCACAAAGTGCTCAATAGGTTCTACTGACTGACTGATTGACATCAACAACTGAAACACTAACTCTCAATGATTTAGGTACTCGCTATTCAGAATGACTCTGCAGTACTTTGACTTTCTTCCTTTTCTTTCTCCTTTCTGCTGCTGGCGCTTTGGCAATTTTATCATCAGAAGAAGGGCAGGGGCAGTGGAAGGAGGTGGCTCCTGTGGTAGGGAGAAAGTTATAATTAGAAGCCAGAATTGTGCTTTTGGATGATTTACAAGTCTCAGTGTCTCTACCCTATTACCATGAATCAGTGAGTTGGTTTGATTTCTCTAAAAAGGACTATTTCAATAATTTAGAATACCCAGTTCTTCTGTATTATGTGGGGGTTGCACTCTTGCAAAACCCAGCATTAAGAAAGACTACCATTGTAGAACTCCCCCATTTTCAATGCTTCACGTATGTACATGTGCACAACATTCCCGGCTCACAAGGAGCCGACCCTCAAACGAGTGAGACCAACATAAAAATATTCACAGTGCTGGAGGGGATCAGTGGTCCACCAGATGCAAAAGAGAAAGGAGTTTCAGACAGAAGGGAGGGAGTGAGCAAGAAGTCAGCGGCAAGAGAGATGAGAGGGAGACACAGGCAAACAAGGTGGCCATTAATCCTACTGGCAAATGGCCTTTCTTTGGACCGCTTTCCAGACTGATTCTCGGTTGACATTTCCAGGATTTGTATCCCCTTGCATCACAAGTCAACCTAACCCTGGCTAAGGTTCATATCTTCATTGAGCTCCCCACTCCTTCCAATCAATCAATCAATGGTATTTATTGAGCACTTCCTGTGTGCAGAGCACTGTACTGGGCGTTTGGAGGAGTATAATAGAACTGAGTTGGTAGGCACTTTCCCTTCCCTCAACGATCTTATAAACTAGTCAACATCCAATTGATGTTGGTACTGTGAAGTCTTTGTTCAGGCCAATAAGCTCACTTCAGTGGTTTTAATTGTTAACGATAAGGCTCTCACTGGCCTTATCTACTAAGTTCTCTCCTGGTGGGTATTTTCTCAGGAAGGTGCTGGTTAACTAGCATTTTGGTCTAACCAGACCGCCTAGTCTCCCAGCCTGCTGGAGGGCAAAGCTTTTAACATCATTAAAGGAAGTTGGGTCATCCAGGATCTATCAAATTACAAACCACTCTGGGCAAATAATGAGGAAATATCCAAACGTATCCATTCAGGGGTATAAGTCAAATACTGCCCAAGAGGAAAAAAAACTATGAACATTTTATTTGCAGTTATCTTGTTGGCCCTAAGGGTGAAACATACCCCAGATTAACCTTTGGGGTTGCCTCTAGAAGGTAAGCTCTTTGTGAGCAGGGAATGTGTCTGTTTATTGTTATATTGTACTCTCCCAAGCACTTAGTACCAATCTCTGCACACAGAAAGTGCTCAATAAATATTATTGACTGACTAATGTTATTTTAAAACACCATCAACTAGTCTACCAAACCTTAGGTGCCCTGTAATGAATGATAGGAGCTCCTTGGTGGTGGCCAATTCTGATGAGCTGCTCAGTGACATCATCGGTGTCAAATGTTTGGATGGTGAAAAAACAAAATCTTCTTTCCGATCAGCATGGCAATCCCATTTAGTGCACATCACAGGGGCAGTTAGCAAGATGTCACTGTTGAAGAAACTGACATAAAACTTCAACGAAGCTACCTGAAGCCAAGTTCATGAAATGAGTCCATGGAAGTCACAAGATTGGTAACTACTCCCCAACATGTGTTGACCTTTCGTTTACCAGGTACCCAAATAAAGTTTCTACACTTGCCTGGCCCCATATTTAAATTTGTCAATTTATGTAATAGTAAGAAGAAAACCTGTGTAAGAATGCAGTTCTCTCAACATTACCCTTATGTAAGATTTGCAGCCTTACACAACACCAGTTATTGCCACAGTGGTGACCAAAGCAACATTGCGAAAGTGGAAACAAAACTAGAAGAAAGGTCTTCTGCTTTCTGTATGTTCAAAACCAAGCTTTGATTTTGTTTCCTCAGTGTTTCGGTGCTGGGCATTTTCATTGCCGGTCTCTATTTTTAGTTCCAAATATCGTCTGCCTTCATGAACTCATTGAGTTGGAATACAGAAGGAACCTAACCTCCGTACTCTTGGTTTTTTTTTTTTTTACTCTCGCAAGCACTTAGTACAGTCCTCTGTACACAGTAAATGCTCAATAAATACCAATGATTGATTGATTGCTAGGGATTAATGTCTAAATGTCCAAGTGGATTAGATTATTAATTGTCACAAAACAATAGAGATCATAAACTCATTGATAGCATCTAACAACTCTGTTATTTTGTACTCTGCCAAGAGGTTAGTACAGTGTTCCACACAAAGTACTTGCTCAGTAAATATCATTGATTGATTAATGGTTAGGGATTGGTGTCTAAATGTTCAAGTGGATTAATTTATTAAGCCTCACTCTGGGGTCAGAACCTTGCAAAACAGTGGGGATTTCATTTGGATTTTGTAAGGTCATTTTTCATACAAATCCACAAAATCCCATGAAGACTGTAGGGAATAAAAAATGGACTCTTCCATAGCCTTCAAACCTGTGAAATGTTTTTACCCAAAATGAGGTGGAGAGTTCTTTTATTTTGCCATTTATGATCAAACAAGAACAACAGGGTTGAAATTTTCACCTAAAGGATTTGGGCTAGTTCAGAGTAAGGCATTCTTGGGAGAAGGAAATGTTAACCACTGAGGCTGGAATCACTTTCTCATTTTTTTTTCAAACAAACAAGCTAGCCACTCAACACTCAAGTGTCCTCTAAGTATGGGTCTGCCTCAAAGCTGGGATTTTTGTGACTCAGTCCTTTTCTTTTGAGTTATGTATTCATTTATGTCAGGTCTTACTAGATCAGGGGCTCCAAATAATCTCATAAGCACATACCTATTGTCCTTGGGACCCAGCACTTAGAACAGTGCTTTGCACATAGTAAGCGCTTAACAAATACCAAAATTATTATTATTAAATTATTATCCAAAGAAGGTAAGCAGGAGAAGCAGCCTGGCCTAGTGGAAAGGGCACGGGCCTTGACAGTCAGAGGACATGAGTTCTAATTCCGGCTCCACCACTTACTTGCTGTGTGACCTTGGGCAAGCCACCTAACTTCTCTGTGCTTCAGTTCCTTCATCAGCAAAATGGGGATTCAGTACTTATTCTCCCTCCTATTGAGACAGTGAACCCCATGCGAGACCTGATTATTATGTATCTACCCAAGAGCTTAGTATAGTGCTTGGCACATAATAAGCACTTAAATACCACAACTATTAATTTTCATTATTATACTCCTCCTCCAACAACCTCCACACCTGTCAATTTACCCCATCCCCCTACCCCACAAAACTGTTCTCTCCCCCAGAGCCTCCACAGAGACCTCAAATCTGTAGAACACTTCTATTCAAGACATCCCTCTCCTACGTGCAAAATCTACCCGCCTCTACTGTGTTTCCACGCCCACCTCCTCCCACTTTCTAAAAACACTTGCTCCCACACATCTTACCTCCTCAATCACCATCTTCAACTGCTTGCTTTCCACTGTCCCTTCCCCTCTGCCTCCACACATGCCCAAACCACTCTTAAATTAGAAAGTCACCCCTGTACTAAAAGAAACCTTTCATGGCGCCCACTTTCCTTTCAGCTATTGCCCCATCTCCTTGCTCCCATCCTTGTCTGAGCTCCTCCAACTGTATGCAACGGCTGCCTTTTGACTTCCTCTTCTCTGAATCCCGTTGTCTAGACCATCTGGTTTCTGTGCCTATGACTCCCAATCCTGTGTTCTTTCCAACAATCCACGCGGCTTTTATTCTCCTGTAATATGATATTCTCAGAGGGGAAAATCAGTGGAACTAAGCTTCCTTTTCCTATTGATTCCTCAGATTTCAGGTCATCACTGCCCCTATTAAGTGGGCATTCAACTTGTCCTACCAGACACAGCAATTGAGTAGAATTTTCTCTAGAATACCAGGGATAAGCACAGGGAAGGTCATTTAATAGGCCATTTAATGTGATCAAGTAGATAGAGCTTGGGCCTAGGAGTCAGAAGGCCTGGGTTCTAATCCCAGCTCCACCACTTGTCTGCTGTGTGACCTTGGGCAAATCACTTCACTTCTCTGTGCCTCAGTTCCCTCATCTGTAAAATGGGAATGAAGACTGTGAGCCCCATGTGGGACATGGACTGTGACCAATCTGATTAGCTTGTGCTTAGTACAGTGCCTGGCCCATAGTAAGCACTTAACGAATAGCGTAAAGTGGAGATGGAAGATATTCAAAAGGGAATCTGATTATTTGGTTATTATTTCAATCTTTAAATTTTAGGAGGTGGTTTTCAAGAGCGGCTTATGCTAGCATAGCAAATAGAGCATGTTAGAAAAGCAACTCTATAATTAGAAGGGAAAGGTTTTTTTAATAATCTTAAAGTATTAAAATAAATAATAATAATATCAAAATAAATATAAAAGTTTCAATACATCCGTGGCTAGTACATAGATGTGCATATTCAAAGATAATGCTATTCTGCACACAGGAGGCATCCAGTTAATGTTATTGATGCTGATGATAATGAGATGCAGTTGAAAATATCTATGTATGACCACATCCTATTCCATATTGGATGCTTATAAAGATGGGCATCTTTTCTGTATGAATGTGATTGCCCTTGGCCCCAATCACTGTTCTCAACTCGGCCACTTGATTTCCTGATCTTCCCCACACCTCTGTTCAATCGATCAATCAATCAACTGTACTAAGTGCTTAGGAGAGAACAGTATAACAGAGTTGGTAGACACTACCCCTGCCCGCAAGGAGCTTACATTCAGGTTTGACTCTGAGGATCCATGCAGATCAGAATGGCCTGTCGATGGTTTTCTCCCAACATTACACTGCTAATGTCACATGATTGAGCCTGAATATCAATGAGTTTTTAATGTATCTGTCCCCCCTTTCTTGCTTGGGAAGCAGTGTTGCCAAACAGAAAGAGCACAGGCCTGGGAGCCAGAGGACTTGGGTTCTAGTTCCGGCTCCACCATATGCCTGCTCTGTGACCTTGGACAAGTTACTTCACTTCTCTGTGTCTCAGTTACCATCGGCAGACTGGGAATTACGACTGTGACTCCTATGCGAGACATGGACTGTGTCCAACCTGATTATCTTGTATCTACCCCAATGCTTAGTATAGTCCCTGGCACATAGTAAGCATTTAACAAATACCATCTATTCTATTTATTTTATTTTGTTAGTATGTTTGGTTGTGTTCTCTGTCTCCCCTTTTTAGACTGTGAGCCCACTGTTGGGTAGGGACTGTCTCTATATGTTGCCAATTTGTACTTCCCAAGCACTTAGTACAGTGCTCTGCACACAGTAAGCGCTCAATAAATACGATTGATGATGATGATGATTAAAAAAACCCAAATAGGCACTGCCTCTCCTCCACACCCCTAAGAAGACTCCATCCCATTCTGCCTGCCACCACCCCAGAGCGAAAGTGAAGAGCCCTCGCAGTGTGAGTCCCCCACAAAAGTTTGGGGAGACTGGAGGCTGCTGTATTGGTTGCTATGGCTGCAGGTATGCCTTGGACTCTCAGCACCAAGAGCCTGAAGTTCTGTTCCTCTACCCTACTGATTTTGTTTTATTTTGTGCATTTGCTTGGTGTTGTGTTTCATTGTTTCATCACTCCTGCTTTGTCTGTCTCCACTTCCTTCTCCCCACTTATGGTCTTGGGACAGGAACCAAATCCCACCTGTATATTCTCTCCAAGAGCTTAGTATAATGCTGTGAATGTGGTAAGCACTTAAGAAATACTCTCACTGCAATTCAGTGGTATTTACTGAGTGCTTACTGTGTGCAGAGCAGTGTATTAGATGCTTGGGAGAGTACATTATAACAGAGTTGGCAGACACATTCCCAGCCCACAGTGAGCTTACAGTCTACAGTACACAATACTTGGTGTCTTGCTCAGCAAAGCTGCGTTGCGATAAGCCTCACTCGAACCCTGGTGAGCTGACTCGCTGTGGATGAGCCTGACCTGTCATTTGATTTTGAAGATGAGTAATACTCTTCCATCTGAGGAGGGTTTTTTATGGTATTTGTTAAGCACTTACTACTAATAATAATTAATAATTATGATATTTGTTAAGTGCTTACTATGTGCCAAGCACTGCCTAAGTGCTGGTAGATACAAGGTAACCAGGTTATCCCATGTGGGGCTCACAGTCTTAATCCCCATTTTACAGATGAAGGAACTGACCACAGAGAAGTTAAGAGGCTTGCCCAAGGTCACACAGCAGACAAGTGGCAGAGCTGGGATTTCTTTCTTTCTTTCAATCATATTTATTGAGCGCTTACTGTGTGCAGAGCACTGTACTAAGAGCTTGGGAAGTACAAGTTGGCAACATATAGAGACGGTCCCTACCCAACAGCGGGATCACTTAACTTCTCAGTGCCTCAGTTACCTCATCTGTAAAATGGGGATTGACTGTGAGCCCCCCGTGGGACAACCTGATCACCCTGCAGCCTCCCCAGTGCTTAGAACAGTGCTTTGCACATAGTCAGTGCTTAATAAATGCCATTATTATTATTATTATTATTATTATTATCATTATTATTATGGTTATCCTGAAAAATGAGGACAGAAGAAAGATTTTAAAATGACAGCCAGGGAAAACGTCAGATAAAGCCCCTTAGCTGTGAATGGCAGGAACCAGCAGCAGCAGCAACAGCGGCTGCTGGCTAGACCTGTGTGGTGTACATCCTTAGAAATGGGTGACTCTCTTAGACCAAGATTTCAATCCATCATTCATATTTATTGAGCGATTACTGCATACAGAACACTTTACTTAAGCTCTTGAGAAAGTACAATATAACAGACTTGGTAGACATGTGCCCCAGCCACAAGAAGCATGGCTCAGTGGAAAGATCCTGGGCTTGGGAATCAGAGGTTGTGGGTTCTATTCAAGGCTCTGCCACTTTCCCACAGTCACTTAAATTCTCTGTGTCTCAGTTCCCTCATCTGTAAAATGGGGATTAAGACTGTGAGCCCTGTGTGGGAGAACCTGATTACCTTGTATCCCCCCAGTGCTTAGAATAATAATTATAGCATTTATTAAGCTCTTACTATGTGCAAAGCACTGTTCTAAACGCTGGTATGATGATGGCATTTGTTATTTGTTACTATGTGCTTTGCACATAGTAAGTGCTTATCATCATCATCATCATCATTATTATTACAGTCTAGTGTTTTAGTCTTCAGAAAGATTGAAACACCGAGAGGCAGATGTAATATTGACACCAGGCACTATGGACAGCAAATGATTCTGCTCAGCAAGGGCTGTTGAAGGGAGTGTTGGTCATTCAATAATCTTATCAGATACAACTCTGTTGTATACGTACTCTCCCGAGCCCTTAGTACAGTGCTCTGCACATAGTGAGTGCTCAATAAACACTATCAATGAGGATGATGATGATGATACACATGCAAATGCTGGTCAAATCTCATCTTTCTAGACTGTGAGCCCGTTGTTGGGTAGGAACCGTCTCTATATGTTGCCAACTTGTACTTCCCAAGCGCTTAGTACAGTGCTCTGCACACAGTAAGCACTCAATAAATACGATTGAATGAATGAATGAATCTTTCATAAGAATGTCTCTGAACCCCAAAGGACAGAAAGAGAAAGAGGAAGGAAGACAAAGGAGAGAGGAAGAGAGACAGAGAGAGACGGCAAATGAACAAACAAATGCCAATAAAAACTAACTACAAATTTTCCCTAAAAAAGGGTCTGAAAAGAATTACAAAGGCCAATTGCCACTAAAATAATTCAAGGGGATGGGAAATACGGTGATTTGTTCTGGCAAAAAGTTGTGAATGTACATTTCATATCTGGAGTTAGGTGAAAGGTTGCTGTTATAAACACCCAGGTTTAGCTCAGTGCTTGGCACATAGTGAGCACTTAATAAGTGCCATTATTGTTGTTATTACTGGTGCAATTATTATGATCATTATAATGAGGGTGATCACCAGAAAGGGCAGTCCTCTTGGAGATTGGAGACAATGGACTTTTAATACAAGAAGAGAGGTTACCATTATGTTGTGTTGCTTCTTTAGTAAGAAAGCCAGGTAGTGTAGAATCTATACAAAAAAATATACAGGTTTATTGACTTACAAATCAATTCTGCAGAGCTCCCTCCTCTTAGCTCTCACTTCAGCACTTCCTGTCTGCCATTCAGACAATGTTAACTCTTAATGGTGTCCAGCCCAACTGAAAAGGAAGTTTCTTCTTCCCCTCCTCTGGTTTGCCTCCAGAATAGTTCCGAGACCTGTTCTGAGGTGAAAGTTTACAAGCAAGGATAGTTTTCAGTGGCCTGGTGCCTCAAGAAAGAATTCTTCCTGGTTCTCAAGAAAGGACTTTCCCTAAAGGTGAGCGTGGACTCTTCTTGGATATCTTTCAGTTACCCCTGGATGTTACCAGCTCTCCATTATATAAACTCTACAACTTTACACAATTGTTGTATTTTTTTATGCCTCCCCTGTTAGAGAATAATCTCTTTATTGGCAGAAAATGTTTCAATTCTTCATGCTATCCATCAGTGGTATTTATTGTGCATTTACTATGTACAAAGCACTATACTAAGCACTTGGGAGAGACAGTACAACAGAATTAGCAGATACATTCCCTGCCTATAATATTCTTACAGTCTGTATTCTGTACTCCCCATGCACCTAATACAGTGGTCTGCACCAAGTAAACATTCAATAAATGCTGTTAATCTCAATTAGTCAATCAGTGGTATTTATTGAGTGCTTATTTGGTGTGGACTACTGTACTAACCACTTGCAAGAGTACGATACAACAGAGTTGGTAGATAGCCTGCCACCAAGACCTTAAAGTCTAGAGAGGGAGACAGACATTCAAATAAATTATAGGTAATTACAAAAGTGTGTTACTATTACTTCTATTACTATTATTACTACTTTTACTACTAAAATCAATCAATTGTATTTATTGAGCACTGTACTAAATGCTTGGGAGAATACAACAATACATGGCTACATTCCCTGCCCACAATGAGCTGCTACTACACCACTACTAGCACTATCTAGACTGTGAGCCCACTGTTGGGTAGGGACCATCTCTATATGTTGCCAACTTGTACTTCCTAAGCGCTTAGTACAGTGCTCTGCACACAGTAAGCGCTCAATAAATGTGATTGAATGGAAGTGGCTCAGTGGAAAGAGCCCGGGCTTTGGAGTCAGAGGTCAGGGGTTCAAATCCCCACTCCGCCAATTGTCAGTTGTGTGACTTTGGACAAGTCACTTAACTTCTCTGTGCCTCAGTTACCTTATCTGTAAAATGGGGATTAAGACTGTGAGCCTCCCGTGGGATAACCTGATCACCTTGTAACCTCCCCAGTGCTTAGAACAGTGCTTTGCATATAGTAAGCACTTAATAAATGCCATCATTATTATTATTATTACTACTATTACTACTACTACTGTAAGACTGATCCAAATGCTCTTCACTTAGGGAAACATATTTCCGAAGCATGTTCCCAAGTCACCTGATAGCAGCTCTAACCAGCTGAGCTAACCAGGCGTCCCAAGGGAGCTAGCCAAAATCATGTCCGCCCTACCTCCTTCCCCTCCCCACAGCATTTATATGTATTTGTATAGATTTATTACTCTATTTATTTTACTCGTACATCTTCTAGACTGTGAGCCCGTTGTTGGGTAGGGACCATCTCTGTGTGTTGCCAACTTGTGCTTCCCAAGCTCTTGGTGCAGTGCTCTGCACACAGTAGGTGCTCAATAAATGTGATTGAATGAATGAATGAATATTTACTATTCTATTTATTTTGTTAAAGATATTCACATAGCTATGATTCTATTTATTTTGATGGTATTGACACCTGTCTACATGTTTTGTTTTGTTGTCCATCTCCCCCTTCTAGACTGTGAGCCCGCCGTTGGGTAGGGACCGTCTCTATATGTTGCCAACTTGTACTTCCCAAGCGCTTAGTACAGTGCTCTGCACACAGTAAGCGCTCAATGAATACGATTGATGAATGAATTGAATGAATGTCACTTGGGCTGAGGTCACAGCGCTGTGAAGGCAGTATGACCTCCAGTCAAGAGTAGACAAAATGGCAGTGTTCACTCTTTCAGAGGAAGCAGTTTCAAGCCTCAACTGCAGCTTTCTCCTTGAGGGAACTATGAACCCTTGACTTTGGCTGATTCTTAGGATTCTTGGAGAGAGATTTGGGGAACAGAAATAGACTTTCTGTCTTTATTGTGTTTTGTGGTTTCACTTTCACAGTGAAACATCCTTTCGGTTCTCAGAGCTGTGGATAGTGCTTGACTGGAAAATCGTTTCGATGTCTGTCTGGGCTGTCACTGGCCTTGCCCTCTTACTTCTATTTTTAGTTCTTCTGAAGTCGAAGTCGGGCAGTCTGCTGACTAACCCCTTGCCTTCAGACAAATCCACCTCCTTCTCTGACTTGCCATTATCATACTTCATTCGAGAACTGCTGCGTGTAGATGACGGTATCCTGAAGGCCCACACCCAAGAAGACATCAAAATGACTGTTTCATTGAATTAGGCGTGGCAGACTGATGTTAAGCCAAAAAAAATCAAGGTGTTATGTCAGCCAGCATTCATTCATTCATTCATTCAATCGTATATATATGTATATATGTTTGTACAGATTTATTACTCTATTTTACTTGTACAAATTTACAATTCTATTTCATTCATTCATTCAATCGTATTTATTGAACACTTACTGTGTGCAGAGCACTGCACTAAGCACTTGGGAAGTAAAAGTTGGCAACACAGAGGGACGGTCCCTCCCCAACAACGGGCTCACAGTCTAGAAGGGGGAAACAGACAACAAAACAAATCATGTGGACAGGTGTCAAGTCGTCAGAACAAATAGAATTAAAACTAGATGCACATCATTAACAAAATGAGCCCGTTGTTGGGTAGGGACTGTCTCTATATTGCCAACTTGCACTTCCCAAGTGCTTGGTCAGTGCTCTGCACACAGTAAGAGCTCGATAAATACGACTGAATGAAAGAATGAAATAGAATTGTAAATATGTACAAGTAAAATAGAGTAATAAATCTGTACAAACATATATACAGGTGCTGTGGGGAGGGGAAGGAGGTAGGGCGAGGGGGGATGGGGAGGAGGAGAGGAAAAAGGGGGCTCAGTCAGGAAGAACAACCAAAATTTAATATTGGCAACAGAGAGCTAAACACTGTCACCGAATTTTGTTGCCTAGGCAGAGCGCTAACCAATGACCCAGTGATAGATAAGGGAATTAGAAAACCGAATTAAGGTGGCCACCATATCCGGGTATCACAGGGATTGGAGAGGGCTCTCTTTCTTTCGCATCCCTCTCTCAACAGGGAGCAGGACAGAGCCCACCCAGGCTTGTCGTCCGGGAGTTGGCTAGAGAGGGAGAATTCTGACCTTGGCTGCTCCATTTCTAGCTTGCTCCCATTGGCTCCAGAGGGCTGGGTGAGTTACTTACGGCTGCTCCACCCAATTCAATTAGTGCCGGGGAGAAGTGAATGATTGCAATAAGAATTTGACCCACAGTGCCCATCCCTAGGTGCTGCCTCTTGTTCCTGTACATTTGGCATTAATGAGTCTTGAAGGAAAAGAATCAGTGAGAAACAGTATGGCCTAGCAGAGAGAATACAAGTCAGGAAGTCAGAAGGTCATGGGTTCTAATCCCGGCTCGGCCACTTTGTTGTGTGATTTTTGGCAAGTCTCTTCACTTCTCTTTGTATCAGTTACCTCATCTGTTAAATGGATCAAGACTGGGAGCCCCATGTGTGACATGGACTTCGTCCAGCTTGATTAGGTTGTAAATACCCCAGCGCTTAGAAGAGAGCTTGACACACTATAAACACTTAACAGTGGAGAAGCAGCACGGCCTACTGAATACAACATAGGCCCTGGAGTCAGAAGGTCCTAAATTCTAATTCCGGCTCTGCCATTTGTCTGCTGTATGACTTCCCCATCGAGAGGAACTGGGCACCAGGAAGCAGCATTGCCGAGTCTAAAGAGCATGGACCTAAGAATCCATGGATCTGAGTTCAAATCCCCACTCTGCCACTTGTCTGCTGAAATGTCTTGGGCAGGTCACTTCACTTCTCTGTGCCTCAGTTCCCTCATCTGTAAAATGGGGATTAAGACTGTGAGCCCCATGTGGAACAGGGACGGTGTCCAATCTGATTATCTTGTATCTACCCCAGCTCTTAGTACAGTGTGTGGCACATACAAAGGGCTTAATAAGTATATAAAATAATAATAAACCAACAACCTCTATTGTGTTCCCATAAAGCCAAGGCCAAAAGGCAGGTAAACTTTTTTTCAGCTTGGCACTGGGAGTATAAGCAAAGTATAAGCCTCATAGAACAGTAGCGTTGAAAGCTATTCGAGGCTGAAACTTTGGGTGAATGGAAAGAATAAAAGTATCTTTATTCTTTGACAATCCGTCATGAATGAATGATTGCCAAAGGGAATAAAATGGAGCCAAGTAGTTCAGTGGGTGTGCTGACAAGATTATTCTATGCAGAATAGAAATGGCATACAAGGATAAAAGCCAATTATTAAGGAAAAATCTGTTCTGCACTCACAGTGGAATATTTCAGAGCGCTACATAGAAAAATGAGTTTCTCACAAAAAAAAATTCATTTCTCACCCCCCACAACATTTTGCTCAATTTAGATTTTTGTTGCCTTACTTTTTATTCTGAAAATGATTAAAGTTTAGAACCAGAAGTACAAGCTGAGGAGGGGAAGATGATGAGGTAGAAAGGATCACACCTAAAAACTGGTTTCCTCTTAGTAATGGAAACAGAAGGTATTATAGACTCCCGGGAATAACATTAGGGAAGAACATTTTAAAAATTGTTTCAGATAGTGATAATTGTGGTATTTGTTAAACACGTACTATGAGTCAAGTTAATTAGGTCAGATCCAGTCCCTGTCCTGTGTCGGGGCTCACAGCCTGAAATAGGAGAGAGAAAAGGTATTAATGTTGGCATTTATTAAGCGCTTACTATGTGCACAGTACTGTTCTAAGCACTGGGGAGGTTACAAGGTGATCAGGTTGTCCCACGTGGGGCTCACAGTCTTAATCCCCATTTTACAGATGAGGTAACTGAGGCAAAGAGAAGTGAAGTGACTTGCCCAAAGTCACGCAGCTGATAAGTGGCGGAGCTGGGATTTGAACCCATGACCTCTGACTCCAAAGCCTGTGCCCTCTCCACTGAGCCATGCTGCTTCCTATTTTACAGTTGAGGAAACTGAAGCATAGGGAAGTTAAGTGTCTTGCCCAACGTCACACAACAAGCAATTGGCAGAGTAATTAGCATAACTGGGATTAGAACCCAGATCCTCTGATTCCCAGGCTCATACTCTTTCCTCTAGGCCATGCTGCTTCTCACTTAACTTCTCGGTGTCTCAGTTTCCTCAACTGCTCCCCCTCCTATTCAGCCCCATGTGGGTCAGGACTGTGTCCAACCTGATTAACTTGTATCTACCCCAGAGCTTAGAACAGTGCTTGCCCACTTAATAAATAGAATAATAATAATAATAATAAAGGAAGAGACTGAGGACAATGAGGAGGAGGAGAAACAAGACAAGGGAAAGGAAGGAGAGAGAGGAGGAGGAGGAAGAGCAGAAGGAACTCCTGGTGAGGAGCAGCAGGCTTTGTCCAACTCCCAGCCTCTCACCCCTCCCCAGGTCCAGCCACCCCTGCAACTCCCAGCCCTGGTGTTGCCCCTGAGGAGGTTGTCTGTGTGTGGAATTGGTCATGCGGCCAGCCAGCTGCCTCCACAGGCTCACACCCCCGGCCCAGGGAGCGCCTGCCCTCCGCCTCTTTGGAGTTGTGACTCTTCAGTGCATGAGCCTAGGCTACCTCCGCCACGGACCCGTCAGCCTGAGTCATTCAGATGGGTTGTTGACACCATTCGCATTCACCAATTGCACAACTCGGTGATTTTCAGGCTGACGCCTGCTCCTTCTACACAAGAGCCTCCTCTTCCAAGCACCCTCTCTCCCCACCCATTCCCTGGAAGGGGGCAGGAATATCCCCTGCACATATCACGGGAGTTTACTTCACGGGGAGAGATGAGACCAACATGGCACCCATGATGCTGCCCTCACCCCTCCGACAGGAAACCAGCCGGATTTTTCTCTGCCACATGTCAGCCCAAGACTGTGAGCCTCTGAGGCTGGAATGGTTTAAGGCCTCCAAGTTGGTGAAGGTCAACATACCAAGGTCCTGACTTGTCTCCAAGGGCCAAGCTTCAGAGAGACCTCCTGCCATTCTCTTGCGAGTGCCACTCCCCTCCTCCCCTCACCCTTACACTCTCCAGCATGCAGTGCTCGGTAAAACCTCTTTGAAGTGGATGGACATGGGAAAATACAGTTTTAAACTCCATTCTACGCTATACCCCTGGTATTTTACAATAGCCCCACTAGGTTGTTTATTTTCTGAGGGACTCTTTGTAATCTCTGTAAAGTGGGCTCTTGGACTCAGGATCTGGCTGTTCTGTTCCTCGGGGTGAAGGGAGCTTCAGTGAGAAAACCCAGGGATGGAGGCAGTGAGACAAGACGGGGATGGAATCGATGAGAAATCACTGGGACAGAGGCGGTGAGAAAACACAGAGATGGAGGCAGTGAAAAACATGCAGAAGGAGTCATTGAGAAAACACGGGGATGGAAGGGATGATTCTTTGAAACTCTTGGGCCACAGAGGCCGTATCAACCGTCGGTCTGGGCTCGATGACGTTACCATGAGGAAACTTTGAAACGGACTGGTGTCATTGATGTCGGTGAGCGTTTAGACAGGTAGACAAATGTCAAATATCGTAGACAAATAGGATGGTTAGAACCTAATTAATCTGTACCTACACCA
Organism: Tachyglossus aculeatus; assembly: GCF_015852505.1. NCBI lineage: Eukaryota > Metazoa > Chordata > Mammalia > Monotremata > Tachyglossidae > Tachyglossus > Tachyglossus aculeatus. The sequence goes on from NC_052075.1 coordinate 16,319,784, forward strand.
ACACTTAGAACAGTGTTTGACCCATAGTAAGCCCTAAACAAACATCTTTTTAAAAAGTGGCAAGAAGGGTAGAGGGGGTGTTCGTTCCATTGGAAAGTGTCTGGGGAGACTCCATTAATTAGTGGGCCCGGGCTGGGGCTCAGGAAGGGTGTGGAAACTTGCCAGTGGTGGGAGTCGGCAGGGCTGGGCACTGTCAGGGCTATTTAAGAGCCTGCATTTCAGGCCTCTTCCTAGAGCTGAGTATGGGCTGGGCTGCAGAGTGTGGGAGCCCACCAGTTCAGCCCTCTTTCAGGCCCCTTCCATCTGGGTCAGCGAGGGTCTGGCCAAGTGTGGAATAGTAGTCCCTCAACCCTATGGCACAGAAGCTGTTCTCTCGGGCCCAAAAGTCAGACGGTGCCCACTTGAGCCGAGAACACTTTTAGGTGGCTGAGATTTCAGCCAGGAGGGGCAGGCCCTCTAGATTTTAGTAAGGTAGACTTTAGAGAAGCAGCGTGGCTCAGTGGAAAGAGCACAGGCTTTGGAGTCAGAAGTCATGGGTTCTAATCCCAGCTCTGCCACTTGTCAGCTGTGTGACTTTGGGCAAGTCGCTTCACTTCTCTGTGCCTCAGTTACGTCATCTGTAAAATGGGGATGAAGACTGTGAGCTCCACATGGGACAACCTGATTACCTTTTATCCCCCCCGAGCTTAGAACAGTGCTTTGCACACAGTAAGCACTTAATAAATGCCATTATTATTATTATTATTATTATTATTATCAAGCTCATTGTGGGCAGGGAATGTGTCTGTTATATTGTTATTTTGTATTCTCTCAAATGCTTAGTACAGTGCTCTGCACACATTATTCTCTCAATAAATACATTTGACTAAGTATACACTGTACATTAATGATTCTACCATTCAGAAAGATTGAGGAGAGAGAGTGGAGGGCAGAGAGGGCAGAGGGTGTCTTTTCGAGTAGTTTCCTCCTGGGTCATTTCCTTGCCCTCTTCTCTTCCTTTCCTCCAGACTGAAAGCTCCTCTCTAGACTGTAAACTCAGCTCTAGATTGTAGGCTCATCTCTAGACTATAAGCTCATTATGGGCAGGGAGCTGTTGTACTCTCCCAACTGCTTAGTACAGTGCTCTGTACATTTTAAGTGCTCAGTCAATGCCACTGATTGATATCACTCTGCCAGCATAGCCTCTAAACTGGGGCCTCTCCAATTTATAACTCTGCATTGCAAATGAAATTTTTTAAACTTTTTGAAGGCAGAGACCTGCCTCTTACATCTATTTCACTCTCTTAAATGTAAAGTATATTGCTCAGCACACAACAGGTACACAGTAGATTAATCAGCATGGTGATGTGGATAGAGAGCATGGTCCTGGGAGTCAGCGTATCATGGGTTCTAGTCCCGGCTCTGTCACTTGTCTGCTGTGTGGCCCTGGACAGTCACTTTATTTCTCTGTGTCTCATTTCCCTCATCTGTAAAGTGGGGATTGAGACTGTGAGCACCATGCGGGATAGGGATTGTGTCCAACCCAATTTGCTTGTATCCACCCCAGTGCTTAGTGCAGTGCCTGGCACATAGTAAGTGCCTAACAAATAGCACAATCATTATTATTGACTGCTTACTGTGTGCAGACCATTGTACTAAGCATTTGGGAGAGTACAATATAACTGAGCTGCTGAATTACAACCTACAGTTAACCTAATCTTACTCCCCATCAAGGTGTTTTTTATTAATACGGAATGCATCTGTTATACTGTTGTGCTGGACTCTCCTAAAGCACTTAGTACAGTGCTCTGCATACAGTAAGCACTCCATAAATACAACTGATTGATTAATAGAGTTGTAACTTGCAGGTTACGGATTATGGCAGAGGACAGGATGTTCCGGGGAAAGTATATCCATGGAGTCGCGATGAATCGTAAACGACTCGACGGCACTTAATAATAATAATAACTTGCAGGTGGTGATAAAATGGATTAAATCAGATAGAATAGAAGACAGAACAGAGGGATTGGTCTTCCAAGACCCAACAGTAAATTTCTAAATAAGACTGTATCTGAGCCCATGCTGTGGTTGGATTCCATATCCACTCTGAGGGAAGTTGATGGTTTCGGTAACAACAAGGACAAGGGCAGTGTCCTAAAGCACGCTGAATTTGGGAATAATTTCGCACTCTGGTGGAGAGAAGTGGGAAGGTTTATTTATGCTTCTGGCAAGAAGGCACTTCTCTGAGTTCTAGAGTAAAATGTTATCTTGTTGAAGAAACTCCTGATTGATATGAGCTACAGTGACTTGAAAGTGTCCGCAGGGAAGTTGACCTTTGGAAATGCATTCCTGAAATTTAAATATTAATATAGTGAGTTTTTACTTTGGCAGCCTAATTGTCTTTATATAAGTTTTTTCACTCCCTCCCTTCAAGGCCCTACTGAGAGCTCACCTCCTCCAGGAGGCCTTCCCAGACTGAGCCCCCTCCTTCCTCTCCCCCTCCTCCCCCTCTCCATCCCCCCAGCATTACCTCCTTCCCTTCCCCACAGCAGCTGTATATATGTATATATGTTTGTACGTATTTATTACTATACTTATTTATTTATTTTACTTGTACATATTCTATTTATTTTATTTTGTTAATATGTTTTGTTTTGTTGTCTGTCTCCCCCTTCTAGACTGTGAGCCCACTGTTGGGTAGGGACCGTCTCTATATGTTGCCAACTTGTACTTCCCAAGCGCTTAGTACAGTGCTCTACACACAGTGAGTGCTCAATAAATACGATTGAATGAATGAACTCCTGACCACTGGTTTCAAGGCATTCAGTCAGTTCTGTTGCCTCCAGTTAGCCTCTCTCCACTCCTATTACAACCCAGCTGGCTCACTTCAAACCTCTCAAGCCAACCTTCCCACTGTCCCATTCTCTTTTCTTTTGCCTCTTTCTCTCTTTTTTATGGTATTTGTTAAGTGTTTTTTAACTGTGCTCTACCACACTCCCCACCCCATAGCACTTGTGTATATCTGTACTTATTTACAATCATAATTCTATTTATTTTATTAATGATGTGCATAAATCTACAATTCTATTTATTTATAATGATTCTACTGGTGTCTATTTACTTGCTTTGATGTCTGTCTTCCCCCTTCTAGACTGTGAGCCCATTGTGGGCAGAGATTGTCTCTGTTGCTGAATTGTACTTCCCAAGGGCTTAATACAGTGCTCTGGACACAGTAAGTGCTCAATAAATCCCAGACTGAGCCCCCTCCTTCCTCTCCCCCTCCCCATCCCCCTTGCCCTACCTCCTTCCCCTCCCCACAGCACCTGTATATATGTTTGTACAGATTTATTACTCAATTTATTTTACTTGTATGTATTTACTATTCTATTTATTTTATTTTGTTAATATGTTTTGTTTTGTTGTCTGTCTCCCCCTTCTAGACTGTGAGCCCATTGTTAGGTAGGGACTGTCTCTATATGTTGCCAACTTGTACTTCCCAAGCGCTTAGTACAGTGCTCTGCACACAGTAAGCTCTCAATAAATACAATTGAATGAATGAATTAATGAATTTGTATGGGCAAGGAAAGTGTCTGCTAATTCCGTCGTACCTTACTCTCCCAAGCGCTTAGTGCAGTGCTCTGCATATAGTAAGTGCTCAATAAATACAATTGATTGATTGACTGACTGCCAGGCACTGTACTAAGGGCTGGGGTGGATACATAATCAGGTTGGACTCAGTCCCTGTCCCACATGGGGATCACAGTCTCAATCCTTATTATACAACAAACCTACAGTCTCAAGGTGGAATTTAATCTGCTTCTACTCATTGGAAAGGCAGTAAGCATGCAACATCTTTACCTTTTTCCTCTGTGATTTCAAGAAGCTACAGGGGCTACTCAGCTTGATTCCCTCCTCCTTCCCAGCAAGAGGAGGGAAGGATTCAGGGCCTAGAGGAAGCAGAAGGAGCAGGGGAGGGAGAAGAGGATAGGGGGCATTCAAGGAGCAAGATCTCTCTCCCTTTGGCCTCACTGCTCTGACAGCCTCAGAGCCTAACACTTGCTCTCCTACTTGGCTCCAGCCCACCTCTGACTTGGAGGTCATCAGGTAGTGGATGGGAAGCATCATCAGAAGCAGCCTGGCCTAGTGGAAAGAGCACAGGCTTGAGAAGTAGGGGACCTGGGTTGTAATTCTGGTTCTGCCACTTGTCTGCTGAGTGACCTTGTGCAAGCCCCTTCACTTTTTGGTGCCTCAATTTCCTCATCTGTAAAATAGGGATTCAATCCCTGTTCTCCCTCCTACATTAAAGCACTCAATTTGCTTGCCCAATCCTACTTCACTTCACTAATCTACTACGGCTCAGCCCCCGCACTCTGCTCCTTTAGTACCCACTTACTCACTGTGCCCCAGTCTCATCTATCTCACCACCAACCCCTTTTTCGCATTCTCCATTTAGCCTGGAACTCCCTCCCCCTCTGTATACACCACTCTTTCCACCTTCAAAACATTATTAAGGTCACATCTCCTCCAAGAGATTAAGCCCCCTTTTCCCTGGCTCACTCTCCCTTCTAAGCCATCTACACACTTTAATCTGTGACCTTCGGACACTTGATATTTGGCCCACCCCCAATCCTACAGCACTTATGTACATATCTTTAAATTATATATTCTAACCATTCATATTCATGTCAGTCTCCCTCTCTAGACTGTAAGCTTATTAGGGGCAGGGAACGTGCCTGCTAATTCTGTTGTACTCTCCCAAGCACTTGGTACAGGGACTGTGTCCAATCTGAACATCTTATGTTTACCCCAGTGCCTGTTAAGGGGTTTTGGGGTACTAATTCCAGCCCTGGCACTTGACTGCTTTGTGACCTTGGGCTGTTAAATGGGGATTCAGACTGTGAGCCCCACGTGGAGCTGTGTCCAACTCTATTTGCTTGCATCTACCCCAGTGCTTAGTACAGTGTCTGATACATAGTAAGTAGTTTACAAATATCATTATTATTATGGATAGGGATTTCTAGGAGAGGCTGAGCCAGCTCTCAGGAAATTTGCACCATGGCCCATGGAAACCCTCAGAAATGTAGGGCTGGAGTCACTGCTTCATTCCACCAGAGTTCCACCTGGATATTTTTAGGCCCTGAGAATGCTTACTTAACACAGTTGATCCTCCCTAAACTAAAACTCATAAGCACAGACAGGTACAGGGACAAGAAATGGAAACAACATCTGCCTCACCCAAACCCACACAGGCTTAGGGGAAGGCCAAACGTGGTGATCCTGAACATAAGGCAGTGCCAACGCATACAAAGCACAAACCTACCAAACACAATAACATTTGCTGCACATGGTGCATAAAAGGTTGCCACTCATCAACCAGAGTAACAGAGTTGGTAGGCATGTTCCCTGTCCACAAGGAGCTTACGTGCATTGTTCTTATCCAGCACACCCACACACATGGATAAATTCTCTGTCATTGTTTTCATCAAATTTGAAGAGCAGATGTGGGCATATCTATATATCTATATATATACTCCATAGCTATGTATATAGAGATAATATATATATAATATATATAGAATATATATAGAATATAGAGAAGCTACGTGACTTAGTGGAAAGAACAGCGGCTTGGGAGTCAGAGGATGTGGGTTCTAATCCCAGCTCCACCACTTCTCAGCTGTGTGATCTTGGGCAATCCATTTAATCTCTCTGTGTCTGTCACCTCATCTGTCAAATGGGGATTAAGACTGTAAGCCCCACGGGGGACACCCTGATTACCTTGTATCTACCCCAGTGCTTATAACAGTGCTTGGCATATAGTAAGCACTTAACAAATGCACTTAAGAAACCATAATAATAATAATAATAATAATTATCTAAAGATACATAAAGATACAGATAAGGATATGCACACATATAATACATATATACACGTGCACACATGTACTTGCATACATATATGTGTACATATATGCAAACATGCATATATAATATACATGCATATACACACACCCATCTGTGGGTACATTCATGCAAAATAATATATACACATATGAAAATATTATCAGTGGTGTCACCCACACTTCTGGAAGAATCAGACCCACACAGACCAGTTTTGTTTTTTTTTTTTAGAGGGAAGCTTTATGATTAAACTAAGTGATCTAGCTGAAGTCAACAACAATGTGAGAATGAGAATTCTTCTGACCGACTCTCAGCTCCACTCCTCTCCACCCCATTGGTCATCGATCATTACCTGAAGGTTCAATGAGCTTCTCTTAGAGAGTGTATGAACTCTTCTAGGCCGTGAAGAACAGAAAGCAGAAGCAAACTACCGTTCCTCACTCACCTCCTTCAGTCAGTGCTCAAAATAGAGATGCGATGGCCTCATTCACACATTCAGGTCATATTTCCACAGGAAGCCCCAGCCGAGGGACTTCAGAAAACCATGCCTGAATCTGCCTGATGGCTACAACAGGAAGTCACTGGAGACTTGAGGTTGTTCTAATGTCCCCCCCAGATGTTTCCTTTCACTGGGGGTTCTTTCCCCTCTGCTCTCACTGACTGTAACATTTTGCTTGAGAATCCATGTCCAAACCCCTAAGGTTTCCCCAGGGGGTCCTGGATCTAACAACACCCTGGTGACTTGGGGAGTTCCAGAGGTCCAGTGAACTCCTCACCTGCTTTCCAGTTCACTCATTTGAATGAATGAATATTCACTTATCATATTTATTGAATGCTTATTGTGTGCAGAACACCATACTAAGTACCTGGGAGAGTACAATATAACAATAAACAGACAAATTTCCTGCCCATAATGACCTTAGTCTTCATTCATTCATTCAATTGTATTTATTGAGCGCTTACTGTGTGCAGAGCACTGTACTAAGCTCTTGGGAAGTACAAGTTGGTAACATATAGAGACGGTCCCTACCCGACAACGAGCTCACAGTCTAGAAGGGGGAGCCCAGGAGGGTGATGAGAGTGGCAGCAGAGAGATTAACTGAGGGGTTTGCCATGACAGAGCTAGAGGAACGCCACTGCAGTCAGTCACTTGTATTTACTGGGCACTTACTATGTGCAAAATACTGTACTAAGCACTTGGGAGAGTACAATACAGCAATATAACAGAAACATTCCCTGCCCACAATAAACACTGAAGCTATATTTGATATTCAAAATGGTGTCATGTTCAGAGCCTAAATGAGCCTGCTTAGCCTGCAGTTTCTCACTTGAGTAGGCACTGTGGAGGGGGTGGTGGTGCATAGGAACATGTTGGGTCTATGAGGGCACCCTTTAGGGTTGCATAGTTTCCTGTAATGTGGTGATAATTGGTAAATGCTTACTATGTGCCATGCACTGTACTAAGTACTGGGATAGATACCAGATAATCAGTTCACACACAATCCCTAGCTCATATGGGCTCACAGTCTAAGAAAGAAGGAATAACAGGCACTAAATCCCCCCTTTTACAGATGAAGAAACTGAGGCAGAGAGAAGTTCAGTGACTTAGTTTTAATCAATCAGTCGAATTTATTGAACAGAGCACTGTCGTGGGTTCAAATCCCAATTCCGCCACTTGTCAGCTGTGTGACTTTGGGCAAGTCACTTAACTTCTCTGTGCCTCAGTGACCTCATCTGTAAAATGGGGATGAAGACTGTGAGCCCGCCGTGGGACAACCTGATCACCTTGTAACCTCCCCAGCACTTAGAACAATGCTTTGCACATAGTAAGTGCTTAATAAATGCCATCATTATTATTATTATTACTATGCACTTAGGAAAGTACAATATAACAGACTTGGTAGAATAATTCCCTGCTTACAAGGAGCTTACAGTCTAGAATGGGAGACAGACATTAATATAAATGGATAAATCACAGATAAATAAATAAATGCTGTGGGCTGAAGGGTGGGGGGGTAAATAAAGGGTACAAAGCCAAGGGTGATGCAAAAGCGAGTGGGAAAAGAAGAAATGATGGCTTAGTAAGGGAAGGCCTCTTGGAGGAGATGTGATTTTTATGAGGCTTTTGAGGTTTAATTTATTATTTGATTTATTCATTTTCATTTTAATAATAATAACTGTCTAAACTGTAAGCTCCTTGTGGGCAGGGAGCACATCTACCAACTCTGTTGTACCAATCTTTCCCAGGACTGAGTACAGTGCTCTGCACACAGAAAGTGTTCAATAAGTACCACTGATTGATTGATTTATTGCCTAAGGTCACTCAGCAGGCAAGTGGCAGAGCTAGGATTAGAACCCAGATCCTCTGACTCCCAGGCTGTTTGACCTTCATAAAGTTGGCTTTTTCTCTCTACTACCTTCTGGACCCCAATAGCTCTCTAGCCTACTTTCCCCCATTTTTTTATGGTATTTGTTAAGCAAGGATCCAACAGTCTGTTTTGATTGATTGTATTGCAGACTAAGATGCACTTAAGACATGAGTACTTTAATGGTCATGAATATCATTCTCATACCTCAAACCCCTGTACTTTGCTGAGGGATTAACTGACCTGCCAATGTCATTTATAGTTTTACACACTCTACTGCTATGGATATTAACTTCCAACCATTCCACAGAGACTCTTCTATCAAGTTCTCCTAATTACATTGGACTTCTGTGGTTAGCTCTGCTCTCCAAATCCACGTTCCTACAGAATATGGAGAGAAATTCCAGCTGCTGCAGTCCGAAAAGGGTTATAAATTAGAGACTAGATTCTGCTTTATAGTCACTGAGGACCATTTATAGAACAATACATGCTATGTAGTTCATAAAATGTTTAAACCATTTATTGTTCTAGCATTAAACCTAGACCATCTGCAGTTTTAGTGAGGTTTATTTGGAAATCATTCTGAATAAGTATTCTGTAGTATTTCATACATTCTACCATCATGCCCAAAAAGATTATTACATTCCATCTACTTGCCTACAAGAAAAGGTTAATTTTTTATGGTATCTGTTAAGTGCTTACTACATGCCAACCACTGTATTAAGCTCTGAGGTAGCTACAAGATAAATCAGGTTGGGCACAGTCCCTGTCCCACATGGAGCTCACAGTCTAAGTAGGAGGGACTAGGATTTAATCCCCATTTTACAGATGAAGAAAATGGGGCAGAGAGAAGTTAAATGACTTGCCTAAAGTCACACAGCAGGCAAATTGTGGAGCTGGGATTAAAACCTCGGTTCTCTTACTCTCAGGCCCATGCTCTTTGCACTAAGCCACCCTGCTTCATCTGATCATGCAATTCTTTTGAACAATCAATCAATGATATTTATAAAGCACTTACTATGTGCAGAGCACTGTCCCAAGCGCTCAGGAGAGTACAACACAACAGAATGGGCAGATGATTACCCAGACCACAATGAGTTTAGGGTCTGGAGGGAGAGACAGATATTAATATCAATAAATAATTCAAAATATGTAATTTAAAGATATGTACATAAGTGCTGGGGGTTGAGTGTGGGGAGAATATCAAATGTCCAAAAGTCACAGACCCAAGTGCATAGACAATGCAGAAGAGGATGGGAGCCGGGGAAAGGAGGGCTTAATTAGGGAAGGCCTCTAGAGGAAATGCAACCTTAATAAGCCTAGGAAGGTGGGGAATAAATCGATCAACAATGGCACTTATTGAGAGTTTACTTGTGCAGAGCACTGTACTACAAGCTTGGGAGAGTACAATATAACAAACAAATCAGGACCTTCTCCTTGCACATGTATAATTACTTCCAGCTGGATCTGCCGGATTAATCTGGATAGGAGTTGCTTGATTTGTGACCTTGATGGTGAAATCAGTTTGCCAGGTCTGAAACAATCAATCTATCAATCAATCGATGGCATTTACTGAGTGCTTACTGTGTGCAGAGTACTGTAGTTTATGTATTCTAATGTCTGTCTCCCCCACTAGACCGTAAGCTCATTGTGGGCAGCGAATGTGTCTGATATATTGTTGTGTTGTACTCTCCCAAGCACTAAGTATAGTGCTCTGCACACAGTAAGTGCTCAATAAATATGAATGAATGATTAGTTGACTGTGCTAAGCACTTGGGAAAGAATGATACCATAGAGTTGGTACACACAGTCCCTGATCACAAGAAGATACTGCAACAGACATTTAAAAAGATTAGGGTTAGAGGAATGAGGAAAGTATAATAATAAGGTAAGGAATTTTTACACATGTATTTTGAGGCTGAGGCTCAGCACTCCTGTTTGGGAGTTAAGTGGCTTTGCAGGAAATGGTCATGACAGTGTGAAGGAGGAGAAGATCCTGTGTTGAAACCACATGATGACATAAACATGACAAGAGGTAGCATTTGGGAGGAAGAGAAGCACTTGTTTGCAGGCTGTTTAGTCTTCAATGACTTATGCATGTGAAATAGACTCTGGACTGTAAGCTCGTTGCAGGCAGTGAATGTATCTTGTTATATTGTATGCAGCACTTTCCCAAGTGCTTAGTACAATGCTTTAAACACAGTAAGTGCTCAGTAAATGCCATTGCCTGACTGGCAAATAAAGAAACTCTAGTTGATGAGAGATAACCAAGGCACAGAGAAGTTAAGTGACTTGCCCAGACAAGTGGCAGAGACAGGATCAGAGCCCAAGTCCTTCTGAACTTCCAGACTGGTGCTCTATCCAGTAGGCAACACTGCCTCATAGCAGCATGCTCTCTGCTGACAATCAGAAATCCCTCTCCCAAGCAGAAGTAGTAGCAAGTAGAAGTAGTAAGGATATTTATTGCTTGAGCTCCTACTGAACGGGAGCCTTCTCTGCCCATAGTGAGTCTGTAAGCCTCCAACTGAGGAGACTGACAGAAATGTCAAATATGCATCATTACCCTAGTGTTTAGGAGAGACATAAATAAACAGATATATAACTACAAGAAGATTGATAAGAATCAGGATACTGATTGGGAAAGGCTTTTTGGAGGAGGTGGGATTTTAGGAGGGCTGTGGAGATGGGCAGGATTGAGGTCTGGTAGATTTGGGGAAGAAAGGAGTTGTAGCCCCTGAGAATGACAGGAGTAAGAGATGAGAGGAGGGCAAGATGAAGACAGGGGACGGGCAGGAGGGAGGCTTGAGAGAAGACTGAAAAGTGTGAGTATGGGAAGGGGAGAGGAGGAGCAGAGCCCATACGTTAGGAGAGAGCTGGGCATTTGCTTAATATGTAGAGAAATGGGCAACCATTGGAGCGTTTTGAGGACTGAGGAGAGGAGTACTGAAAGATGTTTCAAGAAGATGATGCCTGGAGTTGCGGGGAGTAAGAACTGAAGAGTGGGGAGGCTGGAAACAGGGCGACCAGCAAGGAGGCTGAAAGAAGAATCCAATCGTGCTCTGACTATTGTTTGAAATTGGGTATTGGTTGTATGAGTAGAGGGGAAGAAAGTATTTATGAGGAAAATCTGCTGATTTGAGCAGGGAATCGGCATTGAGAGCAAAATGGCGGTGAGGAGTTGGGGAAGATAGCAAGCTTGTGCTCTTCAGACACAAGAAGGATGGTGGTTACCCAGAAAGCATTAGGCATCTTCTTCAACTTCAATCTCTGTGGGAAAGGGCAGTCCAAAGGGAACACCATCATTGACATCTTAAGGATCACGTCACTTCTTGATTCTTCACTTCCCAAGCACCTAGTACAGTGCACCAGACCAAATGGACACTAAATATATGGGAGTCAGAAGACCTGGCTTCTAATCCCAGCTCTGCCACTTGCCTGTTGCAGGACCTTGGGCAAGTCACTTGATGTTCTCTGTAAAATGGGGATTCAATACCTTTTCTCCCTTCTACTTAAACTGTGAGCCCCTTGACAGGCGGGAATTGTACGTCCAGTCTGATTAACTTGCATCTACCCCTTTGCTTAGCACTTAGTAAGCACTTAACAAATACCACAATTACTAGGAATACAACCCTGAGGATGATCACAATTACTACTACTACTGCTGCTACTACACACCTAATGATGTTAGTGTATGAATCTGAAAACCCTCAGAGGGATTATCCAGGCCTAATGTGCCAAACACTCTATTAAGATCTGCGGCAACTACAAAATAATCAGGTCAGACCAAATTCCCTTCTCCCACAGGGCTCACAGTTTAAGGGGGAGGTGAAAAGGCATCTAATCCCATTGTATGGATGAGGAAACTGACGCACAGAGAAATGTCCCTGCAGTACAGTTAGGTCCCTCCTTCATAGACAATAATAATAATGATGGCATTTATTAAGTGCTTACTATGTGCAAAGCACTGTTCTAAGTGCTGGGGAGGTTACAAGGTGATTAGTTTGCCCCACGGAGGGCTCACAGTCTTAATCCCCATTTTACATATAAGGTAACTGAGGCACAGAGAAGTTAAGTGACTTGCCCAAAGTCACACAGCTCACAATTGGTGAAGCTGGGATTTGAACTCATGATCTCTGACTCCAAAGCCCATGCTCTTTCCATTGAGCCATGCTGCTTCTCTAACTGAGGTCTGAATATTTTTTTGCATAATCTCTCTCCCCAACACACACATAGACACACACACAAACATACACACACACACAGTCACACACACACTTTCTCTCTCCAAGGTTAACAGGCTCTTTATGCTTCTACGCACACACATTCGCAGGTAAACAGGTTCTTTATGCCTCTCTGAACCTTTCTCCTCTAATAGCCTGCAAAATTGATCAAGCGGCTTCAAGGGACCAAAAGAATTTTTATAGATGCTTCGGGAAGGGATCATTTTTCTCCCTAATTATTCATGTCTTTGCCCTATTTATATCTTCCCAGGAGGTCCTACTCTATAATGAAATGAATAAAATCCAAGTGTTAACACGTAGGTGATGAGAACAACTGACCCTGGGACAAATCCATCCTGCTGTGTCTTTTTTAATTTTTATGGTATTTGTTAAGCACTTATTATATGTCAAGAACTGTTGATAACTTAGAAGAGTCCTGCTCCTACTGAGGGCTTATAGTTTAACTTACCCTTCATCCACTCCCGCATCCCCAACCTGCTCCAAAAAATAGTAGAAGAGGTGAGGAAAGAACAGGGGAAGGGAATTATCACAGAAAACAAAGAGAGACCATGGGAGGCTGATGGGGCAGACGCGATCCCTAGAGAGTTAATCTCTGCTGGCTCAGATTGGGGTTGGGAGAAGCTCTGCCTGTAGTCCACTGACCTCTTCTCTGTGAAGCTTTGAGAAGCAGTGTGGCCTACTGGAAAGAGCACTGGCCTGGGAATCAAAGGACCTGAGTTCTAATCCCAGCTCCACCTCTTGCTGTGTGACCTAGGGTAAGCCATTTCTCTGTGCCTCGATTTCCCCATCTGTAAAACGGGGATTCAATACTCGTTCTCCCTCCTACTTAGACTGTGAGCCCCATGTAGGACAGGGACTGTGTCCAATTTATTTTGTGTCTACCTAGGAAGTGTTTAAAAAATGTGGTTATCATAATCAAGCTTCCAGGGATTAAACTGAGCTTCTGTCCACTCTCTGCTTCTGTGACTTCCCCTCTTCTGACTTCCTCCCCAGCCTGCAAGCCCGCCTCCTAATATATCATGGAGCTCTTCGACTCCAGACTATATGATGGGACGAACACATACATTTCCTCTTAAGAAAGAACACTCCAGGTGGCCAACACACATGTACACAGCACATAGAGTTTAGAGGTCTTTTAGACTGTGAGCCCACTGTTGGGTAGGGACTGTCTCTATATGTTGCCAATTTGTACTTCCCAAGCACTTAGTACAGTGCTCTGCACATAGTAAGCGCTCAATAAATATGATTGATGATGATGATGATGACAACATTGCAGTCTAGAGGATAACCAGGTCCTACATGGGGCTCTTAGAGTCAGTAGGAGAGAGAACAGGTTTTGAATCCCCATTTTGCAGAGGAGAGAACTGAGGTACAGATAAGTGAAATGACTGGCGCAAGATCCCACAGAGACCCAGGGCCTCTGATTCCCAGGCCCATGCTCTTTCCACTAGCCAAGTGCTATGTGAAATGGCTTGCCTAAGGCCAAACAGCAGACAAGAGACAAGAGCTGAGATTAGAACTTGAGTCTCCTGATTCCCAGTCCTGTGGAAAGAGCAAACAGTGCTGTGTGCAGTCGGGCCCAGAGTAACTCCAGGAGTCAGCTGACACAGGTGGTCATCAAATAGATGGAGGGTGACTGGGCTTACCTTCACTGCAGAACAAAGTGGCCTAGTAAGAAGCATCATGGCCTAGTGGATACAGCACGGGCCTGGAATTCAAAAGGCCCTGGGTTTGAATCCTGACTTTGCTGCATCTCTGCTATGTGACCTTGGATAAGTCACTTCAGTTCTCTGCGTCTCAACTGAAAAATGGGGATTAATAATAATATAATAATAATAATGGCATTTATTAAGCACCTACTATGTGCAAAGCACTGTCCTAAGTGCTAGGGAGGGTACAAGGTGATCAGGTTGTCCCACGGGGGGCTCACACTCTTCATCCCCATTTTACAGATGAGGGAACTGAGGCCCAGAGAAGTTAAGTGACTTTCTCAAAGTCACACAGCTGACAATTGGCGGAGCCGGGGTTTGCACCCATGACCTCTGACTCCAAACCCCGTGCTCTTTCCATTGAGCCACGCTGCTTCAAGCTCCATATGGGAGATGGATTGAGTCCAGCATGATCATCTTGTATCTACCCAGCAGTTAGTACAGTGACTGGTTCTGAGACGATGCTCAACTACCATTAAAAAAAGAAAACAAAAAGCCTTGGTGAGGTATAGTCACAGTTGCATCCACATGAATGTTGATAACTAACCCCCACTAGGCCAGGAGACCTTGGGCTTCCCTGGGTACCTTAGATCTAACTCTCTGCCCCCCACCATGTGAAAGCAAAGGATAAATGGATTAAGGTACCTCTATTTGACATATTTTCTCCAGCTCCTGGATCTTCAACAGGCAATTGCCTGCGTAATGAGGATCCACCAACAAGTCATTTCAATTATGAGGAAATTTAAATAGAAATAGCTAATTCCCCAGCCAGTCCCCAGCTCGTTATCTGCCATAAAAACCATGAGAAATAATAACCATCTTTCAGGGGAAATGCAGGGAAAGTTTCTCACTTTCTAACGTCGCTGACAGTGCCTAGGTAACTCCACAAGATGGCTGCAGTGTCTCATGCAAACCGCGACTAACGGACGCTCTCATTCATTCAATCGTATTTATTGAGCGCTTACTGCTGTACTAAGCGCTTGGTCATTCCGTGGCATAGACGTATTGCTTGGGAAAATGAATCCCTGCCCACAGGAAGAGGCACTTGAAGAAGTTGCAACTACCTCCTCTCCCCAGCACTTAGTAGTTCTCTGCACTCAGTGAGTACTCAATTGATGATGGTGGTGTGAGTTTTGTTTTGCACTGATAAAGTCATATAAACTCATACTAACCACGGCAGTGAGAAGAAATCTGCTTCTGAGGCGGAATTGGTTAAGATCTGGTCAGAAACATTTTTTCTGGAATAAACTGGAAATTTAAATACAAGGCGTAATTTATTACATCCGTCATTTATTTATTATATTCACAATTTATTTATATTAATGTAGAGCCCACTGTTGGGTAGGGACTGTCTCTACATGTTGCCAACTTGTACTTCCCAAGCGCTTAGTACAGTGCTCTGCACACAGTAAGCGCTCAATAAATGCGATTGATGATGATGATATACACTATTATCTTCTCTTTCAAGACTGTAAGCTTCTTATGGGCCGGAAGTATGTCTACCAACCCTGCTGTATTGTACTCTTCAAAGTGGTTGGTAAAGTGCTCTGCACCCAGTAAATCCTCAATAAATGCTATTGATCGATTCACTGATAAAGCCCAGAGCTGTTTATTGTGCTGAGAGAAGAGGTGAAGGTAGCAGACACCTCTGGGTGATTTCTAGAGAAGCAGTATGGCCTAATGGAAAGAGCACAGGCCTAAGAGTCAGAGGACCTGGTTTCTAATCCCGGCTTTGCCGAATGCTAGCTGTGTGACCTTGGGCAGGTCATTTAATTCCTCTATGCCTCAGTTCTCCTGTTCTCCTTCCTACTTGGACTGTGAACCCCAAGCAGGACAGGGACTGTGTCCAATCTAATTCACTGGTATCTACCCTAGCATTTAGAACAGTATTTGGCAAATAAAAAAGTGCCTAACAAATGCCATTAAAAAAAGGGGGGGAAAAATTTGCCTTCTGAATTGAAAACAGGACTGAGGATCCAGAGGGAGGAAAGTGGGAGTTCCAGAGGAGGGCAGCCCCTAGCTCTTCTGAGCCTGTCCTTGGAGGGGCTCCAACTACTTATTGGTTCCCCTTCCTCAGAGTATACTTTTGGGGTGGTAAAATCAATCAATCAATCAATCAATGGCACTGATTGAGTGTTCAGTATGTGTAGAGCTCTGTACTAAGAGCCTGGGAGAGTACAGCACAACACAATTAGCAGAAACATTTTCTACCCATAGCCTAGTAGCTAGAGGACTATAAATTCATTCATTCATTCTATCATATCTATTGAGCACTTACTGTTTGCAGAACACTGTACTAAGTTCTTGGAAAGTACAATTTGGCAACAGATAGAGACAATCCCTACCCAACAATGGGCTCACAATCTATAAATACCTACATATATAAATCATAAAATATACATTGGTTCATGTTCTGAGGTAGGCAATTGAAAATAGAGCATGGCCATTCCCATTTTATTTCCACAGAATCTCAGAATCCAACTCCCAGAGGTAGGTAGGAAGAGGCCAACAGGTCCAGCCGCCTGCCTCCTGTCTGATGAATGTATTACCCATCCAGACGGATGAGTGGATATCCCTTGACTCCTTAAAGATAAGCCTGTTGTGGCAGGGAACTTATCTATCAACTCGGTTGTATTGTACTCCCCCAAGTTCTTAGTACAGTTCTCTGCACACAGTAAGTGCTCAATCCATTAATAATAATAGTAATAATTGTGGTATTTGTTGAGTGCTTACTAAGTGCCATGCGCTACACTAAGCTATTGTCTGTAGTACCATTACTACTTCTACTACTACAGAGGAGCAGAGTGGCTCAGTGGAAAGAGCACGAGCTCTGGAGTCAGAGGTCATGGGTTCAAATCCCAGCTCTGCCAATTGTCTGCTGTGTGACTTTGGGCAAGTCACTTAACTTCTCTGTGCCTCAGTTACTTCATCTGTAAAATGAGGATTAAGAGTGTTAGCCCCCTGTAGGACAACCTGATCACCTTGTAACCTCCCCAGCACTTAGAACAGTGCTTTGCACATGGTAAACGCTTAATAAATGGCATCATTATTATTATTACTCCTGAGCACCATTATTGATAAATGTGGGTTACACTATTGCTAAGATTATTTGGCTGTTTAATAACAATTTTTGTATTTGGTTAGCTCATACTCCATGCCAAGCACTGTACTAAGTAGTGGGTAGATGCAATACAGACTCTGCCCCACTTAGAGCTCACAATCTAAACTAGAAGGTGCTGAGCCAGTAGCAACAGTGAGGTGTGGATGTGGGGAGGGGCAGCAGTGTGTCAGGTGTGTCAGTTTAACAACAAAGTAAACACACATTTATACATTTATATATTTACCATCTCGGTGGGTGAAAGTTCTCTGGAAATGGAGCCAACCCAACCTTAGAGAAGCTGTGTGGTCTAGTGGATAGAAGACAGGCCTGAGAGTCTAAAGGACCTGTGTTTTAATCCTGACTCCACTATGCATCTGCTTCATGACCATGGATAAGCCACTTCACTTCTCTGGGCCTCAGTTACCTCATCTATAAAGTAGGGATTAAGACTGTGAGCCCCATGTGGGACAGGGACTGTGCCCAACCTGATTAGCTTATATCTACCACAGTCTGGCACAAGGTAAGTGCTTAACAAATACCACCAAAAAAAAGATAATAATAAAAAAACCTTACCCTACCCCCCCGATCCCCACAGCCACTGTGAAACAGGGATTAAATACCTATAGACTGGAGCCCCAGATGGACCATGGACAAATGTTATTGGTATTGCTATTATTATTATCATTATTATTATCATTCCAGTTATCGCCCCATATCTCTCCTACCATTCCTTTCCAAATTCCTTGAATGAGTTGTCTACACGCGCTGCCTAGAATTCCTCAACAGCAACTCTCTCCTCGATCCCCTCCAGTCTGGCTTCCGTCCCCTACATTCCACGGAAACTGCCCTCTCAAAGGTCACCAATGACCTCCTGCTTGCCAAATCCAACGGCTCATACTCTGTCCTAATCCTCCTCGACCTCTCAGCTGCCTTCGACACTGTGGACCACCCCCTTCTCCTCAACACGCTATCTGACCTTGGCTTCACAGACTCCGTCCTCTCCTGGTTCTCCTCTTATCTCTCCGGTCCTTCATTCTCTGTCTCTTTTGCAGGCTCCTCCTCCCCCTCCCATCCTCTTACTGTGGGGGTTCCCCAAGGTTCAGTGCTTGGTCCCCTTCTGTTCTCGATCTACACGCACTCCCTTGGTGACCTCATTAGCTCCCACGGCTTCAACTATCATCTTTACGCTGATGACACCCAGATCTACATCTCTGCCCCCACTCTCTCCCCCTCTCTCCAGGCTCGCATCTCCTCCTGCCTTCAGGACATCTCCATCTGGATGTCTGCCCGCCACCTAAAACTCAACATGTCCAAGACTGAACTCCTTGTCTTCCCTCCCAAACCCTGCCCTCTGCCTGACTTTCCCATCTCTGTTGACGGCACTACCATCCTTCCCGTCTCACAAGCCCACAACCTTGTGTGGAAAGTACCACACAACAATAAGCAGAACAATCCATATAAGCAGATGTAACAGTGTCTCTGACCCCCCTGGGTCTCAAAGTCATTTACCACAAAGTTTGTGAGAAGGGGAAGGACTTGTTAGGGAGTGGAGAGCTGAGGGAGATGGGATAGAATCCCTTCCCCTCCACATTCCCTAGGGCACCAAACAGGATTGTTCTGGGCCATTGACTCTCACTGACCTCACCAATGGCACAAGGTGATTTGAAGGACTTCGTGAGAGCTCCCAATGAAGTGGTAGTAGTAGACTCCGCCACTTGTCTGCCGTGTGGCCTTGAGCAAATCACTTCACTTCTCTGTGCCTCAGTTCTCTCATCTGTAAAATAGGGATTGAGATTCTGAGCCCCACATGAGACAGGGACTGTGTCCTACCTGATTTGATTGTATCCACCCCAGCACTTAGTATAGTTAGTGCCTGGCACAAAGTGCTTTACAAATACCCTAATTATTATTATTATTAGTAGTAGTAGTGGCTTAATGGAAAGAGTGCGGAACTGGAAGTACTGGACGTGAGTTCTGATTCAGGCTCCACCACATGTCTGCTGTGTGACTTTGGGCAAATCACATAACTTCTCTGCGCCTCAGTTAACTCATCTGTTAAATGAAGATTAAGACTGTGAGCCCCATGTGGAACAGGTACTGCAACTGACCTGATTACCTTGTATCTACCCCAGTGCTTAGAATAGTGCTTAGCACATTGTAAGTGGTTAACAAATACCACAATTATTATTAGCACTAGTAATAGCAGCATCATAATAGTAGTAATAGTAGCAGTAGAAGTAATAGTAGCAGAAGTAGTAGTAGTGAAAATAGTAGCAACAACAATAGTAGTAATATTAATAGTAGTATTTATTGAGTGCCCTTTTGGTGCATCCTACCAACATTGATTGGTCTGCATGGTATCAAGAAGGCCGTTTTGTGTAATGAAAAATACACTGAAATTTTAAGAATCTTAAGCTGTAGAAGCTTCAATATGGGGACTCATCAGGCCAGCAGATGTCATACCAAGCCCAAGATATGCATTTCTCCCCTTCTTATAGTCTGTCCAGAAAGCAGAGTTTTGGACTGAAAAAATAATAATCTTCCTTTAGTTTGTAATGATATTTTGCTTTATTTCTCTTGCATTAAGGAGGAAATCAAATAATATTTATCAATTCCCTTGTGGTCCTTTTTCAGTGAATTTGAAGCAATTAAAAGTCTATTCAGTTGTTGCATGATTTGATGAGTGAAATTCAATGGTTTACCCCTGGTATTTCAGCACTCCACAATCTAACTGTGTCAATGAGAGACTGAGATGAGCATGGAGAGAGTGTCAATTGCATGTTGGTTTTCAGAAATTCATAGGAATATGAGGAGAAAACCTCAACTTCAGTAACATCATCTTCGGTCCTGCAGACTGTACGCTCCTTGTGGGCAGGGATCATGCCTACCAACTCTGTTGTACTGTTCTCTCCCAAGAGCTTAGTATATAAGATACTCTGCACACAGTAAGCACTCAAGAAATACCACTGATTGATTGGCCCAAATTTCCCTGCACTCTCTCTGTCTTTCTGTCTGTCTCTCTTTCTGTTTCTGTCTCACTCTCTGTATCAATCTGTCATTCTCTCTCTAATGCTCTCCCTATCTGTCTCTTTATCTTTATATCTCTCTGTATTTGACTCTCTGGTTTTATTTCTTTTTCTATCTTTGCCACTCTGTTTCTCTTTATCTCTCTGTGTCGATCTCTTTGTCTCTCTGTCTTCCTGTATCTCTGCTTGCCTCTGTTTTTCTGCCTTTGTCTCTCTGTCTTTCTGTCTTCATCTCTGTCTCTGGCTCTCTCTGTCTCTCTCTCCCTTCTCTTAAATAGCAGGTTTTTCAGTTGGAATTGGTTCAAAAGATCCTTCAGCCTGCCCCTTCCCCCACACATAGATTTTCTGCCTTTAATAAAGTTTTGGCTTTTCCCTGATGACGTCTATGGCAGTTGACACCTGAATTTAGAGGAATTGTTTCTAATAATAATAATAATGATGACGGTATTTATTAAGTGCTTACTATGTGCAAAGCACTGTTCTAAGCACCGGGGAGGTTACAAGGTGATCAGGTTGTCCCTCGGGGGGCTCACAGTCTTAATACTCATTTTACAGATAGGGAACTGAGGCACAGAGAAGTTAAGTGATATGCCCAAAGTCACACAGCTGACAATTGGTGGAGCCAGGGTTTGAACCCATGACCTCTGACTCCAAAGCCTGTGCTCTTTTCACTGAGCCAAGCTGCTTCTTCTCATCATCACTAAGTGGTATTTCGTGAGTCCAGAGACATGCCACATGGAGCCATTTTTGACATCGTGTCATTGTTCCATTCTTCAATGCCAATGAATGCCCCAAACTCACCTGGAGTGCTGACATCCCAGTGCCCCAAAAGGTCTGTGCCACCTCCTGGACCTCTCCAGCTTCTGTCCTTGCTGAGGGGCTCTCACCACTCCTGGAAAGAACTCCCATGTCACTCATTTCTAAATAAATTAGAGTCCTCACTCAGACTTGTTACTTCCTTTTTCCACCTTTGTCCCAGATTCTCACCTCTGTATTGTGTTTTCCCACTCGGTTTCCTTTGGTTTCTTTGGGAAAGTTCTCCTAATTAGAGAAGCCACGTGGCTCAGTGGAAAGAGCACAGGCTTGGGAGCCAGAGGTCATGGGTTCTAATCCCAGCTCCACCACTTGTCAGTTTTGTGACTTTGGGCAAGTCGCCTAACTTCCCTGGGCCTCAATTACCGCATCTGTAAAATGGGGATTAAGACTGTGAGCTCCTCGTGGGACAACCTGATCACCTTGTATCTCCCCAGCACTTAGAAAAGTGCTTCACACATAGTAACTGCTCAACAAATGCCCTTATTATTCATTAGACTAATACTAATAATAATGGGATTTGCTAAGTGCTTTTTATGTGCCAAGCACTGTTCTAAGCACCGGGGTAGATACGAGGTAACTAGGTTGTCCCACGTGAGGCTCACAGTCTTAATCCCCATTTTACAGACTAGGTAACTGAGGCACAGAGAAGTGAAGTGGCTTGCCCAAGGTCACACAGCAGACAAATGGCAGAGCCAGGATTAGAACCCACATCCTTTAACTTCTAAGCCCGCACTCTTGCCACAAAGCCATGCTGCTTCGTCCCATACCCACCCACTCTGTGATTGGCTTTTCCCTTTGGGAATAGGGTTATGGAGTCCAGTTTACAGAGCCCTGTAGCCTCAGTCAAGGTCTGCCAATAGACCCAAAATGGTTGAGAGGGAGGGTAGGGGAATATTTTAGCTTTATCCTCATTATAACACAATAAAAACTGTGGTATTTATTAAGCACTTACTATGTGCCAAATACTGCACTAAACTCTAGGGTAGTTACAAGGTAATCAGGTTGGACACAATCCCTGTCCTATGTGGAGTTCACAGTCTAAGGGAAAGGGTTAACAGGTTTTGAATCCCCATTTTATGGATGAGGAAACTGAGGCACAGAAAAGTAAAATAACTTGCCCAAGGTTACAGTAGCAGGCAAGTGGAGGGGGTGGAATTAGAACCCGGTTCTGTGATTCCCAGATTTGTGCTCATTCCACAGCCTCATTAACATGAAACCCCTTTCTCTCCCCCCTCTAGACTGTAAGCCTGTTGTTGGGTAGGGACCGTCTCTATCTGTTGCCGACTTGGTTGCCAACTTGTACTTCCCAAGTGCCTAGTACAGTGCTCAACACACAGTAAGCACTCAATAAAGATGAATGAATGAATGAACGAATGAATGAAAGTGCTTACTATGTGCCAGTGGGGTAGTGGAGTAGATTTGGAATAATCAAAATGGACATTGTTTCTGTTCCAACACCGTAGCTGTTGAAAACACGTGGATTTTACAAAATGTTTCGAGGCTAGCAGTCATCAAACCCATTCAGTCTGTGGCTCAGAGGAGGCTGCTCACCTCTTTTCCCTCCTCATCCCATCACCATCCCAGCAAGCAGTGAACTGAAGCTGACAGGGCCTTAGCAACTGGTCTCCTTGCCCCAAATTCTCCAATGGATGACTTAAAGCATTTAATACAAAGGACAGAGAATCTTCAAAGTCATCATTCGATTAAGAAAATTGTTCATTCTGGGGAAATGAACCAGACAATGACTCTGTGGCTCTTTGGAGAAGTCATGTCAGGAAAGCAGTGTGGCTCAGTGGAAAGGGCACGGGCTTTGGAGTCAGAGGTCATGGGCTCAAATCCAGTCTCTGCCAGTTGTCAGCTCTGTGATTTTGGGCAAGTCACTTAACTTCTCTGTGCCTCAGTTACCTCATCTGTAAAATGAGGTTTATAACTGTGAGCCCCCCGTGGGGCAACCTGATCACCTTGTAACCTCCCCAGCGCTTAGAACAGTGCTTTGCACATAGTAAGCACTTACTAAATGCCGTTATTATCATTATTAAGCCCTTTATTCCTAAGCAGGTTGGCTGGGAAGGGATGACAAATTAAATAAAGCCTTTTGGAGATCAGATTTGAAGAAAAAAACACAGGGTTCAATGAGTGGTATGATTTCTGTATCTGAATCATTTAGGACAGTGTTGTCTTATTTAACATGTGCATTTACTTTAATAAATGGCGATGTTATTCGACAAAGGGTTTCAACCATTATAGACTTGCTCATTGTTTCACTTGGGCTTACATCTCTTAAATGCTTTATTAAAATTGATGGGGTGGGGAGCAAGGGGGTGTAATCCAAGTCCCTTTCATTTTCTTTTCAATTTCAGAATAAGCTAGGTATCAATATTTATAATGCAAGCATAAATATTTAAATAAGCAAACCCATTCCAGCCAATAATACGTTTCGCTGCTTGGTAATATTTTCCAACTGTCAGCTATGTTAATGTCATACACTTTCTTCTCAGGATCACTGTTAAATAGGAACATTGCATTAGAACACTGTCATTGACTTTCTTTTTAAAGCAGGACTCACAGAAATGCCTTTGACCTCTTAGAATCCATGATAACGGGAGCATCTGGTTGATTTATTAGCATCTGTGTTCTCCCTTATAATCAAATGTCACAAACAAGGTAAAGAGGTCCTCCACAGTGGCAGAAATCAGGTCTGGACAAGCAGAAGGAGAGAGACAGGAAAGGAGCAGTCTTTGAGTCAATCAAACTGCTCCAGAGAGAGAAAGAGAAAACGTCCAGAAGAATGAGGGGTCGCCGTAGGATCAAACGTTAGCCAGGGTACTTGTAATAGGACAAACAGGATCTCAACTTCAAGGCAGCGACAGATAATAATAATAATAATAATAATAATAATAATAATAATGGTATTTGTTAAGTGCTTACTATGTGTTAAACACTGTTCTAAGCACAAGGGGCTCACAGTCGAAGTAGGAAAAAGAACAGGTATTTAATACCCATTTTACAGTTGAGGGAACTGAGGCACAGAGAAATGGAGTAATTTGCCCCAGATCACACAGCAAGTAATTGGCACAGCCGGAATTGGAACCCAGGACCTCGGACTTCCAGGCCTATGCTCTTTCCACTCTGCTACTTAAAGGATGCATGTCTGCTTCAGGGTGTCCTTCCTCCCAAAATTCAGGAACAGGAGAATTTAGGGGAACAGATTTGTCCATCTTGGGTTAGCTCAAGTCTGGCCCTTTGTAGCACTTTATCTTCATATCTTCATACTGTACTGCTTCCCACTACTGGAAGTGTATTTTAGTGCCCATTTCCTTTGCTAGGGTGTACACTCCTGTAAGGAAGTGATTTTATCTCCTATCTAAATTGTATTCTTGAAAGTGTTAAGTGACTTAACCAAGGTCACACAGAAGGCAAGTGGCATGTCTCCCTTATTAGAGTGGAAGCTCTTTGTGGTCAGGAAATGGGTCATTTCATTATCCTGTACTTCCCAAGAGCCTACCTAGTGTGTACCTTACCAAGGGGGTGTTCAGTGAATGTTATTGCTACCACTAGTACTACTACTACCACTACGAGTACTATAACTCCTTTTGCTCTCTCTTCCTCTCACTCTCTGCTTCACTCTAACTCCCTTCTCTCCCATCCCTTATTCTCCTTCTTCCATAAATCAATTAGTTGATCAATCATTGGTATTCATTCATTCAATCATATTTATTGAGCGCTTAGTGTGTGCAGAGCACTGTACTAAGCGCTTGAGATTTATTGAGCTCATCCCTGTTTGCAAAGCACTAAGTGCTTGGGAGTGTACACTACAACAGAGTTGGTAGGCACATTCCCTGCCCACAACAGGCATTTTTAATGGTATTAGTTAAGCACTTATTATGTGCCAGGCACTGTACTAAGCACTGGGGAAAATACAAGCTAATCTGGTTGGACACAGTCCACGGTCCATATGCGGCTCACAGTCTTATTCTCCATTTTACAGGTGAAATAACTGAGGCATAGGTAAGTTCATTAACTTGACAATGATCACACAGCACACATGAAATGGGAGACTCTATTTGAGGAGATGACAACATTCTCTTTCTAATTTTGGCTGCTGCCATTTCTCCAGCCACATTAGATTTCCCAAAGCACCACAGAGAGAGGGCATTTTTTAAAACTGAGGTCTTAATTTTAAATTCAGAGACTCTTCTCTGATCATTTAGACATTTTATGACTCCTTGCTGAGGAGTCAAACTGTGGGTTTAAAGAGAGGGAATATTTATTTTTTCTTCTTTTTTATCCACCCCAGGAAGTCTTTGATGAAAAGGGCTGAATAAAACATAATAGAGATTTGTAACACCCCACCATTGAAGTGTCTAGAAGCCCTAAGTGGGTTCATTGTGTGATGAGTTCATTAATTTTTCTTTATAATCATCCAGGGGAGACTCTTTGAAATACATTTCGGGAAAGCTTTCCTATGTTTGAACCCCGAGGTTCCCCGGAGAGGATCAAGTTATTGACCCATTGTCAGGGTAAACCAGATGATGTTTCAGAGAGAAACAATTCTCCCAGATGCAGGCTGTCAGAGTTGATCTGTGGGATTCTGCAAACAGTCCCCCTCCTAACCCCGTAGCAATCAGTTTAGGCCCTGAACTACAAGGTAGAGGTTACCGTCATCTGAGCGTCTACAAAACCTTAGCGACTGGGTTGAAATTGTCTAATCCTTCTAAACTCCCCCTCACACCGGGATCCAGAACCAGGCCACCTCTGCTCTGCCATTCTCTGTTGACAGACCTTGGGCAAGTCAGGTTACATAACTGGGCCTCAGTTTCCTCATCTGTGCAATGCGGATAAGTTGTTCAATTATTTGACTGCGAGCCTCAGACAGGATGAGACAACGTCCTACCTAATGACCTTGTGTCTACCCCAGTGCTTACCTAGCCCAGAGTAAGTGTTTGATAAATATTTTAATCATTTTTAAATGCCTGCTCTCTTTCCCCCTTTAGACTGTGAGCCTTTCAGCTGGGTGTGAGGGGTTCCCAACATCTTCCTGAGATGCATGCTCACTTATGTGGGGTACACTGGGGATTCCAAGGCAGCTTGTAAAATTTGTCGGCAGGAAATGTGTCTGTTATATTGTTAGATTGTACTCTCCCAAGAGCTTAGTACAGTGTTGTGCACACAGTAAAGCGCTCCATTAAATACGATTGACTGAGTGACTGATTGAGTGATTGACCACCTGTCCTCCCGGAGGCAGTGAAGGAGGTGAAGGGAGAATGAATTCCACTCTGCAGATCCTGCTGGAATACGGCGGCTTTCAAATTAAGAACCGTATGGGAGGAGTTGGCAGGCCCCATAGAAACAGCCACAGTCTTTCAATCTCAAACCAAACAGCCTCGTTTCCCCCTGATATTTAAGTTGGATTTTAAAAATCCCATAGGCTGGGAAGATCATTTCTGCTTTGTGGTCTCAACATTTTCATTTGTTTGAACCTGGCCACTGGGTCTTCCCACCGCCTCTGAAAAGCACCGGAGCAGTTAAAGAGCTGCTTTGGTCGAACAATGTTCATTGTAATACACCAGTTATTGTTCTGGTAAAAAGTACAGATTTTCTGAAAAACAGCAGGCCCCAAAGTGCAATTTAAATTCTGCCATCCTTTGTGGTGAGCAGTGATGTGATTCCTGCTTTATATACCTTATCTTGGTTTCACGATGAACAACGCTTTTCTTTCTTTTTTGTTTCTCCCTTCCAAACAGCTAGGAATGAATCAGTCAATCAGTGGTATTCATTATAGTGCAGAGCACTATATTAGGCACTCGAGAGAGTACAACAGAGTTGATAGACATATTCCCTGCCCACAAGGAGCGTACAGTTTGTGGGTGAAGGAGGAGTCAACATTTTAGCCCAAGCTAATCTGAGATAATTTTCCTGCAGATACAACCATGGATGCAATGGGAGACAGAAAAGGAAAAATATGGGAGCCAAAACAGAGTATTGTCATTATTAATATAATCATCATTAACATCATTTTTCTTACTCCAGAGCATTAACACAGAAGTTTGAAAAGACTGAAAACATTCTGAGCAGACTCACAGGCAAGGTGGCGTACCACACTCCACCTTTATTTTTAATCCCAAAGGATGATGAACCATGAGTGCTTTCCATAATGAATATAGAACTATTCTCCATTCTCTGCCACTTGTCAGCTGTGTTACTTTGGGCAAGTGCTTTGCACATAGTAAGTGCTTAACAAATACCATCATCATCATCATCATCATCATCATCATCCTTGAAGAAAGCACTAGCTAACAGCATGTCTGTGACTAATAAAGACCCATGTTGAAATCCACAGTTCCAATCATATTGTGCATTGTGCACACACTCAAAGGCTGTCTTGTGTTGGCTTGATAGGAATGCTGTTTGCAGTGCTTGGGGATGTTTTCACTCTTGCCCCTTGGCTTCATTTTTTTTTGTTTGTTTTTTTTTTGTTCATTTGTTAAGTGCTTACTGTGTGCCAGACACTGTATTAAGCTCTAGGGTAGATACAAGGTAATCAGGTTGGACACAGTCCATGTCCCATATGGAGCTCCAAGTCTTAGTCTTAATCCCCATTTTACAGATGAGGTAACTGAGGCACAGAGAAGTTGGGTGACTTGCCCAAGGTCACACAGCAGATGGAGTTGGGATTATAACCCAGGTCCTTCTGACTCCCAAACCCGTGCTCTTTCTACCAAGCCATGCTTCTTTTTTTTTTTTATTGCAGTGTGCCTTGCTGGCCCTTTGGCAGCCATTGATTCCCAGTTTCAGCTGAGAGGCAGAGGATTGTCTAAGCCTTCATTGGATTCTATCCTTACAATGTTTCTTCTTTCCCAATTTCAACTGACCCTATACCTGATTGGATATCTTGTTTCAGCCATTCTCCTCACCATGCTCCACCAGCAAAGTGTGTTGAGCTAAGTGCAGTCTTAAATCTAGGATCAAATGATCAATCAATCATATTTATTGAGCGCTTAAAGGGTGGAGAGCACTGTACTGAGCACTTGGGAGAGTACAACAGAGTTGGTAGACATGCTCGCTGCTCACAATAATAATAATAATAATGGTACTTGTTAAGCGTGTACTATGTGCAAAGCACTGTTCTAAGTGCTGAGGAGGTTACAAGGTGATCAGGTTGTCCCACTGGGGGCTCACAGTTTTAATCCCCATTTTACAGATGAGGTCATTGTCTCCCTCTTCTAGACTGTGAGCCCACTGTTGTGTAGGGACTGTCTCTATATGTTGCCAACTTGTACTTCCCAAGCACTTAGTACAGTGCTCTGCACACAGTAAGCACTCAATAAATATGATTGATTGATTGATTGATTGATTGAGGCGCAGAAAAGTTAAGTGACTTGCCCAAAGTCACATAGCTGACAATTGGTGGAGCCAGGATTTGAACTCATGACCTCTGACTCCAAAGCCCGGGCTCTTTCCACTGAGCCATGCTGCATCTCACAGTGAGCTGATAGTCTAAGAGGACAAGCTTGTAGTCTAGAAGAGACTGACTTGACCCTGGGATTTTATTATTTGAGATCCCATCTCACCATCTGAAATGGAGTATGATTCAGACATGGAGTGTGGTGCAGTGAAACTACTCCATCGGCAATATTTATTGAGGGTTTATTCTGGACAAAGCACTGTACTAAGCACCTGGGAGGACATAATAGAGTGATTAGACAAGATAGTTCATTCTCCATTGCCATTATGGGCAGCTGTCCTTGACATGAGGAAACTCTGATACTTCCCCAGCTCCACAGGACTCGTTTACATATCTTTATTCTCAACAATTTCCCCTGCTGGCAGTTTATTTTTAAGTCTATTTCCCCCAACTAGAGGGTAAGCGCTTTGTGGGCAGGGGCTGTGTCTGCCAAATCTATTGCATTATACTCTCCCAAGTACTTCGTGAAGTATTCTGCTTACACAGTAGATGCTCAATAAAAACTATTAATAGATTGATTGATTGAAAGTAGAAGTATGGATAGCATCCAATCTAAAACACTGGCAAATTTACACAGTTTAAATGTATGATTTTCCTTCTAGCTTTTTGTTTTATTTTGTTTTAATGGTATTTCTTAAGCACTTACCATGTTCCAGGCACTGTGCTAAGTGTTTGGGTAGATACAGGCTAGTCAGGTTGGGCACAGTCCATGTCCCATATGAAGCTCACAGCCTTAATCCCCATTTTCTGAGGTAACTGAGGCACAGAGAAGTTAAGTGACTTGCCCAAGGCCACACAGCAAAGTGGTGGAGTCAGGATTGGGAACTCAGATCCTTCTGACCCCCAGGCCTGTGCTCTATCCAATTGGCCACCCTACTTCTAGTTCAGTACAATGTTATGTTCACTACCAAAGACATCTTTGGGGAGATTTGTAAAAGGAACATTTCTGTATTAAGTCATGCCATGTCTGAAATATCCCTGGAAATACCACTTCAACTGTTGGGAGAATATTGTGAAACTGAAATGTTGCTTCGATTCAAGATTCAAGTTAGCTGTTCTGAAACAAGTAGTTGAAATAAATGGAAGTATGTAGCACTGTGGGCTAATGGCCATGCGGGGACGCCCCTGATTCTTAAAAAATTATAATGGTAGATTTGCAGAGCCTTTTGGGCATCAAATATATTGTTTCAGAACTGGAAATCAAACGCAGTGTAGCTAATTACGGTCTTTGAGGATTTAAATAAAGATTTCATTTCAATATGAATTAGTAGTGAACAAATTCACCTTATCCATTAGCAATGACTATCACCCCATTTTCCTACTTCATTTCTTCAGACACAAGAATTTCTCTGATGAAAAGCCACAGCAGGTTTGCAATTGCTCCAGCCTCTTAGCTCCTCCATTATTTAAAGTGGGTAAATCTATCGCAGAGATGAGGTGCCAGGAAAGTCAAGGGCAACTGAAAACCTGTTATCCTGGCATCAACAAACACTTGACTTTCTTCCACGAGCCGAACCATTTTGATGCCTAAGAATGCTGGAAGAAAGTGCCGGAAATGGAGCACTTTGTTGGCAGATGGAATCAGTGACCTTGATTTCTGATGTACAGGGAGGGCAGGCAACCATTTTTTCTGAGCTGGCAAATGGGAATCAATGGTACTTGAGGCAAACGGTCGGAAGGATAAGCACCGGTTGTCTGTCTGGTCCTTGTCATTATCAGTGGTATTTATTGAGCGTTTACTGTGTGCAGAGCACTGTACTAAGCACTTGGGAGAGTACATGCAGCAGAGTTGGCAGATACATTGAGTGCCCTGCCCTCATGCTCTGAGCTCTGGTGGCATGCCAGTTACACTGTTTCGCTGAATACGATTTGCAAGTCTGCCTCATCTCTCATCAGTCTTAGGGGTGAGTGGGATTTTATAGTTACCTTTTAGTCACCGATTAAGAAAATGTCAGTGCAGCAGAACTGTTTTTTACATGATAAATGATGCGTAATTACGAGCAGGGACACCTACTGTGATTTTCCCATTAACAGACCTAGAGAGCCACATGACTCCTCTCTTCCAATTGGAATGTGTCCAGTCTACTCGTGGCAAGAGAAAGTTTGGATTAAGTAAGATGAGCAAACCTCCTCCTTGAAAAGGGCTGGGATAGATTGGTGTGATGAAATACTGTTTGAAGTGACCCACGGGGTGGGCAGGTTAAGTCGCATGGTGGAGTGACAGAGGCAGGGGGAAATGGCAACTTTCTGAAGAACTTTCTCACACCCACTGTCCTTTCCAGAGCCAAGCTGCATTTGGGAAGCAGCATGGCCTAGAGGAAAGAGCACAGAACTGAGAGTCCCATGTTCTAATCCCAGTTCTGCCTCTGGTTTGCTGTGTGACCTTGGGCCAGTCACTTAACCTGTGGTGGGCCTCAGTTACCTCTTCTGCAAAATGGAGATGAGATAGCTTTCTGAGCCTCATATGGGGCAGGGACTCTGCCCAATCTCACAACCTTGTATCTACCCCAAGGCATAGTCAGAGTAAATGCTTCATAGATGCCATAAGAAATATTATTTTTAACTGCTTTTGTGCTCCAGAGAGTGACTAGGCCTGGGAGGGTGACTGGTGTACATATTTATTTTATTAGTGGTGTATGTAGCTATAATTCTATTTAGTCTGATGGTATTGACGCCTGTTTACTTGTTTTATTTTGTTGTCTGTCTCCCCCTTCTAGACTGTGAGCCCATTGTTGGGTAGGGACCACCTCTATATGTTGCTGATTTGTACTTCCCAAGTGCTTAATACAGTGCCCTGCACAAAGAAGCGCTCAATAAATAAGATTGAATGAATGAATGAATGGTGAGCTGAGGAGGGTTTGCATGGTTCTACTAAGGTGACTACCCACCTCAATTCCCAAGAGACAGAACCAAATCTGGGGGTCTGCTTCACATTTAGCTTTATGTCCTTCCAAACATTTGTGGAGTTGATTTAGCTGAAGGAGGAGCCAGAAGAGGGGAGGGGAATTTCACAGGGAGTGAGATGGGTTCTCATGCACTTCTTGCTCTGTATGCACTTCCCTCTCTGAGATGAATTAGGAGGAAGACAAGGGAAGGGAAAGAGAAGTGGAAGTCGGGGGGTTCCCAGGGCTATGGTTGCTTTAGCCAGGACCCAAGCTCCCCCAAATCCCAACTCCGCCAATTGTCATCTGTGTGACTTTGGGCAAGTCACTTAACTTCTCTGGACCTCAGTTCCCTCATCTGGAAAATGGGGATTAATACTGTGAGCCCCACGTGGGACAACCTGATCACCTTGTAATCTCCCCAGCTCTTAGAACAGTGCTTTGCACATAGTAAGTGCTTAATAAATGCCATAAAAAAAACTGGTTGCCTTAAATTTTACCCTTCCACCCTCCACACTGATTCATCCGAGCGGTGTTTAGTTGACAGTGACAGGGTCCATCTTTGCCCTCTCCTTCCTTTCAGCCTCCTGGGCACTAGTCCTCAGACAAGGATCCCCCACTTGCCCCTTAGCCAGTTTTTGAGCCCGGGGCCTCTGCCCTGAGACAGACAGTGAGAGTCCGTCACGAAAGGGAGGCCATTTCCCCTCCCACCCACTGCAGCATTTTGCAAGGAAGCCTCTTTGCTTGGTTGATTCACGTTGTTAATTTATTTCACCAAGAGTAGGAAGTCAATTTGAGGCAATTTCAGATCCGTACTCAGTCTTATCAATAGTGCCAGCCCCAGAAACAGCCACGGTAAATACCAAGAGTAAAAGTGTAAGACTCTCTCCCTGCTCAGATGATTAAATACAAGAGAAAGGATTCTGACCTAAATAATGATCTGAAAACAGGGGAACAATTTTTCCAGTTAACGCTTATGAGATGTGCCTCCTCCCTCCCTAAGCAGATGGTGGAGGGCTAGAGTTTACTGCTTCTGGTCTGCTTGGTTCCCCTCTAGACTGTAAGCTCTTTGAGGTCAGGGAATGTGTCTGTTTACTGTTATAGTGTATTCTCCCAAGAGCGTAGTACAGTGCTCTGAGCACAGTAAGTGCTCAATAAGGATGATTGACTGACTGACTGGGCTCAGGGGAAGCAGGAAGATGGGGAGATTTTTAGCCCTGAAGATGTTACAGTGGTCAGGGCAGGATGGGTGACCAGACACTCACTGGATCCTGCTGCCCACAAGGTATCCACTACATGTTCTGTCAGCTGGAGCGGTCCTGCTGGGCTGGTGATAGCTTGCATTTTTTAATGGCATTTGTTAAGTACATACTGTGTGCCAAGCATCTTACTAAGCATTCATTCTTTCAATCATATTTATTGAGTGCTTACTGCCTGCAGAGCACTGTACTAAGTGCTTGGGAAAGTACAATATAACAATAAACACATTCCCAAGCTAATCAGGTTGGACACAGTCCACATCCTTCATGGGGCTCGCAGCCCTAACCTCCATTTTACAGATGAGGTAACAAGGCCCAGAGACACTAAATGAATTGCCCTCAGTCACCCAGCAGACAAGTGGCAAGGAAGCCAGCAGTGTGGCTCGTGGAAAGAGCTCGGGCTTTGGAGTCATAGGTCATGGGTTCAAATACCGGCTCCGCCGCCTGTCAGGTGTGTGACTTTGGGCAAGTCCCTTCACTTCTCTGTGCCTCAGTTACCTCATCTGAAAAATGGGGATGAAGACTGTGAGCCCCCCGTGGGACAACCTGATCACCTTGTAACCTCCCCAGCGTTTAGAGCAGTGCTTTGCACATAGTAAGTGCTTAATAAATGCCATTATTATTATTATTATTATTAAGTGGCAGAGCTGGGATTAGAACCTAGTTCATTTTACACTCAGGCCCATGCTCTTTCTACTAAGCCATGCTGCTTCTCACTGCAGTAGACCTCCTGCTGGCTGGGTTGGCCAGGTAAATCCAAGCCAGGTTCACTTCG
Source organism: Tachyglossus aculeatus (assembly GCF_015852505.1). Lineage (NCBI taxonomy): Eukaryota > Metazoa > Chordata > Mammalia > Monotremata > Tachyglossidae > Tachyglossus > Tachyglossus aculeatus. The sequence continues at coordinate 16,353,303 of NC_052075.1, forward strand.
AGCCTTATAGTTGAAAACCCTAAACCCAGAGATCATGGTGTACTGAAGAAGCATCTTACCTCCCCTACTCCTGCTGGAAGCTATGCATCTGAAAATAATGGGAGATTCCAGGAGGTTGGGAAAGTGCCAGGGATGGAGAAGGGGACAGGAGAGACGTGAGCCGTTCTGTCTCTTGGGCTTTGGTATTTTATCTCTCTATTTTTGCCCCCAGCCTCAGCACTGGTGCGTTTATGTGCATATGCCAGTGTCTGTTGTCTCTACTAGAATGTAAGCCCTTTGTGGGCAGGGATCAATCATATCTTGTGCTTTGGTTGAATCACTCAAGCACTTGTTAGTGGACACCTCACTCTGTAGATTCATTCATTCAGTCATATTTATTGAGCGCTTACTGTGTGCAGAGCACTGTACTAAGCATTTGGAAAGTACAAGTTTGCAACATATAGAGACAGTCCCTACCCAACAGCGGGTAGATGTAGAAGTAGATGTTCAATAAATACTGTTACTACTACTACTGTGAGGGTGAGTGTTCAGGAAGGTGGCCTTCTCTCCCACCCTGGCTAAGATAGCCATGGCAATCCTTAGAAGAGGTGGGGTAGGAGAAAGTTGTGAGTAGGAAGAGAGATGAATAACTGGGGAAAATTGGTCATTTGCAAATCATGCCCAGCTGTTCTGACCAATGTTTTGGTGCCAGTCAGCGGCTCAGCTTACCCTGCAGAAAGAACTCGTTGCTGCCATCTCCTAACTCTCCTCCCTGCCTTCTCTGGCCCCGGTTCCTGCTGTGTCCACCCATGCCACCCATTTAACTTCCTTTCTGGCCTCTTCCTTTCAATGCTGTCCCCACCCACTGGCTTAGCGGAAAGAGCATGAGCCTGTGAGTCAGAGTACCTGTGTTCTAATTCGGATACCACCTGCCTGCGGGGCAACCTTGGACAAGTCATTTGACTTTTCTATGCCTCAGTTTCCTCATCTGTAAAATGGGGCTGCAATGCCTGATGTCCCTACCATTTATATCATGAGCCCCATGTGAGACAGGGACTGTGTATCACCTAACTTGTATCTACCCCAGCGCTTAGCACAGTTTTTGACATTTAATAAGAGCTTAACAAATCCCACAATCTCATTAGTATTAGCACCCAGCGGGTCCACACCCTAACTCCTTTCCCTACACCACTTGGTGGACAGATGAACACCACACTTTCCTCCATCTTAACAATCTGCCTGGCCCTTAGCAAAATCAGGAGAAGTCATTAGCTTCTCCCTGGGAAAGTGACCATGACCACCAGCACAATGAAGACAATCAATCAATGCAATCAAAGGGTGACTTTACCCACTTCCTTCACCTTTCTTTCTGGGCCCTTAAGGGGAACATCTGCGCCAGACAGGGGTGGCCCTGCCCTCCCCGCTCACTGTCGTGATTGAAACGACGAGCTGAATAGCATTGCCCACTTGCAATCAAGTGGCCATTCTCTACTGGTGATGAACGCACCGTCATGCTGAAAAGCCAGCTTTTCTCCAACTAATGAGGCAACTCTCGCTGCTTCTATAAATAATGGGTGACAAGTCTTAGATGCTCCCCCAAATTCATGTAGCTAGCTGAATTCTAATCATGTCCCCTTTTCTAGTCTGCTTACCAGGGTTCTTTGGTTTCCTCTAATAGCTGTGTTGCCTCCAACAAGGATACTGAATGAAAATGCCCCAAGCATGATCTTACTAAAGTGCCCTGGGGATAATAGTAATGATAATTGTGATATTTGTTGAGTACATAGTATGTGTTAAGCATTGTTCTAAATGCTGACGTAAATAGAATGTCATCAGAACTGGCACAGAAACGAAGCCTAAGGAGATGGAAAACAAGTATTTAATCCCCATTTTGCTTATGAGGAAACTGAGACACAGACTAGTTAAGTGACTTATCCTAGGTCAAGCAGCAAATTAGTGGAAGAACTGAGATTCATTCATTCTTTCAATCATATTTCCTGAGTGCTTACTGTGTGTGGACCACTATTCTAAGCCCTTGGAAGAGTACAGTACAATACTAAACATATTCCCTGCCCACAACAAACTTTCAATAGGATCAAGTTCTACCAACTACCAGTTCTGTCGGGGGTTTTGTGTGTGAGTGGTACTTGTTAAGCACTTACTATATGTCAAGTACTGTTCTAAGCACTGGGGAAGATGCAGGATGATCAGGACAGACATAGAACCCATCCCAAGCAGGGCTGCGAGTCTAAGTAGGAAGGAGAACAGGTATTGAATCCCTACTTTACAAATGAGGTAACTGAGGCACAGAGAAGTTAAGTGAATTATCCAAGGTCACACAGCAGGTTTGTGGTTCTTGCCCCCTCCTACCTCACCTCACTTCTCTCCTTCTACAACCCAACCCACACACTTTGTTCCTCTGGTGCTAACCTTCTCACTGTGCCTCGCTCTCGCCTGACTCGCCACCGATCCCTGGCCCACATCCTGCCTCTGGCCTGGAATGCCCTCCCTCCTCAAATTCACCAATTACTCTTCCCCTCTTCAAAGTCTTCTCCTCCAAGAGGCCTTCCCAGACTAAGCCCTACTTTTCCTCATCTCCCACTCCCTTTTACATTGTCCTGACTTGCTCCCTTTGCTCTTCTGCTCTCTCCCTGCCCCACAGCACTTATGTATACATCTGTAATTTTATTTATTCATATTGTTGTCTGTTTATTTATATTGTTATCTGTCTCCCCGCCGCCCTGGCCACCCCTAAAGACTGTAAGGTCACTGTGGGCAGAGATTCTCACTCTTAATAATAATGATAATGGCATTTATTAAGCACTTATTATGTGAAAAGCACTGTTCTAAGCGCTGGGGAGGTTACAAAGTGATCAGGTTGTCCCACGGGGGGCTCACAGTCTTCATCCCTATTTTACAGATGAGGTAACTGAGGCACAGAGAAGTGAAGTGACTTGCCCAAAGTCACACAGCTGACAACTGGAGGATCCAGGATTTGAACCCCTGATCTCTGACTCCAAAGCCCGTGCTGTATTGTACTTTCCCAAGCACTTAGTGCAGTGCTCTGTCCCCAGGAAGTGTTTAATGAATACTACTGAATGAATGACTGAATGCTGGAGCTCGGATTAGGATCCAAGTCCTCTGACACTCAGGGCTGTGCCCCTTCCACTAGCCCTTCAAGGACTGTTTCTTCATTTCAAATATAAACCAGAGCATCAAATTGAAGTGTTGGTGGACAAGGATGCCTCTCATCAGTTTGTTTCTAAACAATGTTGTGAAGTGAGCTCTTCAACTCAGAATGAAGTGAAGCAATCACAGGGACTAAATTCCTTCCCCAGGAGGAAATCAGGAAAGTGTTTGGAAGAAAGAGGCTTTAACTCTTCCAGGTATGAGGACACCCTCCCAGCAAATATGAAAATGTTCCAGAATGCCAAAGATGGAAATCCAGCTTCCTTATGCCTCCTTGACACTGGGCAAAATAATTTATCAAGGAGAATATTTAGAACGAAAATGATTATAAGAAAGGAGAGTGTTGTTGAAATCAGCGGCTTGAATAGCTCAAAGACCATACTATTCAACTTTGCTATTTTTTAAAAGATAATCTGAGATTCTGTAGATTCACAGGGCACATGCAATGGATTTGTGTGATTTTATTTTCTTCATTGCTCTTCATGAATAATTCAGAGCTACTGACACTGCAGCTGGGTAAGGAGCCCCCCAGCCCTCCCCAGTTTCAGACAGACCAGTATTTCCAACACATAAATGTGGCATTTTGCTTTCATTGTCTTTCTGCCGCTCATGACCAGACTGTGGGAGAGAATAAAAACAGGAATCTTCTCCTGGTATTTAGATCGGCATTTCCTTTTGTGAAAGATTTAGAGTTTTGCCTTCTTTGAGTGCAAACTGGATGAATTGTGAGATTTTCCTCCTAGGTTAAAGGTCCCAGGGAAATCTGAAGGGTTTTAAGGAATTTAATGCATGAAAATACAAACGTCAAAAATAAATGGACTGAATAAATAATAATTGCACTATTCATTAAGTGCTTACTATGTGTCAAGCACTGTTCTAAGCACTGGGGTAGATACAAGGTAATCAGGTGGGACACAATCCCTATGTTCCACACAGGGCTCACAGACTAAATAGGAGGAAGAACAGGAATTGAATCTCCACTTTGCAGATGAGGAAACTGAGGAGCAGAGAAATTCAGTGACTTGTCCAGGGTCACACAGCATGTATGTAGCGGAGCTGGGATTAGAACTCAGATCCTCTTCTTCCAGGGCCATGCTCTTTCCACTAGGCCACACTGCTTCTCACTGTGGCCTAGTGGAAAGAGCCCAGGACTGAGATTCAAGAGACTTGGGTTTCCATCAGACCTCTGCCTCTGGCCTCCTGTGTGACAGTGGGCAAGTCACTAAACTTCTCTTTGCCTCTGTTTTCTCATCCAGCAATCAATCATATTTAATAAGTGCTTACTGTGTGCAGAGCACTGTACTAAGCTCTTGGGAGAGGACAATATAACATAGTCGATGGACATGTTCCCTGCCCTGCTCATGAGCTTAGTACAGTGCTTTGCACACAGTGTTTAATAAATATGATTAATAATAATAACAAGCTTACAGTCCTCATCTGTGAATGGATATTAGATACCTTTCCCTTCTCTCCCTTGGATTGTGAGCCTCATATCAGTATGGACTGGGTCTGATCTGATTGTATCATATCTCTCCAACACTTGGAACATAGTACATGCTTAACAAATATATTTTTAATATTAATGTCATTAGTAGTAGTAGGAGGAGGAGGAGGAGGAGGAGGAGGAGGAGGAGGAGTAGCAGTAGCAGCAGCAGCAGCAGCAGCATGAGAAGCTGGGTCTTCTAGACTGTGAGGCCGCTGTTGTGTTGGGACCGTCTCCATATGTTGCCAACTTGTACTTCCCAAGCGCTTAGTACAGTGCTCTGCACACAGTAAGTGCTCAATAAATATGATTGAATGAATGGAAAGGTAGTTTTGCTATGAACAAGGGTCCAGTCCTACAGAAAACCCCTGCACCCATGGGCCCAACGTAATAATTTTCAGTCCTTTTGTGGTATTTGTTGAACTGTTATTGTGCATGGAACACTGTCTAAATACTTTGGAGAGTACCACAGAGTTCAGGCATGACCCTTGCCCTCAAGAAGCTTACAACTTAATCTAGTCTAATGGTTATTATGCTTCACACAAACTAAACCTTAATCAATCTTATTCTAACCAGGCTACTTCCAATTAATTAGAAGTTGCAGATGTTAAGCAGAGGCTGATTAAACTACTATGGAGAAATGAAAACAGGCTCCAGACAGAAGTCTTAACTGCTGTAATTATAGCTCAAGTGCTGCCTTCTGCCTTTGTGCTTAGATGACAACATGTGCTAAACACTCAAATCAGGGCATTGCCAGTCTGGTGAATGGTTTTCAACATCATTAAACCACAACCATTCTAGTTGGCCCAGGACATTTCCAACCATAACCATTCTAGTCGGCCCAGGAGATTTCCTTTTCTTCCCTTCCCTTCCTTGCTAGTGGATCCCCCTTCCTCCCCACACCTCCTCCTTCTCCTTAACTGGATCCATCTCTTCCCCCTGCCTCTACCTCTTTCTTGAGTGGATCTTCCTCTCCTCCAAGCCTCCACCTCCTTCTGGAATCGATCCCCCTCTTCCCCCAACTATGCCTCCTTCTGAAGTGGATCCCTCTCTCCCCCCGCCTCGGCCTCCTCCTTGAGTCAATCCTCATCTCCCCCTATTTCAGCCTCCTTCTTCCTCCACAGGAGTAACCACTCCAGAAGAGAAATCAACTGAAGGATAGTGGAGTCTCATGAAGACTTTTTAATCTGGGCATAATGGCCCCCCGATGAGTAGATAAGTACGCCCATGGAACATCACTTGTTATAGTGAACACACAGTATAACATGATAATTACATAGCTATCATTTTTAAAATTATGCCAATTATAAGGGAAAATAATGGTAATTGAGGTGTTTGTGATTAGTTTACTCTATGCCAAGCACTGTATTAAGTGCTAGGGTAGATACAAGATAATCAGTTCCAAAAAGGGGCTAGCAATCTATGTAGTAGAGAGAAGAGGTATTGAATTCCCATTTTCCAGATGAGAGAAGCAGCATGGCTCAGTGGAAAGAGCACGGGCTTGGGAGTCAGAGGTCATGGGTTCAAATCCTGGCTCTGCCAATTGTCAGCTGTGTGACTTTGGGCAAGTCACTTAACTTCTCTGTGCCTCAGTTACCTCATCTGTAAAATGGGGATTAAAACTGTGAGCCCCCTGTGGGACAACCTGATCCCCTTGTAACCTCCCCAGTGCTTAGAATAGTGCTTTGCACGTAGTAAGTGCTTAACAAATACCATTATTATTAAAAGGGAATTCTCATTTTTTTTCTAGGTTCACTGTGATTTTCCTGACTTAGCTTGAGTTCATCAAGAAGACCATGACCTCCTGATGACCAGGCAACCTTCTTGAATCCATCACAAACACGCTTACCCCACCAACCAAACTGTGGCCTTCCCAAGGCCCGTAGCCCACTCAGAACCCCTAGCAGCGCTCTAGATTCTTGCTGAGCTAGAGACTCCAGGCAGCACCAGAGTCATTCATTCATTCAATCGTATTTATTGAGCGGTTACTGTGTGCAGAGCACTGTACTAAGCGCTTGGGAAGTACAAGTTGGGAACATATAGAGACAGTCCCTACCCAACAGTGGGCTTACAGTCTAGAGGAGCGGAGGAGAGTGGAGTCATGTGATCAACTTCTCAGGCACTTCAAGCTAGGATGAGGGCACCCACCCCAGTGCTCAGTCCAGTGTCTGGCACAATGTAAGTGCTAAACAAATACCACTATTATTATTATTATTATTGTTATCTTTAACTCAGAAAGGCAAATGCTGAAGTCTGCACCCAGCACACCCCGAGCCAAACGCAGCACACTGGATGTCAAGGAATTAAAGAGTGCCTCTTTCTATGGTAGGGAAGAAGAAGAAGGGACATTCTCAGGGGAGCAGACCCTGAGGAGGGACAGGGAAAGGCAGAGGGAGAGGCAGGCATCCAGCAGAAGAATTCTGGCAAGATTCAATTAGGAAGGAAGGGTCAGAGCTAATTGGAGCTGCAGCCATGTGGCAGGTCTGGCCATGAGAACAGGGAAAGAATCCATCACATATTTCCTGCTGATCCTGCAGGTTTGGTGTGGGGGCTGATCTGTCTATCCCCGAGGGGCCACGGTTACTGCTGGCAGACCACCCCTGACCTGGGAGACTGAGTCTCTGTGTTTCCTGTCTTCCTCTGCTGGCTACTGTCCCTGTTTATGCCTGATCTGAAGGAATCTCTACAGATGATCACAGATTCAGACCTGGCACAAAGGCAATCAGCTTGGGGGATAAGTAAGACTAGGAGAAAAATGGAAAATTGACCTGGCTCGAAGCAGTGTGAGCAGGCTTCTATTATCAACCCATCTTCTTTGGCCACTAGTCCAGCCTAGAGGGCAGAGCCCCCAGAGAATTGGCTCATTCTTTGAGGCCAAGCTATATGTATGTAGGTATGTATATCTACAGATATACATTCCACAATTACTATAGATATGGTAAAAGAAAGGACCCTATGGTAGAGAAAATATGTCCATAGAGTTCCTATGGATCAGAAACAACTAGACAGCATTTGATGATGACGATGTCAGTTTTCCCAATGAGAAGTCAAATTCTTGGAGATGACTGGACAATGGCAGAAACAATCTAATATAGAAATCCATGTTCAATTCATTCCCTCATTCAATCGTATTTATTGAGCATTTACTGTGCCCAGAGCACTGTGCTATGCACTTGGGAGAGTACGATATAATAATAAATGGACACATTCCCTGCACACAACAAGCTTAATAATAACTGTGGCACTTGTTCTATGCTTCCTATGTGCCTGTAGTAAGCACTATGTAGATATAGGATAAGCTGCATGGCCTAATGGAAAAAGCACAGGACTGGGTGTCAGGAGATCTGGGTTCTAATTCCAGCTCTGCCACTAGTCTGATGTATGACCGTGGGAAAGTCTCTTCACTTCTCTGTGCCTCAATTTTCTTATCTGTAAAATGGGATTAAGTGCCTATTCTCTGATCTACTTACCCGGTAAACCCCATTTGGGACAGGGACTGTGTCTGACCTGATTATCTTGTATCTACCCGAGTCCTTAGTAGAGGGTTTGGCACATAGCAAGTGCTTAGCAAATACCACAATTAACTAAAATAATCAGATTGGACACAATCTACAAAGGAGGGAGAACAAGTAGTAATCTCCATTTTATAGAGGAGAAAACTGATGCAAAGAGAAGTTAAATAACATCCCCAAGGTCACACATCAGACAAGTGACAGAACCAGGCCTAAAGCTCAGATCCTTCAGACTGAAAGATCTGTGCTCTTCCCACCTGGACAAGCTGTTTATCACTTATTTTAATATTGAAGGAGTAGTCTGCTCATAATTTCTGCTTTTCTCTTCCCCTCTAGATTGTAGAGCACTTCCCACAGGGCATTTCTTTAATTCAGTGTTCTATGTTTAGGCCCAAGTGCCTAATTGTTGGACTTCCCCTAGGCTTTTCCCTTGGGAGATTAAAACTGGGGCTGCTGTGCTGAAAAACCATAAATGGGGATCAAAACTAGCCATCCTATATTTAGTACTATTAAAGGGAGTTGTGGAATTAAGAACCCATCCTGGATCCAATTGTTAGGTCTGGGTAGACCCCGAGACTATGGATGAACTAATCAGGGAAAGTTTCTTTGGGGGAGTGAACTACCAGAAGGGCTTTGAAGATAGTCTGATTTGAAAGGGAAGGAATTCAGTAACTTGAAGCCAATGAAGCTTTAAGCAGAGGGAAATGGATAGCTATTGGAAGTTGAGTCAAATGGTGATAATGTTTTCAATCAGTGGTATTTACTGAGTGCTTACTGTGTTCACAGCACTGGACTAAATGTTTGGGAGAGTACAAGAGAATAGGTGGACACATTCCTTGCCTACAAGCAATATGAACATTAACCAGGCAGTAGAGGAAAGTATGAGAAGCAGTGTGGCTCAGTGGAAAGAGCCCGGGCTTGGGAGTCAGAGGTCATGGGTTCAAATCCTGGCTCTACTACTTGTCAGCTGTGTGACTTTGGGCAAGTCACTTAACTTCTCTGTACCTCAGTTTCCTCATCTGTAAAATGGGGATTAAGACTGTGAGCCCCACGTGGGACAACTTAATCACCTTGTATCCTCCCCAGCACTTAGAACAGTGCTTTGCACACGGTAAGCACTTAACAAATGCCATCATTATTATTATAGATTAAAAGGGGTAGAGACTGGAGGCAAGAAGACCAGTGAGGATGCTGAGTTAATAGTGCCTTCGTGAAATGATAAGAGCTAGAACTGAGGTTCTAGTTTTTTGTTCTTTTGTCTTTTATGGTATTTGTTAAGTACTTACTAAATGCCAGACACTGTACTAAGTTCTGGATTAGATACAAGATAATTGGGTTAGACCCACATGGAGCTCACTGTCTTAATCCCCATTTTACAGATGAGGAAACTGAAGCACAGAGAAGTGAAGTGACCTTCCCAAGTTTGTACAGTAGACAAGTGAAAGAGATGGGATTAGAACCCAGGTCCTCAGACTCTCAGGTCCTCAGACTCTCAGGTCTGTGTTCTATCCACCAGGCCACTCTGCTTCTCGAGTTACGTATTTGCGTGTAGTGGAAGAGACAGATCTCGATTATGTAGAAGGGAAAGAACTGGCAATACTTATTGATAAACTGAGTATGAGAGTTAAAAGGCAGAGACGAAAAGGAGGAAGAGGAAAAGGAGGAAAAGGAGGAGAAGGAAAAGGAGGAGGAGGAAAAGGAGGAGGAGGAAAAGGAGGAGGAAGAAAAAGAGGAGGAAGAAAAAGAGGAGGAAGAAAAGGAGGAGGAAGAAAAGGAGGAGGAAGAAAAGGAAGAGGAAGAAAAGGAGGAGGAAGAAAAAGAGGAGGAAGAAAAGGAGGAGGAAGAAAAGGAGGAGGAAGAAAAGGAGGAGGAAGAAAAGGAGGAGGAAGAAAAGGAGGAGGAGGGAGAGGAGGAGGAGGGAGAGGAGGAGGAGGGAGAGGAGGAGAAAGAGCATTTATTAAGCACTTACTGTGTGCAGAGCACTATACTAAATGCTGGGAGAGACGACACAGGTGGGAAGATGACACCAAAGCTGATAAGAGAAAGTTGGGAACCACTCAATCCTACCCACCGCCCCTTGATAATAGTACAATTTGTAAGGTTTGTTAAGCACTTACTATGTGCCAAGCACTGTGCTAAGGGCTGGGGTAGATGCAATGTACTCCTCAAAGGACATTACGAAAATACCTCCAAGTCATGGAAGTTACTAAGGGCCAATTATTCGGTGCCCCATTTGTTCATTCATTCAATCATATTTATTGAGTGCTTACTGTGCGCAGAGTGCTGTACTAAGCTCTTGGGAAGTACAAATCGGCAACATTTGTGTCCTAGAAGTCATAGAGTGACAGAGAAGGAAATCTGATATAATTCCAGATTCCTGTTCTGAATGCACACTAGTAAGTCAATCTTGACATCTAACTCAGGTCAGCTCAGCTCACAAAGTATGGATGGAATGAGGAAAGTCATGGTGAAAGTTTCAAAAATTCAAAGTGTTATTTGGCCAAACCTCAGCCCCTCTGTCCTGCTTCCCAGAAATGCTTTGTAAAGGATTGGTGCTACTTCACTTTTCCCTTCAGGTTCCTGCCATTAAGATGGAAGCACTTGTCCAGGTCTCTGAGAAACAAAGGTCCTTGAATGAATGGGCGAGGCACTTGATTTTGAAACAATAGCCTTAAACAGAAGAAAAGCAATTAGTCCGTCTAAGCTGCACTTTGTATAAAGAGAAATCTACCATTTAAATTATAGGTGGTTTCAGAAGCGTTTTGTCAAACCTAAAGGAGCTGGAAACACTGGTGAAATAATTTTCTTTTCCAACAATTTTAGAACTTCCCAACCCCAGCAGAAAGCATATATTAACTACCAAGATTCTACGATAAAGGGACCCGATACTTTGAATCTGGAATTTCAATAACGGCCATCTTATTGATGGAAGGAACTTTGAAGCAATTTCAGGACCAGACAAAACTAACAGAAAAAAGTGATCAGCTGTCTGAGCTAATTCATTCTTTCATCCAATTGTATTTATTGAGTGTTTACTGTGTGCAGAGCACTGTACTAAGTGCTTGGGAAGTACAAGTTGGCAACATATAGAGATGGTCCCTACCCAACAACGGGATCACAGTCTAGAAGGGGGAGACAGACAACAAAACAAAACATGTAGATGGGTGTCAAAATCGGCAGAACAAATAGAATTATAGCTATATGCACATCATTAACAAAATTAATAGAATGGTGAATATGTACAAGTAAAAAAGATAGAGTAATAATTCTGTACAAACATATATACAGGTGCTGTGGGGAGGGGAAGGAGGTAGGGCGGGGGGGGATGGGGAGGAGGAGAGGAAAAAGGGGGCTCAGTCTGGGAAGGCCTCCTGGAGGAGGTGAGCTCTCAGTAGGGCTTTGAAGAGAGGAAGAGAACTAGCCTGGCAGATGTGTGGAGGGAGGGCATTCCAGGCCAGGGGAAGGATGTGGGCCAGGGGTTAATGGCGGGACAGGCAAGAATGAGGTACAGTGAGGAGGTTAGCGGCAGAGGAGCAGAGGTTGCAGGCTGGGCTGGAGAAGGAGAGAAGGGAGGTGAGGTAGGAGGGGGAGAGGTGATGGAGAGCCTTGAAGCCAAGAGTGAGGAGTTTTTGCTTGATTCGTAGATTGACAGACAGCCACTGGAGATTTTTGAGGAGGGGAGTGACATGTCCAGAGCATTTCTGTGCAAAGATAATCTGGGCAGCAGAGTGAAGTATAGACTGAAGCAGGGAGAAACAGGAGGATGGGAGATCAGAGAGGAGGCTGATGCAGTAATACAGTCAGGATAGGATGAGAGATTGAACCAGCAAGGTAGCAGTTTGGATGGAGAAGAAAGGGCAGATCTTGGCAATGTTGTGGAGGTGAGACCGGTAGGTTTTGGGGACGGATTGGATGCGTGGGGTAAACGAGAGAGCAGAGTTGAGGATGACACCAAGGTTGCGGGCTCGTGAGATGGGAAGGATGGTAATGCCGTCTACAGTGACGGGAAAGTCAGGGAGAGGACAGGAGTTGAGTTGGGAGGAAGGATGGGGGATACAGGGGAGGGGCCCATAGTTGTGGTCCCTGACTGGACCATGTTCAAAAGGAGGTAGACAGCAGGAGTCAGGTGCAGTCAATGTCTCGCTGTTCTGCCCCCGAGTTTCCCCTCTGTACCTCTCCCTCATCCTTCTCCTCCTCTTCTCTATCCCTTTCCCCACACCTTTGTCCGTGCCCTATTTTGACTCCACCTCATTGGCCTTACACCCTTTTCTCCTGATCAAGATGACTCAATTTTTGGTTGTCTGCGTATTAAGTGATACAATGTTCCACTAGAAGTTGTAGATGATTGTAACTCCTGGGGCTCCGTGTGCTGTACTCTTCCTAGTGCTTAGTGCAATGTTCTGCCCACATTCAGCACTCATTAAATTCCACAATGATTCCACCAGCCACCTGAAAGCCCTGAACCCTTGTACAGTCTGCTCTTGGTTTGGATGAGGGGATGGGAATCCAACAGCATGGAGAAATAATGGCCCACGTTCCTTGCCCTCTACTTTCTTGGTGAAGGCCACTGTGGTGACTTGAACTGACATCTCCACAGGCCATTCTTTGTGATTTCCAGGTTAGCTGCATGACAGGATTTGGGACTTTACAGAAGCTGCAGGGCACAGTCAGGGAAGGGCTCTTTCTTCCCTGGTAGAAAATGCTGTTGCTATTACTGCTGCTGCTACTGCTGCCCAGAGCACTTCAAAAGGGTGATGAGGGCAGTGCCAGCTGCTTCTGAGGGTGACAGGTGCTGGCAATGGACAAGCATTGGATAAGTCCCTGGGTCCCATTTTTCACCTTCTTTCTGGCCCCTTCCTCTTCTTTCTCCTTCTGCCTCTTTTTTCTCTGCCTCAAGTTCTCTCTCCCTCATTCTCCATACTCTCTCCTTCTCTGTCTCTCTTTTTTCCTTTTCTCTCTCCCTCCCTTTTTCCTATTCTTCCCATTCTTCTCTCAGTCTCCTCTCCTTCCTGCACTTTTGGCCCATCTCCTACCCATCTCACTTGATCCCAACCCCCTTCTTAGCCTCAATTTTCAAAAATGCAAACCTTTTCTTTGTTTTTTTTAATATTATTTGTTAAGCACCTACTATGCTCCAGGCATTGTACTAAGTGCTGAGGTAGATACAAGATAAACAGGTTGGACACAGTCCCTGTCCCACGTGGGGCTCACAATCAATCCCCAATTGTTCATATTGTCTATTATCATTTTTATTGGTATTATTATTATTATATCTATTAAGTGCTTACTACGTGTCAAATAGTGTTCTAAGCTCTGGAGTAGATAGAAATTAATCAGGTTAGACATACTCCCTGTCTCACATCGGGCTCACAGTCCAAGTAGGAAGGAGAACAGGTATTGAGTCCCCATTTTACAATAAGGGAAACAGGCACAGAGAAGCAAAGTGACTTAACTGAGGTCAAACTGCAAGCAATTGGGAGAGTAAGAATTAGAACACGATTGAATGAATGAATGAACACGGGACCTCAGACTCCCAGTCCCACTCTCTTTCCCTTAGTCCACACTACTTCTTATTATAAACATTACTTTTGAAAAGCTCTCGAATATTTTGCCAAGTTATTTGACCTTACCCCTTGACATCTTCTGTTCCAATTTTTTTCTTGACTGTGTATAACGAACAACTGTGCAACAGGCTTCCACTTGAACTTCCCACAAAAACCTTATTCAGGGTCCCAGTGGATTTTCACTCAAGACCTTAATCCATTAAGGTTGTTGGGAAGGGTTATTCTGGGTAGCTTCCCATGGTCTCCGGACTTGGCATCAGTCCCATGTTTCCCACATCGAAAGATCCATTCGAACAGAATGCTACTTCAACATTATGAAGGTATTAATCTAATTTTCTGCAGAGTCGAACATTTTGGGGAGACAAGAGGATCTGTGTTGGGTTGACAACATTTTGTCAGTAAGTAGGTGGCCCCTCTGTGAGTAGAGTAAAACAATAATTCCACAGCCGGCACACACAGGCAACGATTATCTCCCCACTGTAGCGGCAGCCAATCAAAGAGGCTTGTGTGTGCTTTCATCGTCTCTCAGACTTAATGGGAGCCTTACTGTTTGCTCAAATTTCTTTTAATTTTCAGAGCCTGCACTGCCACAGCTACTTGTAGGTATCAAAGGAGACAAAGAGATCTTTGGGATGTCTTTGAAGACAGGGATGACACAAAGCTCTACAGGTCGAGAGACCCGTGGACAGAAAACCGGATGAAGCAGGGGAATTAGAAAACTGTGCTAAGAACCAGCTAGAGGCTGAAAAGCCAAAGTAGGCTTTGTACATTGAGAACCGAGTCCAAAGGTAACACGTAACTGGAGTGGGAGGCATACTATTTCCTGATATAATGCATCAATCAATCAGTGGTATTACTATTGTGTACAGAAGACTGTAATAATACCGATGGCATTTGTTAAGCGCTCACTATGTGCGAAGAACTGTTCTAAGCGCTGGGGGGTTACAACGTGATCAGGTTGTCCCATGTGAGGCTCACAGTCCTAATCCCCATTTTACAGATGAGATAATTGAGGCATGGAGAAGTGAAGCAATTTACCCAAGTCACACAGCAGGCAGGTAGTGGAGCTGAGATTAGAACCCAGGTAATCCTGGCTCCCAGGCCTGTGCACTATCCACTAGGCTACCTTGCTTGGAAAAGTATAATACAACAGCGTTGGTAGATGAGATCCCTGCCCACAACACTTACAGTCTACAGGGGGAGACGAACAATAAAATAGATGAGGGGTGGGGGAAATAGAAGAGATAAAGAATGTTTACAGAAGAACTATGGGACTGGGGTGATAATCAAAGTGCTTAAGGGGTACATGGC
The DNA here is from genome assembly GCF_015852505.1 of Tachyglossus aculeatus. Lineage (NCBI taxonomy): Eukaryota > Metazoa > Chordata > Mammalia > Monotremata > Tachyglossidae > Tachyglossus > Tachyglossus aculeatus. Next base: position 16,368,341 of record NC_052075.1, read on the forward strand.
AAGTTCACAGTCGACACAGAGAGGAGGGCAAATAGGGGAAACAAAGGATCAGGGAAGATCTTTTGAAGAAGATGCAATTTTAGGAGGGTTTTAAAGGTGGGGAGATGACTGTTGGATATGAAGAGAGGCATGGATGAGAGGTCAGTAGTGAGATAGATGAGATCGAGGTACAGTGAGTAGGTTGGCATTAGAGGAATCAAGTGGGCAGTCTGGGTCATAGTAGGAGATTAGTGTGGTGGGGTAGGAAAGAGCTAGCTGATTGAGTGCTTTTAAGCTGATGGTAAGGAGTTTCTGTCAGAGGCAGAGGTGGATGGGCAATCACTGGGGGTTGATGAGGTCAGGAGTATATCAACCCTGCAGGTGAGTCACTTGTTTCTTTCTGATGACCCAGACTCCTATATATTCGAGGCATCACCTTCTTTCTGATACCTATTATTGAGGAAATTTCTTCTTATAGTGCTCAGCCAATATCTGAGCCCACATGCAAAGGCACTACTGTCACTTCTACCACCACATGGTGCTGTATCCAGGCAGACGGGTGTTTTAGGGAGAACTTGCCTTTATTCTGCTGTTGGCATTTTATCCATAGTGTAAACATGCCTTCTGGCAGAACTGAGTGTCTTTCTCCCTTAAAAGAATGCACCATATTGCCAACATCGTAAAATTCCAAATGGCATGATTCTTACTGATTACTATGGAGTTTTCAAAAATGACTTTCGCATCAGTGGGAATTAGAGTGATATATTCAAATGCTGTCTCCATTGCACTCATGCTTCTAAGATGCATCAAACGAGTCCCTTGTGGTCTGAGAGAGGTCACACCCCTGCCCAAGAGTTCTAAGAGTGCACAACTGACCAAATAGCCTTCTCTAAAGGATTCTGGTTAGAATCTTTCTGACAGGGGAATACAGGAAGCTACAGCTAAATATAAGAGTTCATTCATTCAGTCGTGTTTCTTAATAATAATGATGACATTTATTGAACGCTTACTTCATGCAAAGCACTGTTCTAAGAGCTGGGGAGGTTACAAGGTGATCACATTGTCCCACGGGGGACTCACAGTCTTAATCCCCATTTTACAGATGTTGTAACTGAGGCACAGAGAAGTTAAGTGACTTGCCCGAAGTCTGTGTGTACAGCACTGTACTAAGTGCTTGGAAAGTTGGTAGGCACACTGATAGACATGTGTACTCGGTTATATAGTACACTCTCAACCCTTTAGTACATTGCTCTGCACACAGTAAGCACTAATGATTGACTGATTGATGCAGCCTGATGAAAAGCTCTGTTCAAGGAGAAACCGTGTTCCGGATTGAAGTGTGCTAACTTGTCCCTGCTCCTATCCCTTGTCGTTGGTCCTTAGTAGCCATGCATGAACATCATCACACATTTAGCACACATTTAGCTCTTGGTAAAGCTACACTTTCCTTATACAGAATAATGATAAATGAAAGTGACAAGTTTTGTCATGAGGCAGAATAATATTCGGGAACTTATCCCTAAGACACAGGAGCTATAAGCCAGTGACTCATCATGGCCAGCTGCCCCAATAGATGATCCAGAGTCACAAGGATTCCCTCTTGTCTAGGTGGACATCAAAGGGATGTGACAAGGGGGCTACCAAGCCTCAACCTCTCATCTGCCAATTCTATTCTAATTCTGTTGTATTGTACTCTCCTAAGCACTTAGTGCACTGATCTGCACATAGTAAGTGCTCAAGAAATACTATCATTTGATTGATTAATTGCAAGTGTCCAAGGCAGCTGCAGGAATCGCCTGTGACTTCTGGTGATTTTTCGGGTTGCATTTATTGGATTGGCTATTAGAGGTAGTGGATTTGCTTTTCACTGGGTCCCTCTCACCTAGGGGCTTAAGCATGTTTCCTTAAAGTTTATGCCCCTTTTGTTGCTATATTGAGATTGCTCTGACCCAGGGACCCAACCTCCTCTAGGGTCTGTAGGGGTATGCATTCATAAAAGAGAGGAGACCTAGACTTATGCAATAAAAGGTAGGGAATACCAAAGGATGTAAGGGGGAATGCCAAGAATGCAGAAAAGGATGTAAGGTGGGAGGTCAGGTGTAGATGAAAAGCCAGGCTTGGGAAATAATGACCACCAGAAGAAGACTCCACTGAGGGCTTGGAAATAAGGTCCCAGTGCAAGCCCTAGCTGAAACTGATCTAGAGCAGGAGATGGGTGGACCATAGAGAAGCAGTGTGGCTCAGTGGAAAGAACCTGGGCTTGGGAGTCAGAGATCATGGATTCGAATCCTGGCTCCGCCACTTGTCAGCTATGTGACCTTGGGCAAGCCACTTAACTTCTCTGGGCCTCAATTCCCTCATCTGTAAAATGGGGATGAAGACTGTGAGCCCCACATGGGACACATGATTACATGGGTTACAGATGAGGTAACCAGGCACAGGGAAGTTATGTGACTTGTCCAAGGTCATACAGCAGACAAGTGGTGGAGCCGGGATTAGGACCCATGGCCTTCTGAATCCCAGGACTATGCTTTCCCCAGTACACAAGCAGCTTGCCTAACTTTTCTTCCTGGTTAGGAGCAAATCAGGGAGGGGTCTGTCTCAGTTATCACTGGTACTTTGTGCACCAAGGAAATTGGATTTGATGCAACCCAGATTCCCAAAGTCTGCTTTGAGACCTTTGGATTGCCTTCTCCTTACTAGTTTTCCATTCTTGAAGCTGTCCCTCTAGACTCTGAGTTACTTATCGGCAGAGATCATGGCTACCAACTTATATGTATTGTCATATTTGTGATTAAGCAATTACTATGTGCTGAGAACTCTACTAAGCACTAGAGTAGATACAAGATACCCTCATGGCCCACGTCATCCCCCGGGCCTGGAATGCCCTCCCTCTGCCCATCCGCCAAGCTAGCTCTCTTCCTCCCTTCAAGGCCCTGCTGAGAGCTCACCTCCTCCAGGAGGCCTTCCCAGACTGAGCCCCTTCCTTCCTCTCCCCCTCGTCCCCCTCTCCATCCCCCCATCTTACCTCCTTCCCTTCCCCACAGCACCTGTATATATGTATATATGGTTGTACATATTTATTAGTCTATTTATTTATTTATTTATTTTACTTGTACATATCTATCCTATTTATTTTATTTTGTTGGTATGTTTGGTTTTGTTCTCTGTCTCCCCCTTTTAGACTGTGAGCCCACTGTTGGGTAGGGACTGTCTCTATGTGTTGCCAATTTGTACTTCCCAAGCGCTTAGTACAGTGCTCTGCACATAGTAAGCGCTCAATAAATACGATTGATGATGATGATGATGATGATGGAGCTCAAACTCTAAGTAGGAGGAAGAACAGGCATCAAATCCCTACTTTGCAGATGAGAGAACCAAAGCCCAGAGAAGTTAAGTGACTTGCCCAAAGTCACACAGCAGGTAAATGGCAGTGCTAGGATTAGAACTCAGGCCTCCTGACTCCCAAAGGCTAGGCACAGTGCTCTCCACCCAGGAAGTGCTCAATAATTACCATTGATTGAATGATTGCCACCAGCAAGATGCAGCCGACTACAGTAATGAGATTCCACATTTGAGATTGCCAGAATGGGTCTGAGGATATTCAAGTGATGTCCAGGACTGGACCACGATTGAAAGATCTTCATCATCAACCTCAAGTGACAGCTCATGGGCTTGCCCCTGCTAGTCTGGGTGTCTTTAATCAAACCAATTTTTTTCGTTTATGCGCAATGACAGCTTAAAAAATGTCAGAGAAAATATCTACCTCTGCTAAGAATCACAGTGCACTTTATGGAGCAAAGAGGAAGGATGCAGCTGAGCCACTCACTGTTCGACAGACCAGTACTGGGTAAATTAGAGGAGTGCAATTCATTTTCACTCCTAGAGTGGTATGAAATTTACCTTCATTATCAAAAATCTGAGCCGCTATGTGTCAGCTTCCACAGTTTTGTTGTCACCTCAGGAAAAACTGACACCTGAGCCTGTTAGCCAGGCTTTGATAATCTGAAAGCCCCTCTCTCAGCTGGGGAAATCAGCCGAACTCTTTGCAAACTGAGGGGAGGCCTTTTTTTAATTGTATTTGTTAAGCACTTACTATGGGTCACACTGTTATAAACGCTGGGGTAGATACCAAAGTGGACACAGTTCCTGTCCCTCATGGGGGCTAACAGTCTAAGTAGGAGGGAAAACAGGAGAACTGAGGCACAGAGAAGTTAAGTTATTTGTACAAGGTTACACAGCAAGAAATTGGCAGAGCCAGGATTAGAATCCAGGTCCTTTGACCTCCAAGTCAATGCCCTTTCCACTAGGCTATGCTGCTTCTCAGCTAATGAGGGAGTCAGCCCCATAGGCAGACTTCCAGGACCAATCAATCAATTGTATTTATTAAGTGCTTACTGTGTGCAGAGCACTGTACTAAGCACTTGGGAGAGTACAACGAAACAGATTTGGTAAATATGCTCCTTTACAAGGAGCTTACAGTCTTAAAGGGGAGACAGACATAAACATAAACAAATACAAACAGGTAAATAAGTGCTGTGGGGCTGAGGGTGGGATGACTAAAGCATTCAAATCCAAGTGCAAGGGTGATGCAGAAGGGAGAGGAAATGAAGAAATGAGGACTTAGTTTGAGAAGGCTTTTTGATGAAGTGTTTTCAATAAGGCTTTGAAGGTGGGGAGAGTGGTGGTTCGTTGGATATGAAGATGGAGGGAGTTCCAGGCCAGAAGCAGGACCTGGGAGAGGGGTTGGTGGTGAGATAGATGAGATTGAGGTACGTTGGGTAGGTTGGCATTAGAGGAGCCATGTGAGCATGCTGGGTTGTTGCAGGAAATCAGCAAAGAAAAATAGGAGGGGCCGAGGTGATTGAGTGCTCTAAAGCTAATGGCAAGGAGTTTCCTTTTGATGTGGAGGTGAATGGGCAATCACTGGAGGGTCTTGAGGATTGGAGAAACACAGACTAAACGATTTTGTAGAAAAATGATCCAGGCAGCAGAGTGAAGTATGGACTGGAGTGGAAAGGGGAGGTCAACAAGGAGGCTGAGGCAGTAATCCAGGCTGGATAGGATAATAGTAAGAATAAGAATAATAACAATGGCATTTGTTAAGTGCTTACTATGTGCGAGGCACTGTTCTATGCACTGGAGGGGATACAAGGTGATCAGGTTGTCCCATGGGGGGCTCACAGTCTTAATCCCCATTTTACAGATGAGGGAACTGAGACTCAGAGAAGTTAAGTGACTTGTCCAAGGTCACACAGCAGACATGTGGCAGAGCTGGGATTAGAACCTATGACCTCTGGCTCCCAAGCCCATGCTCTTTCCACTTAGCCAAATTAACATAGTAGTAGTTGGACACAGTCCCTGTTCCTCACATAGCTCATAGTCTAAGAGGGAGGGAGAACGGATATTTAATCCCCATTTTACACCAAAGTTATATGAACTGCCCAAGGTCACAAAGCAAGCGTCAGTTCCAGGATTAGAACCTAGTTTTCCTGCTATCCAGAGCTATGCTTTTTCCACTAGGCCATGACTCTAGTAGGAAGGGACACTTTTGTGTGTTTTCTTTTGTAGAAGGTTCTTGTGAGAAGGAGTGTAAGGGTGAGAGAAGCTCGGGATTAATCGTGACCTGGATTCAGTGGAGACAGTTTATCACTTGTAAAGTTGTTTTAGAAGGAAAGAGAAATGAAAAAGACCTGCTGATGGGTTTTTTGGAAGAGGAAATTCTTTGTGCATATCTAATGAGGACAGTGGGAGTGTGTTGGAAATGCTGGCACTATAAAAAGATGGTTAAAAATAATTTACATCCTTCCATGCAATTGCAGCAAATTTCTGACAAAATGCCGCTCGCTAGATGGCAGGATATGCCACCCCTCTAAGGTAGCTGTGCCTCCTGACTTATTGGAGGTGGGGGGTCTCAGGACCCTGAGTCCTTTAGAGCTATTACCTCTGGCACCCCCAAACCCACCCCCCCAAACACCGTAACCTCCTGGTGCTCAAGAAGGTGGCACAGTCAGGAAAGACTGAGGGACCAGGGAGATAATAATTGCGGTTACTATGTACAAAGCATTGTTCTAAGCATTGGGATGGATATAGGATAACCACAGGGCTCAGAGTCAAAATGAGAAGGGAGAACAGATGTTTAAGCCCCATTTTACAGAGTAGGAAGCTAAGGCATGGATAACTCAAGTGACTTGTCCAATTTACACAGGTAGATCTAGGTAAGTTGTCAGTGGTCCACAGCGGCAATTCCTTACACCATAGGGGAGGGTCACCACTGCCCCCCCCACGTAGTAAAATATATTTATAGTCCTTATGATGATGATGGTACTCATTGAGTGCTTACTATGTGACAAACACTGTTCTATGTGCTGGCGCAGTTTCAAGTTAATCAGGTAGGACACAGTTCCTGTTCCACGTGATGCTCAGTCTACTTAGGAGGGAGTAAGACTAAATCCCCATTTTACAGGTGAGAGAACTGAGGCACAGAAAAGTGAAGTGACTTGCCCAAGGTCACATATCAGACCAGTGGCAGAGGAGGGGTTAGAACCCAGGTCCTCTGACTCCTAGCCCATGCTCTTTCCACTAGGCCACACAGCTTCCCTGACAGAAGAGAGATATTTAATAAAGAAGTAAAATGTGACAGTTCAGTTGAAGATATAAATAGGATAATTGCACCCTTAGGTTTTCTGTCTCTCTCCTTCTTCCTTTTCCCCACTTATCTCCCCCTTTCCTCCCTCTTTCTCCCCTTCTCTACCTCTTTTCTCTCTCCCCTTCTCTCCCTCAGCTTCTCCTTTGGCCTCCCCCTCTCTTTCCACGTCCCACCATACATAATAATGCAAATAGTGCCTGAAGTATATGTGGGAGAACATTCAGCAATATTTCATCAGACTCAGTTGCTCCGAGTAGGTCTGCCTACTACTTCCTTTTCCTGACAGCCAACTTTGTCTTTCTTGATTTTTCCCATTTATTCCCTCCTTTCTCAACCTTTCCTGTTCCTTCCAAGGAAGACAGACTCAGTGCAACCTAGATCACTGAGTCTTTGAGCCAAGCCACTTCATCTCTTTGGACTGGGCTTTGCTGGATCATGTCAGTCAACAGAAAAGTGTTCGTGGTTGTTCAGACCGGCTTTTAAAGTGGGGAAAACCTAGATTTCAGGAGCCAGGCCACCTCCAAACTCCCTGGGGGAGTGAAGAATCCCTCCCCCTTCCAGCAGGGAATGAAATGTCTCCCCCCATGGCTGGGTCCGTGTTTCATTAGCACTTATTCATGAGGCATCCCAGGGGATTATCTGTGTTAATTTATGATGTGTTCCAAGTATTTTTCTTACTCTCTCAATCCAGCGATCAGACCTCTAGATTTGGCAACCTCAGAGAACTCAGCAGACCAGAGACACCTCCTCAACTGACATCCTTCTATTTCAGTCCTCTGCTCCCCAGTGGAGGTGTCAATCACACCACCAGGAATGGTGCTGTGTTGGAGTTCTCTCCCAGTTCTCTTTCGTAGGAAAAGTCTCCAGTTAAACTGGTTCTCAAATGCCACCAACCATGACAGAAAAACACATGAGAATTACCATATTCACCAGCATAACTGCCTCCACAGAATAACCCTCCACCCCAGCTCTCCCCGTTTTTGAGGAAGAAATACAAGGTGACTTTTGTAAACTGAGGTAGTGGTTTGTGCCAGGGTTAGAAGAAGATAGGGGCCACAGTGTCACAGATTTCAGCTCATGGAGTTGTGCCAACTCCAGGGCAGTAAGAGAAAGGTCAGAACATGCTAATACTGCAGATGCAGGCTGGCAGACACAGCAAACTCCGGGTAGAAAGAGGAGAAGAGACTTTACCGTAATTCAGAGTGCTTGGAAGAGAGACCTGGGGCAAGTCACTTCACAACTCTAGGCCTCAGTTTCTTCATCTGTAAAACAGGGAGAAGAAAGATTGCAAGGCCCATGTGCCCAATCAAATAATCTTGTATCTGCCCAGCAATTTAGCGGGTGCTTAATAAATATGCCATCAATCAAATTACATACACCTGTCCCACTACTTTACATTTGATTCCTCCAAAACCCAGAATTCCCTTCCAACTGAGAGTCTGGTGAACCCCTGGGGTCCTTTCCATCATTGATTTGAATCTTGCAGTGTGGTGTTTCAGAGTCCTGGATTTCCTCTCCCCACAGAATCAGGAGTGAAAAGGCAGCACAGGTTGCAGGCCTCCAAGCCCCCCACTGAAACAAAGACAGCCTTCATTTTCCCTTAAATAGAAATTGCTTACATTGGCAAATTCTCATAACAAGTCTTGTCCCTCGCTGCCTGGGTACAGCCGGGGTCGCCATTCAGTAGAGCCGTGTCTTTGTTAGCAACCTGGCTGACATTTCAACTGTATGGGGCATTGTGATCATTCTGAATAGATTTGAATAGTTTAATTATCCACCTTAGTGGAAACCAGGAAGCACCTTTCTCTCACAACCGGGAGAGGGGACAACTGATCCAGTGAATTCAACTCAGGAGATGCTAGAGGCTTCAGGTGACTCATGAATTGATTAATTAAGCCCATCAAGCTTTGCAGATAGCTTTGCAGCTATTGCAGTGGCACACCACAGAGATTCTGGAGAGAAGCAAACAGATCCCAACACCGCTTCCTCCATTGACTGTGAGACTCTAATATAGACATCAAATCGAAGGGAGCTATAATTTGTGGCAATGGATATGGGGAAAGCAGTGCTGTTGGTTGTTGAATTCCCAGGCATTCTGTAGAAGGGGAATATGTGAATAGATGATCAATTATGGAAATCTGCCCCTTGCACTTCCCTCACCTGAGTGTTGAAGGGAATCACCATTCTAAGAAACAGATTCTTGAAAAGCAGCATAGTGAGTGGAAAGAGCGTAGGCCTGGGAGCCAGAAAACCTGGGTTCTAATCCTAGCTCTGCCACTTACCTGCTGTGTGTCTTTGGGCAAGTCACTCAACTTCTCTGTACCTCAGTTCCCTCATCTGCAAAATGGGAGACCCGTTCTCACCATTCTATTTCCCCAACAGCCCCACAGATTTGGGCTCAGTCATCCTCCAAAATGGGGGGCAAGAGGGACCCTGAATATCCACTTCTGCTCCAAGGGAAAGGCAACAGATATGGAAACCACATCCTTTAATGGATTCATTCATTCAGTCAGTCAATCATATTTATTGAGCGCTTACTGTGTGCGGAGCACTGTATTAAGAGCTTGGGAAGTTCAAGCTGGCAACATATAGAGACAGTCCCTACCCAACAGTGGGCTCTCAGTCTAGAAGGGGGAGACAGACAACAAAACAAAACATATTAACAAAATAAAATAAATAGAATAGTAAATATGTACAAGTAAAATAGAGTAATAAATCCGTACAAACATATATACAGGTGTGGAGGGGAGGGAGGGAGGGCAGGGGGGTGGGGGGAGAGGAATGGGGGAGCTCAGTCTGGGAATGCCTCCTGGAGGAGGTGAGCTCTCAGTAGGGCTTTAAAGGGAGGAAGAGAGCTAGCTTGGCGGATGTGTGGAGGGAGGGCATTTGGAAGATTAGGGTGTCAGATTTTCCAGGGTGATGGGAAAAACCAACCTCCTTTGGATAGATGGAATAAGACTGAGACTTTTAAACCCTCAGTCATGAGAAACAAACCCAGCTCAGGGTCTCTTACCACATACCGTCACATCATGTCATTTATGTAGCTAGAAATGCCATTCCCTGCAACTGGCCATAAATTACTTTCCCTTTTCTCAATATCCTGGTCCGATTGGGTGGTCTTAATTTTCTACAAATTTCAGAGTGGCAATGAAGCTGGTACAGAACAGGTTACCTAGATGCGCCTTCTGAAATGACGTTAAATCTGCTTATTCTCTTTCTCAAATAATATTAAATCCAAAATTATATATTATTCAAATATGCTCTGCAGGACAGTATGATGAATTTGAGGTAAAAATCCAGTCCTATGAAATTATTTCCCCTGTTCCAGAAGTGGATGTTTAAAAAGTCTCTGCCATCATCTTGGGAAGGTAGTCGCGGTCTAATTAATTTTCCAATATCTCTTAAAAGAGGTCTTTGGCTCTGTAATGACAATGACAAATTTGCTGTCAGGAATGCTGGAGTGCATATAATCACATTAGGTACTGAAATCCAGCTAGATGCATCCCTGAATCAATCCCAAGTGACTCATGCCTTTGACATCCTTTTCAAGACGCAGAGCATTGCTGGAGCCAAGCGGAGCCACACCCTATTGTCTCTGGTCATTGATGCGTGAGGACCAGGTCTTCAAATCCAGGTGGAGTGTATTATCATAGTTGGGCAAGACAAAATGGTGGTCTGAATCTGGGCTCCAGCTTGAAGAATGAAACAATCTCATCTAGAAACAGAGCAGAATCTCTCTGGATGCGGTTCTGAAAAAAGGAGTCCAACCTGCCAGGAACACAGAATGTAACATGGTTGGGTGAGACAAAATGGTGGTCTGGACCTAGGTTCTAGCTTGAGGAATGAAGCAATAATAATTAATACTAATTATAGTACTTGTTAAGCACTTACTATGTGCCAAGTACTGTGCTAAACGCTGGGGTAGATACAAGTTAATCAGATTCAACACAGTTCCTGTCCCACATGGGGCTCTTAATCCCCATTTTGCAGATGAGGTAACTGAGGCCCAGAGAGGTGAAGTGACTTGCCCAAGGTCACCCAGCGGACAGGTGGCAGAGCTGGGATTAGAATCCAGCTCTTTCTCACTTCCATGCCTGTATTCTATCCACTAAGCCACGCTGTTCCATCTAGAAACAGAGCAGAGCCTCCCGTAATCTGATTCTGAAAAAGGAGTTTTCACTCCAACCTGCCAGGAATAGGAAACGTCCCTTTAGCACTGAGATGTCTATTATCTCTGTTTTTGGAAAAGGCACACTATCATTAACTAGCTGTCCTCTGACTTTGTGTACCCATCAATCAATCAGGCGTATGGTGTTAGCGCTGTGTGCTTTGTTCTTCTAGAGAAAAAAACCAAATGTTTTTTTCAGGGGCTTTGATACTACTAACTTACTCAAGATTGGGCTTGTTCAAAAAGAGAGTGAAGCAGAGATTCAGGGGCCAAAGAGAGGCCACAGTAGGTCAAACTACTGGTCCTCCCATCCCTGGACTTGGGCCCTGAGAGTGGTACCATTATATTGAAAGCTTCTTGGGGGCAGGGATCCTATCTTCTTTCACAGTGATCTTCTGAGGCCTGAGTACAGTGCTCAGCCCACAGACACTGATGAAGAACTTCCCAAGCGCTTAGTACAGTGCTCTGCACACAGTAAGCGCTCAATAAATACGATTGATGATGATGATGATGATGAAGAATGGAGTTTCTCCTAGAGAGAGCTATGCTCAACAGTCCCGAAACTTCAGCACTCATAGTCTGTGCAGGGTAATGGATTCTAGCATTATTCATTCATTCATTCAATCATATTTACTGAGTGCTTACTGTGTGCAGGGCACTGTACTAAGCACTAGAAAAGTACAATTCAGAAAGAGAGACAATCCCTGTCCATACCGGGCTCACAGTCTATAAGGGGGGAGACAGACATCAAAACAAGTAAATGGGCATCAATAGCAACAATATAAATAAATAGAATTATGGATATATCCACATCATTAATAAAATAATGTTATGCCACTCACACGCCATCATTCCTGCTGGTTGTGTCCTCTCCTGGGCACAAGAGTTCAAAGGGTGGGTAAGCAGGCAAAGGTCAACATATGGTGTGGGGAACACAAAAGTTTTTTTGAGTTTTGTTTAATGCAGGGCTCATTCAGGACAGTAGCATGGTGTTGATGCTTGTTGTAAAACCACATCCCATTATTATCTTTGCTATTATTATTATTATATTTGTTAAGCACTTACTTAGAGAAGCAGCGTGGCTCAGTGGAAAGAGCCCGGGCTTTGGAGTCAGAGGTCATGGGTTTTAATCCCGATTCCACCACGTCTGCTGTGTGACCTTGGACAAGTCACTTAACTTCTCTGAGCCTCAGTTACCTCATCTGTAAAATGGGGATTAAGACTGTGAGCCCCACGTGGGACAACCTGATCACCTTGTATCCCCCAGTGCTTAGAACAGTGCTTTGCACATAGTAAGAGCTTAACAAATGCCAACAATTATTATTATTATTATTATGTGTATCAAGCACCATTCTAATTGCTGGGGTAGATTCATTCATTCATTCAATTGCATTTATATCATATTCATATCTATATTATTAGTAGTAGAAGTAGTAGTAGTAGAAGTGTTATTAACAACAACAACTAGAATGATAACGATAATACCTGTGAAGAGTTTTCTATGTGCCAAGCACTGGACAAAACGCTGGGATAGATATAAGATAATCAGATCAGAAGCAGTCTCTGTCCCACACGGGGCTCACAGCCTAATGGGGAGAGATAACAGTTATTGAATCCCCATTTCACAGATGAAGCGACTAAGGCACTAAGAAGTTACAGACCTGCACCAGGTCACCCAGCAGGCGAGTGGCAGAGTTGAGATTACTCTTTTCCCTGGACCAAGAATAATGGATAAATGAATGCTATTAAATCAATAAATAATGTCTGGAGAAGCCTTGGCCTGACTGCTTTCCTGGACATCAATCCTCTAGATTTGGGATCTACCCTACTCCACTTTTGAAGTCTTCCATTATGGTCTGTATATCTCCCCACCAACCTCCTGATCTGCTGATGTTTCTTTTACTTAGAGTCTTCTCATCATTCCAGCTGCAGACATACCCCATGATGCAGCTTTAATTTGTTCCCTGCAAATGAGCACGTAATATAGAAAGTTATACCATGAGAAGAAGAAGCATGGATAGCACAGTTCTGGGAGTCAGAAAGTCATGGGTTCTAATCCCAGCTCGGCCACTTGTCTGCTCTTTGGCCCTGGGCAAGTCACTTCAATTCTCTGTGTCTCAGTTCCCTCATCTGTAAAATGGGAATTAAGATTGTGAGCACCATGAGGGACAGGGACTGTGCCCAACCCAATTTCCTTATATCCACCCCAGCACTTAGCACAGTGCCTGGCACATAGTAAGCATTTAACAAATACCACAGTTATTATTATTATTGTTATTATTGAGGTACATTTTCCCATAGACTTATTTGATATGATGGGGATCCATTTCAAAATAAATACTCCAAAGTTCTTTACATGGACTATTCTATAACTTTAAAGTTCACTAAGCAGGTATTCATTCTCTATTAAAATAATTCTAAGTGGGACAACATGGCATTAATCAATCAATCATATTTACTGAACACTTGCTGCATTCAGAGCAGTGCACTAAATAAGGTGGTTTAGTGGAAAGAGCCTGGGATTTGGAGTCAGAGGTCATGGGATCGAATTCCGGCACCACCACATGTCTGCTATGGGACCTTGGACAAGTCACTTAACTTCTCTGAGCCTCAGTTACCTCATGTGTAAAATGGGGATTAAGATTGTGAGCCCCACATGGGACAACCTGATCACCTTGTATTCCCCCCCAGCGCTTAGAACAGTGCTTTGCACATAGTAAGTGCTTAACAAATGCCATCATCATCATCATCATAAAGTGTTTTAATATGTTTATCTGCCTCTGCAGGAGGCTCCAGGAGCAGAAGTTTGCTGATTAAGGTAGGGAATTTTCACCTTTAGTGAAGAATGCATCATCCAATTCAGGGTAATTAGTCTTCATCATAAAGGACCTTTTAGCAGCTTCTAAACACACCACACACCTTTGAACTCCTCTCTCTGCTATTCTCTTCTTCAGTTCGGTTTAAAAGTTCATCTGCTTTCTTGAAAATTGATGCTTCACTTCTTAATCCAAAGATCCTAGCTGGTGGTAGAGCTGTGATTCTAGCCTCAGCGGCTGCCATAGCAATCTCCCACTCTGCTTCTACAGCGTGAGTTTCTCCAATCCATCCAAAAGTCATCCAGAATTGGAGTGAGGTAGAGGGGCGTAAACGTTAAGTGGATTTAGTCAGGCCCTTCTACCATTCCACAGCTCTGCTGCTTGCAGAAAAAGCAGAACACCAGCCTCCCAGATTTTTGGTGGAGAGAGACAGATGAGTGGTTGAATGGGGATTTCCCCATTTCATCCAAAAGCAGTCAGTTCATGATTCACCTCCAGGCTTTATGTATTGTGGTCCTTCAGACCCTGACGGGGTGGGGAGGGAGGAAGGAAGGAAGGGGAATCCCTCCTCCCATGCTCTGTGAGAAGAGATGACTCTTTTGGACACAGAAGACATATTTGATCAATTCTATTTTTTGAAAAATCATGCAAATACAAATTTTTGAAACTATTAGTGACATAGAACTTGGATGTCTTTTGTCATTATGTCATTATGCAGCACTGAGCTCAGAAATCTGCACTGAGCTCTGTTGATAGGCTGTCATTCATTTCATTGAGGAAGGATCAAGCATCATTCCTTAGGAGGTATAGCTATAGGACTGATGGTATTTAGTATTGGTATTATTATTATTACATTTGTTAAGCACTTACTATGTGTCAAGCACTGTACTAAGCACTGAGGTAGATGCAAGTTAATCAGGTCGGACCCAGTCCCCTGTCTAAGAAGGAAGGGGAACAGGTATTTAATCCTGTTACAGTTGAGGAAACTGAGGCACAGAGAAGTTAAGTAATTTGCCCAAGGTCAGAGCAAGCAACTGGGAGAGCTGAAATTAGAACCCAGGTCATCTGACCCTCAGGTCCCCATTTTTCCACTTGTCCATGCAATATAATACAAATTGTTGTAAAATACCAATACCAGCACTGCCACTCCTTGCACCTCACCCTTTCTACTCCTCAAAGACCCAAGGGAAATTAGAGGGCAATATGACTTTCTCAAAGCAGATTAAATGTCCTTCATGTTCGGTCTTTCAACAGAAGAAGGCTTTGTCATTAACCATCCTGAGTCTTCTTCAGAGACAAGATTGACATGTTTTCTACGATTTTCCCAATGCTCAATTTCCCTTTGGAGTAAATGTTTCCAACTTTGCTCTGCTTGAAAGATTCCCCACAAGGAGTCCATGTGGACTATCTGGAGGAAACCAAGGAGCTCAGGGGCCTGAAAATCCCATGATACCATCTGGGTCTGGACTCAGGCAATGCTGTTGAACCAGAGAGCTCAGGAAACCAGTTCTCAGGGGAAACAACCAAGCAAAGCTGTCATCCCACTGCTACATGCAGTTCAACTGATCCAAATGATGTTGAAACCCAAAAAAGATCCTGTCAACGATTCTTTTCCCACAGGGTGTTATCTCTGTGCTGTTTGGAAATTAGTGAAGAAAATGAAAATTCTCATTTTCCCCACCCTTCTCAGTTACATTTAGTATTAGAGATGGTTAGTCACTAATGGAATTTCTTTCCATTAATGAGTCTTCTCATCCTTCTAGATTGGGTTGGAAATATCTTTGCTCTCATGGGTAAAGGTGAGAAAATGGCATTTCCACAGAAATTTAAGTTGAAAGAGTGGTGTTTTAGGGATGTCTTGAGTCTTGCAAGTAGTTGTCAGAATGATTAAAGTCATAGCAAAATGCTGTCTCAAACAAATGTGTTGTAAGAGTGCAGATTCACAAATGGTTTAATAGAAAGCACATGCAACCTGGTATCAGGAGGCCTGAGTTCAAATCCTGCTTCATTTGCCTGTCTGCTGTGAGAACTTGGCAAATCACATGACCTCTCTGTGCCTCAGTTTCCTCTTCTGTAATAAGTAATTAAAATGCTTGTTCTCCCTCCTTCTAAGATGGTGAGACCCATGTGGAACAGGACTTTGTTTCTGATCTGATTGGTACTGTATCTAACTCAGTGCTTAGTGGATTGCTTGGGACATAATAAGTGCTTAACAAATAGTACAATTAAATAACGGGGCAAACAGCCTTAATTCCCAAAAGGTGGGTTCAGATGGATTTCAACTCATCCCCAAAGGGATAACTTTGATTTGACATTTTAGGTGAGACCTCGAAATCAGAGCTTCTAACTCACACTCCCAATCAGGGAATTGCAATGGACTTTCTGAATAGATTTGCCCTCATATGTGCAATTGAGGTGAGATTTGGGGAGTTTTAACGTCTGCTCAGAAACCTTATGGGACAAGTTCTAACACTGACTTCAAGTAGATGGATCAGAATAAATAGACTGAGACCCTACGTGGCAGTGAAAATGAAGACCAAGTGCATAATGGGGATTTAACACTCTTTGATATGGGATTTCTTAGTAAAATGAAATGAAAAACATGATCAAGGTGGGAGTTTCCCCACTATAGAATAAGGCATTTTTTGCACCTATTGGACTGGTAGCCAAAGGACCTGCCTGCTTGGTGACCACAAAACAACTTACTTAACTTTTCAGTGCCTCAGTTTCCTCATCCGGAAAAAGGGGTTTCAATACCTGTTCTCCCCCCTACATAGACTGTGAACCCCATGTGGGACAGGGACTGTGTCTGACTTAATTATCTTGTATCTACCACAGTACTTAGTATGGTGCTTAGCACAGAGTATATGCTTAATGAATATCACAATAATTATTATAATTATGATTATTATCATTATTATTTCCCAGTGAGGACATCAGATGGGACCAACAATGCAGCTAGCTTTCATGCCATGGAAGTGGTGCATTAGTTACATTTTTTTTGTTTGCTTTCAAGTGGAGTGCACAAGCAAAAGCAAATAAGCAAATCAAAGAAGAATCTAACCTGAAGTTCCATCCCCCACTGGACAACTCCTTCTTCCTGGCTCCTTCACAGGGCAAGGAGTGGACTTGTTCCATTTTCCAGTCATACCACTCACACCATACCATTCATGCCACCCAATGAACAAGGCATTTCACTTCTGGGGACCACAAGACAAAGGGTTATGATTTTCTTCAGGGCTCTTGCGTCTGAGCTGTCCCACACAGAGAGAGGAGATTCCACAGTGAGGTTCTCCCGGCTCAGCCTCGGCATTGATCTCCCCGTAATTGGAGCTGGCAGGTGAAGGACTCCCAAATGATGTTCTCGGTTGGCCAGATGGTGTAATTAATCTGCCTTAGAACTCGAGTGTAACATTTGGTTTAAGTGGGGCCAGGCTGATGAATTAATTCAGAAATAAATGACGAGCCCGTGTCACGGAGAAGGGGAGTACAATTTACTGCCAGTTGCGTCTACCACGCTGAAATATTTAAATGAGATGCTTGGTCACAACATAAATGTGACCATTGTTTACTACCCACCCTGTTTGAGGTTTTCTAATATTCTGTTTCACCCTGTTTCAGCTCAGACTTTATTCCTTATTGAAGAAAAGCTGGAATTTCAAGATGTATTTCCTTCCCTCTAAGTCTGTCCTGGCACCCACCCTCTCTGTTCTGACTGTGAGCTCCTCAAGGTCAGGGTAAAGGACCCTGTCTGAATTATTATCCTCCTGCCTCTACCCACAGTACTTTGTACACCATTTTGACCAAAGTGATTACTTAGCAAAGGTCAATTAATAATAATAATAATAATGTTGGTATTTGTTAAGTGCTTACTATGTGCCAAGCACTGTTCTAAGCACTGGAGAGGTTACAAGGTGATCAGGTTGTCCCACGGGGGGCTCACACAATTTTAATCCCCATTTTACAAATGAGGTAACTGAGACACAGAGAAGTTAAGTGACTTGCCCAAAGTCATGCAGCTGACTGTTGGCGGAGTGGCATTTGAACCCATGACCTCTGACTCCAAAGCCCGTGCTCTTTCCACTGAGCCACGCTGCTTCTCTTTGTCAGTTACCCTTATTGAATGAGCGCTTACTCTGGGAGTGTACAATAGAATCAGTCAAGGAGTCTACAATCCAGTGGAGGAGACAGACACCTAAATAAATTATAGGTGGGGAGAACTATATTGCATGTATGCACAGTGTGACATGGTGATAATAGTAATAGTAATAATTGTAGTATTTGTTAAACACTCACTATGCAATGTGGAAGACACAGGATAGTCAGGTTGGGCTCATTCCCTGTCCTACACAGGGCTCACTGTCTTAAAGGGAGAGAGATAACATGGCTTAATGGTTAGAAGACCTGGAAGCCAGAAGGACCCGGGTTCTAATCCTAGCTTCGTCACTTGTGTGCTGTGTGACCTTGGGGAAGTCGTTTCACTTCTCTATGCCTCAGTTAACTCATCTGTAAAGTGGAGATTAATACTGTGAGCCCCACGTGGGTGATATGTGGGATATATATACAGACTGTGTCCATAGGCTCTCCATCCCCTCGCCCCCTCCTACCTCACCTCCCTTCTCTCCTTCTCCAGCCCAGCCCGCACCCTCCGCTCCTCTGCCGCTAACCTCCTCACTGCACCTCGTTCTCACCTGTCCCGCCGTCGACCCCTGGTCCACGTCCTTCCCCGTCCTGGAATGCCCTCCCCCTACACATCTGCTAAGCTAGCTCTCTTCTTTCCTTCAAAGCCCTACTGAGAGCTTACCTCCTCCAGGAGGTCTTCCCAGACTGAGGCCCCTTTTCCCTCTTCTCCTCCCCATCCCCCCCCACCCTACCTCCTTCCCCTCCCCACAGCACTTGTATATATTTGTACAGATTTATTACTCTATTTATTTTACTTGTACATATTGACTATTCTATTTATTTTGTTAATGATGTGCATATAGCTATAATTCTATTTGCCAATTTTGACACCCATCTACGTGTTTTGTTTTGTTGTCCGTCTCCCCCTTCTAGACTGTGATCCCATTGTTGGGTAGGGACCATCTACATACATATCTAGAATACATATCTATTCTATTTATTTTATTTTGTTAGTATGTTTGGTTTTGTTCTCTGTCTCCCCCTTTTAGACTGTGAGCCCACTGTCGGGTAGGGACTGTCTCTATATGTTGCCAACTTGTACTTCCCAAGCACTTAGTACAGTGCTCTGCACACAGTAAGCGCTCAATAAATATGATTGATTGACTGATTGATTGATTTGTGATTGTCCAGCTGCTCTCATCCATCACTGGCCCTCTGCTCCTGTATGGACGGTGTAAGGTCTTGGAGCCAAAACTGGCTTCAGACAGTCCATCTTCTTGAAGTCCCTTCTAGACTGTGAGCCCACTGTTGGGCAGGGACCGTCTCTATATGTTGCCAACTTGTACTTCCCAAGCGCTTAGTACAGTGCTCTGCACACAGTAAGTGCTCAATAAATACGATTGATTGATTGATTGATTGACTGAGGTGGGGACGAATAAGGTTGCCCCTTCCATATTTGGCATTACACCAAACACTGGACTGAGAGTCAGAAAACCAGGGGTCTAATCCAAGCTCCACTACTTACTTGCTGTGGGACCTTGGGTAAGTCACTTCCCTGTCCCTCAGTTTCCTCATTGTAAAAATGAAGATAAAATATATGTATATATATATTTTAATAGTATTCGTTAAGCACTTACTATGTGGCAGGCACAGTTCTAAGCATTGGGGAGGATTCATTCATTCACTCAATTGTATTTACTGAGTGCTTACTGTGTGCAGAGCACCGTATTAAGCACTTCATTCATTCATTCATTCAATCATATTTATTGAGCGCTTACTGTGTGCAGAGCACTGTACTAAGTGCTTGGGAAGTACAAGTTGGCAACATATAGAGACAGTCCCTACCCAACAGTGGGCTCACAGTCTAAAAGGGGGAGACAGAGAACAAAACCAAACACACTAACAAAATAAAATAAATAGAATAGATATGTACAAGTAAAACAAATAGAGTAATAAATATGTACAAACATATATACATATATACAGGTGCTGTGGGGAAGGGAAGGAGGTAAGATGAGGGGGATGGAGAGGGGGACGAGGGGAAGAGGAAGGAAGGGGCTCAGGAACATGGGGGAAGACATGATGGTTTGAATCAGAGATAGCCCCACCTGTGGAGGGTGGAAAGGAGAAAGGAGTGTAGATTACTCTGTTAGTCTCTCCTTGGGGGCCTGTAGTAATAATAGTAATGGCGGTATTTGCTAAGTGTTTACTATGCCTCATATGCTGTATTAAACACAGGGACACATATAAGATAATTCGGTCCCACATGGGGCTCAAAGTCTAAGTATGAGGCAGAACAGGTTTTGAATCCCCATTATGCAGATGAAGGAACAAAACTCCAAAGAAGTTAAGTGATTGCCCAAGGTCACACAGCAGACAAGTGAGCCCGCTCTTGGGTAGGGACTGTCTCTATATGTTGCCAACTTGTACTTCCCAAGCGCTTAGTACAGTGCTCTGCACACAGTAAGTGCTCAATAAATACGATTGAATGAATGACAAGTGGCAGAGCTGGGATTAGAACCTAGGTCCTCCAACTCCCAGGTCCAATCTCTTTCTACTCTCTGTTCTTCTCCCCCTCCCCAGAGGTGGTAAGCACCCTTTGGGCAGCAATGTGTCTGAGTCCCTGTCCTTGGATTGATTTAGCAACCATTAATCATTCATTCAATTCATTCAATCACTTTTATTAAGCACTTACTGTGTGCGGAGCACTGTAGTAAGTGCTTGGGAGAACAATATAACAATAACCAGACACATTCCCTGCCCACAGTGAACTTCAATCATTGGTATTTATTGAGCATTTCCTGAGTGCAGAACACTACACTAAATGCTTGGGAGAGTACAATAAATGTAAGTAAAAATGATCCCTGCACTCAAGGAGTTTACGATCTTGTATCTCTCCCCAGTGCTCAGAACAATGTTCGTGAGTACTTCATAAATGTCAACGTGACTGAAATGCACCAGCCTCCCAAAGAAGCAGGCTTCCAGCTGTACGCAAATGTCAGCAGAGTTCCTGCCAAATGCAAAACAGGTCAGCAACGGAGCCTGGCTAAAAGTCCGTTTGCTTAGGCATTAGCCTGCTAGAGAAAAATGGGCAGAGGAAGGAAGAGAGGAAAGGAAGAAATAATTTCCATTTTCAGGTTCTTGAACTTGGATTTGCACCCTTTATTCATTCATTCATTCATTCAATTGTATTTATTGAGCACTTACTATATGCAGAGCACGGGACTAAGTGCTTGGGAAGTACAAGTTGGCGACATATAGAGACAGTCCCTACCCATCAACAGGCTCACAGTCTAGAAGGGGGAGACAGACAACACAACAATACATGTGGACAGGTGTCAAGTCACCAGAATAAATAAAAATAAAGCTAGATACACATCATTAACAAAATAAATACAATAGTAAATATGTACAAGTAAAATAAATAGGGTAATAAATCTGTACAAACAGGTGCTGCGGGGAAGGGAAGGAGGTAGGGTGGGGGGGGATGGGGAGGAGGAGAGGAAAAAGGGGGCTCAGTCTGGGAAGGCCTCCTGGAGGAGGTGAGCTCTCAGTTGGGCTTTGAAGGGAGGAAGACAGCTCGCTTGGTGGATGGATGGAGGAAGGGCATTCCAAGCCAGGGGGAGGACGTGGGCCAGGGGTCAACGATGGGACAGGCGAGAACGAGGTACAGTGAGGAGGTTAGGGGCAGAGGAGCAGAGGGTGTGGGGTTTATTCACCCCTCTGTCAACCCCACAGCACTTATGAATATACTATAATTGATTTAGTCACATGACTGTCTGTCTCCCCCTCTAGACTGTAAGCTCGCTGTGGGCAGGGAACGTGTCTACCAACTCTGCGATATTGTACCCTCCTAAGTGCTCTGCACACAGTAAGTGCTCAATAAATTTGACTGATATTGATTGTTCTTGATGCCACACTACAAAGAAACTTAGTCCTTTCCAAACTCCAGGGGAGTAACAAGTAATTGTCCTTCTTCAGGATTGGAAATCGTCCACTGTTGTACATCTCATCTGACAGATTCTATTAGTTCATTCTACAGGTTCAGGATCCAAGTTGAACACGAATTGCTCAGTGCCCCTGTGTTCCAGCTTCCTGGATGCCAGCCATCACCACCTACCCAATATCCCCCAGGCTCAGACTGAACAGGAAGGCCCCTTTCAGAAAAGCAAAACCATGGAGTGTTTTCAGCTCCTGCCTGGGTGGAGACGGGGAAGCGATTAGTGGAACTCATTTCTGAATGAACTAATTAACCCTGAGAAATCCCCCTGCCGTGACGAATTTTAATAGGAAAATTAAATACTGTAAAGCCATAAGCTCCCTGAAGGCAGGGACTATGTCATCCTTCAATTCACTAAAGCCCCTGCAGCAGACTTTGGGCATCCAAGCACAGGGTTGTAGCAGCTGGTTCTGGCTATGAACGAATCATTGAATGGGAGCTGGAAGGGGCCAAGAGGTTTCTGTGAGAGCCATTGAGCTCCTTCCATAGCAGGAATGTATCTTTCTCTCTCCCTCTCTTTCTCTCATCTATCTTGCCACCAACCTCTCACCCACATCCTGCGTCTGTCCTCAAACACCCTCCCTCTTCATATCTGAAAGACAATTAACCTCCCCCGACCTTCATACTATCCTCCAAGAGGCCACTAGGCTCTCTTTTCCTCTTCTCCCCTTCTCCCACTCCCTTCTGCATCATGCTGACTTGCTCCTTTTATTCTTCCTCCCCTCCAGCCCCACAGGACTTACATACATATCTAATAATAATAATAATAATAATAATAATAATAATAATAGTAATAATAATGGCATTTATTAAGTGCTTACTGTGTGCAGAGCACTGTTCTAAGCACTGGGGGAGGAATACAAGGTGATCAGGTTGTCCCACGGGGGGCTCACAGTCTTCAGCCCCATTTTACAGATGAGGGAACTGAGGCCCAGAGAAGTAAAGTGACTTGCTCAAAGTCACACAGCAGACAAGTAGCGGAGCCAGGATTTGAACCCATTACCTCTGACTCCAGAGCCCAGGCTCTTTCCACTGAGCCACGCTGCTTCACTAATTGTAATTTATTTATATCTCTATCTGTAATTTATTTATTTATAATAGCGTCCTTCGTATCGCTATGGGTCAGAAACGACTTGAAGGCATAAGGGAAGACAAGATAGTAATGTCTGTCTACCCCTCTATACTGTAAGCTCATTGTGGGCAGGGAATGTGTCAATTTATTGTTGTATCACACTCTCCCAAGTGCTTAATACAGTGCTCTGCACAGAGTAATACGACTGACTGACACACACACTCTCTCTCTCTCTCATTTTTAAAGGTATTTGTTAAATACTTATTATGTGTCAGGAACTGTACTAAACACTGAGGTAGATATAAGATAATCACATCTCACACATGGGGCATACAGTCAATCTCCATTTTGCAGAAGAGGTAACTGAGGCAAAGAGAAGTTAAGTGACTTAACCAAGGTCCAACAGCAGATAAGTGGTGAAGCCAGAATTAGAATACAGGTCCTCAGACTCCCACGCTGCTTCTTTTGTCTCCAAATGCCTCTGGAGTTGCCATGTTCTATTGTGCCATTCTAGTCTTCTTGGAGAAGCAGCGTGGCTCAGTGGAAAGAGCCCGGGCTCTGGAGTCAGAGTTTGTGGGTTCAAATCCTGGCTCTGCCAATTGTCAGCTGTGTGACTTTGGGCAAGTCACTTAACTTCTCTGTGCCTCAGTGATCTCACCTTGTAACCTCTCCAGTGCTTACAGCAGTGCTTTGCACATAGTAAGCGCTTAATAAATGCCATCATTTTTATTATTATTAGTCACCTCTTACTCTGGTACTCTGTCTCTTCAGAACACCCCTCAGGGCAGGGAGGAGGAGTCTCCCAGATTCTATTTCCATTTTACCTGGGCTAATGAATTGTGCCTTAGTGAGAGAGTTGGCTGCCAGTTCTTTTTGTGATAATTCAGCATGGAAGGGCAGAGTTTCCATTTGATTTTATACCCCTCAAGCAGTGTCTTCACTTATAAAGTACCTTCCCAAGCGTCTAGTTTTGTCCAATCAATTAGTGGTATTTGCTGAGAATTCACTGTGTGCAGAGCAGTGTACTGAGCACTTGGAAGAGTGCAATACAGTTGGTAGGCATAGTCCCTGACCTCAAATAGTTTACTATTTAGTGGAGGAGCTTACAATCTTGTTCTGGGGAAAAATCTCTGGACAGAGACCTCTTGGTTCAAGAAGTGATTTTTGCTGGGGACCATTTCTGAGACTGTTGAGTTCCATTCAATTGCAGTGTCAGCACTGCGGCTGCACGGGTTACCAGGCAGTGCTTTCACCCCCTTCCTCAAGATTTTGCCCATTTCCTTCCTCACTCTGGTTTATCCACCTAACCTGCCCAAGGACCAGCAACCAAACAATGGTATTTATCAAGCACTTACTGTGTGCAAAACACTGTACTAAGTGCTTGGGAGAGTATAATATAACAGCTGGTAAAAACATTCCCTACCCACAATGAGCTTACACTCTAGAGGATGAGCTTACAGTTTCTGGATTCATCCTCTCATCCTTCCCATTATTCCTGGGGATTGCTGAGTGTATTCAAAGCCACAGAAAGGAAAACAAAGAAAACCCTTTTTTTAGCAAAGATTAAAATTCTGCATCTGATTACATTGGTCCCAAATAAGTTTACCTACCTGATGAGGCCTCATCTAATCAAACTCTCACAGAAAAACACTGGGGGATGATTTAAAAATGGACCCTGGCCTGTTTGGGCAGAGTCAGGGGATCTGTTGATAATAATGTGGACATATAGGAACATTCAAAAGAAACTCTATCGACTCTCAGATTTAAAGTGTTAAAGTTCGGTGCAATATAGTAATATATATCCATGTTGCATTGAAGGCAGGCTTGGAAGCTGACTTTCCAGAATTTCAAACTGGTTTCTAATGGCTTAGTTTTAGTTGGCAATGAAGAATTACCCAGTCTGTTGATTCACTTGAATTTTTTCCCTTTCAAATTAAGAGATTTAAATCAGATTCAGGGTAAAAAAAATATCACTAGGAGCAGTCACTACTTCTTCAGATTAAGCAGACCAAAGATAGAAAGATATTTTAAAATCCTTTTTCCAAGAGCCTTTTCCTGATCAATTTTTTTTTCATTTCCGGGCCATATCTTCCCAACCTCATCACTTCAGTATGCACATACAGAGTGCAAATCAAGTGCATGAAGGGTGAATATCAAGTGGCATGTCAACAGAGGCAGTCTGGAAGACTTCTTTTAGTAGGTGGGCTTTCAAGCAAAGCTTTTGAGCAGATTAGAGAAAACATTTTAGGGGAGGGACTGATTTGAAGGATGATACAGCTGTAGGGTCAGGTGTGGTGGTCAGAGAGAAAGTAATAGGTTGTGCCTCAGAGGACGTGTGGTGGGGAGAGCAATGGAATTGAAAATCCCATTGGTTGCATAGGTTTAGCTGGTGGAAAGCCAGCAGATCAAAATTCAAGAGCTCAAGTCCTTCTTGATGACGATCCACTAAAGGACCTAGAAGAGGGGAGTGACGGGACCTGACTGGGGTTTCAGGATAGTGATTTTTTTCTGGACACAGACACTCACGATGGGAGAGGTTGGAGGCAGGAAGTCCATTAAGGAAACCATTACTATGGACCCAGCAACACTGATGACTGTTTGTAATCAATCAGTCAACTAATCAATAGCATTAATTGATTTGTAAATGGGGAAAGAGTTGACTTGTTGATCATCCTACCCATTTTTCAAACACTATCTGTTAGTACCACAGTGGTTTCAATTCAGCCTTTCTGTACTAACAATAATTGTTGTATTTGTTAAGCACTTACCCAAGCATTACCCTGATTTGATTGTCTTGTATCAACCCCAGGACTACTTAAGCAGTGTGAGAAGCAGTGTGGCTCTGGAAAAAGCTCAGGCTGGGGAATCAGAGGTCATGGGCTCAAATCCCGGCTCCACCACTTGTCAGCTGTGTGACTTTGGGCAAGTCACTTCACTTCTCTGTGCCTCAGTTCCCTCATCTGTAGAATGGGGATGAAGACTGTGAGCCCCACGTGGGACAACCTGATCATCTTGTATCCCCCAGCGCTTAGAACAGTGCTTTGCACATACTAAGCACTTAACAAATGCCATCACTATTACTTACTAGGAAGTACTAAGTGCTTGGGAAATAGAAAACCAAGAAATGACATATTCTCTGTGCTTAACTTATACCACAATTACTGTTATTATTATTATTATTACTATCATAAGCATGGCTCAGTGGAAAGAGCACGGGCTTTGGAGTCAGAGGTCATGGGTTCAAATCCTGGCCCCACCAATTGTCAGTTGTGTGACTTTGGGCAAGCCACTTCACTTCTCTGTGCCTCAGTTCCCTCATCTGTAAAATGGGGATGAAGACTGTGAGCCCACAATGGGACAACCTGATCACCTTGTAACCTCCCTACACTTAGAACAGTGCTTTGTACATAGTAAGTGCTTAATAAATGCCATCATCATTATTATTATAAGGAACTTACACATTAATAGGGTAGACAGACATAAAATATCTAATAACAATTTTGGTATTTGTAA
The DNA here is from genome assembly GCF_015852505.1 of Tachyglossus aculeatus. Classification (NCBI taxonomy): domain Eukaryota; kingdom Metazoa; phylum Chordata; class Mammalia; order Monotremata; family Tachyglossidae; genus Tachyglossus; species Tachyglossus aculeatus. Next base: position 16,394,660 of record NC_052075.1, read on the forward strand.
GGGGTTACCATGAGCTAAATCTCAAACAAATGAGCTCAAGCAAATGTGTTGTAAGAGTGCAGGTTTGCAAATGGTGTAATAGGAAACACATGCAACCTGGTATCAGGAGGCCTGAGTTCAAATTCGGGCTCATTTGCCTGTCTGATGATGATGATGGTATTTGTTAAGTGCTTACTATGTGCAGAGCACTGTTCTAAGCGCTGGGGAGGTTACAAAGTGATCAGGTGGTCCCACTGGGGGCTCACAGTCTTAATCCCCATTTTACAGATGAGGGAACTGAGGCCCAGAGAAGTGAAGCAACTTGCCCAAAGTCATACAGCTAACAAGTGGCGGAGCTGGGATTTGAACCCATGACCTCTGACTCTAAAGCCTGTGCTCTTTCCACTGAGCCACGCTGCTTTTCTACTATCCCAAGCACTTTGTACAGTGCCAGGCACACAGTAACTGCTTAATAAATACTATTGGTGATGATGATGATGATTTCTGTGGTCTTACGATAATAACTATGGTATCTGTTAAGTACTTACTATGTGAAAAGCACACTTCTGAGCACTGGGGTAGATATAAGTTGATCAGGTCGGACACAGTCCCTGTCCCACATGGAGCTCACATTCTAAGTAGGAGGGAGAACAGGTACTGAATCCCCATTTCACAGATGAGGACTCTAAGGCACTGAGAAGTTAAGTGACTTGTCCAAGGTGGCACAGCAGGTAAGTGGTGTGACTGTGAGCCCACTGTTGGGTAGGGACCGTCTCTATATGTTGCCGACTTGTACTTCCCAAGCGCTTAGTACAGTGCTCTGCACACAGTAAGCGCTCAATAAATACAATTGAATGAATGAAGTGGTGGAACTGGGATTAAAATCTAGGCCCTCTGACACCTAAGCGCGTGCTTTTCCCATGAGTCCATGCTGCTTAAGTCCTTAACAAATACCCCTATTTTTATTACTCCCTGATTGACCAAGTTAAGGGGAGGGATTCAGGCATTTGAGTATGGACTCCTTCAAGCAGTTAAATGGTCCTTCAGATCCCTGAAACAGGTATTTTCTAAAATGACTTCCAAGCACATTCAGGGATTAAACTACCTCTTCACAGATCATTTCTCAGGATGAATCCTTTTGTCCACGGTCCATGTTTGAATGATAACCTAATTCAGCTATCGAGATGGTATTAGACAACGTCTTTCCAGGGCTAAATATAATCTTGCCACTTCTTGTGTTTCTTGGGCAGTATTCTTATTGCTGACACTATTGATTGAAAATCCGTTCTTGGGTCCTTCAGGAGCCTGAGCCCACAATGCAAATCCATTTCAATTCCCTTGACCTCATTTCCTATCATGTCATTCATTCGACTACCCCATCGCTTGAGATTTCTCTAACAATTCCAAAATGTCAGATTGTGTTAAACTCAAAAAGGAAATTTTTTTTATAGTAGAATTATTTTTATTTTTTATGGTATTTCTGCCAGGCACTCTATTGTCCCTGTCTCACATGGGGCTCACAGTCTAAATCCCCATTTTACAGATGAGGTAACTGAAGCACAGAGAAGTTAAGTGGCTTGCCCAAGGTCACACAGCAGAAAAGAGGCAGAGCTGGGATTATTTAACAGTATAAGAGAAGAATCAGGCAGAGATTCTATCTACTACCTTAAACTGATGTGGTTGACCCATGCTTAAGTTATGCTCACAATGCTATTAACTTGGCAAAATGTTATGAATAAAAGCTTCCATTGCAGCTGGTTCATTCAGAATATCAATCAGATGGGGTCTGACGTGGGTCTGGCCAACATCTGATACAAAACCACCAACCACTTCTGGAGATTGTTTGATTGATTGATTGATTGATTGATTGAGAGTTCTTCCATTGGAATTTGTTCAAACAGCCTACTTCCACTAAAATATCTCTAGTCTGTAAGCTCCTTGTGGGCAGGGAACATGTCTACCAGCACTCTCCCTAGCATTTAGTGCAGTGCTCTGCACACAATAAATGCTCAATAAATACAATTGGTTGACTGATGATTGATAAGTGGGTTGGATACAGCTAAAAGGCCTGAAACCTGAGCTGGGAAGGGTTCGTGTCTCCTCTTTCCTTCTCATCCTACCACATTCATATATATTATATGCATATACTTTGCAAAATCATAAAAACATATTACACAAAATCAGGATGTCACCGATCCCCAAATAACTGTCCAGTGTGTAGCATGACCGAAGATGAGCTGAAATATGGGTATGATCATCTACTTTGTATTATTGTATCTGCAAATACCAGATTTACTCCCACAAAGTCACTCAACTTTTTTGCCCACTGTTTTGTGCAGTAGTGTCCTCTGTGCCACCTTCCTCCACACCACTTCCTGTACTGTAGCTCTCAATGGAACAACAGTCCTGGGAAAGTGTTATTCACCAGTAAAAGTCAACAGAGTCGGTCAACAAATACACAGCAAACCCAATGCATCATAAACTCAACAAATTGCTGGCTGTGTGACCTTGGGCAAGTCATCTGATGCCTCTGTGACGGGTATTAAATAACTGTTCTCCCTCCTACTTCTACTGAGAAGCAGCATGGCTCAGTGGAAAGAGTATGGGCTTAGGAGTCAGAAGTAATGGGTTCAAATCCCAGCTCCTCTGCTTGTCAGCTGTGTGACTCTGGGCAAGTCACTTGACTTCTCTGTGCCTCAGTTACCACATCTGTAAAATGGGGATTAAGACTGTGAGCCCCTCGTGGGACAACCTGATCAACCTGTGTCCTCCCCAGCGCTTAGAACAGTGTTTTGCACATAGTAAGTGCTTAATAAATGTCATTATGATTATTATTATTATTACTGCAAGCTTCATTTGGGACAGTAACTGAGTCTGCCCTGATTATCTACTTGGCGCTTAATAAATGCCATCATTACTATTACTAGTATCTTGTATCTACTCCAGGACCTTGAACAGTGCTTGGCACATAGCAAGAGTTTAATAAATTCTACATTTATTCCTATTCTTCTGATTATAGCCAGTGTAAAGATGGCTCCACTATCATGGAACCTAGCTGACTTTATTTTCTGTTCACTTAAAGCTGCTGCTTCCACATCTGTCATCCAGGCTAACGAGATATTTGAAAGAATGTCTGACCACCAATGAGAAAATCTAGTTAATGCCAAAACAAGTTTTTTCCCAGTGATAGTACATTGATCAGTGAGACAGTTTAATGGCCTTGCCAGCTTGCGTCAGCACTATTCTCCAAATTAAGTAAAAGCCTTGATATTATTCTGAACACTCTTTAACTCCAAGATTTGCCTCAAGCCCAACGGATCTGGGAGGGGCAGCTGGCAGAGGGATGACAGAGTGTTTGGGATGATGACCAGTCAGCCATGTCACTGAAGCAGTGGGGCTCAGTGGAAAAGCACAGTCCTGGGAGTCAGGGGACCTGGGTTCTAATCCTGAGTCTGCCAAATGACCTTGGGCAAGACACTTATCTTCTGGACCTCAGTTTCCTCAGCTGTAAAATGAGGATTAAATAGCTGTTTTCGCTCCTACTTCGACTCTGAGAAGTAACTTGGCTTAGTGGAAAGAACATGGACCTGCTCCACCATGTGCCTGCTGGGTGACCCTGGGCAAGTCACTTAACTTCTCTGTGCCTCAGTTCCCTCTTTTTTATGGTATCTGTATAAAAAAACAGTGCTTGACATATAGTAAGTGCTTAAATACAATATTAATAATGACAAATAATAAAATTATGAAAATTAAAATTAAATTAATACCTAGGCCATTCTAGGGACTGGAGGAACAGGACAAGGTCTTCTGGCTCTTCTAGAGAAAGCCTGTGTTGTCTCAACAGTGTTTCTTATGAGCTCCATCCCCAGAGACAGAAGCTTTGTTGCTCCTCACATTTGGATTCCAAACTGCTTAATCTTTGGAAAACCTCTGTGAACGTGGGGGTAAGATGGTCAAAGGAGGAACCCCCTCAGCTGAGCCGGACTCTATCATTTGTTTGCCCTGTGGTGGGGGAAAACTGGCCACCTCCTCCTTTTCCATCTGACATCATTATGTCCCACTGAGTGAGCAGGTAGAGTGATGCCTACATAACCTTTTGTGGAAATCTATGCAGAAAGCCTTTCTCGATGTCACCCACCCCACCCAGCTGATTTGGACCAGAAAGTTTGGCTCTGAGTCCCAGACTTCCACCCTGCTAATAGATCACTTCTACCCACTTCTGCTGCCATATTAGAGAGAGGTGGAGCCCATTCTTCTGCCATCTTTTTTTTTTTAGTGGTATTTATTAAGTGCTTACTCATTCACTCCCATGGCTTCAACTACCACTCTGTACAGATGATTCCCAGATCGACATCTCTAGTCCTGATCTCTCTCATTCTCCGCAGTCTCACATTTCCTCCTGCCTTCAGGACATCTCTACATGGCTGTCCCACCGACACCTCAAACTTAACAAGCCCAAAACAGAACTCTTTATCTTCCCACCCAAACCCTATCCTCCTCATGACTTTCCCATCACTGTAGGTAGTACCAACATCCACCAATGTCCTCACAAGCATGTAACCTTGGCATCATCCTTGGTTTGTCTCTCTCATTCAACGCACAAACTCAATCTGTCACCAAATCCTGTTTGTTCTACCTTCACGACATCACTAAAATTCACCGTTTCCTCTCCATCCAAACTGCTACAACGTTCATCCAAGTATTTCTCCTACCCCACCTTGATTGCTGCATTGGCCTCCTTGCTGACCTCCCTGCCTCCTGTCTCTTCACACAACAGTTCATACTTCACTCTGCTGCCGGATAATTTTTCAGTCCATGTATTCCCACCCTCAAGAACCACCAGTGGTTGCTCATCCACCTCCACATCTAACAGCTTTAAAGCACTCAATCATCTTGCTCCCTCCTACCTTACCTCACTGCCCACAAGGAACTCTGTGCGTAGAGGGGGAAAGAACTAACAGGATTTGACAGGATATTGAACTTGAGAGCTAGAACCCTGTGAGGAGGACAGCACCTAGGTTGAAGGCTTTTGGGTCAGGGACCATGGTGGTGCTATGGGTTAAAGTGGGAGATTAAAGGAGAGGAGAGGGTGTAAGCAACCAGTGGGTTGACTATGCTGTAATCGGGGGACAGGGAGAAAGTAAATAATAATAATAATAATAATGACATTTATTAAGTGCTTACTATGTGCAAAGCATTGTTCTAAGTGCTGGGGTAGATACAAGGTAATCAAGTTGTCCCACGTGGGGCTCACAGACTTAATCCCCATTTTCCAGTGAGGTAACTGAGGCACAGAGAACAATAATAATAATAATAATAATAATAATAATAATAATAATAATAATAATTTTATTAAGTGCTTACTATGTGCAAAGCACTGTTCTAAGTGTTGGGGTAGATACAAGGTAATCAAGTTGTCCCACGTGGGGCTCACAGACTTAATCCCCATTATCCAATGAGGTAACTGAGGTACAGAGAAGTTAAGTGACTTGCCCAAAGTCACAAAGCTGATAAGTGGTGGAGCAGGATTTGAACCCATTACCTCTGACTCCAAAGTCCGGGCTCTTTCCAATGAGCCACGGGATTGGAGGCTTCAGCCTGAGTACTGGAGACATTTTTCTCCCGACAGGGGGTTGGAGAGGGGATGGGAGACTGGAGAAAAGAGATAGGGATGGAGAGAGGGGATTGATTGGATTCTGTAGAGACTGGATACTGGAGAGAGACTGGGGCCTGGAGACGGGGTTGGAGAGAGGGGTTTGGAGACTGGAGACTAGAGATGGGAATTCATTCATTCAAATGTATTTATTGAGCGCTTACTGTGCAGAGTACTGTACTAAGTGCTTGGAAGGTACAATTCGACAACAGAGAAAATCCCTACCCAACAATGGGCTCACAGTCCAGAAGGAGGGAAACGGACAACAAAACAAAACAAGTAGACAAGCATCAATAGCATCAATATAGATAAATAGAATTATAGATAAATGCACATCATTAATAGAATTAATAGAATAATAAATATGTACATATATGCACAAGTGCTGTGGGGTGGAAAGGCGGGTAGAACAGAGAGAGAGAGTCGGGGTGATGGGGAGGGGAGGAGGAGCTGAGGAAAAGGGGGGCTCAGTCTGGGAAGGCCTCCTGGAGGAGGTGAGCTTTCAGTAGGGAATGGAGGGAGGGGATTGGATACTGGAGACTAGAGAGAAGGGACTGGAGACTGGAAACAAGGGATTGGATACCGGAGAAAGACACTGGAGACCGGTGGATACAAGCGACTGGAGGCAAAAAATAAAGAATGGGACTGGATAGAGGGGACTGGAAATAAGACTGGAGAGAGGGAACTGGAGACTGCCATCCTTCTCCTCCTGGAATAACTGAGAGATCAGCGGAGAAGGCGTTGGCATTGGGACCTCAGAGGTCAGGCATGTACAACAGGATATGTGGGAAGAGACTCAAACACAGCTCAACTGGTTCATATTCCCAGGATGATGACGGCCATGATCTTCTTCCCATGAGATGAGTTTGTAAACTGCTCACTAAAATTCTGGGAAGCAGAGCTTACCACTAGTAAAAAGAACATCGTCCTCAAAAGAGTTAATCGTATATAAATATCTAAGGCCAATCACCATTATGATGAGCAGGATTTTTTTCAGTGATTAATTTTAATCCCTGATAATTACGCAGATGTGCTACTGTGCTCCTTGAAGTTTAAAAGCACATGAAAAATGAACATAAAAATCATTTCTAAGGGAGCAATTATTGCTCTGTAACCTGTTTTCACATGCTGTTGGCCCCATCGTAATCCCTGTCTCTAAAGGGCATTTGGACCTCATCTTGTTTTCATAAAGTCATGATGTTTGGAGCAGAGAGCCTGACAGCAATTCAGTTTGGTGGAAGGAGTTGGATCCAGCTCAATCAATCAATCAGTGTGCACAGAGCTCTGTACTAAATGCTTGGAAGAGTAAAATATGACAGAGTTGATAGACATGTTCCCTGCCCACAAGGAGCTTTAGTCTACAATCTACACTGTGTTTTCTAAATGTTTGAAACAGAAATCCATTTGGAGAAATGTCTATCCTCCTTCCTCCTTCCCTGCCCCTGATGTAGGCTCCCTAAACTGTGTCAAATTGAGATAGCCCCTTAAAGAAGTAATAAGAGTAGTTGTGGTATTTAATAAGCTCTTAGTATGTACCAAGCACCATAATAGATAAATTTTAAGCAAATCAGTCACAGTGTCTGTTCCCATGGGACTCAAAGTCTAGAGGGGTGATGGAGGAAGAACATGTAGTTTATGCACATTTTACAGATGACGTTACTGAGGTACAGAGAAGTGGCATGACTTGCCCAGATTCATCCATCAGACCAATGGTGAAGCCAGGATTAGAACCCAGGTCCTCTAATTTCCAACACCCTCTCCTTTTTTAAATAGTATTTGATAGCACTTACTACATGCCAGGCACTATACTAAGCACTGGGGAAAATACAAATAATCAAGTTAGATATAGTCCTGGTCCCACCTGGGGCTCACATTCTAAATCCCCATTTTACAGATGGGGTGACTGAGACCCAGAGAAGTTGAGTGACCTGCCCAAGGTCACAGGGCAGACAAATGACAGAGGCAAGATTAGAACCCAGGTTCTCTGACTCCCAAGACATTGTTCCTTCCCCTAGACCATACTGCCTCTCCATTTCCACTGCCTCTGAGCTGGGTCCAGGTTGAAAATGAGGGCCCAGATTACCCACATTGTAGTCATCCCGACCTTTTCAATAACCATGTCCAAATCACTCCTGGCACTTCCCAGATCACCTCCTATCTGTTCAAATCCTTCAGAAAATCCACTGAAGTGACTGCCCAACTGTGAACCCGTTGTTGTGTAGGGACCATCTCTAAATGTTGCCAACTTGTACTTCCCAAGCACTTGGTACAGTGCTCTGCACACAGTAAGCACTCAATAAATACGATCGATTGAACTAAGGGCGAGAGATCGGTTTGTTTATTTGCTGAATTTGTGGAACTGTTGGTTCTCTTTCAGGGAAGCTTTCAGAGTTTCAGGTCGGGCCACAGTCCTTCTCCAGACATCATCAGTGCTATTGACTGAGCACTTACTGGGTGCAGAGCACTGTACTAAGCACTTGGAAGAGTATAGTATAAGAGAGTTGGTAGACACGACAGGCTGAAAACTGTTGTAAAGGGTGCTATGACTTGGCAATGATATTATCCATTTGTGGATACTGAATTTTTGAGAAAGCCTTTCCAATCTAGGTGCCCATTATATTCCTATCATCATCATCAATCGTATTTATTGAGCGCTTACTGTGTGCAGAGCACTGTACTAAGCACTTGATATTCCTATCAATACTCACACTTTATAAGTGAAGGTTTCCAAAGCAATAATGCCCTCCCTGGTAGTCTTTCTGGGTTACACCTCACCACTTTCTGTTCTCCTTTGAATTTTGTTTTTTATTACAAAAGGCAGAAAAGGCCATGCCACTAAGAACCAGACTAATATGGGTGACTTGAATTACAAGCAATCAGAACCTCTCCCCTCAACTTGACGGAGGATCCGAAACAATAACTGTCAGAGCAAATCACCCTCCTCCTCCACTTCTAAAATGAGGAGTCTGAAGAAAAGCAAACACTGAAGTGAGGGGAGTTAGTCATAGCAGCGCAACCTGACAGGCCCTCAATTAAACACTGAGCTTCCTGGACCTAACCTGACCCCAGAAAGCCTAAGGCGGCTGTTTCCCCAGAGCCGAGAAAGGATCAGTCTTAACCATTATTATTGATACCCATCATTTCCATCTCCGTTTCTGGAGTCCATTTACTGACAAAAACCCAAAATGCTATTACAGCCTCTGAGAATATGCTTGGTGTTTGGTGGTGACACATAATATGCCCAGGAATTTTAGCCTAAAGGAACAAGTGACATATCTTTTAAAGTGTAGCTCTATTTTAGAAATGGATCGTTATATCTTATGACCATAAAGTCCATGAAAATCTAAATCCACGTTGGTCAGTGGTGAAATTATTTGTGAGGCAATTATCATTTAAGGTACATATTTCTGGTAGAAGAGATTAAGAAGGCTGGCCACAAGATAATACATCTTGCAAGTATCCATTCACTGCAGCCCTTGGGAAAAAAACTGACCAAATTTAGACATCAGATCCCCACTTCTTAAGAACACAAGGCCAGGAGACCGTACTAAGAGCTCTCTGTGATTAATTAATTTGAGGTGAGGAACACAGTTGAGCTCCTCAATCGTAATTTTGAAGAATTTGGTAAAGTAGGGCACATGTCTGCACTGCAGGAATCAAGGAACACAAATCCAGATCATCAGAAACAGACATGCCATTCTCTTTGGGAGGCTGACGTAACAGCAGCCCTCTGGTTCCCATCCCGAACACCCTTTCTCCTACATCATTCCTAGCTTCTTGGGAGCTGGCGGGGGTGGAGGTGGAGGCAGATTATATAAGTGATTATGAAGGTGTAGGACACTATTTCCACAGAGTGTGAGCTCCCAGGATCTAATTAAGCTAATGCCTTTCATCAGAATGAAATCATTTTCTTCTGCCCTCCCTACTTATATCTTCCTGAGGTGATGATTGGGTGCACATGTGTGAAGCAAGTTAGGTTCTATTTCCCGGAAAACTCTTTGGCCAATGGAAGATGCACACAGCACAAGGAAATGGAGCAGAGAAACATGAGTAATTCAGACCAGTGTGCCAGGGCCAATCTAGAAACTGCTCTACTAGCCAGAGACGTACTGATGGGAGAAGAGTGGATGGGGGTTATCAGATAGACCGCATGTTAGTCCCTCGCTAGGTTTTGTTTTGGGTTTTTTTTTTTCAAACAAGGGATGTCTCTTGGGATGTAGTGGTGAGATTGGGATTTCGTATTTGCGAGACCCGAGAGTTCAGTGAGAACCACCGAGAGTAGCAACTCACGATTCAGATCTACTTATTTTAATAACCCATAAATACAGCCTTGAAGGTGATAATTTCATTCTTGTTTCACTGCCGACAGGTTTGAGAACCTGAATAAGTATTTCCAGACCAGAGAAAGTAATCTTCTTTCCGTGTTCAATGCCACTTGTAAAAAGAACAATGGTACGAAAGGTCAATTAAAACAGCTCAGAGAGGTTTTTCAAGGTGCAGTCATATGTAAGGGACCATGAAAAGATCTCAAAAGTCCACAGTAAATCTGTAATTGTTCACCGTACAGTTTAAAAGCCGATAATTGCAACAGCAGAAAGGTAAAGGCAGGGTATTAATTCAGGATTATAACAAAGGGAGTAACAGTATTCCTATTTTATAAAGTTAAAGCAGTTTATTCAGTTTCTTCATTCATCCTGAGTCTCAAGTGCTTACCATCTTCCTTCTCTTTTTTACTGTTGTTTGCCTTTCTGCGTGTGCGAGGTCTAGTGGAAAGAGGATGGCCCTGAGAGTTAGAGGACCTGGGTTCCAATCCTGGCTCTGCCAGTTGACTGTTATGTAACCTTGGGCAAGTCACTTCACTGCTCTGTGCATCAGTTTCCTCATCTGTAAAATGTGGATTCGATACCTGTTCTTCCTCACCCTTAGACTGTGAGCTCCACATACCACAGGGATGGTGTCTGATCTGATTATCTCGTATCTACCCCAGTACTTAGAACCATGTTTAGCACATATTACATGCTCAACAGTATATTATTATTATTATTATTACCATTATTACTATAATCATTATTATTTGTCCATCCCCACTTCTTCTTAGATTGGGAGGCCCTAGAGGCTGGGAACCTTGACTCTATATCATCCAGGTTCCACCGCATGTCTGCTGTGTGACCTTGGGCAAGTCACTTCACTTCTCTGAGCCTCAGGTACCTCATCTGGAAAATGGGGATTAAAACTGTGAGCCCACGTGGGACAACCTGATCACCTTGTATCCCCCCAGCGCTTAGAACAGTGCTTTGCACATAGTAAGGGCTTAACAAATGCCATTATTATTATTATTATTATTATTATTTTTAATCGGTTACTATGTGCCAGGCACTGTAATAAGCGCAGGGGTAGATACAAGATAATCAGGTTGGACACAGTCTATATCCCATATGGGGCTTGCAATCTTAATCCCCATTTTACAGATAACTGAGGCACAAAGATGTTAAATGACTTGTCCAAGGTCACCCAGCTGACAAGTGGCAGAGGCAGGATTAGAACCCGGGTCCTCTGACTCCCAGAGTCTGACTCTGACTCTTTCCACTGGGCAACACTGCTTCTCATCATGCTTCCTGAGGATTCCTGGTAGGTTTAATAAGCGCTGTTTGTGTTGCTGGAGAATTGGATTAATAAAATCCATTAAAAAATATAAATAATCTCTTTGTCAATGCAAAATGCTAATTACCGTGCAGGATCATCCAGCCACATTATGGAAGATACTACACTACTTAATTGCTTCATATGCTCCCTTTGTGTTTCAGCCTTTCAGATAGCTGGGATTTCATTGTCCTCATCTCCAGTTCGCTTGATGCAACACACCTGCTGCTTTGGAATGTATTAATTAAATCACACAACACTGGGGGTGGGAGAGGGAACCTTTTCTATCATAACTCTTTGTACCCGAACAGCTGGAAAACGAGAGGATGGAATGTGCTATTCTGAGCGATATTCCACTCCATCCCAGAGAGATCATCTCAGCTCCGTGTCAGCAGGTGGGGGCAGCTCCGCCGCCACCCGCTCCCCCCTGAAGAGCCGAAGCCTCAGCTGATGTCTCTGCTTCCATGTCGAGCGGCTGACCTTGACACCTCGGAGACACGATTCATCTCCCTGGCCCCGCCGAACTACTCCGGAGCCCAGAGCTGCGGACTTCCAGGCCAGGGAAACCCCCGATGAGGAAACAGAAACAGCTCTCTCCTCTGTGCCCGCATTAGAAATAGAAACTCAGTTAAATCATCTTGGGCCCAACTGGCTCTTTCCTGAATAAGTCGCAGGTACAGTTGAAAGTCAAGCTGATGAGGAGGAAGGGGAAAAGTGGTAATTATATGGTTCCCTCAGTCTTCAGCAAAGCTGTGCCTGCCCGTAGCCCTGCTGTTGGTCCACTGGAGAGAGTGCTGCTCTGGAATTGTGAAGACTGGGGTTCCTAGCAAGCCACCAGCACTATGATCAACTCCTGTGGGCAAGTTCAGGACCAAGGCTCACCTTTTGTTCCTGCTGGAGACTCCACCCCGACCTGATATTCCTTCTCCCTGATCACCCTTCCCTCAATTCAGCCTGAGCCTCAGCCTGAGTCAAAGCACGTCCCATGTCTGGAAGAGCACGTTCCCAATGCTTGAATGTTCCACGTCAACTCATCAGGGCTGAAAGGACATTCCATCAAATGGACAACCTCAAGCTCTTCTTCCCCATCCTCTTCCTTCTTATGTTGTCCCCGTGGACCACCAGTCACCTCAGCCTTCTCTCTTTACTGGGCTTCTGGGCTTGGCAGAATCCCCTCCCTCCTCTCCAAGAAGGGTTTCCAATCCTTCTCCTTCAACCCAGCCCTCCAATTAATGATTACTCCTAGGTTCTCCCCTCACCCTCACCCACTTTCTCCCCCTTTCTTTCTCTCCCCTTCTTTTTCTCTAGTCCCCCTCTGTTTCCCACCTTGATTTCTCAACAGCAACCCCGAGGCTACGAATGTTGATGCAGGAGAGAGTTAAGCTAAGGTACGAGGCAAGATGAGATTTTCTTTTTAGATCTGAACACACTTTGTCCCACCCAATTCCCCGCATCCAGCCCAGGCCAAAAACCTTTCAGATCCTATTACATCCCCCAAAGACATTGGATCAATCAATAAATAAATGACATTTCTTGAGAACCTTCTGAATGCCTGGCACCACAGTAAGTGTTTGGGAGACTGCGGGACCAAGGCAGGGAAGCCACATGGCCTAATGGAAAGAGTTCAAGCCTGGGAGTCCAATGACCTGGGTTCTAATCCCACCCCTGCCGTAGGATCTTGATCAATTCATCTAGCTTTACTTCTATTTATTCTGATGACACCTGTCCACATGTTTTGTTTTGTTGTCTGTCTCCCCTTTCTAGACTGTGAGCCCATTGTTGGGTAGGGACCATCTCTATATATTGCCAACTTGTACTTCCCAAGCACTTAGTACAGTGCTCTGCACACAGTAAGCGCTCAATAAATACGATTGAATGAATGAATTCACTGAACTTCTCTGGTCCTCAGTTTTCTCATCTGCAAAATGGAAACTAAATGTCTATTTTCCCTCCTACTTAGACTGTGAGTCCCATGAATCTGACCTAATTATCTTGTACTTACCCCAGTGCTTGGCATATAGTATTTGACAAATACCATTATTATTATTGTTATTATTATTATTGACACCCTTCTCTGCCCTCAAGGAGGTTGCAGTTTAGCGGGGGGTAACAGATGAAAAAGGATTTACAGAAAATGAAAGCAGGAGGAAGAACTAGGATAAAAAACTGGAAGCAGGACAAATGCCTAAGGATGAAACATCTGTCTGTAGGCTCCTAGAGAGCAGGTATTTTGTCTTCTAATTCTACTATACTTTTTCCAGCATTTAGTTCAGTGCTCCCTGCACACAGTAAGCTCTAGATAAATCCAAATGATTGATTGACTGCCACATGTTTTCCTGTAAAAGAGCCAACTTACCTTAATAGAAACCTGATATTCATGTTAGCTAAGACTGATTAAGGTTTGCATGACAGAGCAAACCTTAATATCATCACTAAATTCTCCTACCTATGCAGTCTGTTTCTCAGTGTTGTGCTTTCCCAAGTTCATTGTTCCCAGTGGGTGCTCAATAAATGCCACCACTCCTAAAACAGAACTATTGGTTTCTTAACGATTACATTTGTTAAGCCCTTACTTTGGTCAAAGTCTTGAGGCCATACAGGACTCCTTCTCTACAAGGTAGGGAGAGAAAATACCTTGTCTCTACTCTATGGGTGAGCAACTGAGACCCAGATGTAAAGTGACATATACAAAGCCAGTGGCAGGAGACTAGAATCTAGATCCTCTCACTCCCAGTCCACAGTCTTTCCTCTAGGCCATCCATTCTCCTAGGAGATAACAAATGTGGCTCAGTGGAAAGTGCCCGGGCTTTGGAGTCAGTGGTCATGGGTTCAAATCCTGGCTCCACCAATTGTCAGCTGTGTGACTTTGGGCAAGTCATTTAACTTCTCTGTGCCTCAGATTCCCTCATCTGTAAAATGGGGATGAAGACTGTAAGCCCCCTGTGGGACAACCTGGTCACCTTGTAACCTCCTCAGGGCTTAGCACAGTGCTTTGCACATAGCAAGCGCTTAATAAATGTCATCATTATTATTACTATTATTATTATAACAAACCAAGAGGAGAGATAAGTCAATAGAATCACGGGTTCCCACTGCCTTACTTTGATCTTTGATTTTTCCCCACTACACCCTGCCCTGGACCCAAACCAAGACACTCTCTCCCACTGTCCCTGGCCCTGGCCCTGGTGACAATAGGTAGAGAAATAGAAAAAGAGAAAGAGAAAAATCAAGGATAATTATCTCTGCACTCCAGGTCTACCTGCCCAGTGCATGCAAGGTCAGAAGTGGGAAGGCTACGCCCAGCCTGGGGGAAAGGGCAAAAAAAAATAGCAGTGTTCATAGCTGTTCCATCAATTGCTCCCACTCCCTACTTGCCTGGCTTGGCTTGCATAGGCCACCTGGTTCCCAATCTTCCACCTGCCCCCTGGAGTCAAGACACCATCCCGTGAACAGTGGTTCTGAGGTAAAGAGGTATGAACAAGTAGCTAGCAGAGGAGGGGAGGAGGAAGAGACAGATGTACTGACAGTCAAACAGGCCAGTGTGTGGTTAAGCTACCCTTTGCTGGCTTGAAAGAGTAGTAATAATAATAATAATGGCATTTGTTAAGCACTTACTATGTGCCAAGCACTGTTCTAAGCACTGGGGGAATACAAGGTAATCAGGTTGTCCCACACGGGGCTCACAGTCTAAATCCCCACTTTACAGATGAGTTAACTGAGGCACAGAGAATAATAATAATAATAATAATAATGGCATTTATTAAGCACTTACTATGTGCAAAGCACTGTTCTAAGTGCTGGATAATAATGATGGCATTTATTAAGCGCTATGTGTAAAGCACTGTTCTAAGCGCTGGGGAGGTTACAAGGTGATCAGGTTGTCCCACGAGGGGCTCACAGTCTTCATCCCCATTTTACAGACGAGGGAACTGAGGCACAGAGAAGTCAAGTGACTTGCCCAAAGTCACACAGCTGACAAGTGGAGGAGCCGGGATTAGAACCCATGACCTCTGACTCCCAAACCCAGGCTTATTCCACTGAGCCAAGGATGGGGCAAGATGGGAGCTTCAGACTTTCTTCCCAGCAAGCTCGAGGACATATGGCAAAATGTGACTCTCAGGGTTAATTTTTCAATTTACTCTAATGGCCTCATTGAATCTTCTTCCCTAAGTCTTTTTTTTTCCCTGCTTCAACAATGAACAACATAAGATCATCCCAAATCCTCTGCCACTCTCCCTGCCAAGCTAGTAAATGGTAGGGACCCGGGTCTTTGAATTATCGCTGCTTGGAGAGAGTAAACATAATACCTCTCCTATGATCTCATGCAGTCTTTCTTCCCTCATCTAATTCAGTAATTAAATCTCCATGGCAAGCTGGTTAATGTACCTCAGGAAAGAACTCCAACCTTTGTAGGTTAAAGTTAGAAGGAAGCAAATCTTTTTTCTTTTGGTTTTGGTGATCTGGTTCAGACGCAAAGCATAACACAGGGGAGCCCGTTTGAGAAACAAGCTTTAGTTACCATTGTGTGTAACCCATTAGGATCGCTGGATACCATCTGGATAATTAATCTTCCTTCAATTTCAGTTTGAAAGCACATGCATAAGAAGACATGCAAATTATTATGAACAGTCAATGTAGTGCTATGGGTTAACAGTAAGCCTTAAGAATAAGAAGTTCATTTCCAGCCTAAGTCAAGGAAATCCTGCAAACACCCAAAGATTTTCATCAGCTGAATCTAGACATGAAATTCTGCTACTTAGACCATCATCTGTCCTGCGAAGCACATTTCAATGCACAGATAGACTAAAAAGGAGCATGTCTTTTGGAATACTGATGGACACTGATGACAGCAGGACATC
Source organism: Tachyglossus aculeatus (assembly GCF_015852505.1). Taxonomy (NCBI): domain Eukaryota; kingdom Metazoa; phylum Chordata; class Mammalia; order Monotremata; family Tachyglossidae; genus Tachyglossus; species Tachyglossus aculeatus. The sequence goes on from NC_052075.1 coordinate 16,410,791, forward strand.
AAATCTCTTATCGAACTGAATGCCTTTAGAAAAACTGCAATGTTCAACAACCTTTAGGGCTAAGAGATCTGGATCAATCCATCAAATAGTATCAACTGAGCACCATCTGTGTGCAGAGAACTGTACTACAAACTTAGGAGAGTAACTAGAGTTAGAAGACACAATTTCTGCCCACAAGAAGCCTATACTCTAATGGATTTTCAACCAAACTCCCTCCACATATATTAACACACAAAAATTGCTATATGAAACAAAATAATGGTAGGTTAGTCAACTGTTTCATCAGCAGGACATGCCAGAGTGATGTTAGTTGCTTACTGGGATACAGTTACAGTGAAGTTAAGCATTCAGTCATGGTAAATGAGTAAATCAGCTCAGTGATGGATTTGACTTTAATTACTTGTTTCTGTCAAGAAAGACCAAACCAAGGGGAAATCAGGAAAGAATGTGTGCATCTCAACGTGCTTGTTTACTTTTCTCCTAAAACACTTTTTTTTAACCACAATTTGGAAAAGAGCTTCCCTATTTCCTTTGGTGCTAAATAAGGCTGTTGAAGTTTACCTCTTACCCACACACCAGTGCGTGGAAACCAACGGTGAGGAAGGATAACAAGAATGATGGAATTTCCCAACAGGAGTGATGAAAGATGTATTTGTGGAAGTGAATATAGGAGTTATTAATGATATCTACTGAAAGGGAAAGCTTGTAAATGCTAGTACTTATTATAACTTCATTTCTTTTCTGTGTGGATGCATGTATGAAGGGTAAATAGGATCTGCATGAATACATTCTTGGTTGGAATTTGAAGCAGTCATAGCAAGAGTTCTGTTAATGTCACACTTCTTAAAAGCAGAGGCCTAGCCTGCTAATAAGCACAGCGTTCGTTGGACAGAAGTTTCCCAGCCTCGGAACGTGACTAATTAAAGTGCAGATCCGCTACGTCCACACAGCTGGAAAAAGGATGCATCCAGGTGACAGGTGACAACATTCATGAGAAGCAGCATGGCCTAATGGAAAGTGTGCAAGCTTGGGAGTCAGAGGACCTGGGTTCTAATTCTGGCTCTGCCACTTGACTTCTGTGTGACCTTGGACAAGTCACTGAAATTGTCAATGCCTCAGTTTCTTCATTTGTAAAACAGGGATTCGATACCTAGTCTCACTCCTACTTAGGTTGTGAGCCCCATGTGGGACTGGAACTGCATCCAACCTAATTAGCTTGTATCTACCCCTGCGCTTAGGACAGCGCTTGACACATAATAAGCACTCAGCAAAGAGCATTATTATCATTATTCAAGGTCATAGTTCTGCATTAGCTGAAGAGAGCACACTGGGATCAAACCAATTTATGCCTGTGGTCAGCCTGCCATCATTGACAGCAGAAGAGTAGCAGTCAGTCTGCTTCTCTTTCATTAGGCAGCCAGTGGGGACATGGAGGGTGATACTGGCAATAGCCCTGGAATCCTACAAGATTGTAACATCAAAAACCAAAACAGCCCATCGGGAAGGGAGGGTGGCACTGGGGAACGGGGGGGGGGGGGGGGGCGGGGGGGCGACTCGACAAGACATGACTTATTTGATTAAAAATTCCCAACCGGAAACAGGATGTGAGTGTCTTTTTAGTAGGAACTCCCCGGTGGGTTCACAGCCATGACATATTCCCAATCCTGGACCTGTCATTCATCTTTTTTGAGGTCAGGAATGAGCAGACTTGTTTCTTTTTCTCCACATAGTTTTGTGGACCCAGCTATTCAGGAACCAAGGCTAATGGCAAGGGAGGAAAAACACTCTTTGGTTTAAAGATTAGTAAATTTAGAGAACAGTGGTCCTTACTCAAATTCAGGTCATTTAGTCCATTACTGAGGGTAAGATCCTGTAGAGAAGGGTTTGTGTCTACCAACTATTATAATGTACTCTCCCAATCAATCAATTGTATTTATTGAGCACTTACTGTGTGCAGAGCACTGTATTAAGCACTTGGGAAGCACAAGTTGGCAACATATAGAGACAGTCCCTACCCAACAGTGGGCTCATAGTCCCAAGCACATAGTACAGTGTTCTGCACAGAGTAAGTGTTCAATAAATAGCATAAATGGATTAATTACTGCTACTTCTCCTCCCTTCATAACCTCCTCTTCCTCCTCCTCCTCATCATCACCATTGTTAGTGATATTTATTGAGTGTTTACTGTATGCAGAGCACTGCAATACTTGGGAAAGTATAATACAGCAGAGTTGATAGAAGTGGAAATGGCACTGAGAAGTTAAGTGACTTGCCCAAGGCCACCCAGAAGGCAAGTGGAGGAACTCGGATTAAAACCCTCGTCTCCTGACTCCCAAGCCCATGCTCTTCTCACCTAGCCTCAGTGCTCCTCAGAGAGTGGAGACATAATAATTTGCTGGACTGAGCTGGAAAGAGAGTCATTCCTAAAACAAGACCCTGCAAGATGTGATCAAAAGTCGGAGAGCAGTTGGCATCTGCTGGAGGCAATGGCAGGAGAGGAGGTGCAGTCATTATAATAATAATAATAATTGTTAAGTGCTTATTGTGTGCCAGGCACTGTTCTAGGTGATGGGGTAAATACAAGATAATTGGGATGGACACAGTCCCTGTCTCACATAGGGCTCACAGTCTTAATCCCCATTTTACAGATGAGGGAACTGAAGTACAGAGAAGTTAAATGACTTGCCCAAGGAGACACAGCAGACGAGTGATGGAGCTGGGATTAGAACCCATGTTCTTCTGCCTCCTAAGCCTGTGCTCTATCCACTAGGCCATGCTGCATCGTATCCCAACAAAGATCTGGGATGGATCCCTGTTCTCTGCCAAAATCCCCCACATTTCTGACAAGTGAAAAGATTCCCCCATATGACTCACTTCTTCTGAAAATGTGTCCTCAGCACTCACAGATGGTGTTGGTGGAGCCTGGGAGGGAGGACAGCCTGTGCAGAGCAGAAATTCACAGGGTCCACACTGGTCCCCTCACCTGAGGGGGAAAAATTAAGAAAAAACTTGTGTTTATTTTCCAGAGAGTCAAAGCAGAATCGCGAGTCATTTACTGCTCGGTTCCTGGTTTAGGATGTGACATCTTTGTTTAATCCTTTATCGGTCCCCCATATATCTTAGTGCAGTGGTTGTCACGGCAACGGATTTATGTCTCCTCTTGGGAAAAATACCAGTTGGGCCATGAGGGCAGCACTGCGTTGTGGAAAGTTCACAGCCGCTCTGATGGTTTCATCTGTGAGCATACGCTATCCAGGTGGCTGGAAGCGCTAAACCCGGCTGTGCCAGGGGACTACTTGCATGACCTGCAGGCCCCCCACAGACCCCAGCAAGCCTCCTCACAAGGGCAATACAGTGCAGGGACAGGCAAAGCCCAGTGAGCTCAGTGATCAATATAATAGTTACATTATTTATTAAGCACTTACTATGTGCCAGGCATTGTTGTTCTGACGACTTGACACCTGTCCACATGTTTTGTTTTGTTGTCTGTCTCCCTCTTCTAGACTGTGAGCCTGTTGTTGGGTAGGGACCGTCTCTATATGTTGCCAACTTGTACTTCCCAAGCGCTTAGTACAGTGCTCTGCACACAGTAAGCGCTCAATAAATACGATTGAATGAATGAAAAGTGGTGGGGTGGATACAAGCAAATCGGGTTGGACACAGTCCCTGTCCCACGTGGGGCTCACAGTCTCAATCGTCATTTTACAGATGAGGTAACTTGGGCACAGAGATGTGAAATGAGTGCAGAGCCAGGATTAGAACCCATGACCTTCTAACTCCCAGATCTGTGTTCTATCCACTACACCACGCGGCACTATATGCGTTCTTGACGATCGGCCCGGAGCAGGTCCACTTGGAAGCATATGAGCAATATGAATGGTACTTCACTAACTAGCTCTCTAACAGACTTTGAAAATATCTACGAGGACTCTCCATCCAGTAGGTACTCAGTACAGTGTCCATTTCTCAGTGCCTGTGATTTCTGGGCTCAGACACCAGCCCTGCTTCAGACCCTCCCACTGGACGAGCCTCCAGAAACGGCCAGAAACCATGAGAGTCTCCAGCAATGAGTCCATGGATGGGTCCAATGTAAACCGTTTTCCAGCAGATTTTTCTGACACAAATGTACCCAGGCCATTAGGATGACATGAATTGTATAATTAGTCATGCAGATTACTTCAATAGAACATGCTTAATTACAGTGAAGTGTGAGCCATCATAATTCTACCTTCCAAAAAATGGATGAGAAGTAGCTTCAAATAGATGGCTTCTTTGTCTTACCCAGGAACTAATTATTGATTTCACCGGCAGGAAGGTCCATTCACAGAAACCTTAGGTTTTATTTAAAATCAATTTATAAAATACCCTTTATTTGCAAGGCTTGTATGGTGCTGTTGCAATACACATCTGTTGGAGTGCTTTGTCCTGTGTAATTATGTAATGGAAAATGATGTCAACGGCAACAACAAAACCAGGGAAATTGTGAGTTCCAGCTTGGGCTGTGCAGAAGAAGCTAGGGTTTCTTTTCGCTCACCCGAATGAAATTGAGTAAATGCCATCACTAAAAATCTCTTCTCTGTGCCTCATTCTATTTGCCCCCCCCACCTCCATCCCACGCGCCCTCCAGGATTTGCATTGGAGTTGTTTGGGCAGTAGTGGTGATGGTTTGCACTGAACCATCCGCACTCTCTCCAAGTCCCCCGCCCCTTTCATTCGTTCATTCAATCGTATTTATTGAGCGCTTACTGTGTGCGGAGCACTGTACTAAGCGCTTGGGAAGTACAAATCGGCAACACATAGAGACAGTCCCTACCCAACAACGGGCTCACAGTCTAGAAACAGGCTCACAGTCCCTTGTGCCCAGTGGCATATTTGCACTGCGACTGGGAGAGACTGTCTCAACAGAAACAGACATCACTAAATCCACACCCACATAATGTTCATCAAGTGATCTTAAGAAGGATTGGAAGGTTCTTTTCCATTTGCCTTGGGAAAAATAATCAATCAATCGTATTTACTGAGTGCTTACTATGTGCAGAGCGCTGTACTAAGCACTTGGGAGAGCACGATACAACAGAATTAGCAGATACGTTCCCTGCTCACAACGAGTTTACAGTCTCAAGGAAGAGAACAGTTTTGTGGGGGGAATGATCTCGAGGGGGAGAAAGCAAAGAAAAGGAAAAAGCCAAACAACTCCCTGCTTCCCCCCACCCACAAAAAAATCAACCAAGAAGGAGAATGTCTATCAAAAAACACACCTTAGAATATAAAACACAAGAAGTAACAGAGCAGAAAAGTATTGCAAAAGGACTGCTTTTTTCAGAGGTTAGTCTGTCTCTCCTGCTAAAATGTAAGCTCCTGAGGACAGGAATCACATCTACTATCTGTACTCTCTCAAGTGATTAGTACAATGCTCTGCACAGACTAACCTCTAGATAAATATTATTGATTGGTTGATTGACTGGGGATGGAGACTTTATCATATCTCAATAGATCAATCAATCTTTGGTGTTTATTGAGGGCTCATTGTGTGCAGGACAATGTATTAAGGGTTTGAGGGAAAACGGCTTTAAGGTGCTTACAGTTTAGCAGGTCCAGGTGATCTTGTTTCACACTTAGCACAGTACTTGGTACATAATAAGTGCCTGACAGATGCTATTACTATCATCATCATAAGTCCCTCTAGACTGTAAGTTAGTTGTGGGCAGGGAATGTGACTGATACTCTGCCCACAGTAAGTACTCAATAAATACGACTGATTGACTGCTATGCCTTTACTACGTGCCAAGCACTGCCCTGGGATCACTATGAGGTAAGCAAGGCAGACACTATCCCTGTCCCACACAAGGTTCTCAGTTGAAGACTGATGTCTGGGCCCCTCCGCGGAAAAGGGGTATTTCAAGCTTGATGTAGTCTGTGGGGAGTGGGAGCGGGAAGGTGTACAAATCCTTGCAACCTTGGGGAGGGCAAACATAGGGGTGACAGAGGGAAGCTTTATAATGAGATAAGAGTAGGCTTCTGGGGAAAGCTGGGCTGCATGAGGCCTCTGGGTCAGGGCTGCTCTTGACAACCCTCCCATTTCCAAGGATTCCCCTAGCCTCGAGGCATGCTCTCCTGTAGGGATTGGATAGTTGGCTCAAATAATAAGGATCCACTTTGGGATTTTCCACTCCTCACCTATTAAAAAAGGTGCAGAAAACCTGGGTCGGCATCTACCTACTCCCAAAGACCTCTGAGCAAATCATAGCCCCTGAGTTGTACAGAGGTATTTTTATTTATGTCGTTTTAGTGCTCACAGCAATAGTTTCAGTGGATTCAGCATCTTTCTTCTGAGACACCGGGTGTGTGTGTGTGTATATATGTTTGTGTGTGCATGCATGTCCATATGTACACAAGTGTGTTTTGTGCAGCATATGCATGCATCTGTGGATGTGTATGGCTGTGTGTCTGTACACATATTTAGACTACAGATTGTTATGGGCAGGGAGCATGTCTGCTAATTCTGTTGTATTATACTGTCCGAAGTTATTAGTGCAGTGCTCACTGTTCTGAGCGCTGGGTTGGACACAAGCAAATCTGGTTGGACACAATCCCTGTCCCACCTGGGGCTCACAATCTTAATCCTCATTTTACAGAGGAGGTAACTGAGGCATAGAGAAATTAAGCGACTTGCCCAAGGTCACATATCAGACACTTGGCAGAACTGAGATTAAAACCCAGATCTTTCCAACTCCAGACCTGTGCTCTATTTACTAGGCCATGCTGCTTCTCAGCTCCATATTCTAATCTTGCTCTACCAATTGCTTGCTCTGTGGCCTCAGGAAAGTCAGTAAACTTCTCTGTGTCTCAGTTTCCTCAACTGCAAAATTCATTCAATCATTCAATTTCTGTTCATCCTCCAACTTGGAAATGTGGGATAGAGACTGGTCCGACCTGATTAACTCATTTCTACCTGAGGGCTGAGAATAGTACACATATGAAGCCCTTAACAAATTTAACAATAATAATAAGCCATTCTTTGTCCAACTCCTTTTCTCTCTGCCCTGGGCTTCCCTGTTACAGCCACAGACTGAATGCCAAATTCCTTCTCTATCATCTGCCATCCTCCCTGATTTATTTGGCACTTGAGTCGTTCACTAGCCCCATTTCCTTTGTGCCCTTCTCTTCTCTAGTTTCTATTCTTACATTTTCCTTGGTTTCTCATCCTGTGAGGTGGGAAGGAACTTAATCACCGCCTGTATGGTGAAAGCATCATTTGCTAACAGATGGCAGATTGAATCATTTAAATAGGAGATACAGAAAGAGGTAATTAAAATGACACTCTGCTCAAGACTCAAGAAGAAAGGTCATTTTTGCTCTTTAGAAATGTATTAAATTATGGTATAATAAACAAGGTTGGCAGTCAGAAAAAAAGCCCTGTAATGCATTTCTGGAAGTTAATGCTAATCCATTTTCACACTTCCAATGAATGATTTTCAGTCTCAGCCCTCATATTTCTATATTTTGATAAGGCAAAGGAACTCATATTATTTGATGATGTTCTATTTAAAGATTTCTTGTTCAGCATTTCACCGTTTATCCGTGGAGGATTTCCCAAAACTCAATTCGATTTGGTGTCATTCCACCAGGGAGGGAGGGGAGAGCAGTATTCGGGGAGAAAGGAGGGGGGGAGGGAGGAATTAATCAGTGGTGTTTTCCGAATGCTTACTGAAAGCAGAGTACTGCACTAACTGTTTGGGAGAGAACAATACAATAGAGTGAGTAGACGGGATCCTTGCCCTCAAGGAGCTTACAGTCTAGAGGGGGAGACGGAAGTTAAAAGAAAGTGCAGGTAAGAGAAGCAAACCGAGAATAAGGACATGCGCCTAAGTGCGGTAGGGTTGAGTACCTAAGGGCTACTTCACGGTTGATGCAGTAGGAATAGGAAACAGTGTGGGGAAATGAGAGATGAGTGAGGGAGTGATTTTAATAGGCCCTGAAGATGGGGAGGGCGGTGGTCTGGCAGCTTTAAAGCAGGAGGGGATTCCTGGCAGGATGGAAGGAGTGAGCAGGGGGTCAACGGCAAGCCAGATGCAAGTGAGGCACGGTGAGGAGGATCTAGAGGAGTGAAATGCATGAGCTGGGTTGTGGTGAAAGAGGATCTAGGATAGGAAGTGGGGAGATAACTGAATTAGGGTCTTAAATCTCACAGTCAAGAGTTTCTCTTGGATGCAAAGATGGACGGGCAACCATTGGAGGTTTCTGAGGAGGTGAGAGATGTGAAGAAGGCAGGAAGATGTTGTGCCATTCAGTCTCCCACAGAGCATCTCACCTTGAGGTCACCCTGGGTTTTATTGGATGTCCTGGGTGCCCCAGGGGACAATGTAAGGGTTGTCGCTGTTGTCTCTTTGGGTTTCTGCCAAGCTGCAGGCAGCACTGGAGCCACACTGAAGCTAAGTCCCCAGGTTCACCTCGCCTCCAGCCACATACCTAAAAGCTGAAGCCTGGGGGAGAAAATGATTTGGGTGTGAGAGAGTTTAGGCAGGGCAGGACTAGACCATAATTCTGACCTTCAGACCACAGGCAGAGCAAACGCTTTTCCAAAATTGTGAACTCTAGGGACTGGGTAACTTTACGGAAGTTTAAAAACAAATCCAGGTGAGACACTGGGCATCTTGTCAGCAGCGCTTAGTACAGTGCTTTTACAATATGTAAATGCTAAACAAACATTGCTCTCATTACTATCATCATCATCATCAAGGCACACACATGGTCACTGTTCTCTTCTTGTGGTGTCAGTGAATCTTAAGGTCAAAGATCATATAAGACAAAGCCTAATTATCCAGGGGCAATTTGAATATGAGGATTGACGATATGGGTGTGAAGAGGAGACGGGGAAATTTCCTCCAGCAGAGGCAGATTTTTGACAGCAACATTTCAGGGTAAATCCCCATCCAAATCAGAGTATGGCTCTCTTCTAGGAGAGACAGTCTGCCAGGAAAAAGCGGAACTGTGTTTTGGCAGGAGAATATTGTAAAATACATGAAAGCCTGACAGATAGCTCTTTCTTCTTTATCACCCTTTCCTGGGACAATGGGGTTGGCAGGACCATTTTTTTGTGCAGTGAACTCAATCAAGCAATCATCAGTGGTATTTGTTGAGTGCTTACTGTGTACTGAGCACTGGGAGAGAACAATACAGTAGAGTTGGTAGACATGATCCCTGCTCACAGTCTAGGGGAGGAGACAGGCATTAAAATAAATTGCTGATAGGGAATGAGAGCATATAAGAATCTGTACCTAAGGACAGAGAGGGGTTCCTTTCTTCCTAGAGGAAGCCCTTTTGAATGCCTCCTTTAGCCTGTAAGCTTGTTGTGGGCAAGGAAGGTGTCTACCAACTCTGTTGTACCCTCCCCAGCACTTAGTACAGTGCTCTGCATGCAGTAAGTGATCAATAAATATCACTGATTAATAGATTACTCCAGTGCCAGGAGAAAAACAGGTGCTCTGAAAATAGAAGATGATGATGACAATGGTGGTGATAATGATGATTTCAAATTGGTTTTACTGGATGTCAAGGGGGTAGTTATCAATTCTACTGTAATGCCTTTATTTAGATGACAGTGATTTATAAATATGCTTCAGTTCTGTTATTTGTTTTGGTCCTAAGTCATCACAAGCTGAGCAAAGAAAGGATTGTCCCCACTGAGTCAAATAGAAGACTATTTAATTAAAGGCTTTTTATTGGAACCTTGGCTGGCTGTTTTATTTATTACATGTTATGAACCACAGAAGCTGAAGGATGTTTTATTGGAAACTCAGGAAGCTGGTCCAGCTGTTTGGTGAAGGGCCAGGTCTCCCCAGAGCCCTATAACGATAATAATTGTTATTATCATTATGATACTTGTTTAGTGCTTATCATGACAAGCACTATTCTAAGCTCTGCAGCAGATTCAGGTTTATCAGGGAAGGCACGGTCTGTGGTCCACATGAGGCTCCCATTCTAAGAAGGGGGGAGAACAGATGTCTGATCCCCATCTTACAGATGAGGAAACTGAGGTACAGAGAAGTTAAGTGATTTTCTCAAGGTCACACAGTAGACAAGGGGCAGAGCTGGGATTATAACCCAGGTCCAGTGACTCCAGGCCTGTGCTCTTTCCACTAGGCCATGCTGTTCCTCATGGCCCATTCTGCATATTAGTGGCTATTTAGTCCAAAATAAAGAAGAGAGTATAACCATCGACTGGGTATGAAACTAATTGCTGATATGGTAAAGGGCCTCTATGGAATGCTGGGTTTGAGGTCAAGGAATATGCTCAGACTCTGGGTTGGTGTTAGAGGTGGGGCCCAAAGGAGGGGGAGATACAGAAGAGAGAGAAAGAAGAAGTGTGGCTCAGTGGAAAGAGCATGGGATTTGGAGTCAGAGGTCATGGGTTCAAATCCCAGCTCCGCCACTTGTCAGCTGTGTGACTTTGGGTAAATCACTTAACTTTTCTGTGCCTCAGTTTCCTCATCTGTAAAGTGGGGATTAAGACTGTGAGCCCCCCGTGGGACAACCTGATCACTTTGTATCTCCCCCAGTGCTTAGAACAGTGCTTTGCACATAGTAAGCGTTTAATAAATGCCATCATTCTTATTATTATTACACACTTGGGGAAAAGAGGACTTGTAAACTTCACTGCACTAGTTTCCTGGGTCCAAGAGCAGGTCTGTCCGTCACTCAGGTTTCAATCAATCAATCAATCGATGGTACTTATTGAGTGCTTACTGTGTGCAGAGCAATGTACTCAGCGCTTGAGAGACTACAACACAGATGGTAGACACATTCCCTGCCCACAAGGCATTTACAGTCTAGAGCGGGAGACAGACAATAAAATAAATTATAGATATATACTGTGGGGATTAGGGTGGGGTGAATATCAACTGCTTAAAGAGTAAAGATACAAGTGCGCAGACAGTGCAAGAGAGGGAGGAAGTAGGGGAAATGAGGGCTTATTCAGGGAAGGCCTCTTGGGGAAAATGTGATTTTAATAAGGTTTTGAAGGTGAGGAGAGTGTTGGTCTGTCAGATATAAAAAGGGAGTCCCAGGCCAGGGCCAGGACATGGGGGAGGGGTTGGTGAGGAGGTAGACAAGACTGAGGCATAAACTGAATAGGTTGGTGTTAGGGGAGCAAAGTGTTGGGGCTCGGTTATATTAGGAAATCAGTAAGGTAAGGAAGGACAGAGAGAGCTGATCGAGTGCTTTAAAGCTGGTGGTAAGGAGTGTCTGAAGTGGATGTTAAGTGCTTTCTAATTGCCAAGCACTGTTTTGTACACTGTGTAGTCAGGTTGGACACAGTCCCTGCCCTACATGAGTCTCACAGTCTAAGAAGGGGGAGAGTAAGATTTAATCTCCATTTTGCAGATGAGGTAAACTGAGGCACAGAGAAATTTAGTGACTTGTCCAAGGTCAAACAGCAGATATGTGGCAGGACTGGAATTAAAACCCAGGTCCTCTGACTCCCAGGCATGTGCTCTGTACACTAGGCTATGTAGCATCTTTGCAATACCTTTTCCTTCTTCCTCTTCCCTGTCTCTTTGACCTCCTTGCTATCTTTTACTCCTTCCCCTTCTCTTCCTCCTCCAGTTTTTTCTCTCCACATTTTCTCTCCCTTCTCCTCCCCTTCATCTCTTCCCTCCCTCCCTCTTCTCTTCTTCCCACTCTTTCGCCCAAACCTTCTATTTCTCCTTCCTTATTCTTTACCCTCCCTCCTCCCATTCTTTCTCTCCCTTGCCTTCCCTCCCCATTCTTTTTTCCTCCTCCTCCTTCTAACCCTCTCTTCCCTCCCTTCTCTTCCTTTCTCTCTTCCTCCTTCCAGTTTCTCTCCCCTTTTCCATCCTCCTTCTTATCCTCCGCTTCTCAATTCCCCTCAATTCCTTCTCTGCTTTCCTGACTGCCCCCACTTTCTTCCTTCATCTCTTCATAATAATAATAATAATAATAATGGCATTTGTTAAGCACTTACTATGTGCAAGCACTGTTCTAAGTGCTGGGGAGGATACAAGGTGATCAGATTGTCCCACGTGGAGCTCACAGTCTTCATCCCCATTTTACAGATGAGGGACCTGAGGCACAGAGAAGTTAAGTGTCTTGCGCAAAGTCACACAGCTGACAATTGGCGGAGCCAGGATTTGAGCCCATGACCTCTGACTCCCAAGCCCGTGCTCTTTCCATTGAGCCATGCTGCTTCTCTGTTTCTTCATGCTCTGTCCCCTCACAATCCCACCGACTTAAAGCTCTTCCCTCAGAACTCCAACGCCTCAACACTCCACACCCAATCTTGCCCCTACATTCAACATGAAAAGTTGGCCCCTCTGCTCACCCTCTATATCTGACACCTTTTTGTCTTCCCCTGTTCCTTCACACCAACCAGAATCACTGGGAGAAAGACAAGACAGTGTTTCCCTGATGTGCCTGGGCTGGGAGATTACTCAGACCAATTGCCCTACAACAGAGCTGATAGACAAGTTCCCTGCCCAAAAGGAGCTTACCCCCTGTGGAATGAGCTCAGACAAGGACTCTCCCAGATGGATATTTTTCAGAATCTCTCCAGATTCACGGAGAAGCCATTTATAATGCTAAAGATACAAATCAGCAGCATGCTTGAGAAATGAAAATACATGTGTGAAACTCCAATTAGGTGAGACAGATGCTCTGTGAAGTGTCGCCTAGCAATGCATCTGTGCCTAGCTCAGGTGAGCAGCTCAGAGCTGCAGAGCACTGAAAATCCACCTCGAATACCCCAAATGCTACCCTCTTGACTCATTCAACCACTCAATCAATCAGTGGTATTTACTGAATGCTTATTTTGTGCAGAGCACTGTACTGAGTGCTTGGGAGAGTATAACAGAATTGGTAAATGCATTCCCCACCCTCAACAAGCTTGGAGTCTTAGAAGCGGTGGGCCTAATGAAGAAAAGCATAAACCTGGGAGTCAGGAAACCTGGGTTCTAATTCCAGTTCCCCCACTTGCCAGCTGCATGACATTGGAAGAGTTATTTAACTTCTCTGTGCCTCAGTTTCCTCATTGGTAACATGGTAATTAAATACATTTTTTCTTGTCTCTTTGACTGTGAGCCCCACGTGGGACAGGGACTGTATCTGACTTGATTGTGCTATATCTGCCATGACAAATAGCACCAAGTATAATAAGTTTGGAGACTCATGACCTGTCCTCCCCGTTATTTAGATTGTTCAACTTGATTAACTTGTATCTGCCCCAGTGCTTAAGATAGTGCTTAGTACATAATAAATGCTAAACAATCAATCAATCATATTCATTGAGTGCTTACTGTGTGCAAAGCACTGTACTAAGCACTTGGGAAAGTACAATACAAAAGAGCTGGTAGACATACTTTCTGCCCACAATGATCCCACAGTATAGAGGGAAAATGCAAATATAATAACAATAATAAAAACAATAAGCACTTAAATACCTTTATCATTATTACTACTACTATTATTACCATTACTATTATTACCTGGAAATAAGACTATGCTCAAATGAACACTTCCTTGAGGCTTATGACATTAAAAAGTTTTGCCCCTAAATTTGAACCTGGTTTTTGAAATGCATCTGTTAGGCTGTTTTTGTAATGTATCCTTTAGCTAAACCAATTCAGGATTTAGTAGGATGATTACTAGAACATTCCTTTGAGGGAATAATTGGCTATTCACAAAGTCATGAAACCCTGTGTGGGTTGGTGGAAAAGCATCAACCATAAGATGCTGAGGAACAGTGCATTGTTCTATTTGATTGGACCCAGAAATGACAAATGAAAGCACTGGTAAATGGAAGCATGATCAGGGAAAATCTCCTGCGGGGTTGGGAGGAGAAAATGAACAGGGCACCTCTTCCTATTTTAGCAAAAGAATGTTCCCAGGGGAGCTGAAAGTTAGGTAATAATAACTTAAGAAAGCAAAATGAAAAAGCAGTGGCTTAGAGCAAAGCTTTATCTTCTCTGCAATCTAGGTTAGTCTGATTCCAGTTACCAGGACAGCATCAGATCAGGTCCCCGCTGGTCAGTCCCAGTCCAGGGCCCATGTGGCCCCAGATGTCTTTCTGTCCAGTATTCTATTTTAAAAACCCAGGCTACCCCAACTCCGGGCTCCCATCTCAGATCCTATGCCATGGCATGGCCCCTGGGTTTTCAGGGATCAGGACGAGGAAGACACAAGAGAAAGGGAGACCACAGGTTATCTTTTTTTTATGGTATTTGTTGAGCACTTATTAGGTGCTCAGGCACTGTAATAAGAACTGAGATAGATACAAGGTAAGCAGGTTGGACACAGCACCTGATCCACCTGGGGCTCACGGCCTTAATCCCCCTTTTACAAATGAGGTAACAGACACAGAGAAGTGAAACAACTTGCCCAAGGCCACACAGGAGACAAGTGGCCGAGTTTGGATAGAAACCAGGTCTTCTGACACCCAGCCCCTTGCTCAATCCACTAGGCAACACTGCTTCTCCTTGGGAACAGAAAAAAGGCTTTCTAGAAGCAGCGTGGCTCAGTGGAAAGAGCCCGGGCTTTGGAGTCAGAGGTCATGGGTTTAAATCCCGGCTCGGCCAGTTGTTGCTGTGTGACTTTGGGCAAGTCACTTCACTTCTCTGTGCCTCAGTTACCTCATCTGTAAAATGGGGGCGAAGACTGTGAGCCCCATGTGGGACAACCTGATCACCTCGTAACCTCCCCAACGCTTAGAACAGTGCTTTGCACATAGTAAGCGCTTAATGCCATCATTATTATTATTATCATTATTATTCTAGGCATCCTTATGATGTCATTACTTTATGTTTATGAAAACAACAAGACCTAGGTAATGTAACACAAGCCTTTTCATTTATTCATTCAATCATATTTATTGAGCACTTACTGTGTTCAGGGCACTGTACTAAGCACTTGGGAAGTACAAGTTGGCAACATATAGAGACGGTCCCTACCCAACAACAGGCTCACAATCTAGAAGACTGTGTCCAAGGACAGGGGTAGCTACCTTGCAATCCAACCCACCTCCACGGTCCATTGGCCCTTTCTCCCTATTCCATACATGACCTCATCTGTGGTGAGGAGTGACTGAAACAGAGGCAGGAAAGAGGGAAGGAGCACCTTCCAGGTTTACAACCTCCCCAAGGCTCACTGAAGGCCCTTGGGGTCACCAAATCTGGTGACCCACATAGAAAACTTTCTGGCTGCTGTTGCTATCCCAGTCAAAATTATTCACCATTACCATCTGTTAATATTCATTCATTCATTCAATCGTATTTATTGAGCACTTACTATGTGCAGAGCATTATACTAAGTGCTTGGGAGGATACAATACAACAATAAACAGACATATTCATTCATTCATTCAATCGTATTTATTGAGCACTTACTGTGTGCAGAGCACTGTATTAAGCACTTGGGAAGTACAATTCGGCAACATATAGAGAGGGTCCCTACCCAACAACGGGCTCACAGTCTAGAAGGGGGAGACAGACGACAAAACAAAACATGTGGACAGGTGTCAAGTCATCAGAACAAATAAAATTAAAGCTAAATGCACATCATTAACAAAATAAATAGAATGGTAAGTATGCATAAGTAAAATGAATAGAGTAATAAATCTGTACAAGCATGTATACAGGTTGTGGGGAGGGGGAGGAGGTAGGGCGGGGGGAGATGGGGAGAAGGAGAGGAAAAAGTAGGCTCAGTCTGGGAAGGCCTCTTGGATTCCCTGTCCACAATGAGTTTACAGTCTAGAAATGGGTGAGACAGACATCAATACAAATAAATAAATTACAGATATGTACATAGTGCTGTGAGGCTGGGAGCTGGGGAAGAACAAAAGGAACACAGAAGGGAGTGGGGGAAGAGGAAGGTGGGGGCTTAGTCTGGGAACGCTTCTTGGAGGAGATGTGCCTTCAATAAGGCTTTTAAGAGGGAGAGAGTAATTGTTGGATTTGAGGAGGGAGGGCGTTTCAGGCCAGAGGCAGGACGTGGGCTGGGGGTCCAGCAAGATAGGTGAGATTGAGGCCCAGTGAGAAGCTTAGCATTAGAGGACCGAAGTGTGGGGGCTGGGTTGTAGAAGGAGAGTGGTGAGGTAGGAAGGGGCAAGGTGGTAGACTGCTTTAAAGTGCTTTTAATACTAAAGTGTAGCCAGGACTAGTTCACATACAGAACAACTAATGAAGATAGAGCCTGCCATTTCTGGGCTTATATTCTAGAGGCAAAACTTGATTTTAAAAAATTGACTCTTGATAAACGTTCTCCAAGAGGCCCTCCCAAACTGATCCCTCATCTTCACACTGCATTTTTTAAAAACAATCAATAATATTTATTGAGTACTTACTGTGTGCAGACCACTGTACTAAGTGCTTGGGAGACTACAATAGAACAGTATAACAGAGTTGGTAGAGATGGTTCCCTGCCCATACCAAGCTTACAGTATTTTTTAAGCGTTTACTGTGTGTTTAAGCACATTCTAAACATTGGGGAAGATTCAGGATGGTCAGGTTGGACACAGTCCCTGTTCCACATAGGACTCACAGTCAAAATTGGAGAGAGATGTAGAGAAGCAGCATGGCATAGAGCATTCATTCAATCATATTTATTTATTTTTTAAGCGCTTATTATGTGCAAAGCACTGTCCTAAGCGCTGGGGAGGTTACAAGGTGATCAGGTTGTCCCATGGGGGGCTCACAGTCCCCATTTTACATCCCCATTTTACAGATGAGGTAACTGAGGCCCAGAGAAGTGAAGTGGCTTGCCCAAAGTCACACAGCTGACAATTGGTGGAGCCTGGATTTGAACTCATAACCTCTGACTCCAAAGCCCGGGCTCTTTTCACTGTGTGCAGAGCACTATACTAAGCGCTTGGGAAGTACAAATCAGCAGCATATAGAGACAGCCCCTACCCAGCAACAGGCTCACAGTCTAGAAGAATAATTATAGTATTTGTTAAGAGCTTACTATGTGCTGAGCACTGTTCTAATCACTGGGGTAGATACAAGGTAATCAGGTTGTCCCACGCGGGGCTCACAGTCTTAATCCCCATTTTACAGATGAGGTAACTGAGACACAGAGAAGTTAAGTGGTTTGCCCAAGATCACACAGCAGACAAGTGGCAGAACTGGGACTATAGCCCACGTCCTCTGACTCCCAAGCCCGTGCTTTTTAATAATAATAATAATGGCATTTATTAAGCACTTACTATGTGCAAAGCACTGTTCTAAGTGCTGGGGAGGCTACAAGGTGATCAGGTTGTCCCACAGGGGGCTCACAGTCTTCATCCCCATTTTACAGGTGAGGTCACTGAGGCACAGAGAAGTGACTTGCCCAAAGTCACACAGCTGACAAGTGGCGGAGCCAGGATTTGAACCCATGACCTCTGACTCCAAAGTCCGGGCTCCTTTCAACGAGCCACACTGCTTCTCAGAGCACGGGCTTGGGAGTCAGAAGGTCATGAGTTCTAATTCCTCCTCTGCCACTTGTCTGCCCAGAGAGTGCCTCCGTTACCTCATCTGTAAAAATGAGGATTGAGACCATGAACCCCACATGGGACAGGGACTGTGTCCAACTCAAGTTGTCTGTATCCACCCCAGCGCTTAGTTCAGTGCCTGTCACATAGTAAGTGCTTAATACCATTATTATTATTTGACCCCCAGTTTATGGATGAGGTAACTGAGGTTAACAGAAGTGGCTTGCCCAAGATCACACAGCAGACAAATGGTGGTGGAGTGGGAATTAGAACCCAGGTCTCCCGACTTCCAGGCTCTTTCCCCTAGACAACACTGCTTACCCATTTCCACCCATATTGCCTCTTTATCGCTTCTGTTGTCACCTAAATACCCGCGTTCTCACGTCCCTTTGGGGTGCTTTGTACTGTCTTTATACTCTTATTACTTCCTCCCACCTGTAAGTTCCTTGAGGGCTGGGATCTGTGGCCACTTAATTGGGTTATCCCAAAGCCTTTGGTTCAGTGCTCTGTGCAGAATGTGTCTATTCACTGTTCTTGTGTACTCTCCCAAGTGCCTAGCACAGTGCTTTGTACGCAATAAGTGCTCAATAAATACAATAGAATGAATTGAATGAACAGTAAATGCTCAAGAAACACCAGTGATTGATTGTGTCTTGTAGTGACAGGTGCCTTTGTTTTAGGTAGTCCAAACCTGAGCGGACATCTCTCTCTCCACTTGCCCAGAACCTCTGGTGGGGAGAGAGGAAATAGATGTGTTTTTTGTTTTGTTTTGTCGTCTGTCTCCCCCTTCTAGACTGTGAGCCCGTTGTTGGGCAGGGACCGTCTCTATATGTTGCCGACTTGTACTTCCCAAGCGCTTAGTGCAATGCTCTGCACACAGTAAGCGCTCAATAAATACGACTGAATGAATGAATGAAAAAGAGGGCCCAAATCATTGAGTGCCATCAGTGACCAGCTGACCAATCCAGGGGCAATTCCATTTTGGCAAAATCATTCGTTAGAGCTATCAGCATCATGCCAAGATGATGGATTGAATTTTAAAAGAATAAAACCAGAAGCTCTCAATTAGAAGCCTTAGTTCTTTGGAGATATGGACTATTCTAATAGCCAGTCATATTTCTTGGAGACTAGCAATCTGTCATTTGTCTCTGTACTTGGGGGGTATTTAATGGAATCAGAACGGCCTTAGGCTCTCTGTTATTCCACCCCTTTCAGGAGTGGTTTCTTTCTTTGTCAGCAGCCTGTGGCATTTGTGCGGTTCCATTTAAGAGTCTCGGCTCATTTTAAGCCTGCTGTGTGGCACTGTGCATTTATATTCGATATTGACACTTATGTTTCCTCTGTCTCGTTCCTGCTGCGCTGAAGTTCAATGAATAATTTGTTTAGAGTGATTAGTTCACAGAACCTGAACATTGAAAATATTCAAGAAAAATAGTTTTAGAGGCAGAAGTGCTAATGCTTTTTCTCCCCCCCTTTATTTTTTCTGAGAACATGACGCTCAGTCATTTCGTTAAAGGTGGTGGTACAGATGTGTTTATGCTGCCAATAGCATAGTTTGCTTTATCTGATATTTCAATTTTCAGTTTGTTTTCAATCATTAGTTTCAATGCTTTGGGGAGTGGACTTACAAACCCTTCTAAAATACATTCCAACTTTCTCGAAATCTTAGAACTAATACTGCAAAGAGACTCGATGCTATTAATTTTTGATAGATTTTTTCTGTATAATAACCACTGAATGATTGAATGGGTATTTCAAATTAAGTTAATGTAAGTAAAGAGGCACTTTTTAAAGCTACGAGATTCCCATTATCATTATTGCTTTGGCAAATTGAATTAAAGTAATTTCTAAAGAAGCATTTTTGCTTCAGAGAAAATATTTCAATTTTGCTTCTGGACGCCTCATGTTTAAGATGGCCATTCATTCTGCCTTCCTTGGGGAAGTCTCCATCTTGAATAATAATAATAATAATGGCATTTATTAAGTGCTTACTATGTGCAAAGCACTGTTCTAAGCACTGGGGAGGTTAGAAGGTGATTAGGTTGTCCCACGTGGGGCTTTCAGTCTTAATCCCCATTTTACAAATGAGGTAACTGAGGCACAGAAGTTAGGTGACTTGCCCAAAGTCAAACAGCTGACAATTGGTGGAGCCACAATTTGAAACCATGACCTCTGACTCCAAAGGTTCTGAACCAGCTCAGAAACCCAGAAAACACATTGAAAATATCCGAAGGAGTGAGAGGATCCCACATTCTGAGCATATTCAGTTGCTGTGATCCTCTTGACCCTGCCCTAACTTCTTCACAATAATGATGATAATAATAGCCATAATAATCAAGGGATTTATTAAGTGTTTGCCTACTATCTGATAAACCCTGGGGTCAATACAAGGTTACAAGATCAGACACAGTCACTGTCCTAAACAAGGCTCACCATCTCTTATGCCCATTTAACTGATGAGGAAACTGAGGCCCAGAGAGGTTAAGAGACTTCCCCAAGGTCACACAGTAAGTTAGTGTTGGAGTTGGGGCTCAAACCCAGGTCTACTTATTTCTAACTCCTAGGCCCAAGCTGTTTTCACCAGATCACACCTCCTTTCAGTTCTTCAAAGCAAAATGGCTGCCCAGGTATGTTCGTTCAATGCTGCATCTCTTTCTTTCTCTCCAGAAAGACAGCCAGCACCACTTTTTATTGGAAGTCAAAGCTGGCCCTGGCAGGCCGGATTTTAAATATCTGGGAGTTTAAGTGGTCTTTTAAGGATTCATGTCCCTCTAGAACCTGTATTTCAGTCTGAAGCAACTTCTTCGACAGCAGAAGTGGGAGCCTTCTCTGAGCCTGAAGGACTGAAGCCTTCTAACTCTGAGCTAAATCAGCCTGCCTCCTGTGCTGCCACTGCCTAGTTTCGGAACAGGAATCTGGACCAGCAAGCCAGACACCCTGACCGGACCCTCATCCAGGCTACTGGGCTGCCTTGTTGTCATAGCAACAGAAAAGTGAGCAGACACTTGGGGAGAATCTCAGAGGGATCAACCATGTAGTCTGTCCCTAAAAGACTTTGTTGTTCCGCAGAAAGCAATTTCCTGACTTTTCCTGAGGAAAATCAGCGGCCCTCAGAAGATAAATGGTTCTCCCAACGTAACTTCAGCGTTTTCCGCTCAGAAAATTGTCTTTGGGGACATTTTTCCGAAGCATCACATTCCTCACAAATCTTCAAACTTATCCTCCCAGCAAGCTACTGCTTGTCACTTTATCACAAGCAGTAGGACGTGGGTTTGTTTTATAGCTTTACCGAGAACTCAGAGATGTTAAATTGCTTTTTCCCTCTTTGGCCACATAATTTATCAAGCTTGAAACTTCACTTGGTTTATTACATTATTTTTCATATATGCCACCCTGCTTCCTCCTCTTCCTCTATTGGCCATGGAAGTTTCCTGGTGGTCAACATTAAGGGCCAAATGGAAGCAAGGTCAAAGATCACTGCTCTGTCATTGGATGCCTTTGGGGTTTAGCTATGGGGTCTTTCTGCAGATTCACAAATAAACTTCACTTTCCCCTCCTTGTGTCTCCTGAGGGAGAGTCCGTGTCTAATTCCCGCCTCTTTGCTGCTTCCCAGAGTTTAGCACGGTGCTCTGCATATAGTAAGAGTTGAGTAAATATATTACTCCTACTACTTCCTCCCACCCCAGAATCAACTGGGTAGCCTTGGATCCAATAGAACAAGGAAAATGGGTAGCAAAAGGGACGAATTTTTTGAGTTCATTGTGAATCTAGGGAATGGAATTTCCAGGGGATGGAACCAATGGTCATGTGAGGTCAACCAATGAGGTTTATTGAGTGCAATCTGAGTTCTAGGCACTGTACTGAGCACTTGGCAGAATACTTAATAATAATGATGGTATTTATTAAGCATTTACTATGCGCCAAGCACTGTTCTAAGCACTGGGGTAGATTCAAGGTAATCAGGTTGTCCCATGTGGGGCTCACAGTTTTAATCCCCATTTTCCCGATGAGGTGACTGAGGCACAGAGAAGTTAAGTGGCTTGCCCAAGGTCACACAGCAGACAAGTGGTAGAGCCGGGATTAGAACCCACATCCTCTGACTCCCAAGCCCGGGCTCTTTCTGCTTAAGAATTGTTGCATCTCTAAGTAGCAAGACACACATTCCCTTCCCTCAAGCAGGTTTCATTCCAGTGAGAGACAGACAAAAAGGATTTAGATAGTGAAAGCAGAGAAAGAACAAGGATAAAGCCAGAAGCCGTACAGATGCATCAGAACAGAACAGCCAAATAAATCACTAATGCACAGAAAAATGGATAAAAATTAATAAATCCAAAAATTATGAACCTCTGCCCTCAGCTGAGGATAGGAATAAAATATATAGTGCTAAGGTTGTGGGTTGGGCTGATGTGCCTGGGGTTTTGTGAATCAACCAGGGAAGGGTTCCTGGAAGAGAGATGATTTGCAGGCAACTTGGAAGATGAAAAGAGCTGATGAGAATGGTGAGAGAGGAAAATCCAGGCTAGAGGAATAGTGTGAATGAGTGGTTGGAGTAAACTAGAAAGTAAACTCTTCCAGGGAAGGATTACACTTACTAACTCTATTGTGCTCTCCCAAGGCTTGGTACAGTGCTCTACTGACAAAAGGCTCCCAGTACATATTATTGGCTGATTTATTGGGTGACTGATTGATTGGAAGTGGGGCACAGCTGGTGTTATTTCACATTCACCACTGCCAGGGTGAGGCTCTCAGCTGTTCCAGATTTGACTCGAAAGAAGCAGGGTGGCTTTGTGGAAAGAGTATGGGAGTGCGAGTCAGGAGTGAGGTTATGGGCGATAGATGAACCAAAAGACTTACAAATTTGCCACAAGACAACACGAATACAGGAACAAAAATCCAATGGATCACAGTCAGGGCCTCCCTGGGCCAAAAAATTCTGAAAAATTCCAAGTGGAACTAGATGAACTCCTAGTAAAAGATTCCACTGAAGTCACTGAGGAAATGAATTTAGTAAATCATCTTTCTGTTTATTCAATCAAAATGTGGGAACCAATATTCAAGTCCATTATGGCAAAGTAGGGAAAACAGTGTGATTGATTGTACTAATAACCGGGAGAGGTGTCAGAGGAAAGGTAGCAGCGGATGTGTGCAAAAGAGAAGTCTGAGTGTTCTGGTTTTCAGGTGCGCATTATTTCCAGGAAGCACCCCTAGAGAAACATATTAAAGAGGGAAAATCACCTTTAACTGAAGCAAAACTGCACCAATATAGTCACTGTTCTGCTTCTGTCATTTTAAAAAAACTGACTTGTGGCTCTCTATTGTTATTTTTATTATACTATATGATGTTTAATACCCGATATATAATAAAACAAGAATAATTGTGATCTCTAATATCTACTATGCCTTTGCACATGAATTTACCCTACCCTCAGCCCTACAGCTCTTATGTATGGATCTATAGATTACATATTTGTATTAATGTCTGTCTTTCCCTCTAGACTATGAGCTCATTGGAGACAGGGAACATAATAATAATGATGATGGCATTTATTAAGTGCTTACTATGTGCTAAGCACTGTTCTAAGCACTGGGGAGTTTACAAGGTGATGAGGTTGTCCCATGTGGGACTCACAGTCTTAATCCCCATTTCACAGATGAGGGAACTGAGGCCCAGAGAAGTTAAGTGACTTGCCTAAAGTCACACAGCTGACAATTGGCAGAGCCGGGATTTGAACCCATGACCTATGACTCCAAAGCCCGGGCTCTTTCCACTGAGCCACGCTGTTTCTCTACATGTGACACTTTAATGGCATTTCTAAGATCTTGCTATGTGTCAAACACCGTTTTAAGCACTGGGTCAGATACAAGACAATCGGCTTGGACACGGTGCCTGTCCCCCATGGGGCTCACAGTCTAAGGGGGAGGAAAGACATGTATTGAATCCCCATTTTACACTTGAGGAAACTGAGGCACAGAGAAGTTTGGCAACTTGCCGAAGATCGCAAAACAAGCAAGTGTATCTATCTCAGAGCTTAGTACAGAGCTAGAGAAGCAATGTGGCCTAGTGGATAGAGACTGGGCGTCAGAGGTCATGGGTTCTAATCCTGCCTCCGCCACCTGTCAGCTGTGTGACTTTGGGTGGGTCACTTCACTGCTCTGTGCCTCAGTTACCTTATCTGTAAAATGGGGATTAAGACTGGGAGCCCCACGTGGGACAACCTGATTAACTTGTATATACCCCTGCGCTTAGAACAGTGCTTTGCACATAGTAAGCGCTTAACAAAAACCATCATTATTATTATTATTATTATTATTATTATTATTATTACCGTCCTTAGCACATAGTAAGCCCAGTGAAAGCAGCATGGCCTAGTGGATACAGACCAGGCCTGGGAGTGAGAAGGACTTGGGTTCTAGTCCCAGCTCTGCCACTTGTCTGCTGTGTGACCCTGGGAAAGTCACTTCACTGCTCTGTGCCTCAGTTACCTTATCTGTAAAATGGGGATCAATGCTGTGAGCCCCTTGTGGGACAGGGACTGTGTCCAACCTAATTTGCTTGTGTCCCCACCAGAGCATAGTATAGTACCTGGCACATAGTAAGCACTTAAATACCACAGACAATTATTATTATTATTATCAAATACTATCATCATCATCGTAATATCAGTTAAGCAGATCACTGGTGCTGCACTAGTAGCAAAATCCTTGCAAGCATTTGCACTGCACTGTCTTGCCCCTGAGGGACAGACTGTGTCCGTGAGCAATAACCAGCTCATAAGCTCACACATCCCATACCCTGAGAAAGAAGCTTTACCTCTTGAAGATCCAATAAGTCAGGCCCTTCTGTTCAATGTCTCTGTAGACTTCCCAAGGATAAGATATCTTCCAGAAATATTCTTGTTTCATTGAGACAATTTCATTGTGGCCCCCCCCACCCCACCATCATCCGAGGTTAATGTGCCTGATGCCTCTGCCCTTGTAAATATTTTAGTGCCCAGAATTGTAGGGAGACAGTGTGCCAAACCAGAATTCTTCTTGGCAATGTTGATCTGTTTCTGGACAGCCCTGCCAGAGTCAGGGGAATGCACAAAATGATCTTTACAGGACATGTCCAGTCCCTTATTCTCTGAAAAAGGGCAGACTGCACTGATTCTAGAAACCAAATTTAACCTTGACAGAAGAAAGTCAGGAAGGACCCATTTTCCATGTATTTTAACTCTGGCAGTCATGGGGGAAAAGCTTCCAGTATCATTCCAAGGTTTTTCTTGTTAATTCCCCAGACCTATGCGGTTGTTAATTGGATGGCATTCTACTCTAAAGGAAGCGAGAAAGTCTCAGCATAATTGTATCACATTTTGTTTCCCTGCTCTGCTGGATTCACCAGGGGTTCATTAGCCAATAGTTACGAAAAGCTGGCCTCCTGGATTCTGGACTGGTGGATATCAGGGCCCTTAATTATTCAGTAACGAGCCAGCACAGGTCATTCTGAAGACAAAGAACTCATGCAGCTCTGAATAAGTTACTCTTCTTCAAATTGTCTTTATGTCCTCTGAAAATGCACAACACTTGGACCTCAGTCTGTTTTGCCAGTGTCTCAAAATAAATCCAATGAAGAAACACAGCCTAGTAGAAAGAACCTCAGCCTGGGAGTCAGACGACCAGGGTTCTAATCCCATCTCCACCACTTGTCTGCTGTATGACCTTGGGGAAATCACTTAACTTCTCTGTGCTTCAGTTTCCACAACTAAATTGGGGATTAAATCCTCCTCCCTCCAATTTAGACTGTGAGCACTATGTGGGACCAGGACTGTGTCCAATCTGATCATCTTTTTAATCTACCCCAGTGCTTAGTACAGTTTCTGGTACCTAATGAACCCTTAACTACCAATAAAGAAATTAAAAAGCATGGGCAATAACTTGGTTTAAATGAACATTCTTGTATATTGGTAGGCTTAGACATGAACTTATTGCACAAAACCTCACAATCTGATTCACAATTATCTGTTTCTTCATGGGGACAAAGATATGATAACACATTCTCTCCTGGACTAGTTATCCCAGAATCATGTTGCGTTTGCTACAAAGGATCCCTATATCTGCATTTGACCCATGTGATCAGGACCACTAGACTGTAACCTCCTGTGGGCAAGGACTGTGTCTACCAATTCTTAAGTGCTAAAGCACAGTGTAAAACACAGTAAGCGCTTAAACACCACTATTACTATTATTGTATCTCTATTGAATTTTTAGTACTGGGATTCCTGCCAGTGCTCTCACTTGAAGAGAGAGCACTCCAGCTTTGCTGTGCACACCCTGTTAGTAGCAGATATGTGTTCTGTGTTGGGTATACGCGGGCCCTCAGTGGCACCAAGGAATCTGTTCTCCTCTTCTGTAGGCTCATGAGCACTGAGTACAGTGCTCAGCACACAGTAGGTGCAGCGTAAATATCAATCGACTGATTGGTCTAAACACATGACTGCTGTTGTTTTGTTTTGAGGTTAGTTACCACTCAAATAGATCTATTACAGAATAGTGTGATTGCAAAGCCACTCTCAAATAACACAATACTGTGGCACTGCTTGAGCAACAAGGACCAGCTGCCCCAGGGTCAGTGGGCTTTTGAGGGACCACCTGTAGTTGTTTGGGGATCTGCAGGGCAGTGATGAGGGTCTCTAAGATGTTGAGCCTTCCATGGAGAGAGGGTTGAGACTGCACGAACTTGAGAGTAGCTGCCATTCATTATTATTATCATTGTTATTAATAATAGTAATTGAGGATTTGTTAAGCACGTACGAGGTATCATGTAATGGGGTAGATGCAAAATGATGTACATGCTCTAATTGCCACGTCACCACCTCCTCAAAGCTCCTCAGGATTTTTAGTTTTCCTCTCCAGCCCTGTGCTTCTTCCACCTGCTCAGCTACTCAACTCATCTAGATAGTTCCAGCACCAGGGCCCACTCTTCTCAAACTCTCTTTTCCAGGAGAGCCCCACAAGCCCCTTAAAATTCCCACTTGCCATGTCCCTTAACATGAGTGAAGTGTGTGCAGTGGGTTGTCATGGGATTTCTAACCTTCCCTCTTTTTTTAGTGGTTACTGTAAAGCACTTACTACGCGCAAAGCATTATACTACAGGCTGGGGAAAATACAAGATAATCAGCTTGGATACAGGCCCTGCCCACAGTCTTAGTCGGAGGGGGTACAATTTAACCACCATTTTACAGATGAGGTAACAGGCACAGGGAAGTTAAATAATAATGATGGTATTTGTTAAGCATTTACTATGAGAAGCAGCGTGGCTCAGTGGAAAGAGCACAGGCTTTGGAGTCAGAGGTCATGGGATCGAATCCCGGCTCCACCACAAGTCTGCTGTGTGACTTTGGGCAAGTCACTTAACTTCTCTGAGCCTCAGTTATCTCATCTGTAAAAATGGGGATTAAGACTGTGAGCCCCACATGGGACAACTTGATCACATTGTATACCCCCAGCGCTTAGAACAGTGCTTTGCACATAGTAAGCGCTTAACAAATGCCATTATTATTATTATTATTATTATTATTATTATTATTATGTGCCGAGCACTGTTCTAAGCTCTGGGATAGATACAAGGTTGTCAGATTGTCCCACGTGGGGCTCACAGTCTTCATCCCCATTTTACAGATGAGGTAACTGAGGCCCAGGGAAGTTAAATAATAATGATGGTATTTGTTAAGCGTTTGCTTTGTGCTGAGCACTGTTCTAAGCACTGGGATAGACACAAGGTTGTCAGGTTGTCCCACATGGAGCTCACAGTCTTCATCCCCATTTTATAGATGAGGTAACTGAGGCACAGAGAAATTAAGTGACTTGCCCAAAGTCACACAGCTGACAAGTTATATGAGTTGCCCAAGGTCACACAGCAGACAAGTGGTGGAGATGGGATTAGAACCCAGGTCCTCTGACTCCCAGGAATGAACATTTTCTGCTAGGCCATGCTGCTTTTCCCCACCTCAGTTTTGCTGTCTCTATCTGCCACTGGGCTAACACCGCCCTGGCTTTAAAAGATTCCAGACAATGTTGCCATGATCCCTGACCCTCAGTACTACCGCAAAACAGAAAGACACCCCTAACTCTGACAACAGACGTTGCTTCCTGTCAGAAATCTTGGATAAATTCCCAAACTTTGCTCAGGTGGAAAATATTCCCAAGGCACCCGAATCTGATTGGAAAAACCGCATCTGAATCAAGGCCAGGCTCCCAAGGAAGCAACCTATGATTCATTGCTAAATGAAGATGGATTGCTGGAAGAGAATGTGTGACTCTAAGCAAAGTGGCCCCTGGGGAACACCCAAACCTTGTCTGTCACGCCTGGGGAGAGAAACCGCCACACGGGACATGCTTGTGCTGTCGAGTTGATGTGTCACTCGGCAAAACGGGACTCGAGTCCTAGCTGCTATAAAATCAGCCACCGTGCCGGTTGGTATGACAACTCACCACCTAAAACCACTCTCAAGGTACCGAATACTGGTAAGTGGGAGCAGAAACTGGAGCCTGGATGGAATTCTGTTATGCCAGCAGCCATGGGGAATCAATGAGGATGCTTCCACTGAATCACAAATCGGGCCATTAGCACCAACTTGTCCTGTTTCAGGGGAGAAGACAAATCAGGGAGAAGTGTCACACTTCAGTATTCATGGCCTGTGAGGCTTTTTTTCCCCAGAATCGACCTAGAAAGGAACTATTCCTTGATCTCCCTGTGGCACAAAGACCTAGAAGAGCAGTGGCAAGGAAAAAGTCACTCTGATCACTGTGGACAGGGAACATGTCTACTAACTCTGTTGTATGGAACTCTCCCAAGCACTTAGCACCGTGCTCTGCACATTGTAAGCATTCAATAAATACCGCGGATTGCTTTCTGAGGGAAAATCATTGCTCCAGATGTTGGATTGCCTTGGACCCCAGACCTGGTTCATGATTGACCAGTATCATTGTCCCTGGTCAGGAAACAATCAGTTAATCAATGGAATTTATGGAGTGCTGATTGTGTGCACTGTACTAAACTCTCCGGAGAGTATGGTAGAGTAAGGAGGCACATTTCCTCCACTCATGGAGGTGACAATCGAGTGAGGGAGACAGACATGAAAATTAATGACAGGTAAGGGAAGCACCCAAGTATAAAGTTGCGTGCATAAATGCCATGGGGTGGAGGGTGGGGGAATGACTACCTAAATGTTTAGAGAGTAGGGACTCAGTGGAAAGGTGATGCAGTAAGGAGGGAAGCTCACTGTGGGCAGGGATAGTGTCTACTGACTTATATTGTACTCTCCCAAGTTCTTAATATAGTGCTCTGCACACAGTAAGTGCTCAATAAATATGATCAATTGGCAGATTGAGGGAGAGAGGGTGGGAGACTCATTCATTCAATTGTATTTATTGAGCGTTTACTGTGTGCAGAGCACTGTACTAAGCACTTAGAAGTACAAATAGGCAGCATATAGAAACAGT
Organism: Tachyglossus aculeatus; assembly: GCF_015852505.1. Lineage (NCBI taxonomy): Eukaryota > Metazoa > Chordata > Mammalia > Monotremata > Tachyglossidae > Tachyglossus > Tachyglossus aculeatus. Next base: position 16,439,751 of record NC_052075.1, read on the forward strand.
CCCTACCCAACAATGGGCTTACAGTCTAGAAGGAGGTGACAGACAACAAAACAAGATGAGAGGTCAGGTTGAGCTTCCTGAAGGAGATGTGATTTTCACTGGGTTTTGAAGATGGGGAGAGCAGTAGTCAGTCAGATATGAAGGTAGAGGGAGTTCCTGGCAGGAGGGAAGGTGGAATCATGAGTTCATCAGTAAGAGAGAGGAGAGCGAGACACAGTGAGTAGGTCAGTGTTAGGAGAGTGAAATGTGCAGGCTGGGTTGTAATGGGAGAGGAATGTGGTTTGTTAGGAGCCGGGGAGCAGGGTGGCCTAAAGGAAAGAGCTTGGGTCTAAGAGTCAGACAACATGGGTTCTAATCCCAGCCCCAACACTTACTGCTGAGTGACCTTTGGCAAGTCACTTCCCTTCCCTAGAGAAGCAGCACATCCTAGATGAAAAAGCTGGGTCCTGGGAGTCAGAGAACCTCGGTTCCAATCCCAGCTCTGCCACTTGTCTGCTGCGTGATCATGGGCAAGTCACTTTTCTCTATGGCTCAGTTCCCTCATCTGCAAAATAGGGATTCAATACCTCTTCTCCCTCCTACTTTAGGATCGGAGTACATTTTCTACCCCAGTGTTTACTACAGTACTTGGCATATAGTAAATGCTTAACAACTACCAGAGTTATTATCATTCTCTGTGCAAATCAGGATTTCAATACCTGCTCTCCCTCCTACTTAGACTGTGAGGCTCATGTGGGACTTGATTATCTTGTATCTACCCCAGCCTTTAATACAGCTAAGCACTTAAATATAATTATTATTACTAAGGGAGAGCTGATTGAGTGCCTTAAAATCAACGGTGAAGAGTGTCTGTTTGATGGAGAGACGGACAAGGCATCATTGAAGGTTTCTGAGGAGTGGCGATTGATGCACAGAACAATATTTCAGAAAAATGATCCAGGCAGCAGCGTGAAGAATAAACCAGATTGGGGCAAGGCTGGAGACTGGGCAGTTAGAGAGGAGGCTGATGCAGGAATGTACCTCAACAGCTACACATATAATGGCTATAATATGTGTTAAGTGCTTTCTCAGTACCAAGCACTGTGCTAAACGCTAGGGTAGATAAAATACAAACAGATCAGATATCTTCCCTGTCCCACATAAGGCTCACAGTCTACATGGGAGGGAGTGTTCCTCTCTTACATACATTTAGAAGCAGTTTCTCCTAGTGGATTGTTCATGGGCCTTGGAGTCAGAAGGACATGGGTTCTAATCCCAGCTCCGCCACTCTTCTGCTGTGTGGCCCTGGGCAAATCACTTCACTGAGCCTCAGTTCCCTCATCTGGAAAATGGGGATTAAGACTATGATCCCCATGTGGGACAGGGACAGTCCAACCCAATTTGCTTGTCTTCATGCCAGAGCTCAGTACAGTGCCAGTCACATAATAAGTGCTTAACAAATACCATTATTATTATTTTTTAAATAATCATCATCATCATCATTATTATTATTATACCCTCACACATAGCTAAAACACTTGGCCAGTTTCAGGAGGAAAAGTGCATATTTTCATTCCCCAAATTCTGGGTGTTGCAGGGCCAGCTTACTGGTTTAGATAAGGAGAACCCTGTGCTTATGCACAGAAATACAATTTTCATTAGTATTATGAATCTCCATTCTTTCTTCCAGGTAGTGAAATGATATGTAGGTGAAGATAAGCCGTGGAAAGAGCTCATATAGGTGATTGGCAGAAAAATGGCAGGAAAAGTCAGGAAAAATCATTCAAACTAGAGTCATATACAGTGAGCTTAGAGCTCTCAGTGACAACTCAAGATGAAATCTCAGAGTCTGCTGGCTGCTAAGCCAGGTTAAGAAGTAGCATGGCCTAGTGGAAAGAGCCCAGGCTTGGGAGTCGGAGGACATGGGTTCTAATCCCAACTCTGCCACTTGTCTGCTGTGTGAGCTTTGGGCAAGCCACTTAACTTCTCTGTGCCTCAGTGACCTCATCTGTAAAATGGGAATTAAGGCTGTGTGCCCTACTTGGGACAACCTGATCACCTTGTACCTACTCCAGTGCTTAGAACAGTGCGTGGCACACAGTAGACACTTAAATACCGTAATTATTATTATTATCATCATTATTGAGGAAGCCAAAAAGACCCACCCACTGCTGGAATTCAACAGGATAGGGAAAGAAATCAGAATAAAAGGCATCTCTACACTGTAAGCTCACTGTGGGCAGGGAAATGGCTGTTTATCATTACATTGTACCCCCCCCCCCCAAGCACTTAGTACAGTGCTCTGTACACAGTAAGCACTGAATGACTGAATGAATGAAGTAACTCCTATAAAAGCCAACGGAAACATTCAGCATCAAACCACCAGTTTCCCCTTTGTCAAAGCCCTCTAAAATCACATCTCCTCCAGGAAGCCTTCCCTGAGTAACCTCTCATTTTCCCATGGTGACACTGAGGTCAGAGATCATATCTCTTAGTACATTTAGTACAGTGCTCTGCACACAGTAAGCACTCAATACGATTAAATGAATATCTACTTATTGTATTGCACTCTCCAAAGTGCCCAGTACTGTGCTCTGCACACAGTAAGCCCTCAATAAATACCATCGATGGATAGGTTGATGAGGGGTCATTGGAGCTGGGAAAGAGGCAGCTTCAAAATAAACAAACACACAGCAAGGAGCATAGGAATTTTGTCACCCTGGAAATTGTGCTAGAATCAGAAGAGTCATGAGGGGTGTGGACAGATTTCATGGACAAGTGAGAGAGAAACATAGGGACATAAAGAGGAAAGTTAGCGGTATTGGATGGTCTAATTTGACTACAAAGATGGATGTGCAGGAGGGCAAACATCAAACCATTCCTTCAAGCACCTGGCGAACCTGTTGGAGATAATAATAATAATAATTTTAGTATTTGTTAAGCACTTACTGTGTGCAAAGCACTGTTCTAAGTGCTGGGGAGGATACAAAGTGATCAGGTTGTCCCATGTGGGGCTCACAATCTTAATCCCCATTTTGCAGATGAGGTAACAGGCACAGAGAAATTAAGTGACCACCCAAAGTCACACAGCTGACAAGCGGTGGAGCTGGGATTTGAACCCATGACCTCTGACTCCCAAGCTCATGCTCTTTCCACTGAGCCACGCTGCTTCTCTAGCCATGCTGCTTCTCATGCAAGGCTAGGAACAAGCACAGACACAGTCACACATGGGCCAGGGATGGAAACACACAGACTGGGGTTGGATAGTCAAATAGTATGACATCCTTAATTAAACTTTTATTTATTTTTTGTCAGTACTGGCAACTCCAATCCTTAGTTACCATTGATATTGAAATTTGGGGTTCACTATCTGTTCTCCCTCCCACTTAGACTGAGAGCCTCTTGTAGGACCGGGGCTGTGTTGGACTTGATTATCTTGAATCTACCCCAGTGCTTAGTACAGTGTTCGGCACATAGTAAGCACTTTAAAAATACCATTAAGATTAGTATGATTATGTCAAATGCATTAAAGAATCTGCATGTGCGTAGGCAGAGAATGTGTCTACCAGCTCTGTCAGATTGTACTCTCCCAACTTTTAGTTCAGTGCTCTGCACACAGTAAGCACTCAGTAAATACAGCTTGTATTCTACTCTCCCGCCCAAGTGCTTAATTCAGCACTCTGTACAGAGTAAGGGCTCAATAGATACCATTGATGATGACTGATTGCTAGCAAGAGTCTAGAGAAGAAATCGGGATTTTGCCAACTTCATCTGGATCCAAAAAATCCAAAGCACATTTTCCTTCAGCTCTGAGCAACATCACCTGGCAGAGAGCCTGTCCTTTCCAGAGGATGTTTGCGGGGAGAGGGAAAGGGCCTTTCAAAGAGAAGTGCCTCTTCAACCTTAATGGTGGCTATTATGAGCATTACAATTATCCACTCTCCCCTTTTTCCCAGGAAAGGGGATTTCAATTATGTTTTCATTTGCTTCCCTTTAGGTTGCCTTTGGTGTTCAAAATGTCTTGGCCTTAAGAGCTCATCCAATATTTAGGTGGAGTTACCACTTGGTAGATGGTTTTTGCTAATCCATTACATTTATCATTATAATGACATTTCAGAGCACGGTTCGCTGTTGGTGGGAGGGAAGCTTTTAGCTCTTCTCTGGATTCGGTCTGAGAGCCTCTCTACATCCTCCTTTCCTAAACAACCTGAGCAGGGATTCATCCTCCCAGACGCTGCAATTGTAGCATCGGGAGTATGTTGAAAAACGTGACAGTCATGGCTTCCTAAGCAAAATAAGGACCACAAGACCCTCATCTCAGTTCCCCTAAAGTCCTCAAAAGGGTAAGTCACAGCAGGGAAGAACAGACTATCATGGAAAATCATTTGCATTTGAGAAGCATTGGGACCTAGAGGAAAGAGAACAGTACTGAGTCAGAAGTCCCTGAGCCTAGTCCCAACTTTGCCATTCACCTGATGTGTGAGCTTGGTTAATTTACTTAACTTCTCTGTGCCTCAGTTTCCTCAATTCTCAAATAGGGATTCAATACCTGTTTTCTCTCCTACCTAGATGGTTAGCCCAGTGTGGGGCAGGGACTCTGTTCTACCTGATTCACTTGTATCTGCCCCAGCACACTTTGACATTTAATGATTAGCAAATGCCATAAAATAACTGGATTTTTAAATCAGTCATTGGTATTTATTGAGCATTTACTGTGGCCAGAGCACTGTTCTAAGTACATGGGAGAGTACAATGCAACCGAGTTGGGAGACACATTCCTTGCCCACAAGAACAGTCTAGAGGGAAAAACAGATGTTAAAATAAATTTTGGACAGGTAGATAGTGCTGAGGGTGGGGTGAATAAAAGATACAAATCCAAAGGCAAAGGTGATGCAGGAGGGAGAGGAAATAGGGTAATTGAGGGCTTAGTCAGTGAGGAAGGCCTTTTGAAGGAGATGGGATTTTAATAAGGCTTTGAAGGTGGAGAGTGTGGTGGTCTGTCATATATGTAGGGACTGTCTCTATATGTTGCCAACTTGCACTTCCCAAGCGCTTAGTACAGTACTCTGCACACAGTAAGCGCTCAATACAATTGATTGATTGATGTGAAGGATGGGGGGTTCCAGGCCAGAGGAAACATGTGGGCAAGGGGTCAACAGTGAGACAGATGAGATCAAGGAACAGGGAATAGACAGGTATTAGAAGAGTTGTGTGAGGGCTGGGTTTTATTATGAAATCAGCAATGTAAGGTGGGAGTGGAAGAGCTGATTGTCTTAAACCCGATAGTAAGAGTTTCCATTTGATGTGGAGGTGGATGGGTAACTACTGGAGGTTCTTGAAAAGTGAGGACATGTGGCTGAACTATTTTTCAGAAAAATGATCTGGGCAGCAGAATGAAAAAAAGACTGGAATGGGGAAAGCCAGGAGACAGGAAGGTCAGCCAGGAGGCTGATGCAGTTGTCAAGGCAGGATGTGATAAGTGCTTGGATCATTGTAGTAGCAGTTTGGATGGAGAGGAAAAGGCAGATTTCATAACAGATTGAATGTGTGGGTTGAACGAGAGAAATGAGTTGAAGATAATGCCTAGGTTATAGGCTTGTGAGACAGAGAGGATGGAAGTTTTGCCTATGGTGATGGGAAAGTTGGAGGATGACACCTTTTGGGTAGGAAGATGAGGAGTTCTGTTTTGGACATGTTATGTTTGAGGTGTCCTGAGGGCAGGAGATAATGTGAGACCGCAGAGAAGGAGAGAAGTTAGGACTGGAGAGGTAAATTTGGTAATTCAAGCTGTGGGAGCAAATGAGTTCCCCAAGGGAGTGGGTGTAGGTGGAGAATAAAAGGGGACCCAGAACTGAGCTTTGAGGGACTCCCACAGTTTGAAGGTGAGAGGCAGAGGAGGAGCTTGCGAAAGAGACTGAGAAGGACCAGTCAGAGATAAGAGAACCAGAAGAGGACAGTGAAGCCAAGATTAGATAATGTTTCCAGGAGAAGGGGGTGGTGAACAATGTTGAGGCAGTTCAGAGGTCAAGGAGGATTAGGATGGAGAAGAGGCCATTGAATTTTGCAAGAAGGAAGTCATCTATTATTTTAGAGAGGGCAGTTTCCATGAAGTGAAGGGGGCAGAGGCCAGATTGAAGGGGATCAAGGAGAGAATCAATGGGAAGGAAGTGGAGTTAGCAGGTTTAAACAACTCGCTTGAGGAGTTTGAAGAATTGCAGGAGGGAGATGGGGAGATAACCAGAGGGTGCTGTGGAACTGAGTCGGGGGTTTTTTGTTTGTTTTTAGGAAAGGGGATACATGAACCTTGATGATCGCATTGGACACAGGCCCTGTCTCACATGGGGTTTTCTAAGTAGGAGGGAGAACAAGTATTTGATCCCTATTTTCCCAAGGGAAATGAAAGCACAGAGAAGTTGTTACTTGCCCAAGATCACAGAGCTAGCACGTGGCAGAGCCAGGATTAGAGCCCAGGCCCTCTGACTCTCAGGGCCATGCTCTTTCCCCTCGACCAAGCTGCTGATCATTTATCCACCAACCCTGAAATAATCTAGATTGGCAGGCATGGCCTCTCCCTCTCAGGGGGAGGTAGGACATCTCTCTGGGTTCATGTCCTCTGCACACAGTAAGCGCTCGATAAATACAATTGAATGAATGTCCCAGGGTTCCAACTCCATGAACCAGATTCCTGTTCCCCATTGTGCCTCAGGTGACATTCCACTTTTCCAAGAAACACTGTGATGAGGCTGTCCCAACTGGCAATTGTTCTCGGCAGAAACTGAAGCTTCTGCCCTTTTCAACCCAAGATAAATGTTCCCAGGGTTCAGAGGGTCAGCTCTCCAGGCAGCTTCACTGTTGGCAGGTTATGAGCTTCATAGTCCCATCTAGGAGAGGCAATCTTGTTGGTTGGATTCACTTAATCCTGGGGAAATGGCATTGCCCACCTCCCTCCCCATTAGACTCTAAGCTCCGTGTCAGACAGGGATTGTGTCCGACCTGTATCTACCCCAGCACTTAATACAATTCTTGGCACATAAGTGCTTCACAAGTACAAAAATGATGATGATGACGACTGAAGTGTCCCAGTGGGTTCCACACCAACTCCCCCTGATCCAACCATGGCTGGGATGTCACCCCCTTCCCAGGCACTGGGAAGGGGAATTTTGAGAAGCGGCAAGGGCTAGTGGATAGAGCAAAGGCCTGGGAGTGAGGAAGACTGGGTTCTAATCCCATCTCTGCCCCTTGTCTGCTGAATAACACTGGGCCAGTCACTTAACTCCTCTGTCCCTCAGTTACCTCATGTGTAAAATGGATATAAAACTGGATCCTTATATGGGACAGGGACTGTGTCCAACTTAACTTGTATCTACCCCAGTAATTAATACAGTGCCTGGCATACAGTGAGCACTTAAATACTATTTTTAAAAAATTTCCACTAAAATACTTAATGTCAAATAGAGCATAGAGATTTATTATGTGTGTGTGGGTGTGTGTGTACATGCTGCAATTCCCACCGCACTGCTGACCATAGCTCTCTTTCAATAAAGGGAGGTAGCTGACAATTACATTTTTTAGTGTCACCTTCCCCTTAATCTACTCAAGTTCTTTCTCACCTCTTGTTTTTCAATCTCTCTCTCCAATTCACTCTTCTAAGTGTCTTAATTGTTTCCTTTTTGTCCACCGCAGCACTTAGTCATGAGAGCTTAATAAATACCACAATAATGTCAACAATAAGAAATGCTCACAACTTTGTCAGCTCTCCCCTCATATGCCTTTTTTGATCCCATTGTAGTATGAATTATCTCCCCAGACTGCCCAATGGATTTTCTCTCTCGCTGTTCTTCTAGTTATCCTCTGGGCCCCAGTGTCACTGCTTCCCACAAGCAGACACTGTATCACCTTTGGAACTTTCCATAGTGGAATTGTCAACAAGTTAGAGGAGTTTGTGGGATGTAACAGGGCGTAGTGGGAAAAGCCCATGCCTGGGAGTCAGAAGGACCTGGGATCTAATTCCAGATCTACCACCTGTCTGCTGTGGGACCTTGGGCAAGTCACTTAACTTCTCTGTGCCTAATCTGTAAAATGGGGATTAAGACGGTGAGCCCCATGTAGGACATGGAGTATGTCCAATCTGATCAATTTATATCTTGTCCCAGCACTTAGTATAGTACCTGGAACATAGGAAGCACTTAAATATCATAAAAAAAAACCAGACCAAATGGGCACTTTTAGTGGAGTCTTTAACCTGATGATGATAGTGGAAAGTCATGTAATTTATGACAAACCCATGTGTTCATCCTCAAGATATTGCTGAAAGAAGGTAGAGAAGGGGTATTCACTGAACAGATGGAAAAACTAGGATGGGTGCTTAGGCTTGCATGTCTCATTTGTATTCAAAACAACACTGCAGAGGTGATGCTCATGAAATGACTTAAACAAGTTGTGAGTTCTGAGGAGCCCAAGACACTCACAGGCACCAAAAAGGTTATTTTATGGTACATCTATCTCTCTCTCCTCTGCTCCAGTATAAGCTCCTTGTGGGCAGGAAACATGTCACTTCTTTGTTTTACACTTCCCAAGCACTTTGTATAGTCATCGAACCCATTAGGCTCTGAATAAATGCTATTGCTACCTCTAGACTGTAAGTTCATTTTGGGGTGTGAATATATCTATTATATTGTAATTTTGTATTTCCCAAGTGCTTAGTACAGTGCCCTGCACACTAAGTATTCAGTAAATATGACTGATAAATTAGACATCACTACCACAGCCTGAAAAATTGATGCATGATGTCACCAAAGTCAATTATCCAAGGGCCATACTAGCATTCTCAATTTGATTTTCTACTTTTGTCTATGCATCATAGAATAGTGCTCACCACAGGGAGCGGAATTTGATGAAAAGTCGGGTTGCATGGAGGGCTTCTTGAGTGCAAGCTGGCATATAATCTTGGGCTTTTTACAACTTATTGTCAGTGCCCGGGGCCAGTGTGAAGTGGTTCATAATCACCGGAATATCTTGCTGTGTACGTATGTATGTGCTTCCAGATCACATTCATCTATTTGCAGCAGCTCCTGATGACTTTCTCAAGGATTTTGAAGGACTAGGCTAGAGTTAGATCTAATGGGCAATTACCAAGCCAGGGATAAGGGAGTAGGAAGTTGCTCTCTGAATTCTTAGGACACAATAGAGTAGAGAGATTTAAGGTTTGGATACTTTGCACTGTACATTTTCATCACTCCAAGACCAAAGCCAATGGTTCAGCACTTACGAAAATGTTTTTAAATAGCATTTTATAAATTATTTATATTGATGTGCATCTCCCCCTCAAGACAAAACTTGTTGCGGGTAGGAAACGTGTCCATTAATTCTGTTGTATTGTGCTCTCCCAAGCATTTAGGACAGTATTCTGCATATAGAAAGCACTCAATAAATATGATTAACTGATTAATTGATATGTTTTTATGGTAGTGGTTTAGTGCTTACTATGTCCTCAACACTGTATCAAGTGCAGGAATGGATACAAGCTAATCAAGTTGGACATAGTCCCTGTCCCACACTGGGGCTCACAGTCTAAGTAGGAGGGAGAGCAGGAATTGAATCCCCATTTACAAATGAGATAACTGAGGCACCAAGAAGTTAAGTGACTTGCCCAAGGTCACACAACAGGTAAATGATGAAGCTGGGATTAGAACCCAGGTTCTCTGACTCCTAAGCCTGGGTTCTTCTAAGTAGGTCACACTGCTCTTCAACATATAAATCACATATCAACACGTAAATTGGAGTGTCTTTCTGCAAATTCTCTCACGCAAAAATGTTGTCAGAATTAAATCAATATACCATTTCTCATTTCTCCAAGGATTCGTGGAGGGCATCTACCATAGGGAGCTGTTTTCTGTCAGGTTTTAAAGAGATAAATCTCATATTTGGGGTGACGTCAATACACAGTTCTGAGAATGGCCATTCTCAGTGTGAAAAAGCAGAATTAATAGGCACTCTTGAAGAAGTCTAATTGGTTTTCAACTTGGGGTCATGAATAGGCAGGCTGGCACTTGAAACCATGATTATCACTGTAACCATTGCTTACAAAATATTTCCTTAAATTGCAAATCACTTAAAAAGGATGTGTTAGAAATGCAACAGAGTGGTGACTAGCCTGATGTGGAGGGAAGCTGGTTATTCTTCCCAAAATCATTCAAACTCCCCTCCTGCAGAGTGACAAAGCCTTTCTGACAGGGATGGAATACGTGTGGGGGTAACTCCAATATAACTCCTCTAGCCTTGAGCTTCAGTCCCTCAGAGCACCAGATCTGAAGAGTCTTAAATCCAGGACCTCTAGGATCAATTAATCAATGGCATTTATTGAGCACTTACTGTATGCAAAGAAATGTACGAAGCCCTTAGGAGAACACAATACAACAGAGGTGGTAGATACATTCTCTACCCACAAGGAGTTTACATAAATCCACACGTGCCTCCTGAACCCAAAACAGAACTTCCTGCATAACAGCCAGGTCCTGAAAACCTGGCCTTTTTTTCATTCTGTGTACTTCCTTTGTTAGAAAAAAACCTAATCCTGACTTGCATAAAGAATAGCGGTGCTAAGCGGGCCTGTCAGATTTAATAGAAACACTTTGTCAGAGATTGAAGAGGGAGAGAACTTTTTTCCTACCAGTAAAATAACTATTCTACAGTCAAATCCTTGGAGTAGAGGACTAGGCGAGAGGACGTTCCTTTTTGGTTTGGGGAAATCTAGTATTTAGTCTTCAGGTTTTTGTTAGTAATAATAACATGAATAGATTTTTTTATTACAAAGTATCCATTTTCTTTACCCACCACTGCTCTTCCAAATGGAGGAGAGCACATTTGCATTTTTTTGGATATAGGCTGGGTCCCTCTGGATCAGATTCACTGCATGGAGTATGAAGTAGAAATCAACAGCCTGGGGTCAGTCTAACAGAGTTCAGTCAGAAGACTGACCATGACCACTTAAAGTGGGTCCCAATGACCTCCCTGCTGATCCAGGAAGCCTCTCTTTGACAGATTTACAGAAGGATGCTGAGAAAATAAACTGAAGTGGTTCCATTACCTCCCCTGCCTGGGATTTGGTTCAGTGCTCTTGGATGGCCAACATTGCCACAGGGTTGGTCATTGCTCAAATCTTGGTCAGGAAGCAAAAGTCCTCCAGAGTGTAAGCTCATTGTGGGCAGGAAATGAATTAGTGTTATATTATACTTCCCCAGATGCTTAGTACAGTGCTCCACACAAAGTGCTCAGTAAAGACAATTGACTGACAAAAGTCAGAGAGAGCATTCAATCGATCAACTGAATTTATTCATTGCTTACTGTGTGCATAGCACTGTACAAGCTCTTGGGAGAGGACAATACAAAAGAGTTGTTAGACACATTCCCTGCCCACAGTGAGTTGACAGTCTAAAGCAGGGGCTGGAATAGTTGACATGTCATGAAGAAGGCAAAGAAAAGAAGCTCACAGTCATCATCATAATTGTGGTATTTGCTAATCGCTTATTACATGCATTGTATTCAGCAGTGGAGTAGGCACAAGATAATCAGATTAGATGAAGACCCCCTCCCACATAAGGCTCACAGTCTAAGTGGGAGGGAGGACATTTGACAGATGAAGAAACTGCGGCATGGTGAATATAAGTGACCTATCCAAGATCACCCAGAAGGCAAGTTGTGGAGCAGGGATTAGGATCCAGATACCCTTACTCCCAGGCCTGTGTTCTTTCTACTAGGCCACTCTACTTCTCAGTTTGTGCCCTCTCATCCTGTGTGTGCATCCTTTTCATCTGGCATTCATTCAATCGTATTTATTAAGGACTTACTGGGTACAGAGCACTGTCCTAAGCACTTGGGAAACTACATTACATCAATAAAGAGTGACAATCCCTGCCCACAATAAACTCACAGTCTAGAGCATGGAGAAGCAGTGTGATCTAGTGGATAGAGCATGGGCCTGGGAGTTAGAAGGACCTGAGTTCTAATCCAGTTCTGCCACTTATCCGCTGTGTGACCTTGGGTAAGTCACTTCATTTCTCTGGGCCTCAGTGACCTCACCTGTAAATTGGGGATTAAGGCTGTGACCCCCACGTTGGACAGGGACTGTATCCAACGTTACCTTGTATCTACCCCTGTGCTTAGAACAGCGCCTGTCACATAGTAAGTGCTTAATAAATATGATTGAATGAATGAATGAATCCTGGATGAAGAGGATACATACACAGGCTGAGAGGCCACAAGCTAAGAAGCGGCGTTGGGCCCCAAGACACTAGAGGAATAATAAAACAATAATAATAATAATAATAATAAGCAGCTCTGGGGAGGTTACAAGGTGATCAGCTGTCCCACAGGGGGCTCACAGTCTTCATCCCCATTTTACAGATGAGGGAACTGAGGCCCAGAGAAGTTAAGTGAATTGCCCAAAGTCACACAGTTGACAATTGGAGGAGACAGGATTTGAACCCATGACCTCTGATTCCAAAGCCCGTGCTCTTTCCACTGAGCCACGCTGAGTAGGAGTGAGTATGAGTGAGGAGCTCTATGTCCTACCCTCAAGCAGCCCAGGTCCCAGTGGACAACCTTACCCCTGTGAGGGGCTATTTTTTTTTTACTAATGGTATTTGTTAAGCACCTACTATGTCCCTAGCACAGTTCTAAGCATTGGGGCAGATTTAAACTAATCAGGTAGGACACAGTCCCTGTCCCACATGGGGCTCCCAGTCTTGATCCCCATTTTACCAGAAGAGTCGTCTGAGGCCCAGAGAAGTGACTTGCCAAAGTCTCACAGCAGAAAAGTGGCTGAACCGGGAATAGAACCCAGGTCTTTCTGATTCCCAGGCCCATGTTCTATCAACTCGGCCATGCTGCTTCTCAACACAGCCTTCCGCCCACCACCCCAATTACGGACCAGGATCTAGACTTTCAGATTCTTGTGGGCAGGGATCACGTCTACCACTTTGTTGTATTGCATTTTCCCCAAGTACTTAGTAGAGTGATCGGCACATAGTAATCGCTCAAGAAGTACCATTAATTGATCAATCAATGGTATTTATTGAGCACTTTCTGATTGCCAAGCCACTTAACTGCTTGGAAAAGTACTATATAACAGAGTAGGCAGACACATTCCCTGCCCACAATGAGTTACAGTCTAGTGGGTGAGACAGACATTGATATAATTTAAAATATATAATTCTTATATATGTAAGTAGTTGAGATATGTACATAAATTGATTGATACTACTTCCACTATTACTACTGATACTACTAGTATTACTAGTCTGCTAACTCCATTGTCTGATACAATGGATAAAGTTACTCAGAGAATTTTCAACTTCAAAAACATCTCTCTTGCTTGCCTGAAAGAGTAATAAGTCATTGAGTTCCCAAGAAGGGAGTTATTAATGTTCATGTCAGAGAAGCTATTAATTTTTCAACTTGGTTTGGTATAGTGTGAAATAGTAAATCAATTTCTTCCTAAAACAATATTGATCAAGAATAATGGATGTTTAATATGCTTCTTCACTGCATCTCTTTTCTCTTCCTCCCCCTCGCAAACTGAAAGTTTAATCTGCTAGCTTTTTCTTATCCTCCATCAAAATTGATCATTTAAGGGTATTTTCATTGCCCCGCATTTTGGCAGGGAGCTGGAGTCAAGCAGAGGGGACCATCAAGCCCATGGATAAGATTTGCAAGCATGGAAAATTTTCCTCGGGCTCAAAAGAGATGTTTGGTTGAAACTGGGAAGGGGATCAAGTAACTGTGATTAATTGGACAATTGCAAGCTCCTTGAGGTATATATTTGTTACTCTATTTTATGTGTACATATTACTATATTTTATTAATGATATGTATATAGCTATAACTATTTACTCTGATGGTATTGACACCTGTCTACTTGTTTTGTTGTCTGTCTCCCCTTTCTAGACTGTGAGCCTGTTGTTGAGTAGGGACCGTCTCTATATGTTGCCAATTTGTACTTCCCAAGCGCTTAGTACAGTGCTCTGCACACAGTAAGCACTCAAATACAATTGAATGAATGACTGTGTCCATGCTCACTTTGAACTCTCTCAAAGGTTTAGTACACTGCTGTGCACACAATAAGTGTTTAATCACTGCTTTCAAATGATCGACTGAGGGAGGGATTGTTCAAAAACTAAAGAAAGACTAGGCTTCTCCTCTGGATCTCCACCAAGATGCTGGCAATGGCCTGAAACCAGAAGAGTGAATACCTTTGGAAGGGGGGTCGTCTCTTCCCACCGGTTGTCTAATGGCAACGAGATGCAGCATGCCTTAATGGATAGAATATGGGTCTGGGAGTTAGAAGGTTCTGGGTTCTAATCCCGACTGACACATGTCTGCTGTGTGATGGACAAGTCATTTAACATCTCTGGGCCTCAGTTACCTCATCTGTAAAATGGGGAGCTCCATGTGGGTCAGGGACATTGTCCAACCCAAATTTACATCCATCCCAGCACTAAGAACAGTGCTTAGCACATAGTAAGCACTTAAGTACCATAACAAATTATTATTATTAAGGGCAATGCAGGGATTGTTCCCCACCTTTTCTTCTTTATGCAGGAACAACTTCCCATGTTATAGGCTGAATCATCTAACTCTGCTAGAGGTAAAATCCCCACTGACCTTATCTGCAGTTGGACCAGTTAGTCACAATAAAGGCCACCAGACGAGACTCAAAGGCAGTTTTAGGAAGTGTTCAGCTGAATGTTTCTCTCCAGTGGAGGGACAGACAGACTGAGGGAGGGAGGAGAATACATCTTGGCTCAAATGATTTCAGGCAGAGGTCAGACACGGGTTCTCTTCTGATGCAAATTACTCGAGGAGACTCTTAGATGGGAATGTGTTCCTGACGGAACTGTGACAGCCCTCTCAGAGCGAGAGGCCCACGATCCCTGCTCCGAAAGCTTCCGGCACTAGGATCCATGCCAAGAAAATTCTTTATTAGAAATAATGACTCTGCCCTTTCAGAAGTGACACCCAGAATTACTGTCCCAGATGTCAAAGTCCCTTCAAAGTTCCCAGTACATTATTCCCTTCTCTTGCCTCCCAACGTTACTGTATTGTAGACCAAATCATAAACCACATTATACTTTGTTGTATTGTAGATCGCATTATATGGGAGACCAAATGGTCAGGATAGTGCTCTTCACACAGGAAGTACTCAATAAATACCATTTTTTGATCTGGATCAGTAAGAGTAAAGATTCTGTCAGATTTTCACCTGTGCACCCCACCCCATCTCAGCATTTCCTCCTGACCTCTTCATGTACAAAGCCTTCCATCACCCCACCAGCTTCTAGAGGAGCAGAGTCAAATGAACAGCATCCTGAGCAGCATTGTAAGATTCATTTTTAGGCTAATCACCAAATCAACTAGCTCCTCTCCCAGATTGTAAGCATCTTGAGATCACAAAGTGTGAGTCGCCCAGTAGACATAGCACAGGCCTGGGAATAAGCAGAACTGCCTTCTAATTCCTGTTCTGCCACCTGCCAGCTTTGTGTCCTTGAGAGTGTCACTTCTTTTCACCATACTTCAGTTTCTTCACCTATAGAAGGATCATGAAATACCTCTTCTTCCTCCTACTTAGACTGTGAGCTCTGCACACCGAAGGCGCTCAAATACGATTGATTGATTTGGATCAGGAATGTATCTGATTATCTTGGATCTACTCCAGTGCTGGGCACTTAGTAAATGCTTAACAGAGTCCACAATTATTATTATTTCTTACTCTACTGTACTTTCCCAAGATCTTAGTCAAGTGTTCTGCCCAGAATAAGAATTCAAATACAATTGATTGATCAAATGGAAGAATCAAAGGACAAGAGGTCTTGTCCTGAACCAAGAAATGTACATTCCTGATAAAGCCAGAAGTTCAGCAAAATGTTCATTGTTGAGATCAGAAGACAGATTGCCAATCAGTGGTGTTTATTGAGCACTTACTATGTGCAGAGCACCACACTGAGCACAATACAGAGTTGGTAATAATAATAATTATGGTATTTGTTAGGCACTTACTATGTGCCGAGCACTGTTCTAAGCACTGGGGTAGATACAAGGTAATCAGGTTGTCCCACGTGGGGCTCACAGTCTCAATCCCCATTTTACAGATGAGTTAGGCAAAGAGAAGTTAAGTGACTTGCCCAAGGTCACAGAGCAGACAAGTGGCAAAGCTGAGATTAGAACCCCATGTTCTTGCCACTAGGCAATGTTGCTTCTCACACTCCAGAAATAGTAAGACTACATCTTAGTTTGGGCTTTGTGGATGCAAACTAGAAGTGATGGTATCTTAAACTGTGCTTATTTTAACTAAAGCAATGGAGCAACGGTGCTGGGTAGAGTGAGATACGGCACTGAGCAATCTGTCTGGAACGTAGGTGTCACCTTCCTCCTTAATGTGCTGCCCCAAACTTGATGCAATCAATAATTTTTGTGTAGTGAGGCAAATTGCCATCCCAAATATTTCCATATGGATGATCAACTTGGTGTTGCTAAAGCCGGGGGCTGGTTGAGGGTGACAATTTTCAGAGCTAAGCTTTTCCTCCCACTCGATTTTTTTAACGAAGCTGCCTTGTGCATCGCTTTACTCTCAGAAAAGCTGTTTCCCTCCACCCAGTTGCTGAATTCTCACCTGAAACTGATGTTTGGGGTTATGTTCTCTGAAAACACCAAGATTAGTCTCACATCCAGGCCAGCAGGCTTGCCTTCACGTTAGGAACAGAGGTGATTTCCACTTAAAGCTGTGATCCAGAATTTAAGCCAGTGTACTTCAGAGAAAAAAATTCATTTGGACTTCTTCCACTCCCCCACGCCACTTCTGTTCCCAGGCCCAAAGCAAATATAGCCAAGGACTCACTGCAGGGAGAACAGAAGCTGGTTGGCTCTACTCCACTCTTGATTCGTGTTCTTTTATCCCATTTGTAAAGTCATCCCAGAAGGCCCCTGAAATAATTGGCCATTTCTGTAAATCAAAGCAGTCCACAGCTCTCTAGTTTCTCCCTGCATTGGTTCTGTGCCAAACCACAAACAACTTTGGATATTTTCCTTCTCTCCATGATTTGCCACCCTTTTATTTGCTTTTATTTTCTACCTCTAGGGCTGTGGCTACAGCAGTACACCCCTCTTCCTTTCTCCTTACTGGGCTGCCAGCAAAAACCCCCAAAACCCTTGCCTCCTTCCCATTGGAGCACCCCAATAAGCCCTAAGCATGCTGGGCCAAGGGGGATTTAATTTACAGCAGCAGCAGCAGAGTGAAACTTCTATAGACTTTAGAACTAGCAAATTCTGGTTTTGGCTTTTTTGTTTTTTCTTTAAAGAAAAAAAGGTATTTGTTAAGCCAGGCACTATAATAAACTCTGGGGTAAATACAAGATAATCAGGTTGGAATTAGTCCATATCCAACATGAAGCTGACAGTCTTTGTCACCATCTTACAGATGAAGTAACTGGCAAGAGAAGTGAGGTGACTTCCCCGAGGTCACACATCAGACAAGCGGCACAGCGGGCATTAGAACCCAGGTCCTCTGACTCCAGGCCTGTGCTCTTCCCACTACACCACACTGTTCCAGTGCGACCAGACTTTTTATGACTTTGTCAGCAGCTTTCTAAGGCATTTTATGGGCCAGAGTAGTTGAATTCTGAACTCTGTCCATCATGTTATTTTGCATTATAATGTTTCATCTTTCTTTTTCCCCCACTATCTTTTTTAATCATGAATTCCTGGAGGACCAAGGACTGCACGTATCTCTCACTTGTATATTTTTCCCCTGTACTTATTACAGCCCCTCTCAGGGTTGCACCTGGAGAGTTGCCAGTACTCTACCAGTCTCAACTATGGGACGTAGAGTCAAGCAGAGGTATACCCATTCCATTCCTACCTTGGGCAGTGGCTACCAAGTGGAAGGCAATCTCCTGCAAGTCAAAACTCCCCTGTGCTGGGCAGCAGCAGCAGCATGGGGGCAATTTGAGGGTGGAGACTCAAGTTTACTGCATGGAAGGAGGCAATAGTAAACCACTTCCGTATTTTTACCAAGAAAACTCTGTGGATACACTACCAGAATGAATGCAGATGGAGGTGGGGCATTCTGGAAGAGATGTGTCATGGTGTCACTATGGGTAGAAGGCGACAACAGCATAAGGCAAGACAAGACTTCATACAGTACTCTGTGGATAGTAAGTGCTTAATAAATACTAGTACTCCTATTATTACTACTCTTATTCTCCCCAGATCTGTGAGAGTTTGAGACACTTTGTGGTATATATTAAGCAGCTACTATGTGCCAGGCTGCTAAGTTCTGTACTAAGCGCTGGGGTAGATGCAAGCTAATCAGATTGGACACTGCAGGGAGACAGGAGGAGCTGGATTGGGGAGGGATGTTGGGTATGGAAAGCTGTAGAAAACTGGAAAATGAGAAAAGAGGTGAGGTCAGGTTTAATGGTCTCAATGGGAAAGACGTCAGAGTTAGAACTGGCGGTTTCTAAGACATCAGAAGTCAATTCTCTGGCAGATGACAAATGGGCCCATTGACTCAGAACACTTTCATTCCCAAGCTCAGTTCTCTCCCTCTACTGTCACCGCGGGGTTCTTCAGGACTATCCCCCAAATCCAGCCAGCTGAGCACAATGGGCAACCCCCAGCACCCTTGGGCAGCAGCTGTCAATCAGAGCATGCCTGAGCCAACCAGCAGA
This sequence comes from Tachyglossus aculeatus, assembly GCF_015852505.1. Taxonomy (NCBI): domain Eukaryota; kingdom Metazoa; phylum Chordata; class Mammalia; order Monotremata; family Tachyglossidae; genus Tachyglossus; species Tachyglossus aculeatus. Next base: position 16,458,452 of record NC_052075.1, read on the forward strand.
CCTGTAACCCATCAGGATCGTCTGGGGAAAGTCTGTCTAGCATCAACTTAATGCATTTGATATTAGTAGTGATGGCATTTGTCCAGCACTTAGCATCTGCCAAAGCACAGTGCTAAGCTCTGGGGTAGATCTAGATAAACAGATCTGGCACAATCTGTTTCACACGGGTTCATAGTTTCAGAGGAAGGGAGAGCAAGTATCGTGTCCCCATTTTACAGATGAAGAAATTGGGGCTCAGAGAGGTTAAGTGACTTGCCCAAGATACACAGCAGGCCAGAGGCAGAGCTGAACCCCTGATTCCCAACTAGAGTTATTTCCACTAGACCATACTACCACCCTTCTATGCTCGATCAGAGAATTGAGTGCTAGACTATTTCTCCTTACCAGACAAGAAATTAAAGCTCATTATAGCGGTTAAAAAACAGAAATCATCATTATCAGAGCAGAGAGCTGAACTAAGTGTTTGAGAGAGTACAATAAAACAGAGTTGGCAGATACTTTCCCTGTCCACAATGAGCTTACAATTTGCTTGTATCCACCCCAGCACTTAGTACAGTGTCCAGCATACAGTAAGCGCTTAACAAATACCATAATTATTGTTATTAGAGGAGACAAACATTGATATAATTTATATTACCTATAAATTTGTAACTCTATGTACATAAGTGCTGTGGGGTTGAGGGTGGGGCAAATACCAAATGTCCAAAGGCCACAGATCTAAATATACAGATGATGCAGAAGGGAGAGGGAGTTGGGGAATAGAAGGCTTTATCAGAAAAGGCCTCTTGGAGATGTAACCTTAAAAAGGTTTTCAAGGTGGGGAGAGGTGTGCTTTGGTGTTCATGGAGTGGGGAGAGTGATCCAGGCTAGAGGGAAGATGTGGAAAAGGGGTCGACGTGAAGATAGATGAAATATACAGGTTGTAAACTCGGTCCACAGCAACTTTACAATCTTCAGGATAGAAACATACACCATTTCTCAAATGAATATCACATTTTTCCCCTCACAAGCCTAGCGCTGGGACAATTCTTCTAGAACTTGGATCGTGCTGGAGAGTCCAGTCACCTCTCAGATCCCTGACATTCCTGCAGAGGGGACAGGAGCCACCCTCTAAGGCCAAAGTCTCACCTAGCCAAGCATGCCACAGTCCATTCACCATGAACAGGTGGGACCATTCCAAAATCCTTAATCTCCTTGGGACATTAATCAATGATATTTATTGAGCACTTTATATGCAGAGCACTATACCAAGCATGGTGGTGAGTCAGTAGTAGAGGAGGGATAAGAGATGAACCCAGGTTTACCACCTCATCACAAACTGTCAGCAATGCTTTCACTGCCACAATCAGTGGTATTTATTTCTGTGTTTACAGAACTATACTGAGCACTTGGCAGAGTTTATTTATGCTATCATAAATAAATAAATAAAACAGAGTATCAACATTCTCACAGGGATCACCTTCAGTCCCACTGAGCCCAGCTGTGTATAAATCACTGGACTAGGGAGTCGAAGAAAAAACAGAACAGAATCAATCCCTGGCTACAAGAAGCTTCAAGTCTAATGGATGAGCCAAGCCAACACAAAGTGATGATTATGCTGCAGTGCCCAAATATAATGCCTTCATCCTTCTTCTGGTCAAAAACTCTATCTTCTCTCCACACCGGCTGAGACTTTTGAGTATTTAACTTGGATAGTCCACGCACTTTGGTTAATACCCAGAGAGGACTTTGCATGTTGGGCCCAGCTCCAAGGTATGGAATGGTAATTCCAGCTTGAAATTCGGATTGTGATTAGAGACACCTACTCTGACCAAGCCTTAAGAAGTAGAGATTGAAGGCCATTCTGTATAGGGACTCTAATCGTGTCTGGCATAATTTCCCTCCTTCTTTAAGTCTCTTTGGGCCTTCTTAGCCCCTCTGTGTCATCTGTCCATATCTCTCTGTCTGTCTCACCCTAGCTCCATCTCACTGACCACCAGGCTCCTGAAGTCAAATGATTATTTCCAGGCAACTGGACAGAAGTATGGTTTGACTAAGACCCCCAGCGGATGCTGGGAAGGCTGTCCTGTCCCCAGCAGGAGCATTGTAACTACTCAACCATTCATTTAATCATATTTATTGAGAGCTTACTGTGTGCAGAGCACTGTACTATGTACTTGGGAAGTATGTCAGCAACATATAGAGACGGTCCCTACCCAACAATGGGCTCACAGTATAGAAGCAGCAGAACTGCATTCCCAGGGGCAAATCTGGCTGGCTGCAGTACACTCTGACCATGGGCCATGTACAGAACAGCAAGGCAGGGAATTTTGGGTGAAAAAGAAATCTCCCTGGGGCTTTTCTCCCCTTGAACTGCAGCCTCTCAGGACTGACTTGGGGCTGATCCATTTATAAGCCTCAAACACCTCCAAACATCTATTCCTCTCTTTTGTTTTCAAATTTGACAGCCCATCGAGGGCATCCCGTGCAGTACAGAGTGTTCCAGTTAGGGGAACATGCACATTGATCTTGGCTGGAAGTGTGACAGCCAGAAATAATCGACCAAACTGTGAAATCATTGCTAGACGAGCAACCCAAAACCCACCTCTGGTCCTCAGAGCAGGATAATTTGTTCGGCAGGAAGACAGGCTTAGATACGGTCTCCAGGATTGTCTCCAAACTCTAGGAAGTACAGTTGCAGCCTTGCGGCAGTCTTAACCAACAGAATCCCAAACTCTCAAACAGAGGTTCATTTCTTCTTCTTTTGGCAGCTTTAGTCAATCATATTTTTAAGCGGGAGAGCAAGGTATATAGTCTGTGATGGAAATCTATTCACCAAACTGGTCAAATGTATATTCAAATTTATTTCTATTAATATCTGTCTCCCCGTCTAGACTGTAAGCTTGTTGTGGGCAGGGAATGTATCAGTTTATTGTTGTATTGTACTCTCCCAAGCACTTAGTAGAGTGCTCTGCAAAATGTAAGAGCTCAATAAACATGATTTACTGACTAACGTCTGGGCTGTGGGAATAACTGCCCCCATACATTGCTTTACAATTCAAAAGCCGTTCGAAAGAGCACTGAAAGACTTAGTACAAATACACCAGGCAGTGTGAAAATTGCCGTTTGGGACACTAGCCTTCTCAGGCAACTTAGTGAAGCATGATATTGATAATGCAAACCCATTTAATAATGCAGAATTCCCCAGGAAAGCACAGATATCAACAGATTAATCTGTCCAGTGGGAGAGTTTAGCTGAAGGAACATATCGCTAGAGGATACAGAATAAGCATAGCAATCTTTATGCTCTTTTCAGAACAAAGACATTTTCCTCAAGCCAGGAGAGATTAAGAAGATGCAGTGGTGGCAATTGATGGGAGCTTGAGGTGAACAAACCCTCCAGGTTTCCCATTCAAGTGCTGGGCTATTCGGAGAGCTATTTTGGCTTGTGAATGCATTTTCCATCAACCTCCATCTGGGATGGCTAAAAAAAGATATGGTACATTTTGGTTTGTGCATGGGGGGGACAGTACAGAGACAGTGTGGCCTAGAGGATAGAGCAAGGGCCAAGGCATCAGAAGAACCTGAGCTCTAATCCCAGCTCTTCCACTTATCTTCTGGTTAACCTTGGGCAACTAAACTTCATTTCTCTGTGCCTCAGTTACTTCATCTATAAAATGGGGATTACGATTGTGAGCCCCATGTGGGACAGGGACTGTGTCAAGCTGCATTTTGGGGTCAGGTCTGATTCTCCAGCTGATACATCCTGGGCCACTATTAAAGCAGCAGAAAAGCAGTGTGGCTCAATGGAAAGAGCCCGGGCTTTGGAGTCAGAAGTTGTGGGTTCTAATCACTGCTCTGCCACTTGATGATGATGATGGCATTTGTTAAGTGCTTACTATGCACAAAGCACTGTTCTAAGTGCTGGGAGGGATGCAAGGTGATCAGGTTGTCCCACGTGGGGCTCACAGTCTTAATCCCCATTTTACAGATGAGGTAACTGAGGCGCAGGGAAGTTAAGTGACTTGCCCAGGGTCACACAGCAGACACGTGGCACTTGTCAGCTGTGTGACATTGGACAAGTCACTTAACTTCTTTGGGCCTCAGTTCCCTCATCTGTAAAATGGGGATGAAGACTGTGAGCCCCAGGTGGGACAACCTTGATTATCTTGTATCCCCCCCCCCGCCGCCAAAGTGCTTAGAACAGTGCTTGACACATAGTAAGCACTTAACACCAACATTATTATTATTATTATTTGCTGTCTTGCCTTCAGCTTGGAGTTGACTCTGCCCACTCAAGTTTCATTCTCCCCTAATACTTTGTCTTCCTTTAGCCCTGGCCCAGCAAAACCACAAATTCAGATATTCACTTCCCTGGGATGCTGCCTGACATAACAGGAAGCTGGAATTGGTGTCTAATTGCGGGGATCAGAGGCCAAATCAGGGAACAGTACCCTTTCTGGCAGAAGTCCTGATGAAAGGAAAAAGATTCTCACACATTTCCAGAGAAGAGAAACGTTTGTCATTCTGCCTCATTACTCTCACCATGTTCCCTGCATCCAGTAATAGCTCTGGGCTTCAAAAGGCAATAGCTTGGACCTTACCAGGAAAAGACAAAAAAGATTGAACTACCTGGTTAGTAAGACAAGATTTAATGAGTCCCTGTAAGTCTCTTTCTCGTCAGACATTTATTAATTTAACAGTTGCAGTTACTATTGTCTAGACCATATAGAAGACAATAGAAAAATTGTTTGGGAGATAGATGAATAATATTTGCTAGCACACTTTAGTGAGCATGCCTCTTCAGCTAATTTATTTCTCTCTCCATATAAAGCACACACACACAAACAAAGTTTGAGGGCAATTGATGAGATTAATAACAAAAAATTACTCTGAGGAGCACAAGCTGACAGTTAATATTCTCTGAAATCCATAACTGATAAATAGTGGAATGAACAATTGCAATATTAGTATCAATATTTCATTCCCAGTGAAGGAATCCAGCTACAACTTCCAATCCTGATGACTTATACGGGAGAGTTATTCCAAAATGATTCAATGTAGGCAGCTTTTAGATGATGATAACACTCTGTACGTTTGATTTGGGTATGCAGAGCAAACATTAGGTTGGAACTAGGACTCATCTTGCTGAAGGAAAAAGAGCAACACAAAGTGGTATATTTATCCTATGACCACAGACTGAGTCGGGAAGAAAGTGGACCTTATCGTGTACTCTCCCGAGTGCTGAGTGCAGTGAACATAGGAAGTGCTCAATAAATGCCATCGATTAAATGCTCAATAAATGCCATTGATTAAATACTCAGTGAATATCATTGATGACCTCATTTCAGGACACAGAGAGCTGGCTGTGTCCACAACAATGCAACATGCCATCTCCTCACAGAATCACTCAGAACACATCTCTCCACTAAAGACCCTCCATGGGCTTCCTGTATTCTTCACAAACAAAATCTCTTAATAATAATAATAGTAGTAATATTTGTTAAGTGCTTATTATATGCCAGGCATAGGACTAAGTACCGGTGTAAACACAACAAATCAGGTGGGATATAGCCCTATCCCACCTAGGTCTAGCTGCCTTAGAAGGGGGAATATATATTGAATCACAGTTTCAGAGTTGAGGATAGAGAAGTTAAGTGACTTGCTCAAGGCCATAGAGCAGACAAGTGGCAGAATTGGGACTAATGAGGTCTATTCAGTGTGAAGTCAATACTATTTATTGAATGCTTACTATGTGCCGCAAACTGTAGTAAGCATTTGGGAGAGTACAAGGCAACAGAACTACCAGACATGTTCCCTGTCCATAACAAGCTTATAGCCTAACAAGATGACAGTGTAGCGTAAAGAACAAAGGCCTGGGTTCTAATCGTGACTCTGCTGCTTGCCTGCTTTGTGACCTTGGACAACTCACTTCATTTCTCTAGGCCTCCGTTCATTCACCTATAAAATGGGGATTCAATACCTGCTCTCCCTCCTGCTTAGACTGGGAGTCCCATAATATAATAATAATAATCATGTTATTTAAGCACTTACTATGTGCCAAACACTCTTGTAAGCACTGGGGTAGATACAAGGCAATCAGGGTGTCCCACATGGGGCTCACAGTCTTAATCCTCATTTTACAGGTTAGGTAACAGGCACAAAGAAGTCAAGTGACTTGCCCAAGGTCACACATCAGACAAGTGGCAGAATTGGGATTAGAACCCATGGCATCTAACTCCCAAGCCCACGCTCTTCCCACTAAACCACGCTGCTTTGCTGGTCCCCCAAATGTGGCAGAGACTGTGTCCAACCTGATGATCTTGTACTGCCCAGCACTTAGTAGGTGTTTGGCATGTAGAGAGCACTTAAAAACCACAAGTACTATCATCATTACTAGGTTCCCTGACTCTGCTTTAGGCCATGTTGCTTTTCAGTTAAGGCTCTAAATCAAAAACAGCCAAAAGGTTGACTATGTCAAAGTTGTTGCACCTTCAGCTCTAATATTTTTAGAAAGCTCTATTTTTTGTTGGGAAACACAAAACTGACAAACATGTTTCAGCACGTATTTAGAGCCTTTGGGGTTTTTTTTGTGTTTTGTTTTGTTTTTTTTTTTTTTAGAAGATTGTGTTGTATTATCCTCTTTTCAGAAGGTCATTTCATCCTCAACAAATGTTTGCTCAGGCAGAGGAAGTCAGATACGATGACAATTTCTAATCCAAGATCAGTAAATAGAGGTCACCCACATCATGTCTCACCAGTTGTACAAAACAAGAAAAGGGCAATATTGTTCTTCAGATGAAACTGACAAGATTTTACCCGAAAATTGTTCTGTCAGCCTTCTCATTCACCACTGATTGGGGGACTCTTTCTTGAGAGAAGGAAGTTTTGAAGGAAAAGCATTGTGCCAGTGTGGTGACAGCCAATCATTCGTATTTGAGACCTTACTGTTTGCCGAGTGCTATAGTAGGGGCTTGGGAGAGTACAGCAGAATTGGTAGACACATTCCCTGCCCACAAGGAGTTCACAGTCTAGAGGGCAAGACTGACATTAGAAGTTACTGATAGGGGAATGGGAGAGTATAAGGATTTTTCATTTATTCGTTCAGTCATATTTATTGAGCGCTTACTGTGTGCAGAGCACTGGACTAAGCGCTTGGGAAGTACAAGTTGGCAACATATAGAGATGGTCCCTACCCAACAACAACGGGCTCACAGTCTAGAAGGGGGAGACAGACAACAAAACAAAACATGTGGACAGGCGTCAAGTCATCAGAACAAATAGAATTAAAGCTAAATGCACATCATTAACAAAATAGAATAGTAAATATGTACAAAATAGAGTGGTAAATCTGTACAAACATATATACAGGTGCTGTGGGGAGGGGAAGGAGGTAAGGCAGGGGGATGGGGAGGAGGAGGAGAGGAAAAAGGGGGCTCAGTCTGTGAAGGCCTCTTGGAGGAGGTGAGCTTTAAGTACTGTGAGGCTGAGAGTGGGATGCACATCAAGTGCTTAAGGGTAAAAATCCGAGTGCATAGGTGGCACAGAAGAGAGGGGGAATAGGAGAATCGAGGGATTGATTAGCCAGGGAAGGCTCCTTGGACGAAGTGTGATTCTAGTAGGGCATTGCAGGTAAGGAGAGAGTGGTCTGTCCAGTATTAAAAGGGAGATATGGAAAGGAAGGAAATTCCACACCAGTGGGAGGACGTGGTTACGGATTGGCTGCGAGATAGATAAGTAGGTTGATATTCTAGGAGTGAAGTGTGTGGGCTGGGTTATAACAGAAGATCAGTGAGGGAAGGTAGGAGGGGGAGAGCTGAGTGAGGGTTTTAAAACTGATGATAAGGACTTTGATGCTGAGCTGGATAGGCAGCTGCTGTTGGGCTTCTTTGGGTTTTCTGAATGGTTTTTCAGAAAAATGATGCAGGCAGCAGAGTAAAGTAAGGACTGGAGAGAGGAGAGCCAGGAGGTAGAGAGGTGAGGGAGGAGTCTCATACAGTAATCAAGGTGAGATAGGAGAAGTGCTTGGATCAGCCTAGTAGCAGCTTGGGTGAAGAGAAAGTGGTGAATTCTAGAAATGATGTGAAGGTAGAACTGATACAATACCATCTCATTGCATTGTGCTCTCCCAAGCACTTAATACTGCACCACTAAATAAAACTGTTTATTGAATATGTGGGTTGAATGAGAGAAATGTGTTAAGGATAGCACTGAGGTTATGGGCTTGTGAGACAAGGATGGTGGTGTTGTCTATAGTGATGGGAAAAGTCAGGGGGAAAGCCAGGGTTTGGGCAGGAAGATGTATTCAGTTTTGGACCTGTGAAATTTAAGGCATCAGTGGGACATTCAGTAGAGATGTCCAGGAATCAGGAGGAAATGTGATACTTCAGGGAAAGAGTAAAGTTGGGGCTGGAAGGGTAGATATGGAATTCTCCCACAAGGAGATGGAGGTAGAAGTTATGGAAGTGAATGAGTTCTCTACAGAAGTGGATGTAGATGGAAAATATAAGGGGACCCAGAACTGAATCTTGAGGGACTCCTACAGTTAGAGAGTGAGACATAGAGGTCTGAGAAAGAGTGTCCAGAATGGTAGGAGGAGAACCAGGAGAGGACAATGTCAGTGGTGTCAAGGTTAATGTTTCCAGAAGAATGGGGTGGTTCACAGTGTATCAGAGGCAAGCTGTGAGGTCCAAGAGGATTAAGAGCAGAGTAGGGTTGAAGAGGTTAGAGAAGAATGGCAGGATGGAGATGGGGAGATAACTGGAGGGTGCCATGGGGGTTTTTTGTTATTTTTTTAGGATAGGGGCTATATAGGCATGTCTGAAAGCAGTGGAGAAAGAGCAATTGGAAAGTGAGTGGTTGAAGATGGCAGACATGGAGGGAAGAAGGGAGGGGCCAAGTGTTCTAATAAGGTGAGAAGGGATTGGCTCAGAGGTGCAAGTTGAAGGGGGTAGAATTTGAGGAGGTAGGAGATTTCCTCTTGAGATTTGGCTGGGAAAGATAATAATAATAATAATGATAGCATTTATTAAGCACTTACTATGTGCAAAGCACTGTTCTAAGCGCTGGGGAGGTTACAAGGTGATCAGGTTGTCCCACGGGGGGCTCACAGTCTTAATCCCCATTTTACAGGTGAGGTAACTGAGGCACAGAGAAGTGACTTGCCCAAAGTCACACAGCTGACAATTGGCAGAGCCAAGATTTGAACCCATGACCTCTGACTCCAAAGCCCGTGCTCTTTCCACTGAGCCACACTGCTTCTCGATGTGAAGTGGGTTAGATGTGAGTGGGTTAGAGCTGGTTGCCTTGCCAGTGGTGCATATGGACCCTGAAGCTGAGTAAAGATGGAATGATTCAAGTAATTGGCCCACAGTACTGTGTTTGGTTTTGTTTTTTAACGGGAATTTGTTAAGCACTTACTATGTGCCAGGCACTGTGGTACATGGAAATCACTGGCTGCCCTAGTGTGTCTGGATCTACCTTCATCCCCAGCGGCATCGGAGTAGACTGAGCACGAGTGGCCCGGGCACTGGGTGGGACAGACAGAAGGAGGAGAAGACTAAAACTTTGCTCTCCTTGTAGTGCCACTTCTTGATTCACCACTTTCAGTGCCCAGTACACTTCATCTCCATGCATGGGCGTTCAAAAATACTGTCACCATGTGTCCCATCTGCTATTTTTTTTATAGAATTACATGTTCTGTGCCAGGCACCGTAGATACAAGTTAATCAGGTTGGACACAGTTCATGTACCACATGAGGCTCACAGTCTCAATCCCCACTTTCTGGATGAAGTAACTGAGGCACAGAGAACTTGAGTGACTTGCCCAAGTTCAGCCAGCAGACAAGTGGCAGAGTCAGGATTGGAACTCTGGTCTTCTGACTCTCGGGCCTGGAACTCTGGTCTTCTGACTCTCGGGCCTATGCTCTTTCCCCTAGGCTATGGTACTTATATTGTATCTACCCTAGCCCTTAATACAGTGTTAGGCACAGAGTAAGTGCTTTACTAATATCATTACTACTATAGTATAAATATATATTTATACAATATATTGTATTCTCCCAGGCACTTAGCATGGTAATCTACATGCAGTAAACACTCAAATACCATTGACTGATGCTATTACTCTCAAGGAGTGACTTTCTGGATTTAATAAAAATAATAATAATTTTGGTATTTGTTAAGCAATTACTATGTGCAAAGCACTGTTCTAAGTACCAGGGAGGATACAAGGTGATTGGGTTGTCCCATGTGGGGCTCACAATCTTAATCCCCATTTTACAGGTGAGGGAACTGAGGACCAGAGAAGTTATGTGACTTGCCCAAAGTCACACAGGTGACAAGCAGCGGAGTTGGGATTTGAACCCATGACCTCTGACTCCCAAGCCCGTGTTCTTTCCACTGAACCACACTGCTTCTCTGAGAGCTGCTTAAATGTCCTGTATCCATCAGCACTAGCAGAATTCAAGGAGCCCTGGAAGATAAAAGGCTCAGGTACTGAGGGAAGGCTGGGAAGAGCCCCCGATTCTCTTTATCCACAGGACTCTGTTTCTTCCGGATTCTAGATAGAAATTCTAGTCGGGCTTTGGACTTGTGAAGACAGCTTTTACTACATAAATAGCTGATCTGTAGGCAGATAGTGAAGTGTGAAATACCACCCCAGGGATTTCATTTGAATAGGATTTCTAGCCCAGACTTGAGCAGTGAAATGCTACGGGCTTCCAAACAAAGAGATAGGGTGGGACTCACAAAAGACCCTCTCCTCTGCCCCTCTTTTCCTCCTCTGTAGGAAAAGTTGAGATGAGGGTGGGAAAGGAGAGGGTGTGGAGTTGGTGGGGTACAGTGGGAAGCAGCTTGCAGTAATGGATAGAGCACAGCCCTGGGAGTCAACAGGTCATGGATTTTAGTCCCTGCTCTGTCACTTGTCTGCTGTGTGGCCTTGGGCAAATCACTTAACTTCTCTGAGTTTCACTTACTTCATCTGTAAAATGGGGATTAAGACTGTGAACCACAAGTGGGACAGAGACTGTGTCCAAGCTGATTTGCTCGTATCCACCCCAGTGTTTACTAGTAGTATTAGAGTGGAGAGATAGAGAAGAAAATTGCTTACCTGAACCCAGCTGGTGACCTTCAGTGAGTTCACGGCTAGCCCAGCTACTTAGCTCTGGGGTAGATACAAGCAAATTGGGTTGGACACAGTCCCTGTCCCACATGGGGCTCATAGTCTTAATATCCATTTTATATATGAGGAAACCGAAGCACAGAGAATTGCAGCGACTTGTTCAAGGTCACACAGCAGACTAGTGGCAGAGCAAGGATTAGAACCCAGGTCCTTCCGACTCCCCAGTTCATGCTCTGCACATTAGGCCACACTCCTTCCATCCCCACACCTCTGCCATGTAAGTCTCTTCTAAATCCAATCTCTGCCCATCTGGCCTTGCCCATCACCCTGGCCTACACCCCATCAACCCCGCCTTAGGACAATGCCAGAAAATGGACGCTATTATACCCCCAAATATGATTTCCCCAACTGCTCTTTCAGGGTTGTTGTGATCAGAAGTGTCTACTGATGAAAAACCTCTGAGCTCCGCTTCTTCCTACTGCCTGTTACGGAACAGACAGTCTTGTGTATAAATGTTTATCAGAACTGTCAGGATCTTGTGGATGAAAATTGGCATTTCTATTCTTTATCCCTCAGTGACTCACACACACACACATTTGTCCTTTGACTCATCCAAATTTTTTGACATAAATCTTCAGAGTTTGAAGACAAAATGCTGTAGAAACAAGTCTGGTAACTACAAAGGCTTATTCTATATCAGGTCTAAAGAATAGGTGTAGAAACACAACATATACCAAAAAGATGTCTCTTATCTCCTTCCTTCCTCCCCTCATCGCTTTCCATGCTTACTACTCTTTTCTATTTCCCTGACATTCACTTTTACTTCCATTCTTCACTGTCCCCCCTGGCAAGCAGGAAACTCAAAGTGGATTTCATTCTTGAAAAGAGACCCTCAAAACAAAACAAAGAGGGGGAGTCTGCAGCATAATTTAGAATTTGGGGGCTTACCCAGAGACACAGCCTGGCAGAGGTCCTCATTTAAGGGTGGAAAGAGGTTGCTGGCCATTACACTTGGAGCATGTTTCGTAAGTTTCTGCATCAGATTATTTATTACTCCCAAACACAATCTCCCTCTAGATTGCTTCAATTTCCTTTTCATCTCTTTGCATTGCTCTAAGAACCCACCTATTTCCATTCATCAATCATTGGTATTCATTAAGCACTTACTATGTTTAGAGCACTGTACTAAGCACTTGCCCCCTCTCAGGGTCACACCTCAACTACAAGAGGGAGAGTCAAGCAGACACATATCCATTCCATTCCTAGCTTGGGAAGTGGCTAGCAAGTGGAAGGCATTCTGCCACAAGTCAAAACTCACCTGTGCTGGGCAGCAGCAGCAACACAGGAGAAAGTGGAGATTCAAGTTCACTGTTCAGAAGAAAGCAGTGGTAAACCACTTCCATATTTTTAACCAAGAAAAAATTATATGAACCCACTAACAGAACAATTGCAGATGGAGGTGGGACGTTCTGGGAGAGATGTGCCCATGGCGTCATTATGGGTCAGAGACGACTCCACAGCATAAGACTAGATTAACTACAATACAGTTGGTAGAAATGACACCTGCCTTAGATTGGCAGCATGGCTCCATGGAAAGAGCGTGGGCTTTGGAGTCAGAGGTCATGGGTTCGAATCCCAGCTCTGCCACGACAACCGTGTGACTTTGGACAAGTCACCTAACTTCTCTGGACCTCAGTTACCTCTGTAAAATGGGGATTAAAACTGTGAGCCCCACATGGGACAACCTGATTACCTTGTTTCCCCCCAGCGCTTAGAACAGTGTTTGGCACATAGTAAGCACTTAATAAATGCTATTATCATTATTATTATTATTGGGTGTCCTGTGTCAGGCAGGGACTGTCTGCTCTCATTATACAGACTTTGAGCACTTAATACCTAGTAAGGGCATAATACATTCTCTTATTACTACTAAAGTCAGTAAGTACTGTATCTTGCCTGTGTTTAATTTTTGAAGTTATAACAATAATTTCACTGCAGGAATATCATATATGCAGCCACCCTGGGAGAATCTAGAGCTTCAAGAAACACAAGAATCCACCATCCATCTCCTCTTTCCCCTAGTACCCTGAGATAGGATGGTCAGTAGTGAAAACATTTATCTTGATTTATCCATCCTGTTTAGAACCTGTCCAGGATTAGGAGCTGTCAAATTATTCTTGGAGATCAGCTCACCAGTCCTGTTTGGAAGTTCTCCCTTTTATTTAACTTAAGTCCCTCCTGCTTGGTCCTGATAGGGCATGGGGAACAACTGGCATGGCATCTTCCCCCTAAAAGCTTCATACATAATGGTCATTCACAGGCTTCTCATTTCCAGACTCATGTTCTATCTGTGGTCCATTCTCTCTGACCATTGGATTGTTTTCAGTAGGCCCACATCTGGGAAATTTCTTTCCCTTTGTAGAATTGGTAATTTATTTCATCCTTATATCTCCTTCCTTCCACTTGCCCACATGGAACGTTTCATTCCCAAGCCACAAATACCCATCTGGCAGGTAGTTCATCTGAGCTAAAATTGGGTGCAACTTTATTCTTATCCAAGGACAAGCAGTATTGCCTAGTAGAAAAAGCCCTGGCCTGGGAATCAAAGGACCTGGGTTCTAATCCCAGCTCTGCCACTCACATGCTCTGTGTCCTTGGGAAAGTAGTGTAGTTTTTCTGAACCTCAGTTTCCTCATCTGTAAAATGGGGTACTACTTTAAGAGCTAGGGTAGATACAAGGTTGGACACAATCCCTGTCCCACATGGGGCTCACCATCTTAATATCTATTTTACAGATGTGGGAGTTGAGGCACAGAGAAGTTAAGTGACTTGCCCAAGGTCACAGCAGACAGGTGGCAGATGCAGATAAGAACCATGGTCCTTTTGACTCTCAAGTCCATACTGATTAAAGACCTGTTCTCCCTCTCCTTTAGACTACACGCCCTGTGTGGGACAGACAGTCTGACATTATCTTGTACCTTTCCCAGAGCTTAGTAATAATGATGGCATTTATTAAGCGCTTACTATGTGCAAAGCACTGTTCTAAGCGCTGGGGAGGTTACAAGGTGATCAGGTTGTCCTACTGGGGGCTCACAGTCTTAATCCCCATTTTACAGATGAGGTAACTGAGGCCCAGAGATGTTAAGTGACTTGCCCAAAGTCACACAGCTGACAATTGGTGGAGCTGGGATTTGAACCCATGACCTGACTCAAAAGCCCGTGCTCTTTCCACTGAGCCATACTGCTTCTCTAATAATGATGGCATTTATTAAGCGCTTACTATGTGCAAAGCACTGTTCTAAGCGCTGGGGTAGATACAAGGTAATCACGTTGTCCCACCTGGGGCTTACAGACAATCCCCATTTTACAGAAGAGGTAACTGAGGCACAGAGAAGTTAAGTGACTTGCCCAAAGTCACACAGCTGACAAGCGAGTGCTTGGCACGTAGTAAGCACTCAAATACCACTATTATTATTCTGATCATTTCAGGCAAGAGCCTAGAATCACAAACACTTATCCCACAACATCCCTTTCCTGAGGAAGAAGATACTTCATTGTCCAGCATTTCCCTGGCTATTGCCACTCACCATCAGGAGTGAATCAATCAAATCAATGATAAAGAGGTATACAGGCCATGATGGCATAGACAACTCACCCAACTGAACTTTCCAAATAAAACCTCCCCTTGGAACTGTGGTGGGAAATCTGATTCTCTCCAAAGTAGCTGCACACCAAACAATAAAGAAAAAGGCAATTTTCACTCTCTTCATTTTCCCAGGACACTACACAGTGGTAAGATAAACACCAAAGAAGCAGCATGGCTTAATGAAAAGTGCACACACCTGGGAGCCAGAGGACTTGGGTCCTAATCCCTGTGGGACCTTGAGCAAATCACTTAACTTCCCTGTGCCTCATTACCTCATCTGTAAAATGAGGATTAAATTCTCACAGTCCCTCTTACTTGGACTGTGAGCCCCAAGTGGGAAAGGGACTGTGTCCGATCTGATTATCTTGCATCTACCCCCAGAGCTTAGTACATTGCCTGGCACATAGTAAACCCCTAAGTAACATGTGAGCCCACTGTTGGGTAGGGACTGTCTCTATATGTTGCCAATTTGTACTTCCCAAGTGCTTAGTACAGTGCTCTGCACACAGTAAGCGCTCAATACAATTGATGATGATGATGATGAAGTCAGTGGGAAACTCTCAGGATTAACCGTGTAATAACCTGCTCATAGCATCTGATAGAAAAGCAGAGAGAAATAGTCAGACATAATAATAATAATAATGGCATTTATTAAGCACTTACTATGTGCAAAGCACTGTTCTAAGTGCTGGGGAGGTTACAAGGTGACCAGGTTGTCCCACGGGGGGCTCACAGTTTTAATCCCCCTTTTACAGATGAGGTAACTGAGGCACAGAGAAGTTAAGTGACTTGCCCAAAGTAACACAGCTGACAACTGGCAGAGCTGGGATTTGAACCCATGACCTCTGACTCCAAAGCCCCTGCTCTTTCCACTGAGCCATGCTACTTCTCTAGATGGCCCTTTTGCTAAAGGGAAAATGTCCTCTCTTTCTTAGCAGTTAATCTCACCTAACCCAATTGGAAGACTGAGAAATAGAACTAATTGCAAATCAGGTTTGTCAAAGAAATCACACCTTACCTTACTGGAAATGTCTAAGTGTCTCACAAGAGCAAGCCCACCAAATGCAGTCACTAATTATGAACAGTTTAAAATGGAAGTTTTCCTTCCATTGCATGGCCATCTGCTTCAGCAGGCTGCTTTTTCAGCTCAGAACTATCAAGAATCTGTAGTTGAAGAGTCCTGTCCAAAGGCACACGATTCTTATCAGGAAATTTGATTACCACAGACCCTCTCTAAAACTGACAGGTGTGTTCCCAAAAGAGCTGTTATCAGCAAAATGCACCTCTGAAAGCTATTGTTTTAAAGGAAAAAAAAAAAAATCGGGAAATGCAACTAAACCTTCCCCCACAACATATTGTTAATGAAAACAAGTGAAAAGAAAAAAGGTCTGTGGATGGAGAATGAACTTGCAGCCCCTCATTATCACCCTAACAGTAATTCTGCTATTCATTAAATGCTTACTTTGTGCCAAGCATTGTGCTAAGCACTGGGGTAGACTCAGTGTATGTAGACAGGCTGCAGTCCCTGTCCCACATAAGGCTCAGAGTCAGATGAGGAGGGAAAACCAAATATTTTGCCTTCTTCTGTTTTACAGATGAGGAAGCTGAGGTACAGTGAAGCTGTGCCTTACCCAACATCACCCAGCGGGCATGTGACAGGGCCAGAATTAGAATACAGCTCCTCTAACACCCAGGCTTTGCTCCTTCCACTAAACCACACTGCTTATCCCATGATTCCACATATTTAGAAGTACTGGTAGTAAAAGCAATGGCATTTGCTTAATGCTCATCAATAAATTTTTAAGCACTCACTTTGTGCCAGGCACTATATTAAGTGCTGGGATAGATACAGGATAATCCTTTTCTCTACTCCCAGTCCCTCCTGCATCACACTGACTCGGTCTCCTTATTCATTCCCTCATCCTAGCCACACAGCACTTGGATTCATATTTGTAATTTACTTATTCATATTAATGTCTGTTTCCCCCTCTAGACTGTGAGCTCATTGTGGGCAGAGAATGTGTCTATTGGTAACATCATACTCTCCCAAACAGTACGGTGCTTTGCACACAGTAAGCGCTCGATATGATTGGCTGAAAGGTTGTACACAGTCCTTGTCCCCATATGGGGCTCAGTCTCACCCCATTTTCTAGATTAGGTAACTAAGGTCCATAAAAGTGAAGTTCCTTGCCCAAGGTCATACAGCAGACAAGGCATGGAGCAGAGATTAGAACCCAGGTCCTTCTGGCTCCCAGGACCATGTTCTAGAGCACTGAACTAAGTGTTTTGGAGAGTCCAATATAAGAGTTAGTAATAATAGTAATAATAATAATGGTATTTAAGTGCTGACTATGTGCAAAGCACTGTTCTAAGCGCTGGGAGGAATACAAGGTGATCAGGTTGTCCCACATGGGGCTCACAGACTTAATCCCCATTTTACAGATGAGTTAAGTGAGGCACAGAGTAGTTAAGTGGCTTGCCCAAGGTCACAGCTGACAAGTGGTGGAGTCAGGATTCAAATCCATGACCTCTGACTCCCAAGCCCATGCTCTTTCCACGAGCCATGCTGCTTTTCCATAGTAAGCACTTAAATACCATAATTATTATTACTATTATTCCCTTCCCACAGTGAGCTGTATTGATTGATCCTTAAGGACTATGTCTACCAACTCTGTTGTATAATAATAATAATAGTGATATTTAAGCACTTACTATGTGCCAGGCACTGTACTAAGCATTGGGGTGAATACGAGAAAATTGGATTGGACACAGTCCCTGACCCATGGTGGAGCTCACAATCTCAATCAATTGTACTCTCCCAAGCACTTAGTAAAGTGCTCTGCAGCCAGTAAATGCCAATGATAGATTGATTCATTATGCTCAGTTGCTTTTCCTACCCTCTTTTACCCCTGCTAAGCTAGCTATAAGCTCCTTAATGGCAGGGATTGTGCCTACCAACTATACTGTACTCTCTTTGGGGCCTAGTACAGTGCTCAATAAATACCAATGATTGATCGTTCTACTATACTCAGTTGCTTCCCCTACCTGCCTCTGTCTTTTGCTAAACTGTAAGCTCCTAGAAGGCAGGGTTGGAGCCTACCAACTCTATTGAACTCTTAGTCCCTAACTCTGCATATAATAGGCACTCTGTAAATATTACTGAATGACTGATCAGAGGCCAGGGGGCTTGTACAGTTCTCAGAAACTCTCAGGCCTCAGGGATCCTGGTTGAGAGACACTCGGGTTGGGGTGAAGTGTTGGTGGGTGAAGGAGAGGGCTGGAACTTTGAGATATTGCTGTCAGTGAAGCTCATAATTGACACACTGGTCTGGGATAGCCAGAAAGTTATCCTCACTGTCTGAAACACCTACCTGTTGGAACCCAAAGTCACTGGGAAAGAAGTCCTTCCAAGCTAAGGATGAGAGGAGGGGAGGGCCACTGCAAGACTGAAGCAGAGACAAGGGGATTCGAGGAAAATTAAAAGATTCTTATTAGTAGTAGTAATACTAATAATAGTGACATGTATAAACCTCTTAATGCCATGTGTTGTACTGAATGCTGGGGTAGAAAAAAACTATTCCGGTCAGACATGGTCCCTCTCTCTCTCTCATGGGGCTCACGGTGTAAGTAGGTGGGATAAGTATTAATCCGCATTTTACAGAGGAAACTGAGGCACAGGAGAAGTAAAGGGACTTTCCCAAGTTGCAGCGCTGAGGTTAGAACTCAGGGCCATGCTCTGTCAACTAGGACAACCTAATTCTCTTACTCCTTGTGCTCAGGGATGTCTACCAACCTTATTGTATTGTACTTTCCCCAAGTGCCTAGTGCTTACAGAGCTCTGCCCCAGTAAATATTTAAACACACACCCCATTGATTAACAGTTATAAGCTCCTTCCCTGCTGTGGATCATTTCTACCAATTCCACTGTATTGTACTCTAGTGATCTAATGAACTCATGATCTGATAATAAAATGCACTCTAATCACTGTATTCAAATCAATGTAAGAACTTCAGAGGTTGAGGAGGCACAGAAGGAAAGTGTTTAAATAAGCTTTGCTGTGGTATCTGAAGTTGAGATACCACTGCAAAGCGGCACTAGCATTCCATAACCTGAGAGAGCAAAGTAGTACTGTAACAGGAGATGGCTGGACTACCCAGAACAAAGGAGAAAAGTTAGGCAAAAAAAGAACACAGATGTTCACTGAAAGCAGCTTATCTTTGGTTTGAAAAAATTTCCTGAAAAGTAGAAATGGGAACCATCCAAATGTATCTTCTACCCATATCCACCTTTCAAAATAGCATCTTCCAGTCCATATAGCCTCAACATGTTTGGGCACCAAACCTAAACTCATCCTGACTGACCCTGCTGGCCCTTCTTGGTTAATGTGGTGGATGTAGGACTCTAATCAAAACCTACCCAACAGTGTTTGACAATTTATCTAAATGAGAAACGGTGAAATTAATTACCATGGTCTAATTCTGAAAGAGGCCTTTTACTAATTTGGTCCACACTCTCCATTGGTGATGGAAATAATTGCTCCGTGACAGATTAATGAAAAGTTCCTCGTGGAGGAGGATGGGAGGAACAGTGGTGGAGTGATTAAAAACAAATTATAAAAGAAGTGATTCTGTGTTTCGGAGCAGGGAAGACAGACTGCTCTCAGTGGCAAATGCGACACACAAGAGCCCCTAATATTTAGCTATTGTGGCACTTTTGGGGGTGGGGTGGGAGGGGGGTGTTGTTGTCTGGGCAGGATATTAAAGCCATTTAACTCAGCTGGGGAGAGTACAGTCTAAATGATATCACTCCCTAATTGATGCAAGTAGTAAATCAATTTCCATAATAATCCAATCACAGATACCAATCAATCCCTAATGCATGCAATGTAATCTTTAAAGAACTCCAAGTCATTAAGATCCCTGAAGAAGTAGGCCATCTTTAGGCATTAATTACCTTCAATCATTGTTCAGTCAAGATGGAAGGATAATTTCACATTAATTTAAATGATCAAAGGGAATTCAATTTTCCTTTGGTCCCAAGAATAGAGGTGGTCTAAGTGTTAATGACTGTCAGAGGATAGGCCTTCTATTAACCTCACAAAGGGTATTAACCACTGAACTGATGTGGAATTATGCCCACACCAGATCCTTAGCTCTTCCTCAATCCCATCATTTCTCCATCTCCCTCTATTTCTCTTTTGATATGCAATCTTATTTGAGCGTTTAGGAGAGTACAACACAAGTGGAAATTATCCCCAAATCAACAAACCATTAACATGTAATCCAAGCCTCCTCCTCCTCCTCTTTTTCCCCTCCACTCTTTCTCTTTCTCCTCCTCCTCCCACCTTATTTTTATGGGGAGGATGAGCCAGAAAAGAAGCCCCAGTGAAACTAGTAGAATCAGGTTTAACCACCTTTCCCAGAAATTTCACGAGGCTTTTTCCATGTGTTGAACTGCCAAAGTCCTCCTAAACTACCAACCCACATTCTAAGAAAGAATAAATAAGCAGGTGTTGGCAATAGTGTTTTAACATGGGACACTGTGTAGATGAGGAATGTTCTATGATTCCAGATCAAGTTTCCTGGTAGGCAGAAAGGGAGTCCATACAGCCCCAATCCTGCCTGTTTTATATTTCATCCGTCTCTAACTCTGCACAAACAAAAAAAAAGAAAGAGAGGAAATTGTGCATTGGCTGAAAGAATCTGTTCCCTTTGGAAATTTCCTGCATCTTCTTATTGTCTGAAAGCTACATGCTAGTCCAGAGGTATCGGGGAATAGGATGAAGTAAGAGAAGCAGTACAACCTAATGAAAAGACCATGCACCTGGGAGTCAGCGGACCTAGGTTCTAATCCTGACTCTCCCAATTGCTTACTGTGTGATTTTAGGCAAGTCACAACTTCTGCATGCCTCAGTTTTCCTGATGTCCCTCCTAGACTATGAGCTCAATGCAGGACAGGGACTATGTCCACCTAATCAACTCTAATGTACCCCAGGGCTTAGAACAGTGCCTGCCACATAGTAAGCACTTAAATACCAGTTTGCAGGCACCCTCTCAGTCTCCCAGTGGGTGAGTGGGCTCATCTCTTTCCCTGCCTCCCCCCCACCCAACTTGAGCCCAATTTCCCCTCATACTCCCCAAACCCACCCACCACCACTTAAAGGAGGGATTCAATACTATTTTAGCACCTACTCTGTGCCAAACGTACAGAGCCCTTGGATGGGGACATAGAGTAAACAATCTAGTTGAGGGAAATAGGCATGAAAAGAAGCTGCAGGTAGGAGGAAATAATCGAGAGTAAATAAATGTGCATAAGTATAATGGATGAATACTCAAGTGCTTAGGTGACTGGGAAGTGCTGAAGAAATGGGGGAGAAATAGGGTGGGGAGACTAGATTAGTGGCAGAGGGCCTCCTGGGGGAGATGTAATTGCAGAAAGGCTTTGAAGATGGGGAGAGTGGTGTTTTGCAGGATGTGAAGGGAGAGGCAGAAAGGTGGGAGTGAGAAAGAGGTAGGTAGTGAGAGAGGAGAATGAGTCACAGAGATAAGGTTGGTATGAACAGAATGAAACTTGACAGTTGGGAGGCAGTGGAGCATTAGGAAAACAGTGTGGCCTAGTGGAAAGACCCCAGGCCTGGGATTCAGAGGACCTGGGTTCTAATCCCAGCTCCATCACTAGTCTGCTGTGTGACCTTGAGCAAGTCACTTCATTTCTCTGTGCCCCACTTACCTCATCTGAAAATGGTGTTTAAGACTGAGCCCCGTGTGGGTCAGGGACTGTGTCCAACCTGATTATCTTGTAACTGACCCACTGCTTAGTATAGTGCCTAGTACACAGTAACCGCTTAACAAATACATTTAAAAAAAATAAAAGAATGGGTAAGCTAGAGGAAAAGTACGTAGGAGAAAGCTGGCTGTGGGACTTGAAGTCAGTGGTCGGGAGTTGTTGTTCGATGTGGAGAGGAATGGGAAGCCATTGAAATCACTCTGACAGCATACAGTAAACTGGAATATTCAAGACTCACCTGCCAGCCATTCTCGTGCTAATCTAAGAAAGCCTTCACACCTTTGTTTGTGGAACTAAATGCCTGACATTCAAGTCAATAAAAACCTTTTCACACATTTATTCAAAGAGCCTATTCTTGTTGGCTAAAAAAAAATTCCCTGTGTGTGCCTCTACTGATATTGACTGGCATTGCCAAAATTTTGTACTCAACTAAAAGAGTTATCCTTTGATTCCTGAATCTCATCTGCCTCAAGTGAAACAAAGCAATGAACAGAAAAAGTTAAAACCTTTGGGTCTTTTGGGGAAATTTTGCATAAGAGCAGTGATTTTCTCTTCCATTCAAACACAGCTTGATGTTATGACAGCTCTGTGCAGGCCAGGGAACATGGTACAATACTAGTTGGTAGACCTCTCAAGTGCTTGATGCAGTGCTCTGCACACTGAGAACTCACTAAATACCACTAAGTTCATTTAGCAGGAGTTTTAGCTGCCCTGAGAAATTCAGCAAGATATTTAGGGTAGCCGATAGTGGGATGGGTGGTCAAATTAGAACTATTGCTCCTGTCTGACCCTTTTTTTAGTAGCATTTATTAAGCATTTACTGTGTGCAAAGCACTGTTCTAAGCGCTGGGGAGGTTACAAGGTGATCAGGTTGTCCCACAGGGTACTCACAGTCTTAATCCCCATTTTACAGATGAGGTAACTGAGGCCCAGAGAAGTTAAGTGACTTGCCCAAAGTCACACAGCTGACAAGTGGTGGAGCTGGGATTTGAACTCATGACTTCTGACTCCAAAGCCCGTGCTCTTTCCTACTGAGCCATGCTGCTTCTCATCTTGTCACTGTTGGAGTGAAGTGAAGCCATGTGATCGGTCCAGTTGCAGCCACATATGAGTGAGGGATCTGAGAGCTGGAGTCAAATGTGCTTGGAACTCAGACTACAAGCATCATCAAGCAGCTTTGAGACAGTGGTTCAGGAACTGCTAGATAGACAGGACTGTACCCTAGAGACAACACACACTCAAGCCATGGAAATGATTGTGTGCCTAGGCTAGGGATTCAGATCTCCACAAAATGGGGATGCAAAGTCTGAAGAAAGTGAGTCACAAACCAGCCTACACTTGGGGAAACAGCACCTGGGAGTCAGAGGACCTGGGTTCTAATTCCAACTCTGCCTTTTGCCTGCTGTGTGACCTTGGGCAAGTCACTTCACAGAAGCACCTCAGTTTCCTCAGCTGTAAAATGGGGATTCAACACCTGTCTACCTCCTACTTAGATTAAGCACCCCATCTGGAACAGGAACTGTGACCAACCTGATTAATGTATATCACTCCAGTGCTTAAAAATCTAGTAAGTGTTTGTAATCAATGTCATAATTTATCAGCAACTAGAGAGGCTCTAGTCATTTGTAAGTGAAGAAACCAGCTTCTTTTCCTGATGTGCTTTTCAAACAAATCCACAGCAGTTATGAGAAGAGAGTCAAAATGTCTTCATGAATGACTCCAAAATGCCAGGATAAGCCTGGAGAAGCAGTATGGCCTAGGGAAAAAGAGCACTGGCCTGAAAGTCATGGGACTTGAGTTCTAATCCCAGATCTGCCACTTGCTTGATGGATTACCTTGGGCAAGTGGAACAGGGACTGTGTCCAGCCTGATTAACTTGTATCTACCCAGCGCTTAAAACATAGTAAGTGCTCAACAAATGCCATCGCAATGACTGCTGTGCTTCAGTTTCTTCATCTGTAAAATAAGGATTAAATATCTGATCTCCCTTCCCCTTAAACTATGAGCCCCAAAGATTGTATCTACCCCGGCACTTAATAAAGTGATTGTCACATAGTAAGCACTTAAACACCACAATCATTATTAAACCCTAACCACAACCAAAGGTTTTCCATGGAAACAGATGAATTTTGCTGCATAACTAAGATGCTGTCCAAAGAGGCAAAATGTCAGTGATATTTACTGAGCACTTATTGAGTGCATTATTATGAATTTGGGAGAGTACAGCTGAGGCAAACAACAGTTTCCCTACCCTTGAGGAATTTTTAATCCAACAGGGGAGTCAGAGAAATTAATTATTTACAAGACAAACAACTGAAAGATAATGGGTGGCAGCAATCAAGCTCCCTATCAAGTTCAAATGTAAGAAAATAAGATTTATAGACATGGTGAAGTACAGTCTCAAAATCTGATGACAGAATTTCCCAAACATGATGATGATGGTACTTAACAGCTTATTATATGCCAAGCACTGTTCTAAGCGCCAGGGTAGATACAAGGTAATCTAGTTGTCCCATGTGGGGCTCACAGTCTTAAACACTCAATAAATACTATTAATTGAATGAATCCCCATCTTCCTGATGGCTGAACTTAAGTCCCAATCACTCAATAAAGGGAATTTACATAAAGAAATAGCAATTGTGGTTG
The DNA here is from genome assembly GCF_015852505.1 of Tachyglossus aculeatus. Taxonomy (NCBI): domain Eukaryota; kingdom Metazoa; phylum Chordata; class Mammalia; order Monotremata; family Tachyglossidae; genus Tachyglossus; species Tachyglossus aculeatus. The sequence continues at coordinate 16,482,632 of NC_052075.1, forward strand.
GGGTGGTGACCCACGCTAGGGACAAAAAAGTGTTCCAGGGCCTAGAATGCAACAAGTAGGGGATGGGCAGCCCACAAAAATACAGGACAGATTTATGGCATAAGTAATCATGGTAGAGTACTAATGTTGCTCCTTGGAGGCACATCAGTTGTCACTGGCTACTACAGTCTTTGCTGGGTATGTCTCACGATTTTTGCTGGTTTAGTCCAACTGGAAGAACACTCTTGTGAGGGGACAGGTACTCTGGTCAGAAGCCTTCATCTCTCACCCTACCAGCTCAAGACAGGACTGGTATTTATGACTGCCACTTCCCAGAGCAGAATTCTTTCCACTGGACCAACAACATAAAATCATTTTCTCACAGATAAGTTACAGGTCAGGCAACAAGTGTCTGAATGCAGGCTTGGGTCAAATTTGGCTGGCACTACTACCACATTCAGGCTAGCCAGGTTAAGAAGTGACTGGGATTGTGTCACCCCATTATACCAACACTTGAATTAGCTTCAAGCAGAATTAGCAGACACATTCCCTGCCTTTAACAAGGCTCCAGTCTAGAGGATAAGACAGGCATTAATAATAGATACAAATAAGTAAAGTCCACTGTTATCACATAGTAATATTACTTGTTAAACACTACGGGCCAAGAATTACTCTAAACTCTAGGGTAGATATATGTTAGTCAGACTGAACACAGTTCCTGTCCCACATAGGGATCATAGTCAATCCCCATTTTATAGATAAAATAACTGAGGCTCAGAAAAGACATGTGACTTGTTGAGGATCACCCAGCAGACAAGTGGCATAGCCAAGATTAGAGCCCCGATCCTTCTGAGTCTAGGCCCATACTCTATCCAATATCATCATCAATCATATTTATTGAACACTTACTGTGTGCAGAGCACAGTACTAAGCGCTTGGGAAGTACAAATTGGCAACATATAGAGACAGTCCCTACCCAACAATGGGTTCACAGTCTAAAAATATCAAATCAATCTCAAAGCTCATGCCCAAATCACCCTTTAAAGTAAGTAAATAAATAAATAAAACAGCATACAAAAACTCACCATGGACTTCTTGGGGCCAACACTTCCCTCCACAGCTCCCTTCACAAACCTTTAGACCTCCCCCTGCTCAGTAGAGAGTGACCATTTACCCTTCCTACTTCTGAATAAATAAGCTAAGTACCTAATTGTTGTCAGCTTGGAGTGGTTGTTCTAACTCCTGGGTATGGCTCGAAAAACCTGTTACACCTGAGGCAGATTCCTGAAGTAGCGTGGCTCAGTGGAAGGAGCCTGGGCTTTGGAACCAGAGGTCATGAGTTCAAATCCCAGCTCTGCCACTAGTTAGCTATGTGACTGTGGGCGAGTCATTTAACTTCTCTGAGCCTCAGTTCCCTCATCTGTGAAACGGGGATTAAGACTGTGAGCCCCCCGTGGGACAACCTGATCACCTTGTAATCTTCCCAGTGTTTAGAATAGTGCTTTGCACATAGTAAGAGCTTAATAAATGTCATTATTATTATTATTATTATTATTCCAGAGTTAGCAGGTCAGGGCAGTGGTAAAGTATAGCCAGCTTTTGCCAGTGACCTTCAGGCTGCTTTCTGTAGTGGGAAGTGACTTTTTCAGATGATATTCTTGCTTCCATCCCCCCTTGGTGGCTTTTGTTTGGACATATTATCAAAGTTGAATGGGTATTATTTGAAGAAACCCTCCACCCTCTTCCCTAATGGCAACGATCTCTATACATGGCATCCTTTCATCACATGGCAGCAGCTGTTAATGCAATCCACCGACGCGGCTACTTGAGAAAGAGCTCTGCTTTCATCTTCTCATCCCACCGCATCTCTCTGGATCAAAGAGCTCGGAAAAGGATGAAGCCATCATTTGATGCCAACAACCGGCTGTGCATGTGGGTTGTGGGGGAGTAAAGGAAATATCATGATGTGCCCATCTCCCAGAGGAAACACCGACTGTGTGGAAGGCTGGCGGCCTTTGGGATGGGGACCTACTGCTGAGGGAAATGCCATATTGAAAATGGAATGCCCTTTGCCCTGGAATTCCACTGCATTTCTAGCCAGTTGTTAGATAACTCCTTCGTGGCAGTGACCTTGTCTTATACTTTTATCTTCTGCTCCCCAGTGCCCAGTCCAGTGCTCTGCACCCAGTAGGCATCTAGTATAGTGCTCTAGGCCTCACTGTCTCCCTAGATCTAGTGATAGTGGCTCAAATAGTTGAGCTTTTGCCTCTGAATCACCTCTAGATTCACTGAGTAAACAGCTTTGACACATATGCTGCGTGAACTGCCTGTTCATCGCACGTTACCAAAGCAAACCTCTAATTTATTTGCAGCAATCAAAATAGGGAGCTGCGTGGAAAGTGATCATTCACTGCTGCTCTGCTTTTCCCTAAAAGCAGTTTGAACTCTGTTTCTTGCTTGGTACCTGTTGCTGACAACCTTTGGCAACTCAGCATCCAAACCATGCCGAGAAAGCTGCAGCCTTGGTGCCATGGACATCGAGGTAGGCTAGATCCATCCTGGGGTAGCCAGGGGAGACTTACACCCCCATCTCCTTGCCATGGATGGGCCTGAATGGAGAAACTGCCTTTCCACTTTTAGGCACAATCGATCAATAGACCGATCAGTTACAGCGTGCAGAACACTGTAGTAAGCACTTGAGAAAGTACAATACAATAGAGTGGACAAAGAATGATGATGGTGATCTTTATTAAGCACTTACTATGTGCCAAGCACTGTGCTAAGCTCTGGGCAGGCAAAATAATTGGATCACACACAAGTTCTGTTCCTAAAGGGCTCACACTTAAGAGGGAGGGAGAACATGCATTTTAAGCCCATTTTTTTACTAATGAAGAAAATGAAGCACAAAAAGGTGGAGTGATATACTCAGAAGCAAGCAGAGGCAATTGGGTGGCCTAAGTCACTCCACTTCTCTGGGCCTCGGTTTCCTCATCTGTAAAATGGGGTTTAAGACTGTAAAGCCTATGTGGGACAGGGATTGTGTCCAACATGATCATCTTGTCTACCCAAGGGCTTAGTCCAGGCCCTGACATTCATTCATTCATTCATTCAATCGTATTTATTGAGCACTTACTGTGTGCAGAGCACTGTACTAAGCCCTTGGGAAGTACAAGTTGGCAACATACAGAGACGGTCCCTACCCAACAGCGGGCTCACAGTCTAGAAGGGGGAGACAGACAACAAAACAAAACATATCAACAAAATAAAATAAATAGAATTAATATGTACAAATAAAATAAAGAGTAATAAATACGTACAGACATATATATATATATATATATATATATATATATATATATATATACACAAGTGCTGTGGGGAGGGGAAGGAGGTAAGGCAGGGGGGTGGGGAGGGGGAGGACGGGGAGAGGACATGTAGCAAGTGCTTAACAAATACTCTAAAAAAAGGGACTACATTCCCAGATCAATCATTTTCAGTAAATAATAAATGGTATTTACCGAACACCTACTCTGTACAAAGTCCTGTAGTAAGTGCTTGGGTGAGTATAGTGTGATCTCTGCCCTCAAGTAGCTTGAGTAGATATGATCAGGTCAGACACAGTCCCTGTCCAACATGGGGCTCAGAATCTAATGGGGAAGGAGAACCAGTATTCAATCCCCATTTTACTGATTGAGATAACTGAGGCACAGAGAAGTGAAGTGACTTGTCCAAGGTCACACAGCAGGCGAATGTTGGAGCCAGAATTGGAACCCAGGTGCTCTGACTCCGAGGCCCGTGTCCTTTCTACTCAGCCACCATAACAATTTTATTCTTAGAATGTCCTCCGAGCCATCAGCTTTATTAAACAGCACCATCCCAGCCCACTTCTTCATCGGAAACTTCCAAAGGCAGGGCAGCCTCACAAGAAGGAGCTGCCAATTCAAGCAGAAACTACAAAGCCAAGCACGTTGGAAATGTGTTTTCTCTGAGCCACAGAAAAAGGCATTTCCCACTCGCTTGACCTTGCAGTGATTGTGCGATAATGTCCCTGCTTCTTGCAGCTGCCCTCTCACCAGGCCCTTCGGACCAAGTGGTTTTTTCATTTCAACTCCAGCCGCATGATGAGGGTTTGAGCTTGGCCTTTTCCTCCCCTGCGGCTTCTCTGATACTCTTGCTACAAATCCTCACAGCTACAGTCAGCTTACACCAAGCTAAGAAAATTGCCAAGGAAGATTGTGTGCTCTCACAGTTAGAAACCGAGAAAAAAAAAGTCCATGGATTACCACCAAGCTAAACTCAGATAGACCTTCTAAATCTAATGCCTTACAGTTTTCGGCCTCACTGATAAGTCCTCCTCTGATGCACTTTCAATAATAATTTTGCTAAGGCTGGGATCTTAGTCTCAGGCAATCTCAATCATTGAATCAATGGTATTTACTGAGCATTTATGCTGTGCAGAGCACTACCAAGTGCTTGGGAGAGAGCATTAATAATAATAATAATAATGGCATTTATTAAGCGCTTACTATGTGCAAAGCACTGTTCTAAGCACTGGGGAGTATAGAAGGTGGGGCTCACAGTCTTAATACCCATTTTACAGATGAGGTACCTGAGGCGCAGAGAAGTTAAGTGACTTGCCCAAAGTCACACAGCAGACAATTGGAGGATCCGGGAGTTGAACCCATGACCTCCGACTCCAAAGCCTGGGCTCTTTCCACTAAGCCACGCTGCCTTACAAGAGAGTTGGTAGAAATATCTGTGGTCCCACAACAAGCTTACAGTCTAGAGGAGAAACTTCACTGGAGAGATAACTGGCCAACAACTACGAATTGAGCCAATGAGTAGGAGAGTGGACTTGCTGACAAAATGGTTCAAAAGCATGCATGCTACTTCCTATATTACAGTTAAGTTCAAGGTGAAAGGGCTTGAGTTTCCCTAGTCTAACTTAGAGGGTACACTGTCCAACTACATACCACCGCAATTGTAAGTCACCTTAAATGATGAAAAAAATTATTCAGATAGTCTTCACTTCTCCTATACAGCAGTTTACTTGGGGTCATCACTGTGAAAATGTAGTGCTATAACTCACTTGTCACTACCCATTTTTGCCCAAGACAACTTCCATCCCAATTTCTCTGAAAAGAAATAATATCTAGATTACTGCAGACCCATCCCAAGAACAAAAATATTCCCTGGTAGAGAAACTGAAACAGTCAGGACATCCTACTATCTGGGCAGCCTGCTGTCAAGTGATGCACTGACAGACAATGAAATTCAAAAATGACTTGTGATAGCCAGTGGATCGTGTTAGCTAACACGTTGCTCATCAGATCAGTGGTTTTTCTTGCACATAGACTGTGAGCTCCTTTGTGAGCAAGGAATGTGTCTACTATGTCATACTGTACTTTTCCTAGAGTTTAGGATAGTGCTCTGCAAATGGCAAGCACTCAAATAGATGGATTGATTGACACGTACACCAGTAAGACAAAATTTGTAAAGCAATATCACCACCTCCCTCCCCAATTTACTCCCTGTAACAGCTTTTCCAACTCTTCCCCATGTTTTCAGTGTTGCCTAGGATTTGAATTATTGAAAGAAAGAACAGATTCCCCAGTAATATGTCAAGAGACCTTTAAATGCTTAGTAAGCACTCTAAGGTCTGGCAGCCACCCATGTGAGCATAATTATACCAATGGCATTCATTGAGCACTTACTATGTTATCAGACACTGTGATAAATTCAACACGGTAAACTCAGATGCTGTCCCTCTACTCACAGTCTAAAGGAGAGAGAGGAAAATTATTTAATCCCCATTTTATGGAGGAGGAAACTGAGGCATAGAGAAATAAGGAGACTTGTCCAAGATCACATAGTGGTCAAGTGACAGAGCTAGGATTAGAACACAGGGTTCCTGAGTTTCTGGACCTGTGTTCTTTCCACTAGACCACACTGCTTCCCTCCTCAGTCCGCCCTCAGACCTCTGTGTATTGAACCAGGATTAGAACCCCAACCTCCTGACTCCCAGTCTGCAATACTGAGTGTCTCTTTTTACTTGGAATGGCATAAAGAGGAGGCCATAAGAGATAAGAAACAGTCTCAGACTTGACCATGCTCCCCATAATCAGACGACATGGGAGCAAAGAAGGACCTCTCACAAGTGGTCATGGTTCTTTTATACTGGGTTTTCTCTCTCAGCAGCTCTGCCCCTACCAACCCAAATAGCCTTGCTTGCTGAATCTCTGCAACAAACAATGTAAATCAGTTCTCAGTGGTCTCCAAGAATCCCTCGGCTTGGAGTCACCTGTAGACAACTACAGAGTTGGACTTTCCTGTACAGAACTGTAGGACAAGGTTCTAATGGTTCGCTCCCTGCCAGAAAGTTGTCGTCCCGGCTGATGTGTTTAGGATTTGCTGAAGAGAAGGCTGGAGATTCATGGCTTTGATGGCCCAAGAAAAAACTGGATTCCAAAATCAATCTCCCTGAGAGAAGATTGACCAAGCACAGAATATGATTCCCAACCCGAGTCCAAAATTTGTTTTACCCTCAGCCAGTTTTCGTCGACATGGATTTACTTTAAATTGAAGACAGCTGGAAATAGGAGTAGAATCAATCCAAGTGTTTTTTTCCAGTGGTGCACCTGCCTTGATAAAGCTCACAGCAGAGAGAGTTAGGACAGAGTCAGAACTTTGATTAACTAAAGATGGAAAAGGGGAGTAATAAAGGGTTTGAAAGCATGATGTGGCAGTGGTGGGGGAGGGGGACCACCTCCTCTTCTTTGTCCCTTTGCTATTGGACTCTGAGCAAGATTAGTATTTTAATAAACTGCAGTTTTCTGATTTAAGGCTTATGACTGATAGGCAATCTCGCAGATCTGGATTCTATCGGGTTCTGTCAAGGAAGGGTGGCGTGTCTGGCCTGGAAATGACATGCCTTGGGTTTATTCTCGAAGATGTGGCTGGCATGGAATCTGTTCTTGGAAGATAAGATGAAAATGCCACTGTTCGGTTTCCTCGCCAATGCCTTCCCAGACCCAAGGTGGGGGAGAAGCAGCCACAAACATCAGCGGGAGAAAGGAGGGAGAAAGTCTCAATTGGGAAAACCCAGCTCTTTTCTCTAGACTTGACTGCAGCATCAGCCTCCTCACGGATCTCCCTGCCTCCAGCCTCTTTCCTCTCCAGGCCATACTTTACTCTGCAGCCCAGATAATTTTTCTAAAACATCCTTGATTGTACATCTCTCAACTCCTCAAAAACCTCCAATGTTTATCCATTCTTCTCTGCATCGAGGAGCAACCTCTGAACATTACTTTGAAGTATCCATTCAGTTCTCTACCCTCTATTTATCCTCTCTCCTCTCTCAGTTTACACAATCCACTCCCCTCAAGCTGACCCACTCACCATGCCCAATTCTTGTCTCCATTACTGTCTTCCTCCTGCTCACACCCCTTCTCCAACCTGAAACATCCTCCCCTTTCACATAACCAACTGTACTGCATTGTACTCTCCCAAGTGTTTAGAACAGTGCTTTGCACACAATAAACACTCAATAAGTACCATTGGTTGATTGATTGATTGATCCAGCAGACCACTGCTCTCCCCACCTTCAGAGCCCTTCTGAAATCACACCTTCTCCAGGAAGCCTTCCCTGATAAATATTTAATCACCTATTCCCCACCCCAAATGCCTATTTAGCACTTCTGTATCACCTAGACATTTGGATACTCACACTCCCCAAGCTGTACTTATGTACATTCCTCTTCATACTCCATTGCTTCCCCTTAACTATCACACTTTTTGTGTAAGCTCTTCGAGGGCAGGGATCATGCTTACTAACTCCACTGTATTCTTCCAAGCACTGAGCCCAGCAATGAGAAGCACTCAGTAAATACTATTATATTGACCCACGGAAGTCCTGAGAAGCTGCAATGGAATCAGCAGAGTGGCTAAGTGGAAAGAGCGCGGGCTTGGGAGTCAGAGGGCATGGGTTCTAATCCCGGCTCTGCCATTTGTCTCTGGGGTCACCTTGGCCAAGCCACGAAAGAGCCTGGGCTTTGGAGTCAGAGGTCATGAGTTCAAATCCCAGCTCTGCCGCTTGTCAGCTATGTGACTTTGGGCAAGTCACTTAACTTCTCTGGCCCTCAATTACCTCATCTGTAAAATGGGGATTAAGATTGTAAACCCCACATGGGACAACCTGATCACTTTGTATCCTCCCCAGTGTTTAGAACAGTGCTTTGCACACAGTAAGCACTTAACAAATACCAAAATTATTACTTATTATTATTATTATTATTATTATTATTATTATTATTATTATTATTCCCTGTGCCTCAGTTACCTCACCTGTAAAATGGGGATTAGGACTGTGAGCTCCACGTGGGACAACCTGATTATCTTGTATCTACCCCAGTGCTCAGAACAGTGCTTGGCACACAGTAAGCACTTAACAAATATTATTATAATTATTATTATAATTATCAGTGGGACTACCAAGGAGCGAGGGGGCAAGGGCGGACCTTCACAAGGACTCTTCATCCACTCACCAGCTTGTACCATGGCCCGGCCTGGACCGTGGAGGAAGTGGGAATGGCTCCAGATGGAGAGGCTGACCCAGGAACGTGAGATCCAGGGAGGAAAGGAAAGGAAAGATTGTTGCTTAAAGAGGCAGAAGAAGCTGTGAGCAAAGGAAGGGTTAGAGAGAGCATTCCTGAGGTCAAGTCTCTGAGGTCCCGATGGAGGCTGTCCCCTGTCCTCTCCAATACACTGAACACATATTTCCCCTCATGCTCCATCGGAGTTCATGGCCTCTCCTACACCCGTAAGACCCACCAATCGATCTCTGGGGTCTGAGGGCCCCTCCCATGCCCAAGCCAACTCCTGAGTCCTCAGACAGGTGAGTGAGCCAGGGTCTTCACCTCTACTTTCACCCAGTTGCAATCTTAAACAGCTCTCTGGTTTGGAGCAGAAATATTTCACCACTGTCTTTTATTTTAAAATACAAAATCCCTGAACAAAGACTCTGTGTGTTGGCTAGCCCATGGGAAATACTACCCTAAAACTGCATTTCTTTTGGAGGCTTAGTAGCTCACTGGAATTGACTGATGTTAAGAGATGAAAGGACATGCCATCAGAATCCTCCATGGAGCTCTCCCTCACCGTCCCCTCACTTGCAGACATTACTCCTCTGCTCCTCCGTGCCTGTTCCATTATCTCAGTAACACTTCTGTATGGCTGGAGGGGCTCTAATGGTTCTGGCCATTTCTTCGGAAGAAAGTTTATTCGGTTTGAGGTGTTTCTGCAACACTGGGCAAGATTAACCACCCTCTTCCCTGAAGAGCTTAGATTCCTTTTGAGTTTAATTCTGTGTGGCTGGTTCCTTTGGAGAAGCAAGACGTTCAGGCTATGCTTGAAGGTCCTACTTTAGATATTCCAATTCTGAAGCTTTTCCACTTTAGTGTCAGCACGGGGGAGCTGGATGCAAAGAGGTAGATGGAAAGGACAGCATTTGATCTTTCACCCTCCTGCCTCACCTGCGTGCTTGTTTCTGTGATATTTGGGCATTTGATATTCATCCTAACTCAAACCCTTAGCACTTATGTACGTATCTTTAAATTGTATATTATAAATTATGGATTTATATTAATGTCCATCTGTAGGCTCATTTGTGGGCAGGTAGTGTGACTGCCAACTCTGTTGTATTATACTCTCCCAAATGCTTAGTACAGTGCTCTGCTTATAGTAAGTGCTCAATAAATACCACTGATTGATTGCTTGAATATGAGAACTCTATTCCAGGCAGTGTGGTCTAGTGAAAAGAGAATGGGGCTAAGAGTCAGGAGAAAAAAAAATGGTACTTGTTAAGCACTTCCTATATACCAGGCACTGTACATTAGTGCCTCTGGGGTACTAATCTCTGGGGTAAATACAAGTTAAGTAGGCTGGACACAGTCCCAGACCCACATAGGGCTCATAGTCTTAATCCCCATTTTACAGATGAGGTAACTGAGGCACAGAGAAATTAAATGACTTGCCCAAGGTCACCCAGAAGGCAACTGGCAGAGCCAGCAATAGAACCCAGGGAAGAAGAATGGTCTAGTGGAAAGAGCATGGGCCCGGGAGACAAAGGATTTGGGGTTAATCCCAGCTCTGCCAGTGACCCGCCGTGATCTCCCCATCTCCTGTCTCTCCCACTCCAGTCCATACTTCGCTCTGCTGCCCAGACCATACTTCTAAAAAACCAATCTGCACACACCTCCCCATTCCTTAAGAACCTCGAGTGGCTGCCCATACACCAAAACATCAAAAAGAAACTCCTTTCCATCGACTTCAAAGCACTCAATCATCTCCCCGTCTCCTACTTTACATGTTAACTCCTAGTATAACCCAGGCCACACAAACCGGGGGAACAGTGGGAATCACATCTGGTGTTCATCCCCAGCCGAGCGGGATTTGAACCCATGACCTTTGACTCCAAAGCCCAGTCGCTTTCCTATGAGCCACGCTGCTTTGAGTCCATTTCATTAAACAAATGGCTCTGCTCACTGACTGAAACACAAACAGGGCTTGGTTAATTACCCTGGAACTAAGGTGAAGTCCATCCATTCTCCAAGCATATTCCTAGAAATGAGTCACATTTTGCCAATGGCAGGAAGCCAAGAAGACACTTGCTGGAATCTTCCATCTGCCCATCTGCACAGCAGCCCAGGATGTGCTGTGATTTTAAAGAGCAGCTTGCAATGTCAGAAGCTCTTTGCTTGGAGTGGATTCCAAGGCTGGTGCCGTGTCAGCTGCACCCTTTGAAAATGGATACAACCACTGGGCCAAGGCCAGGGCTCCTTGCAATAGGATAATCGTCATGGTACTTGTTAAGCTCCTATTCTGTGCCCAGCGCTGTTCTAAGCACTGGAATAGATTTTGAGTTGATCAGGTTGGACATAGTCCCTGCCCCACAGGGCTCATGGTCTAAGTAGAAAGGAGTAGGATTTAATCCCCCTTTTCCAGATGAGGTAACTGAGGCAAAAAGAAATTAAGTGATTTACCCAAAGTCACATAGCAGAAATGGGCCAGTTTTGGGATTAGAACCCAGGTCTTTTGACTCCCAGGGCTGTGCTCTTTCCTATAAGCCGCTCTACGTCTCATAGAATATCCTTGGTACCTTCCCTGAGCCTGAAGAAAATCCTACCTGAGGAATAGCCTAATCAATCCCGCACCTCCACAGTTCTGAAACGTTCATGGGTAGGCCAACATATTGATTTGTTTTTAGCTCTTCCTAGGATTTCTCAGTTAATTGCTCATTTGGGTTTTTGCCATTTGTGGTTTATCTATTTTGATTTTCCTTTCCTTGGGCTGAACAAAAATGCCAGTTTGATGGGCAGGGAATGTGTCTGTTACCTTGTTATATTGTACTCTCCCAAGAGCTTAGTACAGTGCTCTGAACCCACAGTAAGTGCCCAAAAAATACAATTGATTGACTGAACCAGGCAGGATCACTGGTTTCATTTTTCTCTTTGTAACCAGTATTCATTCATCAATTGTATTTATTGAGTGCTTAATCTGCCCTTCTGGTATAGATATTACCCTACAGTCTTACCTATCATTGGTTTTTGGGTTGCTGGAGCCTCATGACTCTTTCTTCTTCCCAAGGCAATCACATTTACTACATCAATATCCCGAATGGAAACACCCAAGGGAAATGGACACCCAGGGAAACAGATTGATCTAGAGGACAGAACACAGGCCTGGGAGTCTGAAGGATCTGGATTCTAATCCCTGTTCTTCCACGTGTCTGCTGTGTGACCTTGGGCAAGTCACTTAATTTCCCTGTGCCTTAGTTAAAATGGGGATAAGACTGTGAACCCCATGTGGCAGAAAGCACAAAGACAAAATGGACTCCACAGAGGCTTCCAGAAAATGGGAATGTCGTAACAATGTCATTCAGCACCTAAGTGAGGGTGGGAGATACAAAAATGAGCATTCTCCTCTGTCCTGTTCCCTTGCTACCTGGACTCCCCTCTAGAATGTAAGCTCATTGTGGCCAGGAATGTGTCAGTTCAGTGTTGTACTGTACTCTTCCAAGTGCTTAGTATAGTTCTCTGCACACAGTAAGTGCTCAATAAATATGATTGAATGAATGAATGGATTTGGTACCCACATCGATCCTTCCCTCTTAGACTCCATGTGGGACCCTGTCTGCTTCCGATCTGATTGCATTATATCTATGCCATTGCTTAGCACGGCACTTAGCAGTCCTCCAGACTGTAAGCTCCTTGTGAGGTGGGAACATATCTACTAAATTTGCTACACTGTACTTTCCCAGGTGCTTACTACAGTGCTCTATATTCAATAAGCACTCAATAAATACCAAAGATTGACTGATTGGTATATAGTACATGCTTAAGAAATATTATTATCATCATCATCATTATCATCATCATGGAATGAACACTGCTCTTCTTGGTTTCAGGGTGTGAAATCTGGAAGTCAAACCCAACAATCTTGCCAATGATTTAATCGGTGGTTTCTATCCAACATGTGGGAGACATAGATGCTAGCTTGTTGTGAGCAGGGAATGTGTCTGTTATGTTGGTTGTATTGTACTCTCTCAAGTGCTTAATACAGCCCCCTTCTAGATTGTGATCCCACTGTTGGGTAGGGACCGTCTCTATATGTTGCCAACTTGTACTTCTCAAGCGCTTAGTACAGTGCTCTGCACACAGTAAGCACTCAACAAATACGATTGATTGATCAATTGATTGCTCTGCACACAGAAGGCACTCATTAAATATGATTGATTGATTGATGCTAGCAAAACTCATGAATCGGAGCATCTCCTGACTAAAAATATGCGATTCCCCATGTTCAGGGAACTTTTGACTCAAACCATCTCTGCTAGAGAGGTTGGTCACTTTCTCAAAGATAACCCAGAGTTTGGCAAGATTTGCTTTTCGGTTTTCTCCTTCACTCTCCTCCTCCCCTTGGAGTTAAATGGGCAGGGAATTTATCTACCAACTCTGTTATATTGTACTCTCCTACACACTTAGTAGAGTGCTCTGCCCACAGTAAGCACTCAGTAAATTCAATCGATGAATTGATTAAATCTGAGTCCTTCAGGGAGGCCTTTGGCTACTAAAAATATTCATCTCAACATTCCCTGGACATCAGCTTCCTTCTGCTAAACTGTAAGCTCCTTGCAGGCAGAGATTGTGTCTACTTACTCACATAGTTGCACACTAGCACAGTGCTTAGTACAGTAGAGAAGCAGCGTGGCTCAGTGGAAAGAACACGGGCTTTGGAATCAGAGGTCACGGGTTCAAATCCTGGCTCCACCATTTATCAGCTGTGGGACTTTGGGCAAGTCACTTAACTTCTCTGTGCCTCAGTTCCCTCATTTGTAAAATGGGGATTAAGACTGTGAGCCCCCCGTGGGACAACCTGATCACCTTGTCACCTCCCCAGAGCTTAGTGCTTTGCATATAGTAAGCACTTAATAAATGTCATTATTATTATTATTACAGTGCTCTTCATGGACTAAGCAGGTAACAAATACTACTTCTTAATTCTCACCCTCACTGGCACTGGGTGTTTTCATCAAAGAGACACCAAACTTTCCACTCCTACCCGAGTTACGTATCTGCCCACACTTATTGTAAGGACAGTGCTCAGGCATTTTTTTGTTCAAATCATGGTTTCATACCAATCACCCTAGAGATTGTGCCACTTGGGAGGGTGTGGGGAGGTCGTGTTTTTCGATCTCTGGGTTTGGGGTCAGCAGCTTCCCAGGCCATTAGCCTTTCCTCTTCACCCAGCAGCTATTTGTAAAGTGAGTGGGGTGACGTCAGCCCTCCTCAGCAGTGGGTCATGGAAGTGCTAACTGTACCTGGAAATAGCCAGAAAGTGGAGCGGTTCTCCTCGTGGGACCTCAGTGTCCCAAACTGGGGCCAAGTGGTAGGAAAGTAGGTCACAAAGGTTATTAGCACTCACTAGACCAGCACTCTGTCACTTCACCACACTGCTTCCACTGTCACACCATTTCCCCTTGTCTCCTGTATGACCTCGAGCAAGTCACTTAACTACTCTGGTTCTCAAGTACCTCATCTGTAAAATGGGAATTAAGACTGTGAGCCCAATGTGGACATGGACCGTGTCCAGCTGATTGCTTGGTACCTACCCCAGTGCTTAGAACACTGCCTGGAACATAATAAGTGTTTAACAAATACCATAAAAAAATCAAACCCGGAGACATTTGCTCTGCTCCTCTCCCAGCTCCCCGCTGCCCTCCCCAGAGCCCCAAGAGTCACTGGCCCCTGGTAGGTAGGAAGGTGTCAAAGGATGGAAATGTCAGTGTCACCTTGGGTGGAGACCACAGGCCTGCGGAGCTTTGTCACTTAGAGTGAACCGCAGTGCTCACATCACAGCAGCCAAACCCCAGGCCTTCCTCCCTGAATGGCGCTTAAAGGTTAATTAGAAACTGCAAGTGATAAAAATTCATAAGGTCCTGCTTACCCCTCTTCAGTGGTGAAATTTCCAACATTTCATCATGGTGTTGGGAGCCATCCAGACCCCAGCTGCTCCCAGCTTCAGAAAATCCCTACGGGAAAAGCAAAACTCTCCATTATTCTGTAGGTCAGAGCTCTGTTCTAGACAAGTGACCAATAGCTGCCACTTGACATCATCACAGGTTGGAGGTGAGCAATGAGGGATACTTTCTGGCATCCAGACCCAGCACAGCAAGCAGAATATGGCCGGGCCCTGGAAACTCAAACACCGGGCCCAGATCTGTAGGACCAGAGGAGGCAGGTCCGGGTGGGGAAGGAGTCTGTCTCTAGCCTCTGGCTTGTTTTTCCCCATGTATGTCCCAACCCTCTCTCTAAAAGGTCAAAGAGGAAGTGGGAAACAGTCTGTGAAAGGTCAAAACTGAAATTTCATTGTAGGGGAAGCCCTTTTCCTAGTCCTGGGCTAAAGAGGCCACGTGTGCCTGGAAAGGGAGGAAGGAAGAGAGGGAGGGTGGGAACGGGGGAGAAAGAAGGGAGGGAATGGGGGCAGGGAGAAAGAAAAGGAGGGAAGAAAGGAGGAAGGAGGGAATCCAAATCTATCCAGATCCCAAAAATCTAAGGGCAGTGGGTCAGATAATACAGGTCTAGCAGAAGTGAGATTTGACTATGTGTACTTGGTGTAATCATTGCTTTTGAGGATAGGGGTATGGTCCTCAAGACAGGTATTTTAGCACAGGTCTGTCCTTTCCGGTATTCTTCTTTTCAACCCCAGGAGTTGCAGGTCCCAGGTGTTCTAATCCCATCCTGACTGTGCTAGCCACAGTTGAGGTCCAGTAGAATTTGGGAATGGTTTCCCAGGATTTTTGCTGCCCAAGGACATTAATTTGCTGTCTCTCCGGATATCATATCTGAGGGAAAACTCTCTGACATCGTTAATAGACAAGCGGAAGCTTGTAGGCGTTGATGTAACTTCGCTCCTCCAAACAGTAATTTAAAGTCTCTGAATTACCAGCATCCGAAGGAGTTCTGGCAACAGTTGCTAGATTTGGACTTCGAGCCTCAATTTCCTCTCCTGAAATAAATCGCCCACCTCTCCTCCTCGGGCATCATCCGCTCTCGAATTTCCTATTGGGTTGCTTATTGCCTGGATCGGATGGATCGATGGCAGCTTCGGAAAGACGCCTGAAATGTGGCAGTCTCATTTGGAGGCTGACGCAGGGGCTGGAAACAAACTAATGGGAAACGAAAGGAAGAATGAGTGGAAGGAAGAGTCAACATCTTTTTCTATTTGGGAATAGGTTCAAAACTGCAGCTTGGCCATCTGTAAAATGGGGATTCAATGTCTGTTCTCCCTCCCTTTTGGACTGTGAGCCCAATGCGGGCAGGTACTCTGTCTAACCTAATTGTCTGGTATCTATCCCATCACCTAGTACAGTGCTTGGCATATAATAATAATAACAATAATGGCATGTGTTAAGTGCTTACTATGTGTCAAGAACTGTTCTAAATGCTGGGGTAGATTCAACATAAGCCGGTTGTCTCACGTGGGGCTCACAGTCTTAATCCCCATTTTACAGATGAGGTAACTGAACCACGGAGAAGTTAAGTGATTTGCCCAAGGTCACACAGCAGACAAGTGGCAGAGTCAGGATTAGAACCAACAACTTCTGACTCCCAAGCCCGTGCTCTTTCCACTAAGCCACACTACTTCTCTAAGCAAGCGCTAAACAATGCCACAATGTTATTATTATTCTTCTCCCACCAGATGGAAGGGAGTGTATGCCAATGTGGGCAGACATCAATCAGCCAATCATTTTTATTGAGCACTTACTGTGTACAGAGCCCTGTACTAAGCACTTGGGAGATTAAATATAAAAAAATTGGTAGTCAGCATAAGACAAGGCAGACACATTCCCTGCCCACAACAAGCTTACATTCTAGAGGGGGAGCCAGACATTAACATAAATAAATAAATAAATTGCACAGCTTGGCATAAACTAAGCACTTCACAAATTCCACTGTTATCATCATCATTATTACAAGCTTGGGGTTGGGAGGAAGGGAGATGTGAGACTGGAAACTGCAGAGGCATCCACAGATCACTGAGACTCCTTAAGGTCAGGGATCAAGTGCACCATCTTGACTGCTGCTTTATTCGTTCAAGCATTTGATACAGCACCCTGCATACAGTAAGTGCTAAACAAATATCACTGATTGATTGATTGATTGATTGAAGCAGCAGGGGATGTCCTTGGTCCCCTTGGCCAGTTGATGGATTGTGAGGAAGTGAGGTGGGTTGCCTGTCTCCTCCCTAGACATTCTAATACCCTTCTCCTTTCCAGGCCACTTACACACACACAAACATCCTGCACTGAAAAACCACACACCCTGTACCCACACACATTACCACACATATACATGCAATCTGCTCACACCGTAGACACACATCCCACACCCAAAAACCACATACTGCGTACACGCATATCACTGCAGTCCTGGGAGCCCTTCCCACTCCAGGGTTAGTCAGTGGAGTAATGGATGGTGCCAAGCATCCAGAAAGAGAAACGATTGCCAACCAAGATGCTCGATGTCAGACGGGCAGACAAGGCAGGAAGCCCAGACAATCAATCAATCAATTTATTGACCCCTTAATGTATGCACAACACTGTACTATGTGCTTGGGAGAGTACAATATAGCAGAGTGGACAGAAGCAGCGTGGCCTAATGGGTAGAGCACGGGCCTGGGAATCGGAAGGACCTGGATTCTAATCCTAGCTCTGCCACTTGTCTGCTGCATGACCTTGGGCAAGTCATTTAATGTCTCAGTGCCTCAGTTACCTCATCTGTAAAATGGGGAGTAAGACTATGAGCCCCATGTGGGACAGGGGATGTGTCCAACCCAATTTGCTTCTATCCACCCGAGCGCTTAGTACAGCGCCTGGCACATAGTAAGCGCTTAGCAAGTACCACAATTATTATTATCATTGTTATTAAGGAGCTTACAGTCTAGACAACACTAGGTGGTGAACCTATGACACCCCAAAAGAGAAATTCAGAGCAGAGCCCAACTGTAAGTACTGGAGGACTGAGGGAAGCCCATCCTTTTGTCTGTCCAGGTGTATCTGTGGGGTTCTGCAGCCCAGATAAATGGCTGCCATTTTTAGCTCTGAACATCCCCCCAGCTCGGCTGGTGGCTTCCCAAATGACCTAGTCAACGCTTTCCTTCCATCCCAAAATCAAAGAGTAAATCTGCTCTTTGCTCTTCAGAACTCATTCGCTTTATCCAAGCCATTTAATTTCCTGTTGTGCAGCTGAGACCCATATTGGAGAAGATCACACAATGCAGTCCACCAGTTTACCGAATGAACTGCCTCCCTCTCTGATTTAAACCATATAAATACAATCCCCAGAGCCATTTGCTTTGCTTGTCTTGAGTCATTCAACCTTGATTCCTAACCATCCCCCTCCACCTTGTCAAGAATCTTTTTGTTCTCAAGAGAATGTCTTTGCAGAATATGACATAGGTATTGCCTTAAATCAATATATGCCAAAGGAGAACAGTTCTCTAAGGTTCTTCCTAATGCTTTGGGTCTTTCACTTCATCATCTCTGCTCAGTTGCCCACTGGGAACCAGAAAGCAAATGTCAGTGTTCGGAGCAGGGTGGAGATGGTATTCAGGTTTCATTAAGGATACTTTCTTGTAGAAAATTTCAACAGCTCCACATTGGTTTCTTACTGAGCAAACTCTGGAGTTCATTCATTCACTCCACTAATGCATTTTGGTTGTGGGGATAATGGGCCCCAACTTCTCAAACTTAGTATTTCCAAAACAGAGCTCCTCACCTTCCCACCTAAACCCTGTCCTTCCCCTGCCTTTCTCAGCACTGTAGACAAAACCACTATTCTGCCTGTCTCAAAAGCTCTTAATCTTGGCATTATCCTTGATTCATGTCTCACATTTAACCCACATATTCAATCCACCACCAAATCCTATCAGTTCCATCCTCACAGCTTTGCTAAAATCCTCCCTTGCCTCTCCATCCAAACTGTTACTGTGCAGAACCAAGCATTTATTCTATAATGCCTTGATTATTGCATCAGTCTCCTCCATGATCTCCCAGCCTTCTATCTCCCCCCACTCCAGTCCTTATTTCACTGTGCTGCCTGGATCAATTTTCCAAATGAATCATTCAGTCCACATTTCCCCAGTTCTCAACAACCTCCAGTGGTTGCCCATCCACTTCCACATCAAATAGAAACTCCCTATTATCAGCTTTAAAATACTCAATCATCTCACCCCCATCCTTCCTTACCTCACTGATCCACTACAACCCAGCCAACACACTTCATTCCTCTAATATGCTTTCCAAGTGCTTAGTACAGTGTTCTGCACACAGTAAGTGCTCAATAAATACAATTGAATGAATGAATTCACTGTACCTAGATCTCATCTGTAAGTGCTTAGTACACTTCTGGGCACATAGCAGATAGTACAGTTCTGGGGATTCAATAAATGTTGTTGATCCTGAAAAATGACTGCAAGTAACTGCAGTCCTATCTCCTGTTGTCCTGGATCTGAGGCATACATATGCAACAGAGCCTTGTACAGGACTTTGAAGTTCTCATTCAAGTCGCCCTTTTCAAAGGAGTATTCTCTTGTGTCCTACTGAAATGAGCTAGCTTCTCATTCTTTTCTCTCTATACTTGTGTAATGCTGAGGGTGGAGAGGATGGGATGAAAGCCTATTAGTTCTGGTAAAAAATCCCGAGTAATTGAAACAGAGCCTGATCTCCGCCCAGGACATAATATCCTTTGACATCTTTTTCTACGGTCTTAAATAATCACCTGAAATATTGCCAAAAGGACCATTTTCATATCACTGCTCAGCATTTCTTCTTGTTCCTCTGTATTTCAAAAAAATAAAACCATTCCTAAGCACTGAATTTTTTATGGTATTTGTTAAGTGCTTACTAACTGACTGGCACTGTTCTAAACTCTGGGATTTATACAAGCTAATCAGGTTGGACACAGTCCCTGTCCCACACGGGTTTCACACTGTTCATCCCCATTTTGCAGATGAGGTAACTGAGGCCCCCAAAAGTGAAGTGACTTGCCCAAGGTCACACAACAGGTGAGTGGTGAAGCTGGGATTAGAACCCAGGTCCTTCTGACTCTCAGGACTGTGCTCTATCCATTAGGCAACACTGCTTCTCTAGGAGGTGAGCATTTCAACTCAGCTCAATCCTTTCTTTTCTAATATGGGAAGGGGACCTGATGGATTTAACTTCACAGATTCTACACTCACACACACACACACACACACACACACACACACACTCACTGTGCAGTCTGCCCAAGGCCTATGCAAGATTGGCGGTGTTTTAGTGGACAGGCTGCTATGGTAGTTGAGGAAACTGGGAATTAGGAGAAGACACACTGATGAAATTGAACTCACCATCTGTGCTTCCTGCTTCTCTAGACTGTAAGCTCCTAATGGGCAGGGAACATGGCTGCTAAGGCTGTTGCATTGTACTCTCCCAAGCATCTAGTATAGTGCTCAGCACATAAGTGCTCAATAAATGCCATTGATATTGATTGCCACTGCCACTCTGCTTGGAAGTCCCAGCAATGATGGGTTTCCTTGTTCACTGAGGAAATGTCACTTTGGGATCCCTCAATCAGTCAATTAATCTATCATATTTATTGAGCACTTATTGTATGCAGAACACCACACTACGCATTTGGGAGAGTATGATATAACAGTAAAACAGACACATTCCCTGGAGCTTAGACCTTCCTTGGCAATCATCCTGGCTGAGAATGGACTCTGTAGACTGTAAGCTAGCTGTGGGCAGGAAACGTGTCTGTTATATTGTTATAGCATACTCTCTGAAGCTCTAAGTACAGTGCTTTGCACACAGTAAGCTCTCAGTAAGTACGGCTGACTGACCAACTATCTGGCATTTCCTTTGTCTCCTTACTATACTGTGCCTGAGAGAGGAGAATACAAGCAGAGTGGTCCAGGCCACTCCACTGGGCATCTGTGTGTCCTTAAAATGCTTCACCAGCCCTTAACATAGTCTTCTAACTGTTCCAGTTCAGCTCCCCGTGGTACCTTGAATTTTGAAGGCCTTTTTGGTTTATGTCCCAAAGCCCAGAGGACATACGTCCTTATGTCCAAAACTGTAGCTTAGAGGAAAGATCCCTGGGCTGTGAATCAGGGCATTTGGCTTCTAAACATGGTTCCCCTACTTGCCTTCTGTGTCACCTTGGAAAGATCAGTTAACTTCTCTGTGCCTCAATTTCCTCATTGTTGCGTAGGGACTGTCTCTATATGTTGCTGATTTGTACTTCCCAAGAGCTTAGTACAGTGCTCCGCACACAGTAAGCACTCAATAAATATGATTGAATGAATAAAATGAGGATTCAATATCTGCTCCCCTTCCCTCTTAGATTGTGAGCTCCATGTGGGACAGAGACTGTGTCCAATTTGATTTCTTTTGTATCTATCCCAGAACTTAGTACAGTGCCTCGCACATATTAAGCACTTAACAAATGCTATTATTAATATTAGTAACAGAGTGAGTGAGTGAGAGAGAGAGAGAGAGAAGAGAGTTGAGGCTACTATTCTAAATTTAGACTTTTTTATTGTTTGTCCCAACTCTTTCCTGATGCTTCTGATCATCCAGAAGAAGTGTGGCTTAGTGGAAAGAGCCCAGGCTTTGGAGTCAGAGGTCATGGGTTCAAATCCCGGCTCCGCCACTTGTCAGCTGTGTGACTTTGGGCAAGTCACTTAACTTCTCTGGGCCTCAGTTTCCTCATCGGTAAAATGGGGATGAAGACTGTGAGCCCCCCATGGGACAACCTCATCACTTTGTAACCTCCCCAGTGCTTAGAACATTGCTTTGCACATAGTAAGCACTTAATAAATGCCATCATTATTATCCAGAGAGATTCCAAGAAATGGAGTCCAATGGAATTCTTCCCAATCTTTGTACATATAGTTTACAGGAAGGAGAGGGTTTGATTTCCCACCACCAAATTTAATTCATCCTCCAATAGCAAACTATATTTATGCATAGTAATAGTAGTAGTAGTAGTAGTAGTAATAATAATATAGGCATGTATTTGGTCCCTACAACATCCCCATTGGGTAGGGAGAGGCAGGTACTATCAGCCCCATTGAGGACACTGAGGCTCAGAAAGGCTTTAGGCAAGTCCTCATTCAACTCCACTATCTGCCCATTGCCAAGCCCAGGGATTGTCATATGCTGGGATCTAATGAGATACAGGATTCAGCCTTGCATTAAGGATGATGGACAAATAATGTAGTGATTGGAGTACTTTCTATTTATCTTAGTTCTGAAAAGATCTGCCTTCCCTTCCAACCACACTCTCTCCAAACAAAGATGCTATAGTGGGTTAGTTCAGTTTGTTGAGATGGTAGCCATTTGTTCAAGAAGGGCTGAGAAACCTTTTGAGTTTCCTTGACCTCTCATCCCATCCACTTTCGCCCTTATCGCCAGGGAGGAAAAAACCATCTCAGCTGTTTAAGTCAGGCAAACTTAGGGATTCTGGACTTGGAGGGATATTTGCATATCGTGTGCTTTGTCTCCCCCTGAGACATGGAACAGCTCTTCCCCCCACTGTCCTTTCACCCCCTCACTAAACATTCCCAATCACTCATGTCCAAACCTGGAAGCATGCCCAAACCTGGGATTCAGAAGGACATGTGTTCTAATTCCGGCTCTGCCACTTGTCTGCTCTGGGCCTCACCTTATTCATAAAATTGGGACATGGACTGTGTCCAACCTGATTTGCTTTTATCAACTCCAGTGCTTAGAGAATTAGAACAGTGCCTGGCACATAGTAAGCACTTAACAAATACCATTAAAAAAAAAAACCTCCCAGGATGCAAGCTTTCAAATATCCTTATGTTGTTTAGGCTGAAAATATCAGAAAATCTGTTGGAATTTAAACCTCGATCCAGTTCCACACCAGAGGACTGTGGATAGGATCCATGTGGCATTCTGGGAAAGCTTGTTAACTGGGAAAGATGGTGGAGAAACCAAGGAAACCAAGGTTCACAGTTGCAACAGCCATCTTCAAACTACCATCAAAAAATGAGATAAGGAATTTCATTTCCATGAAAGAGATAAAAGAAATGGGAAAAGGCAAGCTAGATTAAACTATTTACACCTCTCTAATTATAGAAGAGTCGATAAACAGGAAAACTTCTATGAGTACGTGAGGTGTTTTAATGAACCAACTTTCTCAGACCTAAATTTGTCAATCAATCAAACATATCTATTGAGCACTTAGTGTGTGCAGAGCACTGTACAAGAGTGCTTGCTAGAATACAATAAAAGAGTAGGTATACACGTTTGTTCAGTCATAGCTCACCATGAAGAAGGAGTAGATTGCCTGTCAGACAGAGGTTCTAAAAGAGTAAGAGAGTGACAGAGAGAAAGAAGAGGTGAGGCTACTATTCTGAATTTAAGGTTTTTTGTTGTCTGGTCCCAACTCCTCACAGAAGCTTCCAATCATCCAGAGAAGTTCCAGGAAATGGAAGCCAATAGAATCTTTCTGGATCTTTTGACATGTAGTTTCGAGGAAGGAGAGGGCTCAAATTCCCACGGCCAAATTTAGTTCATCCTCCAATAGGTGCCAGGGTTCCATGGCCAGCTTCTCCCAATTGGATTTGAGATGGGTTTAGAGAGATCTGTGAACAAGCCTTACTGGGGGGAAAGTCAGGGATTTGGGTGATATCTCTCTTCATGGAAAGCTTAGGGCATGGCATTTCATCCCAAACCACGAACATAGGGATTCAGAAAGTCAACCATCCCTCAATCAATCAATCAGTCATTCATATCTACTAGGCAATTGGGAGGGTGAATTGTGAAGCAGAAGGACAGCAGAGGACCATGGACACTGCTCTGGATCACACTCCTGGTTTGGTAGATGGGAGTAGTAAGAAACATAATAAGAAAAGATAATTGAATTTTAATCCCCACTGATGTCAGCATGGCTTTTCTTGCAATTTTCTTTGCAATCTTTAATAACCTCTTTCTCGATATCATGGGTGTCTTTCCCAGAAAGACTCAATCTTTCTAGAGAATGTACTGACTTGTTCATTCTGAGACAATTCCTTCAGAAAATTTGTCTTCCTCCCCAGTCTCTTGTCAGATCGTGTGCCTGGGCCACTGACTGCTGGTTCACCTGTCTCTTCTTCAGGACAACTGAGAGAAAGGAGCCTTTTAAGAGCCATCGGGGGCTTTGGGATTTTTGTATTTGACACGTATAAAATGCCCAGAGATGATGCCCTACCATCAAATCCTCTTCATTTTCAGAGGTTTTCAGCACCTCTCCTTAGGCAGAGCAAATTCATTCAATCGTATTTATTGAGTGCTTACTGTGTGCAGAGCACTGTACTAAGCACTTGGGAAGTACAAGTTGGCAACATAATGGAGCAAATGGAGCATCTGGCTCTCAGGGGAACAGAGATGCACCCAGCTCTTACTATCATGAGGCCCAGGGCTACTGAAACTCTGTGCCTCTGCATTGCTTGTGGAGGGCGAGGTGGGGAGAGGGGAGAGGGAAGGATGGTTGAGGAGTGGAAGATTCTCCATTTCTAAACTGATAGGGCTCCTCTTTCTTTTTAATGGCATTTGTCAGGCACTTACTATGTGTCAGACACTGTTCTGAGCACTTGGGTAGATACAGTATAATTAGGTTGGACACAGTCCCTATCCCGCATGGGTATCACAGTCTAAGTAGGAGGGAGAACAGAACTGGGGCACAGAGAAGTTAAGGGAATTGCTCAAGGTCACACAGCAAGAACTTGAAGGAGGTGGGATTAGAACCCAGGTCCTCTGAGTCCCAGGCTCATGCTCTTTCCACTAGGCCATGCTGCTTCTCTTCTGATAGTTTAACATTATTATTGATATTATTATTATTAACACTATTAGTAGTAGTAGTATTATACTTAAGTGCTTATTATATGTCAAGATCTGTACTGAGCACTGGGGTAGATACAAGCTAATAATAATAATAATAATACTGATAGCATTTGTTAAGTGCTTACTATGTGCAAAGCACTGTTCTAAGCACTGGGGAGGTTACAAGGTGATCAGGTTGTCCCACAGGGGGCTCACAGTCTTCATCCCCATTTTACAGATGAGGTAACTGGGGTGCAGAGAAGTTAAGTGACTTGTCCAAAGTCACACAGCTGACAAGTGGGGGAGGTGGGATTTGAACCCATGACCTCTGACTCCAAAGCCCGTGCTCTTTCTACTGAGCCACGCTGCTAATCAAATTAGACACAAGGGGCTCATAGTCCAAGTAGGAGAAAGTAGGATTTAATCCCTGTTTCTCAGATGAGGGAACTGAGGCACAGAGAATTTAAGTGGCTTGATTAAACTCACACAGCAGGGAAGTGGTGGAGATGGGATAAAAACACAGCTCCTCTGACTCTTAGCCTGATCTCTTTCTGCTAGGTCACACTGATTGCAAGACCTAGACAGTTATTCACCCCAATTCAGGCCTCACATAAAAGCATCCTGGGGTTCTCCCCTCTGGTGCCAGGATTCTCTTCAAAGAAAATGAGTTCTCTCCAAAGGTGTCAGGTTCTCCCTAAAGAAACCGTGGCTATCCCTACAAGTGCCAGGATTTCCTTGGGTAATAGTAATACTAGCAATAACAACATTTGTTAAAGTGCTTACTATGTGTCAAGCACTGTTCTAAGCGCTGGGATCGATGCCAGTTAATCGAGTCAGAAACAGTCCCTGTGTCACACAGAACTCATAGTCTAAGAAGGAGGGAGAACAGGCATTGAATCCCCATTTTACAGTTGAAGTAACTGAGGCACAGGGAAGTTAAGTGATTGCCCTAGGTCACATACCAGGAACGTAGCAGAGGCATGATTAGAACCCAGGCCCTCGGACTCCCAGGCTCACGCTCCTTCCACTATGCCACACTGCTCCTAATAATTGGATTTCTCCTAATTGAGAGCTCAATTTTCTGTTCAGGACCTGGAGTTTTCCTCACAGGGATCGAGGGATTGTCCTACTTGTGTCATGGTTTCCAACACAGGGGCAAAATTCTCCCCATAGACCCCAGGGCTTTCCCACAGGTCATTAACTTCTTCCCTTCTTCTTCAAATTCTTCAAATTCTTCCCTTCCCACATTAACCCAACCCAGGTCTTGGGATTCTATCCCAGGGGTAAAGATTAAGCACTTGAGTTGCCTCTGTGATGAACTTAACATGATCATTCAATAAACATGAGAAGTAGCATGACCTAGTGGATAGACCATGGACCAGGTCAGAAGGACCTGGGTTCTAATCCCAGCTTCACCAACTGTCTGCTTTGTGACCCTGGGCAAGTCACTTAATTTCACTATGCCTCAATGACCTCATCTGTAAAATGGGGATTAACACTGTGAGCACCATGTGAGACAGGGACTATGTCCAACCTACTTATCTTGCATCTACCCAAGCACTTAGGACAGTGCCTGGCAGACAGTAAAGGCTTCATACCATTGTTAAAAAAAAGAGAGAGAAACAACAAATTAACTTGTCTGAGGTCTTCTCCAAATGACTTGACATAAAATTACCCATTTTTAGCAACAGCCTTCATTTCCTCTTCTCCCACCCGCTTGTGGATTGCCCTCGCACTTGGATTTGCATCCTTTTTCTCACCCTTTCCTCAGCCCCACATCTCTTATGTACTTATCCATAATTTATTTATTTCTATCAATGTCTGTCAGACCTAATGTCTGTGTATTAATTGTCTCAGAATGAATGGGTCAGTACATTCCCTAGAAAGATTGAGTCTTTCTGGGAAAGACTCCCATGATATCGAGGTAAGAACGAGAAAGAGGTTATTAAAGATTGCAAAGAAAATTGCAAGAAAAGCCATGCTGACATCAGTGGGGATTAAAATTCAATCCCCTCTAGACTGTAAGCTCACTGTGGTCAGGGATTGTGTCTACCTACTCTTTTACATCGTATTTTCCCAATCAGTTAATACAGTGCTCTATATACAGAAAACACTCAATAAATACCACTGATTGATTAGATAACCCTGGCTGGGGGCTGTCAGAGAAGAAGGAAGGAGCCCCCAGCCTTGCACAGTCACTGAAGACATATTTCTTTCTGCTGGAAAATAACGTGCTTATCAAAGCCTAGCCGTGGCTATGGTGACAGGTGCTCTGGGAAGACAAAATAGATTTAACATTTACACAGTACTTCAAGCTTTTCAGTGTGTTTACAGTCAATCTTTAGTTGGTGGGTAGTGTTACTGTATTGAAATAACACAGATGAAATAATGTTCCCCCCAGAAAAAAATTGTAGAAAAGTTTAGAATCCTTAAAAGTTAGCATTCTAGAATCATTTTCAGCATGGATTTGGGTCTTGGAGTCAGGAGACTTGGGTTCTAATCCCAGCTCTGCCACTCGTCTTCTGTGAGACCCTGGGGAGGTTAATTAACCCCTCTTTGCCTCAGTTTTTCCATCTGTTCAATGGGAATGAATCACATGGCCTCCCTTCCTCTAAGGCTTAATAAATACCGCAAGTATTATTATTATGCTCACTCCTCTTTCTATCCTGGCAAACAAAAGAACATAATAATTGTGGTGTTTAACTGCTTACTATGTGCCAAGCACTATACTAAACACTAGGGTAGATACAAGATAATCAGGTTGGACACAGTCCCTGTCCACATAAGGCTAACAATCTTAATCCCCACTTTACATTTGAAGTAACTAAGGCACAGAGAAGTGAAATGACATGACCAAGATCACACAGAACATCAATGGTGAAGCTGAGATTAGAACCCAGGTCCTCGGACTCCCAGCCCCGTTCTCTTTCCACTAGGCCACACAAGGCTTATACATTTCATGACCTGAAGGGTTTAGAGGCTCTTCTTCCATGGACCATCTTCCCAAATGTCACGAGTGATAGAAGATCCTTAATTTATTACAGGCAGCAGAAATTATTGGTTATTTGGAAAATTTTGCAAAATCCTTCCATTGCTAATCATCTAGTGAAAGTCTGCATCATTGACCCCATTCTCAGATTTGTTTTTCATTCTTCTGTGGAAATGATGACGATGATGATGATGGTATTTGTTAAATGCTTACTACGTGCCAAGCACTGTTCTAAGCGCTGGGGTAGATATATTGTAATCAGGTTGTCCCACACAGGGCTTACAGTCTTAATCCACATTTTACAGATGAGGCAACTGAGGCACAGAGAAATTAAGTGACTTGCCCAAAGTCACACAGCTGACAAGTGGTGGAGCCGAGATTAGAACCCACAACCTCTGACTCCCCACCCCGTGTTCTTTCTGCTAAACCAAAAGAGAAGGAAAGGGGGAGAGAGAGAGAGATAGGGACAGAGGGAGAGAGATGGGGAGTGAGAGAAAGAGAAGGGCACAGATAGGGAGAGAGAGAAAGAGAAGGAAATAGGGAGAGAGAAAGAGGGGCAGACAGGGAGAGAGAAGAGGAAGAGAAGGGCGGAGAGAGGGAAAAAGAAATAGAGGGGAAAGAGGGAGAGAGAAGAGAAAGAGCGAGAGAGAGAGAGGGAAAGGGAGAAAAGCAGGGAGAGAGAAAGAGAAGGGGAGAGAGAAAAACAAGGGGAGAGAGAAGCAGAGAGGGAGAGATGGGGTGGGAGTTTGGTTTCGAAGATACCACTACCTTTGGTGAACTACATCCTGGTATATGTGTTACCGTAAGAAAAAATGGGGGTTTATGTTTCAAATGGACATTGTGTTAAGATCTCATCTTTGATCTGATGCTGCATTTGTTATTTCCAATGCCTGGAGCTGCTTTTAGTTCTGCCTTAGAATCAAGATCTTTCTGCAATCTCCACAAAAAGAATCTCCTCATTTCTGTCGCCTGCCAATTTGCACGGCTTTCAGGTACTACCTCCCAACTGTCTACCATTATGCCCAAAAAATAGATGTTTGGTTGCTGTATATTTATAAAACCGTCCTTTTTCCACCCTGTTTATAAATACACATTTCATTGCAGCATAGAATAGCCATTTGGGTTTCTTAGTTTCCCTATCCATAATGTATTACCCTGATGGTAATTTATTTTAATGCCTGCTTCTCCAAATAGACTATAAGTTCCTAAAGGGCAGGGATCATGTCTACCAACTCTCTTTTTGCTTCATATAAGTGCTTAATACAATACTCTGCACACAGTAAATGCTCAATAAATACCATTACTTGATTGACTGGATATCTTGCTGTCATCTAGTCTCCTCATAGAACAAAGGTGGGCTATGAATAATGATCCTTGCTTTGTTGCCAGTGGCCTGAGTCTCAGTATTTCCTTTTTATCTCTCTCAGTACCTCAATATTTTGATATCTCTCTCTGTCTCTCTATAACTCTTGCCTCCTGCTAGTATGTATTTCTGATGGGGTGCACTGGGGGAACTTCTCTAGAAGTCAGATAATAATAATAATAATAGTAACATTTGTAAAGCTCTTTCTATGTGTCAAGCACTATACTAAACACTGGTGTAGGTGTAGATAATCAGGTCCCACATGGAGCTCACAGACTAAGTAACAGGGAGAAGAGGCAGTGAATCTACATTTTACAGATGAGGAAACTGAGGCCCAGAGAAGTGAAGTGACTTGCCCAAGGTCACACATAGCAGTCAAGTGGCAGAGCTGGGATTAGAACCCAGGGCCTTTGATTCCCAGTTCCGTACTCTTTCCACTAGGTCACACTGCTTCTTTGGAAAGTTGAATTCTATTGGTCATCAAGAAGGTTAAGACATTACCACTATTCTACAGACTTTCGATTCTGTCTGAATATTTATGCTACCTGGGCACCATGCTCTGTCTTTCTGACTCCCAGGGAATATTCTGACTCTTTTACATTTTCTATTTATTTATCACTGGACTTTATGTTGCCTAGGTGGCAAAATCCATTGACCACTTACAGTTCTGTGCTGTTGAAAGAAAACTGTAGCTTTAGAAGGTAATTGTAAGCACAGGAAAAGCAGACAAAGGAAATCAGGGAAAGTAGGTTTTTTGCCTTTCCATTCAGCCTTGCTGCTGCTTTCCCTTCCCTCTCCTCATCCATCTCCTTAAAGAAGTAACTTCACCTGGTGGAAAGGTATGGGCTTTGGAGTCAGAGGATCTGGGTTCTAATTCTGGATCCACCACTTAATTTTTTATGGTATTTGTTAAGTGCTTCCTATGTGCCAGGCACTGTACTAGGTACTGTGATAGATAATCAGATTGGACACAGTCCATATCCCACATAGGACTCACAGTCTTTATCTCCACTTCACAGTTGAGGGAACTGAGGCACAGAGAAGTGAAATGACTTACCTAAGGTCACACACAGAAGACAAGTGGTAGAGCCAGGATTATAATTCAAGTCCTCCAACTTTCATGCCTGTTCTCTTTCCATTAGGCCATGTTGCTTTCTGCTGTGTGTCATTGGACAAGTCACTCAATTTCTCTGTTTCAGTCGCCCCATGTGTAATGGAAATTAAATAACTGTTCTCTCTCCCATTTAGACTCTGAGCCCTATGTGTGACAGAGACTGTGTCTGATCTGATTATCTTGCATCTACCCCAAAGCTTATTACAGTGCTTGGCACATTGAAAGTATTTGGCATATTTACTGTTACTATTATTATCATTATTGTGATTATTTTTATTACATCTAGGCCAAGAGTCAGATCCTTATATCTTGGTTGAGCTTTCAACAAATATTAAATCTGAAAGACACATAAGCCCAGAAGGGCAAGTCTCACTGAAGCTTTGAAGACAATTCTGCCCAATCTGACCTAACTTAGACTACCAAACAAAGAACAAAATGGATTTGAAATTGTTTGATGTGCACCAAGTTGCCCTTTTGGAGAAAGATCACTGTGAGAGTTAACAAGAAAATATTTGGGCACATGAGATATGACACTGTAGCAATCATCACCCATTGCTACTTTGGTTATTAATAAATAATGGAGAGGAGAACTCAAAAATATAACTACTTTCCCCCATGTTGGGCAGGGACTGTGTCTATTTTGATTATCTTAGTACAGTATTTGGTACACAGTAAATGCTTACCAGATATCACAATTAGCATTATTATGATTATCATTATTATTATTGCTATCATTTTATTACTAACTTTAACACACTGCACTCCTCTTCCCCTTTATTTGATAGAGAAGCAGCATGGCTCAGTGGAAAGAGCAAGGGCTTGGGAGCCAGAGGTCATGGGTTCTAATCCCGGCTCCACCGCTTATCAGCTGTGTGGCTTTGGGCAAGTCACTTAACTTCTCTGGGCCTCAGTTACCTCATCTATAAAATGGGGATTAAGACTGTGAGCCCCATGTGGGACAACCTGATCACCTTGTATCCACCCCCCTGTGCTTAGAAGCAGAAGCAGCAGAAGCAGCAGAACAGTGCTTTGCATATAGTAAGCGCTTAACAAATGCCATCATTATTATCAATACTGATTGCCTTTGTGCTAAGAGTTCTGTCCGAGGTCCGGAAGGAGACGGTTCTATCCTAAAGGAGTGTACTGTCTAAGAAGAATACATGTAGGGTATCATAAGGGCTTGGGAAGTTCATTTGGGAAGGCTTCATTGGAAAAGTAGATTTTTATCAGGTTTTCGAGAAGGGTAAGAAGTTGACAAGGTGAAACTGACAGAAAAAAAAGCATGCTAGGTAGAGGGAATGTCATGAGTAGTGGTAGCAGTAGCATCATCATCATCAATCGTATTTATTGAGCGCTTACTGTGTGCAGAGCACTGTGCTTAGCGCTTGGGTAGTACAAGTTGGCAACATATAGAGACAGTCCCTACCCAACAGTGGGCTCACAGTCTAAAAGGGGGAGACAGAAAACAAAACCAAACATACTAACAAAATAAAATAAATAGAATAGATATGTACAAGTAAAATAAATAAATAAATAAGTAGAGTAACAAATATGTACAAACATATATACATATATACAGTAGCAGTAGTAGTAGTAGTAATGTAATATTATTAAAGGTATTTATTGAGTGCCCACTGAGTGCAATGCAGTGTTCTAAGCACATAGAAAAGTACAGCAGAATATAAGACACACTGTCTGCCCACAAGGAATTTACACCCCAATGGAGACACATCCAGCGCTTAGAACAGTGCTTTGCACATAGTAAGTGCTTAACAAATACCATCATTATTATTAAAAATGCTATGAGGAGGGTGAATTGATGGAAGTTAATCAGAGAAGGTGTTGGCAGAGGGAAATGGGAAGTCATAAGGGTTGAGGAGTGGGGGTAGGGGAGATGAGCAACTTTTGAAGAATGTGGTCCCTTTTTTGGAATATAGTATAGATTGAAGTGGAAAGAGACTGGAGGCAGGGAGAGCAGTGAGAAGGCTGATACAATAATCCATCCAAGCTATGGTGAGAACTTGCACTAAGGAGATAGCTATCTGGGTGACGAGGAACGGAAAGCTGTGGGAAATTTATTGTAAGTATCAGTGGGATTTAGCAGTAACTAGAACATGAGAGGTAAAAGAACTCTACTCCAGTGCTTAGTACAGTGTTTGGCTCATAGTAAGCACTTAAAAATTATACTATTATTGTGTTATTCTATTATTGAGGAGCATAATGGTCTATTGGACAGAGCATGGGCCTAGAAGGACCTGATTTCTAATCCTGGCTCCACCACTTAGCTGCTGTGTGATCTTGGGCTTTACTTCTCTGGACTTCAGTTACCTCATCTATTAAGTGAGGATTAAGAATGTGAGCCGTATGTGGGACAGGGACTGTGTCCAACCTGATTTTCTTGTATCCACACCAGTGCTTAGAAAGGTGCCTGGCACATAATAAGTGCTAGCTCATCCTCTACACTGTAAGCTCCATGTGGGCATGGAACGTGTCTGTTTATTGTTGTACTCTCCCAAGCATTAATACAGTGCCCTGCACACAATAAACACTCAAAAAATACAATTGAATGAATGAATGCTTAACAAATACTACTATTATTATTGTTATATTGCTATTATTGGGAGTCAGAGATGACACCATGATTACATACTTCTGGTACTTGGAGAGCTCCCAGGAAGCATGTCCTAGTGGGTTCTAATTTCAGTTCAGCACTTGCCTGCTATGTGACATTGGGCAGAATCACTTAACTTTTCTTCACCGCAATTCCCTCATCTGTAAAAATGGGAATAAGATATCAACATGGAGCTCACAGTCTAAGTAGGAGAGAAAAGAGGTATCGAATCCACATTTTGCAGGTGAGGGAACTGAGGCACAGAAAAGTAAAGTGACTTGCCCGAGGTCACACAGCAGGTAAAAAGGTGGAGCCGGGATTAGACCACTTCTACTCCCACTGCTCTTTCCATCTACTTAATAGATGTTATTAGTAGCAGTAGTAGTATTTTTGTTAATGTCATTATCATTATTATCTTTCCTGGTTTGATATGTGCCTCAAAACCACAAGCAAATTTATAATGGATACCCAGCTCCTCAAGGACACCCAAGATAGACAAGCAAATCCATAATGAAGCCCCCAAGGACTTCATCTAAACTTGCTGAATTTGGTATTGTAGGCCTTTCAATTATTAAGCAGCATGGCCTAGGGGATATTTTCCAAGTGCTTAGTACAGTGTTCTGCACACAGTAAGTGCTCAATGAATTCGATTGAATAAATGACTTAATTAAGCCCGAGAAGGACCCAGGTTCTAGTCCTGGCTCTGCCACTTGTCTGCTGTGTGATCTTGGGAAAGTCACTTCACTTCTCTGTGACTCAGTTACCTTATCTGTAAAATGAGGATTAAGAGTGTAAGCCCCATGTGGGGACAGGGACTCTGTCCAAGCTGATTACCTTGTATCTATCCCAGTGCTTAGAACAGTGCCTGGCACATAGTAAGTGCTTTAAAAATGCCATTAGAAAAATTAAGCCAGCTCCACATAATATTTGATAGGAAATGTCATAGGCAAGAATTGAACATACTTCCTGTTTAGACCATGTATTTCCTCCCTGCTGTAGAACATAATCAAGCCAATCACATAGCACTGCTTCACTTTGACAGTGGATGGAAAGTTAGGAAAAGGACTGGAATTAGGATGGAAGATGAGAAGTTCCACTGTAGGTCTGAATAGTTTCCTGCTGTCAGGACAGAGGAGGGTGGGTCATGGGTCAGCCAGGGAGAAATTTCTATTCCCATCAGTGTTAGCCCTGCCATTACGATGATGTAGGGAAGGTGAATGATCAGAAAAATGAAAATGATATTAAGCACTTGCTATGTGCCAAGCACTGAGTACTGGGGTAGATCCAAGTTCATCGGTGTGGACACAGTCCCTGTCTCACAAGTGGACTATGAAAGGGGCAAACAGGTCATTTTATACCTATTTTCCAGTCAAGAGAAGTTAAGTGACTTGACCAAGATCACACAGTATGCAAGTGGCAAGGTCAGGAGTAATAATAATTATTCATACTAGTAATTATAGTAATAATAACTGTGATATCAGTTAAGCACGTATACGCTAGACTTTAAATTGTAAATTCCTTGTAGGCAGGGAATGTGTCTACCATCTCTGGTATTTTACTCTCCCAAATGCTTAGTACAGTGCTCTGTATACAATAAGTGCACAATAAATGCCACTGATTAAATGACTGGTTGATGTGCGAAGCACTGGAATAGGTTCCAGATAATCATAACAGACACCGTCCTTGTCTTACATGAGGCTCACAGTCTAAAAGTGCAGGAGAATATGTACTGAAGCCTTCTTCTGCAGATAAGAAAATTGAGATGCAGAGAAGCTAGGTGATTTGCCCAAGATCACGCAGCTGACAAATGGGGGATCTGGGACAAGAACCCAGACCTCCTAACTCCCAGCCTGTGCTCATTCCACTAGACCATAGTGTCTCAAGTTACACCTAGACAGTCAATCGTTTTTATTGAGCACTTACTATGTGCAGAGCATTGCAGTAAGCACTTATTGATTACCAATCTGGGGTTTTCAATGAAATGTTGTCCTAAGTGAATGATTACTTTTTTTTTCCTCATCGATTCTTTATGAGATGAGAAACTAATCTTAATTGAGGTTCCCCTCCTAATGAAAGGCTGGGGATGGGAGAAGAAAACATAGAGTCAAAGGGTCATAAATGGTCTCAGATGTTCCTCAGGGATCAGTATTTCACCACTCAGAGCAAATTTCCCTTAGCAGAAAAATAGCCTATTCATGTTAACAGGCAAGCAGGATTATTTCACAAAATTGGATTTGGAGATCAAGTTGTACAAGGTAGCCGAATTGATGGATGGAGACAGATGGTTTTTGGTCTATGTCTTCATAAAAACCTTGGAGTTCACAGCTGCCCTTTGCCAGCTCAGTGCGGGGAAGCTATGGCAGGCAGCATGGGCGAGTGGGTAGAGTACGGGCCTTGGAGTCGGAGGAGTCGGGATCTAACACCAGATCTGCCAATTGACTGCTGTGTGACCTTGGACAAGTCACTTTATTTCTCTGTGCTTCAGTTTCCTCAACCTTAAAATGGGGGTAAGTGCCTGATCTTACTCCTACTTAGTGAGCCCCATGTGGGACAGGGATTTTGTCCAACCTACTTAATGTATAACTACTCAAAACAGTGTTTGATACATAGTACGTGTTTAACAAATACCATAAGACAAATAAACAAACAGGCCTCAATCCCACAGGCTGCAGCTGTTGCTTAAACACAAGGCCAAGTGGGAGCATGGTTGCCGTGCAAAGATGCTGTATGCTCTAGACTATAAACTCGTTATGGGCAGAGAATGTGTTTATTGTTATATTGTTATACTCCCAAACACACAGTACAGTGTTCTGCACACAGTAAGTGCTCAATAAATACGATTGACCGACTGGGTTGTCGGGTTTCTATACAGGAGCCATTTGTATTGAAGGGTCAGGGGAAGGCCAGCTGTAAGCCACACATGCCACCTTCAAGCAGCCTCAAAGCCATGGAAATCCACTGCAGTGGCCCCAGCCCTCCTCACCTATGTTTCATTCATTCATTCAATCATATTTATTGAGTGCTTACTGTGTGCAGAGCACTGTACTAAGCACGTGGGAAGCACAAGTTGGCAACATATAAAGACAGTCCCTACCCAACAACGGGCTCACAGTCTAGAAGGGGGAGACAGACAACAAAACAAAGCATGTAGACAGATGTCAAAGTCGTCAGAACAAATAGAATTAAAGCTATATGCACATCCTTAACAAAATAAATAGAATAGTAAATATGGACAAGTACTGTCCCTTCAGGATAGCACAGGGGTCCAAAAATCCTAGCTCCAGTGGCCCAAGGACTTTAGTGAAAGAATTAGACCTGGGATCGAATCCTGGCTCTGCCTTCTGTCCTCTGTGTCATCCAGTGCTTGCTGCAGTGACTGACACATAGTAAGTGCTTAACAAATACCATTATTATTATTATTATCTTGGCAAGTCACTTCTCTTCTCTGTGCCTCAGTTACCTCATCTGTGAATTGGGGATTAAGACTGTAAGCCCCATGTGGAACAGAGACTGTGTTGAAACTGATTAACTTGTATCTACCTCAGCAATTAGAACAGTGCTTGGCACATAATAATTGCTTAACAAGTATCGTAATAATAATAATAAATTATTATTATCATTATTTTTAAAGTCACACAGCAGATACACGGTATAGTTGGGATTAGAACCCAGGCCCTTCTGACTTCCAAGCCCAGGCTCTATCCACCGAGCTAAACTACTTCTTGTTTTCCAAAGAATCTAAGAGTTCTCCAAACACACAAGGACACTTTTCCAGCCTGCATTCTCCAAATCCCCTTTTCATTCATTCATTCAATCATATATACTAAGCACTTACTGTGTGTCCTTTTAAAAATACAATAGTAGTGGCATAATAATAAATAACTGGCTGATTTAAGTGCTTACTATGTGCCAAGCACGGTACTAAACAGTAGAGTGGATTCAAAATAATCAGTATGGACAGTCCCATGGGCTCACAGTCTAAGGGAGGGTAGGGGAGGAAGTGGGGAAGTTAACATTGAATCCCCACTTTACAGATGAGGAAAAACTGAGGCACAGAGAAGTTAAGTAACAACAGAAGTGTGGAAAAGTCAAGATTAGAACCCTAGTGCCCTTTTAGAAGAAGCCTGTGACCTTTTTGAACCCCCGGACTCTTCAGTAAATCTTGGGATGACAGGGTTTGGTAGAACAGTGCTCTGCACATAGTAAGCGCTTAACAAATGCCGTTATTATTATCCCCTGAGCCGCCGGACATGCCTCCCTTCAATCCCCTGAAGTGCAGTTGCAGGATCAGAGGTCATGGAGGCGTCTAAACAGGAGTCTAAACAGCTCCCCGCCCCCAGCTAAAGCCACTGCGGGATGATCACACCCACTGCCTCCGCAGGACACAATTAGGAGCCATTTAGCAAACAATTAAACAGTTTCCCTGAAGCAATTAGATTCCAAACAACCAATAATTACATTGGGTAACACACTTGGCAAAGCAGCCCACTTTTGTAGCATTCCTGCCGTCCCCCCATCAAGTCAACATCCGTCAGTACCAACTACTCTGGGATCCCTCTGGATGGGGCGGTACTGTCTGTGGGAAAAACAGAAGAGCAGGAAGGCTTTTATGGACGCTGGCAAGGGTTGGGATGGAAACTCATTTCCAGCATTACAGCTCTCAGATCCTTCTAATCGGAGCTGTTGGACATGTCCTGACAGGGTACCAGTTCCTCTCTGGCCACATACATGATGTGCTTGACGACTCCTGGGTTTCCTGATAATAATAATAATCGAGGTATTTGTTAAGCACAGCACAGATCAGACACAATCCCTACCACTCATGGGGAATGGCAGATAAGGAAACTGAGGCATAGAGAAATGAAGTAGTGATTGCCCCAGATCACACAGCATTCAAGAGGCAGAGTGGGATTAGAACCCAGGTCTCCTTACTCCCGGGCCCGTGCTCTTTACAGCGGATCACTTTGCTTCTCTGTGCTTCAGTTCTCTCATCTGTAAAACGGGGATTAAAACTGTTAGCTTACTAACCCCAGTGTTTAGTACAGTGCCTGGCACATAGTAAGCACTTAACAAATACCACAATTAAAAACCACAGTTATTATGAAAGTACCAGATGAACAGCACTGAATCTAGTCAGAGGGGAGAGGGCAGGAGAAGATCACGCTGCAGAGATGAGTTGTTACAGAGTTTCCCCCTTCCAGATGATGCTGAGTTTTACAACTACAGGGACTTTCCATAGAGAAAAAAGCTCTAATTACTATTATTAATAATAATTAAAAGAAGAATAACAATGATGGTATTTGCTCAGCATTTGCCATGTGTCAAGCACTATTCTAAATGCTGGGGTAGTTACACACTAATCAGGTTGGACACAGTCCCCGCCCTACATGGGGCTCACAGTCTTAAACCCCTTTTTACAGATGAAGTAATCATTCATTGATTCATTCAATCGTATTTATTGAGCGCTTACTATGTGCAGAGCACTGGACCAAGCACTTGGGAAGTACAAGTCAGCAACATATAGAGACGGTCCCTACCCAACAACGGGCTCACAGTCTAGAAGGGGGAGACAGACAACAAAGCAAAACATGTAGACAGGTGTCAAAATCGTCAGCACAAATAGAATTAAAGCTATATGCACATCATTAACAAAAGAAATAGTACAAGTAAAATAAAGTAATAAATCTGTACAAATATATATACAGTTGCTGAGGGGAGGGGAAGGAGGTAGGGCGGGGGGATGGAGAGGAGGAGAGGAAAAAGGGGGCTCAGTCTGGGAAGGCCTCCTGGAGGAGGTGAGCTCTCAGTAGGGCTTTGAAGGGAGGAAGAGAGCTAGCTTGGCAGATGTGTGGAGGGAGGGCATTCCCGGCGAGGGGAAGGACGTGGGCTGGGGGTCAACGGCGGGACAGGCGAGAATGAGGTACAGTGAGGAGGTTTGTGGCAGAAGAGCTAAGGGTATGGGCTGGGCTTTAGAAGGAGAGAAGGGAGGTGAGGTAAAAGGGGGCGAGATGATGGAGAGCCTTGAGGCCAAGAGTGAGGAGCTTTTGCTTGATTCGTAGGTATCTACCAAGACCTACGATCTATCGATGAATCAACGGTATTTATTGAGTGCTAACTTTGTGCAGAACACTATACTAAGCACTTGGGAGAGTACAATAAAACAGAGTTGGTAGATATGATCCCTGCCCATAAGGAGCTTATAGTCAACAGTGCTCTGCACACAGTAAGCGCTCAATAAATACGATTGAATGAAGCAGGGGAGACCCACAGTAAAATAAATTTCAGATAGGAAGGAGGAAGCAATAAGAGTGTAAAGGTCTTAAGTCCTGAAGAATATTGTGAGGATAAAAGTGCTCAGATGGCGCAGAGGTGTGCAGCTGGGGACTGAAATGGCAAAAAACTACTGAATCAGCTTCCTCACTTCTGTTACCTCCAGCCTCTCCCCTCTTCAGAATGAAGTACACTCTGCTATCCTCATCATCTTCCTAAAATGATCCTCCCAAGGCATCACTCCACTCTTCAAAAACCTCCAATGACCACCCATTTTTCTCTACATCAGACTGAAACTTCAAGTGACTTCAAGGGTTTACACCAGTTCTCTCTTTCTCCTTTCTGCATCGACAATGCTCTTAGGTCTGTACCTCTTAAGTATTTGGTATTCATATTATCCCAGCCCCACAGTACTCCTATTTCCCATATCTGTATTTAATTTCAATGTCTGTCTAACCCACTTTATTGTATGTTCTTTTAAAAAAAAAATCATATTTGGTAAGCACTTATATATGTGACAAACTGTATTAAGCACTGGAGTAGATACAAGATAATCAAGCTGGACACAGCCCATGCATGTCCCAAATGGGGCTCACAGTCTTAATCCCCATTTTGTTGATGATAAAACTGAGGCCTAGAGAAGTTAAAGTCTCTTCTCAAGGTCACCCAGGAGACAAGCTTGAAAGCTGGGATTAGAACCTAGGTGCTCTGATTCTCAGGCCCATGCTCTTTCCACTAGGCCTCGCTTCTGCCCTTACTTGAGGTCACGGATGGTGATGACCAAGTCTTTGTAGTGTACTCTCCCAAGTGCTTAGTACAGTGCTCTGCACACAGTAAGCGCTCAATAAATACGATTGAATGAATAAATTCCTTTGATGGATTGATTGCCTCCTTTCTCTCTTTATCCACTATACACTGCTTTCTTCTTGATTATTCTATCTCTCCCCTGTTGCTGTTGCCCCTTGTTCTTACCTTTTCTTCTGTGCAGAACTTCCCAACCTATTCAAATCTGCCAGACGACAGCCTTCCCAATCTTCAAAGTCATCCTAAACTCCTATCGCCTCCAGAAGATATTTCCTGCCTAATTTCAGGCATTCTCAGACAGTCATAATAAAAAGAATAGTAGTAATTATGTTATTTGTTTAGCACTTACTAATGTGCCTAACTCCATATTAAGACTGAGCTAAATGCAGCTAAACTGTACACTGTACAAGCTAATCAGGTCCCACATGGGGCTCACATTCAAAGGAGGAGGGAGAATAGACATCAAATCCTCATTTTGCAAATGAGGGAACTGAGGCACAGAGAAGTGAAGTGCCCTGCCCAAAATCATACAACAGACAAGAGGCAGAGTTAGAAACTAGGTCCTCTGGCTCCCAAGCCCAGGCTCTTTCCACTAGTCCAGGCTGCTTCTCATCTCAACAGACACTCGTAGCATTTACAAATATATTACCAGCTCCATTTCATGGTTCACATGCTTATTTCAGTTCCCCATTCAGCTCTGTTCCCTCTTCTTATCCTTGCTTCTCTGCCATTACAACCCAGCTTGCATGTTTCACTCCTCTCAGGCCTATTAACCCATTGTCCCATGCTCTCTTCGCCTGCTCAGTAAACGGGGATTTCCCAGTTCATTCACAAATGTGGATTCAAAGCAGAGCTAGTTATCGAATGTGAGCCGACTGGCACCTCCACGGTCTTAATAATAATTATCAATTCAATTCAATTCAATCGTATTTATTGAGCACTTACTGTGTGCAGAGCACTGTACTAAGCGCTTGGGAAGTACAAGTTGGCAACATATGGTAATCATGGTATCCGTTAAGCATTTTCTACATTCCAAGCATGATACTAAGCCAATACAAAATAGGCTGAACAGAGTCCTTGCCCCACAAGGGGCTTACAGTCCAAGGAGGTGGGTGAACAGCTATTTAAGTCCCATTTTACAGATGAGGAAACTGTAGTTCAGAGACGTGACATGACTTGCCCAAAGCCACACAGCAGGCAAGTAACAGAGTCAGTATTAAAACCCAGGTCTTTTGAGTCCCCTGGCTGTGCACTTTCCATTAGGCCACACTGCTTCCTTGTTTTGTCTACTTATAGATGCCAGAATGCTAGGGCCATTTCCCAACTTGTAATACTGGATTAGCAACGTGAAGAGTGCTCATTTACTTTCATTGCTGCCATCAGTTCATTCGTTCTTTCATTCATTCAATCGTTTTGTTCCAGATGCCCTGACCGTTACCTCCAGTTCTGCCAAGTACAGTCCAGTCCTGAAGTCCAATACTCACGGTCTTCGATGAAAGCCGGCATTCCCTGATTCCATATCCAGAAACAGTGAGTGGCCAGAAAAGCTAAAGGTGAAATAAAACAAAAACATGCTTAAACTTTCAGCTTCGAACTGTCATGTTTCCTGGAGAAAATGTCTCCTTCCCTCTTCCCTTTGCCCACTCCACTTCTTTCCTTTGACTCTTTCTGGGTGCAAAGCAATATACTGGGTCCTTTTTGTGTGCAGAGTACTGTACTGGGTGCCTAATAATGAATGCAGAGCACTGTACTGGGTGTCTACTGTACACAGAGCACTGTTCTGGGTGTCTGCTGCGGAGAATACCACTGTACCAGTGCCTAAAGTGATGTAATTATTGTACAGGGTGATTACTATGTACAGAGCACTACACTGGTGTCTACTCGGCATTTTGGGAACATTGAAAAGAAATAGAAGATGTGATCCCTGACTTAGAGGGGTCTGCAGTGCAAAGGGGAAGATAAGCAAATACATATCACCCACTGTACAATAGGGACAATAGGTATAGGTAGAAGAGAGATAGTTATGGCTATTAGAACGCAATTAGACACCCTGAAAAGTAGTGTTTTCAAGCCCAAGGTCAGGTAACTGTTCAATACTTTCAGTGACCCCTAGGAATTGGATATAGAAAAAGAATCCCTTGCTCATCGAAGGTGATTTCTCCCCCACAGAGTGAGGCTCTTCCTAAGGCATAGGCTTTTCAGGTCTAATTTTGAAAGCCTCAAAAGGAAAAGCAGTTTTACCCCCGTTCCCTTGGAAATTAAATGAAAAAGCTATTAAAAGATCTGAGGAGATGTATAAAATAATAATTAAGCTGAGTGGGAGTACAGCTCTTTATATTTAGCCCAAAATATCTTACAAACATTTTGTCGCAGGCAGATTTAGGAACTCTTGGTATTTGTGCATGTTCAAATGAGGTGCTGGGGGAATGCAGACATGCAGATGAGCAGGATGCATCTACCTTTGGCCCTGCCTGTCAGAGTTGGGATACAAATGTTAGAATAAAATAATGCCAGCTTGCCAGAGTCATGAATTATCTGCCCGGCTCAGCCCAGAAGCAGAGTCAGGAGACAGCAACAGGTGTGACCAACATTTGAAAAGGCTAAGTGGCTGTTTAGAGAGACAAAATTTCCACCTGCTTGCATCAACCAGCCCATTAATCAATGGTATTTATTAAGTGCTAAGTATGTGCAGAGCACTGTACTAAGTGCTTGGGAGAGTACAATACAACAGAGTTGGTAGACACTTTCCCTGTCCGTGATGAGCTTACAGTCTAGACAGGGGGCCAGAGTTATATAACTCACTAACCAACTGAGGACAGTCTGTGGGAAGGAAAAGACACTGAAGTCTGGAAGCATCTCCTTCAGGGAAATCTGCATTT
Source organism: Tachyglossus aculeatus (assembly GCF_015852505.1). NCBI lineage: Eukaryota > Metazoa > Chordata > Mammalia > Monotremata > Tachyglossidae > Tachyglossus > Tachyglossus aculeatus. The sequence goes on from NC_052075.1 coordinate 16,525,071, forward strand.
GGACCACCAGTCAAACAGGAAACACTTCCTCCCTCACTAGGAGAGGAGCACATGGAATATGTTCCTGCAGGAAGCTGGGCAGCTGCAAACACCAGCCTATTCCAGAGGGGTTTGGTTAGATCCATGAACCAGCAGTTCAGGCTGGCTCATAGTGGGATTTTTTCTGGAATTTTTTCACAGAATTATCATTTACCAGGATATAGCCTGGCTGTGGGGCTTCGGGCATCATGGAGTTGGGTGGGGAAGAGGAGGGCAATTGGCCCCAGAGACAGGGGCTCAAGGAGATGAGGCTTGAAGCAGACTAGTTCTTTACCCAACTTTCCCCCTCCTCTGTTTGCCCCTGGAGGTATCCTGACAAGACTGTGGGAGTCCCAAAGCTTCAGGGAAGTGGATCAATCAGGACATGACCCGTTCCACTTCTTCCATGCCCCAGGCAGGCCCTCCACTCCTCCCAGGCAAATTATCTCACTTGCTCCCTGGCTCAGGAGTTCCAATCTGCACCCTCTCTGTGACTCTACTAACCCTACCCCAGGTCTCTCCTTCACTCACAAATTGGAGAAGAGGGATGATTTCCTTCTGATGTGCTCAACGGAGTGTTTCATCAGATGGAGACACTAATACAACTGGCCTTGGAACAGCACAGAGCATGCAGGGAGGGAGAAAAAAATCTGAAGTTCCTTATGGCCTGGTAGCATCTTGGCCCGGGGAATTGGACCCCGATTTCCCAGAGAGAAATCAGGAACAATATCTTAAATTTCCCCTCCAGCCTATCAGGCCAGCGTCATCTCCCATCCAGAGAGTGTAGAACCTAGGGAGCAAGAGTCTGGGACAATTTTTTATGGTATTTGTTAAGCGCTTACTAAGTGCCAAGCACTATACTAAGCACTGGGGTAGATACAAGCCAATCAGGTTGAACCCAGTCCATGACCCGCTTGGGGCTCACAGTATTCATCCCCATTTTACGGACGAGGTAACCGAGGAACAGGGAAGTGAAGTGACTTGCCCAAGCTGACGCAGAATAATAATAATGATGGCATTTATTAAGCGCTTACTATGTGCAAAGCAGAAGACAAGTGGCAGAGCTCGAATAAGAACCCAGGACTCCTGAGTGGAAGTTCTGGGCTCTTTCTCCTAGGTCATCAATCAATCAATCAATCAATCAATTGTATTTATTGAGCGCTTACTGTGTGCAGAGCACTGTACTAAGCGCTTGGGAAGTACAAGTTGGCAACATATAGAGACAGTCCCTACCCAACAGTGGGCTCACAGTCTAAAAGGGGGAGACAGAGAACAAAACCAAACATACTAACAAAATAAAATAAATAGAATAGATATGTACAGGTAAAATAAATAGAATAATAAATATGTAAAAACATATATATACATATATGTATATATATGTATATATATGTATATATATATATGTATATATACAGGTGTAAAGGTCATGCTGCTTCTTAATCTATAAAGCCCTGAACCTAGAGATAATAAGGATCTAGAAAGAAGAAGGAGGAGGAGGAGGAGAAGGAGAAGAAGGAGGAGAAGAAGGAGGAGGAAGAGGAGGAGAAGGAGGAGGAAGAGGAGAAGAAGGAGGAGGAGGAGGAGGAGGAAGAGGAGAAGGAGGAGGAGGAGGAGGAGGAGGAGGAAGAGGGGAAGGAGGAGGGGAAGGAGGAGGAGGAGAAGGAGGAGAAGGAGGAGAAGGAGGAGAAGCAGGAGGGGAAGGAGGAGGAGGAGAAGGAGGAGAAGGAGGAGAAGCAGGAGGGGAAGGAGGAGGAGGAGAAGGAGGAGGAGGAGAAGGAGGAGGAGGAGAAGGAGGAGGAGAAGGAGAAGAAGGAGGAGAAGACAGAGGAGGAAGAGGAGGAGAAGGAGGAGGAAGAGGAGGAGAAGGAGGAGGAGGAGGAGGAAGAGGAGAAGGAGGAGGAGGAGGAGGAGGAAGAGTGGAAGGAGGAGGGGGAAGAGGAAGAGGAGAAGGAGGAGGGGAAGGAGGAGGAGGAGAAGGAGGAGAAGCAGGAGGGGAAGGAGGAGGAGGAGAAGGAGGAGAAGAAGGAGGGGAAGGAGGAGGAGGAGAAGGAGGAGAAGAAGGAGGGGAAGGAGGAGGAGGAGGAGGGAGCTGGGGGTGGAGAGGAGTGGAGCTTTGAATTCAGACCTGTGACATCTCCCAAGAACAAAAGGGACAGCTCCCCAAAGTCCCCCCTACAGTGAAAAGAAGCGCCTCCTAGGGGTGTCACCTCAGACAGCACCCCACTCATTTCTATCCTAGGCTCAGTCCTGGGATCCATTTTGCACAAAGCAAAGCCCATAATTTTCCAAGAAAGAGATTTTGCGACCGCCTTCAAGCTTTCAGATTTTAATTCCCATCTTATTGCTCTAACCGCCCGCTCCAGCACATGTTTAATGAAAATAAGTGATGACGGCTGTCAGAGCTTAAGGGAGCCAGATTTTATCTTGTGCAGAAAATCACCGTGAAGCGATCTCTAATTATAAAGTAGGGAAACTGTGCCTGGAGCACATGTGTGAAGCAGGGGTGGGCTCCCTGCATGGATCTCCAGAGGGGGCCTGGAAATCCAAGCGCCTGGAAAACGAGAGGCCAGGCCAGTTTGGAGTCAGGCTCTCTCTCCAAGTCGGTCCAAGTGAAGCCCCTTCTATTGATTCAGGGATCAAGGTCAGTTGATACATGAAAACGGGCGGTTTTCTAATGGAGAAAATAGTGAGAAGGTCGACGGCTACAGCTTCCTCCCTGACCACACCAGCCCTGTCGGGGTGAAGTCCCAAAATAGTTTGTTTTCTTTCTGGCCAAACTCCACAGATCCCTGCATTCTAGTTTAGGGTTTCATTTTCACTAAAGCTATTTATAGAGCAAAGCAAACGTCATTATTAATTGGGTTGGTATCCTACGAACGGCTCACTAGGGAGCTAGTGAGGGCCCGTGGATCCAGGCACCTGAATGGGAAAAGCAAACTTTTGAAGGCCTTTCAGGAGGAGGATAGAACAGAGACTAGGGCAGAGACCCCTGCCACCAAGAAAGGGTGAAGTTGGGGCCTCAAGATCATATTAGAGATGCAGCATAGCTCAGTGGAAAGAGCACGGGCTTTGGAGTCAGAGGTCACGGGTTCAAATCCCGGCTCCACCAATTGTCAGCTGTGTGACTTTGGGCAAGTCACTTCACTTCTCTGTGCTCCAGTTACCTCATCTGTAAAATGGGGATTAAGACTGTGAGCCCCCCATGGGACAACCTGATCAACTTGTAACCTCCCCAGCACTTAGAACAGTGTTTTACACATAGTAAATGTCATTATTATTATTATTATATTCCTTAAGCAGTTACTACGTGTGAAGGACTGGCAGAGATATAAGATAAACAGATCAGACACAGCCCCTGCCTCACAAGAGATGCACGGTCTCAAGAGGGAAGGAGAATGAGCATTTTATCCCCATTCATCATGTTCAATAGTATTTTTGAGTGCTTACTCTATGCAGGACACTGTACTAAGTGCTTGAGAGAACACAATACAACAGTGTTAGTAGATATTTTCCCCACCCACGATGAGCTTACAGTCCAGAGGGGGAGAAAGACATTAATATAAATAAATCATTTATAATATGTAATTTATAGGTATGTACGGAAGTGCTGAACGTGGGGTGAATATCAAATGCCCAGGGGTCTCAGATACAAGTGTGCAGATAATGCAGAAGGGAGAGGGAGCTGGGGGAGAAGATGAACGAACTGAGGTACAGAAGGATTGAGTGACTTGCCCAGGGTCACACAGCCAGCAAGTGCTAGTGGGCTAGAACCAGGGAGAGTGGGTGAGTGGCTATGACCTCCAAAGACTGGAGAATATTGGGGAATTTCAATTATGGGACAGAGGGAAGAAAGGGAGAGAGAGAGGAGGGAAAAGAGAAAGTAATCATCCCCTCGACAACTCGAGCAATCCTGTTGAAATGGCAAAGGTCTAATTGCTCCTCTTTCTGGGTTTGCCAGCCATCAGTGAATGTGAACCCCTCGTCTAGCAGGTCTATCATGATCCGTCAGGCTCATAGGTGTTCTCCCTGCTGAACACAGCCACCTCTGGGAAGGCCAGCTTCTCCAGTTCTCTCCTGGGACCTTCCCTGGGTCCACAGTCTGGATCCGTACACCTCAAAGACCAAAGTCTCCAACCACCAGACTCCTCGTTCATGAGCTGTAGCAGCTCTGGGCCAGCAACAGATGTGGGAGAGAGAGGTGGCACAGCTGGGTTGGTTTGGGATTACCCTGCCCACCTACACCCCAAGCCTACTGCGGATAACCCAGCCAGGACCAGAAAGCCCATGCCCTGACACTCTACCAACCAAGAAGCCGTTTTCTGCCATCTGTTCACCCAAGTTGAGAGTTCAAACAGCAGCCCCCTACAGTGACACATCATAAAATAATAATAATGGCATTTATTAAGTGCTTACTATATGCAAGGCACTATTCTAAGTGCTGGGGGGGTGGGGGTACAAGGTGATCAGGTTGTCCCCTGGGGGTTCACAGTCAATCCCCATTTTACAGATGAGGTAACTGAGGCCCAGAAAGTTAAGTGACTTGCCCAAAGTCCCACAGCTGACAATTGGCAGGGTTAGGATTTGAACCCATGACCATGGACTCCAAAGCCCGTGCTCTTTCCATTGAGCCATGCTGCTTCTCTAGCACTGGGGCAAATACAGAACACAGCATAGTGACTTGTATTCTAATCGCAGCTCTGCCACTTGTCTGCTGGGTGACCTTAGGCAAAAACTTCACTTCTCTCCACCTCATCATCATCATCATCATCAATCGTATTTATTGAGCGCTTACTATGTGCAGAGCACTGGACTAAGCGCTTGGGAAGTACAAATTGGCAACATATAGAGACGGTCCCTACCCAACAGTGGGCTCACAGTCTAAAAGGGGGAGGCAGAGAACAAAACCAAATGTACTAACAAAATAAAATAAATAGAATAGATATGTACAAATAAAATAAATAGAATAATAAATATGTACAAACATATGTACATATATACAGGTGCTGTGGGGAAGGGAAGGAGGTAAGATGGGGGGGATGGAGAGGGGGACGAGGGGGAGAGGAAGGAAGGGGCTCAGTGTGGGAAGGCCTCCAGGAGGAGGTGAGCTTTCAGCAGGGCCTTGAAGGGAGGAAGAGAGCTAGCTTGGCGGATGGGCAGAGGGAGGGCTACTATCAATCAATCGCATTTATTGAGCGCTTACTTTGTGCAGAGCACTGGACTAAGCGCTTGGGAAGTACAAGTTGGCAACATAGTATCAATCAATTGTATTTATTGAGCGCTTAACCTCAGTAGTAACCTCAGTTACTTCATCTGTAAAATGGGGGTTAAGACTGTGAGGCCCACGTGGACATGGACTGCGTCCAATCTGATTAACTTGTATCTATCCCGGAGCTTAGTACAGTGCCTGGCATGTAGTAAGCGCTTAACAAATACCATTAACAACAACATAATGAGGTGTTCTGTGTCACCTCAACAGTTCCCTGTGTTTCTGTTTCTGCTGCTTTGCCCTTTTCCCTTCTCCCGCCCCACTCTGCTGCCCATCCGGGAGTCCCATCCCAGGAAGACACACAGGGAAGGATCTCAGAGCTCCAAATGGTCAGTCAGTCGATCGTATTTATTGATTGCTTACTGTCTGCAGAGCACTGTGCTAAGCGCTTGGGAGAGTACAATATAACAAAAGCAGACACATTCCTTGCCCACAATGAGCTCATAGTCTAGAGGGGGAGATAGACACTGATAGAAATAAATAAAAGTACTGCTATATACATAAGTGCTATGGGGCTGGGATGGGAGTTGAATAAAGGGAACGAGTCAGGGCGACACAGAAGGGAGTGGAAGAAGAGGAAAAGAGGACTTTGTCAGGGAAGGTCTCCTGGAGAAGAAGTGTTTTTAATGGCTAGAGTGTTTCTAGTCAAGCCATCAATGGTATTTAGTGAGCATTTATGCTGAGCAAAGCACCATACTAAGCACTATGAGAAAGTGGCAGTATCCCTGCCCTCAAGGAGCTTACAATTTAGCAAAGAGACAGACACTAAAATGAATGATAGGAGGGAAGCAATAGTAAAGGTAGGTAGCTAAAAGTTGCAGGGGCCTACCGGGTAAAGAGGAGTTTCTGCATCCCTTGCTTCAGAGTGACTGTGCCCCCCTCCCTGGTTCATATAGACCCTGCTATTGTACGGAAGAGTTATGGGCAGGGGAGATGTGGTACCCAAGTCCTTGAGAGATGTTTCAGTGCCAGAATGGTAGTTGGGGGCAGAAGGGAGATTTGGGATTCAGAGAAAAGAGATTAATCAGGGCTCTTAGTGCTGGACCCTTCTATACAGAGCAGGGATGCATTCACTTCCTCCTTCATTGTGGAAATCATTCAATCCATCCATCAGAGGCACTTGTTGAGTGCTTAATATGGGAGAAGTGCTGTACTATGTACCCTGGAGAGTAAAGGTCAAGGGTTTGAATCCTGGCTCCACCACTTGTCTGCTGTGTGACCTTGGACAAGCCATTTAACTTCTCTGTGCCTCAGTTACCTCATCTGTAAAATGGGGATGAAGACTCTGAGCCCCACGTGGGACAATCTCTTCTATCCCCCCAGAGATTAGAACAGTGCTTTGCACATAGAAAGTGCTTAATACATGCCATTATTATTATTATAGTACAACAGAGTTGGTTGACAGGTTCCCCGCCCACAGTGAACTTACAGTCTAGAGGGAAAATTGACCTGCCCTCTCCTCCAGTGACTTATTCAACTCCCTCTCTGGTTAGCGCTCTTCATTTCTGAAGGCTTTCACCTTGATTTATCATTTTGACTTTTTCTTTATTCTCCTACCCCTTCCCCATACAAGCATCTGTTTCTCTTGAGCAATTCGGCTGATAGCTGGGATTCTTGATTCCATACGATCATCACAGTCCTGCTCTTCAAATGCCAGCCTGAGTTCCAGAAAGATAGTCTCCCAGGATCCAATGGCCATCCCAGCTCTATCTAGCCTATTTTTGTCAACAAAGTGCTCAGGGAGGAACCGTTCTCCGTGACTTAGCATCCCTAGAAATACCCGGGAGGCACCTTGGCCTTGCTTTGAGCCAGGAGAAAATCACCATCTTCAGGGCTGCTCCAAGCCTCTCTGCTTTAGCTAAAAGGCTCTTTGGGAGACATATTGTTTTCCAGAAAATTATTCGACTTCGTTGCCATCTCACAGATGGCAGTTTGGAGCCTGTAGTATTCACGGAGTCCATGAGCCTAGATTAGCACCAAGGATGCTTCATTTAGACCTGGCAAGGAGAGAGACTTTACCCTCAGGAAGCTAGTTTAATAATAATAATGATGATGGCATTTGTTAAGCACTTACTATGTGCCAAGCACTGTTCTAAGCGCTGGGGCGGGAACAAGGTAATCAGGTTGTCCCACATGGGGCTCACACTCTTAGTCCCCATTTTACAGATGAGGTAACTGAGGCACAGAAAAGTTAAGTGACTTGCCCAAAGTCACACAGTTGACAAGTGGAGGAGCCGGGATTAGAACCCTTGACTTCTGACTCCCAAGACCATGCTCTTTCCACTGAGCCACGCTGCTTCTCGTTTGAGCCTTTTAATGGCTTTCAACACCACATCCGGGTCCCGGATGGTCACATTCCTTGGCAGCGACAAGGAGACTCTACCAGTGCTCTGAATCATCCATCACCAACCTCCAGGCTCTTGACAATCAAAGGTAATGAAATCAAATTCCTTGCCCTTCTCCGGTCCTCTGTGATGTGATGTATAGAAAGTCTCACTCCGAGGAACTATAAACTACAGCCACAAAAGAAGCATTTTATCTTGGCTTCATTCTGACCCTCAGAACTGTGTGGTTTAGCTGAAATGAAAACCAGAACCTGCAGTCGGCCCTGGAGTCTCAGAGCTGAAGAGGAATCGCTTGACTATGGCAGGAAGGTTGCCCGTGTGTGCCTAAGCTGTTTTAGAGGTAGAAAAGAGCTCTGGTCCAACCCCGTTGGAATAGATCTATAATTCTATTTATTTATATTGATGTCTGTTTACTTGCTTTGATGTCTTTCTCCCCCTTCTTGAATGTAAGCCTGGTGTGGGCAGGGATTGTCTCTCTTTATTGCTGAATTGTACTTTCCAAGCACTTGGCACAGTGCTCTGCACATAGTAAGTTCTCAATAAATACGACTGACTGAATGAATGAACTATAGAGTGTTAAGCATCAACTACAGAGCTAAGCGCTTAGTACAGTGCTCTGCACTGTAAACACTAAGCACTCAATAAATACCGTTGATTAATGGACACTATTTCTATTCAGTTTCCTAAGTGCCTAGTACAGTGTTCTGCATTCTGAAAATGCTGAATAAACACCAATGATTGATTGATTGATTGAGTGACATCCACCCAGGCACAGAATCTTCGTTTGCTATTGTGGGCATGTGGCCAGTGTAGACTAGTAAGGGCCTGGGTTCTAATCCTGGCTCTGCCACTTGTCTGCTGTGATACGTTGGGCAAGTCACTTAACTTCTCTGCCCCTCAGTTACCCCACCTGTCAAATGGGGATTAAGACTGTGAGAGCCACTTCGGGGTTGGACTGTCTCCAACTTTATTAGCTTGTATCTATCCCAGAACTTAGTACAGTGCTTGGCATGTAATAAATGCTTAACAAATACAATTAAAAAAACAGAAAAATCAAAGCCAGATGAGAAAATCACATGAATACTTGAATACGGTTGTCTCGGATGGTCAGGTCCTTGAAAATTCCCCTTTGGTTCTTCAGATCAAAAGTGGATATTTCAAAGGGAATGGAATTGAATGAAAAAAATTGATGCTTTTGAAGAAATGATGCATATTGGGAAATTCATTCATAGCTAAAATCTAAATTCAATCAGTTTAGCGTCTCCAACTCTGAAGACTTTGACTTCCAAAAGGCAAGAACACTGTGTCTGTTGCTATCCATCCTGCAATAATGGGACTTCTATTGATCCACCAATGTTGCTTATAGATAATGATTTGTGTTTTATTTAAAAACGTTATTAAAATCCATCCAGAAACAGTGCTCAGACACTCTGATAAGGCCTTGTAACCTACTTAACTTTACAGCATTCCCTCGGGCGTTAGGCTCAGACTCATGAGGAGAGATGTGCTACTTTTTTACTATTTTGGGTCACGGTTAAGTGGAACATTTACCTGTTTGTGAGCAAAATAAACCTGCTGACATGCCCAACATCCAGTCACCAGCAGAGAGGAAGTGAGCAGTATTGGGTTAAGAAATGGATCATGGAAGCTCCCTTCAAGCCCAAACTGGGATCTCATACAATGGAGGAATCATGATTCCCAGCTGGCCATGGACGACACAAGGATGGTCCTGGAATGACGGTTGTAAGGAGCTGTGATGACCGGAACCTGAGAAAACCAGGATTTGGGACTCTACCTCATCTGTAAAATGGGGGTTAAGACTGTGAGACCCTCGTGGGACAACCTGTTCACCTTGTAACTTCCCCAGCGCTTAGAACAGTGTTTTGCACATAGTAAGTGCTTAATAAATGCTATTATTATTATTATTATTATTATTCCCTCACTGTCCCCTGCTGGTCTCTCCATGATCAGGTCAGGTTATGGACAGGGTCCTATTATTACCATCATCATCATCATCATCGTCTCCCAAGAGCTTGGTACAGTGTGCTGCACATAGTAAGTGCTCAATAAATGACTGATTGGTGATGATGATGATTATGCACTTACAATGTGTCAAGAACCATTGCAAGGTCTGGGGTAGATACAAGTCATTCAGGTCATATGTGGTCCCTGTCCCACATGGGGCTCATAGTTTAACTAGAAGGGAGACCAGGCATTGAATCGTCATTTTACAGATGAGGAAACTGAGGCACAGAGAAGCGAAGTGATTTGCCCAAGGTTACACAATAGGTAACTGGCATAACTGGGATTAGAAACCAGGTCCTCAGACTCCGAGGCCTATGCTCTTTCCACTCAGGCATGCTGTGTCTAGTAATAATAATAACAATGATAATTCTTTCAATCACATTTACTGAGTGCTTACTGTGTGCAGAGCACTGTACTAAGTGCTTGGGAAGTACAAGTCAGCAACATATAAAGACGGTCCCTCCCCAACATCGGGCTCACAGTCTAGAAGGGGGAGACAGACAATAAGACAAAACATGTAGACAGGTGTCAAAATAGTCAGAATAAATAGAATTAAATCTATATGTACATCATTAACAAAATAAATAGAATAGTAAATATGTACAAGTAAAATAGAGTAATAAATCTGTACAAATATATATATAAGTGCTGTGGGGAGGGGAAGGAGGTAGGGTGGCGGGGGACAAGGAGAGGAAAAGGGGGGGCTTAGTCTGGGAAGGCCTCCCGGAGGAGGTGAGCTCTCAGTAGGGCCTTCAAGGGGGAAAGAGAGCTAGCTTAGTGGATGTGTGGAGGGAGGGCATTCCAGGCCAGGGGAAAGACATGGGCCGGGGGTCAACAGCAGGACAGGTGAGAACAAGGTACAGTGAGGAGATTAGCAGCAGAGGAGTGGAGGGTGTAGGCTGGGCTTGAGAAGGAGAGAAGGGAGGTGAGGTAGGAGGAGGCGAGATGATGTAGAGCCTTGAAGCCAAGAGTGAGGAGTTTTTGCTTGATTCTTAGGTTGACAAGCAGCCACTGGAGATTTTTGAGGAGGGGAGTAACATGCCCAGAGCATTTCTGCACAAAGATGATTCGGCAGCAGAATGAAATATAGACTGAAGTGAGGAGAGACAGGAGGATGGGAGATCAGAGAGGAGGCTGATGCAGTCATCCAGTCGGGATAGGATGAGAGATTGAACCAGCAAGGTAGTGGTTTGGATGGAGAGGAACGGGTGGATCTTGGTGATGTTGTGGAGGTGAGACCAGCAGGTTTTGGTGATGGATTGGATGTGTGGGGTGAACAAGAGAGCAAATAATAATAATAGTTGTGGGATTTGTTATGCACTTACTATGTGCCAAGCACTCTACGAAGCTCTGGGGAAGATACAAGATAATCGAGTCGGATAGAGTCCCTGTCCCATGTGGTGTTCACAGTCTAAAGGAGAGGGAGAACAGCCATTTAGACTGTCAATCCCCATTTTATAGATGAGGAAATTGAGGAACAGGGACATAAAGTGACTTGCCCAAGATCAAGCAGCAGACAAGTGATGAAGCCAAGATTAGAACCCAGGTCTTCTGACTCCCAGTACCTAAAACATTTGCCACCATGAAGAAGGAAATTTTTTTCTGTCCCAGCCCAAGGCAATGTGATGCCATTGGGTTAGGTTGTAAACAGTGTCTGTCGTGCGGGGCATGACATCAGACAGAAGTCTGCCCAAACCGCCCGACCCTAGTGTGTTTCCCTTGAAAGACCCCTGAGCAGACTCTCCCTTGGCCCCCAGGTTGGGGTGTTCTCTTCCAGGTCCCTGTTCACAGAGGGCCGGGCAGTCAGAGGGGAGAGGAGGGGTCTGCATGGGGCAGACGTGAGCTGGAGGAAAGCGGCTTCTCCCAGGACCCCATTAATTCTCATCGAGGTTGTGTCGCACCTCCAGGACAGTAGAAAACCCTGCACCCGCTTCCTGCTTCCCTCCACTGGCTAGGGTGCACCCCAAGGCCCCGCCCCGGGCACCCCGACAGGCCTGAAGCCTGGAGATCAGGGCCGGCTCCAGCCCATCCTGGGCCTCGAGGTGGGAGGGAATTCCAGGTGAAAGCACTGAGGATGCAGCATGATGACCTGATACCGGCTGGCCTGGGATGGCACCGAATCCGTGATTTCCAGACTTAGTCTGCTCCCCACAACCCTAACTCTAGCCCTTCTCTCTCCTGGGCTGTGGGGCTACCCCCAACTTCACCTCGGGCTACTAACCTCCTCTCCCCTGGGCTGCTGAACTAGGCCCAGCCCCATCTCGAGCCTCAGAGCAAACAACACTCCTGGCTTTGACCCCTAGGTCCCTCCCAAAGCATTCATTCATTCAATTGTATTTATTGAGCACTTACTGTGTGCAGAGCACCGTACTAAGCGCTTAAAGCAGTGGGTCTCCTCCCTGGAGCCGTCACTGTCAGATATGCCCTCTCTCCTCTTCTCTCCGTGCTCTCTTCTCTGCATCTCTCCCCTGCTGCCTGCAGTCTGCAGCCTCCTCCGCTCCAATTTTTCCCCCTGTTCCCTGCCCAGGGGTCCAGGACCCACTCAGGGGAAAATCTCAGGGTAGAGGGTAAAGGTCTCACCACATCCCAACTCCAGCTAATGCTTCAAGAACTCACACAGGACCGTGGCAACTGGGAGGGAGTTTGGTGAAACACGTAGTTGGGTATCCTAAACAGATTCAGTATCATTCATTCATTCATTCATTCATTCAATCATATTTATTGAGCGCTTACTGTGTGCAGAGCACTGTACTAAGCACTTAGGAAGTACAAATCGGCCACATGGGGGTTCCCATCCATAAAAGATGGTTTTGCTCTCAGTCTCCCTCCTGCCTGGGACTCCCACTTCATATCTGACAGACTATTACTCTCCCCATCTTCAAAGTCTTATTAAAATCATCTCTCTAGGGGAGCATGTCTACCAACTCTGTTGTATTGTACTCACCCAAGTGCTTAGAATAGTAGAACACAATAGGCACTCAATAAATACCATTGATTGATTGATTAATTGATATCTCCTCCAGGAAGTCGTCCTTGACCAGTCTTTCATCCTCCCACCCTATTCACCCTCCCTTCAGCGCTGTCTATGTACCCTACCTGCAGCCCCACGGTACTTATGTACATATCTTTCATTCATTCAGTCGTATTTATTGAGCGCTTACTGTGCGCAGAGCACTGTGCTAAGTGCTTGGGAAGTACAAGTACCCAACAACGGGCTTCCTTCCCCTATGTGTAATTTACTTTAACGTCTGTCTCCCCCACTAGATTATAAACCCACTGAGGGCAGAGATCATGTCTACCAATTCTGATGGATTGTTCCTCTCAAGCACTTAGCAAAGCAGTCTGCACAAAGTAAGCCCTCAGTAAATTAAATGCCTTTGATCTATTGATACAGAATCTGAAAGTCACCTCGAGAATCTGAGTGCAAGGAAGCGAGCCACAATTTGGAAGGTGTCTTTGAAGAACTGACCTTTGGAAAGTGTTGAAAATCACCGTGGGCGGCAAGGAAGACATAAACACCCTCACCGTAAGTGTCTTGCTGAAGTTGAATTAATTAATGATCCCCGAACATTGCAAAGGTTAGAGAGGAAAATTACAGAGGAAAGAAGCCTCAGAAAGGTAAATAACGGGATGACGTTGAACAAATATGATTGTCTAGAAAATGGCATCAGGTCAGAAGGGTTGTGGAAGACACTTCCAATGAAAAAGACTGACATTCCCACACCCAGAGCTAAACGGTTTCTACTTTTTAAGTGCACATGCCATTCAAGCACCTCTGCAGAGAGACATGAAATGCTCTCAGAATAATTTCCCTTCATTTGTTCGTTCCACCAAATAGTCTCAGATAAAGCCTGTTGGGGGTCACCAATTGTTACCTGGCAGCAGTCAACTTATTGAGAGGCTATTGAATGTCAATAATACTAATAATAATTGGTATTTGTTAAGGAATTAATGTGTGTCAGGTACTGTACTAAGCACTGGGGTGGATATAAGCAAATTGGGTTGGTCACAGTCCCTATCCCCATTTTACAAATAAATAAAACACTACACTAAGGAATGAGGAGAGTACAACAGAGCTGTGACACATTCCCCGCCCTCATAGTGCTTATGCTTTGATGGGGGTGACGGGCAGACAAAAGTAATTTACAGATAGGGAGTGTGAGAAAAACGGACGGAGCGGGTAGTAGCACCAATCCACCAATGCTCCATGCTGGGTGACTTTGAAGGCTGATTGGGCCAGAAATATCAAACCGGCACCTAGACTTTTTGGACACTCTCTGATTGAAACTAAAAACACCTTTGAAATATCCATTCCCTCATTAGATCACACATTCATCTGGGCAGGAGAAAAGAACTCTCTAATCACCCTGCAGGGCACTGATTTGGCTGCCTCTCCTTTTGGTGTTTGGTTATTTCACTGGGATTTATCTTCACATCCTCGAACTCTGCCTCATTACGGACTCTGCCATTTTAGAGAGAGTTAATCAAGGTCTGTTTCTCCATTCCACCCGCAGAGAGACTGAAGTGATCTGTTAATGACTGGTAACTCTGACTACTACTTTGGGGTGGGAGTTAGGTCAATGCGTCGACAGCTCAGAAGGTTTCAGGAGTCAAACATGGTCCGAAGAAATGTACCACCCTTTGCTGTTAGGTGGGATTTGAGGCAGCAGGACTTTTTATTCTTGTGTCTCTCCTTAACATGCAAATGGCTACCATTGTCTGCATCTGGCAAAATAATAATAATAATGATGGTATTTGTTAAGCGCTTACTATGTGCCAAGCACTGTTCTAAGCGCTGGGGTAGATACAAGGTCATCAGGTTGTCCCACGTGGGGCTCTCAGTTTTCATCCCCATTTTACAGATGAGGGAACTGTGGCACAGAGAAGTGAAGTGACTTGCCCAAGGTCACACAGCAGATGTGTAGCAGAGCCGGGTTTAGAACCCAGACCCTTCTTACTCCTTGGCCCGTGCTCTATCCATTAGGCCATGCTACTTCTCTACCTCAACTGTCCAAATTGCCCAGGTCTACAGGGGAGAATCTTTCCCTGCTTCCTGCCACCCACAGAGGCCACATCAGATGGAGCAAGTGATGAAGACCAAATTCTAGTCTTGGTTTTCTTCTCTATAAACAAATGGAATACGGCTGGCTAGTCAACCCTGCTCTTTCATGTCCATTTGTCCTGTTTTTCATCAATCAGTGGTATTTATTGAGCACTTACTCTGTGCAGAGCGCGATACAAAGCATCTGGGAGAGTACTACAGAGTTAGTCGACACAAATCCCACCCACAGAGAGCTTGAAATCGAACAAACTGCTTGCAATATGTTTTCCCACTTACTACCATTTTATGCCTCTAAGCAAACTTGTCCGACTTTGCAACAGAGAAGAATCCAGCATGGAACCACACAATCTCCCAACTGATGGGGGAAGGAAGGGAAGAGAGGAGATGGGCAGAAGTAGCAGGAAAGAAGGGGACCCAGAGGTAGGGGACAATATGTTGCCTCTTCGGAAACAGAAAGGGTCCAGAGCGGGGTCTCTGTTGGTCAAAACTCTTGTCTATCGCAGAGGTGGTGTTGGTAGCTGTACTACTGAGTGACCCCTGACCTCAGGCCAGCATGTCATCATTCATTCAATCAATCGTATTTACTGAGTGCTTAGTGGGTTCAGAGCACTGTACTAAGCGCTTGGGAAGTACAAGTCGGCAACATATAGAGACAGTCCCTACATGTCCTATCAGTGAGCATTTTTGGGTGTTGGCCATCTGCCAGTACTTTCCACATGTGTCACTCTGGGCAGAGAAGAATCCCTGGAGCATGGGCCTGGGATTCCGAAGGTCCTGAGTTCTAATCCCATCTCTGGCATTTGTCTCCTGGGTGTCCTTGGGAAAGTCACTTCACTTCTCTGGTCCTCAGTTACCTCATCTATAAAATGGGGATTGAGTCTGTGAGCCCCATGAGGGACAGAGATTGCATCCAATCCATTTTGTTTGTATCCACCCCTGAGCTTAGTACATAGTAAGCACTTAACAGATATTGTCATTAGTATTAGTATTATTAAGAAAAGCATCTCCATTGCAGAAGAAGAGGAGGGCCCTACCTTAGCCCACCATGCTTTCACTATCTCCTCTCTTCTCCCACCTGACTTACATTCTGAAGAGGTCGGGGTATAGGAGCTTGGAGGTGCTGGGGTAGAGAGGGGCAGAGGATATGCTTTGCAATCTAGAGTTTCCAGATGGTTTCAGGATTTGAACATCCCTCTGGTTTTAAAAGTATCTTATTTTGTTTCTTGAGAAGTAAACGCACTGTTCACTCGATCAATAGCCCCCGACGGGCTACTCGTCAGCAACAATCGATAGAGCGAGAGTGTGGGCCGTGAGGTAACGTTTACCTAATTCCCTCAGGAGTCTGGAGCAAGCAACTTGTGGCATAACTCCACAGAATGAGAACAACTTAAGCAAGTTTTTTCTTATGTGAAAAAATACCAGCAAGTCTTTCTTTATCCGATTACTGGATTCCCCCCTCACCACTTTTTGAGGATACCACCACGTTCTGATTCTAAGATGTGCCCATTCTAGGGTTCTTTTAAAATGAGAAAAACATCAGAGCTTGGATTGACTATTCTGAAATTTGTGGTGCATCGGGGGTAAGATTTCCAATTACACTCAAACCTTGGGAAACAATGCAGAGAAGCAATGTTGCCTAGTAAATACAGCACAGGCCTGGGGGTGAGTGAACCTGGGCTCTAATCCCAGCTCTGCCATGAAACTTCTGCCTGACCTTGGGCAAATCACTTCTCTCTACCTCAGTTCCCTCATCTGCAAAATGGGGATTCAATACCTGTTCTCCCTTCTACTTAGACTGTGAGCCCTTTGTGGGACCTGATGATCATGTATCTACTCCTGCATTTAGTACAGAGCTTGGTACATCAAAAGTGCTAAACAAACACTATTATTGTAATTATCATTATTATTATTATCATCACCACAGTATAATGAAGTGACCCATTCCCTGCCCACAAGGAGCTTACACTCTAATAGGGGAGAAAAACATAAAAAGATTTTTGGCTAGGGTGGTCAAAAGTGATTAATTGAATACAAACAAACCCAAGAGGGCAAATGAAGGTATAAATGATGATGATGATGGCATTTATTAAGCGCTTACTTTGTGCAAAGCACTGTTCTAAGCACTGGGGAGGTTACAAGGTGATCATTTCAAGTAAATAACCATAACTTGAAGAAGTTAGCAGACTTCCCTTTAAGATTGAAAACTTTTTGAGTTAAGGAAGAAGACAGGACTGTGGAGAATTCGTTTTTCAAAGTCTTACACACAGCAGGTGCAGAATAAATACTAAATGATTCAGGCACAATTCCAGGGGATGGTATGCTGAGGACCAAAGGCATAAAATAGCAACAAAAACAATAGGGAAAAATGTCAGTCTTCACCTAAAACCCATCATCATCATCAATCATATTTATTGAGCGCTTACTATGTGCAGAGCAAGATAGTAACCCATCTTGGAATCATTCATTTTAGGCCCTTGACAGTTTCTTTCACAGAGAAACAGAATGTTCTACTGGAAAGAGAAGAGGCCTGAGAGCCAGGGGACCTGAGTTCTAATCCCTGCTCAGCCCCTTTCCTGCTGTGTGACCTTGGGCAAGTCACTTAACTTCTCTGTGCCTCAGTTTGCTCATCTGTAAAAGGGGGATAAAATATCTGTTCTCCCTCCTTCTTAGACTGTGAGCCCCAGTTGAATTCCAGATTCCCATGAGGTGGCGGTTCAAGGGCAGAGTGAGGGAATGGGCTTGGAAACTCTGGCTACCTAACCCTGGAAGAAAAGGCCAAGAGAAAAGACTAAAAAGAGCTTCAAGTAGTCCCCTAGCTCCAGTCAGTCAATCATATTTATTGAATGCTTACTGTGTGCAGAATACTACAGAGCTCCAGCTGAGGGCTAGAGGGTGTAGCTTGAATAGCGCTCTGGGTTGGACAAAGGCTTAGCCTAGGGAATCATTTCCACCTGAGAGCACTGTCACAGCATCCATCAATCAATCATCAGTAACATTTAATGAGCATTTACTCTGGGCCAGTGCTGTACTAGTTGCTTTAGAGAGTTCAGTAATGTAGGTAGGCGCAATCTCTTCCTGGAGGAGTTTAGTCTGGTGAGGATCAGCCCCAAACCCTATCTCGTCTGTCTTTCTCAAGTTTGGTTCCCGTGGGGAGTGTCAGACTCTCCAACATGCTTTGCAAACACGAAAGAATATTTCCAATTTAATCCTGCGGGGCAAGATGGGGACAGATGTCAGTATCCAATTCTGTTTCCGTGGAAACCTTCAGGGGTTCCCTGTCAGCATTCGAAGTCTCTTACCCTCAACAGCACATGGCGGAAGAAGGCTCCCTGGCTCCCAGCTGTACAGTCCCCCTGCTAATTATTATTATTATTATTATTGTGATATTTGTTAACTGCTTACTATGTGCCGGGCACTGTAGTGGATTCGAGCAAATTGGGTTGGACATGTTCCTTGTCCCATATGGGGCTCACAGTCTTAATCCCCATTTTACAGATGAGGTAACTGAAGCACAAGGAAGTCAAGTCACACAGCAGAAAAGTGGTGGAGCCAAGATTAGAACCCAGGTCCTCCTAATTCCCAGGCCTTTATCCATTAGACCACACTGCTTCCACAAGGCCATGCTGCTAGAGAGGAGAGGCTAGGGAAGGTTATCTGTTTGAGGAATTTAGCAATTAATCCAGCTAAATCTAGATTCTTGTTCAGGGTCCCTGCCTTTTCCTCACCAGTGCATCTTTTCCCAGAGCTTTAGTGCAGTGCTTTGCATCTAGTAATCACTTCATCAATCCTCTGACTACTCCCAGTTGAGGGTGCAGATGGATTGATTTGATTCTTCTAGATTGTAAACTTGCTGTGGGCAGGGGCAATGTCTACTAACGCTGTTGCGTTGTACTCTTCCAAGCACTTAGTACAGTGTTCTGCACACAGGAAGGACTCTTTAAATGCCGCTGATGATGATGATGTTGGGAAGAGATGAAAGGCATTGGGTGACCATTCATTTTGAGAGACTTATGTTTGGAAACCCTGGTCTCAGAACAGTTCAATTTCCATGCTTGTGTGATCTTCTAGCTAGGTTTTCACCACCTTCAGTCAGTCAATCAGCCAGTCACATTTATTGAGTGCTTACTGTGTGTAGAGTACTATACTAAGCACTTGGGAGAGTACAAGACACATTCCCTGCCCATAATGAGCTTACAGTCTAGAGGACGACATGGAGACCAAACTCAACAAGGTAACCGATGGCCTCCTCTTGGCCTATTCTAATGGATTCTACTCTTCTGATACCTCCTTGGTCTCTGGGCTGCATTTGACACCAGTGATCACTCCCCTACACTAGAAATGTTACCCAACCTGGGTTTTGATGACAGATTTTGCCTATGAAGGAATTTCTCTTTGGCTGAAAAAGTAACTGCAGCTCAAGAAGGCAGAGCAGAGAACCCTCAGCGAACTGCTGAAAAGGCCCTGAAATTTAGGTAATTTGATCCATCCCATGAAAATCCAGAAGTTTTTCCGAAAGAGTCAAAGCTAACAAGGAAAAAACCAATCTGCCCCTCGGAGCACAAGTAATAGATTTACAAGTTGTGAGTTAAACTAGCTTGACTCCATTGCCCCACCTTTTCAAATACTCCTTCAGATTTGCCCCTTCAACCCATCCAGGGAAGGACAGAAATGCAGATTTTACTACCTCTGCCTATTTGACCTAACCGCAATGCACTTTGACATGAAACCAAATTGTTTCTCTGCCACAGATTTTCATTCCACTTTTTCAGGTTTGTTGTTATTGTTTGGGGTTTTTGAATGGTGTTTGTTAAGCATTTATCATGTGTCAGGCACTGTATTAAGCACCGGGGTAGATGGAAGACCATCAGGTTGGACAGAGTCCCTGTCCCACATAGGGCTCACAGTCTTAATTCCCATTTTACAGATGAGGTAACTGAGGCACTGAGAAGATAAGTGACTTACCCAAGGTAACACAGCAAGCAGGTGGCAGGGGTGGGATTAGAACCCAGGTACTCTGACTCCTAGGCACATGCTTTTTCCACTGGGCCACGCTGCTTCTCATTCTGCTTCATTTGGGCAGGTGCAGAATCAAATGTGCTTGATTGACTATTGGTTTATTTCCCTAAAACATCTGCCCACACCTCCCCACTCCTCAAAATCCCCCAGTGGTTGCCCTCTCTACGTCAAATGGATTCACACTCTAGAAGAAAGGGAAACATAGATCTTTACCCTCATTTTATAGCTGAGGAAACTGAGGCACAGAGCAATTCAATGACTTTCACAATATCATGCAACAGACAGGTGGCAGAGCCAGGATTAGAACCCAGGTCTTCTGACTCTCAAGCCTGTACTCTTCCACCTAGGTCACACCACATCCCCTCGAAGAATAATTCCTTTTCTCTATTCTCTTTTGCCATCCCTAGGCGGCTTTGGCTGTCATAAGGCGCTTCTGGGACACACTCGTTTAAATAGGATGCCATAATCCAGGTCTCAGCAAAGGAGACTGAAGAACAGTGTAGTGTAAGGTTAATTTATTGGCAGCTCTTCCATTCTGTCTTACCTAGAGCAAAATCCTTAAAAGATAACTGGGAACCTCCGGCAGGCTGTCAGCGAGCAGGCTGCCTAACCCAAAACGTATGTCAGAGATTTAGCCTCTGCACTTCGTCTCTCTTCCTCGCTCTTGGGTCTGTCATAAAACTCTCTTGGCAGGTAAGAGTAAACCATTTGGAATTAAATATTTCCATCCTCACCACCTCCACACCTGCCTCATGTGAACTATTAAATAGTAGGCTTGGAGGGCAGGATTCCAGAGCTGGAATTATAAGAAGAGTCTCTCTTGACAATGTAGCATTTTAAAAACAATTTGCGCCCTTCCTCTTCTACACTATAGAGCCACTAAATACTTTGATTAATGCCCATTCAGTGCAGTGGGAAATCTCTCAGTATCGAAAGCCGGATTATTAAGTAATAGAAAAGGTTGCTTTAATCTCGCTCCCTGAGGAAAATGCATCTCCCAGACAAGACAAAAAGATAATTTTGCAGTTAACGGGTAGGGAAAAGCCTCCGTGGAAATCCAGCAGTGTTTCGAGGTTCCTCATATGGCGTCTCCAGAAATCCCTCCCAGAAATCCTTCCCTGAGTCTTCTGAGCCCCACCTGCCATTTTCCATGGGTCAGTTATAATAATAATAATAATAATAATAGCATTTATCAAGTGCTTACTATGTGCAAAGCACTGTTCTAAGCACTGGGGACTTTACAAGGTGATCAGGTTGTCCCACAAGGGGCTCACAGTCTTTATCCCTATTTTACAGATGAGGTAACTGAGGCACAGAAAAGTTAAGTGATTTGCCCATAGTCACACAGCTGACAAGTGGCCGAGCTGGGATTTGAACCCATGACCTCGCTTAGTACAGTGCTCTGCACACAGTAAGTGCTCAATAAATACGATTGATGATGATGATGACCTCTGACTCCAAAGCCCATGCTGAGTCACGGGGTCATTCCCAGATGGTTACAGGTTTCGGGGCATCAAGAGAAGGGAGGTAAGGAGGAAGAGCAGAATTATTTAATGCTGCAATGGTTCCACCTTTTATGGCCTCTTTTTCGCCTTCTACCCCAACCCGATCTAGCCCCTGGAGCCAAAGATTGGCAGGTGGATTGATTCTGCCTGCTGTTTCTTATTCCTGGGCCTCAGAGCAGTTGACAATCATCTCTTTCTAGGGAGGGCTCTTTCCCCAGGGCTTAGCTCTCCCCCTGGAGACCAGAATCACCCATTATAACTCACCCAAGGTCACACTGCAGACAAGTGACAGAGCCACGATTAGAACCCAGATCCTTCTGACTCCAGGGCCCTTGCACAATCCACTAGACCACACTGCTTCTCACTGTCATAGATGTTATTCCTCCTATTTTTTCCTTCACACCTGACCTAGGCCATCCTTTCCTCTACACTGTAACCTCATTGTGGCCAAGGAAATGTGACTCTCTATTGTTGTCATGTACTCTTCCAAGCACTTAGTACAGTGCTCTGCACACAGTAAATGCTCAATAAATACGATTGAATGAATGAAAGGGAAATACAGATTTGCCTGACACTACAGGATGATGGGATAGTCAGGGTGGTCATCTTTATGTTCTGTGAAATGAAGGATCTCAAATTGATGTGGGCTTGAAGAATGGAGCTTCCTACCCAGTCACTGTGGTATTCTAGAAGAGTGGATGGAAAAAGAAAAAAAAAAAAGGACACTGTCCTTTTCATTCATAAGCTGAAAACATCGGCCAAAGGGACTGATCCTGGTAATTGATTAACAGCTGCAATCAAGAAATAACAATAGAAAACAAAACCATGGGCATTTTGAAGAGTACAGGTGAGAATAGCACTTCCTAAAGATGTCTCTAAAACTTAGAACTTTAGGAGGTTGAAACAAGGGAGGCTTTTGTGGTTGCCATTAATGGTAATAATGCTATTTGTTAGGCCCTTATTATGTATCAGCACTGTACTAAGCACTGGGACAGATACAAGATAATCAGGTCAGACCCAATCACTGTCCCACATAGAGTTCACCGTCTAAGGGGGAGGGAGAACAAGTATTCAGTTCCCATTTTACAGAGAAGGAAACTGAGGCAGAGAGAAGTTAAGTGATTTACCCAGTGATACGCTGCAGATAAGTGGCGGAGCTGAAACTAGAACTCAGGTCTCCTGAATCTTAGGCCTGTGCTTTTTCCACTAGGGCCACTCTGTTTCATTATTATTATTAATTATTATTACTATTATGGTATTTGTTAAGTGCTTACTACATCAAGCACTGGGGTAAGTCCAAGATAATCAGGTCAGACACAGATCCTGTCCCAATTACTGTGTGGTTGTGACTGTCAAACCGAGGTTTGAGGTACCTACAATTTTTATTCTCTAACCACAGTAGCTAGCTGCTTTTTTTGTTATAATTTTTCATATTTATCTTTGTCCGGATATTTTAGCACTGCTCTTGTTTCATCTTTCGTTATATGTCTGCTGCCGGGCCCTTCTCTTCTATTCTTAGATTGTGAGTCCCTTTGTAGCCAGAAATCGTGCCTAATTTTCACCTGTGTATTTTTTTTCCCAGTTCGGGTACAGTGTATTTTTTCCCAGATCTGGGCACAGTGCTTTTCTCACAGTAGGTGCTTAATAAATACCTTTAGTACTTCTACTATTTCTACTACTGCTACTACCACCTCCAATAACAGGTTCTTTTCTTCAGTCTGTTAGCCCAGAGAAGAATTTTCCATGAGCAGGAACAATGACATTTACTTATGTTCTGAAAAACTGACTTGTAAAGCATGCTTCTATTTAATAACTTTGTTGTTGCTTCCCAAGGGAATGATAAAATAGATAGTTGTATCTCTCCATTTGCGAGTCTGTACTGCTGAGAGATGCAAACACACCGATCTAAGATTACTTGGAGAAGACACAGCCAAAATAGGACTTTAAATCATTACTCGAAATGATGAATACTAACCCTTTTGCACAGGTAATGTTAATGGGAAATTTAAAAGTTTTTAAAGCAACAACACGAAGGAACTAGAGACATCCTTACCATCCGCAATTACAGCTCAGGGGATGGCCATAACAATCAAAGAAACAATCAATCAATAAATAAATAATTCAGGCTTAGAGCAAGGCATTCTGCCCAGTGGGATTTTCATTCAATCTTGTGGAGGGCTTATAGCTTGCAGGGCACTGTACTAAGCGCTGGGGAGAGTACGTATAACGATATAACATTCCCTGCCCACGGTGAACATAAAGTCTAGAGGGGGAGACAGACATGAATATGAATAAATAAATGACACATATGTACATAAGTTCTGTGGGGCTGAGGGAGGGGAGTAAACCAGAGCTTAGAACAGTGCTTTGTACATAGTAAGTGCTTAATAAATGCCATCATTATTGTTATTAAATCGGGGTAATGAAGAAGGGAGTGGGAGAAGGGAAAATGAGGGGTTATTCAGGGAAGGCCTCTTGGAGATTGTGCCTTCAATAACGCTTAGAAGGTGGGGAAGTTAATTGCATGTCAGATATGATATGGGGGGGCATTCCAGACCAGAGACAGGATGTTCATTCATTCATTCATTCATTCAATCGTATTTATTGAGCGCTTACTGTGTGCAGAGCACTGTACTAAGCGCTTGGGAAGTACAAGTTGGCAACATATAGAGACGGTCCCTACCCAACAGCGGGCTCACAGTCTAGAAGATGTGGGCGAGAGGTCAGCGGTGGGACAGAGGAGATAGAGGAAAAGTGAGTAGATTGGCATTAGGGGAGCAGCATGAGTGAACTGGGTTGTAGTAGGAGAGCAGTGAAGTGAGGTAAGATGATTGACTGCTTTAAAGCTGATGGTAAGGAGTTTCTGTTTGATGCCTCCCAGTGTTGGTGGAAGTGATTCCTTGAGGTCTAAGGGGAGCTTGGGTCAGGGAGAGTGTGAGAAGGGGCCCATTATTCTGGGCTCTGAGCCCAAAGCTGCTCCTCAGGTTGTGCCATCATTAGGAGCAGAGGGAGCTGGGGTCAGAGTTTCCGGGCCAGAGATGGCAGAAGCACTTCAGCACATCCCTGCTGGTACTGATCCATTCCGTGTCACCGGAACATTCCCCCACCGGGCCCGGTCAAGTTCTGTGACTTCTGCAACTTTTCCACGTTTTGAGAAGGTCCGAGTTGCTTCCAACGAAAGGGAAAGGAATGGCGGTATCTCTGGCCCAAGACCCCAGAGTCAGTTCATAGTGGGAAGGCTTTAACTATTTTCTTTTTTCTTTGTTGTTTTTCTTTTTATGGTATTTGTTAAGCGCTTACTATATGCCATGCAGTGTACTAAGCGCTGGGGTAGATACATGCTAACTGATACAAACTGCTTGATTTCTCAGACACCTTCAACACCGCTGACCCTTCCACCCATGTGAAATGCTATCAGATCTAGCTATTGCTGACCCAAAATTAACCTCCTCCTCCTCCTGCTCTAGCTTCTCAGCCTGCTCCTTCTCATTTCCATCCACCATCTCCCCCCCCGTCTCTCACAACTGTGGGTGTCTGCCCCAGGACCTGTCTGAACTGGCTCCCACTGCTCTGCTTGCTTCAGAGAAGCAGCATGGCTCAGTGAAAAGAGCCTGGGCTTTGGAGTCAGAGGTCATGGGTTCACATCCCGGCTCTGCCAAGTGCCAGCTGTGTGACTTTGGGCAAGTCACTTAACTTCTCTGTGCCTCAGTTACCTCATCTGTAAAATGGGGATTAAGACTGTGAGCCCCCCGTGGGACAATCTGATCACCTTGTAACCTCCCCAGCGCTTAGAACAGTGCTTTGCACATAGTAAGCACTTAATAAATGCTATCATTATTATTATTGTAGCCTCCCCAGTGCTTACAACAGTGCTTTGCACATAGTAAGTGCTTAATAAATGCCATTATTATTATTATCATTATTATTATTCACATTCACTCCCTTGGGAGACCTCATCCACGCATAAGGTATCAACTTGGCCTAGGAGAAGCAATGTGGCCTAGTAGATACAACATGGGCCTGGAAGTTAGAAGGACCTGGGTTCTAATCCTGGCTCCATCACTTGACTTCTCAGTGTCCCTCAATTACCTCATCTGTAAAATTGGGATTAAGACTGGTGAGCCTCAGGTGGGACACGGACTGTGTTCAACCTGATTAACCTGTATCTACCGTCACACTGCGAGCCCCATTTGGAACAACCTGATTACCTTGTATCTCTCCCAGCGCTTAGAACAGTGCTTGGTACATAGTAAGCACTTAACAAATACCATCATCATCATTATTATTATTATTACAGCATTAGGCAAATATCACCTGCCATGGAGAAGCAGTGTGGCTCAGTGGAAAGAGCCCGGGCTTTGGAGTCAGAGGTCATGGGTTCAAATCCTGACTCCGCCAACTGTCCGCTGTGTGAATTTGGGCAAGCCACTTCACTTCTCTGGGCCTCAGTAAAATAGGGATGAAGACTGTGAGCCCATTGTGGGACAACCTGATCATCTTGTAACCTCCTCAGTGCTTAGAACAGTGCTTTGCACATAGTAAGTGCTTAATAAATGCCATTATTATTATTGCGAGTGTTCTGTATACAGTTAATTGCTCAATAAACACTATTGACTAATTAATAGATTTATTTCCAGAACCCCCCAACTTCTTTCTTTTCCACTTTACACAGACAGCCATCACTTTGATTCAAGCTCTCACTACAGTCCTGACTCTACAACTTGCCTTCTGTCTGACGTTGGGCAAGTCACTTCACTTCTCTGTGCCTCGGTTTCCTCAATTGAAAGATAGGGATTCAATATCTGGTCTCCTTCCTACTTAGAATGTGATCTCCATGTGGGACAGGGACTGGGTCCAACCTGATTATCTTGTAACTACCCCCAGCACTTCATAAAGTGTTTGGCACAACATAAGTGCTTAACAAATATTATTATTACCATTATTATTGTTGTTGTTGTTGTAATTGTTACCCTTTTAGGTTACTGGATCAGCTTTCTCCCCGACCTTCCAGCCTTCATCCTCCCCCCACACTTCAGCCGGCTTCCTGGATCGTCTTCCTGAAATGACACTCAGCCCGCGCCTTGTCATTCCTCGAAAACGGCATCAGCACAAAGACAGGGCTTGGCAGCCTCCCCAGAAAAACACATCAAGCCTTCTGACTGTTTGTGAACTTCCGGGCTTATGAAGTTGCCAACTGATGCGTAGGAAGCTTTTCTCGGCCTTGGCCTGCTATACAGGGAGAAGGTTGGGTGGGGCGGGGGGGGAGGGGGCACCTCTCTGGCCACCAAGAACGACTCCCCACACACTGGCCTGGCCACCTTTGGCTACCTGGCTACCTGGCTACCTACCAGCCAAAGCTGGCTGGCTTTGGAGTCAGTGGTCATGGGTTAAAATCCCGGGTCCGCCAATTGTCAGCTGTGTGACTTTGGGCAAGTCACTTAACTTCTCTGTGCCACAATTACCTCATCTGTAAAATGGGGATTGACTGTGAGCCCTCCTTGGGACAACCTGATCACTCTGTAGCCACCCCAGCGCTTAGAACAATGCTTTGCACGTAGTAAGCGCTTAATAAATGCCATCATTATTTTATTTTATTTTATTACCTTGTTTCACCATTTGGGACACAAGTTAACAGCAAGTTCATCCCTTAGGGGGCACTTCAACTCTTTGGTAGAACAGGGCTTGATGGTATTTGTTAAGCGCTTCCTATGTGCCAAGCACTCTAACAAGAGCTGGGGCAGATACGAGATTATCAGATCTAACATAGTCCCTGTCCCACACAGGGTCACTATGATTGGCAGATGACAGCAGCTGTGGTAGAAATCAATCAATCAATCGTATTTATTGAGCCGTGGCCCTCGGGACTCAGGTAGTCACTGACAGAATAAAAGACCTAACGATCAATCAATCAATCAGTGCTTGGGAGAGTACAATATAACATAATCATAATAAAATTAATAATTTTTGTTAAGCATGTTACTATGTGCCAAACACTGAACTAAGCCCTGGGGTAGACAGAAGATAATCAGGTCTCACATGGGGCTCACATTCTAAGTAGCAGGGAGAGCAGGTATTGAATCCCCATTTTGCATATGAAAGAACTGAGGCACAGAGAAGTGACTTAAAGGAAGGTAACACAGCAGGTAAGTGGCAGAGCTAGGATTCGAACCCAGATCCTCTGACTCTCAGGCCTGTGCTCATGAGCTTAGAGTCTACAAGACCTGAGTGAAGAGGCCCAAAGAAGAGCCCGGGCTCTTATGCCCTCTCACGATCATGTCCTCTGCAAAAAGCATGGCTCACCAGCTTCCAAGGGCTTGGGACTACCCCATGGGCCATTGGCGCCTCCTACTTGCCCTCCAGTCTGCCTCATAATAACAATAATGGCATTTATTAAGCATTTAGTATGTACAAAGCACTGTTCTAAGCGTTGGGGAGGTTACAAGGTGATCAGGTTGTCCCACAGGGGGCTCACAGTTTTAATCCCCATTCTACAGATGAGGTAACTGAGGCCCAGAGAACTTAAGTGACTTGCCCAAAGTCACACAGCTGACAGTTGGCAGAGTCGGGATTTGAACCCATGACCTCTGACTCCAAAGTCCATGCTATTTCCACTGAGGCACGCTGCTCTTCAGCAACCTGGGCGCAGCAAGTACCGGAAGAACTTGTCTGGAGATTACTGCCTATCAGAAAGAGTACGGGTTTGGGAGACAGAGGGCCTGGACTCTAATCCCAGCTCCACCACCTCCTTGCTGTCTGACCTTGGGCAAATCACTTCACTGAATTGTGAAAAATAGGGATTCAATAACTGTTCTCCTTCCTTCTTAGACTGTGAGCCCCATGAGGCTCACAGAGAAGCAGCGTGGCTCAGTGGAAAGAGCCCGGGTTTAGGAGTCAGAGGTCATGGGTTCTAATCCCGGCTCTGCCACTTGTCTGTTGTGTGACTTTGGGCAAGTCAATCAATCAATCAATCGTATTTATTGAGCGCTTACTGTGTGCAGAGCACTGTACTAAGCGCTTGGGAAGTACAAGTTGGCAACAAGTCAGTTAACTTCTCTGAGCCTCAGTTACCTCATCTGTAAAATGGGGACTAAGACTGTGAGCCCCACGTGGGACAACCTGATCACCTTGTATTCCCCCCCAGTGCTTAGAACAGTGCTTCGCACATAGTAAGCGCTTAACAAATGCCATCATTATTATTATTATGAGAGACCGGGACTGTGTCCAACCTGGTCAATTTGCATCTACCCTAATGTTTAGGACAGTGCTCAACACATAGTAAGCACTTGATGCACATCATAATTATTTTTGTCAGTGCCCAGTTTAAAAATTAACTTTGCCCTCTGTCCTGCCAGCTACCTGCTCCCCTCCCTCTGCCCCCAGGTTCACCCTCTCAACCCCCTCTCCTGCCCCACTGTGAGTGGCATCATCCTGGAGAGTTCTGGAAGCTGCAAGGCGCAGTACAAGCAGCATGGCATAGTGGATAGAGCATGGGCCTGGGAATCAGAAGGTCATGGTTTCTAATCCCAGCTCTGCCACATGTCTGCTGTGTGAACTTGAATAAGTCACTTCACTTCTCTGGGCCTCAGTCATCTCATCTGTAAAATGGGGATTGAGACTGGAAGCCCCATGTGGGACAGGGACTGTGTCCAAGCTGATTTACTCATCTCCACACCAGTGCTTAGTACAGTCCCTGGCACATAGTAAATGCTTAACGAATAGCATCGTTATCATTATCATTATGATTTCAGTCCAGCATCAAGGAGCCAGGACTTATCTCTGCAAAAAAATTATCTCTGTCTTCCCTCCTCTGGCCAGCCTGCCTGAGTTGCACTTAAAGAATAGATCTCACGTCCTGAAGTTGGGGCCCCTTGCAAAATGAAAGGCTACAAGCTTCTGGGCTACCCACGCCACCCACACTAAACTTCCTGCCATTTTAATTGAAAGAAAATCTGGGGGAAACTCATCAGTAAAAGCCATGGGGAAACTTTCCTCAGCCTGAAGCTACTCTGAGGGTGTGTGATCTTTTGTTTCCCTTCGACAGGATGTCTTCTCCCTAGGAAGGCACCCAGACACCTCCACCGTTTCTATAGAAATCCCTTATTAACGAGCCAATCTTTTTATAGAAAGGCTTTAGGCCATTAGCTACAGGAAAGACAGAGAAATTGGGGGTCGGTGGAATCAAGACGGGAAGCGTGAAACCAGGTTCCTTCCGTGGATACGGCTCTGAAATTATTAGTTCAGGAGAATGTCCGCATCTATTAGAATGGAGGCAATTATATGCTAGGTGGACATTAAGGGGTGGGTAAGAAAAATTGTAGCTTTCTGACATTGTACTTTCCAAGCGCTTAGTACAGTGCACAACACACAGTAAGTGCTCAATAAATACGATTGAACAAATGAATGGCATTGCTTCCAAATATTCCTCCACTGGATTGTAAACTACTTGAAGGCAGGGATCATGTCTACTGACTCTATGCTGCTGAACTCTCCCAAGTACTCAGTCCAATATAATAGCAATATAATAATAACAATAATAGTATTTGCTCATTCATTCAATCATATTTATTGAGTACTTACTGTGTGCAGAGCACTCTACTAAGTGCTTGGAAAGTACAAATCGGCAACATATAGAGACAGTCCCTACCCAACAACGGGCTCACAGTCTAGATGGGAATAGTAATGATGGTATTTGTTAAGCGCTTACTATCTACCAGACACTTAACTAAACAGTGGGGTGGATACAAGGAAATCACGTTAGACAGAGTTCCTGTCCCATGTGAGGCTCACAGTCTCCATCCCCATTTTCCAGATGAGGAAATTACATACAGAGAAGTGAAGTGATTTCCCCAAGGTCACATAGCAGACAAGTGGCTGAGCCAGGATTAGAAACCATGACCTTCTGATTTCCAGGCCTCTGCTCTATCCACTACGCCATGCTGCTTCTTATCTTCTTATTTGTTTGGCGCTTACTATGTGCCAAGCACTGTTCTAAGCACTGGGGTAGATTCAGGGTAATCAAGCTGTCCCGTATGGGGCTTACAATCGTAATCCCCAATTTACACATGAGGAAACTGAGGCACAGAGAAGTGAAGTGACTTGCCCAAAATTACATAGCTGATAAGTGGCAGAGCCGGGATTAGAACCCATGACCTCTGACTCCCAAGCCCGGGTTCTTTCCACTAAGCCAGGCTGCTTCTCAATAGAGATCATGTCTTCTAATGCTGTGGTATTCTCCCAAGAGCTTAGGTCAATGTACATCACAGAGTAAACACTCAATAATACCACTAATTGATTGATAAACTCGAATTTGAATTTGTTCGATGAAAGCATCTTATTAGACATGCTTTTATGTCGATTTCATAATTTCTGTGATCTGGTAGATTCTCAGTTCCTACCGGCTGTTCCTGTCTTTTCCTCCTTCAGCTCCCAATAGGGCACCACTCCCCTTGGTATCCAAGAGGTGCTCCACCAGTGCAATGGAAGGGAGTTATTAATCTGCTGATTAATGCTCAATTCGACTAGATCGTAAGCTACTTGAGGGCAATCAATCGATCAATCGCAAAGGGCTTGGGACAATAAAATAGACATGACCTGTGCCTTCGAGGAATTTATAATCTAGCCGGGGAGACCAACCCAGAAATGAATTGCGGACAGGAGGAAGCAATCAGGGATAAATAAATGTCTGTACAAATGTGTAAGGTTTGCAGGGCGATGAGCACTCAAATATGTAGGTGATGCGGAAGTGCTGAAGTGACAGTTGTGGGGGAGGGAATAGGGTATCAAGATGAGCATTTAATCAGGGAAGGCTTCCAGGAGGAGATGGGATTTCAGAAGGGGCTAGAAGATGGGGTGAGCATTGATCTGCCAGACTGTTGTGGTATATTGTATTTTTCCAAGTGCTTAGTACAGTGCTCTGCACACCGTGAGCACTCAATAAATATGATTAACTGGCTGACTGACTGATCAGGAGGATGGGAGCATGGGAGCCAAGAGTCAGAGGAGTATTTCAGGAAGGGAATGCTCCAGGGGGAAACAAGAGGACAGGGAACAGAGCACAGAGCTGAACCCGGACTCTTTCATACTCTCCCAAGCACTTATCACAGGGCTCTGCCTAGAATAAATACTCAATGAATACTATTGGTTGATTAATGGAGTTTTTTCTCTATGACCTCTGTCCTCTCTTTACCGCACACCCTCAGCCCCCCAAGAGGACCTGACCCCCAGATGGAGGAAGTCTAGCTTAAAAGAAGGAGCAGAAAGTCAGAGAAGACCAGCCCCAGTCCTAGATCCACCTCCTGAAAAACTCTCCCTGACTGATTTCCCAGGACTCTCAGCCCTATCATCCCTTCCTCCCTACTTATTAACTTATTTACACTCTCCTGAACTCTCAAGTACGTGTCCTTTCGTATGAATTTATATCTACAGTGCTTAAATATTTTAAAATATGTCTTCCTTTGGACTGTAAGCTCCCTTTGGGCAGGGAACAAATCACTTTATTATTCTGTACTTCCCAAGCACCTAGTAGGGTGCCACTACCAAGAGGGTGCATAATAAATGCCGCTGCTACTACTACTAGAACTACTCACGCTATTACTGCAACAGACAAGTTCTGCTCAAGTTCTGGGTGAAAACAAAGTCTTAAGTTTTCCTTATTTACCTCCATAGAGCAAAGCTTAATCAAATAATGGTATTTTGTGAGACCTGGACCCCATCATTTCCTGAAAGTTCCCATGCTCTGCCTTCAGAGCCCCATTTATTCATTCATTCATTCAGTTGTATTTATTAAGCGCTTAGGACGGTGTGCAGACCGCTGTACTAAGCGCTTGGGGAAGTACAATATGACAACAAACAGTGACATTCCCTCTCCACAACGAGCTCACAGCCTAGAGTGGGGAGACAGACATCGACATAAATAAGCAAAATTACAGATATATACATAAATGCTGTGGGACTGGGAGGTGAGGGAAGAGCAAAGGGAGCAAGTCAGGGCAATGCAGAAGGTGATGAGGAAAAGTGGGACTTAGTCTCTTATCTGGTCTCTGGATCGAGTTCATCATTTCCATTTTGATCCTTGCTGCAAGCCAACTGTATGTCCTCATTTCAGGCTTTCTTCAAACCTTCAGAATCTGTGCACTCTTACGGGAGGTATTTTAATCGTTTGATACATCTGGGAAATGGTTTTAGCTTTCTGAAGTGCCCTGTAATTTTTAGGCTCTGAGGAAGAACAATTCCCTAAATTACTCTTTCTCAGAATGTAAGCAGGAGACTGAAGGTTGCTATTTCAAGATCCATTCCAAAGCGCCCATCCTTAATTTTGCTGATCTCCAATTTATCATGTTCCCTTGATGATCAGTCAATAAGATATTGTCTTTCGCTGAGGGTGATCCGATTCCCTCGAAGGGTTGTTTTTAGTTTCATCTTGCCAGATTTTACCTCCCTCGGCTCTCCCTGGTCTTTTCTGTCTTTTCTTTTCCCTTCCCCCCTCCTCAGAATGCTAGATTCAATGGGAAAAACCAGTAGTGCTTCCCAGAAGTCCACATGATGCCATATTGCATGAAACCTAGTGTGGCCTTTGACACTTGGACTCCTGACACTTTCTCTATCACACCTACAATTATCATTGCCATTATCATTATCATTGAGAAGCAGTGTGGCCTAGTGGCAAGAACGTGGGCCTGGGAGACAGAAGTCATGGGTTCTAATTCCGACTCTTCCACTTGTCTGCTGTGTGACCCTGGGCAAGTCACTTAACTCCTCTACGCCTCAGTTACCTCATCTGCAAAATGAGGATTAAGACTGTGAGCCTCATGTGGGACAGGGACTGAGCCCATCCTGATTACCTTGTATCTACCCCAGCGCTTAGTACAGTGCTTGGCACATAGTAAGTGCTTGACAAATACCATAGTAATAATTATTATTGCTACATGCAAAGTAACCGGTAGAAAGAGTGTCCCAGTCAACGTACCGTCCAGTAACTTTCTATCTCATTCACACAAAAGTAGGCAAATGGGGCTTTACTTTTGTGGATAAGGAATGTGTCTACAACTCTATTATATTGTTTACTTTACTCTCCTAGGTGCTTACTACAGTGCTCTGCACACAGTCAGTGCTCAAAACGATAACTAATTTCCATTCCTGTCATTTTAAGAACTGGGCATCAATCTTAACCAGAGTGATGAGTCTCCTGGGAGTGGGATTTCTTTGATTTCTTCCAGGAATCAATGAGAACTCGGTCCACTTTTCCTATATCCATTATCAATCAGGTAATTAATGGTATTTATTGGGCATGTACTGCACTCTAAGCATTCATTCATTCAATTGAATTTATTAAGCACTTACTGTGTGCAAAGCACAGTACTAAGCATTTGGGAGAGTCCAATGCAGTTTGGAGACACAATCTCTGCCCTACAGAAACTGGCACTACTGTAGGGGAGAGAGACTATAGAATAAATTACAGGTAGGGAGAAGCAGCGGAGTTAAAGGATTTGTACAAGAGGTCTCAGTGAGGCAGACCAGGAAGACAAGTTGGACGCTCCTCTCTCCTGCTCTAACTAATGCTAGCAGCCTCACTGCTTCCTTTCGGTTACTCAGGCTGGGTCAAAGCTGTGGCAGATTCCTGCTGACAGTTCTGGAGAGGGGGTCCATTCATCATTTCCCTGTCAATGTATCCCAGAGAAGCTAAAAATAGATTCACTTTTCTCCTCGGGGAACAGCCCTCTTGGAAAAGCCTGTGGTTACAGGATCAGGGGGTCCCTTCCTCTTTTAAAACAGGCCCCAGGGCTATGTGTGTCGGTAAGTGTATGGAGCTGGTTCCACTGCAGTGGATAAAAACTCACCTGTGTTGATGCCTGGAGCTTGCTGGGAAATTCCACCAAACCAAATGATTCTGCCTCTCCATCCTTGCACATTTCTCTCCAATGGGAGTCATTTGGTCAGGGTCGCCATCCTGAAGGGACCCTGTCTACCAACTCTGTTGCACTGTAATAATAATAATAATAATAATAATGGCATTTATTAAGCACTTACTATGTGCAAAGCACTGTTCTAAGCGCTGGGGAGGTTACAAGGTGATCAGGTTGTCCCACGGGGGGCTCACAGTCTTCATCCCCATTTTCCAGATGCGGGAACTGAGACCCAGAGAAGTGAAGTGACGTGCCCAAAGTCACACAGCTGACAAGTGGTGGAGCCGGGATTCAAACCCACGACCTCTGACTCCAAAGCCCAGGCTCTTTCCACTGAGCCACGCTGCTTCTCTTCTCTGTACTCTCCCAAGCACTTAGTACAGTGTGTAGCACATAGTAAGAGCTCAATCAATACCACTGATGGATTGAGTTCTCTCTTCCCTAGACCGTAATCTCACTGTGGCCAGGGAATGTGTCTACCAGTTCTGCTGCACTGTACTCTCCCCAGCAGTCTGCACTCAGTAAATGCTCGATAAATACCACTGATTGATTGATTGGTTGATTAGTCAGCCAGGTGGGGGCTGCTGGGCACATAAATCATCAATCAATCCAAGGTATATGTTAAGTACTTACTGGGTGCCAAGGAGCTGCAGCTGAACCCCGTATGATGGAACTGGAGAATCCCAGGGAAAAGTAACGACAGTAGTATTTGTTGAGCACTAAGTGCTAGGATTGATACAGGATAATCAGGTCAGACACAGTCCCTGTCCCACATGGCACTCACAGGCTAAGGAGAAGGGAGAACAAGTATTTCATCCCCTTTTACAAAGACAAATACTGAAGCACAGAGAAATTAAATGACTTGCCCAAGTTCATACAGCAGGCCAGTGGTGGAGTCAGGATTAGAACTCAGATCCTCTGCCTCCCAAACAAAGCCCTGCCCACTAGACCATGCTGCTTTTGAGCGATGGGTTGGAAGTGGGAGAGTCAAGGTGTGAGTGAGGCTGTGAGTAGTTTGGGACAGGAGGTGTTGGAAGAGGAAAGGGTGTGGGTGTGGAGGCAAGCGAGGAAGTTATTTTCAGAAAGCATTAATGCAGAGTTGGGGGTGGAAAGGTTGGAGCTTGGGCGATCAGAGGGGGTAGGAAGGTTTCAAGGCGTGTCCATGTGGCTGTGTGGTCTATGTGTGGTGGAGTGGAGACTGGGAGAGGGCGGGCCAGTGGTCAGCGGGCTCATCGATGTGAATGTCGAGATCCCCGAGGAGCGAGGCAAGGGATGGGTAGAACAGGAAGGTGGAAAAAAAAAGCATGGAATCCATCCAGGAGCACAGAGCTGAGTCCAGGAAGCATCTACAAACCAAAGGAGGGGAAGGGCAGTGGATGGCACTGACCGCAACAGGCTGTGAGGTCAGGAAACCAGCAGAGCAGGCTCAAGGGGTGGCCTCACCCTGCTCAACATCTCATCTTTCCTCCGCAGTGATGGTGGACCAGAGCAGAATCGCCAAGACAGGGAGTCTCCTGCTGGAGCACTTTGGGGTTGAGGAGTGTGGGGCTGAGGGGGAGATGGACCTGAATTTCCCCACTTTGGGGAGGGAGAAGTCGCTGGCGGCTTGCGTGAATGGCTGGGCTTGTGTTCCCTTTGGGTGAAGTGTCTCCTCCACAGCCAACCCTCGGCTGCCTGAGCAGTGCAAGGTTGTTACCCCTCTAAACTGTAAACTCATTGTGGGCAGGAAATGTGTCTGCTTATTGTTATATTTTACTCTCCCATGTGCTTGGTGCAGTGCTCTGCACACAGTAAGTGCTCAATTCATTCATTCATTCAATAGTAATTACTGAGTGCTTACCGTGTGCAAAGCACTGTACTGAGTGCTTGGGAGAGTACAAGAAGCAGCATGGCTCAATGGAAAGATCACAGGTTTGGGAGTCAGAGGTCATGGGTTCAAATCCTGGCTTTGCCAACTGTCAGCTGTGTGATTTTGCACGTGTTACTTCACTTCTCCGGGCCTCAGTGACCTCATCTGTAAAACAGGGATGAAGACTGTGAGCCCCACGTGGGACAACCTGATCACCATGTAATAATAATAATAGTGTTTTTCAGCACTTAGAACAGTGCTTTGCACATAGGAAGCGCTTAACAAATGCCATCAATATACAGTATAACATCAGACACATTCCCACTCCACGATGAGCTCACAGGAAATACGATTGACTGACTGCACCATCAGGGAGAGAGGATGAGGATGGTACTCCCCTTGATATCCATGGTCCCGCTCCTCCATTGGATGCTTTCAAAGTGTGGAGAGCAGTCAAATGGGGACCACCTCCTCCTATCCCTCCCACCCCTCAAGAAGGACACAAGTCCACCTCTCAAGAATGTCAACCCCATTGGTACTTAACATTCTAGAAATGGGCCACATTTCATTTGTAAACCCCTCAGGGGCAGGGACCGTGTCTTCTACTGTCTTTGCTTCCAACCACCTAGTACAGTGCATAGTACACAGGTGTGCAGTCATTGTGATAGCATGTACTCAGTGACTTTTGGATGCATTGCACTGAATTAAGAGAAGTGTGGTCGAATGGAAAGAGCACTGGCATGAGAGTCACAGGACCTGGGTTCTAATGCCGCTTCTGCTGTGTGACCATGGGCAGGTCATTCAACTTCTCTGTGCCTCAGTTAGGTCACCTGTAAAATGGTGGGGGGGGATTAAATTATCTTCCCTCTAGTTTAGACTGTGAGCCCTATGTGGGACAGGGATTGGATATCCTGAATATCCTGTATCTGCCCCAGTGCTTAGAGCAATGCTTCATTCAGTCATATTTATTGAGTGCTTATTGTGTATAGAGCACTGTACTAAGTGCTTGGAAAGTACAATTCAGCAACAAAGAGAGACAATCCCTGCCCACAACACGCTCTCCATCTAGAAGTACTAGACTAGACTATGGTATCAGTGCTTTATACCATAAAAATAAATACCATAAAATACCACAAAAATTTAGGATTTGGGAAGTGCAAAACAGAAAGTTGGCACTTCCTACCCACAAAGAGTTTACACTCTCATGGGAGAGATGGAGATAAAATTATTTACAGTACATTTCCTGCATAGTACTCTGCTCCCAGCATTGTTCCCCTGGGACTGGAAGACAAGAGACCTGGGTTCTAATCCCACATCTGCCACTTTCTTACTTTGTGACTGTAGACAAATCACTTAACTTCTCTGCGCCTCAGTTTCCTCATCTGTAAAATGGGGATAAAATGTCCATTCTCCCTCTCCCTTGGACTGTGAGCCCAAATGTGGGTCAGGGAATGATTAACTTGTATCCACCCCAGTGCTCAGGACAGTGTTAGGCACATAGTAAATGTTGAACAAATATCATCAGCAGAAGCAACCGCAGTGGCAAAAAACATTCTGTGCAATGCTGTTCATGATGGAGATTAAGCACACTAGGGAAGCAAGTATTCTCTGCAGCTTTTTTTCCTTCTTTTTCTTTTCTGTTTCAGTATTTGTTAAGCACTTACTATCTGCCAAGCACTGTTCTATATGCAGGAGTGGATACAAAAGAATCAGGATGAACATAGTTCCTCTCCCACATGAGGCTCACAGTCTATGTAAAAGGGAATAGGATTTAATCCCCATTTCATAGACTAGGAAACGGAGGACCAGAGAAATTGAGAGACTTGCCTGAAGTCACACAGCAAACAAAAGGCAGACCTAGGATCAGAACCCAGGTCCACTGACTCTCCGGCCCAGGCTCTACCCCCTAGGCCAAGTTGCTTCTCAGCTCAGGGGCAAGGAAAGCAGATTCAGAATCTTGGTGATAAACGATTCTTCCTTTTACTTAAGCCCAAAAGGTGATGAAAACTGCAATCAGAGAAGCATCCACTTAAGTATTCATGAAATCAACAAGGTGCCCAAAACAAATGGAAAAGTAGAAAAAGAAACTACCCTGTCAGCTCAATTTCCACTTTTTCTGATCTCTGCTCATCTCTGTCTAACATGAGTACCTGGGCTTCAAAGACAGCTCTTTGACTCCTCAAAGCCACTGCCCTGGGAACATAAAATCTCATCAGATCTCACAAGCCACACTGGGTGGCTTACCTCTGCCATTCTCATCTTGCTATCCTTGTTCCAGCCAAGCGTGATGAAGCCTATTTCTGCCACTCTATCTCTCTCAGCAGACAATGTCGATTTTGTAGTGATTGTCCCAAAGAGAGAACCAAGCTCAATCCCACTTGAGACTTGGCAACCCAAAGAGGTAGCAGTGAATTGAGCACCGAGAGTCAAGAACCCTGAGTTCTAATCCTGGTTCTGCCACTTGACTGCTATGTGAGTTTGGGCAAGTCATTTAATTTATTGTTGCCTCAATTTACTCATCTGGAAAATAGGGCTAATTGATCTCTCAGTGGCCTAGTGGAGAGTGCACAGGCCCAGGAGTCAGAAGCACCTGGGTTCTAGTCTCTGCTCCCCCACATGTCTGCTGTGTGACCTTGGGAAAGTCACTTCGTTTTCTCTGGGCCTCAGTTATCTCATCTATAAAATGGGGATTAAGACTGTGATCTCTACCTAGGACAGGGACTTTGTTCAACCCAATTTGCTTGTATCCACCACAGCATTTAGTTCTATGCCTGGCTTAAGAAATACCACTATCATTATTATTGTTATTATTAAGTACTTTCTGGGGGCAGAGCACTGTACTAAGAGCTTGAGAGATTCAATAAAAAGAAACAGGTAGAAAAGATCCTTGGTCCTAAGGAGTTCACTACAGTCTAGTGGGATTTTGTCTTGAGGGGAAATCATGCATTTGCCTTCCCAGGTGGGTTGGGGAACCTCCCCAGGGGAGGAGTCTGCAATCTGGGGGACTTGAAGGACTGGGAAGGAGATGGTACATAGCCTTCCGTGGTTTTCTTATATTTAAAGTTGCTATGGGGGCACTTTTCCCCATGGCCACCCCTGGAACAGTGCCCCTGAAAAATGACCCATCACTGCTGTCCGTGGAAGCTGAAAGCCAATCAATCAATTAATCAATCGTATTGACTGAGCACTTGCTGTATGTAGGGCACTGAACTAAACATTTGGAAGAGTCCAACCCAAGTTGGTAGACTCATTCCCTGCACACAACCAGCATACAGTCTAGAGGGAAAGCGATGGTCAGTGTTGGCTGGAAACAAAACTCACTCCAGTGGTCTGGGGCCCCGGGAGAGACCAGGTCAGTCACCATATTCCCCAAAGTCAGTACCACCTTCCCCCAGCCCCATGGACTCCTCAAACTCCAAGAAGGACTAGGGGTTCTCTAGGAAAACTCTGGGAACCCATTCCAGGACGCAGTGACCGTGGGGGACTCAGGATGAAGCAGCATGGCCTAATGGATAAAAACTTGGACCTCGGAGTCAGAAAGACCTGGATTCTAATCCCAGCACTGACCCATGCCTGTTGTGTGACCTTGGGCCAGTCGTTTAACTTTTCTGGGCCCCAGTTCTCTCGTCCGTAAAATAGGGATGAAAACTATGAGCCCCATGTGGGCCATGGACTGTGTCCAACCTGATTACCTTGTATCCACCCCAGCACTTCGAATGGTGCCTGGCAAATAGTAAGCACTTAATAAATATAATAAAGAAAATGATCCAAGAGAGATTCAAGTTCCAGGACCCAGCAGAGCTGAGGGGATGCTGGTAAATATGTTTGTTTTTCTATTAGAACAGAGGCTTCCTGTGGGCGGGGCGTTGTGTCACTTCCATCATATTCTGTACTTCCCAAGCATCTAGTGCAGTGCATCGCAATCCCACGAAGACGAATCGGGCCCTCTGGGTCCAGGTATCGGCCAGGAGGTGCCTGCAGCGTGGAGAGAGGCTGAGAAGGCAGAGGCAGCTCCAGACCCCCATCTCCACCGACCGGGTCTCCAGGGGCATCCTTGAGAAGCCCCCATCCCTGCCCTCCCCCGGACCCTGCCTGCTCCAGGAGAGGAGTTTGTCACAGTGTCCACCATAGCATTGGGTCAAGCTGCTCCTGGACACTTTGGATGCCTTGCCGTCCTTCATTATTATTATTATATTTGTTAAGCACTTACTATGTGTCAAAAACTGACCTAAGCGCTAGGTCGGACGCAGTCCTTGTCCTTCACCGTCCCCCTCCCCAACACCCAACCAGGGACCTTGACCCGAACCCTGGGACTGTGCTCTACCCAACCCAGATGTTCCCGAGCACTCTCTTCCTCCCTTCAAAGCCCTACTGAGAGCTCACCTCCTCCAAGAGGCCTTCCCAGACTGAGCCCCCTTTTCCTCTCCTCCTCCCCATCCCCCACACCCTTCCTCCTTCCCCTCCCCACAACACCTGTATATATGTTTGCACAGATTTATTACTCTATTTTACTTGAACACATTTACTATTCTATTTATTTTATTAATGATGTGCATTTAGCTTTCATTCTATCTGTTCTGAATACTTGACACCTGTCCACATGTTTTGTTTTGTTGTCTGTCTCCCCCTTCTAGACTGTGAGCCCGTTGTTGGGTAGGGACCATCTTTATATGTTGCCAACTTGTACTCCCCAAGTGCTTACTACTTTGCTCTGCACACAGTAAGCGCTCAAGAAATAAGATTGAATGAATGAATGAACGAATGCTGAAACCCATCCAGCTCCTGAGATAATGAGAAACCCAGAGCCAAGGCCCTGCTTATCATCCACATCTTCACCTCCTTTCCTCTTCTCCGACTCCCTTCTGCATCTCCCTGACTTGCTCCCTTTATTCTTCCCCCCTCCAGGCCCCACAGCACTTACATACATATCTGCAATTTTGTTTATTTCTGTTAGTGTCTGGCTCCCTCTCTAGACTGTAAGCTCACTGTAGGCAGGGAATATTTCTGTTATAATGTTAAATTGTACTCATTCATTCATTCAATCATATTTATTGAGCGCTTACTGTATGCAGAGCCCTGTACTAAGTGCTTGGAAAGTTCAGCAACAATCCTGCCCACGACAGGCTCACAGTCTATTGTACTTTCCCAAGTGCTTAATACAGTGCTCTGCACACAGTAAGTGTTCAATAAATATGACTGATTGACTGAAGACTGCAGTTGGTTAAGATGCCCACAGGTCGTGGCTCAGTGGAAAGAGCACGGGCTTTGGAGTCAGAGGTCATGGGTTCAAATCCCAGCTCTGCCAATTGTCTGTTGTGTGACTTTGGGCAAGTCACTTAATTTCTCTGTGCCTCAGTTTCCTCATCTGTAAAATGGGGATTAAGACTGTGAGTCCCCCCTTGGGACAACCTGATCACTTTGTAACCACCCCAGTGCTTAGAACAGTGCCTTTGCACATAGTAAGTGTTTAATAAATACCATCATCATCATCATCATCACAGGTCCATAGAATCTGTTAAACCTGCCCCTTCAAACCATAAGCTCCTCTCTACACTGTAAGCTCCTTTTGGGCATGGACTATGTCTACCAACCTGGTTGTGTTATACTCTCTCTAGCCCTTAGTGTACAGTGCTCTGCACACAGTTGACACTCAATAAATGCCATTGTTGATTGTAAGCTCTTTGAGGGTAGAGATCATGCTAATTCTACATCTTCTCAGTAAATACCACTGATTGGTGGATTGTAAGCTCACCCAGGGCAGAGATCATGCTGATTAATTCCACTATCTTCTCAATAAATACTATTGATTAACTGATTGGTTGATTGATCGATTGATTGATACAAATAAAATTGGTCCAAAACAACTATTCCTCATTTAGGACTGCAATTGACAGATGATCACTACGAAGTGCTAAATAAGAGATACTGGAGGAAAAGAATAACTCCATGAGCTTTCTAGATTTCTAGCTTTTAAGAGAAAAAGGACAACACGAATTTTGCAATCTACCATCAAAAAACTAACAACAACCAAAATGGATTTAGCCGAAAAGCAATGTTTCAAAATAAATCCTCTGGAAGAAATTTCCTTCTTAGTTGTTGGTGATTACCTTGATCTACTCCTAATGCTGATAGACATATTCTTTTCAGGGAAATTTCAG
Organism: Tachyglossus aculeatus; assembly: GCF_015852505.1. Taxonomy (NCBI): domain Eukaryota; kingdom Metazoa; phylum Chordata; class Mammalia; order Monotremata; family Tachyglossidae; genus Tachyglossus; species Tachyglossus aculeatus. The sequence continues at coordinate 16,567,220 of NC_052075.1, forward strand.
GTTGCCTCTTGGCTCCAGAGGAGGGTGGCAGTGGCTTCAACCCTCTGCCGTCCGGCACCTGGATGTTGAGACTTTCAGCCAAGGATCAGTTACTCAGTTTGACCCTCCGTGGGCTCCCTGCCTTCTGGCGCTCATGGTCTACGACCCAGCCATCCCCAGGAAACACTCTCCCTTCCCCATCTTCAGGGCCTGGCCACAGACTCTTTGGGGATGACAGTAGTGGTGGGACGGATCAGCTGTGCTGTGAGTGGCAGAAGGTAAGGACAGGGTGGTTTTCCCAAATGAGGGCCTGAGCGGTGGCCACAGTCTCACCTCCCTGCCGGAGGAATGGAGAGACAAATGAACTGTCCAACAGGAAGCAACCCCTCCCTGGGGTAGCTTGGCTTTCCTGGGTCTGCACTAGGCAGCAGGGGCTTTGAAGATCAATTTCAATCAATTAATCAATCAATGTGGAGAAACATGAGATACTGACTGGCAGGTGGGCTGACTGACAGAAAGACTAAGAGACTGATGGGGAGTTGGATTGACTGACAGAAAGACTGACTGTGAGTTCGTTGTGGGCAGGGTCGTTGTGGTCTGCTGTTGTATTGTACTCTCCTAAGCGCTTGCACTCAGTAAGCCTTCAGAAAATACGAATGAATGAATGAATGAATGAATGAATGAATGAATTGGCAGATGGACTGACAGACTGGTAGACCAACTGACTAACGGACCAGCAGAAGGACTTACAGATGGGCTAATAGGCAGATGGATGGCTTTGGCCTGACTTTGGAGAAGCAGCGTGGCTCAGTGGAAAGAGCCCGGGCTTTGGAGTCAGAGGTCATGGGTTCAAATCCCGGCTCCGCCAACTGTCAGCTGTGTGACTCTGGGCAAGTCACTTAACTTCTCTATGCCTCAGTTACCTCATCTGAAAAATGGGGATTAAAAACTGTGAGCCCCCCGTGGGACAACCTGATCATCTTGTAACCTCCCCAGTGCTTAGAACAGTGCTTTGCACATAGTAAGTGCTTAACAAATACCATTATTATTATTGGAACCCACGTTCTTCTGATTCTGAGGCCTGTGCTCTAGCCACTAGATCATGCCGCTTCTCAGTTTGGAACACAGTATGACTTGCATTTATTAAACATTTTGTCAGAAACTGCAGTCTGTAACCCTGGATCTAAAAGAGCTAATTTACATCAGGCGGCTGGTGTAAATTGATTTAAGGGGAAAATATCTTTGAAACTGATCAAAATCTGAGCCATGAGATGGAAGTGATGTGGATATGGACTCACGGTGGGCTGGGGGAGTATGCTGAGAAAGACCCCTAGGCAAGCTAATCTTGGTCATTCAGCCTGGAAAACAAGAACCCTAGCGAACCTCATAATAACCGCTGTCCAAACCTCTGAGATATAAATGTAAAAATCAATGTGCGTTTAAAAGATGCCTAACTTTCTCAGACTCTGAGCTGGAGCAAACAGAAAGGGAGACGCGGAAAACATTCAAGATGCTTAAAATGAAACCACAAACCAAACTTGATATGGAGCAGAAATCGATGTTGTTAGTGGAATATCATGTAGAGAAGGTAGAGATTGGGAATCACAGAGAAAGAGAGAGAGGGAGGCAGGAAAGAGACAGACAGAGAGAGAGAGACAGATGAGAGACAGGCAGAGAAAGAGAGAGAGAGACACAAGGACAGACAGACTGTGAACCTGATGAGGGATGGAGACTGTGTGCTACCTGATTACTTTGCATCTTCCCCAGAGTTAAGCACAGTGCTTGGCACATTTATTATCAAATGCCATTGAGACATTTCCGATTCACAGCAACTCTCAATATTTTCTCCAGAACGTCCTATCTTCTGCCATAATCTGTACCCTTGATAATGGTTCTTCCATGGGAATTAAGCACTTCTACTAACTAAAAGCATTATCATCAGACAGACAGGCAGGCAGATTTCTTCATTTTAAGTCACAGAGCTGAATCAATCAGCGGTATTTATTGAGGACTTACTGTGTGCAGAACACTGGGCAAAGCCTGGGGAGAGCACAATGCAACTGAGCAGACGTTCCTGGCCCACAAGGAGCTTACAGGCTAGAGCCTTCACAACAAAGTGCACCGGGCATTCTGCTCTGACAACACTCCGGTAATTCTCAGGGCCTGCTGTGACCATGGGAGGGTCCCTAAACAGCACTTGTTGGGGCTGATGAAAAAAAAAAAACACATTTAACAGATTTCTAGGGGGGGCGGATGCAGAGTTAGAATGTCTGAGTAATGGAGGCAGCAGAGAGCCATCTCCCGAAGGTGCAACTTTGCATTTTACACTGAGCGCTGGCGATTCTCTGCTGCTCCAACCAGCGCCACAGAGAAGCAGCGTGGCTCCAAGGAGAGAGCCCGGGCTTTGGAGTCAGAGGTCATGGGCTCGAATCCCGGCTCCGCCACATGTCTGCTGTGTGACACTGGGCAAGTCACTTAACTTCTCTGAGCCTCAGTGACCTCATCTGTAAAATGAGATCTGTAAAGTGGGACAACCTGATCACCTTGTAACCTCCCCAGCACTTAGAACAGTGCTTTGCACATAGTAAGCGCTTAATAAATGCCATTATTATTATTATACCCACACCTCAACCATCCATGCTGGCACTTTCTGGTGCCGACACCACCTCCCGTGGCCTGCGCCCTCCACTCCCTGAAACACCGGAAAACTTTCCGGTCCGAGGACAGAGGGTGTAGCTAGCCTAAGCAAAGGGAGAAATGCACTCCAGAGTGGAAGAACCCAGTCGAAGGGCCTCTGGCCAGAGCCGGGAGTCCTCAGACTCCCCTTGCCCTGGACGGGGTGGACACTGCCTTGGGCCTCGGTCGCTAGACAGGAGGAATCGCCGCTGGGTGGGCCTGCAGTCAGGGGCCTGGGTGCAAAGAGAGTCCAGCCTTGGACAGCCCACCAGGAACACCCCATGAAGGACAACCCACTTTGGACAGCCCACCCGGTCACCCCATCTGGGCTAAAGCCCCGGATGGTAGACCCCAAGGTGAGGGGTGTCCTAGATAAGAGGCCCCTGATGGGCTGCTCCAGGTAGGCTGTAGCACATTGGGGGTCCCGAGTGGGGGATTCTAAGTGGGTGGCCCTGGGTGGGCTGGGCTGGGCAGCATCAGCAGGCCACTGAAGCTCTGGACGGTCCCCTGAAGTCATGACTGCCCAGTTGACCCCAACCAGGTGTCGGGCAGGAGGGGGTGATGCCCTACCTCCTTCCCCCTCCCCACAGCCCTGTATTTGTACAGATTTATTACTCTATTTAACTTGTACATATTTACTATTCTATTTATTTTGTTAACGATGTGAATATAGCTATAATTATATTTGTTCTGATGATTCTGACACCTGTCTACATGTTTTATTTTGTTGTCTGTCTCCCCCGTCTAGACTGCGACCCGGTTGTTGGGTAGGGAGCGTTTCTATACGTTGCCAATTTGTACTTCCCAAGCGCTTAGTCCAGTGCTCTGCACACAGTAAGCGCTCAATAAATACGATTGAATGAATGAAGGAATGAATGGGGGAGCGGAGGAATGAGGGGAGTGGGTGCCAGGCCCTGACAGGGATCACTGACCGAAACTCAGGCCAGAGATGGTGGACATAACTGCTGCCAAGCTGGTTCTCCCCGCTTCAGTCAGACCCCCAACTGCTGCGACTCAAAGAACGACCACAGTCCCGGCATATGGGTCCGAGGGGCCGGATCAACTGGGTCCAGACTCCTAAGATAGAGAGGGGTTTAATATAAAGCAGGACTGGTACTGCCCACTCCTGGCTTTCTGCACACTAGCCACTGTCCAGGACAGAGGAGGGGGCTAGGAGAAAGGGATGCTGGAAGACCCCTGTGGCAGAGAGTGGGCTAGAACTGCCCCTCAGTTGGCAGGGAAGCAGCGTGGCTCAGTAGAAAGAGCACGGGCTTGGGAGTCAGAGGTCATGGGTTCTAATCTCCAGACTGAGCCCCCTCAGTTGCCAACTTGTACTTCCCGAGCACTTAGTACAGTGCTCTGCACACAGTAAGTGCTCAATAAATACGATTGAATATCCCGGCTCCGCCACATGTCTGCTGTGTGACTTCGGGCAAGTCACTTCACTTCTCTGGGCCTCAGTTCCCTTATCTGTAAAATGGGGATTAAGACTGTGAGCCCCACGTGAGACAATTTAGATTACCTTGTATCCCCTCCTCCCCCAGCACTTAGAACAGTGTGTGGCACATAGTAAGCGCTTAACAAACACCAACATTATTATTATTATTACCTAGGCTGGGGGCTCCCCAGGACTGTCCCCCCTTCCCCTGCACCCCGGGGAGACCACACCCTGATGAGCAGGGGGAGGAGGGGGAGGAGGAGGAGGGAGAATGAGGAGGAGGGGGAGAGGAAGAGAAGGAGGAGGAGGAGGAAGAGGAGGAAAAGAAGGAGGAACAAGAGAGAAAGAAGAGGAGGAGGAAGAAGAGGAAAAGAAGGAGGAACAAGAGAGAAAGAAGAAGAGGAGGAGAGGAGGAGCAGGAAGAGGAGGAAAAGAAGGAGGAAGAAGAGAGAAAGAAGAGGAACAAGAGAGAGAAAGAAGAGGAGCAGGAGAGGAGGGCAGAGGAGGAGAGGAGGAGCAGGAGGAGAGAGAAGAGGAACAAGAGAGAAAGAAGAGGAGCAGGAGAGGAGGGCAGAGGAGGAGGAGAGGAACAGAAGAGGAGGAGCAGAAGGAGGAGAGAAAGAAGAAGAGAGAGGAGCAAGAGGGGAGGAGGACAAAGAAGAGGAGGAGCAGGAGAGAGAAGAGGAGGGGAGGAGAGTAGAGGAGGAGGAGAGGAACAGAAGAAGAGGCGCAGACGGAGGACAGAAAGAACAGGAGAGAGGAGGAAGAGGGGAGGAGGACAGAGGAGGAGAGGAACAGGAGAAGAGGAGGAGGGGAGGAGGAGGAGCAGGAGGAGGAGAGAGAAAGAAGAGGAGGAGGGGAGGAGAGAGGAACAGGAGAAGAAGAGGAGAGAAGAGAGGAGGAGGAAGCGGAGGGGAAAGGAGGGGAGGGGCCGCATGGCTGGTCTCGAGTGTCGCGGGGCGAACGTGGTTTGGGTGCCCTTGCGGGGTCCGGTGGCGGTGGCGGTGCCTGGCGGTGCCCGGGCTGCCCGCCGTGCCCGCTGTGCCCGCTGTGCCCGCGCCGCCGGGCCCCGGGGACTGCTCTGAGCCGAGCCGAGCCGAGCCGGGCCGCCTGCACCGACCGGCCGCCTCCGGGGGAGCCGCGCCCAGGACCGGACCCGGGGCCGGACCGGGACCGGACCCAGGACCGGACCCAGGACTAGACTAGGACTGGACCGGGACAGGACCAGGACCTTACTAGGACCGGACCCAGGACTAGACTAGGACCTGCCCAGGACCGGACCAGAACCTGACTAGGACCGGACCCAGGACTAGACTAGGACCGGCCCGGGACCGGACCAGAACCTGACTAGGACCGGCCCAGGACCGGACCAGAACCTGACTAGGACCGGACCCAGGAGTAGACTAGGACCGGCCCGGGACCGGCCCAGGACCGGACCAGAACTTGACTAGGACCGGACCCAGGACTAGACTAGGACCGGACCAGAACCTGACTAGGACCGGACCCAGGACCAGACCAGGACCGGCCCGGGACCGGACCAGAAACTGACTAGGACCGGCCCAGGACCGGACCAGAACCTGACTAGGACCGGACCCAGGACCAGACTAGGACCGGACCAGGACCGGACTAGGACCGGACCAGTACAGGATCAGAACCTGACTAGGACCGGACCCAGGACCGGACTAGGACCGGCCCAGAACGTGACTAGGACCGGACCCAGGACCAGACTAGGACCGGGCTAGGACCGGGGCAGGACAGGACTCCCCAGGCCCGTTGCCGGGACCGGAGCCGTAGCGGCGGCGGGAGGAGGAGGAGGAGAAGGAGGAGGAGGAGGAGGAGGAGGAGGAGGAGAAGGGCCGAGGCGTGGGCCGGCGATGTGGCCGGCGGGTCCGGGTCCGGGTCCGGGTCCGGGCCCCTTGGCGTCGTCGTCGGGGGGCCCCGGGGGGCCCGGGGGTCCCGGGGGTCCCGGGGGGTCGGCGTCTCCGGGCCCGGGGGTCCGAGGGCCGTGGGCGCGGGAGTCGGCGGGGCTCCTGCGGCGGGCGGCCCTGGGCGGGCACCTGTGGGCGCTGCCCCCGCACCTGGTCCCGGCCGGCAGGAGCGTCCGGATCTTCATCAGCGCCAACCCCGAAGGTAACCCGCCCCCGGATCGGGACCCCCCCCCACCCCCGGATCGGGACCCCCCCCCCGGATCGGGACCCACCCCCCCCCGCCCCCCGGATCCGGACCCCCGGATCGGACCCCCCGGGCTCCCCTCGCCCCCTCCCCGCCCGCCCACAGGGGCGTTTCTCCGGGACCCAGGCTGATGCTCCCGGCCACCTCACACACACACACACACACACACACACACACACACACACACTCACTCACTTACTCACACATACACACACTCACACGTACTCACACTCACACATGCTCACATACACACACACTCACGCGTATTCACACTGACATACATACACACGCTCACACATAAGAATAATAATAATAATAATGGTATTTGTTAAGCGCTTACTATGTGCAAAGCACTGTTCTAAGCACTGGGGAGGTTACAAGGCGATCAGGTTGTCCCATGGGGGGGATCACAGTTTCAATCCCCATTTTACAGATGAGGTAATTGAGGCACAGAGAAGTTAAGCGACTTGCCCACAGTCACACAGCTGACAGTTGGCCGTGGCGGGATTCTCACACACTCACACATACTCACATACACACACACTCACACATACATACACACACTCACACACACTCACACACACACACACACTCACACACACTCACACACAGATTCATTCAATCGTATTTATTGAGCGCTTACCCTGTGCAGAGCACCGTACTAAGCGCTTAGGAAGTACAAGTTGGCAACATGTAGAGACGGTCCCTACCCAACAACGGGCTCACACATATTCACATGCACACTCACACTCACACACACACACTCATTCATTCAATCGTATTTATTGAGCGCTTACCGCGTGCAGAGCACGGTACTAAGCGCTTAGGAAGTACAAGTCGGCAACATGTAGAGACGGTCCCTACCCAACAACGGGCTCACACACATTCACATACACACTCACACACACACACACACACACACACACACTCATTCATTCAATCGTATTTATTGAGCGCTTACCGTGTGCACAGCACGGTACTAAGCGCTTGGGAAGTACAGTTCGGCAACATGTAGAGACGATCCCTACCCAACAACGGGCGCGCGCACACACATTCACATACACACGCACACACTCATTCATTCAATCGCATTTATTGAGCGCTTAGTGCGTGCAGAGGACTGGACTAAGCGCCTGGGAAGTACAAGTCGGCAACATATAGAGACGGTCCCTACCCAACAACGGGCTCACACACACATATCCGCATTCACACTCACACTCACACATTCATTCAATCGTATTTATTGAGCGCTTACTGTGTGCAGAACACTGTACTAAACGCTTAGGAACCACAAGTCGGCAACATATAGAGACGGTCCCTGCCCATCAACGGGCTCACACACACACTCACACTCACCCATACTCGTTTATGCACACTCTCACGTAATAAAAATAATGTTGGTATTTGTTGAGCACTTACTACGTGCCAAGCACTTTTCTAAGCACTGGGGTGGATACAGGGTAGTCAGGTTGTCCCACGCGGGGGCTCACGGTATTCATCCCCATTTTACAGATGAGGGAACTGAGGCCCAGAGAAATTAAGTGCCACGCCCAAAGCCACACAGCAGACGAGTGGAGGCGTCGGGATTAGAACCCAAGACCTCTGACTCCCAAGCCTGGGCTCTTTCCACTGACCCACACTGCTTCTCCATCCCAAAGAGCACGGGCTCCGGGGTCAGAGGTCGTGGGTTCTAATTCCGGCTCTGCCACTTGCCTGTTGCGTGACTTTGGGCAAGCCACTCAACGTCTCTGGGCCTCAGTGACCTCATCTGTAAAATGGGGATCAAGACCGTGAGCCCCGCGTGGGACAACCTGATTACCTTGTAGCTACCCCAACGCTTACAGCAGTGCTTGGCACTTAACAAATATCATTATTATCATTATTATTACAGTCACACACTCTCACGCACCATCACAGTTTCCCAAAAGTGCATTAGCACACTCCTTCTTTCACATCCATTCATTCATTCAATCGTATTTAATTGATCAATCGTATTTATTGAGCACTTACCGTGTGCAGAGCACTGTACTAAGCGCTTGGGAAGTACAAGTTGGCAACATTTAGAGACAGTCCCTACCCAAGAGTGGGCTTACAGTCTTGTGCTTACTGTGTGCAGAGCACTGTACTAAGCGCTTGCACCCCGGAGAAGGGTCGGGGTGGGGACCTGAGGCTTGGGCCCGGCAGTGGTGGGTGTCCTTGGCCCAAATTTCCAAGTGGAAAATCTCTTTTGGGTCAGTATGTTGCCCCTCCCCTCCCCCAGTCCCCAACTGCGGTGCCAGCTCCACCTGGGCACGGAGGAGCGGTGTTCCTGTGTGTGTGTGTGTGTGTGTGTGTGTGTGTGTGTGTGTGTGTGTGTGTGTGTGTGTGTGTGTGTGTGTGTGTGTGTAAATATTTACTATATTAATTTTATTAATGATGTGTATATAGCTATAATTCTATTTATTCTGATGGCATTGACACCTGTCTACTTGTTTTAATAATAATAATCATAATGGTATTTGTTAATAATAATAATGATAACATTTATTAAGCGCTTACTGTGTGCCAAGCACTGTTCTAAGCGCTGGGGAGGTTATGCGCTTACTCTGTGCAAAGCACTGTTCTAAGCGCTGGGGAGGTTCCAAGATGATCAGGTTGTCCCATGGGGGGCTCACAGTCTTCATCCCCATTTTACAGATGAGGTAACTGAGGCACAGAGAAGTTAAGCGAGCTGCCCAAAGTCACACAGCTGACAGCTGGCGGAGCCGGGATTTGAACCCGTGACCTCTGACTCCAAAGCCCGGGCTCTTTTCACTGGACCATGCTGCTTCTCTTGTTGTGTTGTCTGTCTCCCCCTTCTAGACTGTGAGCCCGTTGTTGGGTAGGGACCGTCTCTAACTGTGGCTGATTTGTACTTCCCAAGTGCTTAGTCCAGTGCTCCGCTCAATAAATACAACTGAATGAATGAATGAATAAGGGGAGGGTCCTGTCTGCATGTTCTCTCTCCCGCTCCAGCCTCACCTCGCCCTTGCCAAGATGTCCTGCCCACTTCCACCGGCGGTGGGAGAGAGGTTGGCAGCGGGCCACCCTGAGAGCAGGAGAGCTCTGTTCTGCCCTGCTCGGGTGCCTGCAAACTTCTGGGTCTTCAGGGTGGGCTTGAAGACCCAAAAGAACTAGTTACGCGACCCCCCGAGCAAGCCCTACTGAGAGCTCACCTCCTCCAGAAGGCCTTCCCAGACTGAGCCCCCTTTTTCCTCTCCTCTTCCCCATCCCCCCTGCCCTGCCTCCTTCCCCTCCCCACAGCACCTGTATATATGTTTGCACGGATTTATTACTCATTACTTGTACATATTTACTATACTATTTATTTTGTTAATGATGTGCATCTAGCTTTATTTCTGTTTATTTTGATGACTTGACACCTGTCCACATGTTTTGTTTTGTTGTCTGTCTCCCCCTTCTAGACTGTGAGCCCGTTGTTGGGTAGGGACCGTCTCTATAAGTTGCCAACGTGTACTTCCCAAGCACTTGGTACAGTGCTCTGCACACAGTAAGCACTCAATAAATACGATTGAATGAATGAATGAATGGGCTCCCCATCCCCTCTTATGGGAAGAAAGTTTCCTCTAACTTGCAGGCTCAGGGTGGGGCCTCGTGGATGCCACCCGGCCCGCTGATGCACGGACCAGTTCGGTTTCCAAAGATGTTTCATTTATGGGCCCAAATGGGAAAGTGCCGGCTGGCTTGGGGAGGAGCTGGAGCCGGTCCAGTGCCCAGGAAAAGGGTTGCTTTTGGGGAACGGGACTCCTCCCCAGAAACAGCAGGCTAAGGTTGTCCTCAGGAAGCGATCGCCAAATCGCACCGTTCAACCCAGCCGGGCGATTCCTTCCAAGTACAAACTTGACAGATACAGTCTCCGGATCTTGGAAAAACAAATGTGAACCCCGAAGGAGCGCGTCGGCTACAAGGCTCCGGGATTTGATTTCTTCCCGGTTTGAGAGGAAATAGTTTTTGAATTAGTGAGCCATCTCCCAAGTATTAAAACGCGTGTGACCTTGGAAACGTAGAGTCCCTTTAATTGAATAGAAATCAGAGCTTTAGAAGAGTCTGGAGAAAAGGCCGGGGCTTAAAATTTGCTGCTGCTTTGCTAGCTAAATGAAATTAGCTCTTTAACCTCTGCTGAGTGCAAGAAGCTGCTCCGGCAGGAGGAAAAGGAGCAGGGAGAACAGATGTTAGGTTTGCTGTAGCGCTGAAAGACAGTAATGCGTTAATTCCCCCGGAGTTTCAAGTAATTGGTGGCTGATAGGCAGTAAACTGGTTAGACTAAATGAAGAAATACAGGTACATGGCAGAATCCATTTTCAATCAATGTAGGATTCCTTAGACTCTCCAGAACTAATGAAGAGACAGTGGTGTCTGTCTGTCTGTCTTCCCTGTGCTCTTGGCTTCCCTGGGCGGGGTTGGGGAGGAGGAGGAGGAGGAGGAGGGGTGGATCTCATGAACATCAAAGAAGACTTCTCCAGACACTGGCCGCCAAAGTCTTGCCCACCCGTGAAATGCATCTCTCTGGTCACTGAAACCCATCCTAGCCGGACCTGGAGTCCTGACCCTGGCTGTGCCCAGTGGGTTGTTGCCGTAACAGTTTGTGAACCACATTCAATCTTCTGGTAGCCCCAGAGTCACAGAAATTGCAACAGTAGCCAGATATGCCCAGCTCCCCTTTGGTCCACATTGGGCAGAACTGATGAGATAAACAGGAGAAGGCTTCGGTGCTCTGTATGGGCGAGGGGGTTATGTTAAAACACTGTACGAGACGATCAGCCCAGCAGGGATTCCGGCCCTTCCAGATTGAGTAGAAAATCTGGCAGGCTTTCTGAGTAACTCCCCACCGAAACAGCCTGCAGAAATTCGCTGAGGACATTTCAGTAAACAAATGTTCATGTACTTGTTAGGATCTGATATCTGATTTCTTGGCAGATGAGGAAAGTAGTCTCTTCTGTCAAATGAAACCAAACGTAGTCTCTTCCTGTTCCAAGCAGCCCGTTCCACTGTCCAGTTGGAATTGGGTCTCTCCTGGTGGAGGGAGTGAGGGTCACGTTTTAGAGGGGAGCAGGTGGGGGGTGGGGGGTGGGGGGAATGTTGATTTGCCAGGGAAATGGGTGTCAAGCCCAAGAAGAAGGTACCATCTTTCCCTCGTGGTCTAGATGGGAGCATAAAAACCTGCTATACAAGATGGTGAGCATCCTGGGCCCATGCTCTGAAACAGACTATTAGTGATACTACTAAGAATAATAATGGTAATAATAACAATAGCTCGTTGTGGTCAGGGAGAGGGTCTACCGGCACTGTTGGATTGTACTCTTCCGAGCATTCAGTACAGTGCTCTGTACACTGTAAGAGCTCAATAACTACCCTTGATTGATTGATTGATTGCTCTGTCATGTGCTTACTCTGTGCCAAGCCCTGGGGCTAAGCGCTGCGATTGAGACAAGACAGTCAGATCAGACCCAGTCCCTGTCCTACACTGGGTTCACTTTGGGCAAGGGTGACAGAAAAACAGGTATTTAATCCTCATTTTACAGATGAGGAGACTAAGGCAAAGAGAATATAGGGAACTAGAACAGGATCACACGGCAGACACTTTCGGGCAGAGAACGTGTCTACCAACTCTGCTGTATTGTACTCTTCCCAAGACCTTAGTACAGTGCTCCTCACACAGTAAGTGCTCAATAAATACCATTGATTGATTGATAGTGCAGTAGTAATAATATTTATTAAGCCCTTCTTGTGTGCAGAACAGCTTACTAAGAGTTGGGAAAGAATACACAGGTAGGAGTTGGACACAGTCTCTCACCCCTAGGGGTTCACATTTAAGTATTTCGTTCAATTGTATTGTGTGCAGAGCACTGTACTAAGTATGAAGAGGACTGGCCACAGAAACATAGGGAAAGATAAAACAGTACAAACACAAATACATATAAAAATGGAGATGGGGATAAACACAAAAAATAAAAAAAACAGCAGGGTACCAAAACTGGAAGATCAGTTGTTCAGGATCCTTAGCAGCTCACAATGCAACAGTCCCCAGCCCCTGTCGGGGCTACTAATAGAGATGAACTTGGGGCGTGGTGGGGGCTGAGGGAGGAGTCAGGGTTTTCACTCTGTAGTGACCAGTAGACAAGGTGTCCAGAAGGACTCTGGCAGGCCAGGGACCCCGGGGGGCAGAGTTGAGAGGGGAGCTCTTCGAGAGGGAGCCGAAGAACCAGCAAGCGGGCCTGGAATCCCGTTCTTTTCCCACTCTGCAGCCCGGCATCTGCCTGAGGTCTGTGGCCCCATTGCACAAGGCACAGGAACCGGGTGAGGGGAATAATAACCCCTCCCCTCAACACCTCTCAACCCCTCTAAAAGATTTTGGGCAGACCCAGCTCCCTCACCTCTCTGTTCTGAGCCCGAGTCATTGTGGGGATGCTAAATAGCCTTTCTTCATAGATTCCTGGGAAGCGACACAGTCCCAAAGAAAAGACCATAAATCCCTAAACAAATGGACCAAGCAAAGCAATCTCCCTGCCTGGGCAGACTCACCATTTCACTCTCTCCACGGAAAGGGAAGGTCAATTCAGCAGAGCCCAGGGAAGACAGTTACAGCCCAGACCCAGCTTTGAATTTAGTGTTGATGTTGGATTGGTTTCCTTTGTTATTGTGGTCGTTGTTGTTTTCAGTGGCATTTCTTAAGCACTTACTATGTACCAGGAACTTTACTAAGTGGTGGGGTAGATACAAGCTAATCAGGTTGGACACAGTCCACGCCCCATGTTACAGATGAGGTAACTGAGGCACAGAGAAGTTAAGTGACTTGTCCAAAGTCACAGAGCTGACAAGTGGTGGAGCCGGGATTAGAACCCATGACTTCTGACTCTCAAGCCTGGGCTCTTCCCACTAAGCCACTCTGCTTCTGTAGTTTACTCTCCCAAGCATTTAGTACAGTGCTCTGCACACACCAGGCCCTCAATAAATATGACTGATTAATTGTCTGATGTACCACTGTCATAATAACCACCACCTCCCTCCTCCTCCTCCTCCTCCTCATCATCATCACCCCCAATACCATCTCCAAATCCACCATCCTCCTCATCTTCACCTGCATTATTTTCGATGGTGACTTCAGACCAGTTGCTTATCCTCCAACCGTGGCCCCCACAGTACAATGAGGAATTTTGCAAATGGGTGACCGATTGTCCCCTAGCAGAAAGAGCACAGGCCTAGGAGCCAGAAGACCTGGTTTCCAATCCCGGCTCCATTATATGTCTGCTGTGTGACCTTGGGCCAGTCACTTAACTTCTCTGTGCCTCAGTTACCTCATCTGTAACATGGGGATTAAGACTGTGAGCCCCACATGGGACAACCTGATTACCTTGTATCTACCCCAGCACTTTGAACAGTGCGTGGCACATGGTAAGCGCTTAACAAATACCATCATTATTATTATTATCATCATTATTAAAGTATAGCAGAGTTGGTAGACATGTTCGCTGTCCACAATGAGCTTACAATGATAGTAGATTCACAGGGAGGGTGAAGTTCAGCATTCATTCTCCAGCAGATCATTCATCTCTTGGGTTTATTCAGTTCTAAGATTCTAGGGTGTTGGTTTGGGCGTGGGATGTGGTGAATGGGTTTATTTTGAGGAAATGTAAAAAAAAAAAATGGTAGCTTGGCCCACAGGTGTGCTTGCACTATTAATATGAAGGCAAACTATGCTTTCTTTTCCAGTCCCATTTCACTGTGGGAATTACAGCATCCGTTTTTGAAATAATAATGGTATTTGTTAGGTACTTCCTACGTGCCAAACACTGAGGTATCCCTGTCCCACACGGGCCTCATAGTCTCAACAGAAGGGAGAATAGATACTTGATGCTCATTTTACCGATGAGGAAACTGAGGTACAGATAAATTAAATGACTCTCCCAAGGTCACACAGCAGGCAAGTCCTGAACGTTGAATTAGAACTCGGGTCTTTGGAAAAAAGACCTGCGCTCTTTCCACAAGGACACAGAGCTTCTCAAAGGAGCACTTTGATGAAATATAGAAGAGATGAGATAAGAAAGAGACGTGAACATGTGAGGTCAAGCATTAATGGCCATGGAAAAGCCCAAGACTTGCAATTTCCAAAGTTGCAGAATGATGATTGGTGAAATAGTGAAATTCATCTTATTATTATTATTACATTAAGCGCTCACTGCATGTCAAACACTGTTCTAAGCACTGGGGTGGGTACACAGTAATCAGACCTGATACAGTCCCTGTCCCACATGGGGCTCGCAGTGTAATGTGATACAAGAGAGATTTCACCATTTTTCTCCTCAATAATCACGTTTCTCCTCTTCCACACCTTTCCCTTGAAAGTTGCCACTGCAGGTGAGAACTGCAGGTCTGCAGGTGTTAGTGTATAGGTTCCCCAAACATGCTGTTGGCCTTCGGCTCTACCAACCCACATTCTGTGGAAAATTCACAGGCACAATGCTGCAGCATCTTCCCGAATCCCCACCCTTGGCAGCCCCTCTCCCCACCCTCCTGGATTCAGAAGAAGGGTACGAGAAGCCTGAACTTCAGGAGAGGGACTCCTGGACAAGAACTAGATGCGAGAAAATTTTCCCAAGCCCTTCCTGGTCCCTGGCTTGACAAGTAAAGACAGGTTCATCATCAATTATAAGCCACGTGGGTTGGACAAGATCCCACTACCACATGAGCTCCGCCAATTGTCAGCTGTGTGACTTTGGGCAAGTCACTTAACTTCTCTGTGCCTCAGTTACATCATCTGGAAAATGGGGATTAAGACTGTGAGCCCCCCTTGGGACAACCTGATCACCTTGTAACCTCCCTAGCATTTAGAATAGTGCTTTGCACATAGTAAGTGCTTAAAAAAGAGTACGGGCTTTGGAGTCAGAGCTCGTGGGTTCAAATCCTGGCTCTGCCACGTGTCAGCTGGGTGACCTTGGGCAAGTCACTTAACTTTTCTGGGCCTCAGTTCCCTCATCTGTAAAATCGGGGTGAAGACTGTGAGCCCCACGTGGGACAATCTGATTACCTTGTAGCTACCCTAGTGCTTAGAACACTGCTTGGCACATAGTAAGCGCTTAACAAATACCAACATTATTATTATTATTATTAATAATAATAATAAATGACATCATTGTTATTATTATCATTATCATTGGTATTTATTGAGCCCTTACTGTATGCAGAGCACTGTTCTAAGCACTTGGGAAAGTATGATACAACAGGGTTGGTAGACGTGTTCCCTGCTAATAACGAGCTTACAGCCTAGATGTTCAAGCGCTGTGGTTGTTGCATTGCTTGCGTGGCTAGAGAAGCAGCATGGCTAAGTGTAAAGAACACAGGCTTGGGAGTCAGAGGTCATGGGTTCTAATCCCACTTGTCTGCTGTGTGACCTTGGGCAAGTCACTTAACTTCTCTGGGCCTCAGTTATCTCATCTGTAAAATGGGAATTAAGACTGCGAGCCCCAGTGGGACAACCTGATTACCTTGTATCTACCCCAGTGCTTAGAACAGTGCTTGGCATATAGTAAGCGCTTAACAAATACCATCATTATTATTAGTGGTATTAGTAGTATTAGAATGATTATCATGAGTGGTTGCAGGAGTATTCCTATTATTATTAGTGGCAATAGTAGCAGTCCTTTTATTAGGTGTCTCTGGTACCTGGGAAGCCTATTCTTGCCCCTGTAAAAACCCACACAAGCAAGTCAATCCGTCTCTTCGCTGCTTCCCAAACCTCCCTCTCCGAAGGCAGTGGAAAGGGACTGTATGTGTTGGGCTTGGAGGGGGTGGCGTTTAGTTTGTCTGTTTGTTTTTTATAGTATCTGTTAAGCACTTGCCTTGTGCCAGACACTGTACTAAATATTGAGGTAGCTACAAACTAATCAGGTTGAAAACAGTTCAGGACCCATATGGCTCTCTGTCTTAATCCCCATTTTACAATTGAGGTAACTGCAGCACAGAGAAGTGAAGTGACTTGCCCAGGGTCACACTGCAGATAAGTGACGGAGCGGGGATTAGGAACCAGGGACTTCTGATTCCCAGGCCGGTGCTCTATCCTCTAGACCACACTGCTCTTTATGGTGGGCAGGGGACGTGTCTAGCAACTCTGTTGTCTTATACTCTCCCAAGTTCTTAGTACAGTTCTCTGCACATAGTAAGAACGCAATAAATACAATTAATGGATTGATTGAGGGGGAATTGAACTGGAACCAAGGTTTTCCTGCAGACACTGATCATAAATAGACAAACAGAATTAACTACCAACAGGCGTTCAGAGACAACCTGTCCCCAACTTATTTGTAGAGCCAGGGGCAGATTTCAGAAGCAGGTATCTCTGGCTCAGGGCTGCTCTGAGGTCACGTGAATCTTTGAGTCATTTCCCTTCCTGCCCCACAATCCCCTTTACTCCAGCTCTCGCTCTCTGCAGAAGCGTTTGTACGCCAGGACTGTCTGATCTCCCAGACGTCAATGCAGCGTGTGTCTGCCACAGATGTTTGAACAGCGTGAACTCCTCTACATTGGAGGAGTCACCTTCCTTCTTAGAAATCAAGCAGCCCCTTGCTGACATCAAGGTCCTAAGTGAGCTTTGTCCTGCCACATCCTTGTTAGGAAAGATTGTAAGCCCGACCCAGGAGTCCGGGGCTAGGACATTCCAGGGACATTCCCGGGAGATAACAGGAAATTCCCCAGACCAGGTGAGAAACAGCGTGGCCCAAGGAAAGGAGCATCACTAGGCTGGAAGTGCACTTTAGGCAGGGAACCTGTCTCTTAATTCTGTTGTGTTGTACTCTCCTAAATGCTTAGTACTGTGCTCTGCAAGTAGTCAGGGCTCAATAAATACCACTGATTGATTGATGCCTCTAGAAGTTACAGGACCCGGGTTCTAATCCCAGCATGGCCAATGACCAGCTGTGTGATCCTGGGCAAGTCCCTCTCTGGACCTCTATCTAATGTAAAACTGGGGATGATAATACCTGACTCTGTTACCAGGATGAAAGTAAGCTCGTTATGGGCAGGGAACATGTCTGCTAATTCTATTGTATTCTCCCAAGCTCTTAGTACAGTGCTCTGCGCATAGTAAGCACTCAATAAATACCACTGATAAAAGGAGATAAGCAATGTTACAGCTGTCTGGAAAGCAAAAGGGTGGTTCAAATTCCAGATGCTATTATTGTTTCATGAACCCATCCTGCCAGGTTCAACTATCAGGGCAGTGCTTGGGAGATCAAAGTTGCTCTCTATGATCAGGGGGTTTGAACGGGCCCTGGAAATCCTGGCCATCACACTGGAGAGATGGGCAGGAGAGGGGACAGAAGTCCAGGTGGAATGAATCCTGCTCTGGGAGTTTCCCCTCTGCTGTTTCTCCTAGGGAAGGGAGGCCTGGGGAGTGATGGTCACAAAGACTTTGCATTAAAGATCCGTCTTTTGGACTTGGCAGGATCTGTCTCTTTTTCTGTTAATCTCTTTCACCACCACCACCGGCCTCCTTCCATCCCTCCCTCAGAAAGTTAAAGTCCAGTTTGGTTCATAACTGATGTTGATTTGGGCAGGGGTCATCCATAGGTTACAGGAAGGGGGACAGGAGAGATAGGGGGAACAGAGATTTCCAAATAGAGCGGGATGATTAGGAATGGGGAAGATGGGGATGAGGGGTGGGAGAGAAGGGGAGAACGGAGTCAGGGGAGACAAGGCTGTGTTTAACTTGACTCACCTAGGCAGCCACACCCTGGGCTTGAGAGCCCTATTTGGGACAGGGACTGTGTCCAACTCAATCACCTAGTACCTACCCCATCGCTTAGTACAGTGCTTGGCACAGAGAAAGCCCTTAACAAATATCACTATTATTATATTACTTTTTTCAGGTATTTGTTGAGGACTTACTATGTGCCAGGCACTGTACTAAGCACTGGGGTAGATATGAATTAATCAGGTTGGACAAAGTCCATGTCCTAAATGGGACACACAATCTTAATCCCCATTTTCCAGATGAGAGAAGCAGCGTGGCTCAGTGGAAAGAGCACGGGCTTGGGAGTCAGAGGTCACGGGTTCGAATCCCGGCTCTGTCAATTGTCAGCTGTGTGACTTTGGACAAGTCACTTTACTTCTCTGGGCCTCAGTTACCTCATCTGTAAAATAGGGATTAAGACTGTGAGCCCCACATGGGACAATCTGATCACCTTGTATCCTCCCCAGTGCTTAGCACAGTGCATTGCACATAGTAAGTGCTTAACAAATGCCATTATTATTATTATGCGGTCAGTGAGGCTAAGTGACTTGCACAAGATCTCACAGCAGACAAGTGGCAGAGCTGGGCTTAGAACTCAGGTCTTACGGTCTCCCAGGTCTGTGCTGTATCCACTAGGCCATACTGCTTAATCAATTTTTATTGAGCACTTACTGGGTGCAGAGCACTGTACTAAGTGCCTGGGAGAGAACAACAGAGCAGATTTGATATGCCCGTTCCCTGCCCATAGCTCCAGAATGTGTTGAATCAGAGCTCTTTCCCAGCCTTCAGTGGCATTTTTCTCCGGGCAGAACTCCAAATGTCTCCTCTTTTTCCAGGATTTCTGGGATTTGAACTGTTTTCCATTTTGACATTGTCATAACTGATGACCTTTCTCCTAAATAGGTCATTTCATTGAGCAGCCAAAAACCTTTGTGTTCCGGAGATTTTAGCCCAAGGACCTTGAATGTGTTTTGATCTGGATGAGCCCATATGTCAAGCGGGCATTTCAGCCTGTAGCTGCAAACCTTCAAGGCCACAGTCCAATGGAGGAGAAATCAAATAATGCAATAACAGATCCCGATTTAGAGCCAGTAATAAAAAGGTTAAAATGTAAATAGGATTAGGAGAAACAAGGTTTTCCAACACCATGAAATACAATGGGAAGTAAAACTCTGAATGGAACAAATCCTCTTTTCCTTAGGAAAACTCCAAACTACATCAATAATTTTTCTCTTCCCTTTGAAACTCTGGAGGCAAAGATGCTGTTTAGATGTAAATGTATAATAAGTATGCATTTGTGTGTGTATGTAGACAAGTGGGATATTCCCAGGTGCCTCTGGCTTACCCAGTCAAGCAGTGGACTTCCCACCCTGGCTTTCTCAACTGCTCCAGATGCTCAGTTCTGGTCCTGCCATCTCCTCCTCCTCTACCTCCTCTTCCCTCCACCTTTTCACTCCAGCCCCCCGACAACCAGCCCAAGACTGTTTTGGAGCTGTTGCCAAAGCAACCAGCGCTTGGTGCTGGGCACATTCTCCCACAGAGAGCTCAATTCTGCCAAGCACTTAGTAGAGTGCACTGCACATAGTAAGCACTCAATAAATACGATTGATTGATTGATTCTGCTACCCTCACCAGCATCCAAGCACTGCTAGAAAACATGGCCCCGATTCCTGAGGTGACACCTGGGTTTTATCACCAACCTGTTCCCTTAGCAATAGGCCATATCATCACCCTACCTCTAATGACTTCAGAGCAGAATCTATATTCATTCATTCCTTCATTCATTCAATCGTATTTATTGAGCACTTACTGTGTGCAGAGCACTGGACTAAGCGCTTGGGAAGTACAAGTTGGCAACATATTGAGATGGTCCCTACCCAACAACGGGCTCACAGTCTAGAAGGGGGAGACGGACAACCAAACAAAACATGGGGACAGGTGTCAAGTCGTCAGGACAAATAGAATTAAAGCTAAATGCACATCATTAACAAAATAAACAGAATAGTAAATATGTACAAGTAAAATAAATAGAGTAATAAATCTGTACAAACATATATGCAGGTGCTGTGGGGAGGGAAAGGAGGTAGGGCGGGGAGATGGGGAGGAGGAGAGGAAAAAGGGGGCTCAGTCTGGGAAGGCTTCTTGGAGGAGGTGAGCTGAGCAATCGATCAATCAATAAATCGTATTTATTGACCGCTTACTAAATACGATTGATGATGATGATGATGGTGCAGGCCACTGTACTAAGCGTTTTGGAGAGAACAATATCACAATATTACAGAGTTGCCGGGTAGCCCACAGAGAGCTTACAGTCTAGAAGAGTAAAACCAAAGCCTTTCCTTGCCTCATGAATGGTTTGAACAGCACAGGTGGCCCCAAGAAGGACCAGGCTAGCATAACTCTGGAACTCCCAATTCTCTTCCCAGAATGAAACAGCCCTGAGCATCGGAAGGTTTTGAACAAAGGAGCTACATGAGGCTGCCCTCCCCATCACCACCCTCACAGTGGGGAACGAGGGCCCAGAATCAAAATGAAGTGGAAACACCAAAAGACTTCTATCAAGGAATTTTATTACCCTGATACGCTCCATGGAGCGCCTGAGAATCAAACTGCCAGAAGAAGCCCCAGAGGCCACCCTTCCTGTCCCCAGGAAGAAATGCATTTAAACTATCCTGGCCAATAACTTATCAGGACATGAACAGGGTAGCTAAAACTCTTATTCGTGTTCAGTCATTTTTCAGGCCTAATATTCTACAACCAATAGTTGGGTTCTGCACTATTAAGTCCCATTTTGCCACAGTAAAATGCTAAGCCCGACCTTGTGTTTCAATTAGGCATTTCAATCAGTCAGTCAGTGTCATTTGTTAAGAGTTATTATGTGCAGAGCACTGTACTAAACACTTGGCAGAATACAAACAACAGAATTGGTAGACAGGTTCTCTGCCCACAAAGAGCTCACGGTCTAGAAGGATCTGATCTGGTCAAGAAGACCTTGATCTGATTGTACCATATCAACCCCAGTGCTTAGCAAGTGTTGGGTGGCACTCAGTAAATACTTAACAAATACCACAAATCTTATTATTTTTAGGATGATCATGATGATGATGGCATTTATTAAGTACTTACTATGTGCAAAGCACTGTTCTAAGCACTGAGGAAGTTACAAGGTGAACAGGTTGTCCCACGGGGGGCTCACAGTCTTCATCCCCATTTTACAGGTGAGGTCACTGATGCACAGAGAAGTTAAGTGACTTGTCCAAAGTCACACAGCTGACAGTTGGCGGAGCTGGGATTTGAACCCATGACCTCTGACTCCAATGCCTGGGCTCTTTCCACTGAGCCATGCTGCTTAGGAGTCTGCCTGGAAGCTGGACTAGGAACATGGTAAGCCACAGGTTAGAGATGTATCTCGATCCAGCCGGAAGATTCTGTGAGCAGAATGGAGCTGACGTCACCTAGATGCTCAGTAGCCTAGACGACCACTTCCACTGCAGAAACCAAGACCACAACCTTGTTCCCCCGGTTTTTATTCTACAGTCTGATTTGTGCGGCTGGATCTGGGGTCTGCTTAGTTCAAACCCACGGTAGGTTTAACAATAATACAAATTATGTGGCATTTGTTAAGTGCTTACAATGTGCCAAGCACTTGAAGCAGCCAAGCAATTGTTCAGGCCCCAGAAGGAATTGAGAAGCATCATGGCCTAGTGGATAGGGCCTAGAAGTCAGAAGGACCTTGTTTCTAATTCCGGCTCTGCCACCCGTCTACTGTGTGACCTTGGGCAAGTCATTTTACTTCTCCGAACCTCAGTTATCTCATCTGCAAAATGGAGATAAAGACTGTGAACTCCATTGTGAGACAAGGACTGTGTCCAACCCAATTTGCTTGCATCCCCCCTAGCGCTTAGTACATAGTAAGTTCTGAGCAGATACCACAGTTATCATTATCAAGGAATAGGAGTCATTGGCCTTCTCTGTGGTCCTTCCCCCGGTGAGCGGTCCTGGTGTAGACCTGAAGTCCCCTAGTTGCCAAGAAGGGTTCGTCCCTTTCAGTGGGGGCAGAACAGACCCAGGAAGTCACCCGCCAACTGTAGCCCTTAAGATCTGAAAATGAGTCAATCAATCAATCGCATTCATTGAGAGCTTACTGTGTGCATAGCACTGTACTAAGCACTCGGGAGAGCACAACACAACGATATAATAGACACGTTCCCTGTCCACAGTGAGCTTACATTCTAGAGGGGCTCTCTGGGACCCTGTTCCGGAGCCCCGGTGTGGGCACAGGCTGAGCTGGGGCTGGGTCTGAAAAGCTGCAGAGTTCTAGGAGTGCCGACGAGCAGCACTGATTTTTGCATCTCCTGCATCCCGGGCTCTCTGCCAAGCACAGAGAATCACGGTCATCGCCAAGGCCAGGAGAGCTTGAGCTCCGTTACTTCAGAGGGGAATTCAGCAGCACTGGATTCTGCAGCACAGAGCCCCGCATTGGCCAAAATCCCTATCCTTCCCCACTCTGCGCAAAGCCAGCCCCCACCTCCCTCCAGCTTCGGAACATCCAATGACCTGGGTGTGAATCAAACTGGGACCGGTTGCAGTTCTACTCAGACCAAGGGGAATGTGAAGCTGAGCTCGCAGTGATGGGAGGGCATTGATATAATTCAGACAAGCAACTCTGTGTTTTTCGGAGTAGCAAGTCTGTCTGGGGCTTTTGGCAACTCTTTGCATAATGGTGACTGTGTAGATCTGGGAGAGAGGAAACAGGAGGCTAAAGAAGTGTGTCTACACAGATGTGCATCGGGAAAACTTCTCTCCTCGAAACTTCATGGGAAGAAATCACACCTACCTACTCTCTCATATTGTAGTCTCTCAGGCACTTAGTACCATGCTCTGCACACAGTAAGCACTCAATAAACACCACTGATGTATTGATTGATTTACCCCCTTCTGAGGCCCACTGGAAGTCTGTAACAGTCATTGATGGGGAGGTAAGGGAGATAACACTCTGATACCAGCGGAGTCAATTTTTCCTGCAGGAGAGCACACCGTAATTGCAATTTGCTGCTAATTTTTATATCTTCAACCTGCCATCTTCTGTGTCTCTCCCTTCTTTGAAATAAGACACCATTACAGCCATGTTTCAGTGCTCCATCTGCATTTGCCATAAATGTGTTGTAACTGCAGCCGGGATGCATTACCCACAATGAAGCAATGGAAGGAAGGATGGAACTCAACAATGGTCAATGCCCACTGTGTCACCCCAGTCATCTTTAAGCTAAAGCGGCATTATATGTATGTTGATTTTATTATTCATTGAGGGTGATTTCGTATTCATGGATTCACTGAAAATGGGCAATTTATGCCTGAATGAATTTTTCTTTCAAAAGGGATTTACAAAATGATTAATGGGCCCTGCTGGGTTCAGATTGCTCTGTGGGAGAGGGCCATAGAGGTGCAGTGAAGAGGTGAGACGAACTTGGCCTGGGGTGGCCTGACTGACTGACTGGTTGGGTGAAAGAATCACTTCAAACCTGCCTCATCAGTGCCAAGGAAGCAGATGTTCCCAAATAGATTTGTCCCTAGAAATTGTCGTTACAGTTGGACTGCCCCTGACATCCATTTTGAGGTCAGCAGAGAGACTGGGAATTAATTGGATCAATGAAGGGTATTCATTGAGCACTCACTGTATGCCGAGCATTGTAATAATAACAATAATAATGGCATTTGTTAAGTGCTTACTATGTGCAAGCACTGGGGTGGATACAAGGTGATCAGGTTGTCCCATGTGGGGCTCGCAGTCTTAATTCCCATTTTACAGATGAGGTAACGGAAGCACAGAGAACTTAAGTGACTTGCCCGAAGTCACACAGCCGACAAGCGGCGGAGGCGGGATTAGAACTCATGACCTCTGACTCCCAACCCCGGGCTCTTTCCACTGAGCCACGCTGCTTCTCGTTGTACTAGGTGCTTGGGAGAGAACAACACAATAAAGTTGGTAGACACCATCCCTGCCCCCAAGGAGCTTACAGTCTAGAATTTTATTTTGATTCACATGCACAACTTAATAATTCACTTGTTGGTTCATCTACTTGTCTGTCTATAGTAGTCAATCAATGGTATTTATTAAGTACTTACTGGGTGCAGAGCACTGTACTAAGCACTTGGGAGTGAATACAATAGAGCCACAAGGAACTTACAACCTTCTGGATTGCCTAGTCTATGCACTTGCTATTTTATGGTACTTGTTAAGTGCTTACAAGTGCCATCTCTTTATTCTTCCCACTTCTTCCATTATTTGTAGATAATTTGTGTCTGTCTGTTTTTCCCTTAGATTATAAATTCCTTGAGGGCAGAGCCCATGTCATTTACTCTTGAATCCCAAGAGTCCAGTACAGTGCTTGCCACACAGGTGCTCAGTGGAGGCCATTGAGTGACTGACTGATTGACTGGCTGGTTGGAGACATAATTGACTCTCATTTCTCTTTGAAATTTTGGCCTTCTGTCAGGCTGCACACAAAAGTGTCTGGCACGTAGTAAGCGCTTAACAAATACCATAATTATCACTATTATTATTAAAACAACTTTTTCTAGTGAGGCTGAAGAGGAAAGATGCCGGGAAGGTCAAGCCAGAAGCGGGCCAGAGGAGTCTCTATACAATTAACTTGTCTGCTGTGTGACCTTGGGCAACTCACTTAATTTTTCCGTGACTCAGTTACCTCATCTGTAAAATGGCGATTAAATCCTCCTCCTTCCAACTTGAATTGTGAGTCCTAAGTGGGACAGGGACTCTGTCCAATCTGATTATCTTGTATCTACCCCAGTACTCAGAGTGATACTTGACACATAGTAAGCATTTAACAAATGCCATTTGAAAAAAAACTTCAGCACCACCAAAGAGTGCAGATCAATCAATCAATCAATCAATCATATTAATTGAGCGCTTACAGTGTGCAGAGTACTGTACTAAGCGCTTGGGAAGTACAAGTTGGGTGATATTGGGTGATGAACCCATCAATATCTCAAAGCTATAATCTTGACAGAAGGCAAGCTCACTCTAGTAATTTTTCTAACCATGCCTTCCACCAATGAGGGGGAAGCCTTCTGAAGTAGAGAAAATAAGTCAAAATTATGGAATCAGAAAATCAGCATAGGGTTCTGTGAGAAAGGGTTGCAGTCCACTAAACAGCTATATAAGCTCCTCGAAGGCAGGAACTGGTCCATTAATTCTATTGTTCTAATCACAAGCACTTAGAACAATGCTCTGCATACAGTAAGTGCTCGATAAATACCATAATACCATTGATCGACTGATGGGTTCTTGGTGGTAGGAAAGCTGAGCTTAGGGTTTCTCCATTTTTTGTACCAACAAGCACCAGGAGAGCCATGCTTTGTGCCCGGTTTGGGATTGGCTTTCTTCCGGGAGACATGGGGATAGCCCTTCTATGGGAAGCGATTGGGAGAGAAGGCTCCGTTCATATTTTCAGGGAGCGGCTGTGGTGATGGGGCTGAAAATCGGAATCCATTCCGGCCAATTGTGCTGTAAGAATGTTTTTCTAGGCCATCTTTGGGTTTAACGAGGCTCCCTGCTGTCTGAGAACTGGAATGGTGTATTAGTCAAACACAAGTTAGGAAGGAGTCATGGATCTTTTTTGTGTGGTGAAACAAGTCTTCCCCAGGCCAAGAAAGAAATATCGCAACCGTCTGTTTCTGGAAGGTCTTCCCCACTCTGACCGAAGAGATCCCTGGAGCTGAGTTCTAATACAGAAGAAATTTAAGAGACATCTATAAGACTGTGTTGAAAATATGATTGAGACTTTTTCCTCTTGGCTGGGTCATCACAACACTGTTAGGAAATATTTGGACAGTGTTAACAGCCATTGGAAAACGTTTAGTACATATTTACTATTCTTTTTATTTTGTTAATGATGTGCATATAGCTTTAATTCTATTTGTTCTGACGATTTTGACACCTGTCTACATGTTTGGTTTTGTTGTCTGTCTCCCCCTTCTAGACTGTGAGCCTGTTGTTGGGTAGGACCTGTCTCTATATGTTGCCGACTTGTACTTCCCAAGCGCTTAGTACAGTGCTCTGCACACAGTAAGTGCTCAGTAAATATGATTGAATGAATGAATGAATGAAGAGCTGGGCACCAGTGACCTGGCCATTTGACCCTCGGCCCTGGGGCCAGCCATGGGCGGGTTACCAACGCAGAGAGAGTGTATGAAGATAGAAACAAACTCATCCCACAAATTCAATAGCAAAGAAGTTAATTGTCAGGGGAGAATTGAATGCACAAGAGGGCAGAAACCCTGGAGACACAGAGACTCAGACTCTGCAGGATTGTAGACTGTCTCTAGCCTGTAAGCTCATTGAGGGCAGGGAACTTTTCTACCAACTCTGTTGTCTTGTACTCTTCCAAGGGCTTAGTACAGTGCTGTGCGCACATTGATTGATTGATTGATTGATTGATTGATTGATTGGAAAACAAAAGAATCGTGGTTTACTACTGCTCAGAGAAACCCCATCCCCATCCCCCCCGCCTTACCTCCTTCCCCTCCCCACATCACCTGTATATATGTATATATGTTTGTACCTATTTATTACTCTATTTTATTTGTACATATTTATTCTATTTATTTATTTTGTTAGTATGTTTTGTTTTGTTCTCTGTCTCCCCCTTCTAGACTGTGAGCCCGCTGTTGGGTAGAGACCGTCTCTATATGTTGCGAACTTGTACTTCCCAAGCGCTTAGTACAGTGCCCTGCACACAGTAAGCACTCAATAAATACGATTGAATGAATGAATGAATGAAATCCAAATATCCACTGGGTTTCTCCTGTCCGGTGAAAGGTGTACCCAAGATCTGTGCAGACAGCATTTTGCCCATGGGCTGGCTGGACTGAGTGATCTCATGACTGTTCATATGTGTGGCCCTGTGGTGAGAGCACAGGATTGGGAATCGGGGAGGCCTGAATTGTAATTCCGACTTCTCCACCTGCTTGCTGTGTGACCTTGGGTAAGCCACTTCACCTCTTTGGACCGCCATGATCTTACTTGTAAAATGGAGACTAAATACTTGTTCTCCCCCCAGAACTGTGCCTAGTCTGATAATCCTATATTAACTCAAGCATTTGGCAAATGATAAGGAGTGAACAATTAACACTGAGAAGTAGCATGGCCTTGTGGAAAGAGCACAGAACTGGGAGTCAGAGGACCTGGATTCTAATCCCACCTCTGCCACATGTCTTCTGTGTGACCTTGGGCATGTTATTTCACTTCCTCTTTGCCTGTTTCCACATCTGCAAGATGGGGATTCAATACTTGTTCTCCCTCCTACTTAGACTCTGAGCCCCATGTGGAACAGGGACTGGGTCTGATCTGCATACCTTATATCTACCCCCAATTTAGAACAGTGCTTGACCCAAAGTAAGAGCGTAACAAATTTCACAATAATAATAATAATTATTACATAATAACACTGTTGAGCATGGCGCTGAGGCCCTGACTGATTCTCATTTCATTTCGAGAAACAACATGGCCTAGTGAAAAGAGCACAGGCCTTGGGAGTCAGGACTTGAGTACTAATTCTGACTCTTCGACCTGTCAGCTATGTGACCTCGAGCAAGTCACTTCACTTCTCTGTGCCTCAGTTGCCACATCTGTAAAATGGAAATTAATATTGTGAGCCCCAAGTGGGACATGGACTGTGTCCAACCTGATTAGTTTGTACCTACTCCAGCGCTTAGTATAGTGCCTGGCACATAGTGAGCGCTTAACAAATGTCACTAAAAAAAATGTCAGCAGCCTGTGGTGCTAAAGTAAGTCAGTCAGTAAGAGAATTATGACCCGCAACAGCACATCACAAAAGTCCTTAAAGTAATCAAGAGCTTTCTCCTTCAACCCCGAAGCCCCGACTAGCAGAGAAGGGAAACAGTAGCAGGCGACCACAGCTGGGGTCCTTCCTGAGGATATAGGAGGTTCTCTGTGATGACTGGGGTGTTCACCTTCAGTTTCCCTCAGCTCTTCTCACTGATCCGAGCCTGGGCCTTGCCCTTTTCTGCCTCATCCCCAGCCACAAATCCCACATCTCCCCTGCCTCGGGTCCAGGGCTGCACAAAACGCAGACCAGAGAGGCACAGCCCTGCATGACAGCACTTCACCTGAAGAAGGCTTGAGGAAGCCACTCTGACTTCATCTTCGACATCGTTCCTCCCCCATCATATCCTATAGACTATAAGCTTTCCCTGTAATTATAATAATCATATTTGTTAAGCGTTTTCTCTGAGTCAGATGCTGTTCTGAGCACTGGTGTAGATACAAGGTAATCAGTTTGGACACGGGTCCTGCCCCAACAGGGGCTCACAATCTTAATCCCCATTTTACAGATAATAATAACAACAATAATAATAATAATAATAATGGCATTTATTAAGCACTTACTATGTGCAAAGCACTGTTCTAAGCGCTGGGGAGGTTACAAGGTGATCAGGCAGATCACGGCTCCGCCAATTGTCATCTGTGTGACTTTGGGCAAATCACTTCACTTCTCTGTGCCTCAGTTCCCTCATCTGTAAAATGAGAATTGACTGTGAGCCCCCTGTGGGACAACCTGATCACCTTGTAACCTCCCCAGCGCTTAGAACAGTGCTTTGCACATAGTAAGTGCTTAACAAATGCCATTATCATTATTATTATCATCAGGTTGTCCCAAAGGGGGCTCACAGTCTTAATCTCCATTTTAGATGAGGGAACTGAGGCACAGAGAAGTTAAGTGACTTGCCCAAAGTCACACAGCTGACAATTGACAAAGCCGGGATTTGAACCCATGACCTCTGACTCCAAAGCCTGTGCTCTTTCCACTGAGCCATGCTGCTTCTCTGAGCAGATGAGGTAACTGAGGCACAGAGAAGTGAAGGGGCAAGTGGTGGAGCTGGAATTATAAACCAAGACTTTCTGAGTTCCAGGCCCTTGCTCTATCCACTAACCCACGCTGTAAACTGTAAGCTTCCTGTGGGCAGGGATTGCATCTACTTTCTATCATATTGTGCTCTACCAAGCCCTTAGTACAGTGCTCTGGGCACAGTAAGGACTCAATGAATAACAATAATAATAATAATGGTATTTGTTGAATGCTTACTATGTGCTGAGCACTGTACTAACCACTGGCGTGGATACAAGCAAATCAGGTTGAACACAGTCCTTGTCCCACATGGGGCTCACAGTCTTAACCCCCATTTTACAGATGAGGGAACTGAGGCACAGGAAGTGGAGTGACTTACTCAAATTCACACAGCAGACAAGTGCCAGGGCTGGGATTAGAACCCAGGTCCTTCAGGCTCCCGGTCCCGGGCTCTATCATCTAGGCCATGCTGCTTCTCTAAATACGATTTTTTCAGAATTGAGAACACCATTTTTGAGAAATTGAGAATTTCCCAGACTAGGCCCTCATTTCCCCATTTGTCCTCTCCTCTGTATCAACTATGCACTTGGTTGTGTACCCCTTAAGAATCTTGATATTTACCCCAGCTCCGCAGTACTTTTGTGAATATCTTTACACTCTACTGTTTTCCCTACCCCTAATCTATTTTAATAATAAATAATAATAATAATGGCATATATTAAGCACTTACTATGTGCAAAGCACTGTTCTAAGCGCTGGGGAGGTTACAAAGTGATCCGGTTGTCCCATGGGGGGCTCACAGTCTTAATCCCCATTTTACAGATGAGGGAACCGAGGCCCAGGGAAGTTAAGTGACTTGCCCAAAGTCACACAGCTGACAATTGGCGGAGCTGGGATTTGAACCCATGACCTCTGACTCCATAGCCGGCACTCTTTCCACTGAGCCACGCTGCTTCTCATAATGTCTGTCTCCTGCTCTAGACTGTAAGCTCCTCGTGGGCAGCGACTGTGTCTAGCATCTCTGCTGTATTGTACTTTCCCAAGGACTTAGTACAGTGCTCTGCACCTATTAAGTGCTCAATATTTTTGATTGATTGATGAAGAAAACCAGTGCAGGCAGTGTGGGAAGACAAGTTAGTTCTCCTGTCTGTACTTCAGGAGACTGGGAGCACTAAGGAGCACTTGAGAAGCAGGGAAGAACAACCCCATCATCCCGATCAATCAGTGGTATCGACCGAGTCCTTACTATGTGCAAAGCAATGTACTAAACGCCTAGTGTCATACTAATAAAGGCCTTGAACGTGGCAAGACCCTCTAAGGACAGACCGACCGACAGCTCCCGCTTACTGGAACAAATGCATTACCATCCTCTTCGACCTGCCCCTGGCACTGTCATCTTTAGCCCCAGAAAGACGACCCTTTGCCCCTGTGGCTTCCTGTGAGATCATGTTTCTCTGCCCAGTTCAGTCCGGTTTTAAACACATTATTCTTTCCCTCATCCAGACTTGTTGTTGCTATGAATCAGGTTATAGTTTATTTAATTAAACCAGCAATCTGTCATCCATCCTAATTAATCCATTCTATCTTAATTACTTTTCCATTTCCAAGCCGGGCATCATCCACTAACACAAATATAGGGATTTCTGAGTCATCCTTTGATGTCTCAGGTAGCCCAGAAACCCAGCGAGGCAGACGTGAAACCTTCCTACTGGAGTTCTCGGAGGTGGAAAGCGGGGATGGAAAGTGGGTGGGGGGCACAGGGAGTGTCTTTCTGCTGGAACCAGGCAGGCTGGCAAGGACCCGAGCACCCCCAGGTGAGCCAGAACACTCTGCCCACAGTCAAGCCATTTCCCCAGGCACGGTGACTCTTGTGACCCTACCCAGTGGAGGTGATGCCAATCCTGAGAAGCCACACGGCTTGGGAGTCACAATAATAATACTGATAATTGTGGTATATGTTAAGCAATGACTATATGCCAGCTACTGTACTAAGCACTGGAGTGGATATGATCAAATCAGGTAGGACACAGTCCCTGTCCCACGTGGGTCTCACAATCTTCATCCCCATTTTACAGATGAGCTAACCGAGCCCAGAGAAGCAAAGTGGCTTGCCCAAGGTCACACAGCAAGCAAGTGGCAGAGCCAGGATTAGAACCCAGGACCTTCTGATTCCCAGGCCCAAGCTCTATCCACTACACCATGCTACTTCCCTGGGTTCAGAAGATACTGGGTTCTAATCCCGACTCTGCCATTTGTCTGCTGTGCGACTTTGGGCAAATCACTCCACTTCTCTGGGCCTCAGTTCCCTCACCTGTAAAATGGGGATTAATACTGTGATCCCCATGTGGGACATGGACTGTGTCCAACTTGATTAGCTTCCATCTACCCCAGCATGTAGTACAGTGCTTGGAACATAGTAAAGCGCTTAACAAATACCATTTTTAAAAAATTGTCACCTAGTTCCATGGTTTCCAGACCACAAGACTGTCAGCTTCTTGAGGGGAGGGCTCATGCCTACTTCCTCGATTGAACCCTCCCAAAGATTGAATACAGGGCTCGGCACAGAGTAGATGCTCAGTAAATGCCATTGATTTAGTTGCTTTCCACAGTACCCAGCTGGCACTTACTGTTCACCCACTTCTTTAGGAAGGTCGAGGCTTAAGACCGACTGTTTTCTTTAGACTCTTAGCTCTGTTCCTGCCTTCCCTCTCCATAGTAAAGCAGACCGTGACCTATGCCAAGTATACACAGATTCACACACATTTAGGCACTCTGGAAATACACGAAGAACACCTGGGGAGGCACACACACAGATGCACAAAAATATTTATGATGTATTTGTGACAGGAAAGCAGTGTGGGTTAGTGGATAGAGCACAGGCCTGGGAGTGAGAAGGACCTGGGTTCTAAACCTGGCTCTGCCACTTGTCTGCTGTGAGACCTTGGGCAAGTCACTTCACTTCTCTGTGCCTCTGTAAAATGGGGATTAAGACTGTAGTACATTGTGGGATAGGGACTGCGCCCAACCTGATTAGCTTGTATATACCAGCACTTAGAACAGTGCCTGGCACATAGTAAACTCTTAACAAATACCACACAAAAAAGTACACATTCTCCCTAGAAATGCAGAGAAGGGCAGAAAAACAAGACAAGAATAGGCTGTCACCATCATTTGCACATTGACCCAGATATACTCTAAATAGCATTTCCATTTTAAATTTGTTCTGTTGTTAAAATGGTCGACAAACTATTCATTTTAAAAAAACTATGAAAAATCTGAGCTTTAAACAAGTTATCACTGACTCAGTAACTAAAACAGCCCAGTTCACTCCCCAGATTCATTTTGTGCAGTTTTCCCAGTAATCCCATTAAATAATGATAATAATAATAATAATGGCATTTGTTAAGCACTTACTATGTGCAAAGCACAGTTCTAAGCGCTGGGGGATACAAGGTGATCAGGTTACCCCACGTGGGGCTCACAGGCTTCATCCCCATTTTACATATGAGGGAACTGAGGCACAGAGAATTTAAGTGACTTGCCCAAGGTCACACAGCAGACATGTGACAGAGCTGGGATTAGAACCCATAGCCTCTGATTCCCAAATCTGGGCTCTTGCCACTGAGCCATGCTGCTTCTATATCATCATCATTGTACTTATTAGGCACATCCTATGTACTAAGCACTAGGGTAAATTCAAGACATTCAGGACATACGTAGTCCCTGTCCCACTCGGGGCTCCCATTCTAACATGGAGGGAGTCGGACGTAGCCCCCATCTTACAGATGAGAAAACCGAGGTACAGAGAAGGGATGTGATTTACCCAAGGTCACACAGAAGACAAGAGGCAGAATTGGAATTAGAACCCAGGTCCTTTGGCTCCCAGATCCTCCTGTGCTCTTTTCACTAGAGTTAAAGTTGATAAGGTAAAACATTTTGATACTGACCCCAACCCCACAATACTTATGTAAATATTGTTAGACTCTGCTATTTCCCCTACCCGTATTCTATTTTAATGTCTTTCTCCCCTTGTTGATTGCTCTTTCTACTAGGCCAAACCATCCCCAGCCCCACTGTTGAATGACCTGTGGAACCGTTTTTGGAAAAAAAAAAAAGATAAAAACAATGAAGCAATTTTGCCTTCCTCGTTTGGCTTTGTTACACTAAACTTCAAGCCCAACAGCATTTGAAGGAGCCTTCAGGGAAAAGATTTATTGGAGCTCTCGCTTGGCTGACTGGGAACCTCAGTGGAAACCCAAATTATTTGAACTTGTTTTATCCATTTGCTCACATCTCTTTTGTCTATTGTCTCTCCAGCTAGTGATGTTTTTATTAGCCTGGATGTTTCTCTGACCATTCCAGGAGATATGTCAAACATTTGAAAACCAAAAGTTGAATGCATAAACCAAGGAAAAGTGTGTTTGTGGTTTCTGTTTATTTATTCTCCTCCCCATCTAGACTGTAAGCTCGTTGTGGGCAGGGAATGTGTCTGTTATATTATTGTATTGTACCCTTCCAAGCACTTACTACAGTGTTCTGCACACAGTAAGCCCTCATTAAATACGATTGACTGACTTGCATTGTTCTACTTTGCCACAGGAATCTACCTATATGTTTTAGCCTGGGCAGGGAATGTGTCTACCAGTTCTGTTATATTGTTGTATTATACTCTCCCAAGTGCTTAGTACATGTGCAGAGCACACAGTACACATAGTAGGTGCTCAAGAAATGTGATTGATTGATATGTGTGACACATCTCCACCAGACTTCCTATTTTGAAGATGACATTCCTGACCATGAGAACCCATTCATGTGGCTGAAAAGCCTGAGGCATGACCAGAAAAACTCCCTTCAACATTTTGTGTACCAAAAGGTAGACCTTTGTCCCTCACAGACACCTGCCAATCTTTCCAAAGCCGGTCTCTTGGTTTCCCCATCTTCACGAAAGCTTGGCTTGAGGGGTAACTCCTCTCAGTCAGTCAGTCAATTATATTTATTGAGCACTTACTTTGTGCAGAGCATGGTACTAAGAGCTTGGGAGCGTACAATATAACAATATAACAGACACATTCCCTGCTCATAATGAGTTTACAGTTTAGAGGGGGAACCTCCCGTTGCTGCCCAAGATGCTGGTCTGTTCACCTCAGTGTTCAACAGATAGTTCACTGTTAGGTCACATTGCTTCACTGGCCGGCTAATTGTGTTTCTTCTTCTCTACTCAGATACAGGAGCTGAAAGACAAGCCCTGAGAGAAAATGTCTACCCTAAGCTGAGAGAATTCTGCAGGGAAAACTATGGCTTGGAATTCCAGGTAGATGTGATGTCATCCCCTCATTCCACTCCGACAACTGACTGTATTTCCTGTAGTGATTTGGGGCAGTAAAAGGCAATGCCTTATATTAGTTAGTCACCCTGCTCCCAACCCTATAGCACTTATGTACATATCTTTAAATTTTATATGAGTAATTACTAATTTATTCATATCAATGTCTGTCCCCCCCCTCTAGACTGTATGCTCGTTATAGGCAGGGAACACATCTGCTAACTCTTTTGTATTGTACTCTCGCAAGCACTTAGTACAGTGCTCTGCACATAGTAAGTGCTCAATCAATTCATTCATTCATTCAGTTGTATTTATTGAGTGCTTATGGTGTGCAAAGCATTATACTAAGCGCTTGGAAAGTACAATGTAATAAACAGTCACATTCCCTGCCCACAATGGGCTTACATTCTAGAGTGGGGGAGACAGACATTAAGACAAATAAATGATATTACAGCTATGCACGTAAGTGCTGTGGGGCTGGGAGGGGGAAGAGCAAAGTAGGCAAATCAGGGCAATACAGAAGAGAGTGGGAGATGAGGAAAAGTGGGGCTGAATCTGGGAAGGCCTCTTGAATGAGATGTGCCTTCAGTAAGGCTTTGAAGTGGGGGAGAGCCATTGTCTGTCGGATTAGAGGACAGAGGACGTTCCAGGCCGGAGGCAGAACTGGGCTAGGGGTCTGTGACAAGACAGGCGAGATAGAGGCACATTAAGAAGCTTAGCACTAAAGGAGCAAAGTGTGTGGCCTGGGTTGCAGGAGAGAAGTGAGGTGAGGTAGGAGGGGGCAAGTTGGTGGAATGCTTTAAAGCCAAGGGTGAGGAGTTTTTGTTTGATACGGAGGTGGATGGGCAACCACCGGAGTTTTTTGAGGAGCAGGATGACATGTCCTGAGTGTTTTTGCAGAAAAATGATCTGGGTTGCGGAGTGAAGTATGGACTGGAGTAGGGAGAGGCAGGAGATTGAGAGGTCAGCAATGAGGCTGATGCAGTAATCTAGGCAAGACAGGATGACTGACTGTATTAATGTGGTAACAGTTTGGATGAAGAGGAAAGGGTGGATTAAAGGTATGTTGTGAAGGTGGGACTGACAGGATTTAATGATGGGTTGAATACATGGATTGAATGAGTGAGAGAGTCAAGGATAATAATAATAATAATAATGGCATTTATTAAGTGCTTACTATGTGCAAAGCACTGTTCTAAGTGCTGGGGAGGGTACAAGGTGATCAGGTCATCCCACTTGGGGCTCACAGTCTTAATCCCCATTTTACAGATGAGGTAACTGAGGCACAGAGAAGTGAAGTGACTTGCCCAAAGTCACCCAGCTGACAAGTGGCGGAGCCGGGATTTGAACCCATGACCTCTGACTCCCAAGCCTGGGCTCTTTCCACTGAGCCACGCTGCTTCTCTAAGGATAACACCAAGGTTATGGGCCCGTGAGACAGGAAGGAAGGTGGTGCCATCTACAATGATGGGAAAGTCCAGGGAAGGACAGGTTTTGGGTGGGAAGATAAAGAGTTCTATTTTGGACATGTTAAGTTTGAGGTTTCGGGAGAACATCCATGTAGAGCTGTTTTGAAGTCAGGAGGGGATGCGAGACTGGAGAGGGAGAGAGAACAGGGCTGGAGTGGTAGATTTGGGTAGCATCTGCCTAGAGGTGATAGCTGAATGAGTTCTCCAAGGGAGTGGGAGTGGGAGATGGAGAATAGAAGGGGGCACAGAACTGAACCTTGAGGGACCCCCATAGTTGGTGGGAAGCAGAGGAGGTGCCCTCGAAGGAGACTGAGAATGAACAGCCAGAGAGTTAAGAGGAGAACCAGGAGAGGACACTCAGTGGGCACTGACTGATTGATTGGAGCACTGAAGAATTGAACTGACCCAAAGTGATACTCACACTGGCCCCTGGTGTAGTTGTAGTAGTAGTAGTAATAGTAGTAGTAGTAGTAGTTCTACTGCTGCTGTTGCTACTGCTATAGAGAGAACATGGTTTTTGTGGGTAGAGAACATGTCTACCAACTCTGTTATATTGTACTCTCCTTAGCACTTAGTACAGTGCTCTGAGCACAGTAAGGGCTCAATAAATACAATTTATTAATTGATTGATTGATGGTGTAGTGGCAGACCTTTGCCTCTTTCCTGCTGTGTGACCACAGCCAAATCACTAAACCCCTCAGGACCCCACTTTATTCATCTGTAAAATAGGGATAATAGCACCTGCCTTCCTACCTACCTCACAGGGTTGTGGTATGAGCAAAAATGAGGTAAGTAATATGAGAGCGCTTTAGCAATAAAAATGCCATACAAAAGCCAAGATATCACTGTCATTATTGATAGCATTCATTGCGTGTCCACTTGGTGTGGTGCACTGTACTAGGTGCTTGGGAAGAACAAAATGATGAAGTGACATGTTCCCTACCCACAAGGAGCTAACTCTAACAGGGGAGACAAACATAAAAATGTATTCAACTCAAGTGGTTTAATTAAGAACACATATGTACTAATTGGGAACACGTGTATATGAGTACAAAGTAGAGGGTAAATAAGTTCTTAAGTACTACAGCTGGCTAAAGGTGCTGGGAAATTAATTGCGGAAGGGCTTGTTGGAAGAGGTGGGATTTTAGGAAGGTTTTAGATGTGGGGAGAGCTGTAATCTGACAGATTGGAAAAACAAGAGAGGAGAAAGCGTAAATAGGAATCTTTCTTCCAAACACGAAATCACCCACTTTCCTAGCCTAACTAGGGTAATGCTTCCATCCCATTTTGTTTTTCCTGTGAAGTGTTATTTCTGTATCATCCAGCTTTTCTTCATCATTCCCATCCTTATCACAGCAGTCCTAACCTAGTCCTGAAGTGCTCAAGAAGGCATTTGGGGAATTGATAAAAATAACAAAACTTAGACGTAGCATGGCCTAGGGGAAAGAGCATGGGCTTGGGAGTCAGAGGACCTTGGTTCTAATCCTGGCTCCACTACATATCTGCTGTGTGGCCTTGGCCAAGTCACTTAATTTCCCTGTGCCTCTGTCCCTCATCTGCAAAATGGGGGTTCAAGATCTGTGTTCCCTGCTACTTAGAATTTGAGCCCCATATGGGACCTGATGGTCTTGTATTCACCCCAGCGCTTAGTAAAGCGCTAAACAAACGCCACAGTTATTATTATCCCAGACCCTCTGGGAGATTGCAGTCTAAAGGGAGAGATGAGGAGGCAGAAATAGATGAAAACATAAAAGTTATAAGAGCAGGAAGAGCCCAAGTAGATGAATAAACCAGTAACAAATAAAAAATTTGTGAACAGGGAATCTGAAGTGGCTAAGGAGCATGGAGCGGGTGGAAGGGGCATTAAATAAGGAAGACCTCCTGGAGGAGGTGACCTTTTAGGAGGCTTGGAAGGAGAGGAAAGGCTTTAATGTCAAAGTAATATAAAGCTCTTTCATTCATCAAGGAAATGTCAGCCAAAGGAGGTGGTTTGGGATTTAAGAGCTCAGAGTTCAGGCAGAGATGACACTAGTTTCCATCAATAATTCAGCTTGCCAGTGGACAAATATGGCCCACAAACTCCGAGCATATATTTGGAGTCCAAAGACACCTGATATACTTATTTCATAAAGAAAAGCAGACCTGAAACCAATTGCAGCCTTTTTTATGGTATTTGTTAAGCGCTTACTATGAGCCAGGCACTGTACTAAGCACTGAGGTTAATGCAAGCTAATCAGGTTGAACACAGTCCCTGTCCCACGTGGGGCTCACAGTTTTAATCCCCATTTTATAGATGAGGTAACTGAGGCACAGAGAAGTGAAGTGACGGCAGACAAGTGGCAGAGCTGGGATTAGAACCCAGGTCCTTCTGACTCCCAGGACTGTGCTCTATCCACCAGGCCATGCTGTCTCCTGCCTGATCCACATGTAGATCTCACATGTTCCCTAAGATCCCCTCCGCCCGGCTACTTAATGCAAAGTGCAAAGGCCACAGTTGTGAGGACAAAAATGCCCTTGGAGTTTGGACAGGAGCGTGACCCAGAGGAAAGAACTTGGGTCCTAATCCTGGCTCTCCCATTTGCTTGCTGTGTGACCTTGGGCAAGTCACCTAATTTTTCTGTGCCTCAATTCCCTCACTGGTAAAATGGGGATTAAATGTCTACTCTCTCTCCTATTTAGCCTACGAGCCCCATGCGGGACAGGGACTGGGTCCAACCAATTTAACCTGTACCTATCCCAGCGCTTAGAACAGTGTTTGACACCTAGTAAGCCTTTGACTAACCACTCAGGGTCGCATCTGCAGAATTTCCAGTTCTCTACCAGTCTCGACTATGGGAGGGAGAGTCAAGCAGAGGCCTGTCCATTCCATTCCTAGCTTGGGCAGTGGCTAGAGAGAGGAAGGCAATCTGTGAGCCCGTTGTTGGGTAGGGACCGTCTCTATATGTTGCCAACTTGTACTTCCCAAGTGCTTAATACAGTGCTCTGCACACAGTAAGCGCTCAATAAATACGATTGAATGAATGAATGAATGCTACAAGTCAAAACTCCCCTGTGCTGGGCAGCAGCAACGTGGGAGAGAGTCGAGGGCAGAGACTCGTTTACTGCGTAGAAGGAGGCAGTGGCAAATCACTTCCGTATTTTTACGAGGAAAACTCTATGGATACACCACTAGAACGATTGCATGTGGAGGTGGGGCGTTTTGGGAACGATGACAATGATGACAACCTGGGATCAGGTGACAACTTGATCACCTTGTAGGCCCCCCCCGCCAGCACTTAGAACAGTGCTTTGCACATAGCAAGCGCTTAACAAATGCCATCATTATTATTTGCCCATGGTGTCGCTATGGTCGACAGCATAAGACAAGAAAGAACCCCTTGACAAATACTTTAAAAAGAAAAACTTGCCCAGAAGTCAGTATGTGTCTTTCCAGGGAAGTGTCTCAACTTCACGCTAACTCCTGACATTTTCCAGTTTGCTGGCTTAAATAATATTTACAAAATTGTGAACCAGATTCCCAGATCATCCTCCAGTGAACAGTTATCATGAAAAGCATATTGAACGGCCCATCACTAGTCCCCATTTATTTGATAAATCGGCAACTTAAATTTAATCCATTACAATATGTCTGGGGCCCCAGCATCTGGGGCTGCTGATAACTGGATCTCAATTGTTCTAAAACATCAGATCTGTCAGCTTTCCCAAAGTGTCAAATATACTCCTATAGGACTCAGACACCGAAGTTAGGGAAACAACTCAGACTACATTAATCCCATTTCTGATTTAATTTTCCTTCATGTCATTCATTAATATGTTTTGCCCTTGAACTATAGTCAAAAACCTGGGTAAAAACAGAGCCCTATTTAGGATTAAGAAGAAACGGTTAGAATGACCGAAATATGGTGGTTGTAGGTTTTAATTCGGCACATTTTATTCATCATTCGCTTAGGGGCTATTTGGGACTATTTGTACTATTCTGGGTTTTTCCAGAAGTGAGAAGCTCATTTATAACAATGTATTTCCTCAGGATGTTTGGTCAAACTGTTAATTGGTTCATGTGTTCCAGGGTGCGTGAATTCACTGGGCACAAAGTCAAACCACTGAGCAATGCCCATTTGGCAGGGAAAGGAGTCCAGGAGACTGATTCCCATCAGGACAGTCATCACAGGGCTTGGCTTCTCATTTGCCCTGGATTTGGGGTTCTGCCGACTTCAGCTATCTACAGGGAACCCTGGAACAAATAAACACCCCTGAGAGTCTTCCAGACAGGGAATCCCTCCCCTTTCACATCCTGCAGAATAATAATGACAGTAATTGTACTTGTTCGGTGCTTACTGTGTGCCGAACACTGAATTTAGCACTGGGGTGGAGACAAAATAAGATTAAGCACAATCCCTGTTTCACACTGGGACTGAAGAGACAACATTATCCCCACTTTACAGATGAGGAAAGTGAGGTTCAGAGAAGCTAAGTGACTTGCCCAAGTCTACCCAGCAGAGCCAGGATGAGAATACAGGTCCTCTCACTCCCAGGCCCATGCATTTTCCACTAAGCAGAATACTGCCCTCCCAACTTCATAGCCCTGTGAAAATCACGTCTCCTCCAAGAAGCCTTCCCTGATTAATCATCTCATCTCCTCATCTCATTCCCTGAGTGCCTGAGTTCATCCCTCTAAGCACCTTCATTCATTCAATCATATTTATTGAGTGCTTACTGTGTGCAGAGCACTGTACTACGCATTTGGAAAGTACAATACAGCAACAGAGACATTCCATACCCAACAACGGGCTCACAGTCTAGAAGAATAATAATAATGTTGGTATTTGTTAAGTGCTTACATGTGTCAAGCACTGTTCTAAGTGCTGGGGTAGATACAAGGTTAACAGGTTGTCCCATGTGGGCTCACAGTCTTAATCCCCATTTTACAGATGAGGCAACTGAGACACAAAGAAGTTAAGTGACTTGCCCAAAGTCACGCAGCTGACAAGTGGGATTTGAACCCATGATTCCCAAGCCTGTGCTCTTCTGGAACATATCTTTAAACTCGGATACTTCCCCTAACTGGAATTTATTTTAGTGTCTGTCTACCCAAACCACTCTGAAATCTGCCACAGTTTCCAGCCACACACTTTCCTCTGAGAATGGATTCCATGCACTTTCTCCCACACTGGATGAAGGAGGCTCCAGAGGCAATGGAACGGGTGATGTGGCGAAAGAAGCAGCAGGACCTGAGTTCTAATCCTGGCTCTGCCACTGGCTTCTTGTGTGACCTTGAGTCACTTAACTGCTCCATGCCTCAGTTTCTTCCATCTATAAAATGGGATTCAATCCCTATTCTCCCTTCTCCTTCTGAGGCCCCTCTGGGATAGGAACTGTGTCCAACCTGATTATCCATACCTACCCTAGAGCTTAGTACAGTGCTTGGCACCACATAGTGAGTGCTTCACCAATATCATTATCATCATCATCATCATCACCATGCGCCTTGCCAAGCTTAACCACCGGACTGGAGCCATGTTTTTCATTCACTGAATGGCAAGTCACACTCAAACCATGAGAGAAACAGACTTAGTCCCTAGAGCTTTATTCAATTCAACTGCACAGCCCCATTTTTCATCCACAAACCTAAACAGATCCCTGATCTCATCCTCCCCAATACTGTACCACTTTCAGAAGTGAAAGGGTTTCTGCCTGATGTCTGGTAAATGGACTGTCTAAAGATCTGAATATAATAATGATAACAACACTAGTAGTAATGATATAACACTTGTATTCTTTAGGCAATTGGGCGTGGCCTAGTGGAAAGGCCAAAAGTCAAAAGGACGTGGGTTCTCATCCCAGCTCTGCCACTTGGCTACTGTGTGAACTTGGGCAGATCACTTAACTTCTCTAGGCCTCAGTTACTTCATCGGTAAAAAGGGGATTAAGACTGTTCTTAATCCCAGGAGAGGTTTCTGTGGTGGGTTTTTTCCATGTGATGGAGGCAAGAAGCAACTGGATGGTATTATCTGTGCCAGAGGGGAGAAATTGAAGGCAAATCCTGGCCCAGGCTAGTTTCTCAGAAGCTATGAGGCAGAAGATTTTTGAGAGAGAAAAACCTTTTGGAAACCTCCAATCTCCAGTCCTTTGTGATCAATAAATGCCGGTGGACAATCATTTGGCTTGGTTTGGAGGGCAGATCCTTGCACTGCTGTTTCTCAGATTCAGAAAGAGCACGGGCTTGGGAGTCAGAGGTCATGGGTTCTAATCCCGGCTCCACCACTTGTCAGCTGTGTGACCTTGGGCAAGTCACTTAACTTCTCTGGGCCTCAGTTACCTCATCTATAAAACGGGGATTAAGCCTGGAGCCCCACTTTGGTCAACCTGATTACCTTGTCTACCCCAGCACTTGGCACAGTGCTTGGCAAATAGTAAGCGCTTAACAGTTACCAATATTATTATTAAGAATCCAGCAACCATGTCGTCCAGTCCACTTTATCCACATAATGATGAGCATGATCAATTAGGTCCCTCAAAACCATCCTTCATGCCATCAAAAGAGGCTGGGTTTCAGTGAATAGGCTGCAAAATCAGATTACTCTCTCTGGCTTTTGCGCTTAATGATGAGACACACAAAGGCACACAAACTGTCCTGCCGTCAGCTTAGTCCTTAGTTAGATGGTGAATCGGATTTCAGCTATTATGCAAGCGAGCCATTAAACACAGTCAAACTGCATTGTTTGAAGATGTTCTCATCAATCTTGTCTCAGTAAACAGCTCAGGTAGAAGAATTCAAAGTGCTTTTTTTGTCCAATACCGACTGTGAGGAAGTCACATGATCCATCGCCCGCTGCACTAGTGTTTGTGGTGGAGGAGGATCAGGTTCAGATTCTCTCTGGCCCTCAGCTGCCAGGGCTGCCCACCGGGGGATCAGGTCAATTGTAAAGCTTCTCTTTCTACTTTGAAACCTTTTCCCCTCCACGCTGTGTCTGCCCAGCTCCCACTCTATCAATCAATTGTATTTATTGAACACTTACTCTGTGCAGAGCAGTATACAACAGAACTAGCAGACACGTTCCCTGTCCACAATGAGCTTACAGTCTAGAGGGGACTTCTCCCTCTCAAATATGAGTACCTGATCCCTTCTCCATCAGCCAGGCTATTCTTAAACTTGTTTCCTAAACCCTCGCCGTCATCATGAATGGTGAGACATCATCAATGACATCATCATCATCACCCGTATTATTGAATACCTATCGTATA
The DNA here is from genome assembly GCF_015852505.1 of Tachyglossus aculeatus. Lineage (NCBI taxonomy): Eukaryota > Metazoa > Chordata > Mammalia > Monotremata > Tachyglossidae > Tachyglossus > Tachyglossus aculeatus. Next base: position 16,610,175 of record NC_052075.1, read on the forward strand.
CAGAACACTGGACTAAGTGCCTTGTGACTACCGAATACTGTACTGGTTGCCTGCTGTATAGAGAGCACTGTACTGGACTCCTTCTGTGTACTAGGCAGCCCTAGATGCAGAAAAGGCTGTGCCCCTGGGAGTTTCCTGGCTGAGGATAAACCTGCATTGCCACCAAGAAGGGAGTGATTCTCTTTGGGCTAAAGAGAGACAAGGAGGCAAAAGAGGAAACAGCACCAGGCCCTACAAATAATAAGCACCAGAACACAATGAACAACATTTTTGTGTGTCCAATGTGTTCGGAAATGTAGGTCCCACATAAGTCTTTTCAGCCTTATGCTTACATGCACTCTTTTTTTTTAAATGGTATTTATTAAGCGCTTACTATTTGCCAGGACCGTCTCTATTTGTTGCCGACTTGTACTTCCCAAGCGCTTAGTACAGTGCTCTGCACACAGTAAGTGCTCAATAAATATGATTGAATGAATGAATGAATGAATAATCAGAGAAGCAGCATGGCTCAGTGGAAAGAGTCTGGGCTTGGGGGTCAGGGGTCATAGGTTCAAATCCCGGCTCTGCCAATTGTCAGCTGTGTGACTTTGGGCAAATCACTTAACTTATCTGTGCCTCAGTGACCTCGTCTGTAAAATGGGGATTAAGACTGTGAGCCCCATGGAGGACATCCCTGATCACCTTGTAACCTCCCCAGCGCCTAGAACGGTGCGCTTAATAAATGCCATCATTTAAGTAAGTGCTTAATAAATGCCATCATTATTATTATTATTATTAATCAGGTAGGACACAGTCCCTATCCCACATGGGGCTCCCAATCTAAGTAGGAGGGAATGAGATTTAATTCTAATTGACAGTTGAAGGAACTGAGGCCCAGAAAAGTTAAGTGACTTGACCAAGGTCAAACAGCAGGCAAGTGGCAGAACTGGGATTAGAACCCAAGGCCTCTGAATCGCAAGCCTGTACTCTTTCCCCCAGGCAACACTGCTCCCCATAGGTGAACTTCACTGACAGTGGACATGACAAGGTTCCTGCCCTTGAGGAGTTTACAATCCAGTAGGAGAAACAGACAGTCATAGATCGTATATATACAATGGGAACAAGAAGGAAAGCATAGAGACTTTGTTAGCAACAAAAGGAAGCAAAGAAAGAATTCATGACTAAACTTGTGGAATAAATAAGCTGTTAGGCACTTAAGTGTTAAGGGTGACTGATGGAAATACCTGCTCAGGGAGATGGCGTTTTTAGTTAAGGACAGCACCACCAGGGAGGTGGTGGCTTTTCTGGAGACTCTGGAGGTGGCGAGGGATGTGATTTGGCAAATTCGATGGAGGAGGAAATTTCAGGCAGTAGGGAGACCGTCTGCAATCAGGCTTATTTACTGAGTGCTTACTGTGTGCAGAGCACTGTACTAAGTGCTTGGGCGAGTTCACTATAACAGAGTTTGTAGACACCTTCCCTGCCCACAAGGAGCTGCAGTCTAAAGGAGTGCAAAGTAGCTCCTTGTCTAAGCTTCTCCTGAGAAGCTGAAATCTCAATACCATTATTTTAAAAGGGAAAATCTTCAGCTGAAAGCTTTCCACAGTAAAACACTTCCCTTCACTCCATCCCTTTTTTTGCAGCATATGGAAGCATGACCAGACCTGACTCTCCTTAGCTAGAGGTGCCGAGGAAATCGTCATGTGATTACCGCTAAGGAAAAAAAGACACAAGGAAAACCCCCTCCTTTACATCATTCCAAAAGCTAAATCCACACCATTTTGTCATTGACTTTCAGGTCATAGACTTGTACTGGGGAGTCGAGCCAGAAGAATGGGACAGTCCAGAGCTACAGAAGACACGGATGAGGCTCCTGGAAGATTGCTTGAAAACTTCTGCAGGTCCATGTTTTGTTGTGGGTATAAAAATGATGCTTTCCATTGATTCACTAGCATAGCGCTGATTGATGTTCACTGGTTGAAGTGTTTTCCTGCAAAGATGTGTTTTATTTATAAAATGTCTTCTCCCTTTTCATCTGTATGGTGAAATATTCCCGGTCCTGCCTGGAATCTATCATGCCCAGCTCTGCAAGTCGGCTGATGCTTTATGGAGCCATGTTGGACAATCTTTATGGGTTCATCCAGTGGGTCCCCTTGGCCGTGAATGGGGCTGCAGGGTTTTCTGTTGGAATTTGTCCCCACCTCTAGCACGGGGGCCCGATGCCACCTGCCATGTTGGGTTCAGAGGGAGCTGTTCCAGGTGAGGAAGGTGTAGAAGTAGTAACAGAAGTAGTAGTAGTAGCAATAGTAGTAGCAGGAGCAGTAGTAATAATAGTAATAGTAATAGTTGCAGTGGTAGTCATAGTAGTTACCCTAGCAATAATAGTAGTAATAGTCATAGTAGTTGCAGTAGCAGTAGTAGTAATAATAATAATAACGATGGCATTTATTAAGCACTTACTATGTGCAAAGCACTGTTCTAAGCGCTGGGGTGGTTACAAGGTGATGAGGTTGCCCCACGTGGGGCTCACAGTCTTAATCCCCATTTTACAGATGAGGTAACTGAGGCCCAGAGAAGTTAAGTGACTTCCCCAAAGTCACACAGCTGACAAGTGGCGGAGCCGGGATTTGAACCCATGACCTCCGACTCCAAAGCCCGGGCTCTTTCCACTGAGCCACGCTGCCTACCAGTGGCAGTAGTAGCAATAGTGGTGGGAGTAGTAGAAATAGCAGCATCAGAGTAGCAGTGATAGTGGTAATAGTAATTATAGTAGTAATAGTAGCAGCAGTAGTAGGAGTCGAAGAAGTAGCAGTGATAGTGGTAGTAATTATAGTAGTAGCAGTAGTAGTAGTAACAGGATTTATTGAGCACCTACTGAGTGTGGTGCACTACACGAGATGATCATGAAGTCCAGGAAAAAAAAAGTGGCTCATTCCCTGCTCACAGTGAGCTTACACTTAAATGGGGGAGATGGACATGGAAATATTTACAACTTGAGTGGTCACACACAGCAGTGAGGTGGAAACAGAGGGCTTGTTGATGATGTGTACCAGACATCCCAAAGTCAACTTAGTTGACTTTGATAGTTGATAGAGAAGCAGCGTGGCTCAGGGGAAAGAGCATGGTCTGTGGAGTCAGAGGTCATGGGTTCAAATCCCGGCTCTGACAATTGTCAGCTGTTTGACTTTGGGCAAGTCCCTTAACTTCTCTGGGCCTCAGTTGCCTCATCTGTAAAATGGGGATTAAAACTGTGAGCCCCCCATGGGACAATCTGATCACCTTGTAACCTCCCCAGCGCTTAAAACAGTGCATTGCACATAGTAAGTGCTTAATAAATGCCATTATCATTATTAGTTGGGAATACAGGATGGACGTGAACCCAAACAGACAATGGTATTAGTAATAACGATAACAGAAACAATAATAATAATAATAATAATAGTTGTGGTATTTGTTAAGAGCTTCCTGTATGCCTAGCACTGTACTTTCTTATGGTTTTTGTAAAGTGCTTACTATGTCCAGGCACTATACTAAGTGCTGGTAGATACAAGTTAATCAGATTGGACACAGTCCCTGCCCCACATGGGGCTCACAGTCTTAATCCCTATTTTACAGATGAGGTAACTGAGGCACAGAAAATTTAAGCGACTTGCCCAAGGTCCCGCAACAGACAAGTGGCAAAGCCAGGATTAGTAGTCCAGGCCAGTGCTCTAACCATTAGACCATACTGCTTCTTGTTCTTAGTGCTGGGGAAGGTATAAGATAATTGGGATGCACGAGCCCTGTCCCTCCTGAGGCTCTTGTAAATCAGGTTCCCAGGCACGTTGCTCCTTTTTAACATGGGTCATTCTGAGCCCCATGGATGGTCCAGGAAATCACCAAGAAACAGAGCTGGAGTGGTGTGTTCTGCACTGAGTATGTTCTAATTCTTAATAATCTGTAAAATGGGGAGTAATTTCCTCATCTCCCTGCTACTTAAACTTTGAGTCAATATAGGGTAGGGACTGTGTCCGACTTGTATATACTCCAGTGCTCAGCACTTAGTAAGGACCTAACAAATGGTACAATTATTATTATAATCTGGGTGAGTTCTACATCTACAGAGAAGCAACGTGGCTCAGCGGAAAGAGCACGGGCTTTGGAGCCAGAGGTCATGGGTTCAAATTCTGGCTCCGCCAAATGTCAGCTGTGTGACTTTGGGCAAGTCACTTAACTTCTCCGTGCCTCGGTTACCTCATCGTAAAATGGGGATTAAGATTGTGAGCCCCACATGGGACGACTTGATCACCTTGTATCCCCCCCAGCGCTTAGAACAGTGCTTTGCACATAGTAAGCGCTTAAAAAATACCATCATTATTATTATTACATCCAGTACAGCATTTCCTATATTAAATCATTTCTGCTCTTTTTTTCTACCTTGCAATCTCTTTTCCCTGGAAAGGAAATTGCTTGCCAATTAATATGTGGTATGGGAATGTGTGCTAATTCTGTTGTACTCTGCTTTCCCATGTGCTTAGTACAGTGCTCTGCACATAGTAAGCACTCAATATAATTGATTGCTTTGTTAAGCCCTTACTAGATGTCTAGCATGGAACAAAGCACTTATTACAGCACTCCAAGCAGCACAGTAAATTAGAGAAGTAATGTGGCCTAGTGGATAGATAACAGGCCTAGGATTCAGAAGGATCTGGGTTCTAATTAATTAATTCATTCATTCATTCAATCATATTTATTGAACAATTACTGTGCGCAGAGCACTGTACTAAGTGCTTGGGAAGTCCAAGTTGGCAACATATAGAGACGGTCCCTACCCAACAACGGGCTCACAGTCTAGAAGGGGGAGACAGACAACAAAACGAAACATGTGGACAGGTGTCATGTCGTCAGAACAAATAGAATTAAAGCTAAATTGCATCATTAACAAAACAAATAGAATGGTAAATACTTACAAGTAAAATAAATAGAGTAATAAATCTGTACAAACATATATACAGATCCTAATTCCTAATTCCAGACCGTGTGTGATTTGGGGCAAGTCATTTAACTTCTCCGTGCCTCAGTTCAGTCCTCTATAAATAGGGATTAAAACTGTGAGCCCCATGTGGGACAGGGACTGTGTCCAACCTGATTAGCTTGTATATATTCCAGCATGTCGTACAATGCCCAGCACACAGTAAGTGCTTAGCAAATACCAAAAAAAAAAAAAATTAAAACGTACCATTGATTTATTGATACCAAATAATCAAGTCGGACACAGTCCCTGTCCCGCACAGAGTTTACCAGTCCAAAGTCCAGGGGTGTAAACTGGTTGTGGGCAGGGTATGTGTCTGTTTATTGCTGTACTGTACTCTCCCTAGTGCTTAGTACAGTGCTGTGCACACGGTAAGTGCTCAATAAATAAGATTGACTGATGAGGTTCAGACAGGGTTGGAAAATTTCCCGGGGGGTCACGTCTTCAAGGCTTCACTGGGAAAGTGGATTGAAATCCCTTTCTGGAAATGCTGAGGTTCCATCTAGTGGCCACGTTCGTGGTCCATGGCGGCCCCCGTTCGCGGCTCCCCGGGCCTCACTGTCCAGGGATTTATGTCTGCGATGACCAAAGGACGGCGGGTATCTAACTGACGCATCCTTCTCGGAAAAACGGATGATGAGAATGGTATTTGTTAAGCGCTTATGAGAGAAGCAGCGTGGCTAAGTGGAAAGAGCCCGTGCTTGGGAGTCCGAGGTCATGGGTTCTAATCCTGGCTCCGCCGCTTGTCAGCTGGGTGACTTTGGACAAGTCACTTCACTTCTCTGTGCCGCAGTGACCTCATCTGCAAAATGGGGATTAAGATTGTGAGCCCTACGTAATCACCTTGTACCCACCCAGCACTTAGAACAGTGCTTTGCACATAGTAAGCACTTAACAAATTATAACCATTATTGTTATGTGTCAAGTACTATTCTAAGAGCTGGGGTAGATAATAATAATAATAATAATAATGGCATTTGTTAAGCGCTTACTATGTGCAGAGCACTGTTCTAAGCGCTGGGGGGGGATGCAAGGTGATCAAGTTGTCCCACGTGGGGCTCACAGTCTTAATCCCCATTTTACAGATGACGGAACTGAGGCACGGAGAAAAGATGTGACTTGCCCAAAGTCACCCAGCAGACAAGTGGCAGAGCTGGGGGGTTTTCACCTGGTGCGGGAAATGTTGCCGATGGTACTGGGGAAGGTGCTTACGATCCACTGGACCGAACGACCCCCTAATAATTGTAGTACTTGATATGCCCTTACAGTGAGCCAAGCCCTATTCTAAGCGCTGGGGTAGATACAAGATAACCGTGATGGACACAGTCCCTGGCCCACATAGGGCTCACAGTCTTAAGAAGGAGAACAGCTATTGAATTCCCATTTTACAGATGAGGATACTGAGGCACAGAGAAGTTAAGGGACATTCCCAAGGCCATCCAACAGTCAAGTGGCAGAGCTGCAATTAGAACTCCGGCCCTCTGACTCCCAGTCCTACTTTCATTTCACTAGGGCACACTTTCTTTTGTTTCATTTTTAAAAAGCATTGTTAAGCTATATCGTCAAGCTAATAACAATAGCTATTTAACTATGTTCCAGGCACTCTACTAAGTGCTCTGGTAGATACAATCAATCAATCAATCGTATTTATTGAGCACTTACTGTGTGCAGAGCACTGTACTAAGCGCTTGGGAAGTACAAGTTGGCAACATATAGAGACAGTCCCTACCCAACAGTGGGCTCACAGTCTAAAAGGGGGAGACAGAGAACAAAACCAAACATACTAACAAAATAAAATAAATAGAATAGATATGTACAAGTAAAATAAATAAATAAATAGAGTAATAAATATGTGCAAACATATATATATATATATACAGGTATGTATATATGTATCTGTATATATACATATCTACCTACATGGGGCTCACAGCCTTAATCCCCATTTTACAGATGAGGGAACTGACAGAGAAGTTGTGACACATCAAGTGACACACATTTCACTCTAATACCAAAGTACACTCTCCCCATCTCCAAAGTCCTAGTAAAATCACATCCCTTCCATGAAGCCTTCCCTGACTAATCTCTCGTTTCCCCACTATTTTTTCCCTCCTCTTGGCATCACCTATGCCTCGAGTTCTCTCCCGCTAAACACTCACCTCACCTTCCATCCCTATAGCATCTATGCGTACATCTTTATACCCAGTTGCTTCCCCCACCTATGATATATTTTAACGTTCTTCTCCCCTGCTTGATGGTGAGCTCCTTGAGGACAGATCTTGTATGTACTTACGCTTTCGTACTTCCCCAAGCATTTAGTAAAGTGCTCGGCACACAGTAAGTAGTCAATAAATAAATAAATAAACCATTGAGTGATTGATTGATTGATGGGGGACATGAGGATTAAAGCACAAAACTGACAATCTCACAGCTCCTCATAAAGGCAGACCAACAAGCCACGGCCCTAGATGCGGTGGGAGACAACGTAGCCGTAATCAGGGAGTGAGAATCGGCGTGGCCTTGTCAGAGGTCCTGGGTTCTAATCCCAGCTCCACGGCTTGTCTGCTGCGTGACTTTGGGCAAGTCACTTAACTGCTCCATGCTTCTGTTACTTCATCATCATCATCATCATCATCAATCGTATTTATTGAGCGCTTACTGTGTGCAGAGCACTGTACTAAGCGCTTGGGAAGTACAAATTGGCAACATATAGAGACAGGCCCTACCCAACAGTGGGCTCACAGTCTAGAAGATGATGTTACTTCATCTGTAAAAATGGGGATTAAGATTACGAGCCCGGTGTGGGATGTGGACTTTGTCCAACCCGATTAGCTTGTATCTACCCCAGTGATTAGTACAGCAGCGTGGCTCAGTGGAAAGAGCACGGGCTTTGGAGTCAGAGGTCATGGGTTCAAATCCCGGCTCCGCCACTTGTCAGCTGTGTGTCTTTGGGTGAGTCACTTAACTTCTCTGTGCCTCAGTTACCTCATCTGTAAAATGGGGATTAAGACTGTGAGCCCCACGTGGGATGACCTGATCACCTTGTACTCTCCCGAGCGCTTAGAACAGTGCTTTGCACATAGTAAGCACTTAATAAATGCCATCATTATTATTATTACAGTGCCTGGCACACAAAGAAAGCTTCACAAATACCATTAAATAATCAGGGGATGGCTGGGAAAGTGGAGAGGAAAATCATCATCAATCGTATTTATTGAGCACTTACTATGTGCAGAGCACTGTACTAAGGGCTTGGAAAGTACAAATTGGCAACATATAGAGACAGTCCCTAGCCAACAGTGGGCTCACAGTCTAAAAGAAAATGTGAGACCGTGACAGTTTATCAGTAAGGAATAAATAAGAGAGGAATTTGCTTTTCTGCTGTGCTTGCCTCATGGCAAACAGTGAGAGTGCTCAGATTTTCTAGTGGGATTTAGGGCAGGAACACCCTGCAGCAAGCAGCAAACAGAGATCAGGACGGGTGCCCCCAGCATTTGGCTACATTCTCGATCTTATTCCAGGGCAAAGGTTACCCAGAAGTTGACCCAAGGAAACGAAATGGTAGATAGCAGCACCAGAGAGGGTTGGGATGGCCACGGTCAAGAACTGAAAGCTTCTCAGCATGGTCTAATGGAACAACCACAGGCCAGAGGGTCGGGACACCTGGTTCCTAATGCCAGCTCTGCCAGTCACCTGCTGTGTGACCTCGGGCACCTTGTTCTCCCTCCCCAACTCAACTGCGAGCCCCATGTGGTACAAGAACTGAATCTTATCTGATTATCTACCAAGTAAGAAACATAACACATGTTTAACAAAATGCCCCAAGGGTTATCTTATATGCAGGCTAACTGGAGAACATGGCATGGTTATTTATCGATTATTTATTCTCTTCCTGATTAATGCAAGTCAGACTCCACATGCAAATCCCTTCTCCTGAGGCTTGTCGGCAGCTGTTTCACGAGTCTGGTGCTGCACGGCCATGTTGCCGAGGGCGTCGTCCCTCAGATATGACAGTTCACCCCTGCCCTATTCGGGGGGTTCGGGAAAGTGTGGTCAAGCCTCGGCCTGGGAAACAGGAAATAGAGTGAGCATTCACTGTGAGAAGCAGGGCGGCCCACTGGACTGAGCACTTGTTTGCTGTATGACCTTGGGCAAGTCACTTAACTTCTCTGTGCCTCAGTTACCTCATCGGAGCCCCATGTGGGACAGGGACTGTGTCCAACCTGATTAGCTTGTAACGACCCCAGCGCTTGGAACAGTGCTTAACACACAGTAAGCACTTAACAAATACCATTCATTCATTCAATCGTATTTATTGAGCACTTACTGTGTGCAGAAAACTGTACTAAGCGCTGGGGAAGTACAAGTTGGCAACATATACAGACGGTCCCTACCCAACAACGGTACCACATTACTATTATTTCTAGACTGTGAGCCCGTTATTGGGTAGAGAGAAGCAGCGTGGCTCAGTGGAAAGAGCACAGGCTTTGGAGTTAGAGGTCATGGGTTTAAATTCCGGCTCTGCCAACTGTCAGCTGCGTGACTTTGGGCAAGTCACTTACTTCTCTGTGCCTCAGTTCCCTCATCTGTAAAATGGGGATTAAAACTGTGAGCCCCCCCGGGACAATGCGATCACCTTGTTACCTCCCCAGTGCTTAGAACAGTGCTTTGCACATAGTAAGCGCTTAACAAATACCATCATTATTATTATTATAGGGACTGTCTCTATATGTTGCCAGCTTGTACTTCCCAAGTGCTTAGTACAGTGCTCTGCACACAGTAAGCGCTCAATAAATACAACTGAATGAATTTCTCTGTCTCCCCCTTCTAGACTGTGAGCCCACTGTTGGGTAGGGACTGTCTCTATATGTTGCCAACTTGTACTTCCCAAGTGCTTAGTTCAGTGCTCTGCACACAGTAAGCGCTCAATAAATACGATTGATTGAATGAATGAATTATTTATATCATTATTTCAATTAAACCATTCAGCCATCTGAGACCAGCCAAGAGACGATGGCTGAACAATCAATCAGTGGAATTTACTGAGCCCTTACCGAATGCAGAGCACTTTGCTAAGCGCTCGGGAGAGTACGATAGATTAAGGAGACACAATCCTTGCCCTTGAGGATCTTCCGGTCTAACGTGGTTTCCTGCCACAGGAAGAGGAAAGATAAACGACAGCCTGAGCTTTTGTGGTCTAAAGCAAAGTCATCTTTGGAAAAATAGGACAGTGACCCCGTCGAGTCTTCTGAGCCGGCTGGTTGACCGGTGAGGTGGTTGCTTGGATCTCCATAGTGGACTCACATGCCTAGGGACTTCAAACCAAATCCTGAGGGTTGCGGGGTAAAGGAGAAGGGACGGTTCCATTAGAATTGGAGAGCAGGCGGCAGGCGGGCAGGAGAGTGTCTTATCCTCCACCCTCTCCCATATGGTGGCAGGGGTGGGACGGGGCAGAACACTAAACCAGCTTCCTTGCTGATCCACAGGGGCTGTTGGGGGAGAAATACGGGAATATCCGGATCCCGGGGGAAGTGGAGGCATCGGAATTCGAAATGATTCTGGATGCGGCCGTGGAGGCCAAGCTAGAGACCAAGCTCCTAGAGGAGTGGTACTGCCGGGATGAGAACTCGGTGCCCCCCGCCTACTACCTCCGGCCCAAGGCGGAAATGCTGAAGACCCACGCCAAGACGGTGAGTTGCTCCCGGACGCTCCGTGGGACATCCCAGATCCCGGTCCGGCTGCCTGGTTCACCAGCTCAGCTCACTCTTGTAGTGCCAGCCCAGAAAACCGGTGAGGGTCTAGAAAACCAAGGCAGACCCAGAGAAGTAGTGCACACCCAGAAAAACAGACAAACCCAGAAAGCCAGCACAGGCTGAGGAAACCAATACACCCCCAGAAAGCTGGTACACACCCAAAAAACCAGTACGTACCCAGAAAACCAGCACAGGCCCAGAAAACCAGTGCACTGCCAGAAAACCAGCGCAGGCCCCCCCAAAAAACGGTGCACATCCAGAAAACCAGTGCACACCCAGAAAATCGTGCAGGCCTAGAAAACCAGTGCACAACCAGAAAACCAGGGCACACCTAGAAAATCAGTGCAGGCCCAGAAAACCAGCGCACAGACAGAAAACCAATGCAGGCCCAGAAAACCAGCTCAGATCTAGAAAACAGGTGCCCACCCAGAAAACCGCAGCCTGGAACTGCAGAAATAATCTGAATGTGAGCACGTGAATGCGAACAAAATTCCAGTTCTTGTCCCAAGAGCGAGGAGGATCTTGAAAATGGCAACGAGACAGTGGTGGTGTCCAACCACGATGCCTGTAGGTTCACAGGCGTGCAACACGCCCAACACGATGGCCACCCACGCCCTCCTTACTTTTCAAATCCACCGCGGGTCAGATGGACTGGGGACATTATGCTGTTGGGTCGTTTTTAATTTTTTTTTTCTGGTATTTGTTAAGTGCTTACTAAGCACGGGGGTAGATACAAGCTGATCAAGTTGGACACAACCTTGTCCAACCTAGAGCTCACAGTCTTAATCCCCATTTCACAGATGAGGAAATAGAGGTACCGAGAAGTGGACTTACCCAAGATCACAAAGCGGAGAAGTGGCATAGCCGGAATTAGAACCCGAATCCTTCCGACTCTCGGGCCTGTGCTCTATCCACTGGACAACACCATCTCATTGAGAGCACGTGATAAAGCGGCCCTAAACTTACCACAGTCCCGGGTGTTTGTTAAGGGGAAGGGGGGCAGGGTTAGTGACAACTAACTATTACTCTATTATTTATTTATTTATTTTATTTGTGCATATTTATTCTATTTATTTTATTTTGTTAATATGTTTTGTTCTCTGTCTCCCCCTTCTAGACTGTGAGCCCACTGTTGGGTAGGGACCGTCTCTGTAAGTTGCCAACTTGTACTTCCCAAGCGCTTATTACAGTGCTCTGCACACAATAAGCGCTCAATAAATACGATTGAATGAATGAATGAAACCTAATTCTAACCCCAGCTCTGCCCTTGACCCTTCATATGTCTTCGGGCAAGTAGCTCACTCATTCATTCATTCATTCAATAGCATTTATTGAGCGCTTACTGTATGCAGAGCACTGTACTAAGCTCTTGGAAAGTACAATTCAGCAATCACCCTCTCTGAGTCTCAGTTTCCTCATCTGTAAAATGGGACTTTTAGACTGTCCCCGCTGTTGGGTAGGGACCGTCTCTACATGTCGCAAACTTGTACTTCCCAGGCGCTTAGTACAGTGCTCTGCACACAGTTAGCGCTCAATAAATACGATTGAATGAATAAGATTCCCGTTCTCCCTCCTTCTTAGATTGTAATCCCCACGTGGAACAGGGACGGTGCCCGATCAGATGACCTCTGCCAACGCCAGTGGCTCAGTGGAAAGAGCCCGGGCTTTGGAGTCAGAGGACATGGGTTCGAATCCCGGCTCTGCCACATGTCTGCTGTGTGACCTTGGGCAAGTCACTTCACTTCTCTGAGCCTCAGTTCCCTCATCTGTAAAATGGAGATTAAGACTGTGAGCCCCACGTGGGACAACCTGATCACCTTGTATCCCCCCAGCGCTTAGAACAGTGCTTTGCACATAGTAAGTGCTTAACAAATGCCATTAAAAAAAAAAACAAACCACGATATGCGTTTACAATACTATCCCCTTCCAGGTGGATCCTCCTGGGAGTACTGAGAGGGAGAAAAAGTGGCAGGAGATATCGGAAGAGATTAAGAAGATTTTTAAGACCGCGGTGAAACTTCTGCAAGACAAGGGGAAAATGAAGCAAGGCCAAGCCAAGAGATACCTCTTTTCAGGTAAAGGCTGTACCTTTTCTCTGGAACACCGGATAGCAACATAGCAGACAAATTCCAGGCTCCGTAGCCTTCCCATCCAAGGTCCAACCACTCACTTAGCCTTTGAAAACGAGTATGTCACCAATTTGTACTTCCCAAGTGCTTAGTACAGTGCTCTGCACACAGTAAGCGCTCAATAAATACGATTGATGATGATGATGATGAGTTTCCTCCCTAACCTGTTTCCCCAACCCTAATTGGCCACTGTCTGTCCCCCGACCTACGTACCCATCTATCCCCCAATATGTCCCTGACTCAATTTCTTCCCCTGCACGTAATTTATTTCACAATCCCCAGCTAGATTGTATGCTCCTTCTGGGCAAGAACCCTGTCAACTAATTCTCTTCTACTCTCCCAAGTGCTTAGCGCAGTGTTTTGCATAAGGAAGTGACAGTAGTAGTACTAATAGTAGTAACAATAGTAGTAGTAGTAGTAGTAGCAGCAGTATAGTAATAATAATAATAATTTCGGTATTTGTTATGCGTGTAGTATGTGCAAAGCACCGTTCTAAGCGTTGGGGAGGTTACAAGGTGATCAGGTTGTCCCATGTGGGGCTCACAGTCTTAATCCCCATTTTCCAGATGAGGTAACTGAGGCCCAGAGAAGTGAAGTGACTTGCCCAAAGTCACACAGCTGACAAGTGGCAGAGACGGGATTTGAACTCACGACCTCTGACTCCAAAGCCCAGGCTCTTTCCACTGTGCCATGCTGCTTCCCCTATTATTATTATTATTACTAGTAGTAGTAGTAGTAGTAGTAGTAGTAGTAGTAGTTCATTCATTCAATCATTCATTCATTCATTCAATCGTCTTTATTGAGCACTTACTGTGTGCAGAGCACTGTGCTAAGCGCTTAGTTGTAGTAGGAAGTAGTACTAGTAGGAAGCGGCATGGTATAGTGGCTAGAGCACAGACTTGGGAGTCAGAAGGGCATGGGTTCTAATCCCAGCTCTGCCACTTGTCTGCTGTGTGACCTTGGGCAAGTCAGTTCACTTCTCTGTACCTCAGTTGCCTCGTCTGTAAAATGGGGATTGAGACTATGAGACCTGCATGGGACAGAGACTGTCCAACCTGATTTGTTTGCATCCACCCCAATGCTTAGTACAGTGCCTGAAACATAGTAAGCGCTTAACAAATACCATTATTAATAATTAATAGTAGTAATAATAATGGTATTTGTTAAGCGCTTACTATGTGCAAAGCACTGCTCTAAGCACTGGGGAGGATACAAGGTGATCAGATTGTCCCACGTGGGGCTCACGGTCTTCATCCCCATTTTACAGATGAGGGAACTGAGGCCCAGAGAAGTTAAGTGACTTGCCCAAAGTCACACAGCTGACAAGTGGCGGAGCTGGGATTTGAACCCATGATCTCTGACTCCCAAGCCCGTGCTCTTTCCAGTGAGCCATGCTGCTTCTCTAGCCACGCTGCTTCTCTAAATAAACATCCCAGGCAGGGGAGTCAGAGTATCTGAGTTCTAATCCCAGTTCTGCCACATATCTGCTGTGAGACCTTGGGCAAGTCACCACTTCCCTGGGTCTCATTTCCCTCAAACTCCCCCTACACTGTAAGCTTGCTGTGGGCAGGGAACATGTCTACCAACTCTGTTATACTGTACTCTCCCAAGTGCTTAGTACAGTGCTCTGCACACAGGAAACGCTTAGTAAATTAGATTGACTGATCTGCAAAATGGGGGTGCGATACCTGTTCTCCCTCCTACTTAGACTGGAAGCCCCATGTGGGACCTCATGACCTTGTATTCATTCATTCAATCGTATTTATTGAGCGCTTACTGTGTTCCCTCAAATTCCCCCTACACTGTAAGCTTGTTGTGGGCAGGGAACATGTCTACCAACTCTGTTACACTGTACTCTCCCAAGTGCTTAGTACAGTGCTCTGCACACAGGAAACGCTTAATAAATTCGATTGATCTGCAAAATGGGGGTGCGATACCTGTTCTCCCTCCTACTTAGACTAGAAGCCCCATGTGGGACCTCATGACCTTGTATTCATTCATTCAGTTGTATTTATTGAGCGCTTACTGTGTGCAGAGCACTGTACTAAGAGCTTGGGAAGTACAAGCTGGCAACATAGAGAGACGGTCCCTACCCAACAGCGGGCTCACAGTCTAGAATCTTGTATCTACCCCAGTGATTGGCATATAGTAAGTGCTTAAGAAATACAATTATTAGTAGTAGTAGTAATATTTAGTATCTAGTGCACTGTGCTAAGCTCCTGAGAAGTCCAAATCAAGCAGGCGACACATCACCCGCTCACAAAAACAGACACTCGACAGGGGAAGCCTGAGGCCAAAGCATTTACCGTGAGATCGATTGTTTGATTAAAGAATCTGCCTCTCTCCGGAGAGAATTTCTGCTGTCGCTGCCCCGGTAGAAGGAAAATAAACTTCCCTTACCTGCACCGTGGCTCTGTTTCAGCGATCGAGGACGAGTTTGACTTCGCCCTCGGAAACCAGACCCCGGCGTTCCTGAAGAAGTGCGTCTGCTACATCCGGAAGATCGCCAACATCGAGCGCTTCGTGAAGATCCCGGAGATGGGCAAGTACATGGACCTGGCGGGGGCCGAGCCGCGGGTCATCCGGGACCCCGAAGCGCTGGAGAAGCTGACCAGGCTCAGGGACGCGTTCGTGCCCACCATCGTGGCCTCGTCCAACCTGCGGGTCTACACGTCCGTGACGCACTGCGACATGAAGCTAGGCTACTCCCGGGAGGTGGAGAACCACTACATCGAGGGGCTCTGCAAGCAGTTCTACGAGGACATGATCGATATCATCCAGGCCACCGTCCAGCAGAACTTCGACACGGAAACCGACGTCCTCTACGACGAAATCCTGCAGCACGCATCGCTCTGCAGGACCTACGCGTCCTTCTTCGAGTACCAGTGTGACGCCCTGGCCAGCGTGCACAGATACATCCTGCCCCGGAAACCGGGCCCCGTTCACCCGCTGGTCATTTACGGGGGGCCCTGCACCGGAAAAACGCTCCTCTTAGCCGAGGTGGCCAAGAAGGTAAGGGTCTGCCGCTTTCCCCTACACTGTAAGCTCGTAGTGCAGAGGGGATGCGTCTGCCAACTCGGTTGTTTTGTACTCTCCCAAGTGCTTAGTATAGCGCTCTGTACACAGTAGGCGCTCAATAAATACCACTAATTGATCGACTGATTTCCCACAGTGGCACTGCCAGGCTTTGGAATGAAGGCAACGCGGGATAGATGGGTAATTGCTTTGTTTCCCATATTTGCTGGGAGGATTGCCCCTCTTCGGGAGTAACATTTTTGCAAGCCCGAAATGGGGAAGGGGCTATTACAAGGGGAGTCAAGGCTAGCAATAAAGGGAGCAGGAGGAAAAGGAGAAGAGGACAACCAATTGATCGATCATATTCATTCATTCATTCAATCGTATTTATTGAGCGCTTACTGTGTGCAGAGCACTGTACTAAGAGTTTGGGAAGAACAAGTTGGCAACATATAGAAACAGTCCCTACCCGACAACGGGCTCACAGTCTAAAAGAGGGAGACAGACAAGAAAACAAAACATATTAACAAAATAAGGAACATAGACTAGTAAATAGGCCCAAGTAAAATAGGGTAATAAATCTGTTCAAACATCTATAGAGGTGCTGTGGGGAGGAAAAGATGGTAGGGTGGGGGGGATAGAGAAAGAAAAAGAAGGGGACTAAATCTGGGAAAGCTCAGACTTCCACGCAGTAGATAAAAACTGAAAGAAATTAAAACAGGTGTTTAATCTACACTTGTACTAATAAACGAGGGGAGAGCGCGGAACGCAGTTCCCCACTACCACAAATTATGCAGTCGAGTTTCCCGCATTTGGGGAAATCGCAGGGGTCAATACAGCCGAAGTGCGGTGGCTGAGCCTCGCCCTGGGAAAACCACCTACGTGATCAGGGGGTCTCCCCTGCCCGGTAAGTATGTATTCACTGTAAGTATTCACTGAGGCTTACTGTGTGCAGAGCATTTGGGAGGATACAATATAACAATAAACATTACAGTAACCTCTCTCCTCTAGACTGTAGGTTAATTGTCGGCAGGGAATGCATCAGTTATATTGTTATACTGTACTCTCCCAAGCGTTTAGTTCAGTGCTCTGCACACAGTAAGTGCTCAATAAATACAATTGACTGGTTGAGTGACCTCCCTCTCCTCTACCTCTCCTGGAGGCTCTTAAAGAAGTAATTCCCCTCCCCTGGGTGAGCTTCCTGCTGCCTTATCAACTTCTGACCCTTTCTATCAGGACCATATGCATTTTAAATAGTAGTACTAATAATGATCATAGTGTTTTGTTAAGCATCAGATGCCAAGCACTGTGCTAAATGCTGGGGAAGATAGACTGCAAGAGGGCATCTCCTCTTTGGAAATTACCACGTTGTCCTACCCCAGATGATAATAATAATAATGATGATGGCATTTGTTAAGCGCTTACTATGTGCAAAGCACTGTTCTAAGCGCTGGGATAGATACAAGGTGATCAGATTGTCCCACATGGGGCTCACAGTCTTCATCCCCATTTTGCAGATGAGGTAACTGAGGCACAGACAAGTGAAGTGATTTGCCCAAAGTCACACAGCTGACAACTGGTGGAGCCAGATCCCAACTCTATCACAGCTGACAATTATCCAAGTAAATAGGGTAGACTGAGACCCACTCTAAGTCTTTAATTAATCACTAATTAGAGTCCTAAACTCCAGGGCCATCTGTAGGATGCTCTGCCACGGAATCAAGTTTATAGCATCCTAAACAAATCCCCAAATCTTGGTTTTGCCTACATCTCCAGTGTAGGATTTGCTCCTTTTAAGGGAAATGGGAACATGTGGCTAGAGATAGATTGTGGACTTTGTTGAGCGCTTAGTATGTGCCAAGCATTATACTAAGTGCTGGGGGAGATAATCAGGTCCTACATGGGGCTCATAGTCTCAGTAATAGGGAGAACAGGTACTGAATTGTCATTTTGTAGATGAAGGTATTGAGGCAGAGAGAAGTGAAGTGACTTGTCCACAATCACACAACAGACAAGTGGCTGAGCTGGGATTAGAATCCAGGCCTTTGCCTCCTAGACCTGTGCTCTTTCCACTGGGCCACACTGCTTCCCTATATGAATTAGCCTCAGAATACGAGGCCGTACTTTATGGAAGGATTTTCTGGTAGGGCCATCCATCATTTGGCTTCCCTTTCAGCCTGTCCTGTTATTTGGGCTGAGTTAGCCTGGAAAGAAGTCATACATTTTGTTTTGTTTTGTTTTGTTGTCTGTCTCCCCCTTCTAGACTGTGAGCCCACTGGTGGGTAGGGACCATCTCTATATGTTGCCAACTTGTACTTCCCAAGCGCTTAGTACAGTGCTCTGCACACAGTAAGTGCTCAATAAATACGATTGAGTGAATGAATACATGGAAGCCAGGGGTTCTGGACTCTGCCCACAATGAGTTTACAGTATAGAGGGATGAGGTTACATGTCCACTAAGTCCATTGTCTTGTCCTCTCTCAAAGCACTTAGCACACAGTGGCCTGTACGGATGCTATCGAGCCATTGCTTGGTGGGATTGGAAGTCTTTCCAGGAGGCCAAGATTTTATATTTCCTTTTGTGGCACTGGTGAAACTTTACTTTTCTTTTTTTTTAAATGGTATTTGTTAAGTGCTTAGTACGTGCCAGGCACTGTCCTAAGTGCTGGAGTAGAAACCACCTGATCAAGCTGGACACAGTCCATTGTCCCTCAGTCTTGATCCCCATTTTCTAGATGAGGTCACTGAGGTACAGGGAAGTGAAGTGACTTGCCCAAACTCATCCATTCATTTATTCATTCATTCATTCAGTCGTATTTATTGAGTGCTTACTGTGTGCAGAGCATTGTACTAAGCGCTTCTGAAGTACAAGTTGGCAACATTTAGAGACGGTCCCTACCCAACAGCGGGCTCACAGGCTAGAAGGGGGAGACAGGGAACAAAACAAAACATATTAACAAAATAAAATAAATAAATAAATAAATAGAGTAATAAATATGTACAAACATATATACATTTACACAGATCCTGTGGGGAGGGGAAGGAGGTAAGGTGATGGGGATGGGGAGGGCTCACATTGTTTTGTTGTCTGTCTCCCCCTCCTAGACTGTGAGTCTGTTGTTGGGTAGGGGCCGTCACTGTATGTTGCCAACTTGTACTTCCCAAGCGCTTAGTACAGTGCACTGCACACAGTAAGCGCTCAATAAATATGAATGAATGCATGAATAGCAGACAAGTGGCAGAGCCGGGATTACACCCCGTGTCCTTCCGACTCTGAGGCCCCGTGCTCTATCCGTGAGGCCATGTTGCTAATTACTCTTCCCGTGCATCAAGCACTGTTCTAAGCGCCGGGTCAGAGGTACGTGTTAACCAGGGTTCTCCTGGAGGGCAGGCAAAGGGGGGGCCCCGTCCCCGTGTCTGCTCTCTGCGCCAGGGCCGGTGGCCGTTCTGAACTCCGCTCCCGGCTCCTAGGCGTACAGCTGGCTGCATGAAGAAATGGGCCCGGATTCAGACCCCGTGGTCGTGGTGCGGTTCCTGGGGACCACGGACCTGAGCACGGACCTCAAGAGCCTCCTGCAGAGCGTCTGCGAACAACTGGCCGCCAACTACCGCCGCCCGGTCCAGAGCTACCCCAAGAAGCCCCACGACCTGCGCGACCTGTTCGTCAACCTCCTGAACGAGTCCTCGCTCCAGCGTCCGCTGGTCCTGGTCCTGGACGCGCTGGAGCAGCTGGCGGAGGGCGACGACGCCAGGAGGCTGTGGTGGTTGCCAGTCCACCTGCCCCGCTCGGTCCGCGTGGTCCTGTCCGCCCTGCCCAACAAGCACGGCCTCCTGCAGAAGCTGAGGAGCCTGATCCCGGCCGCCGACCACTACCTGGAGCTGGTCCCCGGCGACCGGCGGCTGTGCAGCCGGGTCCTGAAGCAGCAGCTGCTGCGCGTCAAGAGGAAGGTCACCTCAGGCCAGCAGATCTACGTCAACGAGGCCCTGTCCCGCTGCGCCCTGCCCATGTTCGTCAATCTGACCTTCCGGGAGGTAAGGAGCTGGAGGTCGCACAGGGACGTGGACGGGTCCTCCCTCGGCGTCACGGTGCACGAGGGCATCGAGCAGCTCTTCCGCTCCCTGGAGGAGGCATGCGGGCCCCGGCTGATCGCCCGGGCGCTGGGCTACCTCACCGTGGCCAAGGCGGGGCTGAGCGAGATGGAGCTGGAGGACGTCCTGGCGCTGGACGACGGCGTCATGGCGGAGCTCCGCCGGGACGGCGGGCCGAGCGACCCGCTGCGCGTCCCCTACATGCACGTCGCCCGGCTCAAGGAGGGCCTGCGCGGCTACCTGATCGAGCGCCACGTGAGGAACGTGACGCTGCTGGTGTGGGCCAACAGGCACCTGCAGCTCGTGGCCCAGAAGCGCTACCTGAGGGACGAGGCCGACCTGCGGGAGATGCACGCCGTCCTGGCCGACTACTTCCTGGGGGTCTGGGCGGGCGGGCGGAGGAAGGGCCTGGGCAGGGGCGGGAGCGGCAGGGTCGTCGAGAACCCCGCCGTGCCCGGGGGGAGCCGGAACCCGCGGGTGGCGGAGGAGGAGGAGGAGGAGGGGGAGGAGGAGCAGTTGGCGGGGCGGGCCGCCTTCGACCGACAGGCCCCGGACCAGCCCTGGGTCTTCCAGTGCAACCCGCTGGAGCCCGACATCTTCTTCGTCAACCACCGGAAGATGACGGAGCTGTCGCACCACCTGACCCGCTGCGGGAAGACGGACGACCTGCTCTACGGGGTCATCATGAACTTCAGCTGGCTGTACACCATGATCAAGATCGGCCGCTTCGACGGGGTCCTGGCGGACATCGACCTGGCCTACGGCTGCTCGCAGGAGAAGGAGCTGAGGTTCCTGGCCAGCACCCTGCGGGGCATCAAGGGCGAGGTCACGGCCCGGCCCGGCTCGCTGTCGGCCGAGCTGCAGCAGCGGCTGCTGCCCGTGGTGGGCTCCCTGCCCAAGCTGCGCCACCTGCTCCTCGAGTGCGACCGGGACGGGCCCAAGTACTGCTCCATCGTGCCGCTCCACTCCTCCATGGACGTGGCCTACAGCCCCGAGCGGCTGCCGCTGGCGGCCAGCCACGTCCAGGTGACCGAGGTCCTGCCCACGGGCCGCCCGGGCACCGTCCTGGCCGCCCTGGAGGACGGCTCCATCAGCACGTGGGACGTGGAGACGCGGCAACTGCTGCGGCGCATCACCACGGCCCAGTCGGTGGTCCTGGGCATGAAGCTCAGCGGCGACGAGAGGTACCTGGTGGTGGCCACGGCCCACAACACGCTGCTGATCTACGACCACGCCAACTCCCGCCTGCTGTCCGAGGTGGAGGTCAAGGGCGCCCGGCCCGGGGGCGGCACCCGCCTCATCAACGGCTTCGCCCTCTCCGCCCACCACGCCCTGGCCTGGCTGGAGGCCAGCAAGGCGGTGGCCGTGGTCGACCTGCTCTACGGGTGGCCCCTCTACCAGTTCCACTGCTGGTACGAAGTGACCTGCGTCCGGTGCTCGCCCGACGGGCTGTACGCCTTCTGCGGGCAGTGCCTGAACACTACTACCATCTTCCACCTGGGGAGCGGGGAGAAGCTGTCCACGGTGACCTCTGAATTCTCGGGGGGCTTCATCCAGTTCCTGCTGGTCCTGGACGCCGCCCGGGAGCTGGCCATGGTGGACAACGAGGGCAGCCTCTCCGTGTGGAACACCGAGGAGATGAGCAACCCCCAGCTGACCGACGACTTCGACTGCCGCCGGGGGGACGGCGAGGTGGTCGGCCTCGAGCTGTCCGAAGACCAGAGCGCCGTGCTGATCTGCAAGGCCCTGGGCCTGGAGCTCCTGGACACCGGCGCCTGGAAGGTGGCCGAGAAGTTCCGGGCCCGGCACGGCGAGCGCTTCGCCTGCGCCGTGCTCGCCCGGGACGGCCGCTGCATCATCGCCGCCATGGAGAACACCTCGGCCGTCTTCTTCTGGCGGCGGGACACGGGCCAGTGCCTGGCCAACCTGCAGGAGGTGTCGGGGAACGTGGTCAAGCTGGTCAGGTCCTCCCAGCACGACATGCTGCTCTCCCTCTCGACGGGCGGGGTGCTCTCCCTCTGGGACGTGGACCTGATCACGGCCGTGTCCAACGTGGACAAGACCGGACGGCCCATCCGGCGGCTGGTCCTGCCGGCCCGGGGCGAGTCCGTCTACTCCCTGGACGGCTCCGAGGCGGTACACAAGTGGCACCTGGGCCACGGGTTCGTGGAGGCCGTGTTCCGGCACGAGGGGGCCGCGGAGCACTGCGTGCTCACCTCCGCCGGGGACCTCATGGTCTCCGCCGATGACCGCTGCAGCCAGTACGTCTGGCGCACGGGCAGCGGCGAGAACCTCTTCCGCATCAGCGGGCAGAGGATCTCCCAGCTGATGCTCACCCACAACGACCAGTTCGTCGTCTCCCTCTGCCAGGAGAGCGCCTCGCGGGTCTGGCGCTTGGCCACCGGCCACCGGGTCTGCCGCATCCTGGCCGCCCTGCGGGACGCCTTCGTCACGGCGGCCAACACCTTCGTGGTGGGCGTGGCCGAGAACAAGGTGCTGGCCGTCAGCCTGTGGACCGGGAGCATCACCAAGCGCTTCTGCTGCGAGGACGGGGCCTCCATCGTCGACTTCAGGCCCGTCCCCGACTGCCCGGACGTGGTGGCCTTCATCACGTCCGCCGAGACCGTCACCCTCTGGAGCCTGACCGACGAGGTGGTCTGCCGCCGGGTGCAGCTCCCCGGGGACTTCCTCAGGGACCTGGGGGACTTCGAGGTCTCGCCCAACGGCCGGCTGGCCGTCCTGTCCCACGGCGACGAGAAGATCCACGTGCTGGACCTGCACAGCGGGAAACTGCGGGTGGTGCCCGCCTCCGGCGGCGTCTGGCGGCAGAAGCTGTCCCGCGACGGCCGCTACCTGGTCTACGTCTGCTTCCGCCACTCTGAGGAGGACGAGGACGGGGACGGGGGCGGCCCGTCCAGCCTGGTCGTCGTCAGGCTGGCCGACGGGAAGACCATCGGCGCCTGCTCGCTCTACAAGCTGCCCACCTTCCTGGCCCTCTCCCAGAGGCACCTGAACATCATCGTGGGCTTCGAGGACGGCAGCCTCGGCGTGTACACCGTGGTGGACCGCGTGGACGCCGCCCTCAAGATCAAGATAGCCACGTCCAACAGCCGGCAGCTCTTCGGCGGTGCCACGCAGACCGCCCGGCCCCGGCGTCGCCGGCACGGCTTCAAGGCCGCCGCCGACTGCGTCTGGCGGGAGTCCACCGAGGTCTTCGCCCGGGACAGCCCTGTCCCTGTGGCCCACCCTGGGGAACCCCCGGAAGGCACCCCCTCCAAGAGACACAGCCATGGCTGCGACAGGGCCAGCGCCACCCCTGACGGTGGGACCTCTGGCTTCCCCGCTGACGACTGACCGGCCCGGGGTCCCAGAGACCCCGGCCCCGGCCCCCCCTCGCCCCCACCCCCGGTTTGGGAGAGACAGTGTCCCCCTCTCAAGGAAAGAGAGAGAGATGAAGAGAGAGAGGGAGAGAGAGAGGAATTCCCCACCGACAATTCATCAGCACGGGGTCTCTGATGCCCCAGCTCTGGCCCCAGTCCAGCCTGCACCCCAGCTCAGAAGAGACGGTGCCCCCCTCTGAAGGAGCGAGAGAGAGAGATTCCCTGCCACCAATTGATCAGCCCAGGGTCCCAGATGCTCCAGCTCCAGCCCAGGCTGACCCCCCTGTCCCCTCACCGGGAGAGTTGTGGAAGAGAAAGAGTAAGGGAGAGGGAAAAAGAGGGCGAGAGAGAGAGATTCCCCACTGACAGTTGATGAGCTCGAGGTCCCAGATGCCTCTGCCCCAGTCCGGCCTGCCCCAGGCCCGGGAGAGACCATCTCCCCCTCTGAAAGAGAGAGAGAGGGGAAAGAAAGAGACACACACAGTCTGGGCGTGGAGGTGGAAAGGAGGGTGAGAAGGCCCAACGTGTAGGAAAGAGGCAGGAAGAGGTGAGACCTGGCCGGACCTGGGGGGGTGAGGTAAATCAAGGTGGGATTAGGAGGGATGGGGCGAGACGAGAAGGGACTTCTCCAGGCTGGACTCCTGGCTGCATCCTCATCAGTGCCTTCCCCACCATTCACAACACTTTCTCTGCAGCCTCGGTGGGGAAGCCGAAGAGCGACCTCTCAACCTGGTCTTGATCCACTCGGCCAGTTATTTCCACCCACAGGTAGGAGCCCAGCCACGTGCCCTACCTGCCCCGGTAGTGGGCCGTGGGCCCGGACTCCTTCCTGGACAAATCAGGTGCCCCCAGGGGTCCGGGATGGGCCACAGAGCCTCCGGAGAAAAGCCCCGGGCTTCCCCCTTGCCCTAAGATGGCAGGCAGGACCAAGGGCACTGGAGGCCGGCGAAGGTGAGGGCACCGCGTTAACCCAGCATTCGACCCGGGCACGGATCCCCTGTGCCTTCCTGAAGTTAACACCGCCAAATCCGCAGCCTCGGATTCTCCCCAAAGAACTCTCAGCAAAAGGTATCTCCCGCCCTGATTGACCACAGACAAGTTTCACATAGTCCCAGGGTGATACATTTTGGTTTTTTTCCGGTGACTCTCCAACCACCCCTTTGTTGAGGAATTCAGTGAGGGCATCGTGAAGAAAATCAGGCGGGCACCGGCTGGCTCCATCAGGTAAAGGGGCACCTGGGCGCTGGCCAACGGCCATTCAGAAGTCAGTCCTCAGCCCCGCAAAGGGCATGAGGCAAGGAAGCTTTTCAGACATGCTGTGGATTCGATTCTGAGAACATTTGCCTTACGATCATTCCTGAGCTGACTGCAGATCAGATGACCAAATTCTCTGGGATGACCAGAATATGCCTGTAATCTGTGCTGAAATGTTCTATCCCCTTTGGGGCCATTCCCATTTGTCATCGGTTTCTCACTCCCTTGTGCCGTGAGTGTGCTTTGCACCCACTCCACTTCCTGCTTTAAGACTGTTCCCGCTCTGCTCTCTAGGGCTATCCGTTTCGAGGCAGAAGCCGGGAAATACTACTGAGTGGGAAATCTTTTTATCCCTCTCCCATCAGATGGAAAGAAATGAGCACTTCCGTCTTTCCAGGTGAACCGTACCCCTTCCTCTCCCTTGGCCCTGGCTGGTCCTAGGTGAACAGCACAAGGACTTAGCTGCCTATGGCAGGAGACACATTCCCCAGCAGAACCCTAGCCTGGGAGTCCCAAGGCCTGGGTTCAAGTCCTATGCCCCCCCACAGGATCCCTGTGCCAAGGTTCTTAACCTCCTCTGGGTTCAGCTTCCAGTGGGTAAAATGAGGGCATTTCTTTCCTTCAACGTCTGTAGTGGGGGCAGAGTAAGGAGTTGAGGAAGCACTCTATGAGCTTAAGGCATTATTCATATAATTATCAAATCACCGTTTATGAGTCTATTCTCTGTCTGCCCGGGTGGTGGTCAATTCATTCAATCGTATTTATTGAGGTCAATGGGGAGTTTGGGGGGGATAGTGGGGGTGATCTGGGGAGGATGCAGGGGAGAGTACAACCTGAGCCAAGTGTGGACAGGACAAGTGCCCTCTTCTCTGTCTGCCCAGGTGGTGGTCAATTCATTCAATCGTATTTATTGAGGTCAATGGGGAGTTTTGGGGGGGATAGTGGGGGTGCTCTGGGGAGGATGCGGGGGAGAGTACAACCTGAGCCAAGTGTGGACAGGACAAGTGCCCTCCCTGCACCAGGAGTCCCAAGTGGCAGTCTGGGGCTGGCGAGATCTGAGCGGGGGTTGTGCCGCAGATAACCATCAGAGCATATGGACCATGACATATCCTGCTTCCAGCTCCCCAGTTGGTCCCACTGGGAACAGCTCCAAGGGTAGCCCCTGGGGATAGGTTAGGAACTGGCTTGGCACAGGGAGGAGAGGGCTAGGACTGGCCCTCCCTGAGGGGGGGGAAGCTGGGGGGCCCTAGATACCCCCCGGAACCATGGGCACTGTGCCCAGGATCCAGGGGGGTCACCGATCACCTCGACCGATTCGGACAGGGAGTTCTCCCGCGACTTCTACTGCGGTCATCCAGGACCCATTCCTCTCCGCCTCCCCAGGGATCCAGTGGGAATTAAGAGCCCAGTTAGGATCGCCGTCATCCTTAGTACTAGTACCATTATGGAGGTGAGACCACTGAGCCACTCCATTTCCAGGATTCAAAGGCCAAGCTGCATTTGTGTGTGGGTGATTGTTTTCCATTAAGCTAGTCCAGTATTCCAAGTGACTTACTGACTTTTCCTAACTCGTTTGCAACTAATAGTTCAGACTGAATGTTTTTATGTAAACTTTGTATCGTGGGGAGCAATGACCCAATCAGAGATTTATATTTTCATAAATGTTCAATTTAGTTAAATTTTGTTACAGAGTTGTTACCTAGAAAACTATTTGTCTTCAAACAATATACCGTCTTGTGGATGCATTGTTTGTATGAATAAAAGACCAACGGACCACTCTGTTCACTTATTTTTTTCTCACGAAAAAAGCTGAAAACACCAAAGAATAAAGAGTAAAGGACCATTCCCCCAAAACAACCAAGCCTCTCTTTAGTTCTGGGAGAGTAGTCCTTTCAAGTGAAAATTTCCAGAGTAACAGGAAATGGAAGAGAAGTGGAACTAGGTGAACCTTGAATTTGCCTAAGAGCATTTTATTTTCCTAGCACTTTCACATGACTTGTCTCAGTCGTGCCTCCCTCTGAAATAGGGAGAGAGGTATTTTAACCTCCATTTTTCAGTTTAGGAAACAGAGATTCGAAGAGGTTTAGTGACTAAAGTGAGGTCCCTCTGCAGCATAATGGCAGGGGCAAGATTAGAATTCAGATTTCCTGACTCCCAGACATTTGGTCTTTCCACTAGACCGGACTGCCTCTTATCTAGACTCTAGATTGTAAGCTCGTTATGGGCAGGGAACATGTCTGCTAATTCTGCTGTATTGTACTCTCCCAAATGATTAGTACAGTGCTCTGCACATAGTAAGCGCTCAATAAATACCATCGATTGATTGATTGATCTGTGCTGAGCTCGGGTTCATAGAAATGAACCTTTTCTTTCTTTTTAAATCTAAAGTGGGGAGCAGTCCAAGAGAAACTACTCAGTCCTGAGGAAGGGCAGAGTAAAGTTAAGTTGGTACTCTGGAATTCTGTTCAACTGCCCCATCCCTATCTAGACTGAGGCCATGAAACTGGAAGTGATTGTCTCCTATGGAGCTTCCAGAAGCTCCCAGGACCAAAGCCCCTGATTAGCAACAATTCTTTTCTCTGCCCATCCCTGAGCAGAAACAAATCTTGTTACTTAACTGGTGGTTTGCAAATCTGATTTCCTTTAAGCTTAGCCCAGGCTCTTGAACCCTCAGCCCAGATTCTGCCTAATCCCCGGGACTATCTCTACATACTATGACAGCATTTAAGTTCTTACTATGTGCCAAAAAATGTGCTAAACCCCGTAGACTCATGCGAGTCGGATTGGACACAGGCCTTGCCCCCCCTGGTCTCCCTCATATCTGTTCCCCCCACCTCCAAACTGTAAGTTTGTTGTGGGCAGGGAATGGGTCTGTTTATTGTTGTGTTGTACTCTCCCAAGTGCTTAGTACAGTGCTGTGCATACAGTAAGGGCTCAATAAATCTGATTGAATAAATGAATGGATGAATGAATATTTCATATTAATTTTAAGAATGAAAAAGAATTAAGGCACAGAGAAGTTAAAGGACTTTCTCAAGACCATAGAGCAAGCAAATGGCAGAGGTAATATTGCTTCTCCTTCAAATACAGGAAACCCAAGGGGAAATCACAATGGGATAAGATTAGATCAAGTACAAAGTGGGAGAATGTGCAGGTTTCCCTATGCCCGGGCTGATGGTCTGGATGGAATGTATCCATCAGTGGTATTTACTGAGTGCCTACTGTGCGCAGAGTCTGTACTATGTGATAGGGAGAGTATAATTCAATAGAATTGGTAGACACGATTACCGTCCTTATGCTCTCATTAATCTCTTGTCACCTGGCCAGGATTTAGGGTGAGAAAAAAAATTCCCCCCCAAATTTGCCATTCCCTACTTTGCTAACCATGGAGCCTTTTGGAGTCCCGCAGGTTTTTCCTGTTGTCAAGGTAATCTTCTGCTTACACACCTGAGGTCCTCAGGTGACTATTACTAGACAGAAGAATTTGTGGTGCTCACTTCACGATGCCACCATCTCCCTGGACACCCCCACCCTACTGCTGCCTCCAGTTCCTGTGTGGTGTGAATGGTTCTCACCTCTGGGTTCTGCAAAGCCTGGGGGATGAAGCCAGGATCAATCGAGGACTGGGGGGGTTGAGGGGGAGAGAGCGGCAGCAGAAGGTGCAGGGGAGGGTTTGGGGGTGTGTGGTAACCATGAGGGTGGGGGCCGAATTGGGGTGCTGGGTAGGAAGCAGGAAAGCTGTGTTGAAAATAATGACGGTAATAATAACAATAATAATAATATGTATTAAGCCCTTACTATGTACGAAACACTGTCCTAAGCAGGGGGGAAGGTACAAGATAACCAGGTCGGACACACAAGGGGCTCATTGACTAAGTGGGAGGGAGAGCGTGGGAAACAGCATGGCTCAGTGGAAAGAGCATGGGCTTTGGAATCAAATCCTGTCTCCGTCAATTGTCAGTTGTGTGACTTTGGGCAAGTCACTTCACTTCTCTGTGCCTCAGTTACCACATCTGTAAAATGGGAATTAAGACTGTGAGAACCTGATCACCTTCTAACCTCCTCAGTGCTTAGAACTGCTTGGCACATAGTAAGTGCTTAATAAATGTCATCATTAAGAGCGGACCAGGGCGTTCAAGACAAAGGGAGCCGCGTGGACTTAATTTACCAAGAGAATCTGCAAACGCTGAAATCTGAGCCACGCGATCACTGTAGCAGGAAGTCAATCTGAACAGGCCGACATGGAACCCTTCAGATCTGAGCCTGTGAGAGGAGAAGGCAGGAAAGAGGTAGAGACAGAGAGGGGCACACGGAGCGATTCAAAAGCAAGGCAGACACACAAGCAAGGGAAAGACACACATGGATCCCAGACACATTCACACACAAAGTCAAGGGACACCCCCATGGGGGACAGACACAGCCACACTGCCACAGCTTGCTTCCTCTGCTTCTGCTCCCATTTAGCTGAGCAAGCCTGGAGGGAATCCAGGCTCCAGGCCAACTTCTCCTACTACAAATTCACACACTGAGTCTTTTTTTAAATGATATTTGTCAAGTGCATGCTGTGACTCAGGCACTGTACTAGATACAAACTAATTAGGTTGGACACGGTCCATGACCCACATAGGGCTCAAAATCTTAAACCCCACTTTACAGATGAGGTAACTGAGGCACAGAGAAGTTAAGTGACTTGCCCAAGCTCACACAGCACACATGTGACGTAGGCAGGACTAGAACCCAGGTCCTTTTGACTCCCAGGACTATGCTCTATCCGTCACGCTGCTTCTCGACTTCTCGCTCAGTGTCTTTTGCTCAACAACTCTTGTACTCCTCCCTCATTGATTCCAATGCCCACAGTCCCCAAAAACTCTTCCAAGCCTTCAACTCCCTCCACGACATCCTTGTTCTTGCTCCTGCTGTGCCTATATGATTGGCATCTGATGCCCCACTACACCCACAGCAGGGATTATGGTTTTTTGCATGTGGTTGTGCGTACCAAAAGAGTAAGCACTAAAATATCATCTACTGATTTGATTAATAATTAATCTCAGTACAGACCAGTGCAGCCAGAAGGTCCTGCCTGGTTAGAACTTTGCTTATGAACCTAATCTTTAAGAAGTGTGACTTAGTTAACACTTTAGCATTACTTATAACCACAGCTGTTTTCCTCTTGGACCAAAGAGGTCATTTAAAAATAATAATAATAATGGCATTTATTAAGTGCTTACTATGTGCAAAGCACTGTTCTAAGCGCCGGGGAGGTTACAAGGTGATCGGGTTGTCCCACAGGGGGCTCACAGTCTTAATCCCCATTTTACAGATGAGGGAACCGAGGCACAGAGAAGTTAAGTGACTTGCCCAAAGTCACACAGCTGACAATTGGCGGAGCCAGGATTTGAACCCCTGACCTCTGACTCCAAAACCCAGGCTCTTTCCACTAAGCCACACTGCTTCTCCATTACTTTTCTTGGCAATGAATCCCCAGTTTTCCCTTCATCTAATAATACAGTTCAATAAACGTTTTGAATGAGCCCAAGTTCAATAGTCCTTATATTCAAAATAATATCAAAGTCATCCACCTACTGAAAACTGGAATCTCGAGAGGCAACCTAGTCCTCCCAGCTATGAAGCCCGCTATGTTCAGCTCTTGGGTTTTATGGAGCTCCAGACCTGACCTAAACTCGAGGCATCTGCTGCAAGAAGCCTCTGCTTGCTTTAAAGGTCCAAGACACAGCCTCTGATAATGGAAGCTTTATTTGATTTCCCGAAACAGCCTTCCAACACGGCTACACAAATTCCACCACCTTTCAGTGGGAGCATGATGACCTGCTGAAATAACATACAACTGTTCTGAGGGGCTAGAAAGCAAATGAGCCAGTGGACAACCATTCTACTCGAGTTGGACCCATCCCTCTTCATTTGGAGGACATCAGGGGAGAGCTGAGTTGGCTCTATAAAAACTCTTCTTCCCAAATTCCGACGACACATGGGACACCATTGTCTGGAGCTGGTTCTCAGTCACTCAGTGAGTTACCCAGGATGGTGACCTGACCGAGCCAATTGATGGCCCTGGGGAGTTGACAAGGTTCTACACCTCTCAACATATGCGTTGAAAGGAGTGTAAACCTGATTGAAAGAATTTCTCCCCAAAGTGCAATGTAATCTGGCAGCTAAAGCAGTATTGACATTGACAATCATCAATGGTCATTATGACTAGTGTATACAACGTTACACTAACCCAAACAGAAAAACAAAATGCAGCATTGATATTGACAAATATCAGCAGTCATTGACTAGTGTACACAACTTTACACTAATCCAAACAAAAACAACACAAACCCACAGATTGTTTTCTATGGCTGGATTACAGATCTAGCCTGAAAGCTAATGCCCAGAAGTGGTTGAGTTAATTTAAATTATCACCACACACCCGAGACACAGTAGAACTAGGGAAGCAAAATGACCTAGCTCAGTAGTAGTAGATAGTGGATTTCTTTATATTATATTTTATTGAAACCATAACATTATTCACAGAGCCTCATAATTTGATTGAAGTAGCGCAAGATATGGCCTGCCCTTCAAAAATAGTATAGTATACTTCAGATAAGGGCATGCGTTAGGAAGATCAATTGGTTTCCAAGCATATTTCAGCCCTGGTATGAAAGCATCCTTGGGTTGCTATTACTACTAAAAATAATGGTACTTGGTAATAGCTTATTATTTACCAAGCACTCACTATGTTAAAATCTGGGGTAGATACAAGATAACTCGATTGGACACGATCCCTTTTCCTACATGGGGGCTCACAGTACAGGTAGAAGAGAGTAGGATTTAAATAATAATTATGATATCAGTTAAGCCCTTATTACGTGAGAGGCACTGTACTAAGCAATGGGGTGGATACAAGCAAAATCGGGCTGGACACAGTCCCGAGCTCACATGGGGCTCGCAATCTCAATCCCCACTCTACAGATGAGGCAACTGAAGCCCAGAGAAGTGACTTGCCCAAAATCATACAGCAGAAAGTGGCGGAGCCCGGATTAGGACCCATGACCTTCTAACACCCAGGCCCATGCTCTATCCACTAAGCCAATGCTGCTTCTATAAACAGTCCACTACACATCAATCAATCAATCGTATTTATTGAGCACTTACTGTGTGCAGAGCACTGTACTAAGCGCTTGGGAAGTACAAGTTGGCAACATATAGAGACTGTCTCTACCCAACAACGGGCTTTCAATTAGGGCATGCTGCTAAACAACTTGAAGAAATGCAAAATTTGAGAGTCAATTCCATACAAAGGGAACTCAACCTACATGGAACAAGAGCTATTGCTCCAGCTCCCTAGAGCATTTAACTGCAGAATTAACTCCTTCATGTATCTGCCACATTTTAACAAATCTCTAGACTGTAAACTTGTTGTGGGCAGGGAACATGTCCACCAGCTCTGTTATACTGTACTCTCCCAAGCTTTTAGTACAGTGCTCTCCATACAGTAAGTGCTCAATAAATACGATGGATTATTATTATAAGCAAATTATCAGCTATCTGACCAGATTAAATCCTCTGTCACTAAGTGGCAGCTAAACTCCTGGGCAAGGACTCTCCCTATTCCCTGGGGTAGTTTATTCAATCAATCAATGGAATTGAGTTAGTGCTTACTGTGCACAGAGCCCTGCGTTAAGCACTTGGGAGACTACAATACAACAGAGTTAATAGTAATAATAATGATGGTATTTGTTAAGCACTTGGTAGACCTGGCCAGCTTCAGTACCACCTTCTTATAGTTTTCCCATTCACCCCAATTCCCCCTCCCACCCTCCCCCTCCCATACACTCCCATGATGTCCTAGAGAGTCTTAGATATTTTGCTACCCTCCTCCTCCTCCTGAATTAGTTACTCCAGAGGCCTCAGAACAGTCTCTGAAAAGTAGCCAGGCTCTTGGTCTCCTTTGTCCCTTGGTTTTTTCTTCCAGCAGGATCTTGTTCCCGAAAGTTAATTTTCTTTATCTTAATGACCCCCTCCTCCCTTCCTTTAAGACTTTGAATACAATCAGCGAGTGCTCCTTCCCATCAAGATATCCAGGGGCCTTTAAATCCTCCCTGCTATTAAGGAGTAAATGGGGGGAAAGGGGGAACTGTAACTGCCATCCTTATTTCCTCTACTTTCTGCTCCAGGAAATTGGCCTTAAAGCAAGCAAATATTTTCCTGACTAGTTGGGCAGGGAACAGGGGAGGGGAAGTCTCCCATTCATTTTTCCTGAAAGCAAGTAACTGATGCTTATCTCACAGGGGCAATGGAAATTAGGTAGTTCAGAAAGGTAAATGTTCTCCTTAAAGCTGTCAAGGAGTTCCTGCCCATTCATTCATTCAACCGCATTTATTGAGCGCTCACTGTGTGCAGAGCACTGTACTAAGCGCTTGGGAAGTACAAGTTCGTCGTTGGTCACCAGGAAGTACGCAAGAAAGATCTGCGAGGGTGCAATGTGGCCTAATAGGGGTTTCAGAGGACCTGGCTCCTAATCCCAGCTCAGCCTGTTACCTTCTGTGTGACCTTGGGAAAGTCACTTCACTTCTTTGCGCCTCAGTTTCCTCATCTGTAAAATGAGGGTTTGATGCCTGTTCTCCCTCCTACTTAGATCGTGAGCCCCATGTGGAATAGAGATTGTGTCCTACCTGATTAACTTGTATCCACCCCAGCTCTTAGAACAGTGCTTGACGCATAGTACATGCTTAATCAAACAGTGGCATTTATTGAGCACTTTCTTTGTGCAGATCACTGTTCTAAGTACGGGGGACAGGAAAATACAACAAAGTTGGTAAACTCCTTCCCTGTCCACAACAAGCTTACAGTTTAGAACTTAATAAATGCAATAATACAGACAACAACTGTTGTCCACCCTAGCCGCATATTCCAGCAGAATTGGCATTAACTGCATTTTCCCTAAAGGCTTAGCATAACCGACTTCCATTGTATGTAGGGTTTTTAGCAACAGAGTATGTGAGGAATAGGAAGATTCGCGGAAGATTCTGTAATCGAGGAGGGCTGACACTGATCAAAGCGGCTACGCCCTGTCTGAGACGACCCCATCCTGTCTCCTGCTAGCATTTCCTGACAACAGGGTGCCAAAGTTTCATGCGCCCGGGAATCCTTTGTGTAGCTCGGATGGAGAACCAAAAAAAAGGGAAGAAGTGGCGGGGATCGGGGCTGTTCGTCACTTGTACCTCTCGGGAGGTGAACGGGTGAGCAGTCAACCTTCCTACCTTTATTGCTGTATCTGAACCCAAGTCTCTGAATCGTTTTTCCTATCCGCGTCACCACCTTGGGTTCTCAAACCCTGCGGCCGATTTACACCGGTTAACTTATTTTGCCACCTACTTGTCGATAACACAACAAAAACAAAAATGATAATAATTGTAACTGTGTTTTTGCCCAGAACCCCTCATCCTGAACCCAGCTCTGGTCAGTGAAGACCTCTCTGGGGGATAGTGCCTTGGAGATAAAGAGACATTTCATTCCAGCAAAAATTCTCAGGATCTGTTTGTCAGAAGCAGTTTGTACATATTTATTACTCTATTTTACTGGCACATATTTACTATTCTATTTATTTTATTTTGTTAATGTGTTTTGTTTTATTGTCTGTCTCCCCCTTCTAGATTGTGAGCCCGCTGTTGGGTAGGGACCGTCTCTATATGTTGCCAACTTGTACTTCCCCAAGCGCTTAGTACAGTGCTCTGCACACAATAAATGCTCAATAAATACGATTGAATGAATGAATAGTGGGTAGACCACGGACCTGGGACCCAGAAGGACCTGGGTTCTAATCCTTCGCCATTACTTCTCTCCTGTTTGACCTTGGGCAAGTCATTTAACTTCTCTGTGGTTCAGATACCTCATCTGTAAAATGGGGATTTAAAACTGTGAGCCCCATGTGGGACGTGGACTGGGTTCAACGTGATTAGCTTGTATCTACTCTAGCACTTAGGGTGGTGCCTGGTACTTAGTAAGTACTTAACAAATACCGTTAAAAAAATCGCAGTCCTGGAAGTCAGGAACAAGATATTTGGGCTCCCCGTCCCGGAAGAATGTAGTCATCAGTCAGTCCGTCAGTGCTTACTTTGTGCAGAGCCCTGTATTAAGCGCTTTGGAGAGAACAATAAACAGACACATTCCCTGCCCAAGACAAGCTTACAGTCTAGAGGGGGAGACAAGCATTAATATAAATTAAGTACAGATATGCACATAAGTGCCTTAGGGCTAGGAATGGGAGATGAATAAAAGGAGCAAATCAGGACAGTGCAGAAAGGAGTGGGAGAAGATGTAGCATTTCTGGGACCATGGAAGTGGAATCAATGGCACGCTTCTTCTTTGGGGTAGTTGGGCAAAGCGACCAATTAGAGATGATATGGCCCTCAGGGCAGCACTACAGCCCTGCACCAGCGCTTAGAACAGTGCTTTGCACATAGTAAGCACTTAATAAATGCCATTGTTATTATTATTATTCCTGGCTGAAGTTTCATGCTCAGTGCTTCTGCTCCAGGGTCTGCGCTCAACCGGGCAGAGGCTGTACAACGAGAGGCCGGCCAGGAGAGAGGAAGGTGGGCAGATGAACTGATGAAATGTTCTGCCTGGGCTTTGGGGGGACAACCTGGGCCTTGTTTCTTTGGATTGCAGGTGGCTGGGGTGTGCCCCTTTCTAATCTGTGCCAGCCCAGGGCAGGACAGCCCTCTGTCTGAGGCCCTGGACACAGCCTGGCTGAGTGTGGGTGCTTTGGCAGAATGGGTCCAGAGAGAGGTGGGGGCGGGGGTTCTGTCCTGATGCTGTTAGCCACCACCTGTCCCCTGCCTAGTTCCCTGAGAGCAGAAATGCATGACCGATCCCACTTCCACAGCTCCGCGACTGAAAAGAGGAAACAGGGGACTCCATCCAGAGAAGTTCACCTTCAGAACCACCTTTCTATTCAATCAATCAATCAATCAATCGTATTTATTGAGCGCTTACTGTGTGCAGAGTACTGTACTAAGTGCTTGGGAAGTACAAGTTGGCAACACATAGAGACGGTCCCTACCCAACAGTGGGCTCACGGTCTAGAAGGGGGAGACAGAGAACAAAACAAAACATATTAACAAAATAAAATGAATAGTATAGATATGTACAAGTAAGATAAATAAATAGAGTAATAAATACATACAAACATATATGCATATATACAGGTATATATATATATATATAGTCGTTCGCTAGGTCCAGGGCCTCCATCTGCAGCCCGTCCTCTTTCAAGGGGCCCCAGAGCTCAGGGTTTGGAGTGGGGGTCGGTTCGTCCCCGGCCGATCACTCCCTGGGCAGGGGACACCAAACTGCCTTTCTAGGGACAGTAGGAAGCACTGGGGAGAGCTCCCCTCACTAGATTGTAAAGTTCTGGAGGGCATACCAATCAATGGGATTTGCTTACTGAGTAATAATAATAATGATGGCATTTAGTAAGCGCTTACTATATGCAAAGCACTGTTCTAAGCGCTGGGGAGGTTACAAGATGATCAGGTTGTCCCACTGGGGGCTCACATTTAATCCCCATTTTCCAGATGAGGTAACTGAGGCACAGAGAAGTTAAGTGACTTGCCCAAAGTCACACAGCTGACAAGTGGCAGAGCCGGGATTTGAACCCATGACCTCTGACTCCAAAGCCCGGGCTCTTTCCACTGAGCCACGCTGCTTCTCAATGATGGTATTTAATGATGGCATTTATAATAATAATAATAATGATGGCATTTATTAAGCACTTACTATGTGCAAAGCACTGTTCTAAGTGCTGAGGAGGTTACAAGGTGATCAGATTGTCCCCGGAGGGCTCCCAGTTTTAATCCCCATTTTCCAGATGAGGTAACTGAGGCACAGAGAAGTGAAGTGACTTGCCCAAAGTCACACAGCTGACAATTGGCGGATTGGCCGGGATTTGAACCCATGACCTCTGACTCCAAAGCCCATGCTCTTTTCCACTGGGCCATGCTGCTTCTCATAGTGGACAGAGAATTGCGTCTGCCAACTCTGTTGATTTGTACTCTCCCGAACACTTGGTACGGTGTGCTTTGCACACAGTAAGAGCTCAATAAATACGACTGATTGAGTGCTTACTGTTTGCAGAACGCTGTACTAAGTGCTTGGGGGAGTACAGTGCAGCAGAGTTAGTGAACACGTTCCCTGCCCACAACGAGTTGACAGTCCAGAGGGTGCAACATGGCCTGGAAATCAGGAGACCTGAGTCCTAATCCTGGCTCTGACACTTGCCTGCTAAATGTCCTAACCTCTCTGTGTCTTAATTTCCTCTCCTGTTAAATAAGGGTAAAATTCCTGTTCTCCCTCCTCGTTGGACTTTGAGCCCTGTGTGTGACCTGATCTGTAGTTACCTCAGCCATTGGGACATAGTAAGCACTTAGCAAATTTTTCAGTGATTATTATTGTACTTCCCAAGCCCTTAGTGCAGTGCTCTTCACAGTTCCCCTCTGGACTGTAAGCTCGTTGTGGGTAAGGAATGTGTTACATTGGAGTCTCATCCATCTCATTAATTCAAGAGAAGCAGCGTAGCTCAGTGGAAAGAGTACAGGCTTGGGTTCAAATCCCGGCTCCGCCAATTGTCAGCTGTGTGACTTTGGGCCAGTCACTTCACTTCTCTGTGCCTCAGTTACCTCATTTGTAAAATGGGGATTAAGACCGTGAGCCCCCTTTGGGACAACTTGATCACCTTGTAACTTCCCCAGTGTTTAGAACAGTGCTTTGCACATAGTAAGCGCCTAATAAATGCCATTATTATTATTTGTTAAGGGCTTACTGTATGCAGAGCACTGTCCTAAGCGCTTGGGAAGCGCTTATTGTCACAGCAGTAAGGAATGACAATCACTCTCCCAAGAGGTTAGTATAGTACTCTGCACACAGTAAGTCCTCACTAAATACAACTGAATGAATGAAGGGATAAGAGCGCAGTAAATACTACCATCTACTGACTGACATTCTCTGGGATTCACTGCCTCAGTGTCCCCCATACTGGCTGGTCCCGCCATCGACCCCCGGCCCACGTCATCCCCCGGGCCTGGAATGCCCTCCCTCTGCCCATCCGCCAAGCTAGCTCTCTTCCTCCCTTCAAGGCCCTGCTGAGAGCTCACCTCCTCCAGGAGGCCTTCCCAGACTAAGCCCCTTCTTTCCTCTCCCCCTCGTCCCCCTCTCCATCCCCGTCTTACCTCCTTCCCTTCCCCACAGCACCTGTATATATGTATATATGGTTGTACATATTTATTACTCTGTTTATTTATTTATTTATTCATTTTACTTGTACATTTCTATCCTACTTATTTTATTTTGTTGGTATGTTTGGTTCTGTTCTCTGTCTCCCCCTTTTAGACTGTGAGCCCACTATCGGGTAGGGACTGTCTCTATGTGATGCCAATTTGTACTTCCCAAGCGCTTAGTACAGTGCTCTGCACATAGTAAGCACTCAATAAATACGATTGATTGATTGATTGATTGATTGATTGATTGATTGATTGGTCAGCGGGGGGCCGAGGGGAGTCAGGGATAGGGGGACATTGCAGAGTGGCTCAATGGAAAGAGCACGGGCTTTGGAGTCAGAGGTCGTGGTTCAAACCCCCGCTCTGCCAATTGTCAGCTGTGTGACTTTGGGCAAGTCACTTCACTTCTCTGTGCCTCAGTTTCCTCATCCGTAAAATGGGGATTAAGACTGTGAGCCCCCCGTGGGACAACCTGATCACCTTGTAACCTCCCCAGTGCTTACAGCAGTGCTTTGCACATAGTAAGCACTTAACAAATGCTATCATTATTATTATTATTATTATTATTATTATTATTATTATTACCCCCACCTCCCTTGGAGGTTTCCACTTTAGACCACACAGCAGGGCAGTCCAGCAAATGTCTCAGGTTAATAATAATAATAATGATGGCATTTGTTAAGTGCTTACTATGTGCAAAGCACTGCTCTAAGCGTTGGGGAGGATACAAGGTGATTAAGTTGTCCCACGTGGGGCTCACAGTCTTCATCCCCATTTGACAGGTGAGGGAACTGAGGCACAGAGAAGTTAAGTGACTTGCCCAAAGTCACACAGCTAAGTGGCAGAGCTGGATTTGAACCCATGATCTCTGACTCGCAAGCCCGGGCTTTTTTTTTTTTGGATGGCATTTGTTAAGCGCTTACTATGTGCAGAGCACTGTTCTAAGTGCTGGGGGGGGATACATGGTGATCAAATTGTCCCACGTGGGGCTCACAGTCTTAATCCCCATTTTACAGATGAGGTGACTGAGGCACAGAGAAGTGAAGTGACTTACCCAAGGTCACCCAGCAGACATGTGGCAGAGTGGGAATTCGAACCCATGACCTCTGACTCCAAAGCCCGGGCTCTTTCCACTGAGCCACGCTGGGTTCTTTCCACTGAGCCACGCTGCTTCTCTGCCAGGGTTGCCAGGCTTGGGCTTGGGCAGGAGGGCATTCATTCTTTCATTCAATCGTATTTATTAATAATAATAATGTTGGTATTTGTTAAGCGCTTACTATGTGCAAAGCACTGTTCTAAACACTGTGGGGGAACACAAGGAGATGAGGTTGTCCCATGTGGGGCTCAGTCTTAATCCCCATTTTACAGATGAGGGGACTGAGGCACAGAGAAGTGTATATATGTTTGTACATATTTATTACTCTCTTTATTTCTTTATTCATTTTACTTGTACATATCTATTCTATTCATTTTCTTTTGTTAGTATGTTTGATTTTGTTCTCCGTCTCCCCTTTCTAGACTGTGAGCCCACTGTTGGGTCGGGACTGTCTCTCTATGTTGCCAACTTGTACTTCCCAAGTGCTCTGCACACAGTAAGCGCTCAATAAATACGATTGATTGATTGATTGATTGATTGAAGTGCCTTGCCCAAGGTCACACAGCAGATATGTGGGGGAGGCGGGATACGAACCCATGACCTCTGACTCCCAAGCCCTCACTCTTTCCACTGAGCCAGCGCTTACCGTGTGCAACCTCATTTGCACCTACTCAGCCCTCCTGTCCCGCCATCGACCCCCGGCCCACGTCCTCCCCCGGGCCCGGAATGCCCTCCCTCTGCCCATCCGCCAAGCTGGCTCTCTTCCTCCCTTCAAGGCCCTATTGAGAGCTCACCTCCTCCAGGAGGCCTTCCCAGACTGAGCCCCTTCCTTCCTCTCCCCCTCGTCCCCCCTCCATCCCCCGCATCTTACCTCCTTCCCTTCCCCACAACAACTGTATATATGTATATATGTTTGTACATATTTATTACTTTATTTATTTACTTTACATGTACCTATCTATTCTATTTATTTTATTTTGTTAGTATGTTTGGTTTTGTTCTCTGTCTCCCCCTTCTAGACTGTGAGCCCACTGTTGGGTAGGGACTGTCTCTATATGTTGCCAGCTCGTACTTCCCAAGCGCTTAGTCCAGTGCTCTGCACACAGTAAGCGCTCAATAAATACGATTGATTGATCAACAAATTAAATTAAATTAAAATTAAATAAATTAAATTAATCAATTAAATTGATTAATCAATAAATACAATTGATGATGATGATTAAGGGCTTGGGAAGTCCAAGTTGGCAACATAGAGGGCCGGTCCCTACCCAACAGTGGGCTCACGGTCTAGCCGCCCCCTGGCCAAGCGGGGGGCGAGGGAGCCCCCCAGCCCCAGGGACGGGGCTGGGAGAGGCCTTCCTGAGTTGGGAAAGGGTGTTAGACTGTGAGCCCACTGTTGGGTAGGGACTGTCTCTCTATGTTGCCAACTTGGACTTCCCAACAAGCGCTTAGTACAGTGCTGTGCACACAGTAAGCGCTCAATAAATACGATTGATGATGATGAAATGGCAAGTTGGCCGGGTTTGCGGGTCCTCGGGCGTCACGAGGGAGCCCGTTGCCCAATGGCACCCGGGGCAGCGCCCCTGGGCCAGGACTTTGGGCGTTTGGCACTTTGCACGGCGAAGGGCTTCGGGAGGGAGCTATGAGCAGGACACCCCCCGGGAGCCGGAGCCGGAGCCGGAGCCGGAGCCGGACCCGCCGCCGGGCTCCAGGTAG
This sequence comes from Tachyglossus aculeatus, assembly GCF_015852505.1. Classification (NCBI taxonomy): domain Eukaryota; kingdom Metazoa; phylum Chordata; class Mammalia; order Monotremata; family Tachyglossidae; genus Tachyglossus; species Tachyglossus aculeatus. The sequence goes on from NC_052075.1 coordinate 16,650,877, forward strand.
GAACCGCCGCGCTCCTCGGCCCTCCCGGCTGGGCCGGACCCGACCGGACCGGACCGGACCGGGCTAGGTGGACCGGACCGGGACCGGCCTAGGTGGACAGAACCGGACCGGACGGGACTGGCCTAGACGGGGCTGGGCTGGACCGAACCGGACTGGACGGGACTGGGCTGGACCGGGCTGGAACCGGGTTGGGTGGACCGGACCGGGACCGGCCTAAGTGGACAGAACCGGACCGGACGGGACTGGGCTAGACGGGGCTGGGGTGGACCGAACCGGACTGGACGGGACTGGGTGGGCCGGACCGGGACCGGCCTAGGTGGACAGAACCGGACCGGACGGGACTGGCCTAGACGGGGCTGGGGTGGACCGAACCGGACTGGACGGGACTAGACTGGACCGGACTGGAACCGGGCTGGGTGGACCGGACTGGGACCGGCCTAGGTGGACAGAACCGGACCGGACGGGACTGGCCTAGACGGGGCTGGGGTGGACCGAACCGGACTGGACGGGACTGGGCTGGGCCGGGCTGGAACCGGGCTGGGTGGACCGGACCGGGACCGGCCTAAGTGGACAGAACCGGACCGGACGGGACTGGACTAGACGGGGCTGGGCTGGACCGAACCGGACTGGACTGGACCAGGCTGGTTGGACCGAACCGGACTGGACGGGACTGGACTGGGCCGGACTGGAACCGGGCTAAGTGGACAGAACCGGACCGGACGGGACTGGACTAGACGGGGCTGGGCTGGACCGAGCCGGACTGGACGGGACTGGGTTGGACCGGACTGGGACCGGGCTGCCTGGACAGAACCGGACCGGACGGGACTGGACTAGACGGGGCTGGGCTGGACCGGACTGGAACCGGGATGGGTGGACCGGACCGGGACCGGCCTAGGTAGACAGAACCGGACCGGACGGGACTGGGCTAGACGGGGCAGGGGTGGACCGAACCGGACTGGACGGGACGGGGCTGGACCGGACTGGAACCGGGATGGGTGGACCGGACCGGGACCGGGCTAGGTGGACAGAACCGGACCGGACGGGACTGGACTAGACGGGGCTGGGCTGGACCGAACCGGACTGGATTGGACTGGGCTGAACCGGGTTGGGACGCGCTGGACCGAACCGGACTGGGCTGAGTGGGCCGGACCAGGACCGGGCTAGGTGGACCGAACCGGACCGGACGGGACTGGGCTAGACGGGGCTGGGGTGGGCCGAACCGGACTGTTGGGTAGGGACCGTCTCCATATGTTGCCAACTTGTACTTCCCAAGCGCTTAGTACAGTGCTCTGCACACAGTAAGCGCTCAATAAATACGATTGATTGATTGAGTGACTGGACGGGACGGGGCTGAACCGGGCTGGGGTGTCCTGGACCAAACCGGGACTGGACTGGACGAACCGGACTGGGCCCAACGGGGATGGGGTGGACCGGACTGGACGGAACTGGGCTGAACCGGGCTGGGATATGATGGACCGGACTGGTCGGGATCGCGGTGGGCTGGACTGCGGGGGCTCGGGTCAGGCCGGACTCGGCCGGACTGGGGAGGATGAGCCCGCGTTTGGCCCCCAATTCATTCATTCGTGCATTCATTCATCCATTCGTTCCATCGTATCTATTGAGGGCTTACTGTGTGCAGAGCACTGTGCTAAGCGCTTGGGAAGTACAGCTAGGCCACAGATAGAGATGGTCCATCCCCAACAACGGGCTCACAGGCTAGAAGGGGGAGACAGACAACAGAACAAGTAGACAGGTGTCAATACCATCCGAAAAAATAGTTATACCTATATACACATCATTAATAAAATTAAAAGAGTAAATATGTACAAATAAAGTAAATAGAGCGAATCATAGAAGCAGCGTGGCTCAGTGGAAAGAGCCCGGTCTTGGGAGTCAGAGGTAGTGGGTTCTAATCCTGCTCGGCCATTGGGCAAGTTGCTTCACTTCTCTGGGCCTCAGTTCCCTCATGTGAAAAATGGGGGTTAAGACTGTGAGCCCCACCACCTGATCATCTTGTATCTACCCCACCGCTTAGAGCAGTGCTTGGCACATAATAAGCGCTTAACAAATACTGTTATTATTCATTCAATCGTGTTTACGCAGCGTGGCTCAGTGGAAAGAGCACAGGCTTGGGAGTCAGATGTCATGGGTTCTAATCCCGGCTCCGCCAGTTGTCAGCTGTGTGACTTCGGGCAAGTCATTTCACTTCTCTGAGCCTCAGTTACCTCATCTGTAAAAGGGGGATTAAGACCGTGATCCCCACGTGGGACAACGTGATCACCTAGTATCCTCCCCAACACGTAGAACAGTGCTTTGCACATAGTAAGCACTTAAATGCCATTATTATTATTGAGTGCTTACTGTGTGCAGAGCACTGTACAAAGCGCTCGGGAAGTACAAATCGGCAACATATAGAGACAGTCCCTACCCAACAACGGGTTCATAACATCATCATTGTTATTATTTTTATTATCATTATCCCCTTGTCCACTTTCTGCTGCAGAAGCTCCCCCCTCTCAGGATTCCTGGGGAGAAAGAACTTAGCGCTTAGAAAAGTGCTTTGCACATAGTAAGCGCTTAACAAATGCCATCATCATTATTAGTAGTATTATTAGAAATCGGAAAAACTTCCCCCCAGTTGTCTTGGCCACATGGCCGGCCAGCCCTGAGGTGCACAAGTTCCCCGGACCCAGGACCCCCGGCTTCCCGGATCCCGCGTTGTGGGGAGCACCCAGGGGCGCCCAGTGGGAAGGGGATGGGACCTGGTCGCCTCCCCGCCCCGCCGTCACCGGGAGCCTTCCAGGATTGACGTTGGCCAGGAGGGCAGGGGTGGGGTGGGTGTCCGGCCCAAGCCAGAGAAGCACGCCAAGTGTCCCAAAGTGCTGGTTAAACATTGACCCACAGGGCCAGGACCAGACCAGACCGGGAGGACCTTGGCCAGGTTGGGGGTGGGGGCAGGATTTCCGAGCTCTGGCCCCTGCTTTCTCCATTTCCCTCCCCACCCCCAACACCTTAGAGAAACGGCCCGGCTTAATAATCACAATAATAATGGTATTTGTTAAGTGCTCACTATGTGCCAAGCACTGTTCTAAGCGCTGGGGTAGATACAAGGTCTTCAGTTCGGCCCACATGGAGCTCACAGTCTTAATCCCCATTTTACAGACGAGGGAACTGAGGCCCAGAGAAGTGACGTGACTTGCCCAAAGTCAACCAGCTGCCAAGTGGCGGAGCCGGGATTAGAACCCATGACCTCTGACTCCCAAGCCCTTGCTCTTTCCACTGAGCCACCCTACTTCTAGGATTCGGGGCCAAACGCAGGGGAGGCGACCGGGCCCATCCTTCCCAGTCCGGCCTGACCTGAGCCCCCACAGCCCAGCCCAGTGCGGTCCACCCCGCTCTGGTTCAGGCCGGTCCAGACCCGTCCAGCCCGCCTGGGTCCCCCGCAGCCCAGCCTGGTCCGGCATGGAGGAGCGCAGCCCAGCCTGGTCCGGTTACTATGTTCTAAGTGCTGAGTGACAAAACCCCGGGCTTGAGAGTCAGAGGACATGGGTTCTAATCCTGCCTCCACCACTTTTCTGCCATATGACCTTGGGCGAGCCGCTTAACTTCTCTGTGCCTCAATGACCACATCTGGAAAATGGTGGTTAAGACTATGAGCCCCCACATGGGACAACCTGATTACCTTGTAGCTACCCTAGTGTTTAGAACAGTGCTTGGCACATAGGAAGCACTTAACAAATACTGTCATCAATATTATTATTATTAGTTCGTTTCAGTGACTAATTGTCTGGAGAAGACACTACTCATTCATTCATTCATTCAATCGTATTTATTGAGCGCTCACTGTATGCAGAGCACTGTACTAAGCGCTTGGGAAGTACAAGTTGGCAACATATAGAGATGGTTCCTACCCAACAGCAGGTTTACAGTCTAGAAGGGGAAGAAAACTACTCTTCCCTGACCAGGAATTGAACCCAGGCTGTGGCGGTGAGAGCGCCGAATCCTAACCACTAGACCACTAGTGTTAGGAAGTCCAGGGAAAACGTGGAAGAAGCAGACCGGCAGCTAGATGGATAGGGACCACAACAACGATAACATAAGAACCGTTAGAATGGTTGCGGATTATGGCAGAGGACAGGAAGTTCTGGAGAAAGTATATCCGTGGAGTCACTGTGAATCAGAAATGACTCGATGGCACTTAATAATAATAATAATAATAATAATAATAATAATTGAGTGTCCATTCACAGATGGCCTCCCTTCCTGCACCCTATGACCGATGACCCCCGCTTCCGCTCCTTAGATGAGTCCAGTGACCAAAAACTGGGGTTTACCTGGGATGGGAAGAATCGGGAGGCATGGGGCGGAGGCTCAAGGGGGTGGAGGGTGGGGGGGCCTTAGTTCCAAGCTGGTGGGAAATGCTTGGGAAGCCCCCAGAGGGTGGGAAGGGGCACCACCCCACCCATCGCAGGGCCAGTGGGACCACCAGGGCTGGCACTGCAGATTTTTCTGTCAGCTGGGAGATGAAATAGGCTGCCCAAATCCCCCCCAACATGCCAAGGCTCTGTGCATCGCCCAATAGCCATGAGTCAGTCATTGCTGCCTCCATGATGCTGAGGGTCACGATAAGATCATGATGGTGGTGATGGTGATTTTGTTATTTGTTAAGGGCTTACTATGTTTTAAGCACTGCACTACGCACTGAAGTACGTACAAGTTAATCAAGTTGGAGGCAATCTCTGTCCCGCATAGGACTCACAGTTGTGCTTTCCAAGCACTTAGTATCCTCCCCAACACTTAGAACAGTGCTTTGCACATAGTAAGCATTTAAATGCCATTATTATTATTATTATTATTGAGTGCTTACTGTGTGCAGAGCACTGTATAAGCGCTCGGAAAGTACAAATCGGCAACATTAGCATTTAGTACAGTGCTGTGTATACAGTAAGCACTCAATAAATATGAATGAATGAAGTAGGAGGGAGGCAAGTATTTCATTCCCATTTTATACAGGAGGAAATGGAGGCACAGAGAAATTAAGTTAATCACTTCATTTCTTTGTGCCTCAGTTTCTTCAGCTGTCAAATGGGGACTAAATCCCTGCCTCCCTCCTACTTAAACTGTGAGGCATTTGTGTAAGCTTCACCTGGTGCTCAACCTCCCCAACGGGCAGCCCCTGTAAGAAAAGTCTGGTGGTTTTTTTCCAAGGGAGCTTTCTGCCTCCCGACTTAGCAGCCCTTCTAGAACCTCTTGGTATGTGCAAAGCCATTGATGTTAGGTGGGGTAAGACCCCACACCCCATGAATTGTGAGGCAAAGAATCCCATAAGCAGTCATCCAATCCCACACCAAATAAGGAGTAGTCATGGTGCCCCTCAGTAGCTATATATACCTCTCTTTAGGCACTGTTTCACCATTCATTCACTCGTGTTTATTGAGTGCTTACTGTGTGCAGAGCACTGTACTAAGCACTTGGAAAGTACAATTCGACAATAAGGCGGAAGAGGAGGATGGAGAAGGGAAGGAAGAAAAGGGAAAGGAGTTGATCTAATGAAGTGTGAAGTCAAAGTTTCATTCAGGCATTTTGTAAACTTCGAGATTGTAAGCTCCTGCTAGATTATAAACTCCTTGAGGGCAGGTATTGTCTCTACTTACTCTGTTGTACTCCCAAGTGCTTAATACAGTGCCTTACACAGAGTGAGCGCTTAATACCATTGATGATGATGATGGATGATCCCAGCCCAGTTTGATACTCTTTCCAAAGTGCCACCAGACTCCCCACAGATGCACCTTTTCCCTCTGGACTGATCATTGGGCCAGTAGTCCAAATCCTTATTCCCGTGCTCACCGGCAAACTGAAAACCCTTGGCCAAGTTTTGACCTCTCTCAGGCCCTCTCTCACAGGATCAGATGCCAAAATACATTATGAGGATTTCTGGAAGTGTTCCTTTTATTTTTAAACAATCGATAGCATGCACTGAGTGCCTGCTGTGTGCCGTGCACTGTACTAAGCCCTTGGGAAAGTACAATAGAATTAAATGTGATACATAGCCTCAAGGAGCTTAAATATGGTAGGGAAGACAAACACTGAAATAAATAAATAAATTAGAGATTGGGAGTAATAGATTTAAAGATAAGTAGGTAAGTGCTTGGAGAGGATGTGAGGTGTGAGAACCCAAGTGCTTAGGTGATAAGGAAGAACTGGAACTGGCAGTACTGGGGGAAAGAAGGTGGGGAAATGAGATAAATCAGGGAAGACCTCCGGGGGAGATGTGATTTCAAAAAGATTTTGAAGGTAGGGGAAGCAGTGGTTTGGAGATGTTCCAGGTAGGAGGGAAGGAGTGAACAAGAGACTGTTGGCAAGAGGCTCACATTTACCATAGCAACAATAACCGAAGAACCGTTAGCAAGGTTATGGATTATAGCAGAAGATAGTATGTTCTGGAGAAAATATATCCATAGAGTCGCCATGAATTGGAAGTGATTCGACGGCATTTGATGATAATATCCCAGTGTTAGAACAGTGCTTGACACACAGTAAGTGCTTAACAAAAACTATTAAAAAAGGAGACAAGATGAAGGCAGAGTAGGTGAGGTGAGTAGCTTGGCTTGAGAGGAATGAAGAGTGCGAGCTGGGGTCTTGTGGGAGAAGAGAGGATAAGAAAGGGGAACAGAGCTGTCTGAGTGCCCTGAAGCCAAGTTGGGCTGTGGGGAGATGTGCACAGAATGACTTTTTAGGGGGGAAAAAAGGAAGTATGGTCTGGAGAGAGACAAGAATCAGTTAGGGGACAGATGCAGTACTGGAATGTTTGGTCCAGTGTGGTGGCCATTTGAATGGAGAGGAAGTGGTGGATCATGCAAGTGTGGAGAAAACTCATCAAGAATTGGCAACAGACTGACTTTGGGGCTTGAAAGAGAGAAAGGAGTCAAAGGAAATGCCAAGACTGTGGACTTGAGGGATGGAGGTGCTGCCATTTGTGATGGGGAGGGAGGCAGAGGAGAGGATTTGGGAGGGAAGAAGAGGAGCTGAGTTCTGGATGTGTCAAAGTTGAGGTGCTGATGGGGTCTCACAGATGACTTAGAGGCCAAAGAAAGCAGACAATTGTAGAGAAGGAGTGAGGTCGCGACAAGCAAATTATATGTAGCCGGGGAACCGTAGCAGAACGTTTAGTGTGCCATGTTTCAGAAATCATTCCAGCAAGCTGGTAATCTCCTCTGCTTCCCAGGGCCAGATGTGAACTCTCCCAAATTCCTGAGCGCTAGTTTCTGGGCAGAAGCACAGGCTCCTCGAAGACATGATCAGTGTTCCCAGACCTGGTCTTTCCCGAGAGCTCTCTTCCTGGCCTCTAGGACTTTATCTCACATGCAGATCAGAAGCACTGAACATGGTGCAGTCAGCCTCTGTGCCCCAGACTTGAAGGTGACAGAGCCCTGGGGCACACTTGGGCAATAACTCAGTAAGTCATTTCTATTTATTGAGCTCTTACTGTGTGTAGAGGGCTGTACTATGCACTTGGGAGTGCAGTATAACAATATAACAGACACATTCCCTGTCCACAACGAGCTAACAGTCCAGAGAGCAAGACGGACATTAATAGAAATAGATTATGGTTAAATTATGGATATGTACCTGGGACTGGGATGGGGGATGAATAAAGGGAGCAAGTCAGGGAGATGCAGAAGGGAGTGGGAGAAAAGGAAAAGGGGACTTAGTTACAGAAGGCCTCTTGGAGGAAATGTGTCTTCAATAAAGCTTTGAAGGTGAGGAGAGAGTAATTGTCTCTCTCATGTGAAGAGGGAGGGAGTTCCAGTCCAGAGGCAGAACATGGGTAAGAGGTCCAGCCACAAGATAGACAAGATCAAAGTTACAGTGAGAAGTAAGTATTAGAGGAGTGAAGTGTCCAGCCCTCAGGGAGCCCCACTCACCCTCCAAACCCAGGAGTTGACTGATCTGGCTCAGAGTCACTAATCAAATCCCAGCCCCATGAGGAAGAAACACTGCCTGGAGCTCTGGGGCCCTTTCCACTCAGATTAGCCAGGGTTTTGGTTTTTTTTTTCTTAGTTTTTGTTTGGAGTTTTTTTATGGCATTTGTTAAGCATCTACTATATACTAGGCATTGTACTAAGTGCTGGGGTAGATACAAGCTCATCAGGTTGGACACAGTCCCTGTTCCACATGGGCTCACAGTCTTTTTATTTTTAATGGTATTTATTAAGCGCTTACTATGTGCAAAGCACTGTTCTAAGCACTGGGGAGGTTACAAGGTGATCAGGTTGTCCCAAGGGGGGCACACAGTCTTAATCCCCATTTTACAGATGAGGTAACAGAGGCACAGAGAAGTTAAGTGACTTGCCCAAAGTCACACAGCTGACAATTGGCAGAGCTGGGGTTTGAGCCCATGATCTCTGACTCCAAAGCCCATGCTCTTTCCACTGAGACTGCTTCTCCAATCTTAATCTAATCTTAATCTTAATCTAATCTAGTCTAAATCCCCATTTTACAGATGAGGGAACTGAGAGACAGAAAAGTGAAGTGACTGACCCCAGGTCACATAGCAGACAAATGTCAAAGCTGGGATTAGAACCCAGGTCTTTCTGACTCTCAGGCTTCTAGGCCACACTGCTTCTCCACGTTTCACCCTGGATTTCTTTCAGAACAATTTTAGAAAAATAGACTCAATTCCCAGAATCAGAACTGATCTGGATAGGTCGTTTGGCCATCGGGGCACTGATTGCAAATATACATGCTCTGATAGAGACTTCTCCTGCCACCCCAGGCTGGAGTATGCTCAATATATGTCCAGCCTAGGACCCAGGAATTCTGGAACTCATAGCTCAGAAACCAGGGGATTGTAACCGCCCTGACTCCTTCCTCCAAGGCCCTGCCTCTCATGGTTGCTCAGTGGGGAGTTCCCTGTAGAAACAGTGTGGAAACCCTCCTTGGAACAGAGGCACAGAAGCCATATTGTCCGCAGGGCAGGAGAGAGGAAAACTGAAGGAGAGGGAAGGGAAACGGAGAAGGTGCGTAGAAGGTGTAGAGGAGATCAGGAAAGAAAGGTGCTGAGGAAGAGCAGGAGGGGGAGCAGAGAGAAGGAAGGACAGAGAGCAGCGAGCCTCCCTCTCTGGGGTCATACCACCAGTCCTGCACTTCCCCACCACCATTCCAGCTCCCTCCACATCAGCCGGAAGGCCGGAGCCTTAGAAACATGAACAAACTTCCTGGTTTCATGCAGTTCTTGCTGCAATTATTGCTAAATCACACTCGCCCTGACCAGCTGCTCCCAAGAAAAGGAAGCTTTTCCCCCGCCCTCTCCTACCAATGTAGCATTTTAGGAATCACTCAGATCACGTCCCGGCTTCTCCTCCCCGAACCCCCGCAAAGCTCGGTCTCGGGTGGTTGGCATGTGTCGGAGTGCCGGATGCACTGAAAAGACTGCACGTGTTGCCTGGGCCTCGGCCCCTGGAACCACGTCGGCCTGCCTTGGCCGCCCGGGCCTCCACCCTGCTGGTTGGGGCACCACAATCTGTCATAGCCAGGGACACCCTCCCCCTGCCCTTGACTCTGCCCCCCGGGTCTGGCTGCCTACATTTTTCTATGCAGACAGAGGTCCTCTCTGAGAGGGCTCAGCCCCCCAGTACAAGCTACCTCAGGTTTAGGGTTCCTAAATGAGATTCCTGGTGGCGATCCTATCAAATGCCAACTCTAAGCAGGAAAAGGCATGAGGATCTGTCATTGAATAAGAGGCTCCCAGTAGCAATGTGGCTTAGTGGATATAGCAGAGGCCTGGGACTCAGAAGGACCTGAGTTCTCCTCTCAGCTCTGCCACTTGTCTGCTTTGTGACCTAATCATCTAATTTCTCTGTGCCTCAGTTATCTCATCTATAAAAATGGGGATAAGAGTGTGAGCCACATGTGGGGCTGGGACTGTTTTCCACCTGATTAACTTGATTCTACTCCAGCCCTTCGAATGATGCTTGGCACATAGTAAGTGCTTAAGAAGTACCATAATTATTATTATTACCCACCCACCATGGGGAGGGCTGGAGACGAGAGAGGGGCTGCTGAGAACTGCAGCCTGAATCCAAATGTCCTGGTGCTCATGAAAACCAGAGTCCCAGAGGACTTTGTATTGTACACTCCAATGCGCTCAGTACAGTGCTCATGGACACAGTAAGCATTCAGTAAATACCACTGATCGATTGATTCCTCTAGACCGTAAGCACACTGTGGACAAGGAACGTGTCTACCAACTCTGGTATATTGTATTCCAAATGTCCTGGTGCTCATGAAAACCAGAGTCCCAGAGGACTTTGTATTGTACACTCCAATGCGCTCAGTACAGTGCTCATGGACACAGTAAGCATTCAGTAAATACCACCCATCGATTGATTCCTGTAGACCGTAAGCACAGTGTGGACAAGGAACATGTCTACCAACTCTGGTATATTGTATTCTCCCAAAAGCTTAGTACAGTGCTCTGCACACTGCAAGTGCTCAATAAATATGATTGATTGATTCCTTCAGTCTTAGAGCTGGATTCAGGACCAAATAATTCCAAAGCTACTCAATCAGTCAATCAATTCCAGCTTTCCAGAGTCCTCTCACCTCCCTCCCTCCCTCCCCCCCAATACCTACCCCAGACTTTGGGGTTATAGTGTTGCAGTGTTCAAAACCTGCTGCGGGTCCAGTGAGAATCAGGAAACCAGGCTGTAGTCATCACTGAGGTTATGTTACGCACTTGCCGTGTACTAGGCCAGAGGGCTGCAACCTTTTTGTGAGAAAGAGTCACCTTGGAAAAGTTGGTGGGCTAAGAGCCAATCCTAGAATGCAAACAGAGGGTGGAGAGAGGAAAGGAGGAAATAAAAAGGGTGTGGGAGGAAAGAAAAAGGGTGGAGAGTGAGAGAGAAAGAATGAGAAAGGGCAAACATTCCTGGTTCATTTGGGGGTGGGTGCCAGAGTGGCAAAGCTCTTTGCCTGTTGTTGTTACCTGTCCTTGCTGGTTGTCCCCTTTGCTGCTTCTTTGGAGCCAGAGGTCACGGGTTCAAATCCTGACTCCGCCAATTGCCTGCTGTGTGACCTTGGGCAAGTCACTTCTCTGGGCCTCAGTTCCTTCATCTGTAAAATGGGGGTTGACTGTGAGCCCCCTGTGGGATAACTAGACTGTAAGCCCACTGTTGGGTAGGGACTGTCTCTATATGTTGCCAACTTGTACTTCCCAAGCGCTTAGTACAGTGCTCTGCACACAGTAAGCGCTCAATAAATACGATTGATTGATTGATTGATAACCTGATCACCTTGTAACCTCCCCAGCGCTTAGAACAGTGCTGTGCACATAGTAAGCACTTAATAAATGCCATTATTATTATAATTATTGTCACCTGTCCTTGCTGTTGTCCCCTGTGCTTGCTGTTGTCCCCTGGGCCACCCAAACCTGGCTGGTCTGGGGCAGCAGGAGGAGAGGAAGGAGAGGAGATGAATCTTTTCCTTCAGTGTATGGGAAGGGCAAAGCCCAGCAGAGACTATTCTCATGCCCTGCCCAGAGTCCAGCTCAGAGGCGCGATCGTGCCAGCTCATGGGGGGGAGCCCAGCGCTTGGCACAGGGACCCCTGCTCTTCCTCGGCCTGCCTTCAGCCAACCACTACCACAACGGTCTTTTTGCCATTCCTATTCTTTCAGCTGTGTCATTTATTTTTGTGTCTGTCTCCCTGGCTAGATTTTAAGCTTCTAAAAGACAGGGATCATGTCTACCAACTCTACTGTACTTTTCCAAGCGCTTAGCATAGTGCTGCGCACACAACAGACTGAAAATTCCCTAAGGAACTCTACTGTACTTTCCCAAGCAGCTGAGACCTGGTGCCCTGCTTGGCACAGGCTGCTGAGCTCCTGGGTATCTCAGGACACAGAACTTAAATGAATCAATCAACAGTATTTATTGAGCGCTTACTATGTGCAAAGCACTGTACTAGGTACTTAAGGGAGTACAATACAAGCTCAATTCTCAACTTTGGACAAGGCTTTGTAGCCCTGGGTCCGATTACCGGCCTGGTGATTAGCCAATCAGTACTTGGTTCTGAGGGCCTGCTATGTGGGAGAGTGTGTGGGAGTAATAATAATAATAATAACTGTGGTGCTTATTAAGCACTTACTACATGCCAGGCACTGTACTAAGTGCTGACCGCTTAGTATGGTGCTCTGCGCACAGTAAGCACTCAATAAATACGAGCTCTAAGACTGAAGGAACCAATCGATCATATTTATTGAGCACTCGCAGTGTGCAGAGCACTGTACTAAGCTTTTGGGAGAATACAACATACCAGAGTTGGTAGACATGGTGTTTCCACTTAAGCGGGAAAGGGATTCCGGGCAGCGGGGCTCAGTGGAAAGAGCCCGGGCTTTGGAGTCAGAGGACATGGGTTCAAATCCCGGCTCTGCCAATTGTCAGCTGTGTGACTTTGGGCAAGTCACTTAACTTCTCTGTACCTCAGTGACCTCATCTGTAAAATGGGGATTAAGACTGTGAGTGAGCCTCACATTGGACAACCTTGATTACCTTGTACCCCCCCCACCCCCCAGTGTTTAGAACAGTGCTCGGCATATAGTAAGCACTTAACAAATACCCAACATTATTGTTATTATAACATGGGTTCAATCCAACCTCCACAGAGTGACTGCCCCAGCCTCCCCACCAGTGAGGGAGAGACCGACCTCAGGATACCACAGGGGCATTTCCAGGCCCACAGCCAGAGGCCGGGACCCAGTCAGCTCTCCCCTGAAGCCGGGACTGGCAGGAGAGGCCAAGTTGAGTGGGGGTGTCACATACATACACACACACACTCGATCTCTCTCTCTTTCTCCCCCCTCCCCCCCACCCAACCCCCCTGAGTGGGGACCAGCCAGAGAAGCCAAGCTGAGGGGGGCTAGACCTCTCACACTCTCTCTGTCTCTGTGTCTCTGTATCACCAGTACAGTGAGGGTCCTGAGATCAGCGAGCAAGAGCAGTCTGAGTCCCACTCGCCGAGTTTCCCTCACCCCCTGCACAGGCCTGGCCTGAGGCCCAAGTCCAACCAGCCTCTGTTTGCTTGGTGGGAATTGGGCAAACTGCCACTGGAGCTGGGCCCCAAGTCCAAGTGGGAAAACTTCATCGGCACTTCCGGGATTGGGCTGGAAGGAGAGGGCAGGGGGAGGTGGGCGGCCGGCCACTAGCACGTTTGACCTTGAACTCCGTGCCGTTCAAGCTACGGGGATGGACAGAACCCTTCCCTGGGGAGAGCTGCTTGGTAGGAAAGTCATCCCTACACCCATCATTCCACCACTGACCTCTGCTGAGTGTCTTCATAATCACTGGGTACTTGGTAAAGGATTTACTCTGTGCCAAACACTGTTCTAATCATCACCATCATTACAGGATACAGTAGATACAGGAGAAGCAGCGTGGCCTAGTGGAAAGAACATGGGCCCGAGAGTCAGAGGACCTGGGTGACCTTGGGCAAGTCACTTTACTTGTGTGCCTCAGTTTCCTCAACTGTAAAATAGGGATTCAATCCTATTCCCACCTACTTAAACGGTAAGCGCCATGCAGGATAGGGACAAGGTCCAACCTGATTGAAATGTATCAACCCCAGTGCTAAGACCAGTGTTTGATGCATTCATTCATTCAATTGTATTTGTTGAGCGCTTACTGTGTGCAGAGCACTGTACTAAGCACTTGGGAAGTACAAGTTGGCAACATATAGCGATGGTCCCTACCCAACAGCGGGCTCACAGTCTAGAAGTATAATGGCATTTATTAAGTTCTTACTATTTGCAAAGCACTGTTCTAAGCGCTGGGGAGGTTACAAAGTGAGCAGGTTGTTCCACGGGGGGCTCACAGTTTTATCCCCATTTTACAGATGAGGGAACTGAAGCCCAGATAAGTTAAGTGACTTGCCCAAAGTCACACAGCTAACAAGTGGAGAGCGGGGATTTGAACCCATGACCTCTGACTCCAAAGCCTGTGCTCTTTCCCCTGAGCAACGCTGCTTCTCTATGATGCATAATAAGTGCTTAACAACTACCATAAAAAAAGAGACAGCCCTTATCTCTCAAAGGGCTCAGAGTCTCAGTGGGAAGGAGAACTTGTAAATGAATCCCCTTTTTACAGATGAGTAAACAAGCGCAGAGAAGTGACTTGCCCGAGATCACGCAGCAGGCAAGCAGCAGAGCCAGGATTAGAACCCAGGTCCTCTAACATCACACAGCAGGCAAGCAGCAGAGTCAGGATTAGAACCCAGGTCCTCTAACTCCTGGCCTATCTCTTTCCACTCAACCTCGTGGCTTCTGGTTAGTAAATCCCCGGTGAGGCGGTGGATTTCTGCTCAGAGAAGGAGGCTAGGGCTCTGCCCTTCACCACAATCCCAGCCAGCGGAAAAGAAGAATGAAAACTCACCTAGGCAACGGGCTCTCACCATGCAAATCAAGCTCCAGCTTGCTGGGTGGAAAAATTCATGAAAACTCCAGCCCACGGGCAGTGCCACCTTGGGTCAGAACGCCCTGGTTCGGTTATTTCTGATGTTTTCTGGTGGGTGGTACGGGGGGCTACAGAGTCCTCACTACCGGGGAACAGGTCCAGAAGACAACAGGGTGCAGGCCAGGCAACAGCAGGAACAGGACTGATAGCCCCAGCTGTCTCCTATCCTAGGGATCAGCCCCAGCCTCCCGTGGAGAAAACGCAACCACAACCCAAATAAAGAGGCAAAGGAGGGCGAAACAGCTAATTCAACATGAAGAGCCACTCTCCTGTGAGCATAGAATAATAATCATGGCATTTGTTAAGCGCTTATTATGTGCAAAGCACTATTAAGCGATGTGGGGGGGATACAGGGTGATCAGGTTGTCCCACGTGGGGCTCACAGTCTTCATCCCCATTTTACAGATGAGGTAACTGAGGCACAGAGAAGTGAAGTGACTTGCCCAAAGTCACACAGCTGACAAGTGGCGGAGCTGGGATTAGAACCCATGATCTCTGTCTCCCAGGCTCATGCTCTTTCCACTGAGCCACACTACTTCCCTATGTTTTGGTTTTCTTTCATTCATTCATTCATTCAATCGTATTTATTGAGCGCTTACTGTGCGCAGAGCACTGTACTAAGCGCTTGGGAAGTACAAGTTGGCAACATATAGAGATGGTTTTCTGCATATGTTTTTGTGCTCCATTGCTTCCCCATCCTGTAATTTGTTGTACTGTCTCCACGCTAGACTGTAATCTCCTTGAGGACAGGGATTGTGTCTACTTTCCCAAGCCCTCAGTCCCGTGCTCTGCACACAGAAAGCTTTTCATGAATACCACAAGATTGCAAGAGCCCGGGAGGGCTGACCCCCAGACCTGAGCTGTATCTACTAGGTCTACCACGGGCTCCCGCCGAAGAGGGGTGCAGGGCCACCGGATAGCTGGCTGGCAGGGGCCACCATAGAGCTAAAAGCCAAAAGGCTCTTGTGTACAATTTCACAGGGAAAATGGGGCTTTTCCACAGAGCTGCTGCCCCTTCTCTGTCTCTGCTGGGGACACAGCCCTGAACTGCCCTCAGTCTCGCAAACCATCTCCGCGTGTCCTGCTCTGACCAAGAACCATTGGAACATTTCCTGGCACCGCTTGACCGAGCTCCAGGGTCAGGGCTTTCCCCGACGGGGTGCCGCGGGTTCGCTGCCCGCCTCTCTGCCCTGCCGCCTCACCCTTGCTTCCCAAAGGAATCCTCTTCTGCCTCCCAGAGAGACCAGGAGGCTGCCAGGGGAACATTGGGAAGGTCAATCCGACAAGTGATGGGCACGGGAGGGTGGGTCTGGTGGGCTTGTGGAGGGAGGTCCCCGCCAGCCAACGACGGGTTCATCCTTCTCCGGGAGTCTGTGCCCAGGCCGGGATGCAGCTCTAGGGACGCAAATGATTTTTGGCCACCTGCTTGCAGGATGAGCACGGGCGGAAAGCAGAGCCTTTAGAGGATCCCGATGGAAACCCTCCCCAACAGGTACAGAATCTATCCTCCTTCCCTGCTTGGACCAGAAGGCACCGTGGCCTCTCCATCTGCGCACATCTGCCAGGACTGTGTTTCCGCTCATAAAGCGTGGCTCAGTGGAAAGAGCCCGGGCTTGGGAGTCAGAGGTCATGGGTTCTAATCCTGGCTCCGCCACTTAGCTGGGTGACTTTGGGCGAGTCACTTGGCTTCTCTGGGCCTCAGTTCCCTCATCTGTAAAGTGGGGATAAAGACTGTGAGCCCCCCGTGGGACAACCTTGATTATCTTGCATGCCCCCAGCGCTTAGAACAGGGCTTGGCACATAGTAAGCGCTTAACAAATACCAACATTATTATTATTATAAAATCTGCCAACTCGGCCCTCCCTCACCTGACGGGACAGCCGCGTGACCTATTGGGCCAGAAAGTCAGAGGACCCAGGTTCTAATCCCAGCTCTGCCACTTTCCCGTTAGGTGACCTTGCGCACATCACTTAACTTCTCTGTGTTTCATTCCTTCATTCATTCAATGGTATTTATTGAGCGCTTACTGTGTGCAGAGCACTGTACTAAGCGCTTGGGAAGTACAAGTTGGCAACAAGAAACTGAAAGTTTCGGTTTCCCCAATACTTGTCCTCTCTCCTACTTAAATGGTCAGGCCCATGTGGGACTCGTATTGTGTCTGACCTGATTGTACAGTGTTTGGCACATAGCAAATGCTTAACAAATATTACAATTATAATAATGATAACCAGGATCACTCTGAGAAGAGAGAGAAAGGACCAGGAGAACGTGTGCACTAGGACACAGGGCCAGGATTCATGAAAGTCGAAAGGGCCTGCAGAAAGAGGGAAAGTGTTAGATGAAGGGAAAAGCGTTTTGGATCAGAATTCTGTTCTATTTGTTACCTTTTTAATACATGACTGATCCTTGCAAGTGGTCTATTGAAACCCACCCAGGCCTGTAACTGAGGTGTCTGCCTGCGTTCTGAGCTGGGAAGCCCCAGGGAACTGGAAGCCGTGGGGAGGGGAGGGCAAGTCATTTAACTTCTCTGTGCCTCAGTTACCTCATCTGTATTCATTCATTCAATCATTTATTGAGCGCTTACTGTGTGCAGAGCACTGTACTAAGCGCTTGGGAAGTACAAGTCGGCAACATATAGAGACGGTCCCTACCCAACAACTGGCTCACAGTCTAGAAGGGGGAGACATACAACCTAACAAAACATGTGGACAGGTGTCAAGGTGTCAGAATAAATAGAAATAAAACTAGATGCACATCTGTAAAATGGGGATTAAGACTGTGAGCCCGCCGTGGGACAACCTGATCACCTTGTAACTTCCCCAGCCATAGAACAGTGGTTTGCACATAGTAAGAGCTGAATAAATGTCATTATTATTATTATTATTAAACCACCTGGAAAAGGCCAGGGGGCCCTCTGAGGAAAGTAGGGGGGCCTACTGGAAAGAACACAGGCCTTGTGGGGCCAGGGGACCTGGGTCCTAATCCCAGCTCTGCCACTTGCTTTCTGGGTGATCTTGGGCAAATCACTTAACTTCTCTGGGACTCAGCTTTTTCATCTGTAAAATGGGGATTCAAAAGCTATTCTCCCTTTGCCTCAGACTGTGAACGCAATGTGGAACAGGGACCTGAATATCTTGTGTCTAAAACCTCAGTGTTTAATAGTGTTTGGCACAGAATAAGCACTTACGTACCACAATCATTTCATATAACATCCCCACATTGCCGCTCAATAACCTGAAACCCACCTTAAGCTTTGAGCGGCAGGCAGAACCCCCAAAAGCCTGGCAGCCCTTCTCAGAGAAGGACACATGGGCACCGTGGCACAATTCTGGCATCTTATACTGGTATCAAGGGTCAGGAGTCAAGGCGGTCTCGGCGGATGGGAACTCCCTGATTGTCCTTAGAGATTGAGGTGGGGGTTTGTGTGGATTTTTAGTTTTGGGGCGCGGGGCCCAGGGCCCACACGAGCTCACAACACCATCACTAGGGACAATGAGGGAGGTCCCATCAGTTGAGACCAGAGACCTGAACTCGAACGAGGGACTCATCAGAATCAGGATCACTGCGTGGAAGAGCCAGGACACTTGGCATAGGGACCCAGCCTGCTTCCTGGGCAGAGAAACTGCGAAGCAGCATTCCTGGAAACCCCGCCCCCGACCCCGTGGCGATCCACACGTTGCACAAGGCAATTCCTCTCCAGGAGGAAGCGGGCATCTTTGTTTCCCCGAACCCTGTGCTGCCCCAGAGTTGACCCTCACCTCAGACCTTTCTCTTCCAGATGCTAAGCAAGAATCATCCAGATGGGGTGCAGGTGCTGCAAATTAATACAAAGGTAAAGTAACAATCAGTGGTATTCATTAAGTCGCCTACTGTGTCCAGAGCATTGTACAAAGCATTTGAGAGAGTACCATCAAGAGAGTTGGTAGCCATGCTCCCTGCCCGCAAAGAGTTTTCAATCCAGGCAGGGACCGTTACGGGGTGGTGCAGACAGAAACGTTGGTAACTGAACCGAAGAAGCCCAAGACCCAGCCATCAATCCCGGAGACCATGTGCCCACGTGACTATATGTATATATGTTTGTACATATTCATTACTCTATTTATTTATTTATTTTACTTGTACATATCTATTCTATTTTATTTTATTAATATGTTTGGTTTTGTTCTCTGTCTCCCCCTTCTAGACTGTGAGCCCACTGTTGGGTAGGGACTGTCTCTATATGTTGCCAACTTGTACTTCCCAAGCGCTTAATACAGTGCTCTGCACACAGTAAGCGCTCAATAAATATGATTGATTGATTGATTGACCCCTCTGTCCATTCAAGTCAGGATGCTAGGAGGGGAGCGGAAATTCCTGGGGAGAATGTGCAGGTCAGAACTTGGCCTAGGAAGAGCACTGAGGGAAAAGTGGACGGAGTTCTTGTTCTGGCTCCATCTGCTCTCGGGATAGCAGCGAATACTGCCACTCATTCATTCATTCAATCATATTTATTGAGCGCTTACTGTGTGCAGAGCACTGTCCTAAGCGCTTGGGAAGTACAAGTTGGCAACGTATAGAGACGGTCCCTACCCAACAATGGGCTCACAGTCTAGAAGGGGGAGACAGACAACAAAATATATTAACAAAATAAATAGAATAGTAAATATGTACAGGTAAAATAGAGTAATAAATCTGTAAAAAATATGGAACACTTCACGAATTTGCGTGTCACTCGCCATTAGGCCAGTGATTCTGTGTGCCCAACTTCATCCACAAGCAGAGGGCCCAGCCCCCAAACGGATTGCCTCTGCGGTTCACCCCTCTCCCCTGCCCCAAAGGCCCTCCTTCCCCCTCCTGTCCCACAGCCCAGTCAGCCCTACTTGCAGGGCCCAGACGGTGACCATTCATTCATTCAATCGTATTTATTGAGCGCTTACTGTGTCCAGAGCACTGGACTAAGCGCTTGGGAAGTACAAGTTGGCAACATATAGAGACAGTCCCTACCCAACAGTGGGCTCACAGTCTAAAAGACAAAACACAGTAATAGTAAATATGTAGAAGACCACAGTAAGTCTTCCCAGCTGGTGGCATTGACCTCTTTGTATGCAAGTGCCTATGTCTGTGCACACATATGCATTTGTCTGTGCCTGTATCTGTCTGTATGCCTGTGCCTGCAGTTGTATAATAAATAAAAATAATGATAGTATTTGTTAAGCGCATACTATGTGCCAAGCACTGTTTTAAGCACTGGAGTAGATATGAGGTAATCAGGTTGTCCACGTGGGGCTCACAGTCTTAATCCCCATTTTCCAGATGACATAACTGAGGCAGAGGGAAGTGAAGTGGCTTGCCCAAGGTCACACAGCAGACAAGTGGCGGAGGCAGGATTAAAACTCACATCTTCCGACTCCCAAGCCTGTGGTCTGTGGGCCTGTGCCTATGTGGGGATGTCTGAATGCACATTTGGCTTTGCATGGATCTGTGCGTCCCTGGGTCTAGGGACACATTTGTGTGTTCAAGTGTGTGTCTGCCCACACACATATGGGTGTTTGTCCTGGGGGGAGGGGTGGCCAGTTTGGACCAAATTTAAGTTTCCAAGCAGACTGGCCAGTGCTGACATCCCAGCTAGCAAATTTTCCAAACATGTGCGCTCAGTGCAAGAGCCAGAGAATGCTATTGGAGTCACTACCAGGGGTTCAGCATATAGGAGAGCCAGGGCACTGTGCTAGGTGCTCCATGGGGGTGGTACAGCAAAGTAATTTAGAGCCTCCCTGCCACTCCTCCCTAGGCCTGGGGCGCTCAGGCTGGTGTCAGAGATGGGGGAGGTGGGGCACGCGATGCACAGAGGACGATAAAAATCTTTCAAACCCAGTGCAAACAGGTCCCAATTCCTACGGGAAAATCCCAGCAAGAAACCCCCCTGGGTGAGCACTGCTCAGACAGAGCTTTGCCTGGGGCCTTGCCCCCTGCCAAAGGGGAGAGGCTCGATTAAGATCCAGCAGCGGGGGCTGGATGGGAGCTGGGGAGAGGCAGGATGGAGCTGGTCAGTGGTCAGGCGGTTACCTCGTATCCTTGCAGTTACCTGCTGGACCCGGTGCAAGCACCATCGCCCGCCTACGTGGCCGAGCTGACCAGCCGGGGCCCCGCAGAGTGCGTCGTGCCAAACCCCAAGGCCCCGCAGTCCGGAGGAGCCCAAGGACGCCGAAGCGAGCGCTACATCGAGGAGCCGGCGAACACTGACATCCGGAAGGGAGAGCCCTCCCCGCCGGGAGAGGTGCAGTTGTCTTGGGTGCCTCTTGCCCCAGGAGATGCCACCTGCACCGAGGACTGGATTGAGGAGGCCACTAATGGCATCGGCCCTTGCCTGGGAGGACTCCACCGGAGGGACCCCTGTCACAGCCCCGCTGGGTCCCCTGCAACCAGGGACAGCCCCACGGTGGGCCAGGGTCAGCCCAGAGCGAACTTTGAAGGGTACAGAGGGCCCCGAGTCCACAGCAGTGCCCAAAGCCCCCAGCTGGGCACACCCCAAACCAGGGCAGAGGACATTTTGGGCCACGATCCTGGGCCACTCCCAGCCACGGGCCCCCCTGGCGCTTCACCCGGCCGGCCCCACCCCCCGTCAGGGCCGGAGACCCTCCCCATGGATGGGGATCACGTCTCTGGTCGGCCCAGCGCCACGAACCGGAGGCAGAACTCACCAGGGGAGGCTGTTGGAGCCGAGGTCGTGATGCTCTCACTAAGCACAGAGGGGCCCGGCTGGGACCACTGGGGGGGCAGAGGCCAATGGCAGCGAGCAGGGATGGGGGAGGAGGAGGAGGATGTGGCCGTGGCAGAAGCCCTGGCGGCACTGGAGGCTGCTACGGCGGGCGAAGAAGTGGAAGTGGACGAAGAGTAGATTGCTCCGAACCGGACCTCGACCTGGATCCCGGCCTGCCTTTCCCTCCCAAGGCAAGGCCGCATCTTTTGGGCCACAGTGAGCCCGGTGGGGGCAGGGCTGGGCACAGGCCCCAGTACACCCTGGGACAAATACGCCCAATCCGACATTAGAGGGCTGCCCCCGCCCCATGTGCGGAGAAGTATCACTCTAGGATTTTTAGCAAACAAGTACTGGAGAGAAGTGGGACCAGTGTTTTCCCACCGTGCCCACACTGACCGGACCCTGCAGCCAGCCCGCTGACACACTCACACTCACCCTCGACCCCGTGAGAGGGGCTGTATTGACCCGCTCCCGGGATGGGGAGGGGATTCCGAATCCGCTCTCCCCACGCCTATTTCAACAATTTTGAATTTCAACAATTCCAACGATTTGTTTGTTGAATTTCAACAATTCAACAACGTTTCCCCCACCCCGGGGAGTTAGCTCCAGTCAGCATCTACCGAATGGCATTAGCCCAACCCCGAGACCCCTTGCCCTAATGGTTTTTCCACTAGCCAAGGGAGGGGCCGGGTGGCTGTTCAGGATGAAGCTGACGTCCTCCGGTGTCCCCAGCTTTGAGGGTGCCAGAGGTCCTGTCCATCCCAAATCACCACCCTGACCCTCACCCCGCTGTTTCAACCAACCACGCAACTAAGCTACAAAATTTCGAATATATGGTTTCTTTTTTCTCCTTACCTCAAAAGGGAAGTAATTTGGGTCACTCCAGACTGTAAGGTCCTTGTAGGCAGAGAACATATCTACCAACTCTTTTATATTATACTTTCCCAAATGCTTAATACAGTGCTCTGCACACAGAAAGGACTCAATAAATACCAATGATTGTCTGATTGATCAACTGGCCCAGCTAGCACACCCACTAAGCTCACTACTAATCGCTCTGTGACCTTACAGAAGACACTATTAAATCGGATTCCGGGAATAACTGAGTGCCAAATCTGGGACGGGAAGTCAGAGCGTAGTGCCACAACCGGTCTGATATCTGGACAGTGATCTTTGGAAGACTGAAAAAAGTTACCCTGCTGACAGAAATCTGTGCAAAGAGCAATAAACAGTGGAATGCCCCTTTCACACCTCTGTAAAAGTGGTGATATCAGACTCACTAAATCCCCTAATCCCAGGATTTAAACTCTTCTAGGGACTGGGAAAACTGTGATATGTATGAGCGATGTAGGCCGAAACTCCTTAGACCACATCCCAATTTATTCTATTCATTCTTTCCAAACCACCAGCTCCCTGTACCTACAGTGACGGTATAGTTACAGCTATAACTCTGTAAGCAGAACTTGCCTGAGTGCTTTTTAGTGGGACACGGTGAGCCCCAAGAGGGACAGAGACCATGCTTAATTCCCAGCACTTAGAACAGTGTTCTGCATACAGTAAATGCTTAATAATATTAGTACTACTAATAAAAATGGTGGTATTTATTAAGCACTTACTTTGTGCCAATCACTACGGGCACATTCCCTGTTTCACATTAGACTCTAGGTCTAAGAGGGAGGGAAGACAGGTATTGAATCCCCATTTTACAGAGGAGGAAACTGAGGCCCAAAGGAGTTAGCTGACTTTCCCAAAGTCAGCCAACAGGCAAGTGGCCGAACCCAGGTCTCCACACTCCCAGGCCGGTGCTCTTTCCCACAGGGCCAGCTGGTCCAGAGAGTAGCTATCCCTGGGCCTCAGCTCCAATTCCAATGGGAAGAATAAACAGCGTAACTGCCTGATCGCTCCAAGGATGCTTGGAGGAAGGAGAGATGGTTAGAGGATTTGGGAGTCCAACAGGCAGTGAGCTCTCCCTCAAAGCACCTAGCTACATGCCCTGGTTACTTTGCTACCACAGACCTCAGGGCTCGAGCTGCAGAAAGCCTTCCAAAGGACTCTGAGACACAGGGTGGAGGCAGGCATCTGTCAGCCCTGCTCCGTGGCCACCTCGGACCCCAGACTTCCTGAACCGACCCCATATCTGGGGACAAAACAACCCATTTGGAATTGGGGAAGTATGGGTTCAGCCTCTCCCCTGGGATCCTGCTGAGGAAGGTGGGGGGAGGGGGGAAAAGCAGTACCCCTGACGAGAATAATTGCTTCCAGGACTTGGGAATGACATTCCCACTTAGATTCCCTTCTCCCAGCCCCCCTGTCCTTGCTGGTCTCCACATCCTTATTTGAGAGCCCAAAGAGGCAGGGGCTCTGCAAGCTGGAAGCAGAAATAAAGGCTGGGAGCAAAGGGGTCTTTCTGCTAGGTCTCCATCCCTCGCCCCCTTTTCCCTATACCGCCTCCTGGTAGCTTGGAGTTCTGCTGTTCTCAGGAGCAGAGGATCACACTTCCAAAGAGGGAAGGGTTAACAAGAGGAGCCCACCAGGCAACAGCCCTGGCAGGAGGCTGGATGCAGGCAGTCACAGAACAAGTGGGAAATCATAATACTTTCCTTGGTTTGAAGGTCATTTGTGCCCTGGACAGAAACAACGTGGGGAGGGAAGTGCCTCTAATTTATGGTTTGGAACAAATTTATCCCTGTGGAAATGTGAAATTAAATATTCATCGCTGCACAATGCAGCTTGCTGCTGGTCTGGGGCGGTGATTGCCTCCAAAAACCCAGGAAATCTGGAAGGATCCTAGCCCATCTGGGGATGACCCCTCACTCTCTCCTCCCCGCTGACTGTCCACTTGCTCCAAAACATACATCAGACTGGCCACCCTGTACCT
Source organism: Tachyglossus aculeatus (assembly GCF_015852505.1). Lineage (NCBI taxonomy): Eukaryota > Metazoa > Chordata > Mammalia > Monotremata > Tachyglossidae > Tachyglossus > Tachyglossus aculeatus. The sequence continues at coordinate 16,674,997 of NC_052075.1, forward strand.
GAGCTTCACCTGCACGCACTGCCCACCCATTATACCCACACCCGACGACTGTCCACTCATCACACATACACCCAATATTCACCCATTGACTGTCCACCCATTTCACACAGTACCCACACCCAATCCTCACCCCCAGACTGCCCACCTGCTCCAACCAGCACCCACTGACTGCTCACCCACTCCAACCTGCAAGGCTCTGATTGGAATAATAATAATACTTAATAATTATGGCATTTATTAAGCACTGACTATGTGCCAGGCACTGTACTACTAATACTAATAATGATGGTAGTTGTTAAGTGCTCACCATTTGCAAAGCACTGTTCTAAGCTCTGGGGAGGTTACAAGGCGATCAGGTTGTCCCACGGGGGGCTCACAGTTTTAATCCCCATTTTATAGATGAGGTAACTGAGGCACAGAGAAGTTAAGTGACTTGCCCAAAGTCACACAGCTGACAGTTGGCGGAGCCGGAATTTGAACCTAGGACCTCTGACTCCAAAGCCCGTGCTCTATCCACTGAGCCACGCTGCAGCAAATCGAGTTGGACACAGTCCCTGTCACACACAGGGCCCACAGTCTTCACCCCCATTTTACTTTCCAAGTGCTTAGTACAGTGCTCTGCACACAGAGCTCAGTAAATACAATTGAATGAATTTTACAGATGAGGTAACTGAGGCAGAGAGAAGTAAAGTGGCTTGCCCAAAGCCACACAGCAGACAAGTGGCAGAGCAGGGATTAGAACCCTTGACCTTCTGGGATTCGGTGATGGGTAAAATGTGGGATCACGGCGGGGTGACCTCGGGGCACAGCATTGTCCAGTAGAGCACTATGGAGGGGGCAGGGGAGGGACAATCAAGTCCCCAGCCCAGGAGTGGACAAACAAAAATGTCCCAGATCCAGTATGGAAAGACTGGAACAAGAGCCCCAGGTTCCCTGACCTGCCTAGACTCTCATAGGTAAGCGGGACACCCGAGGTCCCACGAAGGGCGGCTTGGGGGTGACCGCCTTTTGAGGGACAGATAAGGGGCAGAGAATTGGTGTAACTGACACAAGCCCCGCCAACCCTTTAGGGAGACCGAGGGAGAGGAAATGGAAAGGAACAAAGGAACTCCGCTTCCATTTTGACTTGTTAATCAGCCACAACTTAGAATGTAGAACTTCGTGGGAAACAGACTGTTCAGCCAGACTTTTCTTTCCTCGGAACCCTCATTCCACTGAGTCAATGCCCAGATCCCCAGAGACATCACTCAGATCTCCAGAGACACCGCCCGACCACAGACACACTACCCGGACGCCCAGAGACACCACCCAGGATCCAGAGATAACAGCCGGACTGCAGAAAGACAGCCAGGACCCCGAGACACTGCGTAGACCACACAGACCCCTGCGACACAGAGCAAACCCCACAGACAATGTCTGGACCACAGAAACACCACCTAGAGTACACCACCCGGACCCCCCCAGAGACAACGTCCAACCCCACCAGAAACACCTCTGTGCTCATGGTTCGAAGAGCCGGATGCTGGTTGCTCATTCTCGCCTGTCCCGCCGTCGACCCCTGGCCCACATCCTACCTCTGGCCTGGAATGCTCTCCATCCTCACACCTGCCAAACTAGCTCTCTTCCCCCCTTCAAAGCCCTACTGAGAGCTCACCCCCTCCAGGAGGCCTTCCCAGACTGAGCCCCCCTTTTCCTCTGCTCCTCTTCCCCTCCCCATCACCCCTACTCCCTCCCTCTGCTCTACCCCCCTCCCCAACCCACAGCACTTTTGTATAGTTGTGCATATTTATTATTCTATTTATTTTATTAATGATGAACATATATCTATAATTCTGTTTATCTATTTTGATCATCATCATCATCATCAATCGTATTTATTGAGCGCTTACTGTGTGCAGAGCACTGTACTAAGCACTTGGGAAGTACAAATTGGCAACATATAGAGACAGTCCCTGCCCAACAGTGGGCTCACAGTCTAAAAGGGGGAGACAGAGAACAAAACCAGACATACTAACAAAATAAAATAAATAGAATGCCTGTCTACTTGTTTTGTTGACTGTCACCCCCTTCAAGACCGTGAGCCCACTGTTGGGTAGGGATTGTCTCTATCTATTGCCAAACTGTACTTTCCAAGCGCTTAATACAGTGCTCTGCACACAGCGCTCAATAAATACGACTGAATGAATGAATGAATCCGGGTCTTTCTTCCTGCTTAAGGGTGGAACATCCAACCTCCCTAACTTTCCCTTCTTCATCCATAAAACTTTTCCCCCTAATGAAAGATCATCGAAAATTCATTCATTCATTCAATCGTATTTATTGAGCGCTTACTGTGTGCAGAGCACTGGACTAAGCCCTTGGGAAGTACAAGTTGGCAACATATAGAGACGGTCCCTACCCAACAGTGGGCTCACAGTCTAGAAGGGGGAGACAGACAACAAAATAAAACATGTGGACAGGTGTCAAGTCGTCAGAACAAATAGAATTAAAGCTAAATGCACATTATTAACAAAATAAATAGAATAGTAAATATGTACAAGTAAAATAGAGTAATAAATCTGTGCAAACATATATACAGGTGCTGTAAGGAGGGGAAGGAGGTAGGGCGGGGGGGATGGGGAGGAGGAGAGGGAAAAGGGGAGCAAAGGAAAGGGGAGGAGAAAAAGGGGAGGAAAGGAAAAAGGAGAGGAAAAAGGAGGAGAGGAAAAAGACCCATTGTCTTTGAACCTATCCAAAGCCTTCTAGCCTCCCTTTCTCTCTTGTGCTTATCCATAAGAAGACTTGGGTTCTAATCCAGCTTTGGTCACCACCCTGCTGAGTGACATCAGGCCCACTTGGGCCTCAGTTTACTCACCTATATAATAGGGATAATAATACTTTCCCTTCCCTATCTCACAGTGATGTTGTGAGGTTAACTAAAGGGGAGGCGCTAATTGAATTCAAGATATTATTATGAATCTATCCAAACCCAGGAAAACTGAAAATTCATTCTCGAACAGCTTGAGGCTTAAAGTAAAAATCAAGTAACATAAGTTTTTAAAAAAAGCCACACATCACCAAAGGAATTTAATTATCTATTTTAGCTTTGCTTTGGTAGTACAAAAGTCTTCAAGTACAAACCACAAAGTTAAAAATATATCTGACAAGCAAAATAAGAAAAATCACCTTTACCAATTTGACACCTGATGGGATCTGACTCACTTCTATCCAGCGATCAGATTATAGTGTTATTTCATGATAGGCTTTATGAGGGTTTCCAATCCCTCCGGGCAGGCAGAAACTCCTGAGTTGTTGTAAACTGTAGTTTTGAGCACAGTGAAAAATGTCTGCTGGCCCAATGCTACAGACCAATAAAATTCCTCCTGCCAAAGGAACAGGTGCTTCCCTTCGGGCATATTTAAAATGCGGCAGGCTGGGTAAATACAGATCTTAAATTGAGTGTAAAAAATGGCTTTAATATTTAAATGAACCTCAAAATATTTCAGACCCTCCTGCCCCACTTAGGACCGAAAAAAGCACTCCATCCAGAATAAACTATGGGTATTAAAGTCGTTAGATGTTGAACAGCTTATACTTACCCCTCTGGGAACCAAGGGCGTGATATTTTAAAAAGCATTAAGAAAACACCTGCTGCTTGTGGGTTTAACAAAACAAAGACTTTTCAATCTAGGCCTTGTTTTGAAGGAACTATCAAAGACTCCCCCCAACCCCAAAAGATATTTACAATGAGCAAACAAAAATACTCCTTGAATCCCAGATCCCTGGAATTCTGGGAAGTTTATTTCCTGCCCATTGGCAGGTACATATGTACACACCCACCCATACACGCACACACACACACACACACACCCTGTAGGATTTCTTATGAGGAACAATTTAAGAAGAGACCACATTGTGTCTTCCAACCCTGCCCCACCGCTTCCAGGGGCAGAAAGATCTCAATTTTGCAGGGTCTTGAGGACAATAATCGTATCTGCAGGACACCCGAAGTGGAATAGCCCTTGGATGGGTTGGGGGTGGCCTTGCTTGCGATCTTTCTTTCTCAGAAACAAGGATGGTGTCATCCCTGCAGGAGTCACATACAACGCTGCCGTGGGAGTTGCTGAGTCCAGGAGCCCAAAAAGCTAAAGCAGCTACAACATCATCCACAGTCTCAGTCCCCAGACAGGCCAAGCAGGCCGAGCCGACCCTCCCCCAACTGTTGAGTTGGCTGTTCTTGGTTAACTCTATGCGACTTGCCCCTCTCCCAAGCATCAGCCTACCGAAAAGGAATTCCCTCACTCCCCTAGAGTCCTCTTCCCAACACATCCATGCTATGTGGCTGAAAACTGACACAGTTCACTGGGGTGACCATCTTAGAGAGCGAAACCTTCATTCCAGCCTTGTTCTGGCTAAACACTCTTGGATGTCCCAATTTTACCACCCTTGCCCCACTTTTGGTTCCTTCAGGTAGCTGCCTTGGGAATGGCTACAAAAATCACCCGTAGTCCCCTTCCCAATGCTGCTTCCCGGGCCTATCCTGTCTGGGAAGGACAAGGCTTCTTGGATGGCAGGATGGGAGGGAAGTAATGTGACTGGCCCAACTCTGCCCCATCAGAGCAGGTGGTCTCAGGAGAGGGGGCAGGAGCTTGGGGCAGGTCTTTGTGGTCACGTGTAGTCACATGGAGAAATTCTGGGCCATGCTCTCCAGAAGCGGAAAGGCTGTCTCTTCCTAAGGGCTCTCACACGCCTATGGGGCAGATGCCCACTGTGGGCTAAGACCTTGCGGGGCCCAAGACTATACTGCACAAGTCCAAAGGCCAGGAGGGGATGCCAGTTTCCCCCTACCTAGCCCAGGGGACACTTCTTGCTGTGGTTGGGGTCTGGCACCCAAATGCTCTCTGGGACTAATTTCTAGACAACGCTGAGGGTAGGTGACATCCTGAATCCTGACCACAGGAGAAAGTCTGCAAGGAGAAAAATGGGCACTGGCAGGATGAAACGCCCCATCTTCTATGACCGAACCACATGGTTAAGACAATAGGCTAAGGAGCTGCTGACATCACTGAATGGTATCATTCTACACTAGCTTGAAAGTAGGGGATCATTACCAAAGACAGCCAAGAGGGATGGGTGGACAAGGCAGATGGACACCCACCCACCCACCGACACACACACACTCACTCACACAAACACACACACAAGCAAATGGTGAAACTGCACTTTTTTTCCATCGCGTATATTGCCACCATTGTGTAACTCGCGTACCTTCGCCAGGATGGAGATGACATTGGGTCAAGTGTGCCTGACCTTGGTTTTTCCTAAAAACGAGAAGCTTTCCACCGCTGGGCATTGGTCCAGAAAAGCCTCAGGGCTCACAAACCATCCTGCCACCATCAGACACACACTCCGTCCTTGACCTTTCTCCAGAAGAAACTCCCCTCCTAAAAAGAGTATCCAAGATGTATGAAAATATCCCAGAGTTATTTGCACTGCAGGATTGCCGATCTCCCGGTTTTCAGTCTCTCCAACTTCTCCAAACAAGGAGTCCTCCTGAAAGAAAAACACAAGATATTGCTGACTCTTGACCCATTTTTTTAATGGTATTTTGCTGTTAAGTACCTACTATGTGCCAGCCACTGTACTGAGCACTGGGGTAGACACAGCTTGAGGTTTATCCACAAGGCCATGCTGCTTCTATTTACTAATGACATTTCCATCAGGCCACTATTTAGACTTAACGCTGAGCATTTTTTAAAGAAAAGTCACTTGGCGGTATTCCATATAACCCAAAGCTGCCTGACCCAAGGTCTTATTCATTCATTCATTCATTCAATCGTATTTATTGAGCGCTTACTGTGTGCAGAGCACTGTACTAAGCGCTTGGGAAGTACCATGGCTTCTAAACAATCTTGGGGAAGCCAAAGTGGCGGGCCACATTGGCTTGTTATCGGAAGGCTACATATGGATATGAGTGGAAGTTGGTATCAAACAATGGTATTTATTGAATATTTACTATGTGCAGAGCACTGTAGTAAACGCTTGGGAGAGTTCAATAATAACAGAGTTGGTAGACATGTTCCCTGCCCACAACGAGCTTACAGTATATAGGGAGAGTAGTAGAAGTAATAGCAATAGTACTGTGGAGGGGAAAACTACACCTAGAAAATTCCTTTGAATGAGAATACTCACGAGAAGACTAACGCAATGAGGTAACAATGTATTAGTCTTTACCAATGAAGTGAAAATTACAGCCCTGAATAATTTCAAAAGAAATGAGTACTAGTAGGTGCTCTGCAATTTGCCATACCACTTTGGTGAAACATCTAATTTGTTCCTTATCATCCTTGCAGAAAAAGAAACTTTTAATCCTGTGGGGACATTTTGATCATCATCAGCATAGTTTTCCAAATTAATCACTTTTGATTCTGAATTTCAAATTGCTTTAAATACCTAAATTCAAATGTCAGCGAGTTCATGGGTCTGATCTGATTACCTTGTGATCTAACACAGGCCTTAACTGGGCATAGACTACGTGTTGTAGGAATTCCATAATTCTTGTGGGCAGGGGACATGTCTACCAATTGCATTATATTGTTATATCATACTCTCTCGAGCGATTAGCAGTGTTCTGCACCCAGTAAGCATTCAATAAATACGATTGATTGATTTAAGGTATTTATTGACAACTACTTTATGTTGAATGCTTACTGTGTGCACTTGGGAGAGTATGATCTCTATTCTCATGGAGTTTACAATTTCTTGTGTGTGTGCGCCTCTAGAACTACCAGTTCATTCAATTCATTCAATCATATTTATTGAGTGCTTACTGTGTGCAGAGCACTGTACTAAGTGCTTGGGAAGTACAAATCGGCAACATATAGAGATGGTCCCAATGCTTTCCCCATCTAAGTGTTGTGACAAATATACTTCTGGGCCATCACTTGATGTTATCATATTATGCTTTGAATTATTGGCTTTCAGAATCACACTAAATCTCGATTCCCTCGTCTCCTAGCACATTGCAGGGGAGCATTTACTTTAAGTGATAAATATTTTAGTGTCTTCATACCTACCTGATGTAGAAACAAAGGTGACAATGACATATTTTCCCAGTGGTACTTGCAACATCCTCAAATAGAGACAAATCTATTTTACTACTGAATGCTCTGTAATAATTATTTGCCAAACTAGAGCACAGAGCAGCAGTAAAGGGAAATGTCTGGTAAAACCCCTCAAAACTAGGTGTGTTGAATCCAAGAGAATTCATTAGTAGTGTGTTTCCTATTATAAAAAGTGATATCATTAAAAAAATATAAACTTTATCTCACTCTGTGAAAGTATTACCTGGAATTTAGAGGGTGCTCCAATTACAACCAAGAAAAGTAAAGACCTACGTTGTTTGCAGATGATCCTACCGATGGTGAGATTTTTCAGGGTGTGCAGCTGAAAAAGCCAACATCTGAATGGCAGTCCCTCACACATCCCGTTGTTGGGTAGGGAACATCCCTATATGTTGCCGACTAGTACTTCCCAAGCGCTTAGTACAGTGCTCTGCACACAGTAAGCGCTCAATAAATACGATTGAATGAATGAATGAATGAATGTGTGAAAACTCTACAGGTTGTTGCGCTATTACACATTTTATCAGCTGTACATAAAAGTTTTTGTCATTCTTCCTTAAGTCTAAGGCTCAAACGTTAGATTTTTACCCATTTTTGTGGACGGACTGGTTGAACATGTAAGTTGAGTGGTTCTAAATTTCTTGAGATTTTTTTCCCTTATGCAGGGGATGGAGACCTCCCTCAGAGACTCCTTTTAACGTGTCCCCCGAACCTCAGGTCTTGCTCTCCTCCCCATCAATCAAGCAGATGACCTGGATTTTGGCTTTAAAAGCTTTTAGTCTGCTGTAGAGAAGCAGCGTGGCTCAGTGGAAAGAGCACGGGCTTTGGAGTCAGAGGTCATGGGTTCAAATCCAGACTCCACCAATTGTCAGCTGTGTGACTTCGGGCAAGTCACTTAACTTCTCTGTGCCTCAGTTCCCTCATCTGTAAAATGGGGATTAAGACTGTGAGCCCCACGAGGGACAATCTGATCACCTTGTAACCTCCCCAGCGCTTAGAACAGTGCTTTGTACATAATAAGCACTTAATAAATGCCATTATTATTATTATCATTATTTAGTTGAACAAGGATAATAAAAAACATCAAAGCAGAAAAAAATTCTTAACAGGCAAAACTAAAATCACATCAGAATCACTTATTCCTAGAAATCCATGGTCCCTTACTACTCAATGGGGTTTCTCCTCCTACTTTTTCCAGAGGATACTGGTCCATTCTATCTGCATATTGTAGATCTTGAAACCACATTCTGTACTTTGCATCCTTCAACAAGGAGGAAAAGTGGTTTCAAGATCTTTCAACAGCTTCAAGATCTCCTCTCTCTGTCTTTCCTTTTATACCTCAATTAGTTCTTTCTAATTATCTAGGTGGGGTTCAATAAATTAATAATTAATATGCCTTACCAAATTGCTGAGAGATTTTGGGGAGGCTTTGAACGAACTTTATTCTCCTGAGAAGCAGTCCCTCCCCTCTTCTAACACTCGCCTTCCTAATTTCATTTGCCCTGGGAAATTTAAACTGAATCGCCAAACCTCTTTTTTTGTAATTTAGATGATGGGGCATTTTAATAATAATAATAAATAATGATGGCATTTATTAAGCACTTACTATGTGCAAAGCACTGTTCTAAGCGCTGGGGAGGATACAAGGTGATCAGATTGTCCCACGTGGGGCTCACAGTCTTCATCACCATTTTACAGGTGAGGTAACTGAGGCATAGAGATGTTAAGTGACTTGCCCAAAGTCACATAGCTGACAATTGGAGGAGCCAGGATTAGAACCCATGACCTCTGACTCCCAAGCCCGTGCTCTTTCCATTGAGCCACACTGCTTCTCTACATTTTCTACATTCTCTAATTTTACATTCCAGGACCACGTACTCAATAGTGCCGTCTGCTACTGTGTGTTGGGTATGGTTCACATATTATGCCGATGAAACTAACTGCTTCGGGACCTGGAATAGCCTTCTGTAGGTTATCTAGATCTCAAAGACATTTAGAAAATTGAATTGAAATGAGGTCAACGGATTATAGACTTTCCTTTTGGTATGAGCTGGATGCTACACTGTCTTTGTAGTGACGAAGTTGGCTTCTTCTTCTTTGTTTTCTATATCTGTATTTCAACGTATGTCAGTCTATCTGTCCATGCATCCGTCTGTCCATCCATCTGTCCTAATGTCCGTCCATCTGTCCATCCGTCTTAATGTCCGTCCATCCGTCCGTCTGTCCGTCTGTCCTAATGTCCATCCGCCCGTCTGTCTGTCCATCCATCTTAATGCCCATCCATCTGTCCTAAGGTCCGTCTGTCCTAATGTCCATCCGTCCGGGTGTCCATCTGTCTGTCCGTCCGGGAAGAGCAAAGGGATGCTGTGTGATCTTGGGCAGATCACTGCACTTCTCTGTGCCTCAGTCGCCTCATCTGTGGAGTGGGGATTGAGACTGTGAGCCCCACATGGGACAGGGACTTTGTCCAACTCGATTTGCTTGTATCTACCCTAGCGCTTGGGACAGTGCCTGGGACATGGTAAGCACTTAACAAATACCATCATTACCATTATTATTATAAATAAAATTACAGATACGTACACAGTAATCATAATAAAAATGATTATAATCACAACAACATCCATAATAACCACAAGAACACTTCAAGTGATTACCACTGCCACCTCACCTCACCCCCTCCTCCCTCACCTCCCTCCTCTCCTTCTCCAACCCGCACCCTCTGCTCCTCTGCCGCCGCTAACCTCCTCACTGGGCCTCGTTCTCGCCTGTTCCGCGTCCTCCTCACATCTGCCAAACGAGCTCTCTTCCCCCCTTTAAAGCCCAACTGAGAGCTCACCTCCTCCAGGAGGCCTTCTCAGACTAAGCCCCCCTTTTCCTCTGCTCCTCCTTCCCTCCCTATCGCCCCTACTCCCTCCCTCTGTCCTACCTCCTTCCCCTCCCCACAGCGCTTGTGTATATATGTACATTTCTATAATTCTATTTATTTATATTAATACCTGTTTTACTTGTTCTGATGTGAATAGATATCTCTAATTCTATCTATTTATATTAATACTAATCATGCCTGTTAACTTGTTTTGATATCTGTCACCCCCCTTCTAGACTGTGAGCCCATTGTGGGCAGGGACTGTCTCTCTTTGGTGCTGAATTGAACTTTCCAGGTGCTTAGTCCAGTGCTCTGCATAAAGTAAGAGCTCAATAAATACGATAGAATGAATGAATGAATCAAGGAGGGGGAGAGAGACATCGATACAAATAAATAAAACCGTTGTCGGGTAGGGATTGTCTCTGTTGCCTAATCGTACTTTCCAAGTGCTTAGTACAGTGCTCTGCACACAGTAAGCGCTTACTAAGTGCTTACTGGTTGTAGGTCACTGGGAAAAATGTACAGATCCATTCCTAGCTTAGAGTCTGATCCCACCTCCCACAAACATGCGACTCACAGGAAGTTCTCCCTGATTTTTAGGGGATCCTAGCGGGTTGCCCACTCCAGGCATTGTTTCCCAGGACGGATGTCCGCCGGAAAATTCTGGTGACGCGATAACTAAGTCGAAACCGCTGGTAAATCTGGCACTGAGCCAAGCCTCCTGGACAGGGGCCGGGTTGCTCCCCCCTCCACTAGTGTGCTCATGCTCAGCGGCAGACTCTGTCTTAATGTGGGCCAGTGCCTGCTCGAGGCCCAAATTCAAGCCGACGGCTCCCGGGCGAGTTGGCATGGCTCCGTGAGGCCTGAGGCCATAGCTGCCCAGCACACCTGCTTCCCCCGCTCATTTGGGCAGACAGGCCCTCGGCGGCCCCTCCGACACCCCGGGATGCAGGCTGAGCCGGAGCTACTCCCCCCACAATGCCACTAATGCTGCCTCGGTGTGAAATCCCTCGCCCTACGCAATGCCCAGCCTTACCTGAATGGTAAACAGTTAAAGCACCACCACCTTTCCCTGCTTCAGTCCCGCACCTCAATCAGTCAACCATCAAAAACATTTGCTGAGCGGCTACTCTGGGCAGCGTACTGTACTACATGTTTGGAATCAATCAACCAATCGTATTTATTGAGCGCTTACTGTGCGCAGAACACTGTACTAAGCGCTTGGGAAGTACAAGTTGGCAACATATAGAGACAGTCCCTACCCAACAGTGGGCTCACAGTCTAAAAGGGGGAGACGGAGAACAAAACCAAGCATACTAACAAAATAAAATAAATAGAATAGATATGTACAAGTAAAATAAATAAATAGAGTAATAAATACGTACAAACATATATACATATATACAGGTGCTGTGGGGAAGGGAAGGCGGTAAGATGGGGGGGATGGAGAGGGGGACAAGGGGGAGAGGAAGGAAGGGGAAGAGTACAACAGGGTGAGTAGACAAGATCCCTGCCCTCAAGGAGCTTACCAACCAGGGGAGGACGCAGACTTAAGTCAACTACAGAGAAAGAAGCAGCGTAGCTTAGTGGAAAGAGCACAGGCTTGAGAGTCAGAGGATCTGGGTTCTAAACCCAGCTCATTCACTTGTCTTAGAACAGCCCTTGGCACATAATAAATGCTTAACAAATACCATTATTATTATTGTCTGCGGTGTAACACAGGGCAAGCCACTTCACTTCTCTGTGCCTCAGTTCCTGCTTCTGAAAAATAGGGAGTAAGACTGAACCCTATGTGGGACAGGGACTGTGTCCAACCTGATAATCTTGTGTTTACCCCAACACTTACTACAGTGCCAGGCACATAATATGTACTTAACAAGTACCATTGGAATAAAAAAAAGAAGAGGAAGAAACAGATGTAAAGATGCATACATAAGTGCTGAGAAGAAGAAGGATGAGGTGACCATCATTCTCGTAAGGATCGATTTTCTTACTGGACAAAGCTGAGATGTGAACAGGAGCAGGCCTTGTGGCTGGGATGAGGGCACGTAGGAAGCAGTATGGCCCAGTGGAACAAGCACGGGTCTGGGAATCCCTGAAACTGGGCTATAATCCCCTCTCTGCCAATTGCTTGCAGTGTGACCTTGGGGAAGTCAATTTTCTGTGCCTCGGTTCCCTCAACTGTAAAATGGGAATTCAATACTACTCTCCCTCCTACTTAGACTGTGAGCCTCATGTTGGACAGGGACTGTGTCCAATCTAACCTGCATGTATCCCAACACTTAGAACAATGCTTGACGCGTAGTAAGTGCTTAGCAAACACGTATTTTTTTTTAAAAAAAAAGGGGTTACAGAGGTGCAGGGTCGATTTGACGGTGATCCGGTTCAGTTCTGTCCTCTCAGGGTCGCACCTGGAGAGTTTCTGACACTCTACCAGTCTCGACTACAGGAGGAAGAGTCAAGCGGAGGCATACCCATTCCATTCCTACCTCGGGCAGTGGCTAGTGAGTGGAAGGCAACCTGCTACAAGTCAAAACTCCCTTGTGCTGGGCCGCAGCGGCTTGGGAGGAGACAAGTTGACTGCACAGAAGGAGGCAACGGTAAACCACTTCTGTATTTTTTACCAAGAAAATTCTATGGATCCACTACCGGAATGACTGCAGGTGGAGTTGGGGCGTTCCGGGAGAGATGTGTCCATGGTGTCGCTATGGGTCGGAGACGACTCGCCAGCGTAAGACAAGATAAGACAGTTCAGCTCAAAAAATGGAACTGGAAATGTCAGTAGGACGGCAGGAGCTGGGCTATGTCAGGGAACCAGCAGGGAGCAGCAGGCAACTGTGTCTCAGCCCTGCAGCAGAAGACGCAGCCTACGCCCAACGGGCTGAACCCGGGCCATGGCTCAGGAATTTTTTCCCTCGTGCTCGGAAAGGGGATTTAACCAAGTGATGGACAGGAAGCTCACAACACCCAGCCAGCCACTCTTGGACACTGGCATTGGTCTGTCTGTCTGTCTGTCTGGGTCTCTCTCTCACATACACACACGGACTTTCCCAGAGGACATGTCACAAACACGCACATGTACGGACACAGATTTTCTTAGGAGACAATTCGCACAGGCACACTCATACAGACTTTCTTACACACACACACACACATATGCTCATTCACTTTCCTTGAGGATGTACTTCCGATGATAGGGAACATTAGCAAAACGTAGATTGTGTACGGGAGTGCCAATAAAAAGAAAAAAAAAACAGGAAGAGACTCGCCCAGCCCATGGAAACCATGCTGACAAACAAATTTCCCCATACTTCTCCCTCCTGGGCAGTGATCAGCAGAACCTCTGACTCTACCATGGATAATAATAATAATGTTAGTATTTGTTAAACACTTACTATGTGTCAAGCATTGTTCTAAGCGCTGGGGGGGATACAAGGTAATCAAGGTTGTCCCACATGGGGCTCACAGTCTTAATCCCCATTTTACAGATGAGGAAACTGAGGCACAGAGAAGTTAAGTGACTTGCCCAAAGTCACACCGCTGACAAGTGGCGGAGCCGGGATTAGAACCCATGACCTCTGACTCCCAAACCTGGGCTTTTCCCACTGAGCCACGCTGCTTCTCAACTCTCAAGCCACGCTGCCATGGATGCTTGAGGCACTGGCAGCATGCCGAATCTTAAAGAAACAGAAAGGTCAGACTCCCAGTTTTCTTCCATCTAGATTTTCAACTCCAAACTGAGACCGATAATCTGCTTTTAGCGCCAATGGGACCAATACAAGCACAGGAATGAACTTTCAGAACGACTGGGGATCAACCTTTTTGCACAAATATTTTCCACCACTCAACCACCAGAGTCTCAGCTAAGCAGTAACGCTCATTCCTCGGGCGGGCCGAACACGCCCAACCACAACTTTGAACTAAACTTGTCTCCCTCCCCAGCCTGATCTGGAGCACTGGAGGCAGTGTGAATTTTGCAGGTTGGCCAGTTAGCGAAACAAGCTGGTTACCTCGATGCCCTGTTCCCCTGTTGGGGATTTTTGGCGGAAAACACCGAGCACAGAAATAGCAAATCCTGGTTCGGTTTCCTCCCCATGATTAGGGGGAGAACAATCCAAGGACGGCTGATGGAATCCTCTTCTGGCAGCCATGTGAGAGGGCCAAAAAAGAGAAAATTCCAGTTGTCCCAGCCCCACCTCCTGCAATGAGGAAACTGAAAAGATCCAAAATCATGCTAAACAGAGGCTTAGGCCAGCCCCAGGGGGAGGAGGGGGCGGAGGGGGCTCATTTCACATCCCAACTCTATACACCCAAGGGTGCCCGTCCACTCTGGTCATCGAGGGGTTCCCCCCCAGACTTTGTGTAAACTGTGGAAAGCTGCAGTGACACTACTTAAGAAACAGGCTAAGTAAACCAAACCAAATGTTTGGGATTATTTTCAGAAAGGTTTGGGCAGAGAGTCAGTCCAGATTCCTTTCAAACTCTTCATCCCATGACCCCCAAGGGCCTGGCTGTGGGGCTTAGCATCGCTACAATGCAGTGACTAACTTTTGGAGAGACTTAAAAAGACTCCTCACTCCAGGACCCTAATCCCAGTTAAGTCCTCAATAAATGCCGCTGATTAATTACCAGCTACTCTGGCCTCCAGTTGAATGTGGATGGAGTTGAATGGAAAGTTGATGGGTATGACTGGTTCCTGTTAACACTGATATGTATTTTCCAATGCAGCATGAAAAATGCACATGCCAGCTAAGGCAGTTCCTGTTTAATTTCAAAACAGAACAAGTAGAAAGGTGGCAGCAGTGTAGCCCAGTGGAAAGAGCAGTGGTCTGGTAGAGGAGTTGGGTTCCAATTCCGGATCTGCCATTTACCTGCTCTGTGACCTTGGGCAAGCTACTTAACTTCTCTGTGCCTCGGTTCCTTCTTCATCTGTAAAATGGGAATTTAATGCCTGTTCTCCCCCTGACAGACTGTGAGCTCCACCTGGGACAGGGACTGTCGGTGTTTGGTACAAAGTATGCACTTAAATACAACAATTATTATCATTTTGACTATTACTACTATATGCTAGAGGTTCATTCATTTTTCAGACTGCAAAGTAACTGCTGAACCAGCGCTTAGAACAGTGCTTTGCACATAGTAAGAGCTTAATAAATGCAATTAAAAAAAACAAACTATGTACCCAGTATTCTCTCCTGGAACGTCTTAGACTCTGACATATCCAAACCTTTTTAGATCCTTAGACCTTTCTCTGGATTCCTCAAACTATCTCCTTGTTGTAGTAATAATAATAACAGCAGCAGCACTTATTGGACATTTAACTTTGACCAAGCACTGTGCTAAGCTCTGGGAGAGATACAAAATAATCAAAGTCCCTGACTTACACAGGGCTCATAGTCTGAGAGGAAGGGAGAACATGTACATTACTCCTATTTCACATATTAGGAAACAAGCACAGAGAAGGAAAGTGACTTGCCCAAAGTCACAGAGCAGACAAAAGGCAGAAAGTCCTCTGACCCCCAGCCCCATGGTCCTCCACTAGGCCTTGCAGTTTTCTTGTCTGAAGTAGAACTTTCCAGTCTTCCACCAGAGAAGATTTCAGTTACTGCATCCACCGAGCCACTCGGATGTGACGAAAAGTGAATGCGCGCTCGTTGGTCTTGCCTAAACAGGCCGAAATTTCCATCTTTTTGGTTAGGAGGTGCCTAGACTTGGCCTTGGTATTCTAGGTTCCGGCTTGTCCCGGGTTGGGCAACAATCAGGACTCGTCGTTTGCCGGCCCAAGCGTGTAGACTCAAGCTCCTGAGCCTCTGGATTCACTCTTCCCAGAACCACCAGCTGCTCTCCCCGCCCCCCATTCATTTTCACTGAAGTTGTAAGCCGAAATGGCTCCCTGTGGGCAGGGAATGTTTCTGCCAACTCTGTTGTACTGTATTCCTGCAGGTGCTCAGCAACAGAATAATAATAATAATAATAATGGCATTTGTTAAGCACTTACTATGTAGCGAGCACTGCTCTAACTGCTGGGGAAGATACAAGGTAATCAGGTTGTCCCACATGGGGCTCACAGTCTTAATCCCCATTTTACAGATGAGGTAACTGAGGCACAGAGAAGTCAAGTGACTGGCCCAAAGTCACACAGCTGATCAGTAGCGGAGCCAGGATTAGAACCCACGACCTCTGACTCCCACTCCCGTGCTCTTTCCGCTGAGCCATGCTGCTTCTCTAAAGTGCTCAGCACACAGTAAATGCTCAATAAATACCACTGATTGATGGCTTCTTCGCCCCCTTGTAGATCCTGAGAGTCCGCTTTTGTTTTCAAAACGGAAACCCCTCATGTGGTTACTTGCTAAGTACTGTGAACATCTTCCTTGCCCCTGATATTGTTCAGTGTTTTCACTGCACATCAAACACTTTCTCAGCCCTGCTGGGAGTCCAGTGGAGAGATGGCCGCTCAGGGGAATCGTGAGATCCATGTTCTACTCCTGGTTCTGCCCACTGGGGTTATGTCAAAAGTGGTCAAGTTTTCAAACTGAAGAACCAGCTGTGGGACTTCCCAAGGTGGACGTGTCCCATAGGACTGGGCCCTCAACTCTGAGATCCATCCTCCCTTCTGCCTAGGCATTTGGCTGTATACCCATTAACCACTTTGATATTAATCCCGGCCCCACAGAACATATGTTCTGTGCATCATTATTCACCCCTACCCGGAATCATATCTACCAACTCTACTGTATTTTCCAAAGTGTTTAATACAGTGCTCTACGTAATGCAAGTGCTCAGTAAACAACAAGAACAATAATGATAACTATGGTTCTTGTTAGGCAATTACTATGTGCCAAGCACTGTTCTAAGCACTGGGGTAGATAATAATACTAATTATGGTATTTGTTAAGCGCTTATTATGTGCCAGGCACTGTACTGAACGTTGGGGCGGATACAAGTAAATCAGGTTGGATATCGACCCTTGTCCCAGGTGGGGCTCACAGTCTCAATCCCCATTTTACAGATGAGGTAACTGAGGCACAGAGAAGCTAAGTGACTTGCCCAAAGTCACACAGCAGACAAGCGGCGGAGCCGGCATTAGAACCCATGACGTTCTGATTCCCGGGCCCGTGTTCAATTCACTACGTTACGATGCTTCAGGCCGGACACAGTTCCTAAAGCATTTAGGACTCACAGTCAAAGCCTAAATGCCACTGACACTGATGGATTGATAGGAGTCCTAAAAAAATAGCTGGCTAACTCGGCAGCAAAGGCCCCAGTGCCAAGGCAACCTCCTGCCCCCAGGGCATAGCACCACAGTCCAGCAGTGGCATTCTGTAAAGGTGTCACTTCAGCCACAAATGGGTCCTATGTGCACAAAGCCCCTTCTTCTTGTGCTCCATTGCTGCCTGCCGACTTGCTTGTCACATCCGCTCCCCAGCGGGGACATGACTGGCAGAGACAGGAGAGCACAAGGGGAGCTACGCCAGCCACGAGCACTAGAATCCATTCTTCCGCACAGGTTCTCACTCCTTCCTTCCCAGGAGAGGCCTGTCTGCCGCTCCCAACAGGAGATTCGCTCATCATCGGCAACATCATCACATGAGACCTTCCCCACTAAGCCCTCATTTCCACTTCTCACTTCCTCTTCATTCTCTTCCTCACCCTTGCACTTGGATTTGCACTCTTTATTCACTCCTCCCTCAGCCCCACAGCACTTACGTACCTATCCATTGTTTGTTTTATGTTAATGTCTGTATCTCCCCCAAACTGTAATAATAATAATAATAATGATGATGGCATTTATTAACCGCTTACTATGTGCAAAGCACTGTTCTAAGTGCTGGATAATGATGGCATTTGTTAAGTGCTTACTATGTGTGAAGCACTGTTCTAAGCGCTGGGGGGGATACAAGGGGATCAGGATGTCCCACATGGGGCTCACAGTCTTCACCCCTATTTTACAGATGAGGTAACTGAGGCCCAGAGAAGTGAAGTGACTTGCCCAAAGTCACACAGCAGAAATGTTGGGGAGCCGGGATTAGAACCCATGACCTCTGGCTCCCAAGCCCGGGGTCTTTCCACTGAGCCACGCTGCTTCTCATTAAGCCTGTCATGGGCAATAGGCCCATTGTATTTACTGAGTGCTTGTGCACACAGCAGTGTACTAAGCACTCGTGACAGTACAGTATAAGAATGAACATCCCCTGACCTGAATAAGCAGAATGGATCTACCAACTCTGTTATATTAGATACTCCCAAGCACTTAGTACCATGCTCATCACACAGTAAATTCATTCATTCATTCAATCGTATTTATTGAGCTCTTACTGTGTGCAGAGCACTGTACTATGTGCTTGGGAAGTACAAGTTGGCAACATCTAGAGACGGTCCCTACCCAACAGCGGGCTCACAGTCTAGAAATAAATACGTAAATATGACTGAATGAATGAAATATGTTCTTACATCACTACGGTAGGGCCCAGCAAATCTTAATACAGTCTTTCCCCTCTTGCTTCAAAACGCTGTCTTTTTTGGGATTCCAAAAGTCATCAATCCCTTTTCCAACCCCCGTTCACTTAATCCTGCAGACTTTATGAGACTCTGTTTTGAATCAGCACAATCCTGCAATGAAAATGTGGTTCAACCAGTGTCTGGTCTTTCGCTTTTCAAAAGAAACCCGTACGACGGGTTTAATTTTTCCCTTGATAATGACTTCTTTATCAATGTTCCCTGTTCCAGTTAGAAGTCCAGCTTGCACTCATTCTCTCACCAGCATTTTGTAACTGAAGCACGTTGGGGTGGCCTTATTTGGTTCTGATCATTCCATGATTAAGCTCCTTGGTATCATCCTTCTTACCACTCTGGCCCTCCGGGCTCAGGGTTTTGGGTGACAGAGAGATAGCCAAGCCAGATAGCAGGTTGAGCTTGGTGAAGCAAGAAGAAATCTGCTTTTCTTTCTTTTGCCTGACTATTCTGGAAAGGAGGGGGACTCCAGGTCATTCTACAGTGAAGCTGAATTCCTTTAGAACCTAACTTGACAGAAAACTCCCACTGCTCTCACACCACGCTCAACGGCATGTGTGCACGGAGGTATTTTCCAATACCCCCTTGTGCTATAAACAGACATGTGCCACCAGGAAAATAATAATAATTAGGGTATTATGCACTTACTATGTGCCAAACACTGTATGAAGCGCTGGGATACATACAAGATAATTAGTTTGGACTTAGTCCCTGTCCCATGTGGCGCTCATGAGCTAAGTAGGTGGGAGAATGATTTAATCTCCCCTTTATAGATGAGGAAACTGAGGCACAGAGAAGTGAAGTGACTTGCCCATGGTCACACAGCAGGTAAGTGGAAGAGTGGGGATTGGAGGCCTTCCCAGACTGAGCCCCCTCCTTCCTCTCCCCCTCCTCATCCCCCGCACCTTACCTCCTTCCCCTCCCCACAGCACCTATATATATATGTATGTTTGTATGTATTTATTACTCTATTTATTTATTTTATTTGTACACATTTATTCTATTTATTTTATTTTGTTAATATGTTTTGTTTTGTTCTCTGTCTCCCCCTTCTAGACTGTGAGCCCACTGTTGGGTAGGGACCATCTCTATATGTTGCCAACTTGTACTTCCCAAGCGCTTAGTACAGTGCTCTGCACACAGTAAGCGCTCAATAAATACGATTGAATGAATGAATTAGAGCCCAGGTCCTTCTGATTCCTGGGCCACTGCTCTTTCCACTAGGCTGGGAAGCACATTTCCTGATTCTGCAATAACATTCTGTCCAAAATATACCTCATCCTGCTTAGACTGGGAGCTCCATGTGGGGCATGGACTACATACAACCCGACCACCTTGATTCTACCCCAGCACTTAGGAAAGTGCTTGGTACCTAACAAATGCTTAACAAATACCACAATCATTATTACCAGAGCACCTGTTATGGCAGAATTGGCCTAACCTCTCTAAGGGGAAATCTCTGCTTCACGAGGCTCTATTCTCCCTAGAAGTCCAAGTCACCACCTGCCGGGGCATCCACACACAGTCTGGCTGGTTCCGGTCCCCTCCTTTGACAGCTTTCCAGAGAGAAAGTGTCCAAAAAAGAGTCCAGTTGGAGTCCTTTTCCGCTTACCTTCTCACCACAGGAATAGAGAGGGTGGATCACTCCCCGCTGAGCTCCTAGCCCCCCCGGGGCCCAGTCCTGTCCCCTGTCCCCCTCTGGGACTCTTGTTGGCTCCCCCAAGCATCCCACCCAACTGCACCATCCGTCCCTCTGCAGGTGATGAGGACATCAGGAAGCTGGAAAAGATGGGTTCCCCCAGGAATGGCTAGCCCTCCCACGATGAGGATGAGCGGGAGCTGGAACAAGACGGAATTCCCCCTCTGCCTCCCACCCAGAGCCCCTGTCCCACCCTCTTTGCTCGCCTCCCAACTCCCTGCTTGCTGTTGAAGAGCAGGCTGAGCTGCTCAGTCTTTAGTGATTTTTCCTTCAGTTTCCTGGGGAGTGTGAGATGTGGGGACAAATCCCAGGCTTTTCCACAAACATTTTCCTGTAGACTGTGGGCTCCTTGTGGGCAGGGATCACATCTACCAACTCTGTTCTACTGTACTCTCCCCAGCGCTTAGTACACTGCTCCGCACACAAGAAGTGCTCGATAAATGCCACTGTCCGACTGATTGATTTCCCTTTGATCCACCCATCCAGCCTGAGGAGATGGTGTAGCGGAAAGAACATGGGCCTGGGGTCAGAAGGTCATGAGTTTTAATTCCAGCTCCATCACTTGTCTGCTGTGTGACCTTAGGCAAGTCACTTTACTTTTCTGTGCCTCAGTTACCTCATCTGTTAAAAGGAGATTGAGACTGTGAGTCCCATGGGGGACAGGGACTGCATCCAACCCTATTTGCTTGTACCCTTAGTACAGTGGCCGGCATACAGTACGTGCTTAACAAATACCACAATTATTATTAGTAGTAGATCTACCAAGCGTGCATTGTTGGGCACCCATAGAGCACATTTCTCCAGCTCCAAGTCTCAAGTCTTTGGACAGTCCTGTAACTTCAATCAATTCCTTTGGGAATCAATTCTCCGAACTTAACGCTGAGGAAGGAAACTTCCAGCAGGCCGTGCTGCACCCCTACCGGGCCTGGATGTCCCAGGCCGAGGGGAGCAGGGCTGCGACCCCGCTGTGCCATAGCTTGACCCCTCTCACGGCCAGTGGGATCCTCTGCTTCCCAGCAGGCCCGGCCAGCAGATAATCCTGCAGCCAATCCACGGCCCAAGGGAGCCTGTCATTCAGTCCTGCCAGTTTTTCCACCAGGGCTCAGGAGGACCTGCTCCTCTCTCTTCATCCAAGCTGCCAGCGCACCAGTCCAGGCACCTGTGATATCCCAGCTTGGAACTCCCTGCTTCCAGTCCCTACTTCTCGGATCACATTCCTAAAATTGGATTCCACACATGTCCCCACTTCTCAAAAATCTCCAAAGGTCACTCATTCTTCTCTGCATCAAGCACTTGCTTTCAGGTACTTGATCTGCTCTCTCCCTGCCTTCTTATCCGCTCTTTTCTCCCACTACACCCCAGTTCACACTCTTTGTTCCTCCAAAGCTAACTACACTATGACTCATTCTCATCTCTTTCATCTCTGATTCCTTCCTCATTGTCTTTCTTCCCATCTAGAACTCCCCCCAGCCCTTTATATCCACCAGACCACAACTCTCCCCATCTTCACAGCCCTTCTGAAATCTCAACTCCTCTAGGAGGCCTTCCCTAATTAATTCTCCTCTCCTACTGTTTCATCCCACAACAACCAGCCCGGTCCTTGGGTGAGCCAAGCACTTATGCACTCACAACAGTAGCAGCTCTGCACAAAAACTATGATTTAAGCACAGACCCACAACAACCAGCCTGGTCCTTCGGTGAGCCAAGCACTTATGCATTCACAACAGTAGCACCTCTGCACAAAAACTGATTTAAGCACAGACTCACCTACATATCCACCTTCCCTCTTCCTGCTATCTGTAAATTATTTGTCTCCAGAACTAGGTTGCAAGCTCCTCAAGGGCTGGGATCTTGTCTACTAACCCCATTGTGCTCTCACAGACACTCAGTCCAGTGTCCTGTCCACAGTAGGTACTCAGTAAATACCAAGGATTGATCGAGTGCTGTGTCACGCTCACCAGATATGACCGGTTCAGTCATTCAATCATATTTATTGAATGCTTACTGTTTACAGAGCACTGGACTAAGCACTCGGGAGAGTACAATACAACAATAAACAGACACATTCCCTGCCCACAACGAGCTCATAGTCTAGAGGTTGGCCATGAGGAATTCCACTGGGGGCTGGGGTAATAAAAGAGTTCAGGCCATACCTTCATCTCCCAGACTTCTTCCACTCTAGCATACCTTCTCTCCCGCCCTCCACCTTCAGTTCACAGTAGGAAGGGAAAACTTGGTAGATGGGCATCTTCTTGAATTCAAAGATGCTGTCTTGTAGAGAGACTGCTTACTCTCTCCCCTACAGTGGGGGTCAACTCCTCCAACCTGGAACAATGAACCCCTGAAGGCCAGGACACACCCTAACAAGCCCCCATTTAATTGATAAAGCCCCATCACCACCATGGTCTTTTCCCCTGAGGCTCCTGAAACCCAAGCTTTGCCATATTTACTGTTTCCTCCAGCAGCTCGTTTTCCAGTGTTCTGCTCCCCTCACATACCCACCTGCTACTCTGTGTCACTTCTCTCCCTCTTCACAGGGGTGGCGGGGACTTCGCCGTTCACGCTCTCTCCCCCGCTGACGGACATCAAACTCCTGCGCTCCTTGGCATTAGCCTTATGTTCCACCTTCGTGACTCGGAACCTGGAGGGTGACACGGAAGTGAGTTTGGTGGGAAGTTTTCAGCGAGGCTGCGGCCGAAAAGCTCGAACAAGAGATGCAGCGGAAACATGACAATTCACAGTCACTCGATGCTAGTGGCTCATGAGCCACTGTTTCCACGTTTCCACGTTAGCACATTGTGATCACTCGGCGCGTCACCTGCAAGTCGGAAGTGGAAGCCGTTGGCTTTAGATTTAGTTAAAAACCCAAATCCCTCTAATATTCATGCTTGCTAGAGCAGCCAAGTATATCCGGAGGTTTCTCTCGGACAGCACTCCCCATATACGATGCAGGAGTGACAGGGAAAGAATCGTACAGGACCCCGACTACTCTGGCTAGTGGGAGCAGGTCCCTTTCCTCCCTGCTCCCCCCAAAACAGCTTGAAGGCATTGAATTGGCTTCCTTTCCACAAAAGTGGGGGCCAGGGCAGTGGAAGGAAATATGAGGAAGCTCAACATAAGCTGAACCATCATGTCAGAGAAAGATCTCTGTGCATCTCTCTCTCTCTGCATCTCTCTCCATTTTTCCAAAAACGCTTCTGAAATTTTACTTTCTCCAAGAGGCTTTCCCTGATACCCAGATCTCATCCTCCTTAAAATCATCTTGAGCCATTCAAACTCACTATGTTTTTTGCATTTTATTGCCTTACTCACTATACTATTTGAACACTTCTTCTTCCTGTTGGTAATATTTTTCGTGGTTAGCTTCCTCACTAGACTGTAAGTCCCTTAAGGGCCAGGATCATATCTACTAACCCTCCCCAGTGATTGGTACAGTCCCCTGCATACTGTAGGTGTTCAGTAAATACTATTGATTGAAATAATGGGTTGAATCTCCAACTGACGAGAGGGGAGGGCAGCAGGATGGCAGAGCGATAGTGACCAAGTTGACTTTGGGTCTGGGTATCATTATTAATGCCCCAAAGATTTGGAAAAAGTCCAGGAAATGATCCTACTGAAAGCTGATTTAGAGCTTTATCTTACCCAGAAAGGGGAGCCAGGGGCCATAGCTACACATTTCCTACATTTAAAGGGTCACTGGATGGAAAATTAGCAGTCAAGTGGAGAGAGGGTGGGTGACCAGAGGGTAACTGGCACACGATTCCTCCAAGCATCTCGGTGTCCCCTGTTAGAGATGGGATCCTGAACTGGCTGGATGACGAGGATGAGCCAGTAATGGTGGTCCTCCAAGCCTTATGTCCTAAGGCATTATTTCTCACCAGGGCCATAAGAGGCTATTCAGTGTGGACTCACACACACCTCTTTCAAGGGAGGAAGCCCTCTCCAGTCCACCTAGAAGCCAGAAACGGTAGCTGGAGCCAGAGCCAGGCTGAGCGGGCAGGCGGGCACGTTGCTCTGCCCTGGAGGCCGGTGAGATTCCCACTGATTAAAGCAATGTGGCACTTGAGCCCAGAAGGTTCCTGCTGGACGGGTGCTTCCAGGGGATTGTCTGCTAGCCACCCCTCTTCTAATAATACACCCTGACAGCCAAGGCCCTCGACTCTTGGCCATTCCTGCTCAGGGCCCAAGATGGACGGAAACGCCAAGTGCCGGGAGTCCGAAGGTGGGAAGAGGGAGTGGGGGGAAGGAGGGGGCGCAAAACTCTGCAAAAACCCCTAGACGCATCCAAGGGCGGGACTTGCCTTCCCACAGAGAGAACTGTGACCTCTCCTTGCCGTCGGCCCCTCCCTTCTTTGGCTCTGGTGGCCGGCCGGATGAAGTGCCACCTCTTGTGCCGACAGCGGCTGCAGATGTCCTGCTCCACGGCTCCTCCGACGGTGTGCAGGTGGTGGCCACAGCCGTGCTTCCCGGGGGTCCCTCCCGGGGACAGCGGCCCCGGGCTGAGGGGAGGGCTACCTGGCGTGGTCGGAGTCAAGGGGCTAGGAGAGAGGGGAGACATTAGGGTTAGGACTAGGTCCCCAACACACTAACAACCGCCCGGATGATACTGTTTAATACTAACATGATTTGAACTGCAAAGAAAAGCTAAGTCGACTTTGATATAAAGCAAGACTGTGAGATCCCTTGGAGGGCCAGGGACTGTGTCAAATGCTCACCTGTCCCTTTTCCCCCCAGCGCTTAGCTCAGTGCTCTGTACACAGTGAGCACTCAATAAATACCACTGATGGACAGATTCATCTCAGATTCATTCATTCATTCAATCATATTTATTGAGCGCTTACTGTGTGCAGAGCACTGTTCTAAGCGCTTGGGATCACACTGGTATCTACTCAGAGGCCCACAGCCACCTTCTGACTGCCTAGGAAAGCCAGTCAGATTTTCCCTTGCCCCTACCTGTATGCTATAAGAAGTGAGCTGTAAATTAACAATTCACCATCCATTAATCGTTAGTTACAACTTTCCTAAATAGTAATAATAATGATCATATTTGTTAAGCGCTTACTATGTACAAATCACTGTTCTAAGTGCTGGGGGTGGAGGGGATACAAGGTGATCAGGTTGTCCCACGTGTGGCTCACGGTCTTACTCCCCATTTTACAGATGAGGTAACTGAGGCACAGAGAAGTTAAGTGACTTGCCCAAAGTCACACAGCTGACCCAAACCAACCAAGAAATGGTTGTCCCTAATCCCTGTGGGGTTAGCTTTCTCCAGCTCCCAGACCAACCTCAGCGTGAGCAGGGAAACCGGCAGCTTAAGCCGAGAGGCAGTCTGAAAATGACCCTGGTTCGGTTGGGAAGGGCAGACAAGAGTAGGCTCGCACCATATTCCCGGTGCCTTGAAAGGGTTAAGTAATTCTCCGATCGGCATCAATGGCTCACTCCCAGAAGGGGAGAGACCCTGGGCCCAAAGTGAAGGAGTTTTGCTTGTTCATTTTTTAAATGGTATTGGTTGAGCACTTACTATGTGCCAAGCATTGTTCTAAGTCCTGAGGAAGATACAACGTAATCAGGTTGGACACAGGCCACGTCCCACATAGGGCTTACAGTCTTAATCCCCATTTTACAGATGAGGTGACTGAGGTACAGAGAAGTTAAGTGATATATACGATTGACGGGCTGACCGACTGACCGACCTCCTCTGGGACCATTGAGAGTTCTCTTAGGATGCCCAGGGGCAGGACAGGGATTGTGTCCAACCTGATTAAACTGTATGTACTCCAATGTTTAGTGCAGTGCTTGACACGTAGTAAGCACTTAGCAAATACCAAAATTATCATCATATCGTGACCCACAGCATCATGGAGGCAGCAATGACTGGCTCAAGGCTATTGGACGACGCAGGGAGTATTGGCAAGTTGTGAGGGAGGGGATGGATGGCTGAGGCCCAAGTGAGACAGGGACTGTGTCCAATCTAATTCTATTGTAGTCACCCCAGCACTTAGCACAGAGTAAAGACTTAAATATCAATCAGTGGCACTGAGTGCTTACTTTGGGCAGAGCACTGTATTAAGCACTTGGGAGAGTACAATAGGGTTGGTAGACACTATCCCGGCCCTCAAGGAATTTACAGTCTAATACTAACACTAATTACTAATACTAATACAATCCTAGCATTAAATGACATGCTAAAATAGAGCATGCTCAAAAGGTTTCGCTAAACTAAATGAAAAGAAAAGAAAGTGAACAGAAGGAAGGGCGCTTGGGAAGCAAAATCGCTGATTCTGGGGTACCAGAAAATGAGTGGGGTTCCCCAGGCTCACCTTTCAGGATCAGACACACTCTTATCAGCCACCATGGCCTTCAGTATATCTGCGTTGGCTGAAAAAACAAAATCAGATATTATCAGCAGAACAAAATGAACCATCAACAATTCCCTGGAAACAGCATGGCCTAGGGGATAGAGCACAGACTTTGGAGTCAGAAGGACCTGAGTTCTAATCCTGGGCTCCATCACGTGTCTGCTGTGTGACCTTGGGCAAGTCACTTCGCTTCTCTGGGCTTCAGTTACCTCATCTGTAAAATGGGGAAGAAGACTATGAGCTCTATGTGAAAGAGGGACTGTGTTCAACTCGATTATCTTGTGTCTATCCCAGTGCTTAGTACAGTTCCTGGCACACTGTAAGTACTTAATAAATGCCACAATAATTATTATTATTATTACTATTGTTAATACAAAGAGATTCTATTCTTGAAGCAAAGATGCCATCCAGTGGGCCCCTCTTATTCTTTTTTTTAATGGCATTAAGCGCTTACTATGTGCAAAGCACTGTTCTAAGCACTGGGGAGGATACAAGTTGATCAGGTTGTCCCACAGGGGGCTCACAGTCTTAATCCCCATTTTACAGATGAGGTAACTGAGGCACAGAGAAGTTAAGTGACTTGCCCAGAGTCACACAGCTGACAATTGGCAGGGCCGGGATTTGAACCCATGACCTCTGACTCCAAAGCCCGGGCTCTTTCCACTGAGCCACGCTCTCTCCACACCACAACTCAGCCCAGAAGAAAATATCCTGGCACGCTTCAAAAGCGGAGGAGCCTTTTAAGGAGAATTTGGAGTTGTTTCCTTGCATCTCACTAGTGGGGAGCCCCAAGTGTCTGTCTAGAGACCCCCATATTGTACCTGGTACCCCAAAGACGGATAATCCAAAAAAACTGAAGAAGGGTACGGTCTATGCTAGACGCAAATTATGTCTGAATGAACAATGTAATGTCAATTATCTGGAAAAGAAGCATGCATAGGGCATTTTTGCTTTTGGTTTAAGACATTTTTTACGCCAAATTCCCATGTTTTACAAAAACAATGACTTCATTTTCTCCCCCCCACTCCCCCTAGTCATCCAAACTTTGTATTGTGCCTCGATAACAGGTAATTGGAGTCTCTTGGGTGAGATCTCTGCAACAAACTCTAGTATGTGAAACTTGTGGGAGGGAATACTTCAGATCACGGGAGGTGGCTAGGGAACAACGGTCTTGGTTCTGCCCAAGGCTGAGTTTAGCGAAATGCTTTCATCCCCCTCTCTGGGTCAGAAGAGACTCAAGTCCCTTCTGCAGTCACTTATCTCACTCACCAGCCTGTCAGCAAACCTTCCCCGCTGGCTCCTGAACACTGCGCAAGCCATTCTCTAGACTATAAACTCATGGTGGGAAAGGAATGTGTCTACCAACTCTGTTATATCACTGTATTGTACTCTTCCAAGTGCTTAGTACAGTGCTCTGCACACAGTAAGTGCTCAATAAATAAATGATTGATTCTGATCGTGGCCATTCCCAAGCCGGCGGAAGGCCACTGGAGCGATCAAGGGAGAGGCCGGCTGTGGCGTACAAGCGGAGAAGTCACGAATGAAATAGATCTTATTAATAGTCATGAGTCGGCGGAAACTCACAGGAAACCTGTCAAAAGGAAAAGCAGACACAAAAGGGAGCGGGAAAAGCAGTCCTAGCTGAGCAAGGAGATCACTGTCAGCCTCAAGCAGGGCTGTGAGCAGACAGACACCCCCAGAGAGAGGTGTAATAGACACCTGGACTATTGGGGTAGCAAGCTTTTAAATCTTTTCTGGTCCAGTGGCCTGAGTTTACCTTGATGGGGGCAGGGACAGAGAAGGGCAGGATTTGGTCATTCCCCTGCACCGATGTGGCATGGAGCCACACCACCTGTTTCTTTCCCATCTGTGCCCGAGTGGGGACTGAGTGAGGCCTAAGGCAGAGTTAGCGGGGGGCAGGGGAGGTCAGCAGGGGAGGACAGAGGAGGGGTGCCAAGCTGCCCACAGTGCAGGCAGTCCCCCGCCAGCCTTCACGGCCCTCTGAACTGCTCAGCTTGGGGCAGCTCATCATCATCATCAATCGTATTTATTGAGCGCTTACTGTGCTCAGAGGATGGCCGGGACGAGAAAGGACACCTGCATGTGCCTGCCCAACTACAGCTGTGAACCATTCTTGAGGGAGCCCTTTTGAACCCCACGGAAGCAGGCTATTCCAGCCACGCTATCCTCTTCCTCCTCCTTTCCCGCCTCCCACCCTAAGTGGCCAGAGAAGGGACCACCCGGCACTTAGCTCTCCCTCACCACTAACCGCAGAGTTCCCTTCGGCTCTGCTGCTCCCCTGGGCCAGACGAAGGGGCCGGAGGGGGTGTTGGGGGAATGCTGCTCCCCTGGATAATAATAATAATAATAATAATGGCACTTGTTAAGCGCTTACTACGTGCAAAGCACTGTTCTAAGCGCTGGATCAAAGCAGGGGGCCAGGGAGGGGAAAGGATTAGGGGAAAAAAAGGGGACCAAATCTCCTCGAGCATCAGCTCTCTCCCCAGGGACTGGCCTGGGGTGGTGTGACTAAAGCGGGGCGTCGATCAATCAAATGATGGCATTTATTGAGCTCCCAAAGTGCACAGAACACTTCATTAAGGGGGTGGGAGCGTACAGCAGAGTAGGTAGATCCCTGCCCTCATGAAGCTGAAGATCCAGCAGGGGAGGCAGACACCAAAATAAATGACATGTAGGGAAAGCAACGGAGTACAGTGATATGGATGAAAGTGCTGTGGCGAGTGCTGTTTAAGTGCTTAGAGGGTCTGGACTCAGGTCTTCTCTAGACTGTAAGCTCGCTGTGGGCAGGGAATGTGTCTGTTCACTGTTATATTGTACTCTCCCAGGTGCTTAGTATAGTGCTCTGCACAACGGAAGCGCTCAATAAACACGATTGACTGACTCAACTGCTTAAGCGACTCAACAGGGAGGAAACTAGGTGGGGAGATGAAAGAGTAATCAGGGAAGACCTCTTGGAGAAGCGTGTTATTAGGAGGTCTTTGAAGTTGGGGAGGGTGGTGGTCTTTCGGATGTGAAGGGGAAGGGCGTTCCGAGCCAGAGGGAGGATGTAAGCGAGAGGTCAATGGTAAGAGAGAAAAGAGAGAGCGAGGCACAGTGTGCAAGCCAACTTCTGGCAAGGGTGCTGACACTGCCTTAAATCATCCTTTCAGGGTGAGGCTTCGGTTTCAGAGTTACGTATAGTCCGAGAAACTCATCTGAGCCCCAGATGAATCTCTTAGTTCACCCCACGAGCAGTGACAGACGAGTGAGCCATTACCATCGTGCCGGGAGACGGCTCAGACAGGAAACGCTTGGCAGAGCGTAATACCAGAGCCCGAGGATGCATCCCGTGCTGCCATCTTTAGACCCAGAACCGGTGACCCGGACCCCAGCCCTGCCCAGCATGGGCTCTCCGCTTCGCCCTACCTTCGTTCCTCATGATGAAGTTAACGATTTGCCCCACGGTGTCACTGTTGTCATTGATGCTGTCGTTCAGTTCTGGGGAAAGAAAGAGAGCACTGAGAATGGGAAGAAAGAGAACAGTGAGAATCAACTGTGAGCTTCCCATCCCGGGGGACATCCCCATTCAGCTGTGCACCTAGATCGGCTGAGCAGTGACCAGACAGCCTCTCGGACTAGACGACAGGTCGCTCATTCCAGACCCCAACACTAAATCCCCAGTCTGGAGGCCAGAGAGTCATTATGGCTCCTTCTATGACAACTCCCCCTTGGAAAACTGGGTGACAATCAATCAATCAATAATATTTACTGAGTACTATTACTCTGTGCAGAGCACTTGTAACTTGGGTGAGTACAATAGAATTAGTAAACACGATTCCCTGCCCTGAGAGAGAGCGTACAATCTAGCAAAGGAGACAAACACTCAAATATATTGGACATTTGATATTTTCCTCACCCTCAGTCCCACGGCACTTTTGTACCTATCTATAAATTATAAATTATTTATATTACTATCTGTCCCCTCCGCTTTAGACTGTAAGCTTACTGTGGGCAGGGAACTTGTCTACCACCTCTGCTGTATCAAAATCTCCCAAGCGCTCAGCACGTTCGGCACACAAAGCACTCAACCAATACCACTGAGGTCGAGGCTGAATATGATGAGTGTTTGAACCACTGCATTAGCCTTTTGGATGAGGAAGATGGGGCTGATTTTAGAGATCTTGTGAAGATAGGGCAGGTGCCTGGACCAGAGTGGATGAAGGGGGAAGAGGAGGATTCTGGAACAACAACCAAAAGGTTCTGACAACAGACTGACTATAGGGGTTGAAAGAGAAGGAAAAATCAAGGTTAATTTCAGGGTTACTGGTTACAGACTTGTGGTTAACTGTAATGAGCAAGGTAAGCTGATGAGATGATTTGGGAGGGAAGATGAGAAGTTCAGTTCTGGATATATTGAGCATGAAATGTTGAAAGGACATCCATGTAGAGATATCCTGGGGGAAGAAGGAAGAAGGAAATGTGAGATTGCAAAGAAGGGGAAAGGAGAGATAGATTTGGGAGTCACACCTATACAAATGGTAGCTAAACCACAGGAGTAGATGGGCTCCCTAAGGGAACTCAGAAAAGAAGGAGACTCCAAACAGAGCCTTGAAGGGCACCCACAGTTGGGGGAAGGAGGCAGGGGAAGAGCTGGCAAAAGAGACCTTGAAGAAGGACTGGCTAGAGATAAGAGGACAGAATTGGGTCAGTTAAACCAAGGTTAAATTGTTTCCAAGAGACGGGTGTGCGATCTACAATGTCAAAGGCTACTGTGTAGACCCAGCCCATTCTGCAGAGCTCCCAAAGGCCTGAAGTTTCTGATTTTCCATGCATTTGCCAGTATCAACAGAATTCCGTTACTGGAGCCCAAACAGAGGATTGCAGGGTAGTAGTGATCAAGAAACAGGCTGGAAGCACCCCAAAATCTGGGCTCTGCGGGGGGGCGGGGGGGTGTCCCTGAGAGGACAGTTCCTTCCCCACTCCTTCCTTGCCCACTGATGCAGGGGAGACTCCTCACCCCAGGGAGAATGGGTGCAGAATCTCTGGGAACAACTGCTAGAAATCAGGGAAACGTCTGACTAATCCCACCCAAGGCAACCCAGCAGGGAAAAACAGTGCAGTCTAGTGGAAACAGCACAGGACTGGGAGTGAGGAGACCCGGGTTCTAATCCCGGTTCCATCACTTGCCTGCTGTGTGACTTTCAGTGAGTCACTTAACTTCTCTGTGCCTCAGTTACCACATCTAAAAAGGGGGATTAAATACCCGTGTTCCTCTGCCACCTGCCTGCTGTGTGACCTTGGACTAGTCACTTAACTTCTTTGTGCTTCATTTCTCTTATCTGTAAAATGGGGATTCGATGCCCGTTCTCCCTATGACTTAGACTGTGAGCCCCCTGTGGGACAGGGACTGTGCCCGATCCAATTACCTTGTATCTCCCCAATGCTTAGAACAGTGCTTGGCACATAGTAAGCCCTTAAACACCAAAATTATTATTTATTATTATAATTATCATCACTGTATGCGGATCACTGTGCTAGGCAATTGGGAGAGTACAATAAAGTACAGTAAGTACGTAGAAATATCTTAAAAACTATAAAAAATTGACACTATCCCTGCCTCAAGGCACTTACAGGGTAGTATCTAACCTTATGCTTAGCACAGGGCTTTGCCCACAGTAAGCAGTTAACACAACCCACGGATATTACTAGAGGAACCTGAGAATCATTCCCTCCAGCAGGAATGCATGGCTGCTTCTCTTGCTGTTGTTGTAGCTCATTTGCCTAATTCAGTACCTTTGTACCTTTCCCTAGCACTCAGTATGGTGTTAGACACGAAGCAAGCACTTAACCAACCCCAGAATAAATGCTAAATCCATTTCTCATCCTCTTTGAATCCTGGTTTTTAACTGCACAAAACCCTAGGGGCAGATTGTCTCAACAGGGCCACGCCATAACTCCCTGCCCCAAACTTTCCCCAAAAGAAGCATCGCAACACCCTCCGCATGCCACCAATGGTCTTAGGGAAAAATCAGAAGAGGGTGTAACCTTATGAGCCCTCTGCTGTTTTGCTTAAACTCAAATAGCTAGGAGGGGGAGGAGACAGAGGGCCTCATTCCTCTCCCGCCGTGCTGAGAGGCATTTTTCAAATCTCTTCCGAGCCACCTTCAGGGGCTGCTGACCAGATCTGGTCCCCGTTTTCCAATTTCCACCCGCAGAGGCTCAATCGGAGAAAACCGAACCGGTGGTGGGGCCAGCAGGCCTGGTGGGAAGGGGACCTTTTCCCATCAAAGCGTCTGCCTTGGAAGGCGGCACAGGCTTCGGCTGGAGAGGAAGCACCGAGGAGGAAGTGACAGGCCGTGCGGGCTCGGAAACCTCGGTGTGTGTCCCGGGCCCCTGCTGACGGCATGTTTGAGGCGGGGGAGAAGCCGGTCCACACGGCAGGAGGCCCCGAGCCAGCCTCCTGTCAGAAGCGGGCACCCTCAGACCACGGATGGTGGAGATTTCTGTCGGCCGGTCCGGCCACCCCAGATGGGGCACTGTGTGTGTGTGGGGGGGGGGAAGGGGAACAGCTAGCCTCGCTGCTGACGAACTCAGCCTCCGTTTAAGTTTACTCCCAGCTCTCAGATGACTCACTATGTCAGTCTTGTTTTCTTGCCACCTTGAAAGGGCAGAGGGGTGGGCGGGAAAAATCAACAGTGCAGGAAGCGGAATGGCTCCCTCTCCGCGACCGCCTCAGTCGGGCCCTTTTAGGAAAGTTTCCGGAGGAAAAGGAGCCATGGGTCGGGGTCGAGGCCGTGCTTTCTGCTTCTCCTGGGACCTCGGCCTGGGCCACCGCTGAAGAAGCCCCGGGAGCTAATGAAGAGGCTTAACTCCCTGCCTGCCATCTGTTCCTGCTCACTGACCTTTCACATGCAGGATTCCCGGCTGAGGCCCAAGCTGGGGCTGTGACCTTGTCGCCGGACACCAATAAAACCGGTTTAGTAGCAGGGTAGTCTCTTAAGCTGCCCGAGCTAATACTCTCCAGGCCGGCACAGTCCGGCACAGTCGGGCCCAGCACAGAAATACAGGGTAAACAGGCTCAAAGCCCATCCTTCTTAGGGAACCAGCCCCAGGGCTTTGGTCAGCGGCTGGCCAAGGCTAGGGCCAACACTGCCTCTTCCAGTCATCGTAAAACTTTTACTGGTTCCATGGCTTTGAAACAGAGACACGACGTCCCTGCAGCTGGGCCGCATTCGATAACAACAGTAATAATAATTATGGTATTTGTTAATCAATCCATGGAATTTATTGAGCGCTTACTATATGCAGAGCACTGGTCTGAGCACTTGGAGGAGTACAATGCAACAGAATAAGCAGACATGTTCCTGCCCATAATGAGCTGTTTACTATATGCCAGCCACTGTACTAAGCACTGGGGAGGATACAAGCAAATCGTGTTGGACACAGTTCCTGTTCCACATGGGGCTCACAGTCTTAATCCCCATTTTAATAATAGTAATAATGATGGTATTTGTTAAGCGCTTACTATGTGCAAAGCATTGTTATAAGTGCTGGGGGCGATACAAGGTGATCAGGTTGTCCCACGTGGGGCTCACAATCTTAATCCCCATTTTACAGATGAGGTAACTGAGACACAGAGAAGTTAAGTGACTTGCCCAAAGTCACACAGCCAATAAGTGGCAGAGCCGGGATTAGAACCCATGACCTCTGACTCCCAAGCCCGTGCTCTTTCCACTGAGCCACGCTGCTTCTCTATAATGATGGCATTTGTTAAGGACTTACAATGTGCGAAGCACCGTTCTAAGGGCTGGGGGAGGGGGATTCAAGGTGATCAGGTTGTCCCACATGGGGCTCACAGTCTTAATCCCCATTTTACAGATGAGGTAACTTAGTACAGTGCCTGGCACATAGCTCTTAACAAATGCCAAAATTATTATTAATGATAATAATAAGAAGTTAGAGAAGCAGCTTGGCTTAGTGGAAAGAGTCCGGGAGTCTGAAGGACCTGGGTTCCAATCCCCCGCTCCTCCACGTGTCTGCTGGGTGACCTTGGGCGAGTCACTCATTCATTCATTCAATCGTATTTATTGAGCGCTTATTGTGTGCAGAGCACTGTACTAAGCGCTTGGGAAGTACAAGTTGGCAACATATAGAGATGGTCCCTACCCAACAGTGGGCTCACACTCCATTTCCCTGTTACTTTATCTGTAAAATGGGGGTTAATAATAATGATAGCATTTATTAAGCGCTGACTATGTGCAAAACACAGTGACTTGCCCAAGGCCATACAGCAGACAAGTGGCGGAGCCACTGAGCCACGCTGCTTCTGCGTTTTACAGGTGACATCACTGAGGCCCAGAAAAGTGGAGTGACTTGCCCCAGATGACAAAGCTCTATCCACTAGGCCATGTTATTTCTCTTTACGATCCCATAAAGAAGAAACGGCAAAGGAGACTTTTGGCGTCTAAACCGAGACCCAGGGGTCACGTACCTATTTTCTCTGCCTTTTCCTCCTCTGGGTCTTGTTCTGCCTCCGTAGTGCAGCGATACCCTCTCTTCTTGAGCAGATGGCAGATGAGGACGCCCAGAAGGCCCATGATGAAGAACACCGGAACGAGGGCAAAGGCGATGTACTCCGGATGCCCATTCCCAGAATGAGCAGGTGACGACGTCGCCTCTTCTCTGTAGCTTGGCAGAGGGCTGGGGTAATAGCCATCTAATAATAATAATAATAATAATAATAATGGCATTTATTAAGTGCTTACCATGTGCAAGGCACTGTTCTAAGCGCTGGGGGTATACAAGGTGATCGGGTTGTCCCACAGGGGGCTCGCAGTCTTCATCCCCATTTTACAGATGAGGAAACTGAGGCCCAGAGAAGTGAAGTGACTTGCCCAAAGTCACACAGCTGACGAGTGGCAGAGCCAGGATTTGAACCCATGACCTCTGACTCCAAAGTCTGTGCTCTTTCCACTGAGCCACGCTGCTTCTCTATAATGATGGCATTTATTAAGTGCTTACTATTTGCAGAGCACTGTTCTATGCACTGGGGAGGTTTCAAGGTGATCAGGTTGTCCCACGGGGGGCTCACAGTCTTAATCCCCATTTTACAGATGAGGTAACTGAGGCACAGAGAAGTGAAGTGACTTGCCCAAAGTCACACAGCTGACAATTGGCAGAGCAGGGATTTGAACCCATGACCTCTGACTCCAAAGTCCATGCCCTTTCCATTGAGCTATGCTGCTTGGGTGCGCATCTGGAAGGAAGCGCACACAGCTCAGTATCTGACGGCGATAACATTCAATGGCAGCTGGGCCTGGTGGGAAGAGCCCAGACCGCTTAGTAAGAGGGCCTGAGTTCTAATCCTGACTCTGCCACGTACCTGCTGGGTGACTTTGGGCACCTCTCTACGCCTTGGTTCTTCCTATCAGTTCAACGGGGTGTAAATAATCGTTCTTCCTCCTTTTCGACTGTGAGTCCCATGTGAGACGAGGACTATGTCCACCCTGATTACTTTTTATCTACCCTAATGCCTAGTACAGTGCTTGGCACTTAGAAAGCACTGAACAAATACCGCAATTCTTATTGTTATCACCCCTAATGCCTAGTACAGTGCTTGGCACATAGAAAGCACTGAACAAATACCACAATTCTTATAGTTATCACCCCTAATGCCTAGTACAGTGCTTGGCACATAGAAAGCACTGAACAAATACCACAATTCTTACTGTTATCACCCCTAATGCCTAGTACAGTGCTTGGCACATAGAAAGCACTGAACAAATACCGCAATTCTTATTGTTATCACCAGTGACCGGGAACGCCCAATCTTTGGAAAGGGCTGAGTGTGGTTTTTGTTGAAGCAAACCCCTTCTATACAGAACTGGGAACTCTGGGCAGAGAATGTGTCTACCCACTCTGTTGTATTGAATCTCCCAAGCTCTTAGTAATAATAATAATAATAATAATAATAATAACAATAATGGCATTTATTAAGTGCTTACTATGTGCAAAGCACTGTGCTAAGTGCTGGGGAGGTTACAAGGTGATAAAGTTGTCCCACGGGGGCTCACAGTCTTAATCCCCATTTTACAGATGAGGGAACTGAGGCCCAGAGAAGTGACTTGCCCAAAGTCACACAGCTGACAATTGGCAGAGCCGGGATTCGAACCCACGACCTCTGACTCCAAAGCCCGTGCTCTTTCCACTGGGCCACGCTGCTTCTCAGTACACTGCTCGTCACACAATAGATTCTCAATAAATACCACTGAATAAAGTTATCAATCAATCAGTGGCATTTACTGACTGCTAAACGCTGTACTGAGCACAACTAACACAAGAGGCATGTTCCCTGCCTCCAAGAAGCTTACAATCTAACAATCGAATGGAATTTATTGATGCAGTAAAAATGCTCAACAGGGAGAGCGCTTACAGGGGAAACAAAACAGATCAACGTGATTTGCAAATAAGGGGAGCAAGAGGAAGGGCAAAGATCTTCTAGGAAATGGTCCAGACATATCAAGATGGAAGGTCCCAAATATAGCAAAACATAAATAAATAAAAAAGTAGACATGCGCAAAAGTGCTAAGCATAGATATAAAACAACTAAGTGTAGGCTTTGGTTGATGAGACTGGGGTGTCCTCAATGAATCAATGGTAGTAAATGAGTGCTTACTGCGTGCAAACCACAGTGGTAAGCACTTGGGAGATGCCAGAGAATAGGTAGGCACAATCCCAGCCCTGTCGTAAATTAATCAGGGAAAGACTTCAGGAGGACTTTGAAGATGGAAATAGTTACAGTCTGACAGATTGTGGGGGGACATGGGAGGGAGGGAGGAAGTTCCGGGCTGGGGGGATAGCTGAGAGGGTTGGAGGTAGAGGAGCTTTAAAAGCAAGGGCCAGTTGAAGCTGAGCTTGGGAAACACGGAGTTCAAACCAGGTAGAAGTGGGTGGCTAATGAGTGAGTCTATAGGGTGAAGGATAAAATTCCTGGCATGAAAAATAAAAGGATTAAAACAGCCCACAAAATGCACAAAAGTTATCGGTCCACCCAAACATCGAGTATGATTAATTTCTGCTTAAAAAAAGACGTTTCTTCCCCCATCTGACAAGTGCTCTGTACAGTGCTCTGCACACAGTA
Organism: Tachyglossus aculeatus; assembly: GCF_015852505.1. Classification (NCBI taxonomy): domain Eukaryota; kingdom Metazoa; phylum Chordata; class Mammalia; order Monotremata; family Tachyglossidae; genus Tachyglossus; species Tachyglossus aculeatus. The sequence goes on from NC_052075.1 coordinate 16,712,678, forward strand.
AGCCCTCAATAAATACCATGGATTGACTACTCTGATCCTCATCAACAAGCAATTGTTGTACCCTGTTTGCAGTGTCGTGTGGGGCATTCATTGTACTTTTCATGCTTTAGGTCCACAATGGGCAATCTCGACGTTAAGAATTGGAAAGAGCAGGGAAGACACCCTGCAGATCCGTTAGCCACAGGACCAAATTTTGATCAGCGAGTCCACAGGGGTCAGTCATTAAGTATGATTCTTCTAGGGGACTGCAGTATATTTTATAAGCTGCACTACTGAAAATGGGGCTTTCTGAAATGGAGAATGATTCTGCACAGTGGACTCTTTAAAGATTTCATTCGCAGACTACGGGTTCAGAAGTGTTGAGGATTCAGCTGCCCAGAGAAGCAGTGTGGCCCTGTGGATAGAGAACAGGGGTAGGAGTCCAGGGTTTGTCCATTTGCCTGCTGTGTGACCTTGGGAAAGCCACTTAACTTCCCGGGACCTGCATCCTCCTCTGTAAAATTAAGATTAAATACTTTGACTTTTGAGCCCCATGTACGGCAGGAATCGTGTCTGGTCTGATTGCATTGTATCTACCCCGAGTGGTTGGGCATGCGGCTTGACACACACGGCAAATGCTTAATGAACACCACCACAGTGAGCTAAATGCAGGGGGATCAGGAGAAAGCTTCTTAATCCCTCCCCGCGGGGTGTGTGGAATCTAGCAAGACACAGCTCGAATCCTCCAACTGGGATGTCACCACAGCGGATTTTGCTTTGTGACTTTGACTTAATGAAAGACAGGTGTTGACCGAACTTCTGCCACCACCTCAAACCCAGGCCTTTGTGCCTCCTTCCTGGGTGCCAGAGGGCAGACAAGGAGACTCCTGCACAGATAAAGCTGCCGTTTGCACGCTGGGGCTGGGCCCTGCTTGGTTTCCATCCATCTAGAGAAGCAGTGTTGCCTAATGGTTAGAGCACAGGCCCGGGAGTCAGAAGGATCTGGATTCTAATCCTGGCTCTGCCATTTGTCTGCTCTGTGACCTTGGACGAGTCACTTAACTTCTCTGGGCCTCAGTTACCCCATCTGGAAAATAAGGAGTAAGACTATGAGCCCCACATATGACAGGGACTGTGTCCAGTCTAATTTTCTTCTATCTAGACCCAGACTTAGATAGACTTAGTACAGTGCTCTGCACCCAGCAAGCGCTCAATAAATACGATTGAATGAATGAATGGACAACTAATACCGCAATTATACCACAATTATATAACTAGTATTATCATCATCATTATTATTATTTCCAGGGCTCTTTTTGTCCCTGGCCAAGCTAGGGAGTGAATGGGAGGCACTGCTAGGGGAGCAGCGGAGAAAGGGTAAGCGGGTGGGAATTAAGATGGGGAGAACAGATGATGACGACGGTAATTATTTAGGTAGGGCTTACTCTGTGGCAAGCACTATGTTAAACAATCAATCAATCAATCAATCATATTTATTGAGCACTTACTGTGTGCAGGGAACTGTACTAAGCGCTTGGGAAGTACAAGTTGGCAACATATAGAGACGGTCCCTACCCAACAGCGGGCTCACACTGAGGTAGATACAACCTACACAGATCAACAAGGCCCTAGTCCCACAAGGGGTTCCCAGTCTCAGGTGGAGGGAGAGCAGGCATTGTATTCCCATTTTACAGATGAGAAAATTGAGGCACAAAGAAGCTAAACAACTGGCCTAGGAAGCTAAGTGGCCTAGTGGAAAGAAGAGGAGACTGGGAGTCAGGAGAGTTCGTTGTACTCCCAGCTCTGTTACTTGCCTGTTGTGTGACCTGGAGCAAGTCACTGAACCTCTCAGGGCCTCAGTTTCCTCATACAAATACACCTCTTCCTATCCATCCGAACTGCTACTATGCTGCTCCAAATACCCCATCCCACCTTGACTACTCCATCAGCCTCCTCACTGATCCCCTGTCTCCTGCCCATACTTGGCTGCGCTTCCTGGATCATTAAAAAAACCCAAATCCATTCAGTCCACGCTTCCCCATTCCTCAAGAACTTCCAGGGGTTGCCCATCCACCTCTGTATCAAACATAAACTCCTTTCCATCGAGTTTAAAACATTTAATCAGCCTGCCCTCTCCTACCTTACCTCACTCATCAAACAGCCCAGTCCACACTCTTGGTTCCTCCAGTACCAGCTTGCTCACTGCCTTGATCTTATCACCAACCCCTTTCCCGCATCCTCCCTCTGGATTGACATGCCCTCCCTCTCCATATTTGCTAGACCACCCCTTCTCCTCACCTTCGAAACCTTATTAAGGTCACATCTCCAGGAGGTCTTCCCCAATTAAGCCCTCTTGTCCCTGTCTCCTCCCTTCTGCATCATCTCTTCACTTGGATCTGTGCCCTTTGGGCATTTGGTATTCACCCCACCCTCAGCCCCACAGCACTTATGTACACAGAGAAGAACTGTGGCTCAGTGGAAAGAGCCCGGGCTTTGGAGTCAGAGGTCATGGGTTCAAATCCCGGCTCTGCCAATTGTCAGCTGTGTGACTTTGGGCAAGTCACTTAACTTCTCTGTGCCTCAGTTACCTCATCTGTAAAGTTGGGGTGAAAACTGTGAGTCCCCCATGGGACAACCTGATCACCTTGTAACCTCCCCAGCGCTTAGAACAGTGCTTTGCACATAGTAAGCACTTATTAAATGCCATTATTATTATTATTACACATCTGTAAATTATTTATATGAATGTCTGTCTCCCCCTTAAGACTGTGAGTTGACTGTGGGCAGCGATCACGTCTGCCAACTCTGATATATTGTGCTCTCAAGCCTTGGTACAGTGCTCTGCACACAGTAAACACTCAAACATCATTAATTGATTTGTAAAATGGGGACTAGGTTTCTGTTCTCCCCCCGCCACGCAGATGGTGAGCCCCATGTGGGATAGGGGTAGTGTCTGATGTGCTTATCTTCCACATACCCCTGTGCTTGGCACATTGTAAGTCTTTTTAAAAGTCCATTATTATTATTGCTATCAAGCAGCTACACGGTTGAGCTGGGATTTGAGCCAGGTTTCCTGGCTTCCAGTTCTGTGCTCTTTCTACTAGGCCACACCGTAAGAAGCACTTCATGTCCTGCTCCACATATCCCCAGAAGTCTTTTCTCTCATCCAGGGTCTGTGGGATGCTGCATCCAGAAGGCCGTGGATTTCCCCACGCTGACACCACGGCCTCTTACTGGCCGGCCAGAGACGACGCTGAGCGGACCGCCGGACACCGGCCGGCTGGAAAACTGGTGCCTGAACCCAGCTTCCAGGGAACGGCCACCAGTCTGGGGCCTGGCTCACTCCAGCCCAACCCAGCCCAGAGAACAAAAACACCTCTGGATGCAGAACTCCCCCTCTTCGGCCTGGGCCCACGCCGCTGGGGAAGGGAAGCGGCCAAGCCCGGGTTCAGGCTTTGTCCCCAAAAGAAGTAATGTCGGTTGTTATCAGAGGGCTGAAGGCAGTGTGGGCACCGCAATAGCCAGCACCCCGCGGACAAGCAGGAGGCCAGTTGTCACCCAGGTTTGGCAGACCAGTTTAACCACCTCTCGTGCCACTGTTCAGGTGGCCAGAACGAGGGCTAACAAGGGTCCAGAGAAGAAGGCTCTTCTTTCCCCGACCTGCGGCTGCTGCTCCTTTGAAGAGGCAGAGCCCCCAGGGATTGTCGGCAAGGGGATGGGTGGCAATCCTCCCAACAGCAACCCCTCCTCGACTCTTCGCCCGTTCCCCTGGCCTGGGGACACAATGGACTGAAAGGGTGGGGACAGGGGGACAGGGCACACCTGAGCCGGAGACCTGGCCACCATTCACAAATGACCCTGCCCACCTTGAGGACAGGACTCACATCAGCATGGCTTAGTGGAAAGTGCCCGGGCTTGGGAGTCAGAGGTTGTGGATTCTAATCCTGGCTCTGCCACTTATCAGCTGTATGACTTTGGGCAAGTCACTTAACTTCTCTGTGCCTCAGTTACCTCATCTGTAAAATGGGGGTTAACACTGAGTCCCACATGGGATGACCTAATTATCTTGTATCTACCTCGGTGCTTAGAACAGTGCTTGACACATAGTAAGAATTTAAATACCATCATCATCACCTCTACTGTACTCTTCCAAGTGCTTTGAACAGTATGCTCTGTGCACTATAAGCGCTCAGAAAATACCACTGACTGATCTCTCTCTCTGTCTCTCTCTCACACACACACATACATACAAATACACACAAAACACACAACCCAATGCTGGCGGGCGAGCTCCCAAGAACAGCTGCCAGCCTACCTCAGCACAACTCCTGGGTGGCAGCACCAAGAACAGAACAAAATGACCCATTAAACGGATATTAATCATGGGAACCCTAAGAGTCTGAGTGTTTATTAGCCTAGAACAACGCTCAATTTTAAACCACACGCTTTAGAGACAGACGCATAAGCGGACCGTTTAGGGTTAGACTTCACAGATTTTTCAGTCCGGAGTTACTCATTAAGCTAAGGGAGGGGAGAGAGAGACATACCTTCAGCATGCCTGCTCACTTTGGGCCCATGCCTGACCCAAATATGAACTGTCATAGGGCTCATCCTAGTCACCTCCCTACATCAAGCTGAAACTCCTGATCATCAGTGGAGCACGGGCCTGGGAGACAGAGGACCTGGCCTCTAATCCCAGTTCCACACCTGTCTGTTCATTCATTCAGTCGTATCTATTGAGCGCTTACTGTGCGCAGAGCACTCTACTAAGCCCCTGGGAAGTACAAGTCGTTAACATATAGAGAAGGTCCCTACCCAACACAGGCTCACAGTCTAGAAAGGGGAGACAGACAAAACAAAACATGGAGACAGGTGTCAAAATCATCAGGAAGAAATAGAATTATAGCTACATGCACATCATTAACAAAATAAATAGAGTAGCAAATACGTACAAGTAAAATAAATGGAGTAATGAATCTGTAAAAATATATACAAGTGCTGTGGGGAGGGGAATGATGTGATCTTGGACAAGTCGCTCAATTTCTCTGTGTCTCAGTCACCCAATCTGTAAAATGGGGATTAAATCCTCCTTCCTCCTACTTAGACTGTGAACCCCACGTGGGACACGGATTGTGTCCAACCTGATTATCTTGTATCTATCCCAGCACTTAGTACAGTGCCCGGCACATAATAAGCACTTGGCGAGTACCATAAAAATAAAAGACATAACCTATGCTGCTGACAGCTCTCCTGGACAGGGCATACATGGAGAGTGTGGATCTGAAAAATGAAGGTAATGAAATCACTCAGAGTTCCAGCCAGCCTGCTTTTCCCCAGCCCCATTCCCATTGGGCCCCAGCAGCTCTGGAATGGAGAGACGGGATGGGAGGATAGGCCACAGAAGCATTTTTTATTTAAACTGTAAAACATCACTTCAAACAATATGGCCTATAGGCGTGGGCCACTGGAAAACCAGGGCAGTGGACTGACTGGTTTGCCTTGCAGCAGCCAGCAATGAAGACAGCTGAGGTTTTAGGCTGGCAGCAAGTCAGAGAGGCAGAGTCAAAAGCAAAGGTCACATTCTTGAGGGCCCAATACAGGTCCACCCCAGCTTCATTCAGTGACCGCTGGCCGCCACCACATAGCAGGCCTCCACCCAGCTTGATGCTCAGGGAAAAAGCATCACCACCGGGAACCCCTTGGTCAGATACAAAGGGCAGCTCTGTGGACAAACGCTGCGTCCTGGGGCTGGCAGGAGTAGTGTAGTTGAAGTAGTAGTGGTAATGATAGTAGTGAGGGTATTAATAGTCAGAGTAATGGAAGTTGTAATAGTAGTATGGTGTTTCTATGGCGTTTCCAGTGGCAATGTATGGATCCGAAAGCCGGACTGTGAAAAGACGGGATAGAAAGAACGTCGATTCTTTTGAAATGTGGTGTTGAAGAAGGCTTTCGCGAATACCATGGACTACCCCCCTCCCCCCTCCTCCCCCCTCTCCATCCCCCCACTGTCTTACCTCCTTCCCTTCCCCACAGCACCTGCATATATGTATATATGTTTGTACATATTTATTACTCTATTTATTTATTTTACTTGTACATATCTATTCTATTTATTTTATTTTGTTCATATGTTTGGTTTTGTTCTCTGTCTCCCCCTTCTAGACTGTGAGCCCGCTGTTGGGTAGGGACTGTCTCTATGTGTTGCTGACTTGTACTTCCCAAGTGCTTAGTACAGTGCTCTGCACACAGTAAGCGCTCAATAAATACGATTGATTGATTGGTACAGTGCTCTGCACACAGTAAGCACTCAAAAAATACGATTGATTGATTGATTGATACCCGAAAAACAAACAAATGGACTTTGGAGCAAATTAAACCAAAGTGGGCCTTGGAAGGTCAGATGATTCGATTTAGACTAGCATATTTTGAAAACATAATCAGGAGGGCTAATTCTCTGAAGAAGGCACTAATGCGAGGACAAGTCCAGGGAAAATGTGGAAGAGGCAGACTGGCAGCTAGATGGATAGAGACCATAACGATAATGGAAGAACTGTTAGAAAGGTTACGGATTATGACAGAAGACAGGATGTTCTGGAGAAAGCATATCCACGGAGTCACTACAAATTGGAAACGACTCGATGGCACTTAATAATAATAATAATAATAATTTTGGTATTTGTTAAGCGCTTACTATGTGCAAAACACTGTTCTAGGCACTGGGGAAGATACAAGGTGATCAGGTTGTCCCACGGGGGGCTCACAATCTTAATCCCCATTTTACAGATGAGGTCACTGAGGCCCAGAGAAGTGAAGTGACTTGCCCAAAGTCACCCAGCTGACAAGTGGCGTAGCCGGGATTTGAACCCACGGCCTCTGACTCCAAAGCCCGTGCTCTTTCCACTAAGCCACGCTGCTTAATAATAATGATCATAATAATAATAATAATGTTGGTATTTGTTAAGTGCTTACTATGTGCAAAGCACTGTTCTAAGCGCTGGGGTAGATACAAGGTAATCAGGTTGTCCCACGAGGGGCTCACAGTCTTCATCCCCATTTTACAGATGAGGTCACTGAGGCCCAGAGAAGTGAAGTGGCTTGCCTAAAGTCACCCAGCTGACAAGTGGCGGAGCCGGGATTTGAACCCATGGCCTCTGACTCCAAAGCCCGTGCTCTTTCCACTGAGCCACGCTGCTTTCCAGTAGTAGTAAGCTCATTATGGACAGGGGACATGTCTGGTAAATCTATTGCATTATACTCTCCCAAGTGCTTAGTACAGTGCCCTGCACATAGTAAGTACTCAATAAATACCATTGATTCATAGCAGCAGTAACAGTAGTAATAGTAATGGTAATAGTCATAATAGTAGTGGTAATAGTAGTGGTAGTAGTATTAATAGTAGCAGTAATAGTAGCCCTACTGAGAGCTCACCTCCTCCAGGAGGCCTTCCCAGACTGAGCCCCTTCCTTCCTCTCCCCCTCGTCCCCCTCTCCATCCCCCATCTTACTTCCTTCCCTTCCCCACAGCACCTGTATATATGTATATATGTTTGTACATATTTATTACTCTGTTTATTTATTTATTTTACTTGTACATATCTATTCTATTTATTTTATTTTGTTAGTATGTTTGGTTTTGTTCTCTGTCTCCCCCTTTTAGACTGTGAGCCCACTGTTGGGTAGGGACTGTCTCTATATGTTGCCAACTTGTACTTCCCAAGCGCTTAGTACAGTGCTCTGCACACAGTAAGTGCTCAATACAATTGATTGATTGATTGATTAATAATAGTGGTGGTAGTACTAACATAGTGGTAAATAGTAGTGGCATTTACTGAATGCCCCTTGGGTGCAATGCACTGTACTAGATGTTTGCGATGTACAGAATAATAAAGTGATATGTTCTTAGGGCGTAGGGAGCTAATTCTCTACAAGACCGGTCAGCCTCTGGGGAACCTCACCTCTGAGGCCGAACGGCCATTGGGGAATCAACTTGGGCCTCAACTCCCGGCCGCTCCCCGCAGCCTCTGACCTTACAAGTGACTTTTTGGCCTCTGCCTGTCTGCTCTTTCCTGCTCCCTGCTCTCCCCTCCATTACCACCCTCTAACATGGTCTTCATCCTGTCTCCAACCTCTCTCTGTGCGTCACCGGGGTGGGGTGGGGGGCTGGATGAGGGGAAGGGCGAGAACCCACAGTTCGGTGTGTTTTAACCATCTGACGAAAACGCCACCCCGACGTGAGCCTGAAGCCCACGCTGTTCTCGGGGGCTCAGAGCGTTTGCGCCGACGTGTCAGAAAGCGATTTCGTCTGGCGACCCCTTAATTCGAGTCCGACACTTTCCAACAAAGTGGAGTCCGACACTTTCCAACAAAGAAGTTCCTTGATCCTTGGCTTAAACCGAGCCCCGCACTACAGTTTGTCTACTTCAACACTGTCTACTCTCACATCTGCGCTCTCTCTCATCACACGCACGTGCCAACTTTTGAGTTGAAAAGCAAATGAATATTTTCCCCACCCTGTGAAAACAACCGTTAGCCAAAGAACGTAGCATGAACAAGATTTCCGGGATCAACCCCAGCCTTAGGAAAGTGCTTGGCAGATCGTAAGCGCTTAACAAATACCGTAATTATCATCGTCATTATTATCAATATTCCTGGAAACCAGGGCTGGAAACCCCCAGCCCTGCCCTCCTAATAATATATCCTGTTGTACCTCAGCCTGGGGCTCGGGAGCCTGGCAGCCCTGGGCATAACAGGAACCGATCCCATAGCTAATTAATTCATTCATTCTTATTAATGTCTGCCTCCCCCTCTACACTATCAACTTGCTGTGGGCAGGGAACATGTCTAATTCTGCTGCATTGCACTGTCCCAAGTGCTTAGTACAGTGATCTGCACATAGTAAGCACTCAAAAAATACCACTGATTGATTTATTGATTTGACTGACTAGTTACTTGAACACCCAAGGTGAAGGAAACCTGAGCAGGCATTGTCGCTACTGAAAAGAGCACAGGTTGGGAGTCAGGAGACCTGGGTTCTAATCCTGTCTCTGCCACTTACCTTTTGTGTGTTCTTGGGAAAATCGCAACTTCTCTGGGCCTAAGTCTCCTCAACTTTAAAACAACAGTAAGAAAGACTGTGAGCGCTGTGTGCCCAAGCTCATAAACTTGTGTCTATGCCAGCAATAAGTGCTTGAAAAATGCCATGATTACTATTAATATTATAAGTGGGCCGTGGGGGGAAAGATCAACAGGGATCCCTTTAAAAAAGAACATAGAAGACATCGGGGTGGGAATTATCTTCTCTGTTTCCTATCTGTCTTACAAAATACCACCAGCACTCCTAACAGGTCTTACTATTACTATAATAAAAATAATAATAATAACTGTGTTATTCCTTAAGTACTTACTATATGCTAACCAGTCTTACTATTACTATAATAAAAATAATAATAACTGTGTTATTCCTTAAGTACTTACTATATGCTAACCAGTCTTACTATTACTATAATAAAAATAATAATAATAATTGTGTTATTCCTTAAGCACTTACTATATGCCAACCACTGTACTGAGTCCTGGGGTAAACACAAGATAATCAGGTGAGACAGAGTCCCTGTCCCACACAGGGCTCACAATCTAAGTAGGAGGGAGAACAGTTATTGAATTCCCATTTTACAGATGAGGTAACTGAGACACAGAGAAAATAAGTGACTTGCCAAAGGTCACAGTAGGCAAATAGCGGCCAGGATTAGAACCCAAATCCTCTGATTCCCAGGTCCGTGCTCTTTCCACCAGGCCACACTGCTTTCACTCTAGTGCTTAGGAAAACTTTGTTGAAATACCATTTTGTAACTACAAGGACCGCACTTTTTCAGAGACCTCCCACTGCCACGAGGCTTTGTCCGGCCCTGGACTGAAAATCTAAAGTAGTTCAAAGCCGAGACGTAAACAAGAAACTCAAGATACAACTTTTGCACAAATAAATGCAGATGTGGGTGCGTTCTTCAAAACAAGTTGCGTCATTTTGAAAAAAAAAAAAAAAGAGAAGGTGGTGGTTAGGAAATGGCTCCTATCTTGATTTTCCAGTAATTCATTCAATTGTATTTCTTGAGCGCTTACTGTGTGCACAGCATACAGTAATGCCTGTGATTCGGATGGCCAGCTGTCCGATTCTACCCCTGGCAGTCTGGTGTTTGGCTGGCTTGTCCCATGTCGTACCAGATGCTTTCACAACCTTTTAAGGAAGGTTTGTTCATCTCCAGATATTCAACTCCCGCCGTCAATTTCTGGCAGTTCAGAGGCTTCAGCGGGGCTCGTTCACCTCTGGGAGGGGAACGCAAAATCCCTGGAGAAAAATGGGGGGGCCTGGGGTCCTCCCCAGAGAAAAGCTCTGGGGTCACGTGAAATCGGCACACTTCCGCAACACGGCTCCGTGGCGTCATCACTTTAGGCAGCAGGTCCAACTGTAAGATGTGTGATGTCCTTGAGGCAATCGATCGGCTCTCTCCCCGTCACCCACTATAGATTGAAGGCTCCCTTCCCCATAAACCACTGATTGATTAGGCCAACCTGATCACTATATCCCCTTCGCCTCTCTCTTGCAGTCAATCCCTTGGTCCCACTCCCTCTCCTGACAGTCTGCACCTCCCTCCCCCTTCATATCTGGGAGAACACTGCTTTCCTTATCTCCAAAGCCCTTCTGAAATCACATCTCCATGTCTTCTCTATCTCTCTTCTCCCCACCCTACTGAAACACCACCATTTTCCCTAAGCCCTTGGGTACTCCTTCACTCCCCCTTCTCCCCCACCGTCCCCGCTCAACACTTACATACACATCTTTAAAAGGATTATAATAATAATTATTATTGTGGTGCTCGTTAAATGTCAGGCACTGCCCTCAGCAGTGGGGTAAATAGAATTCAATGTGATAAGATACGGCCCTTGTCCCACATGGGATTCACAGTCCAAGTAGAAGGGAGAACAGGTATTCAATCCCCGTTTTACAGATGAGGAAATTGAGGTGCAGAGAAGTGAAATGCCCAGCTTAAGGTCAACTAGGAAGCTGCTGGCAGATGCAGGATTAGAACCCAGGTCCTCTTTCCACTTGGCCAGGTTGTTTCCAACTTGGTTGGTTCCTTCTATCTGTAATTGACTTCAGTGTCTGTCTTCCCCACTATCACGTCTAGTGACTACTGTATTTTCCCAGGTGCTTAGTACAGTGCCTGGCACACAATAAGTGATGATGATGATGATGATGGCATTTGTTAAGCGCTTTCTATGTGCAAAGCACTGTTCTAAGCACTGGGAGGATACAATGGGATCAAGTTGTCCCACGTGGGGCTCACAGTCTTAATCCTCATTTTACAGATGAGGTAACTGAGGCTCAGAGAAGTTAAGTGACTTGCCCAAGGTCACACGGCAGACATGTGGCGGAGCCGGGATTCGAACCCATGACCTCTGACTCCAAAGCCCGTGCTCGTTCCACTGAGCCCCGCTGCTTCTCGTGCTCAGTAAATACCATTTTTATGGTATTTAGTGAGCACTTTCGATGTGCAAGGCACTGTACTAGACACTGGGATAGATACAAGCTAATCAGCTGGGACGCAGTCCATGTCCCACAAGGGGCTCTCAGAGTCTTAATCCCCCTTTTGCAGCTGAGGCAACAGACCCAGAGAAGTGAAGTGTCTTGCCCAAGGACACACAACAGACAAGAGGCAGAGGTGGGATTAGAACCCAGGTCCTTCTGTCACCCAGGCCCGTGCTCTAGACGCTAGGCCATCCTACTTCTCCCTGACTGATGTCATCTGGGATGGGATTTGCAAAGCCCATCAGGGGCCACCACACCCTCTGATCCCAAACAATCAAACCCAGATGTAGAGACCAAACTACCCCCGGATCAGAGCTGAGCCCAGAGAGACAGTGAGATGCTAACTGCATTTCACTGTCCTCTCTCAGTCAGACTGACCTGAAAGAGGGCAGTGGGCAGGGTTTCAAAAATGATATTATTGCCTGCCTAGACTGTAAGCTCATTATGAGCATGGAACATGTCTGCTAATTCTGCTGTATCGTACTCTCTCAAGCAATTAATACAGTGTTCTGCACATAGTTAGCACTCAATGAATGTCGATGATTGATTAATTGACCGGACCCCTCCGGCAGAGGAGGGTGGCCTGGGTTAGGAACGCTGCATGGAGGAGAGAGGACCCGGCTGTGGGGTGTTTGCCTCGTCGTTGTTCCCAGGGGCATCCGCTCCAGGGGGCTGGTAGGGTCTGATGGTGGCTTTGGCCTCAACGGCCCAAGGAGCAATAACCCTGGGATGACTGTAAGCTCATTGTGGGCAAGGAACGTGTCTGTTTATTCATTCAATCGTATTTATTGAGCGCTTAGTGTGCAGAGCACTGTACTAAGCGCTTAGTAATAATGATGGCATTTATGAAGCGCTTACTATGTGCCAAGCACTGTTCTAAGCACTGGGGAGGTTACAAGGTGATCAGGTTGTCCCACGGGGGGGCTCACAGTCTTCATCCCCATTTGAAAGATGAGGGAGCTGAGGCCCAGAGAAGTGAAGTGACTCGCCCAAAGTCACACAGCTGGCAATTGGCAGAGCAGGGATTTGAACACATGACCTCTGACTCCAAAGCCCGGGCTCTCTCTACTGAGCCACGCTGCTTCTGTGTTGTTATATTGTACTATCCCAAGCACTTAGTACACTGCTCTGTACACAGTAAGCGCTCGATAAATACGACTGAATGAAAGAATGAGGTCCTCAATGCTGAGGGTAGGGTGTGCATGTTTGAAACCAGGGAAAGAGGCAGATGGGAAAACGTCAGAATAAACCAAATAAAGAACCCCAAAAAAGCAGAGCCAAGGAACAGCACTGCCAAAGCAGTGGGGCCGGGAGGCCTCAGCAACAGGTGCCCAATCTCTAGGACAAACGGCTGCTACAACAGTAATAATTATGTTATTAGTTAAGTGCTTACTCTGTGCCAAGCGTTCCACCTTCTACACGTCGTAGATATGAGTTAGCCAGTTCCCACATGGGGTTCATAGTCTAAGTAGAAGGGAGAACAGGTATTGCATTCCCATTTTACAGATGAGGAAACTGAGGCCTGGAGACATTAAGTGCCTGAGGGCTCAGAGCAGGCAAGTAGCGGAGCTGGGATTAGAGCCCAGGTCCTCCGGCTCCTAGGCCCGTGCTCTTTCCATTAGGCAACAGTGCGGTAAAGTGGAGCAGAGTGGGGATGGCCTGCGCTCATTGCAGAGCCGGGCAATGTTTTCTGTTCCTTGGGCGTGGCAGCAGTGCGGACAGCCCGGCCAGAAAGAGTAGCCAAGGCCGCCCTCAGACCCACGCCCATCTGGAGACCCCCCTGGGCCCCCGAAGAGGACGTCTCCGGGACCGAGGACAAGGCAAAAATTCCAAGGCCGGGCCCTCTCTCTTCCAGAGGAGCCAGGTCTCCTGCTGAAACCCTGCCTCAGACGTGTCCCGAGGGATGGGACTGACCTCCGGCCCCACCCTGGGCAGCACATAGCTCTGAGTCCTATCTGGTGTCCAGCCCATGCTCTCCCCTGGACCCAAACATGGAAAAGAGGGAAAAAGTGGGAGAGGAAAAACAAGGTCACTCTAGGCCATGAGAAGCAGCGTGGCCTACGGGATAAAGCACAGGCCTGGGAGACGGAAGGACCTGGGTTCTAATCCCAGTTTCGCCACTTTTCGCGCTGTGTGACCGTGGGCAAGTCACTTAACCTCTCTATACCTCAGTTACCTCATCTGTAAAATGGAGATTAAGACTGAGCCCTATGTGGGACAGGGACTGTGTTCAAACCGATTATCTTGTATCTACCAAGACTAAGTAGAGTGCCTGGCACATAGTAAGCACATAACAAATAATACAATTATCATTATTATTATTATTCTCAGCTGCCCCAGGTGGGGCAAGGGCTGTTTTCTGTCCCACCAGTCTTATATCCCCTCCAGCCCTTACCACAGTGTTTGGCACAGAGCAAGTGCTTAACAAATACCACATAATTATTATTAAGAAACTTGTTCGTGCTAAGAGTTCCCAGAAATGAAACATCTCCGGGCTGAGAATGCCAAACCCAAAGCCACTGTGGCTGCTGCAGGGTTGGAAGCCTGTAAGCCTAGGGCCTCTGTGGAACATTCTTCCCCACCCCTGTCTTCCTGCCAGCCCTCTGCTCCTCGGGAACACTTTCGCGGAGGGTCCTGTGCTCAGGAAGACACTTGTGGGAGGGAAGCCCACTCACTAGGGCACAAAGGAAGAGTGGTGGGGGTGAAGGGGGTGGGGAGGAGTTCCCGGGCTCTAGAATTCACATTCCAGGTGGGACAGGATCGGGGCTGAGGGGTGGAAAGAGGACAGACGTGGTCTCAATCTGGGTGGCCGCTTAGGCTGCCCCTGTCCTCCGCAGGCCCCTGCTGGGGAATCATACGGATACTCTGAAGAGTCCATGAGAACTCCATCACTGACACGCATGCACACACACAAACACAATCTTGCCTTATTATTATTATCATGTGCTATCGAGTCATTTCCGATTCACAGTGACTCTATGGATATTTTTTCTCCAGAACGTCCTGTCTTGTGCCATAATCTGGAACCTTTTCTAACGGTTCTTCCGTTATCGTTGATACGGTTTCTATCCATCTAGCTGCTGGTCTGCCTCTTCCATGTTTTCCCTGGACTCTTCCTAGCATTAGTGTCTTTTCCCGAGAATTAGTCCTCCTGATTATGTGTCCAAAATATGCTAATCTAAACTGAGTCATCTGGACTTCCAAAGAACACTTTGGCTTAATTTGCTCCAAAATCCATGTGTTTGTTTTTTGGGCGGTCCATGTCCACTCTCTCCTGGCAATCAGGAAAGAGCTGCCTAAGTGCAGGTGGGATGTCAGGCTGGGGCAGAACCCCCTCGCCCCCAGTTTCATCAGACCTGGAGCAGGTCCTTGGAGAAAGGCTACCATTCCTACAACCTGCTATCACATGCGTTTCCAGAAGTAATTACTCCCTGGGAGACCTCAGCCTCCAGTGGGCCATAGCAGCTCTGAAGGCCATCCATCCAACAATCAATATTGAGCCCCGACTAAGTGGTTGTGGGGGAAGGGTGTACTGGAAGCTAAAGTCACTGTCCTCGGAGGGCTTGCAGTCTAATGGGGAAATCAGGGGGACAGATTCTTTAAAAATAGCAGGAGGAAGAATAAGTTAAAACCAGGGGAAATGGCAGACAACATCACAGAACATACACAGATACTTACATTCATACTAGGGCTAAGTGCTAGATCAACGTAACTTGGAGTTTAGGAAATTGATCAGGAATGCCTTCTTGGAGGTGAGAGGATTTTTAGGAGGCCGTGGGTCAGGGGACTGAAATGATGCAGGTGGGAGGCCAAGGTCAGCAAAAAGCCAGGTGAGTTGGCAAAAGTGGGGCTAGCTTGGATCCAGTTCCTGACCCACATGGGGTACACAGTCGTAAGAAGGAGGAAGAACGGAAATTTAATCCCCATTTTACAGATGAGGACCCTGAGGCCCAAAGAAGTGACTTGCCTGAGGTCGCACTGCAGGGAAGTGGCAGAGTCAGAATTAGAACCCAAGTCTTCTTGGGTTCCCAGGCCACTGGGCCACACTGCTTCTTTCCCGTAGGCCACACCACTTCCTAACAACCTGGGCCACCATGCCGGGAGCGCTTTGGGGTAAAAACGGAAAGTCCACACCTGTCTTCCCATCCCTAATCCCTGCCCCGGGACCAAACCCCTCAATCAAGATACCTAATGCTGAATTACACCAGAAGCTGAAACTGAAAATCCTGCCCCACAAGTTACACTTCTACCTTACCACTAACAGGTCGGTTGGATAGTACCTACTCCTGGTCAATCACTCCGGTACCTAAGCATCACCGAGACTGACCACAGCCACGAATGGAATCATTATTGTGGACAGAGAGGAAGCAGAACGGGTGACCTAGCAGTGATTCAGGACTATAAGGAAGCATCTCAGCCCAGAAGACATTTCTAATCCGCCTTTTCCAGCATGAGGATTCAAGGTTCTTTTCGCTAATCAAGGGCACACATACAAAGTCACTTAGCGTGACCGACCCACCCCAAGAGCAAACAGCCTCCCTAGTAAGAGACTGTGAAGCCATAGTACAATCTGATGGCTCCCAGAAATTACAGGAAAGAATGAGAAAAATACACTGCTATCTGCCAGGTGAATGGGGTGGTATTTCTGCTCTGATCCTATTTTGTTTGCTTTCATTCACTGATTCGGTATGCATCAGGGGGCCCACTTGATCTTTAGTAGAGTAGCCAGCTGCTCTACCATACGGCCCAAAGGAAGAATGAAAACCCAAATTTATTCTTGAATAACAAACTTTACTTTCCCTTCTCAGTCCTCTTCCTTTGTTTTCAGGCACCGAAAGAATTCACTAAAACTTTCTCTATTTATACCATACTCAGCCCCACAGTAACACTTGATATTTTGGGTTGCAGCATGTTTTGCCTGGAAGTCGTTCCTCTCAATACCTTAAAATACGGAACATCCCATTCCTTGGGTATGAAAACTGAGACCCAGAGAGGCTAGCGACTTGCCAGGTATGAAAACAGGATGAAATTACCTGGATTCTGATGTTTGTCACCCCGCTGACCCGCAATTTTGTCACTCTCCTGGAGGCCTTCTCCAAAGAAACTGTGCCAGCAATTAAGAGGGATGGGGAACGCTACCTGTGAATATGGAAAAGGCAAGGTACCCTTCCTAACCAATACAACAGACAGGTCAGGGAACCTGTCCACCAACTCTGTTGTATTGTACTCCCCAAAGTGCTTAGTATAGTGCTTTGCACACAGTAGGCACTCAATAAATACCACTGATTGATTGATTGATTGCCTACCCATCTCCACATAAAGCAGAACTCCTAATCATCAGTTTTATGGCACTCAATCAGCTCTCTCCTCCCTATCTGTAATTTATATTAATATCTGTCTCCCCGTCTAGACTGTGAGATCATTGTGGGCAGGGAATGGGTCTGTTTACTGTTGTATTGTACTCTCCCAAGAGCTTAATATTGTGCTCTGCACTCAGTAAGCACTCAATAAGACTGAATGAAATCAATACTATTGAATGAATACCCGTCCTCGCTCCACTCACAAAGCAGCCCAGCCCAAACCCTTTACTCTAACACTAACCTACTTGCTATGCTCACTATGCTCATCTCTCTCACCTTTGGCCCCTCCTTCCCTCCTGCCTTCATATCCAATAGACCACTATTCTCTCCATCTTCAAAGCCTACTTAAATCACACCTCCTCCAGAAGCCTTCCCTGACTAATCTTTCATCTCCCTACCTTATTTTCCTCCCAACTTCATCACCTATGTCCTGGAGTCCATACCCTCTAGGCCCTTAAGTTCTCACCACCACTCCCGCTCTTATGACAATAATCATCATAATAATAATAATAGTATTTAATAAGAACTATGTGCCAAAAACTGAGCGAAGCACTGGGGTAGGTACAAGATTATCATGTCCCACACTGGGCTCACAGTCTAAGTAGGAAGAAGAACCTTTTGCAGATGAGAATGGTGAGGCACAGAGAAGTTACTTATAATAATGGCATTTATTAAGCGCTTACTATGTGCAAAGCACTGTTGCCCAAGGTCACACAGCAGATACGTGGAGGAGCCAGATTAGAATCAGGTCCTCTGACTCTCAAGACCAGGCACTTTCCACTGGGCCACACGCTGCTTCTCATATCCTTATGGTCTGTTGCTTCTCCTATATATATAATTTATTTTCATGTCTTTCTCCCTAGATTGTAAGCTCCTTCAGGGTAGGGACCGTGTCTACATGTCTACCACTTCACCTAAGCGCTTAGTACAGGGCTCTTCATATAGTAAGCGCTCAGTACTATTGACTGATGGTCCTTGGGACTACCTAGGCCAAGAAAACAGCTTTTCTTGACTTCAATAAGTTGTCCCTCTTTCACTGGGCTATTTCCCAGTTATCCTCTCTCCTGCTTTCAGTACTTTGATTATGACTGGTCATCTCATTCATAACCCCTCCACTCCAGAGAATATCGGGAGCATTATAAATGCCTTTAGGTGGTTGTAAAACTTCTCTCTTACTCATCCTTTCAAAGGAGTTCAAAAGTCATTTTCACTTTGCAGGACAGAGGACATGATCCACCCCAGGCATCAACCATCCAGTTGGCCTCAATCAGCCTCTGCCATCAAGGAAGGTCTCTCTCAAACATATAGGACTGTAAAACCAGTTGGATCACCTGCCTCACTACAAGTCTAGTATAGATTTTATCATGTCCCCACATAAAATGATAAACTTTTAAAATAATCACACCAGATTAACAGGTTCACTACGGCTTGACTTGTAATTAGAGTGTATTTCATGCCCTGCTTTTCTCTGTTAAATGGAGAAGACGGGCTGTGATGTTAAAGAAACAGACAGTGAGGGGCAAAGACTATACCTGCTCTTAGTTAAGTTTGGACTTAACGTGCCCGTTCCCCTTAAGTGAATCTCTCTCCCACTGCTCAGCTATTTAACCACGGTGTGCTTCAATACAGTGGCCAAGTCTTTGGTTGGGGAAAACTCAATGCTTATTTGAAAACACCCGAAACGCACCTGCTTATCCCCGGCCCAGACAGAGGCAACCTTGTCTTCTCTCCAATAAAAGGGGGATTTGAAACCAGTTGTACACGGAAAGGCTTTTCTTCGAGTCTGGACAGGCCGGGTTGATTTTCTGGGAGGGCTCATTCTCAGCCAACTCCTGGGGACCTCCCAACTGACTGGGAATCTAAGTGACTGACAGCTGCTGCCTGGGCACTGGGAGTCCTGCTGCACAGCCCCGAGACCACTTTTCAGCTCTTTAACACGATGCAGATTTTTGCAGTGGAAGCAGAGTTTGAAGACTAGATAAGCAAATAGCCCAACTCTGTCAATCATAAAGACATTCTGAGGAGATATTCCAGGATGGCTTTGGAGCAGGATCAGCAATGTGGCTCTGAAGCCAATACACTTCTCTCTACTAATGTTGATTTGCGACAGAGTGGTCTAGTGGAAAGAGTCTGGGCCGGGAGTCAGGGAACCCGGGTTCTAATTCCACCTCCACTACCTACTTGCTGTGTGACCCTGGGCAAGCCACTTGACTTCTTGGTGCCTCAGTTTCCTCAGATGCAGAATGGGGCTAAGATACTGGCGCTCCCTCCCAGACTCCGAGCCCAAGGTGGGAAAAGGACCACATCGGATTTGCTTAAAGAACAACTTTCTCCATGCTTGGCATGCTGTAAGCCCTTAAGCACCATGATTATTACAGTTGGTACTTTTGGGACACAACAGTTAAGGTGTCCTTCAGATGAGTCTAGTCAGAAATGGAAATTCCCAGACAAAAAAAAAAAAGAAAACCAAGTCTCCAAAAATATTTGTGCCCAACGCATTGCATTCTCAGCTAATATGACAGGAGTCCTCCTGCTCTGAGAATTCTTTGTTTCTCAGCAGTTTTTTTTCCCCTCCGGACAGAATGGATGGGAGGAAGTGAAAAAAAGAAGGCGGAAGCAGCAGAATTGCTTGGGCACAGCCCAAGGACTCAGAAAAAAGGCAAAGGAATGCTTACCCAGCAGCCATCGGACCCTGCCACCAATGCCAGGAAGTCCAGGGATAGTGTTTCTGGTAATGTTAATAATTCTCATGATTTTCCTAGGGACTCGGGCTCCTACACGGAGCCCTGGGGAATACTTCCACTTGAAAGCTCTGTGCTCCAACAGCCTAAAATAAGTTTCGTAAATTCAGCTCCACTCCTTGTAGCCATCGCAAACAACATAGGGTTTCTGGGCATGTATGGGCAGAGAGAGACGGAGGCTTGGCGTTGGCCCGCTCGCACCATTCCCTCTAACAGTCTCGCAGAAATGACGGTGGGAGAGGTGTGTGCCGCGGAGGAGATGGAGAGAGTCAGTTCAGAAGGGCATGGTGAAAGACGGACAAGGAATGAGGAAACCCTCCCGGGGGGAATACATCTCTGTTGGTTTTTCACAGGCCTCCCACAGAGACAGCTCCCTCCATTTCTCCCAAAGCTCACCAGGGCCGCTCTCTCACCTCCTGATCCTCAGGTGGAATGCATCAATTCCTTAAGGACAGGAATCTCATCCTTCCTTATGCTCTTCGTTCCCAAGCAACCAAGACAGTGTCTTACAATAGTGGTATTTGTTACGCACTTGCCATGTGCCAAGCACCGTTCTAAGAGCTAAGATGGATATAAGATAATCAGGTCCCACATGGGGCTCACATTCTAAGTAGGAGGGAGATCAGGTATCGAATCCCTATTGTGAAGACACAGAAGTGAGGTGACTTGCCCGTGGTCACCCAGCAGGTACGTGGCGGAGCGGGATTAGAACACAGGTCCTCCGATTCCCAGGCCCAAGCTCTTTGCACCAGGTCACACTGTCTCCTAGTTCAGTGTTCTTCACCCCTGGGCATCCAATGAACGTGGCTGATAATAATAATAATAATAATGCCATTTATTAAGCGCTAACTATGTGCAAAGCACTGTTCTAAGCGCTGGGGAGGTTACAAGGTGATCAGGTTGTCCCACGGGGGGCTCACAATCTTAATCCCCATTTTCCAGATGAGGTAACTGAGGCCCAGGGAAGTTAAGTAACTTGCCCAAAGTCACACAGCTGACAAGTGGCGGAGCCGGGATTTGAACCCATGAACTCTGACTCCAAAGCTCTTTCCACTGAGCCACGCTGCTTCTCCAAAATTTTATCTCAGCACTCCTAGGTGATTTATTCTAAACCCTCCTGTGTATTTACAATTTTGTTTAACTCTCACACCAGAGAGGGGATTAGAACCCAGGCCTCCGGCCTTTCGAGGCTGCTACCTTTCCTCTAGGCCACCGCAGGCCTCACAACAACTAACACCATTGCTGCGTTCATTCAGAAGATGACAGAGATGAAAGTAGGAAACTGTGACTGCCCAGAGACGGCCAGAGACTGCCCCTGTCCTCAGCTATGGAAAAGGTCGGGTGCAAATGCAGCCTGGCCTAGTGGATAGAGCTTGGGCTAGAACAGTGCTTTGCACATAGTAAGCGCTTAATAAATGCCACCATTATTATTATTATTATGGGCCTGGGAGCTCAGCTGCAAAATGGGGATTCAATTCAACACAACTAGGAAGCAATGTGGCCTGGTGGAAAGAGCACGGGATTGGGAGCCAGGGGACCTGCGTTCCAATCCCGGCTCTGCCACACACCTGCAGGGTGACCATGGGCAAGTCATTTCACTTCTGTGCACCTCAGTTCTCGCGTCTGCATAATAGGGATTCGATACCTGATCTCTCTCCTCCTTAGACTGTAAGCCCCATGTGGGACCTGATTATCTTGTATCTGTCCCCTTCTTGACTGTGAGCCCTATGTGGGAAAGGGACTACATCCAGCCTGATTAACCTGTATCAGTCCCAGTACTTAGAACAGCGCTTGATACATCGTAAGCCCTCACAATGAAGAGCTGGCATTTAAGGATATTCATTCAATCGTATTTATTGAGCGCTTACTGTGTGCAGAGCACTGGACTAAGCGCTTGGGAAGTACAAGTTGGCAACATATAGAGACGGTCCCTACCCAACGCGATGAGTACCGTTTCTAAGTCAGGTTTCATCATCCCCCTCCCCATCCCCCCCGCTTTACCTCCTTCCCCTCCCCACAGTACCTGTATATATGTTTGTACGTATTTATTACTCTATTTATTTATTTTACTTGTACATATTTATTCTATTTATTTTATTTTGTTAATATGTTTTGTTTTGTTGTCTGTCTCCCCCTTCTAGACTGTGAGCCCACTGTTGGGTAGGGACCGTCTCTATATGTTGCCAACTTGTACTTCCCAAGCGCTTAGTACAGTGCTCTGCACACAGTAAGCGCTCAATAAATACAATTGAATGAATGAATGAATCATCAATGGTATTTATTGAGTGCTTTTCGCATGCAGAGCACTGTAAGAGCTCGGGAGCGTACATTTCATTTGTCTTTAGGTGAGTTATTGCTGACATTTCTGCCTTCTTCATTAAAATCATCAAACAAGAGTATTTGCAGTCTAATTTACAAATCTGGCCCATTTTCCTCAAAACTAAATATAGACACAACAATGGAATGTGGGAAAGGTTTTTGATCATTCTCCACATTGCTTTTGGAGTATTTCTTTTCAGAGCAGTTCAATCTGTAGGACTTTTGTTTCTTGTTTTTAAGCAGGGCTGCTTTCAACTTGGTTAAAGAGCAGTTGGAGAGGTATAACTGTTGTAAATCTAGTCCGGTCAACTGGGTGGATAAAGCAGAACTTCCCCAAAGACTCACAAAAGAATCTGCAGATCGGGTGATTTCTCGGCCTCCCTTCCCACCCAAGACCAGCTGACCCCACTCCCACCACGATCCCTCCCCTCTCCATTTATAGGCCCCAGAACTTGTTTTTGGTAAAATTCTCATTGCCCCCTAGCCTGAATTCTGCCCTGTCAGGTCAGGTTTCTTCCAGGAAGAAGCTTAGATGATTCCACCCCCAAATAAAAGTTTCCCCGCTGGATAGCAGAGACAGGAGGGAGGAGAACAGCCTCCTGCCTTTCCCTGCTGTAACTGTAGAAAGCAGAAGCCAAGGCAGGCCCCAGACGAGAAGCAGTATGGCCGAGTGGATAGAGCACGGGTCTGGGAATTAGAAGGACCTGGGTTCTAATCCTGCCTCCGCCACTTCTCTGCTATATGTCCTTAGGCAAGTCACTTCACTTCTCTGTGCCTCAGTTCCCTCGTCTGAAATACGGGGGTTAAGACTGTGAGCCCCACGTGGGACAACCTGATGACCTTGTTATCTACCCCTGCGCTTAGAACAGTGCTTGGCACATAGTAAGTGTTTAACAAATACCCTCATTATTATTCTTATTATTATTCTCTGGGTCTCAGTTACTTCATCGGTAAAATAATAATAATAAATAATAATGGCATTTATTAAGCACTTACTAGGTGCAAAGCACTGTTCTAAGCGCTGGGGAAGCTACAAGGTGATCAGGTTGTCCCACGGGGGGCTCACAGTCTTAATTCCCATTTTACAGATGAGGTAACTGAGGCACAGAGAAGTTGAGTGACTTGCCCAAAGTCACACAGCTGACAATTGGCGGAGCCGGGATTTGAACCCATGACCTTTGACTCCAAAGCCTGTGCTCTTTCCACTGAGCCACGCTGCTTCTCTTAAATGCGGATTAAGACCGTGAGCCCTGTGAGAGACAGGGACCGTGTCCAGCCTGATTAGCTTGTATCAACCTGATTAGCTTAGTACAGTGCTTGGCACATAGTAAGAGCTGAACAAATACCATTAAAAAAAAAACAAACCTGAGAAGGACACATTGCCCTGAGGCCCATGGCTGGATCAGAAGAGATCCCTCCCTGCCAGGGGCAGTGATGCAGGTTTCCTGTAGCTAGGGCAGAAAAACAGCCGCTTTCCACTTAACCCGGAGCAAAAGTCAAACAGCTCTTTGTCCCTGCCAATTTGAACGGAGGGATGGATGGAAAATCCCTGCCAGGAAATGCACCGGATCAATCAATCAATAGTATTTATCGAGTGCTTACTGTGTGCAGAGCGCTTGGGAGAGTACAAGCACTGGTAGACACGTTCCCTGCCCACGGCCAATTTACAAGTTGTTAAAGGACCTCTGCCAGCAATAGAACGGCAACCCTTGTTTTCAAGGGGCTCTACCGTGGACTCAGCCCTCAACTGCTCCAAAAGGCCATTTCCTTCCCAGAAATTGGGGTAGAGGTTGAAAAAAAGGATAATAATAATAACTGCGGTATTTGTTAAGTGCTTACTATGTGCCAGGTACTATACTAAGCGCGGGTTGGAAGCAAGTAAATCGGGTTGGACACAGTCCCTGTCCCACATGAGGCTCACAGTCTCAAACCCCATTTTACAGAGGAGGTAACTGAGGCCCACAGAAGTGAAGTGACTTGCCCAAGGTCACACAACAGACAAGTGGCAGAGCCGGGATTGAAACCCATGAGCATCTGAGTGCCAGGCCCATGCTCTCTCTAGATGCCTTTAAAGACATCCATGAACTCATCGTTGCCAGCAATCACTATTTCCACAGACATGGTGGTATTGTGGGAATGAACCATACATTAACAAATAATAATAATTGGGGTATTTGTTAAATATGTGCTAAGCAGTGGAGTAGATGCAAGACAATCAGATTGGATTCGGTTCCTGTTCCTCTTGGGACTTACAGCCTAAGGAAGAGAACTGATAAGGAAATGGAGGTTTAGAGAAACAGTGTGACTTGCCCAGGGTCACACAGCTGGCAAGGGTCAGAGCCAGGGCTTGTTTTGTTTGTTTTTGTTTTTATGGTATTTGTTACCTGTTTACCATGTGCCAGGGACTGTACTAAACGGTAGACACAAGTTAATCACGTTGGACTGTCCCTCGTGGGGCTCACAGCTTTAATCCCCATTTTACAAATGAGGTGACAGGCACAGAGAAGTGAAGTGACTTGACCAGACAAGTGGTAGAGCACAGTTAGAACTCAGGTCCTCTGATTCCCAGGCCCGTTTTAGGTGATTGGTTTGTACCCAGAGGGGAGTTACTCCTGTGAAAGGTGATTCCCCCCTACTCACATTCTTATTTGATGACTAGATAGTAACAATAGGCACTGACAACGCTCCTAGGGAAACAGGCTCAGAGCAGCACATCATGGCCAGTTCCAGATTCTGCACATTCACAATACAAGCAACCCATCAATCATCTTTCTTAGGATTTGGAAGCCATGTAGCCTAGTGAAAAGGGCACAGGCCTGCGAGTCGGAGGACCTGGATTGTAATTCCAGCTCTGCCACCGGCCTGCTGTGAGACCAAGGGTAAGCCACTTAACTTCTCTGTGCCTCAGTTTCCTCCTCTATAAATTGAAATGTCTGTTCTTTCTCCTCAGATCGTGCACTCCACGTGGGACGGGGACTATGTCCGATCTCGTTATCTTGTATCTACCCTAGCCCTTAATAAAGAGCTTAAGACCTAAATATCATAAATATCATTATTATCAACCAGCCCTGCCTATGAATCCACTTGGTCTAGTGGACCTCAGAGCCCAAGCTGTGGCTCTGCTCACTGCCCATTCCCCATCCTGCTTCTACGGGGCAGGGTGCTCCTGCTTTGATTTGGCTTTAAATCCAGAGAGAGAAAGAGACAGAGTGAGAATGAAAGAGAGAGGAAGAAAGAAAGAGAGGGAGGAAGATGAAACCAGAGGAAAGGATAAGAAAATGACCACTGCCTGCAGCCAAAGCCAGGATCTTCCCTCTCCCTGCAGCCAGATCTGTGCCCTTTGGGCATCTGGTATTCACCCCTCCTTCAGCAGGACAGCACATTGTACACAGAGAAGTAGTGTGGCTCAGTGGAAAGAGCAACGGGCTTGGGAGCCAGAGGTCATGGGTTCTAATCCTAACTCCGCCACTTGCCAGCTGTGTGACCTTGGGCAAGTCATTTAACTTCTCTGGACCTCAGTTATCTCATCTATAGAATGGGGATTAAGACTGTGAGCCCCTCGTGGGACAACCTGATCACCTTGTACCCCCCCCCCCAGTGCTTAGAACAGTGCTTCGCACATAGTAAGTGCTTAACAAATGCCGTCATTATTATTATCATTATATCCGCAGATTATTTATATATATTTATGTCTGTCTCCCTCTCTGGACTGTAAACTCACTGTGGGCAGGGAACGTGGTTACTGACTCTAACGTATTGTACTCTCCCAAGCGCTTAGTACAGTGCTCTGCCCCTAGTAAGCACTCAATAAGCACCACTGGATGATTGATTGTTCTAATGGGGCCAGAGGCTTCTCTAAATCCAAAGCCCTCCCACAAAAGAAGCTTCTTGGGATATGGTCAGGTTGAGCCCTGCGCTTTTCAATGGCCATCAGCAGGGTGGTACAGACAGCCCTCACGGACACCAGATAGATGCATGCACCATGCAGAATAATGCCACGGTGCTCTACGCACCAATCAATCGTATTTATTGAGCGCTTACTGTGTGCAGAGCACTGTACTAAGCGCTTGGGAAGTACAGAACTTTGCAAAACCCTGTCTGAGGCCACCTGACCCTAGAGCGATTCTCCGGTGGGGACCCGTGACGCCCCACCACTTGTTCCGAAGTTTCTCCACGGCTCCCCCAGATCCCGCCACCACTGGCCCTGCTGCCGAGCTGTGGCACTCGACGAGAGGAGCCGAGGCAGAGGGAGGGAGGCTGGGAGCTTCCAGAAGAAGAAAGCGTCCCGGACACAAAACTGTCCCACGTCGTATCGGGACCGAGCAGGGGACCCCGCAGCTGAAAACCAGACTGTCATTCATTCATTCAATCGTATTTATTAAGTGCTTACTGTGTGCAGAGCACTGTATAAAGCTTGAAGAACGGCCTCCCTTCCTGTTGGCCTCGGGTCCTGGGGGAGCCTGGCTTGGCTGGAGTTGAAAATTCAGCCTGAACAGAACTCTTCCCCTTGTCCCACCCTACTTCATTCAACCGGAGCAGCGAGGTCTAGTGGAAAGACCACAGACCCGGGAGTCAGTGGACCTTCTAGACTTCTACACTGTGAGCCCGTTGGTGGGTAGGGACCGTCTCTATATGTTGCCGACTTGTACTTCCCAAGGGCTTAGTACAGTGCTCTGCACACAGTAAGCGCTCAATAAATACGACTGAATGAATGAATGGTCCTGGGTACTAATCCCAGCTCTGCCACGTGTCTGCGTGTGGGCAAATCACTTTGCTTCTCAGTTTCCTCATTTGTAAAAGAGGGATTCAATGCAGTTCTACCCCTATTACACTGTACACAGCCCCATCTGGGACATGGACGGTGTCCAGCCTGATTACCTTGTAGCTACTCCAGTGCTTAAAACAGTGCTTGACACATAGTAAGTTCTTAACAAATACTTTTTTTTATGGTATCTGTTAAGCACTATGGGCTGGGCATTGTTCTAAGTGCTGGGGTAAGATACAAGGTACTCAGGTTGGATGCTCCTTACCATCGGCTTTAAAGCAGTCAATCACCTTGCCCCCTTCTACCTCATCTCATTACTCTCCAACTACGTACAACCCAGTCCACACATTTAGCTGCTCTAATGCCAACCTTCTCCCTGTACCTCGATTTTGTCTATCTCACCGCCGATCTCTCGTGCTTGTCCCGCCTCTGGCTTGGAAAGCCTTCCCTCTTCATAACGGACAGATATTTTAATTACTCTCCCCCTCTTCAATCAATCAATCAATCGTATTTATTGAGCGCTTACTAAGCCTTCAAAGCCTTATTGAAGGCACATCTCCTCCAAGAGCCCTTCCCTGACTAAACCCTCCTTTCCTCTTCTCCCATTCCCATCTGCATCGCCCTGCCTTGCTCCCTTCATTTATCACCCCCGTCCCAGCCCCACAGCACTTAGGTACGTATCTGTCATTATATTTATTTATACTAATGCCTGTCTCCCTCTCTAGACTGTAAGCTCATTGTGGGCAGGGAATATTATTATATTATACACGTACCGAACACTTAGCAAATACTACAATTATTATTACTACAGTGCACACAGAAAGTGCTCAATAAATAAGATTGACTGACTGATACAATCCACATCCCACACGGTGCTCACAGTCTTTATCCCCATTTTACAAATGAGGTAATTGAGACACAGGGAAGTTAACTGACCGGCCCAAGGTCACACAGCAGACAAGGGGCAGAGGCAGGATTAGAATATACCATAAGAATAATATCAACAACTGGACTGGGGGTGGGGCACCCTAAGTGGACCCACTTCCTCCCTCCTGCACGAAACTCCCTCCCACTTCAGATCTGTGTCAGTTGAGCACAATGCTTTACATCTCAACAAACGCAGGAGGTCTGTAGCACGCAAAACAGTATTTTTGCAGCCAACGCAGCGAGAACTTCCTGGCCTTACACAATGATGTTCTAAACTCACACTGGGCCTCCGTCAGCCCTTCCGCTTCACATTCACGTCAGGATTGAAGCAGAGTTTTTTTAGACCACTTTGAGGGATTTTTATTCTCTATGGGTGCCGCTGTGCACCCCTGATTTCACTCTGCGTTCCTCTCTAGCCACACAGCTACAGTCACTCAAAACCTTTTCCTCTGCCTGCTCCGGGTGCTCAGCTTCCTTATACGATTAGCCGTTTCTTTTGCTTTCATAACACATCCTGTGAGCTCACCAAATAGCACGACTTAGTTTTCAGTATCATCTCGTTCCAGCAACATCTGACACACCAGATGTGCGAACCGCAACCACAGGTCAGATCAGATGCAGAGTTCCATGTCTTCAAAATACCAGATTGAAAAGTCAAAAGAGTGCCAGGCATCGAGGAAAACCCCTCCTCCCCAAAACTTTTCATTTCACCATCTCTTCTCAATTGCTTCCCGCTGGCAGAGGTACTGATGGTTTCTGGAACGAAGGGAAGGTCTGTGCTTGTGAGGATTTTTCAACAGAGCACCAGGTCCTGTTTTAAGATGTCCAAAACAGAACTCATCTTCCCACTCAAACCGCTGATCATAACCCCAAAGCATCGGGTCCTGTTTTAAAACGTCAAAAACAGAACTCATCTTCCCTCCCAAACCGCTGATCATATCCTGCCTTGACTTCAGCTTCCTCACTGACCTCCCTGCCTCCTGTCTCTCTCCACTCCAGTAGACTTCACTCTCCTGCGTGGATCATTTTTCGACAAAAAAGTTCAGATCCTATCTCCCCACTCTTCAAGAACCTCCGGTGGTTGCCCATTCGCCTCTGGGTCAAACAGAAACTCCTCACTATCAGCTTTAAAGCACTCAATCGCCTCTCCTTCCTGCCTTTGCCGATTTCCTACTCACACAATTTGATCCTTTAAAGCCAATCTGCTCACCGTACCTCAATCTCCTCTGTCGATCCCTTGCCGAACTCCCTCCCACTTCACATCTGACAGACCACCCTCCCCATCTTAAAAGCCCTCCTAAAAATCACATCTCCTCCAAGAGGCCTTCCCTGACTCTTAATTCCCCTATTCACCCTCCCTCTTACTCCAACTTGCACTTGGATCTGTATACCCTGTAAGCACTTTGATTATGTGCACATCCTTATGCGCTACCATTCCCCTATCTGTAATTTATTTTAATGTCCATCTCCTCATCTAGGTCGTAAATTTTTGAGGACGGGGATCAAGTCTATTGTACTGTTCTCTCCCAAATGTTTAGCACATAGTAAGTGCTCAATAAAAACCTCCAAGGGTTACCCATCCACCTCTGCATTAAGCAGAAACTCTTCACCCCAGCTTTAAAGCACTCCATCACTTTGTCCCCTCCTACCTCACCTAGTGGCTCTTATACTACAACCCAACTGGCACGCTTCACTCCACTGATGCCAACCTACTCACTGTACCTCAACCTTGATGATCTCACCACGGACTCCTCATCCACCTCTTGCCTCTGGCCTGGAAGGCCCTCCCTCTCTCTTCATATGGGACAATCACTCTCCCACATTCAAAGCCTTACTGAAGGCACATCTCCTCCAAGAGGACTGACTAAGCTCTCATTGCCTCTTTTGTACAGTGCTCTGCATACAGTAAGCGCTCAATAAATACGATTGAATGAATGAATGACTCCCTTCTGCATGGCCCCTACACTTGAATTGGCTCCCTTTTATTCACCCCTCCCTCAACCTCACAGCACTAGTGTTCATATCCATAATTAAGTTACTTATATTAATATTCGTACCCCCTCTAGGCTGCAATCTCACTGTGGGCAGGGAACATGTCTACCCCCTCTCTTCTACTGTATTCTCCCTTGGGACAGTGCTCTGCACAAGGTAAGTGCTCAATAAATATGACGCATTGATGGATGGATTGAAAATGAATATAAATTGATGGATGGATTTATCGACTAGGGGCAGTTGAACCTCAAAGGCCAATCTAGGCTTTGCGGGGACGATACTGATCCTCCGAGATTCCACGTAGCAGTACGCCCGGCCCCGAGCCATCCCGGGACCCTGGAGCCTGCCCGTCTGCCAGATCGGCAGCATTCCTGACTTTACTAGGTGCCAAGCCCTCGCCCACACTCCCCCCTCCCCCCCGGCTCCCATCTACTACTGTAAGGAGCCGCTCATACATCTAAATGCCACAGCCCCAAGGAATAATAATATTAATAATAATAACAACCACCACCATTGTGGTATTTTGCTAAGCCCTATATGCCAAGCAGTAGGCTAAGTGTTGGGGTGGATACAATACAATCGTTTCATACACGGTCCCTGCCCCACAAAGGGCTCACAGTCTAAGGGAGAAGGAGACCAGGTATTGATTCCCCATTTTACCGATGAGGAAAGTGAGGCACGGACTTGTCCAAGGTGACCCAGTCATTGTGGGCAGGGAATGTGTCCATTTATTGTTGTATTGTACTCTCTCAAGAGCTCAGTACAGAGCTCTGCACACAGTAAGAGCTCAATAAATATGACTGAATGAATGAAAGTGGTTGAACCCAGGCCTCCTGACACCAAGCCTTGTGATGAGCAAAATATTCTGACAAAATAATCACTTTGTCTTTCTTCTCTTCATTCAAATGTAAAAGGGGGTGGACACACTCTGCACCCCTCAAAACATTCATTCATTCAATCGTATTTATTGAGCGCTTACTGTGTGCACAGCACTGTACTAAGAGCTTGGGAAGTACAAATCGGCAACATACAGAGACGGTCCCTACCCAACAATGGGCTCACAGTCTCTGGATTTGGGGGAAGGAGCAGAATAAGGGTGGGATTGCCTCATCCGACCTCTGGAGAGAAAAAAAAAAGGGACAGAGCTTAGACAGTTGACAAGCTCAAGAAATCTTTCCACGTAAATCAGGGTTGACTGAATGTGGCGAACGCTGCAGTTAGGTGAGAGAAGTTTGAGAAGTGAATTCTTCTGTGGGAGATGGGTTCAAGTCCCGGCTCCGCCGTTTGTCAGCTGCGTGACTTTGGGCAAGTCACTTCACTTCTCTGTGCCTCAGTTACCTCATCTGTAAAATGGGGATTAATATTGTGAACCCCACATGGGACAACCTGATCACCTTGCATCCTCCCCGGCGCTTAGAACAGTGCTTTGCACATAGTAAGCGCTTAACAAATACCAAAAAAAAAAAAAAAAGCCTTGCTCCTGAGAGGGGAACAGATCATTCTTTTTCTCCCATTCGCCATAGTGTCTGCAATTCATCTTTTCGACCACTTTCTCAGGCCCCCAAATTTCCACTTTACACAGGGTTGTCTTTCTGGGATTCATCTGCCCTGGGCACGACGGTCCCTCTCCCATTCCTCTCACAAGCCTTTCACAAAGCGCACTGCTCTTGGGGCTTTCCAAGGCTTCTGATTGCAAAACGCCCAGGGCGGACATAAACATGACCCACCCTTTTCCAATTCACAGTTAACCATTCCGCCCCTCCATCCCCAGTCAGTCAAAGGCCCAGGGGCCTGGAGCTGCAGCCTGAGGGCAGCTTAAACTTTTCAAATAAACGAGGGATAGCAGGAGTGGCTGCCAACTGTAAGTCCTGGCCCCCAGCCATGCTGGAAAAGAACATCAGGACACCCTGCCATGCATGCATGGTTGCTCCTTGGGCATCTGAAACTGCTCCAGCCAAGGGGTACAGCCACACATGCACAGGACCTCTGACTGCGCACAGCAGTGGGGCCAGGGCTGCAGAGTTGCAACCGCTCCCAGGCAGGCATTAGCTATTTGGGCAGGGCAGAGGGCAGCTGAGGCACCCACGCCACCCCTCAGGGCCAAAGGGCGAGCCATGACCTTAGCCAGCAGGACACAGCTCCCTGAACAAGCCCTGAAACTGGTGGGCTTGGTCTCTGGTTCCCGCTAGGCATCAACAGATTCGGGACAGGGATCCTGGGGAGGTAAGGCTGAGGAAAACACACACACACAGGAGACACGGCCACAATAATAATAATTTTGGTATTTGTTAAGCGCTTACTGTGTGCAAAGCACTGTTCTAAGCGCTGGGGAGGGTACAAAGTGATCAGGTTGCCCCGTGTGGGGCTCACAATCTTAATCCCCATTTTGCAGATGAGGTCACTGAGACACAGAGAAGTGACTTGCCCAAAGTCACACAGCAGACAAGCGGTGGAGCTGGGATTTGAACCCATGACTTCTGACTCCCAAGCTCATGCTCTTTCCACTGAGCCACGCTGCTTCTCACGCAGGGCTAGGAACAAGCACAGACCCAGTCACACATGGGCCAGGGATGGAAACACACAGACCTGGGGTTGCGAGCGTATGCTCGTACACACTCACGCCCCTTCCCCCTTCCCCCGGGAGGGGACACACGGATACACCCGGGGCAGGAAAAGGACCAAAACCTCATCCAGGGAAAAAAGTAGATAGTTGGCAGGGAGCCTGACGCCTGCTGAGGCCCGAGGCCTGAACAGGAAAGGCCACATCCCAGCCCAGAGAAGCTCCAGCTGTCAGCTGCTCATTCTTATTAGGGAGGACAGGGCCGCCCAGCAGGCCCAAAGCTCAGGGGGAAGAAGCTAACGGCTTCAACGGCCCGACCCCAGGCCCAATTTCTGAAGTTGGGGCTTGGCTGACCTGGTCTTTCTGGGGCCTGGTCCCCACTGGGCTCTGGGGTCATCATCATCATCATCATCAATTGTATTTATTGAGCGCTTACTAGGTGCAGAGCACTGTACTAAGCGCTTGGGAAGTACAAATTGGCAACATATAGAGACAGTCCCTACCCAACAGTGGGCTCACAGTCTAAAAGGGGAAGACAGAGACCAAAACCAAACATACTAACAAAATAAAATAAATAGAATAGATATGTACAAGTAAAATAAATAGAGTAATAAATATGTACAAACATATATACATATATACAGGTGCTGTGGGGAAGGGAAGGAGGTAAGAAGGGGGGGGGGGATGGAGAGGGGGACGAGGGGGAGAGGAAGGAAGGGGCAGACTGGGGGCTTCTTCCCCCCGGTCCCCTTTCCATCACCTCCTGCCCCTGGGGTTGGCTTTGTCCCCCCAACTGAGGGCAAAGTTAGATTTCCACCTTGGGAGCCCATCCCCACAAATAACACCCCGGAAACCAAGCCCTTGAGCCCCACAGCCCTAAAAGCTCCACCCTTGCAAAAGTTTGGGGCCATTTCATCCCCACTCCAGGCCTGGGTGTTCAAACTGAAATGCTGTAACTCCTTTCATTCATTCATTCATTCATTCAATCAATCGTATTTATTGAGCGCTTACTGTGTGCAGAGCACTGTACTAAGCACTTGGGAAATGCAAATCGGCAAAATATAAAGATGGTCCTTACCCAACAACTGGCTTGCACTCCTCCCACCCCTCTCCCAGGGGTCCTTCAGGGCTCTCTTCCTCCCAGACTCATTCATTCATTCAATTGTATTTATTAAGAATTTGGTATTTGTTAAGCGCTCACTATGTGCAAAGCACTGTTCTGAGCGCTGGGGAGGCTACAAGGTGATCAGGTTGTCCCATGTGGGGCTCCCAATCTTGAAGCAGCGTGGCTCAGTGGAAAGAGACCGGGCTTTGGAGTCAGAGGTCATGGGTTCAAATCCCGGCTCCGCCACTTGTCAGCTGTGTGACTTTGGGCAAGTCACTTCACTTCTCTGCGCCTCAGTTACCTCATCTGTAAAATGGGGATTAAGACTGTGAGCCCCCGTGGGACAACCTTGATCACCTTGTAACCTCCCCAGCGCTTAGAACAGTGCTTTGCACTAGTAAGTGCTTAATAAATGCTATTATTATTATTCATTCATTCATTCTATCATATTTATTGAGCGCTTACTGTGTGCAGAGCACTGTAATAAGTGCTTGGGAAGTACAAGTTGGCAGCATCTAGAGACTAATCCCCATTTTAGAGATAAGGTAACAGGTACAGAGAAGTGAAGTGGCTTGCCAAAAGTCACCCACCTGACAAGCGGTGGAGCCAGGATTTGAACCCATGACCTCTGACTCCCAAGCCTGTGCTTCTTCCACTGAGACACGCTGCTTCTCTATTGAGCGCTTACTGTGTGCAGAGCACCGTACTAAGCGCTTGGAAAGTAGAATTCAGCAACAAATAAAGACGATCTCTGTCCTGCAAGTCCTGGCCCCCCAGGGGCCTGAGGTCAGTTAACTGTCTGGCTGGGATGAGTGGGGGGACGTAATCCACCTCGCAGACACTCGGAAGGGGACTTTGGTTAATTCGGTCTTCCTCGGGACCGGAAAACCGACGGCTCCTCTGCCCAACTGTCACTGAGAGTCTCGTCTTAGACGGTTTTCCTTCCCTCATCGCAGGTCAGATAAGTCGTGCGGTCCTGGGAGCTGGCTCGAAGGGCCACATGCAAGAGGAAGCCCGATAAGGGCCGGGCTGACCCCCCCCCCCCCCCCTTGTAGAGGGGACGAGGGTGTGGAGGAAGAGCGCAGGCAGGCCCACGGGCAGGGGCTCTGCTGGCCGGGCCGCACCCCGCCCTCTCACCCCGGCCTGCCCCGGCCCGCCCGCCCGCCCATTCGGGGAAATTACGGCCCAGGGAACGGGCTCCCATGTGGGCAGCAGAAGCCAGGGGAGGCAGCTGGGGAGAAGGGAGGAGGAGGCTAGTGGAGGCCGGTTGGGGAGAGGAGGCTGGATTGGGGGACGATGCTGGTTGGGGAGAAGGAGGGAGAGGAGGCTGGTTGGGGGAGAGTAAGCTGGGTGGGGGGAGAGGAGGGGGGGGGAGGATGGGTGGAGGGAGGAGGAGGGAAGGGAGGCTGGTTGGGCAGAGGAGGCTGGATTGGGGAGGAGGCTGGTTGGGGGAGCAGGAGGGAGAGGAGGCGGGTTGGGGGAGAGTAAGATGGGTGGGGGAAAGGAGGCTGGGTAGGGGGAGAGGAGGGAGGGGAGGCTGGGTGGAGGGAGGAGGAGGGAAGGGAGGCTGGTTGGGGGAGAGGAGGGAAGGGAGGATGGTTGGGGGTAAGGAAGCTGGTTGGGGGAGAGGAGGCTGGTTGGGGGGAGAGGGGGCTGGTTGGGGGAGAGGAGGGAAGGGAGGCTGGTTGGGGGGAGAGGTTGGTGGGAGAGGAGGCTGGTTGGTGGGAGAGGAGGCTGGTTGGTGGGAGAGGAGGCTGGTTGGTGGGAGAGGAGGCTGGTTGGTGGGAGAGGAGGCTGGTTGGGGGAGAGGAGGCTGGTTGGTGGGAGAGGAGGCTGGTTGGGGGAGAGGAGGCTGGTTGGGGGAGAGGAGGCTGGTTGGTGGGAGAGGAGGCTGGTTGGGGGAGAGGAGGCTGGTTGGGGGACAGGAGGCTGGTTGGTGGGAGAGGAGGCTGGTTGGGGGAGAGGAGGGAAGGGAGGCTGGTTGGGGGAGAGGAGAGAAGGGAGGCTGGTTGGGGGAGAGGAGGCTGGTTGGGGGGAGAGGAGGCTGGTTGGGGGGAGAGGAGGGAAGGGAGGCTGGTGGGAGGAGAGGAGGCCCGGGGGGAACGGCCGCCCGCCCGCCCGCCCGCCGCCAACCCCCGGCCCCGGCGGACGGACGGACGGACGCACTCACTCAGTCCCTCAGTCAGTCCCTCCCTCCGTCCGTCGGTCCGTCACTCACCCACAGCCCTCGGGGTTCTCCACGGAGCCATGGCCGACGGCGCTGCCCGCCCCTGCCCGGCCGGGCCCGGCTCGGCTCGGCTCGGCTCCTCGGCTCGGCTCGGCTCGGCTCGGCTCGGCTCGGACGGACCCCCGACCTGCCCCGCCCCGCCCCGCCCCGGGAACCAGCCAGCCAACCCGCCAACCCGCCGGGCCCCGCCCACACCCCCTCCGTCGACATAGGCCCCGCCCGCTTCATCATAGGCCCCGCCCACCCCGGCCCCCCGGCCCGGGACACGCCCACCTCGCCGTCATAGGACACGCCCGCCTCATCAGAGGCCACGCCCGCTCTCGCCGCATAGGCCCCGCCCACCTCGACCTAGGGTCGGGGGGCCCCCTGCCGCCGCCATAGGCTCCTCTCCGCGCCCGGGATCCCGCCCCCGGCATAGGCCACGCCCCCCCGCCGTAGACTCCTCTCCGCGCCCGGGATCCCCCCATCACGGGGCACGCCCACCTCGTCGCCATAGGCACCGCCCACCTCGCCCTAGGCCACGCCCACCCCGCCTCCGGCTCCAATCCGCGCCCGGGATCCCGCCCCCGACACAGGCCACTCCCCCAATCACCGCCCTTTCTATAGGCCCCGCCCACCACGGAGACATAGGCCCCGCCCACCCCTGCCGCCATAGGCTTCTCTCAGCGCCCGGGATACCGCCGCCCCCGCCGTAGGCCACGCCCCCTACAGGCCAGACCACGCCCCGGTCCGATCAGACCGCGTCCCTCGCTCCAAAACCACGCCCCCTGCAGGCCAGGCCACGCCCCTCCAGCCCAGGTCACGCCCCTCACTCCAAAACCGCGCCCCCTACAGGCCAGATCACGCCCCTCCAGCCCAGGCCACGCCCCCCACCCCACACCACGCCCCCTACCGGCCACACCACGCCCCTCATTCATTCATTCATTCATTCATTCATTCATTCATTCATTCATTCATTCAATCGTATATATTAGAAGCAGCGTGGCTCGGTGGAAAGACCTCGGGCTTTGGAGTCAGCAGTCATGGGTTCAAATCCCCAATGCGCCACTTGTCAGCTGTGTGACTTTGGGCAAGTCACTTCACTTCTCTGGGCCTCAGTTACCTCATCTGTAAAATGGGGATTAAGACTGTGAGCCCCCCAGTGGGACAACCTGATCACCTTGTATCCCCCCAGCGCTTAGAACAGTGCTTTATACATAGTAAGCGCTTAATAAATGCCATAAATATATATATGTGTATATATAGATATATATGTGTATATATATATATAGAGAGAGAGAGAGAGAGCTATGTGCAAAGCACTGTTCTAAGCGCTGGGAAGGCTACAAGGTGATCAGGTTGTCCCACGGGGGGTTCGCAGTCTTCATTCCCATTTTACAGATGAGGGAACTGAGGCCCAGAGAAGGGAAGTGACTTGCCCAAAGTCACACAGCTGACAATTGGTGGAGCCGGGATTTGAACCCATGACCGCTGACTCCAAAGCCCGGGCCCTTTCCACTGAGCCATGCTGCTTCTCTACGTGCCAAGCGCTGTTCTAAGCACTGAGCACTGTTCTAAGCACTGCTCTAAAATGGAGATTAATACTGTGAGCCCCATGCGGGACAGCGACTGTGTCCAACCTGATGATCTTTAATCTATCCCAGTTGACGGTGAGATTTTTTTCTATGGAAAGCAATAAACATGGCAACCCCCCCGAAAAAGAACACTCTTTATTCATTCCCAATGTGGCTGTGACTGAGGGTTTCTCCTTGGCTTTTCAGCTATCCGGTGCATCAGTAGGTGAATTTCACTGTCAGCGATTCATTCATTCAATCGTATTTATTGAGCGCTTACTGTGTGCAGAGTACTGTACTAAGTGCTTGGGAAGTACAAGTTGGCAACATAGAGAGAGGGTCCCTACCCAACAGTGGGCTCACAGTCTAGAAGAGCGATATTGCCTTAGAGCACAAAGACTAACTAAACAAATGAGTAACACTGTATATTTGTATATATGTATATATGTTTGTACATATTTATTACTCTACTTATTTATTTATTTTATTTGTACATATCTATTCTATTTATTTTATTTTGTTAGTATGTTTGGTTTTGTTCTCTGTCTCCCTCTTTTAGACTGTGAGCCCACAGTTGGGTAGGGACTGTCTCTATATGTTGCCAATTTGTACTTCCCAAGCGCTTAGTACAGTGCTCTGCACATAGTAAGCACTCAATAAATACTATTGATAATGATGATGATATTTAAGTCAAGGGATAAGTGCGCTTTGTAGGGTGGTACATGAAAAGGCCATGGTTGGCTTTGGAAGTTTAAAGAGGGTAGAAGTGGGTGAAGAGAATCTCTATATGTTGCTGATTTGCACATCCCAAGCGCTTAGTACAGTGTTCTGCGCATAGTAAGCGCTCAATAAATACAATCGAATGAATGAATATGTAAGAAGGAGGCAGTTGGTTTAAAATCTGGAAGCCAACAGTAAGGAGGTTATCTCTATATGTTGCTGATTTGTACATCCCAAGCGCTTAGCACAGTGTTCTGCGCACAGTAAGCGCTCCATAAATACGACTGAATGAATGAATATGTAAGAAGGAGGCAGCTGGTTTAAAATCTGGAAGCCAACAGTAAGGAGGTTATCTCTATATGTTGCCGATTTGTACATCCCAAGCGCTTAGTACAGTGTTCTGCGCACAGTAAGCGCTCAATAAATACAATCGAATGAATGAATATGTAAGAAGGAGGCAGCTGGTTTAAAATCTGGAAGCCAACAGTAAGGAGGTTATCTCTATATGTTGCCGATTTGTACATCCCAAGCGCTTAGTACAGTGTTCTGCGCACAGTAAGCGCTCAATAAATACGACCGAATGAATGAATATGTAAGAAGGAGGCAGCTGGTTTAAAATCTGGAAGCCAACGGTAAGGAGATTTTGTGTGATGTTGGGGTCGATGGAAAGCGAACGATGTTTATGAGGAGGGAGAAATGTGTTTGAAATGTTTTGGGATGGTGACCCAAACAGAATAGAGAAATGTGATTATTGTCTGGCACTTTGTTAGGGTCTTTCTGCCCTGGGCCTCAAATAGTTGCATTTGTGTCCATCCCTTATAATAATAATAATAATAATGATGGCATTTATTAAGCGCTTACTATGTGCAAAGCACTGTTCTAAGCGCTGGGGAATTTACAAGGTGACCAGGTTGTCCCACGTGGGGCTCACCGAATTAGTCCCCATTTTACAGAGGAGGTAACTGAGGCCCAGAGAAGTGAAGTGACTTGCCCAAAGTCACACAGCTGACAAGTGGCAGAGCCGGGATTTGAACCCATGACCTCTGACTTCAAAGCCCGGGCTCTTTCCGCTTATTGAGTTCAGTTCCCACCACCCGGCAGGGCTAACAGTTCAACTCTGCAGGACCGCAAGGAGCAGAGTTAGAAATGCTTCTTAACGATCACATATGTCTGTACATATTTATTACTCTATTTATTTATTTATTTATTTTACTTGTACATATCTATTCTATTTATTTTATTTTGTTAGTATGTTTGGTTTTGTTCTCTGTCTCCCCCTTTTAGACTGTGAGCCCACTGTTGGGTAGGGACTGTCTCTATATGTTGCCAACTTGGACTTCCCAAGCGCTTTGTCCAGTGCTCTGCACACAGTAAGCGCTCAAAAAATGCAATTGATTGATTGATTGATTGATCACCCAAATTTGAGTTTCCAGCCTTGGGCCCCACTTCCTGAGCTCATACTCCCTTCGGCGCTTTGGCAACATAAACCAGCGCCGTGGTATTTTGCGGGGTCTGAACCCTGTTGGCCGTGACATTTTCGAATCTTTGAAAACATGTTTTGTTTTTGCTTTTTCCATTTAGGACTTGTCCAAACATTATTTCATTACAGAATCTAACTTCGGGGCGGACGTATTGTGGAATTTTACCTTCTGCATTTTGAAATCGCATCAGGGACAGATGGCAGGTGTCTTCCTGAGGATTGAAATCAAAACCCAGTGATTCATTTTCTTCCGCTTTTCAATTTTCCCCAGCCAACAGCATGTCTACAAATTCTGTTGCATTGTACTCTCCCAAGCGCTTAGTACAGTGCTCTGCACATAGTAAATGCTCAATAAAAATGATTGGTTGATAGATTAATTGATTGATTGACTCTGACCTTGGAAACCTGATTGGGACAGATGGTCCCAAGAATGCCTTAAAGAGGTTGCAAAGCCCAAGGGGAAAGAGTTCAAGGTGGAGAATCAGGAGACCTGGGTTCTAATCCTATTTCTGCCACTTGACTGCTATGTGACCTTGTCTACTGTCTGACTTAAGGTCTCTGTGCCTCAGTTGTCTCACCTGTAAAATAAAGATTAAACACTTGTTCTCTCTCCCTGTTAGAGTGTGTGTCCCGTATGGGGCAAGGACAGTGTCTGATTAAATCTATTCCAGAGTTTAGCTCAGCGTTTGGCACATAGTAAGGTGTTTGACAAATACCACAATAACCATTACCCGCCATTTGTTTTCTAGGGGAGATGATCGTAAAGGCTAGTCCATTGCATCTGCTTCAATTTGACCTTTTTTTTCCATTGAACCACCCTTCATTTCTAGGGTTTGAAACAAGATTTCATTTTTCCTGAAGCAGGAAATGGCTTTAATAGTAGCAGGCACATAAGAATACATCTATGGAGTAGCATAAAGAGCCTAAGAGTTGATCGAAATCCAGTTCGCAAATCTGGAATGAGAATCGCCGTCTTTTCCGATTTTCCTGCAGCAGGAATATGGTATTTATTAAGCACCTAGTAGGTGCCAAAAGCTAGCACTTATGTGCTAATTGCTGTGAGATGAGACACAGTTAGTGTCCCACATGGGGCTCATAGTCTAGTGGGGAGAGAAATCAGGTCTTTTATTCCCATTTTACAGAGTAGCTAACAGAGGCCCAGAGAAATGTAGTGACTTGCCCAAGGTCATACAGCAGACAAGGGCAGATCTGGGACTAGATCCCAAGCCTGTGCTCTTCTCACTAGGCTACGCTACCTCCCTGGTTGTCTAGCGATGGTCCTCGGAGGAAGGCTTTCTAATTTCCAATGAGTTGCTAATGTTCAAGTCTTTATGCCGTCATTTTACAGAGGGAGACTCACTTTGGTTGGTCTTTAATCACTAACAAAAACACTTCCATATTGATCTCTGAAGAATTCCTCCTACTCTTGTGGCTTCGGGGCAATAGAGGGCCTATCTGAATTAATCCTTAGCATTCCATAAACAGCGCTTTCTTAAAATCTAAGTAAGAGGTTTGCAGTGGTTTAAGACAAACCCCAGCCATTTGGCACAGCCTGATGGGGAAGGAATCAACAGGAGGGAATGTTGGCTTGAAATGGCCCGGATGAATTGGGACTTTATCGGCCAAAGGTGCTATTCTTAAAAATCAAGCATTAGCCAGATTGAAAATCCACACTACCTGTCTGCGCATGCCTAGATTACATCTTGTTAAACGCTACTGTACTTCGCCTGAAATCAATCAATCAATCAATCGTATTTATTGAGCGCTTACTATGTGCAGAGCACTGTACTAAGCGCTTGGGAAGTACAAATTGGCAACACATAGAGACAGTCCCTACCCAACAGTGGGCTCACAGTCTAAAAGGGGGAGACAGAGAACAGAACCAAACATACCAACAAAATAAAATAAATAGGATAGAAATGTACAAGTAAAATAAATAAATAAATAAATAAATAGAGTAATAAATATGTACAACCATATATACATATATACAGGTGCTGTGGGGAAGGGAAGGAGGTAAGATGGGGGGATGGAGAGAGGGGATGGATGGAGATCATCACAAACTCGTTATGATCCTCATCCTCCGACAAGTAAATTTGTATATATGACTAGACTGTGAGCCCGTTGTTGGGTAGGGACCATCTCTATATGTCACCAACTTGTACTTCCCCAGCACTTAGTACAGTGCTCTGCACACAGTAAGCGCTCAATAAATACGATTGAGTGAATGAACGAATGATGGTTACATATACATCTAGACTGTAAGCTCGTTACGGGCAGGGTACTAATTCTGTTGCATTTTGCTCTCCCAAGCACTTAGTATAGTGCTCTATTCATTTTAGGCGTTCGATAAAAACCATTGATTGATTGATATGATGAGGCACGGACGTAACCAAGTTATATAGAAAAACCAAGGTGGTTGGAAATATGCACATCAGCACCTATAAATTGTTGTTGTTTTTATTATTATCTTGATATTTGCTAAGCTCTTACTAGGTGTCAAGTGCTGTGATGGGCACTGGGGTGGATACAAGTTAATCATTCCTTCATTCATTCAATTGTATTTATTGAGCGCTTACTGTGTGCAGAGCACTGTACTAAGCGCTTGGGAAGTACAAGTCAGGTCAGACACAGTCCCTGTCCCACATGAAGCTCACAGTCTGATAATGTAAGTCTTTGGCCTAGTGGAACAAGCATAAGGCTGGAAGTTAGGAGACCTGGGTTCTAATCCCAGCTCTGGCATTTTCCTGCTTGGGTAGCCACACAACCTCAATTTCCTCAACTGTAAAATAGGCATAAAATGTTTGTTATCCTTCCCTCTCAGACTGTGAGACCTGTTTGGGTCAAGAATTGTGTTCGATCCGATTGTTTTAGATCTACCCCCAGGGTTTAGCAAAGTGCTTGGTACTTAATAAGTGCTCGATAAATACCAATCAATCACTCAATCAGTGGTTTTTATTGAGCACTTGTGTTAAGAACACTGAACTTAGTGCTTGGGAAAGTACACTAGAGGTGGTAGAAGAAATCACTGCCCTCAAGGAGCTACCAATCTAGTGGGAGAAACAGACACTAAAATAATTTATTATTATTATTATTTGTTAAGTGCTTACTCTGTTCCAAGCACTGTTGTAAGCACTGGGGTAGATAAAGGGTAATCAGGTTGTCCCACACTGGGCTCACACTTTTAATCCCCATTTTACAGATGAGGTAACTGAGGCACAGAGAAGTTAAGTGACTTGCCCAAGGCCACAGAGCAGACAAGTGGCGCAGCTGGGATTAGAACCCATGTCCCCTATTATTATCATTATTATTATCATTATTATCATCATCATTTGGGGGCGTGGAATGTGTCTACTAACTCTGTTGTGATGATGATGATGATGGCATTTATTAAGTGCTTACTATGTGCAAAGCACTGTTCTAAGTGCTGGGGGGATACAAGGTGATCAGGTTGTCCCACGGGGGTGCTCACAGTCAATCCCCATTTTACAGATGAGGCAACTGAGGCACAGAGAAGTTAAGTGACTTGCCCAAGGCCACAGAGCCGACAAGGGGTGCAGCTGGGATTAGAGCCCATGTCTTCTATTATTATCATTATTATTATCATTATTATCATCATCATTTTGGGGCAGGGAATGTGTCTACTGACTCCGTTGTGCTCTCCCAAGAGCTTAGTATGGTGCTTTGCACACAGTAAGCACTCAATAAATACCACTAATGATGAGTATCATTATTACTATCATCCATTATCATTATTATCTATTCTTTATAATGAATCTGCCTGTGAACAGTAGACTATAAGTCAGTTTCTCCATGATAAGTCTGTCTCTAGAATGAAGCCTCTTTGAGGGCAGGGAATAGATCTACCAACTCTGTTTTATTGGCACAGAGTAAGCGCTTCCAGGAGAAGAGATCGATCGACAGTCTCAAAGGCGGTTGAGAGGTGAAGGAAGATTAGGATGAAGCCCACTAGATTTGGCCAAGAAGGGGGTCATTGTGAAGCAGCGTGGCCAAGCGGGAAGAGCCCAGACCCGGGAGCAGGAGACCTGAGTTCTAATCCTGGTCTGCCACTTGCCTGTTGTGCGACCTTGGGCGAATCACTTAACTTCTCTGCTTCCTCTTCTGAAAAAGGTGGATAATATTCCTGTTCTCCCTTCCTTTAAGGCTGGGAGCCGCATGTGGGATAGAGAATCAATCAATCGTATTTATTGAGCGCTTACTGTGTGCAGAGCACTGTACTAAGCGCTTAACGTGTCCGGTCTGATCAACCCCAGCGCTTGGTATGCCATAAGCAAATGCCAACAAATACCACAATTAGCATTATTATCACTGTTGCTCCGTAGAAACGTTTCAGAATCAATATTAGAAGACCTCTAGCAGAATCAGGTTTGAGGGCTTTGTGCTCACTAATGATTTATTCTGCTCTCTGAAATGCAACAAATTCTGAGCTTTGATAGGTCTATATCCCAATGCTTTACTGGTTTGAATCTATTCATCTTTATCCACCTCTGACTAGCATCTGCCTTGCAACCATCTCACCTACTGACGTTTTCATTTTCTAACTTCATCCCTTTCCGATAAATCAAACTCTAACTTATCCTAGCTTCTAATAATGTCTCCAAAGGCTTTCTAGATGATGACAAGTTTCTAATATGGTTTTTTTATGCCCCAATTTGAGCCATGGGACAATACCATCTGCGCTGATTATTGATAGCATCTCCAGGCAATTGGATTGTTTTCAATGAGCACTTATTTTCTGAATATAAATGCTATTATGCTTTAGGACGGGTCTCGTGTGAATCCAATATCAGGAAATTCTCTGACACACAGGAGAATGTGATGTAGAATTTCACAGCATTTTCTCTCAAACCTCTCTGAGCAGAACACGTTACCGGAAAGGAAGACCAACTGTTCATTTTGGGATGATAAAATGCTATCTGGTGCAAATGGAAATCTTCTGATACACCTTCAGCAAGTCACACTGCTTGCATCTTTATAATCTCTTCCAATGCCAAGGCAGCCTGGGGTTTCGGGTTCCTAGGTTTTTCTAAAGGAACTCAGAATGCAGTGAAATAGTGAGCTGATTCAGGGACCTGATTGTTGATTATCTGCAATTTTTAAGATTAAAATGATCAGCCGCAATGTTTCCGCCTGATCTGATCTTTCATCGTCACCATTCACACCACAGTGATTCCTGATAATGATAATGATGATGGTATTTGCTAAGTGCTTACTCTGTGTCCAGCACTGTACTAAGCATCGGGCTAGGTACAGAACAAAAGGATCAGACACAATCCCTGTCCCACATGAGGCCTTACATCCTAAGACAGACGGAGAATGGGTATTGAATCCCCATTATGCGGATGAGGAAACTGAGGCACAAAGAAGCTCAGTGACTTGCCCAAGGTTATCCAGCAGACATGAGCCTGTTTTTGGGTAGGGATTGTC
This sequence comes from Tachyglossus aculeatus, assembly GCF_015852505.1. Classification (NCBI taxonomy): domain Eukaryota; kingdom Metazoa; phylum Chordata; class Mammalia; order Monotremata; family Tachyglossidae; genus Tachyglossus; species Tachyglossus aculeatus. The sequence goes on from NC_052075.1 coordinate 16,757,437, forward strand.
TCTATTTGTTGCCAAATTGTACTTTCCAAGCGATTGTGTGCTCTGCACACAGTAAGCGCTCAATAAACACGATTGAATGAATGAATGCGGCCAAGCTGGGATTAGAACTCAGGTCTTCTGCCTCCTAGGGCCATGCACTTTCCACTAGGGTCTTTCTTACTCCTGCCGTGGACAGAAGCCTGCTAAGCAGGGTAATTTCCCAGTCAATTGGACCACTCAGCCGGCTAATTCCTTCAAAACAATAATTATAAATGAGGTATTTGTTATGCATTTACTATGTGCCAAGCACTGTGCTAAGAGCTGGGGTAGAAAGAACATAATTAGGTGACGCACACTCCCTGTCTCACGAGGGGCTCACAGTCTAAGGAACTAAGCGTGCCTGGCGGCTTTTCACCGTTGACTTCTAATTCCGGGTATCTTTAATCCTTGAGTAATAATCTGAGCCCTGGGCAGATAGTTTGACAGTATGAGTAATGGCTCCCTCCAATTTAGATTGTGAGCCCTGGGTGGGACAGGGCTTTCCCTGTGAGTTTGTCATCAGTTCATCTTCTTTTGACCTTGAGAGTTCCCTGAGGGTTGGGGCCTTGTCTGAATCTCTATCCCTATACCTTCCCCCAGAACTTGGTCAGGACTTTACCTGACCTGATTATCTTAGAACAGTGTTTGACACAAAGTGCTTAACAAATACCACTATCGTGATATCTCCTTGGTAGCTTCCCTTGGGGAAGAGGAGGAAAGGAAGGAGGAGGTTCCTCCGGCCACACCGGACCCGGTATGGCCCGGTGGTTGTGTCTGATGGAGCAGAGATGAGAGGTCGGTTATCCGGGAGATTGCCAGCTCCCTCCCAGCCCTGGAGCCACGGCAAGATCCACCCTGACAAGCACAGACACAATCCCACAGGCTCCCGCACCCTTTTCAAAAGAGCCATTGCACGGGGGTTGCCTTCCGGGGCGGTGAGCAAGAGGGTAATCAGGGGCCCGGCCCCTGAGTGCAGGCCCGCGGGCCGGGGGTCCGCCCTCCGGACCTGGCCCAGCCCCCAGAGCGGTACCACATCCTTGGCCCACGGGCCCCTCGTTGGGCAAAGTGTTTTGTGGGGACATGGTGAGTAGGCCGGGGCTCGGGTGGGGCCTGGAGGGTCCGGGGCGGTCACTACATAGGCTAGAGATGGAGCCTGGTTGGGGTGGAGCAAGGGCACAAGTGAGGATAGGGCCTATGGCCTATTTTAGCATCTATCGTCCCCTGCTAGATTGCAAGTTCCTTACAGGCCACGGCCACCGTCAATGAGCATTCTTCTAGACTGGGTAGGGACCGTCTCTATATGTTGCCAACTCGTACTTCCCAAGCGCTTAGTCCAGTGCTCTGCACACAGTGAGCGCTCAATAAATACGACTGAATGAATGATTGTGACCTGGAGCCTGGTAAGGAGGCTGCTCGTGGCTCATTCCCATTGGGCGCTCTGGGGGTGAGCGGTCTCCTTCCCCGCCTGGCTCGGCTGGTCTGTCTGGGCGGCGATGCCGCGGAGAGGAGGGCGAGAGGTAGGGGAAAGGCTGAGAGCAGCCGGAACTCACTGGACAGTCTCGGAGCCTCCATCGTGGCTCCTCTTCAACCCTCTGCTGGCTCTCGGAGGGCAGGTGGCCCAGCCAGGGCCGGGAATGTGTCTGTTTATTAATAATAATAATAATAATAAGGGCATTTATTAAGCGCTTACTATGTGCAAAGCACTGTTCTAAGCGCTGGGGAGGTTACAAGGTGATCAGGTTGTCCCACGGGGGGCTCACACTTTTAATCCCCATTTTACAGATGAGGTAACTGAGGCACAGAGAAGTGAAGTGACTTGCCCAAAGTCACACAGCTGACAATTGGCAGAGCCGGGATTTGAACCCATGAACTCTGACTCCAAAGCCCGGGCTCTTTCCAGTGAGCCACGCTGCTTCTCGTTATACTGTCCTCTCCCAAGGGCTTAGTACAGTGCTCTGTACAAAGTAAACATTCAATAAATATGATTGAGTGAATGAGTTTTATGTGATGCAGGGACTGTTAACCGATTGTATTCTATTTACCTCAGCTTGTCCCCTAATAAGTCTTTAACAAATACAACAATTATTGCTATTGTTAGGGCTTGGGGGGCTGCTGGAGACCTTGGGAGGGTCATCGGGTGGAATGATTGTGAGCAGGGAATGTGTCGGTTGTTGTATTGTACTCTCCCATGCGCTGAGTACAGTGCTCTGCACACAGTAAGCGCTCAATAAATGTGATTGAATGAATGAATCACTGCATCAGGCAAACTCCTCACCAAGCAGAAGCATCTGGTTGGAATGCTCTAATACACAGCTTGGCTTTAAAGAAACAAGGCACTGATTTTAGAGAGCCATGGCCAGAGAGATTACAGACCGCCTTTTGAGAGTCAGGCGGGCAAAGGGTTCAGCGGGCTACCGGCCCAACACTGTCTCTGGCCAATCTCGTATTTGCCCTCTCCTGCCAATCTTCCGGTTAAAGAAGCAGACAATGTCGCCTTTTAGATTCTGCCATCCAACCCTCCCCCTCGCCCACAGGAGTGGCGTGCGGCTGCCCCGGCCCTGGCATCTGACCCTTCTTTCTCAGAAAGCCTGTAACTGGGAGGGGGGTGGTCTCTGCCCTGACTTCAGGGGCCGGTTCTGGGCCCCGGGGGCTAGTCTAGACCGTTGCCAGGATATGTTCCAGGATTTGGAGGAAATGCCACCCCACCAGATGAGTCTGAAGCTGGGCTCCTGACTCAGGTTGGAACAGGGCCCGGAATTCAGGCCTGGGGACATCAGCAGATTCCAGGGGCCCAGGAAAGACCCCCGAAGGCAACCGGGCTTCCAAATCTGCACAGGGAATGCAGAAGCACAGGGAGCATGTTCAGCTAATAGTGATGGTATTTGTTAAGCGCTTAGTGTGTCTCATGCACTGTTCTAAGGGCCGCATAGCTAACACGCAGACACGACCGGTGTGTATGGTCAGCTAATGCAGATGCAAGATGATATGTATGCATAGCTAGTTGGGTATACTCAGCTAATACATATGCATAGCTAATATGCCTGCACAGCTAGTGTATATGCTCAGCTAAGGCATTATGCACAGCTAATATGTATGCACAATGGATATACTCAGTTAATTCAGCCCACCCCTGAACGACGAGAAGCTGGAACTGTAGCACAGCTGATACTGCTCTTGCCAGAAAACAGAGTGGCTTAGTGTAAGCCCAGACTGAGCCCCTTCCTTCCTCTCCCCCTCGTCCCCCTCTCCATCCCCCCCAATCTTACCTCCTTCCCTTCCCCACAGCACCTGTATATATGTATATATGTTTGTACATATTTTTTACTCTATTTATTTATTTATTTATTTTATTTGTACGGATCTATTCTATTTATTTTATTTTGTTAGTATGTTTGGTTTTGTTCTCTGTCTCCCCCTTCTAGACTGTGAGCCCACTGGTGGGTAGGGACTGTCTCTATATGTTGCCAATTTGTACTTCCCAAGCGCTTAGTACAGTGCCCTGCACACAGTAAGCGCTCAATAAATACGATTGATGATGATGATGATGGAAAGCTTAAGGGACTTGGAATGCAGAGCCGTGGGTTTGAGCCCAGCTCTGCCGCTGGCCAGCTGTGAAACCTTGGCCAGGTCACCTAACCTCTCTGGACCTCAATTTTCTCAACTGTAAAATGGAAATAGACAAAGACTGCGGGGGACAGTCTTTGTCCAACCTCAAACCTTGTATCTAATCCAGTGCTTAAAATATACCATCATTCATTCATTCTTTCATTCAATTGTATTTATTGAGCACTTACTGTGTGCAAAGCCCTTTTCTAAGCTCTAGGGAGAGTACAATACAACGACAGACACATTCCCTGCCCACAACTAGCTCACAGTCTAGATTATTTGTTGTTGTTGTTACTTCGTTGATTTGGTGTTTTTACGCTATTACGTCTTTCCCTGTGAGACTGTCATCAGTTCATCTTCTTTGACCTTGAGAGTTCCCTGAGGGTTGGGGCCATGTCTGAATCTCTATCCTTATACCTTCCCCCAAAACTTGGTACAGTGCTGAGCCCAAAATAAGTAGTAGACAAATGCACTAAATACTAATGGTAATAATGCCTATGTTCATTTAATATAAGCTGGCCATGTATTATAATAATAGTAATGATTGTGGTATTTGTTAAACACTTACTATGTGTCAAGCACTGTTCTGAGTGCTGAAAAAGAAAAAGAGACAAGATAATTGGGTCAGAAACAGTCCCTTTCCCATCCAGGGCTCACAATCTAAGTAGGAGGGAGAACAGGTATTGAGTTCCCATTTTACAGATGAGGTAACTAAGGCACAGAGAAGTTAAGTGACTTACCCAAGATCACACAGCAGGCACAAATAATAATAATAATAATAATGGCATTTATTAAGCGCTTACTATGTGCAAAGCACTGTTCTTTGGGCAGAGCGAAAACCAAAGCAGCATGGCTCAGTGGAAAGATCCCGGGCTTTGGAGTCAGAGGTCATGGGTTCAAATCCCGGCTCCTCCACTTGTCAGCTGGGTGACTTTGGGCAAGTCACTTCACTTCTCTGGGCCTCAGTTCCCTCATCTGTAAAATGGGGATGAAGACTGTGAGCCCCACGTGGGACAACCTCATGACCTTATATCTCCCCAGTGCTTAGAACAGTGCTTTGCACATAGTAAGTGCTTAATAAATGCCATCATTAAGGTGATCAGGTTGTCCTTCCTTTTCTTCCTTCAATCGTATTTATTGAGCGCTTCCTGTGTGCAGAGCACTGTACTAAGCGCTTGGGAAGTACAAGTCGGCAACGTATAGAGACGGTCCCTACCCAACAGGGGGCTCAATCAATCAATCAATCAATCGTATTAATTGAGTGCTAACTGTGTGCAGAGCACTGTACTAAGCGCTTGGGAAGCACAAGTTGGCAACGTATAGAGACAGTCCCTACCCAACAGTGGGCTCAATCAATCGTATTAATTGAGCGCTTACTGTGTGCAAAGCACTGTACTAAGCGCTTGGGAAGTACAAGTCGGCAACATCTAGAGACGGTCCCTACCCAACAGCGGACTCACAGTCTAGAAGGGGGAGACAGAGAACAAAACAAAACATATTGACAAAATAAAATAAATATGTACAAGTAAAATAAATATGTACAAACACATCTACATCATAAATACAGGTGACGTGGGGAGGGGAAGGAGGTAAGGCAGGGGGATGGGGAGAGGAAGGAGGGGGCTGAGTGTGGGAAGGCCTCCTGGAGGAGGTGAGCTCTCAGCAGAGCTTTGAAGGGAGGAAGAGAGCTAGCTTGGCGGATGTGCGGAGGGAGGGCATTCCAGGCCAGGGGGAGGACGTGGGCCGCTTACTGTGTGCAAAGCACTGTTCTAAGCGCTGGGGGGGGTTACAAGGTGATCAGGTTGTCCCACATGAGGCTCACAGTCTTAATCCCCATTTTCCAGATGAGGTAACTGAGGCCCAGAGAAGTGAAGTGACTTGCCCAAAGTCACCCAGCTGCCAAGTGGCGGAGTTGGGATTTGAACCCACGACCTCTGACTCCAAAGCCCGGGCTCTGTCCGCTGGGCCACGCTGCTTCTCTAACGTGGCACCCAGAAGAGGACTCGATTTAGTCACTAGGTGGCAGCATAGCCCCACCTGCCCTCCCGCCTGGAATAATAATAATAATAAAATAATAATAATAATAATAATAATAATATTTGTTAAGCGCTTACTATGTGCCAAGCACTGTTCTAAGCACTGGGAAAGATACAAGGTGATCAGGTTGCCCCACATGGGGCTCACAGTCTTCACCCCCATTTTACAGATGAGGGAATTGAGGCCCAGAGACTTGCCCAAAGTCACCCAGCTGACAAGTGGCAGAGCTGGGATTAGAACCCATGACCTCTGACTCCCAAGCCCGGGCTCTTTCCACTAAACCATGCTGCTTCATAATAATAATAATAATAATAATAACAATAATAATAATAATAGTATTTGTTAAGCACTTACTATGTGCCAAGCACTGTTCTAAGCACTGGGGAAGATACAAGGTGATCAGGTTGTCCCACGTGGGGCTCACAGTCATCATCCCCATTTTCCAGATGAGAACTGAGGCCCAGAGAAGTGAAGTGACTTGCCCAAGGTCACACAGCGGACAAGTGGCAGAGTCAGGATTAGAACCCATGACCTCTGACTCCCAAGCCCGGGCTCTTTCCACTAAACCATGCTGCTTAATAATAATAATAGTAATAATAATAATAATAATAATGATAACAATAATAATAATAATAATTTTGGTATTTGTTAAGCATTTACTATGTGCCAAGCACTGTTCTAAGCGCTGGGGAAGATACAAGGTGATCAGGTTGTCCCACGTGGGGCTCACAGTCTTCATCCCCATTTTCCAGATGAAAGAACTGAGGCCCAGAGAAGTGAAGTGACTTGCCCAAGGTCACACCGCAGACAAGTGGCAGAGTCAGGATTAGAACCCATGACCTCTGACTCCCAAGCCCGAGCTCTTACCACTAAGCCACACTGCTTCATCATCATCATCATCATCATCATCATCATCATCATCATCATCATGGTATTTGTTAAGTGCTTACTATGTGCCAAGCACTGTTCTAAGCGCTGGGGAAGATACAAGGTGATCAGGTTGTCCCACGTGGGGCTCACAGTCTTCATCCCCATTTTCCAGATGAGAACTGAGGCCCAGAGAAGTGAAGTGACTTGCCCAAGGTCACACAGCAGACAAGTGGCAGAGTCAGGATTAGAACCCATGACCTCTGACTCCCAAGCCAGGGCTCTTACCACTAAGCCACGCCGCTTCATCATCATCATCATCATCATAATGGTATTTGTTAAGCGCTTACTATGTGCCAAGCACTGTTCTAAGCGCTGGGGAAGATACAAGGTGATCAGGTTGCCCCACGTGGGACTCACAGTCTTCATCCCCATTTTCCAGATGACAGAACTGAGGCCCAGAGAAGTCTTGGAGGAGGTGAGCTCTCCGCAGGGCTTTGAAGGGAGGAAGAGAGCTAGCTTGGCAGATATGTGGAGGTTTAATAATAACTGTGATATTTGTTAAGCACTTACTGTGTGCCAGACACTGTGTTAAGCACTGGAGTAGGGACAATCAGGTCAGATGCAGTCCCTGTTCTATATGGGGCTCCCAGTTTAAACAAGAGGGAGAGTGGGTATTTAATTGCCATTTTACAGTTGAGGAAACCGAGCCACAGAGAAGTTGAGTGACTTGCCCAAGGTCACACAGTTCATTGTCCTTCTAGCAGCCCACCTCATTCAGAAGGCTTTCCTCAATTAGTCTTCCTTCTCCCCAGCTCAAAGCCTCCCAATTATTATCTCAGCACTTTCCCACTGGATCTGCACTTCTGCATTCGCAACCACCCATAACATTTTATACATATAGAGAAGCACCATGGCCTAGCAGAAAGAGCACGGGCCTGGAGTCTGAGGACCTGGGTTCTGGCATTAGAACCCCAAATCCCAGCTCTGACACTTGGGCAAGAGAAGCAGCGTGGCTCCGTGGAAAGAGCCCGGGCTTTGGAGTCGGAGGTCGTGCGTTCAAATCCCGGCTCCGCCAATTGTCAGCTGTGTGACTTTGGGTCACTTCACTTCTCTGGGCCTCAGTTACCTCATCTGGAAAATGGGGATGAAGGCCATGAGCCCCCCGTGGGACAACCTGATCACCTTGTATCCCCCCGAGTGGAACAGTGTTTTGCACATAGTAAGCCCTTAATAAATTCCATTATTATTATTATTGTCACTTCACTTCTATGTGCCTCATCTGTAAAACGGGTCATGGACTATATCCAAAATGATCCAAAATGATCAGCTTGTGTCTACCTCAAAGCTCAGTACAATGCCTGGCACATAGTAAGTATTTAAATACCATAAAAAAATCCATCTTTTACTATTTAAGCACTTACCCATATATTTATCTTTCTATCCCTTCCCCCCTATTTGTTGTTTATTTTTTGTCTACCCCCCACCGCTCCATTTTAAGTTCCTTGTTCCTTGTTCCTTGTTGTGGGAACAGGATGGCTTAGTGGAAAGAGCCCTGTCTTGGGAGTCACAGGTCGTGGGTTCTAATCCCAGGTCCACCACTTATCAGCTGTGTGACTTCGGGCAAGTCACTTAACTTCTCTGGGCCTCAGTTACCTCAGCTGTCAAATGGGGATTAAGACCGTGAGCCCCGCGTGGGACAACCAGATTACCTTGTATCTACCCCAGCGCTTAGAACAGTGCTTGGCACATAGTAAGCGCTTAACAAATGTTATCATCATCATTAAGCTCCAGGGATCACATTTTCTATTTCAACTGTACTGTCCCAAGCAGTTAGTATAGTACTGTGCACACAGCAGGCACTCACTGAACACTAATGATTAATTGTTTTGCTCCGGTCAAGACGGCAGGCTCCTGGAACCCAGAGTCCACGGAGACAGTTGGCCCATCCAAATGTCCCAACCGCTTATCAAGAGATCTGCTCTTTTCCCAGGGGGTGGAGAAGGTGGTAGCAACAAGTGCCAGCACCGATCATAATTCTGGGGCTTGTACAACTCTTCCTTAATAATTGTGGCATTTATTAAGCGCTTGACCTTGGGAGATACAAGATAATCCAGTGGGACACAGTCCCTGTCCCACATAGGGCTCGCAATCTAAGTAGGAAGGAGAATAGGTATTTAATCCCCATTTTACAGATGAGGTAACAGGCCCAGAGAAGTCAAGCGACTTGCTCAAGGTCACAGAGCAGGCCCCTGGTGAGTCCCAGGCCCGCGCTCTTTCCACTAGGCCACACTGCTCCTTCTGAGGAGAGGTCCAAGCTGAAAAGCGAATTGCCCTTCCCAGTTACTGCCCTGGGCCCTAGGGTCCTAATTGGGAATTTTTCCCTCAGCTATGTAACCTCCCAACGGTATTCCATGCTCAAATTTAGCGCTTATTACAGTGCTTTGTACACGGTAAACATTCAGTAAATATCACTGATGGATGGATTAACTTTACCCTCCCTATCCCCTTCCCTGCCCACCTCACTAGACAACCGAATTGAGTTCAGGGATTCACGGTCTTCATCGATGATATTCATTCATTCACTCAATCGTATTTATTTAGCGCTTACTGTGTGCAGAGCACTGGACTAAGCGCTTGGGAAGTACAAGTCGGCAACATATAGAGACGGTCCCTACCCAACAACAGACTCACAGTCTAGAAGGGGGAGACAGACAACAAAATAAAACGTGGAGACAGGTGGCAGAATCGTCAGAGCAAATAGAATTAAAGCTCTATGCACATCATTAACAAAATAAATAGTAAAAATGTACAAGTAGAATGGAGTAATAAATCTGTACAAATATTTATACAGGTGCTGTGGGGAGGGGAAGGAGGTATGGGGGGGGATGGGGAGGAGGAGGGGGAAAGGGGGGCTTAGCCTGGGAAGGCCTCCTGGAGGAGGTGAGCTCCCAGTAGGGCTTTGAAGGGATGAAGAGAGCTAGCTTGGAGGATGTGCGGAGGAAGGGCATTCCAGGCCAGTGGAAAAACGTGGGCCGGGGGTCGACGGCGGGACAGGCGAGAACGAGGTACGGTGAGGAGGTTATCTGAAGTGACATCGACTGGCTAAGCTTTTCTTCTTTGCAATGCCCCACGAATGCCACAATCAATCAATCCATCAGTCCTATTAACTGAGCACTTATTGTGTGTAGAGCAGTCATCATCATCAATCGTATTTATTGAGCGCTTACTATGTGCAGAGCACTGTACTAAGTGCTTGGGAAGTACAAATTGGCAACATACAGAGACAGTCCCTCAGAGCCCCATCTATTTGTTGACAAAGACTCTTGTGATGTCATAAGGGCCTATATTGAGTAATAGAGGGGATTCTGCGCACAGTAGAAGAAACCCAGGCGGGGTCTCTGATCCCAGGCGGCTCCTTCTGTGGATGCCGGGAAATAACGGCCCAGTGGGTTTTTCTTGGCAAATACAGGCGGTACTAAGGGCCAGCAGCATGTTGACAATATTCTGTATGGCCCCCATTGTGACTAGAATAGCCATTTGTTTTATTTTAGATTAGACAGTCCAGTTTGCAGCTGCTCTGTTCCTGCCTGGTACCGATAGAGAACAGGAGATTTTCAAGTCCCCGCCTCCCTCCACAGTGGCTTCTCCTGCCGAGTTCCGTGGCTCGAACGAGGTGCCAGACTTCATAATAATAATGATGGTATTTGTTGAGCGCTTACTATGTGCAAAGCACTGTTCTAAGCGCTGGGGAGGTTACAAGGTGATCAGGTTGTCCCACGGGGGGCTCACAGTTTTAATCCCCATTTTACAGAGGAGGGAACTGAAGCATGGAGAAGTTAAGTGACTTGCCCGAAGCCACACAGCTGACAGTTGGCGGAGTGGGATTTGAACCCATAACCTCTGACTCCAAAGCCCGAAAGAGCCACACTACTTCTTCATGTTAACAGAGTCGGTGAACACGTTCCCTGCCCACAGTGAGCTTACAGTCGAGAGGTCGTGGTTTGGGGTCTTTCTTCCTCTCCTGCTCAGAGGGATTTCCAAGTCCGCATCAGGGCAAGAGGGAGAAAGTCCTTGCTAGAGTGAATGTCCCCGTGGGCAGGGAACACATGTCTTGATCCTTCTGCAAGGACACCAAGTGGGTGCTCAATAAATGCTACTCTTCCTCCTCCTCCCCCATTACATACAAACACAGGTGGGGACGCAAAACTCTGGGAACCTGGGTGGAACGGGAAGAGGCTGGGGGGGGAGTTTGACGATCCCCTGGATAAACACCCTCAAATTGTGTAAAGTCAATATACTTCAATTAAAATGGCACACACAATGTCCTCACCTTACAATGTTTGCTGACATAATCAGAGAAGCAGCGTGGCTCAGTGGAAAGAGCCCGGGCTTTGGAGTCAGAGGTCATGGGTTCAAATCCTAGCTCTGCCACTTTTCAGCTGTGTGACTTTGGGCAAGTCACTTCACTGCTCTGTGCCTCAGTTACCTCATCTGTAAAATGGGGATTCAGACTGTGAGCCCCCCGTGGGACAACCTGATCACCTTGTAACCTCCCCAGCGCTTAGAACAGTGCTTTGCACATAGTAAGCACTTAATAAATGCCATCATTATTATTATTGTAATATAGCAATAAGCAGACGCATTTCCCGCCCGCAACGAACTTATAGTCTGGAGATTAGCTTGGCACTGTGGGTTTCCAGTGGACCTGGGGGAACCAAGTCCTGAAACTCCCTCCCTGTTCTTATGTCTGGGGAGTCCCCAGGGACCCTCTAGAAAATCCTTGTGGGCAGAGATCGTGACTACCAATTCTAATGTCGTCTGTCTCCCCACTTCTAGACTGTAAGTCTGGGGTGGGCAGGGATTTCTCTCCTTATTGCTGAATTGTACTTTCCAAGCACCTAGTATAGTGCTCTGCACACAGTAAGTGCTCAATCAATATGATTGAATGAATTGAATGAATGAAAACTGTTGTGTACTCTTCCAAGTGCTTAGTAGTACAGTACTTTACGTGCAGTAAATTGCACTGCAATTTGTATTGTAAAGATGCATAGATCAAGTAATCAATCATATTTATTGAGCGCTTACTTTGTGCAGAGCACTGAACTAAGCGCTTGGGAGAGTACAGTATAACAGGGCTTGTACACATGTTTCCTGCCCACAGTGAGCTGGGCCGTGTTCATATCAACGTATTCCCGTTGGGTAGGGACTGTCTCTATATGTTGCCAATTTGTACTTCCCAAGCGCTTAGTACAGTGCTCTGCACATAGTAAGCACTCAATAAATATGATTGATGGTGATGATGATGATATCAATCAATCGTATTTATTGAGCGCTAACCTTGTGCAGAGCATTTGCAGCTCAAGAGAAGAAATATCAAGAAATGTCAATTAGTCCACCGAGATTTTTGCTGTTAGTGGACTTTGTATACTACTTATAGACTTGTTGGGATTTAGATAAGTTTTACTGACTCATTATTTACTCATTTCACTCTCCTAGAAATGGGAACATTTTGATAAAAGATAGCTTTCCCTTCTCTCTGATGAAAGTTTCTCTGATAAAAGCTGCTTTTCCCTTTCATCAGAAAAATATGGCTTTCTACACACATTTCCACAGGTACTGCTGTTCATTAACAATGATGCTAGAAAGGTACGCACTTTATGTTCTTGTGTTCTTTTCTTCAGTGGTGGTGGCTTGCCCTTAGGTCACAAAGGTGGCATTTTATCAGGTCTTCCTGTTCTTGGTAACCACAGGTCCTAAATAACATTTACAATAGAAACACCCTCTGCAATTTGCTCTTCAGCACAGGGGCAGCTTGAAATGTGATACTGGCATGAAAGGAAAAAATGTCAAGTTTTAGAGTGTAGACTGTAAGCTCCCCTGGAAACTATAAGCTTCTGGTAGAATCATGTCTATCAACTCTGTTGTGTTGTACAAGCGCTTAGTTCAGTACTTTGCAAACTGTAAGTATTCAATCAATACCACTGATTGCTAATTCTGACCTCAAACCATCCTACTCCTGGGAGCGAGACCAGACTAGAAAGGATAAATCTGATCCTCTCCTTTGCTGAATTTCCACTGAATCAGAGAAAGGGATTAAAAAGTACAAGGAGGACAAGAGATTGTTCCTTGTTCGGAATAATCCATTTTTATTATTCTGTTTCGGTCTTGCACCAGCAAACACAAATTTACTAAAGTCGATTTATGAGTGCACAGCACAATAGACTCCTCAGTTATCTACTGCCCTTGTACGGTGGGAACTTAAGGACACAGGATGCCTGGGACTAAGTCAAGTCTGGATTGTGGGATATTGGATAATGAAGTGTTTTTATATTGACTGAAATGCAGATGAATGTGACCTGAGAATAAATAGGGTCACACATCAGGATCGGGGTTGGGAAAGTTTCAGTCATGATTTTGTTGGTTGTGTATCTTTTTCTCTATGGATACACTAGCACAATGATTGCAGATGGAGGTAGGGTGTTCTGGGAGAGATGTTCCATGGAGTCACCATGGGTTGGAGATGATTCAACGGCATAAGAAAAGATTAAGTATCTTTTTCTGTGAGAAATATCTAGCCTGATGTATCTGTTAGCTGTGAGTCTCAGCAGTAAATAGTTCTCCACTTCCTCATGGCCAGAAGTGCGGTACGAAACAGTTCAGATCTACTAAAAAAGCATAGATGTCTTGGAAAATTCTGGAAAACTCAACAAATCGGAGTCCCAATAAAAGAGTCTCCCTAACACATCCCCTTATCTGCCGCCATGTAGATTTTCCCTCATCCCTATTATTACTATAATAATATTTGTTAAGTGCTTACCCTGTGCCAAACATGGTATTAAGCACCGGAGATACTTGGGTTGGACATAATCCCAGTTCTATATGGAGCTCTCAGCCTAAGAGGGAGAACATGTATTTAATCCTCATTTTACAGATGAGGAAACTGAGACACAGAGAAGTTAAGTGACTTGCCTAGAGTCACACAGCAGGCAAATGGTGGACCTGGCTTTAGAACCCAGGTCCCCTGACTTTCAGGACCAAGCTCTTTCCACTAGACGAGGCTGCTCCTCTGTTTTAGATTGGAACCCTGTATCCTCCTTGATACCGCTGCTACCAGAGGTTCAAAGAAGGAGACGGAGTAACCTTTCATATAGCTCACACGCTAATTGATGATCTATTTCTAGACTCCCCATTTTCCCTGTGCTTCCTCTGTCCCATTTCTAGGGAAGGCCACGTCCTGTCTAGACAGACACAATAGCTTTTCAGGCAAACAATTTTCCAGACAGATGACGAAGAAAACTTCCTGGACTCTGCATTATGTTTAAGCGGGTACGTCAGAGACAAGTTTATTTCTACTAGTGCTAGTAGGGAGTGGTGGTAGACAGGCAAAGTTTCCTCTTTGAGAAGGAAAGTCAAGCCCAACTCAACTCCACATAATACAGAGTTGCTTTGTATGCAGTTGGTACAGCATCTGAGCTTCACATGTAATCAAAGAGCACATTATAAAGTATATACTTCTAAGTCAAGTAGTAGTAAATTTTAACTCGGTTAGCTGGCAGCGATCTTGACCTTGCTAAGGGATGAGAGCTCCCCAAACTCTCCCCCGAAGGTGGACATTTGGACAGGATGAAACAAAGGAAAGGAGGAAACATGTGATGTGCCTGCTCTGTGTAAATAGCAGCTTGACCAGACAAAATGGATTCCAAGCTCCTTGGTAGTCTACCACTTCTAGAGACTTTAGTTAGTTTAGTTAGTTTAGTTGCTCTTGTTCACCTAAACGAGATGGTTAGGAGACAATCAAGTGGGCCTAGAAGCAAAACAGCTTGAGGGCCAGTCTGAAGAGAGAAGGAACTAATACACCTAATTAGTAACGGCTCAGCAATTAAATTTTTTCCTTGTGCGCAGGTGCCCTCTTATCACAGACTCTAAGATTAATGGCTGACAAACTCTTTCGGCCTAAGCCTATTTCACTGAACCCTTAAAAGCCATTTTGAGAGCTGGGGTTTTATGTAGACCTCAGAAGATGCCTCATTCCCGGGTCTTAGTCCAAGAAAGTTTTGCAACCGAGTCGGCTTCTGGGAATCTAACACATATTTCTTAGGTTCTCTTTTAACTCCCATTTGTGAAAAATCCAGATTATCATTCCAATTTTCCTCTTCCAATCTTTAGTTACCTTTTCCTCAGAGCATTTGTTTATATAACATTTCCATATTCCAGTTTACCCAAACTATATAAGGAACACATACGTTTTCCTACATTTTGCACCACACATTCATTTCCATAGCGAACATATCAAGGCAAGTTTATTTGTTGCAACCATTATACTTATCCCTGCTGGATATAAAGTTGACCGCCTTTAGCAACTTAGCAAAATCTGCAGTTGAATTTCTGACAGTAATTAAATCACCACCCCTACAGGCATTCCTATCCAGATAAAAACAATTGCAAATCCTCCTCTCCCAGTTACCTCCTTTGCATTTTCATACTAATCAGTTGAGAACTAACTTTGCCAACAAAAATATCCACACGTCACAATAAAGCAACTTAATCATTTGCTTGCCTTCTCTCAAATTAATTTTTTCTTTGGTCTTCTAAACTGATAGCTCCAGCCCTCTAGGGTTAATAAGGATTAAGTTGGCCTAACCCCGTGCCTCAGTTGCAGATTCCCTGCAACTAAGCGGTGATTTCAAGCACTGCTGTGAAAGGGGAAACCATTAGAAACAACACCAAACCCATAAAATGACTCTCAACCTTTCTGCATCTTAAAACAGACCACAGATGTTATCTGGTCAGCTTCAGGAGCTTCTCATTTGATTGAGGCTAAAACTCTATGGATACACTGCAAGCACGATTGCAGATGGAGGTGGGGTATGCTGCGAGAGATGTGTCCATGGAGTCACTATTGGAGGGAGATGACTAGAGAGCATAAGACAAGACAAGAAGCCTCTTAACACTCTTCTTCCAGGGACTTCAGTATCAAATATCAGCAGGAAAGGTCTGATTCAGACAAACACTGATGTTCGTGAGATGCTGGTTTGTTCCTGCAACTTAAACTGGGTTAATGGGATTGAAATATATGTTTCGATCCCAGAAGTACCTCAGATATGATCCCGTTTAATAGCTTTCATTCCTCGGACTCTGGGAGGACCGGAGTCCGGGGGGTGGTAAATACAAAGGAGGGTTCCCCAGCAAGTTTGGTCTCACTGGGTCCCTTTCTTCCTTGATGATGGGTTAGAGGACCTTAGCCTGCCCTTCTGGAGTTTACGGGGGTGACTGGCGTGGGGGTTGACAAGCCGTTTTGATTTGGTGAAGGTCCAAAGGAGTCCCATTGTAGTCACCCTCCCCACACAACCCGATAAACAAAATTTGTCCAATCTTTTGCTCATTCACTGAGCTTTTCCTCTAATTCTTTACCTAGCTGGGCTGCCAAGTTTTGCTCCAGAATGGCAGCCTGGTAGGTCTTAAAGTTGGCCGCCAACTTAGCATTGCACATTTAGGTGCCAGTTCATCCCTTTCCTTTGCTAAAGCCCCTATTTCCTTTTGCACTTCTCTCTTTTCGTTGGCAGCCGCCTGCAGCGCAGTCACCGATAATCTCAACAGTGCAGTTTCCCTTGTACTTTCTTAACCTCACTCGCATTTCTCCATTTATAAAATTCTTCCCATAATTCCCTCAGTTCTGCACAGTGGGCAATTACCCAACCCACATCCCATCAAGAGTCTCTTCACCCTTCCTTTTTCAGGCTTTTGAGCAACGCATTGGTGTCATTCTACCCAGAGGATCAATTTGTACTTCCCAAGCGCTTAGTACAGTGCTCTGCACACAGTAAGCGCTCAATAAATATGATTGATGATGATGATGATGATGATCCTCATGGCCAAATCTGTCACTGGTCAATAAGACCTGGGCTTTGACATCCCACTTAGGCCCGCCGATGTGATTCAGGAGCTAGACAGAATGATCTGAGACGTGTTTAAAATAAGAATCTTGATTTTTCGTTTTCTTCAGGGAGTCCTTAAGACTCCTCACTTGAGATTACTGGTGCTTTTTAGAAGTTTCACATTACCAATCAAAACACAAATCCTGCTAACCTTGGTCAATTTTACTTCCTTTAGACTCTAATGCTCTCTGGATATGAGGTATTATGTCTAGATCGAAGGTTCCTCTTTGGGGGAACTGCTTAGTAGGGTTATCCAATTTATCTTAGGTCCATAATTAATTTACATACAATAAGTCGGAGTTCCCTTTGGTGGGAAAGGTATCGTTTTGAACTGTCCTGAGAACCAGTGCAGTTTGGGCACCCTATGATGCCCCGCTCTATCCAACTGAAGGTTTATCTCAACTTTCAGTTTTGTCCCCTGCCATCCACTCAGACGGAAGGCTTTATCTATGCCTTACACTCCAGGAAAGACACCCAAGGGATGCCAACCGGGAGTCAGATTTGGCAGACAAACGGAACAGAAGACAGGCAACCGCTGTTGATTTCATGAGGTTCCACCAAACCCACTTGCTTTAACAATCTACTGAATTACAGAGTGATTATGAGGCATCGACTTTTTTTAAAATGGTATTTGTTAAGCATGTGTCAAGCACTATTCTAAGTGCTCTCCCCATCGCTCCCCTCCCTCTCTGCCCTACCCCTTTCCCTTCCCCACAGCACTTGTGTATATTTGTAGATATTTATTACTCTATTAACTTTATTAAGTATGTGTATATGGCTGTAATTCTATTTCTTCTGATGGTATTGACACCTGTCTACTTGTTTTGTTTTGTTTTGTTGTCTGTCTCCCCCTTCTAGACTGGGAGCCTGTTGTTGGTTAGGGACTGTCTCTATCTGTTAACCAATTGTACTTCCCAAGCACTTAGCATAGTGCTCTGCACACAGTAAGCGCTCAATAAATAATAATAATAATAGTGGCATTTATTAAGTGCTTACTATGTGCAAAGCACCGTTCTAAGCGCTGGGGAGGTTACGAGTTGATCAGGTTGTCCCATGGGAGGCTCACAGTCTCCATCCCCATTTTACAGATGAGGTAACTGAGGCCCAGAGAAGTGAAGTGACTTGCCCAAATCACACAGCTGACAAGTGGCAGAGCCGGGATTTGGACCCATGACCTCTGACTCCAAAGCCTGGGCTCCTTCCACTGAGCCACGTTAAATACGATTGGATGAATGAATGAATGATTAATATTTTGGTGAGGCCCGAGGTAGGGATGGGCTGAGATTAGGGGCGCTTAGCGTGGCTCAGTGGAAAGAACCCGGGCTTTGGGGTCAGAGGTCATGGGTTCAAATCCCGCCTCCGCCATTTGTCAGCTGTGTGAGTTTGCGCAAGTCACTTCACTTCTCTGGACCTCAGTTCCCTCATCTGTAAAATGGGGATGAAGACTGTGAGCCCACCGTGGGACAACCTGATCACCTTGTAACTTCCCCAGCGCTTAGAACAGTGCTTTGCACACTGAAACAGCGTGGCTCAGTGGAAAGAGCCCAGGCTTTGGAGTCAGAGGTCATGGGTTCAAATCCCAGCTCCGCCACTTGTCAGCTGTGTGACTTCAGGCAAGTCACTTAACTTCTCCGGGCTTCAGTTCCCCCATCTGTAAAATGGGGGTGAAGACTGTGAGCACCCCTGTGGGACAACCTGATCACCTTGTAACTTCCCCAGTGCTTAGAACAGTGCTGAGCACAGAGAAGCAGTGTGGCTCAGTGGAAAGTGCATGGGATTAGGAGTCAAAGGTCATGGGTTCAAATCCCGCTTCCACCAGATGTTAGCTGTGTGTCTTTGGGCAAGTAATTTCACTTCTCTGTGTCTCAGTTCCCTCATCTGTCAAATGGGGATGAAGACAGTGAGCACCCCCGTGGGGCAACCTGATCACCTTGTAACCTCCCCAGCGCTTAGAACAGTGCTTTGCACATAGTGAGCGCTTAATAAATGCCATCATTATTATACAGCACCTATATATATGTTTGTATGCATTTATTACTCTATTTATTTTAGTTGTACATATTCTATTTATTTTATTTTGTTAATATGTTTTGTTTTGTTGTCTGTCTCCCCCTTGTAGACTGTGAGCCCACTGTTGGGTAGGGACCGTCTCTAGATGTTGCCAACTTGTACTTCCCAAGCGCTTAGTCCAGTGCTCTGCACACAGTAAGCGCTCAATAAATACGATTGATTGATTGATTGATTGATTGATTGTTGGGCTCTAGATGTTGCCAACCCGTACTTCCCAAGCGCTTAGGCCGGTGCTCTGCACACGGTCAGCGCTCAATAAATACGATTTTTAGACTGCGAGCCCACTGTTGGGTAGGGACTGTCTCTATGTGTTGCCGATTTGTATTTCCCAAGCGCTTAGTGCAGTGCTCTGCACATAGTAAGCGCTCAATAAATACGATTTTTAGACTGTGAGCCCACTGTTGGGTAGGGACTGTCTCTATGTGTTGCCAATTTGTATTTCCCAAGCGCTTAGTACAGTGCTCTGCACATAGTAAGCGCTCAATAAATACGATTGAGGATGATTGATTGAATGAACGAATGAATGAATGAATGAATGAATGAATGAATGAATGAATGAATGAATTTTGGGGCCCGAACGAGTCTCTTCCCGGAAGTGGGGGCCGGGCCTCAGCGGCCGGACGGCAGTGCGCATGCGCGGACGCGCCCCCGGGGCCGCGCGCTCTCCCCTCAGCACCGCCCCCCCTCCCGGGGGCAGGGCGGGGCCTGGAGAGGCGCCCTCCTGATTGGTCCGCTCCCGGGTAGCCCCGCCCCCCGCGCGGGCCGGCAGGACTTCCGGTTCCGGTCCCCCCCGTCCTGTCAGCGGCCGGTTATGGCGGCGGGAGGGAGGCTGGAGGAGGAGGCGGCCCGCTGGCTGCGCTGGGACCGGGTGAGTCCTCCACGTTCCCTCACTCCCTCCTTCACTCATTCATTCAATTCTATTTTTTTGTGGTATTTGTTAAGCGCCTACTATGTGCAAACCACTGTTTGAGCGCTTCCTACTACTACTAACAATAATGATGGTATTGGCTAAGCGCTCCTTCACTCATTCATTCAATTGTATTTTTTTAATGGTATTGGTTAAGTGCTTACTATGTGCAAACCACTGTTTGAGCGCTTACTAGTACTAATAATAATAGTGATGGTATTTGTTAAGCGCTCACTATATGCAAACCACTGTTTGAGCGCTTACTACTGCTACTACTAATAATGATGGTATTTGTTAAGCGCTTCCTATGTGCAAACCACTGTTTGAGCGCTTCCTACTACTACTAATAATAATGATGGTATTGGTTAAGCTCTCCTTCACTCATTCATTCAATTGTATTTTTTTTAATGGTATTGGTTAAGCGCCTACTATGTGCAAACCACAGTTTGAGCGCTTACTACTACTACTAATAATAATGATGGTATTTGTTAAGCGCTTCCTATGTGCAAACCACTGTTTGAGCGCTTACTGCTACTAATAATGATGGTATTGGTTAAGCGCTCCTTCACTCTTTCATTCAATTGTATTTTTTTTAATGGTATTGGTTAAGTGCTTACTATGTGCAAACCACAGTTTGAGCGCTTACTACTACTACTACTAATAATGATGGTATTTGTTAAGCGCTTCCTATGTGCAAACCACTGTTTGAGCGCTTCCTACTACTACTAATAATAATGATGGTATTGGTTAAGCGCTCCTTCACTCATTCATTCAATTGTATTTTTTTTTTAATGGTATTGGTTAAGTGCTTACTATGTGCAAACCACAGTTTGAGCGCTTACTACTACTACTAATAATAATGATGGTATTTGTTAAGCGCTTCCTATGTGCAAACCACTGTTTGAGCGCTTACTACTACTACTACTAATAATAATGATGGTATTTGTTAAGCGCTCCTTCACTCTTTCATTCAATTGTATTTTTTTATGGTATTTGTTAAGCGCCTACTATGTGCAAACCACTGTTTGAGCGCTTACTACTACTACTACTAATAATGATGGTATTTGTTAAGCGCTTCCTATGTGCAAACCACTGTTTGAGCGCTTACTACTAATAATAATGATGGTATTTGTGAAGCGCTCCTTCACTCATTCATTCAATTGTATTTTTTTAATGGTATTTGTTAAGCGCTTATTATGTGCAAACCACTGTTTGAGCGCTTCCTACTACTACTAATAATAATGATGGTATTTGTTAAGCGCTTACTATATGCAAAGCACTGTCTGAGCGCGTACTGCTACTAATAATAATGATGGTATTGGTTAAGCGCTCCTTCACTCATTCATTCACTTGTATTTTTTTAAATGGTATTGGTTAAGCGCTTACTATGTGCAAACCACTGTTTGAGCGCATACGGCTACTAATAATAATGATGGTATTTGTTAAGCGCTTACTATGTGCAAACCACTGTTTGAGCGCTTACTACTAATAATAATAATGATGGTATTTGTTAAGCGCTTCCTATGTGCAAACCACTGTTTGAGCGCTTACTGCTACTAATAATAATGATGGTATTTGTAAAGCGCTCCTTTACTCATTCATTCAATTGTATTTTTTTAAATGGTATTGGTTAAGCGCTTACTATGTGCAAACCATTGAGCACTTACTAGTACTAATAATAATAATGATGGTATTTGTTAAGTGCTCACTATGTGCAAACCACTGTTTGAGCGCTTCCTACTACTACTAATAATGATGGTATTTGTTAAGCGCTTACTACTAATAATGATGGTATTTGTAAAGCGCTCCTTCACTCATTCATTCAATTGTATTTTTTTAATGGTATTTGTTAAGCGCTTATTATGTGCAAACCACTGTTTGAGCGCTTCCTACTACTAATAATAATAATGATGGTATTTAAGCGCTTACTATATGCAAAGCACTGTCTGAGCGCGTACTGCTACTAATAATAATGATGGTATTGGTTAAGCGCTCCTTCACTCATTCATTCAATTGTATTTTTTTTAATGGTATTGGTTAAGCGCTTACTATGTGCAAACCACTGTTTGAGCGCTTCCTACTACTACTAATAATAATGATGGTATTTGTTAAGCGCTTACTATATGCAAAGCACTGTTTGAGCGCTTACTGCTACTAATAATAATGATGGTATTGGTTAAGCGCTCCTTCACTCATTCATTCAATTGTATTTTTTTTAATGGTATTGGTTAAGTGCTTACTATGTGCAAACCACTGTTTGAGCGCTTACTAGTACTACTAATAATAATGATGGTATTTGTTAAGCGCTTCCTATGTGCAAACCAGTTGGAGCGCTTACTACTAATAATAATAATAATGGTATTTGTTAAGCGCTTCTTATGTGCAAACCACTGTTTGAGCGCTTACTACTAATAATGATGGTATTTGTTAAGCGCTTACTATATGCAAACCACTGTTTGAGCGCTTACTGCTACTACTAATAATGATGGTATTGGTTAAACGCTCCTTCACTCATTCATTCAGTTGTATTTTTTTTAATGGTATTGGTTAAGTGCTTACTATGTGCAAACCACAGTTTGAGCGCTTCCTACTACTACTAATAATAATGATGGTATTTGTTAAGCGCTTCCTATGTGCAAACCACTGTTTGAGTGCTTACTACTACTAATAATAATGATGGTATTTGTGAAGCGCTCCTTCACTCATTCATTCAATTGTATTTTTTTTAATGGTATTGGTTAAGCGCTTACTATGTGCAAGCCACTGTTTGAGCGCTTACTACTACTACTAATAATGGTATTTGTTAAGCGCTTCCTATGTGCAAACCACTGTTTGAGCGGTTACTGTTACTAATAATAATGATGGTATTTGTTAAGCGCTCCTTCACTCTTTCATTCAATTGTATTTTTTTTAATGGTATTGGTTAAGTGCTTACTATGTGCAAACCACAGTTTGAGCGCTTACTACTACTACTACTAATAATGATGGTATTTGTTAAGCGCTTCCTATGTGCAAACCACTTTTTGAGCGCTTACTACTACTACTAATAATAATGATGGTATTAAGCGCTTCCTATGTGCAAACCGCTGTTTGAGCGCTTACTGCTACTAATAATGATGGTATTTGTGAAGCGCTCCTTCACTCATTCATTCAATTGTATTTTTTATAATGGTGTTGGTTAAGCGCTTAGTATGCGCAAACCACTGTTTGAGCGCTTACTACTACTACTAATAATAATGATGGTATTTGTTAAGCGCTTCCTATGTGCAAACCACTGTTTGAGCGGTTACTGTTACTAATAATAATGATGGTATTTGTTAAGCGCTCCTTCACTCTTTCATTCAATTGTATTTTTTTTAATGGTATTGGTTAAGTGCTTACTATGTGCAAACCACAGTTTGAGCGCTTACTACTACTACTACTAATAATGATGGTATTTGTTAAGCGCTTCCTATGTGCAAACCACTTTTTGAGCGCTTACTACTACTACTAATAATAATGATGGTATTAAGCGCTTCCTATGTGCAAACCGCTGTTTGAGCGCTTACTGCTACTAATAATGATGGTATTTGTGAAGCGCTCCTTCACTCATTCATTCAATTGTATTTTTTATAATGGTGTTGGTTAAGCGCTTAGTATGCGCAAACCACTGTTTGAGCGCTTACTACTACTACTAATAATAATGATGGTATTTGTTAAGCGCTTCCTATGTGCAAACCACTGTTTGAGCGCTTACTACTACTACTACTAACAATAATGATGGTATTGGTTAAGCGCTCCTTCACTCATTCATTCAATTGTATTTTTTTAATGGTATTGGTTAAGTGCTTACTATGTGCAAACCACTGTTTGAGCGCTTACTAGTACTAATAATAATAATGATGGTATTTGTTAAGCGCTTACTATATGCAAACCACTGTTTGAGCGCTTACTACTACTACTACTACTAATAATGATGGTATTTGTTAAGCGCTTCCTATGTGCAAACCACTGTTTGAGCGCTTACTGCTACTAATAATAATGATGGTATTTGTGAAGCGCTCCTTCACTCATTCATTCAGTTGTATTTTTTTTAATGGTATTGGTTAAGCGCTTACTATGTGCAAACCACTGTTTGAGCGCTTACTAGTACTACTAATAATAATGATGGTATTTGTTAAGCGCTTCCTATGTGCAAACCAGTTGGAGCGCTTACTACTACTAATAATAATGATGGTATTTGTTAAGCGCTTCTTATGTGCAAACCACTGTTTGAGCGCTTACTACTACTAATAATAATAATGATGGTATTTGTTAAACGCTCCTTCACTCTTTCATTCAACTGTATTTTTTTTATGGTGTTTGTTAAGCGCCTACTATGTGCAGACCACTGTTTGAGCGCTTACTACTACTACTAATAATAATGATGGTATTTGTTAAGCGCTTCCTATGTGCAAACCACTGTTTGAGCGCTTACTACTACTACTAATAATAATGATGGTATTTGTGAAGCGCTCCTTCACTCATTCATTCAATTGTATTTTTTTTAATGGTATTGGTTAAGCGCTTACTATGTGCAAGCCACTGTTTGAGCGCTTACTACTACTACTAATAATGATGGTATTTGTTAAGCGCTTCCTATGTGCAAACCACTGTTTGAGCGCTTACTGTTACTAATAATAATGATGGTATTTGTTAAGCGCTCCTTCACTCATTTATTCAATTGTATTTCTTATAATGGTGTTGGTTAAGCGCTTAGTATGCGCAAACCACTGTTTGAGCGCTTACTACTACTACTAATAATAATGATGGTATTTGTTAAGCGCTTCCTATGTGCAAAGCACTGTTTGAGCGCTTACTAATACTAATAATAATGATGGTATTTGTGAAGCACTCCTTCACTCATTCACTCAATTGTATTTTTTTTAATGGTATTGGTTAAGCGCTTACTATGTGCAAACCACAGTTTGAGCGCTTACTACTACTAATAATGATGGTATTTGCTAAGCGCTCACTATATGCAAATCACTGTTTGAGTGCTTACTACTACTACTAATAATAATGATGGTATTTGTTAAGTGCTTACTATATGCAAATCACTGTTTGAGCGCTTACTACTACTACTAATAATGATGGTATTTGTTAAGTGCTTACTATATGCAAATCACTGTTTGAGCGCTTACTGCTACTAATAATAATGATGGTATTTGTTAAACGCTCCTTCACTCATTCATTCAATTGTATTTTTTTAATGGTATTGGTTAAGTGCTTACTATGTGCAAACCACTGTTTGAGCGCTTACTAGTACTAATAATAATAATGATGGTATTTGTTAAGCGCTTCCTATATGCAAACCACTGTTTGAGTGCTTACTACTACTACTACTAATAATGATGGTATTTGTTAAGCGCTTCCTATGTGCAAACCACTGTTTGAGTGCTTACTGCTACTAATAATAATGATGGTATTTGTTAAGCGCTCCTTCACTCATTCATTCAATTGTATTTTTTAATGGTATTGGTTAAGCGCTTACTATGTGCAAACCACTGTTTGAGCGCTTACTACTACTACTGATAATAATGATGGTATTTGTTAAGCGCTTCCTATGTGCAAACCACTGTTTGAGCGCTTCCTACTACTACTACTAATAATGATGGTATTTGTTAAGCGCTTCCTATGTGCAAACCACTGTTTGAGCGCTTACTACTACTAATAATAATGATGGTATTTGTGAAGCGCTCCTTCACTCATTCATTCAGGTGTATTTTTTTTAATGGTATTGGTTAAGCGCTTACTATGTGCAAAGCACTGTTGGAGCGCTTACTGCTACTAATAATAATGATGGTATTGGTTAAGCGCTACTTCACTCATTCATTCAATTGTATTTTTTTTAATGGTATTGGTTAAGTGCTTACTATGTGCAAACCACAGTTTGAGCGCTTACTACTACTACTAATAATAATGATGGTATTTGTTAAGCGCTTCCTATGTGCAAACCAGTTTGAGCGCTTACTACTACTAATAATAATGATGGTATTTGTTAAGCGCTTCCTATGTGTAAACCACTGTTTGAGCGCTTACTACTACTACTAATAATAATGATGGTAACCAAGGCACTGAGAAGTTAAGTGACTTGCCCCAGGTTACCCAGCAGGCAGATTGCAGTCCTGGGATTAGAACCCAAGTCCTCTATCTCTCAGGCCTGTGCTCTTTCCACTAGGCCATGCTGCTTCCCAATTCCACACCTTTGATGGAATTTCATCTCCCCAAATCTTTGGTATTTTATAACATTCTTCTAAAGAAGCAGTCAAACTGGAACACAGTGGGCAAAAATGCGGCTGTCCTAGTTTTCCCTAATCGAAACCTAACCTCAGCCGAGTTGTGAAAAACACCAGAGAGCAAATTTCTGACGATCATTTTGTGGGAGAAATGAAACAGCCCGTCCTGTAGTGGGTAGTGGAACTGCTTACCCTGTAGTGCCTACTAAAGCCCTTGCACTTAATTCAGTACAGTAGCTTCCTCGTTTATAAAATCGGAGGATCCTGACCAGTTTCAGTA
The DNA here is from genome assembly GCF_015852505.1 of Tachyglossus aculeatus. Taxonomy (NCBI): domain Eukaryota; kingdom Metazoa; phylum Chordata; class Mammalia; order Monotremata; family Tachyglossidae; genus Tachyglossus; species Tachyglossus aculeatus. The sequence goes on from NC_052075.1 coordinate 16,783,417, forward strand.
TTTCTGGTGAAGGAGAGACAACGTCTGTTGACCGCATGGGGTGATCTGTTTTTGTGTTTTACAGAATCCTAAAACTTCAGAAATAGTTAAACAGCTGGTTGCAGATGGGAATACCGAAGAGCTGCAGAAATGTTTCGGTTCCCGAATGGAGTTTGGAACGGCTGGGCTCAGAGCTGCCATGGGAGCGGGAATTTCCCAGATGAACGATCTGACGATCATTCAGACCACTCAGGTACCGGCTTCAGTCTGACTTCCTTGGCGAGTGTCCGCTCCATCTAGCATTTGTGGTAGGGTAATTCCGAGGTTATAGTCTTGGCAATAGTTGGAGCGTTAACTATTTCCACTGCTGATTTTTACTGTGACTGTATTGATTATTCGATTCTCTGAGCAGCTTCCTCAGTTGCTAAGACAATCAGAGTTCGGTCACTGAAATGGTAAGCTGAAATGTAAAGTGAAATTGTTCTGCGTTCACATGAATAACTTCAGATTCGTGCCGGAGAGGTCGAGCTGGCGACTTTCAAAGACTAGGAACGAGTTTTGACAGGCTGGGATGGTTTCAACCATTCTAAGAAATGAAATTCCTCTTTTTTCCCCATTGCCTCCTCCCCCTCGCTCATCTGGTGCCCCCTCTCACCCAGACCCCCTCACTTATATCCCTCCCTCCCACTCTCTCTTTCTCTTGTCTTCGCTCTCTTTCCCTACCTCCCCTCAGAAAGACTAACTGGAGTCTAGCTGTTATCGTGGAACAGGTCACAAGTGAAAATCCCACCCGCAAAACAGCAGGATAGAGCCTTGGTCTGGGAATCTGAGACTGTTTCTGTCTGGAGCTGGCTAACGTGGGCGAGGAGCTTATATGTACTCCGTGCCCCAGCGGGACATGGCTGGCAGGATAACCGAGCCCGTGACACTGCGCAAACCACTAGCCCTACAGTCAGTTTCTTTCCTGAAACTCATCTGCCATTCCTTAAGTGGTATCGGGCAATTTGGGACCTGTCTCCCTTTTAGAAAGTAAGCTCCTTGAGGGTGTTCCCAACTGCCTACTATAGTGCTTCTCACACAGTAGGCCCTCAGGACAGTCTTCTGCCCTGATGCCCGGTGTAGTGTTCTGCATGAAGTCGTTGCTCAGAAAATTCTGGTGGTGATGTGACCAGTACGTAGAAGTGAGTTCCCAGCATGGCACTGGTTCAGTATCTGTTCTCAACGTAAAGGTGGATGTGATAACCCAGAGTTTTAAGCAATCTGATTCTCATCTGTTACGCATTGTAATACAAAACAATTCCTGCCAGAACGGATGCTGTCACGATAGGTTTGGGCTAGAGTGTGACAACAGAATAAGCAGACTTCTTCCAACAATGCAACCCTGTCTGGAATCAGCTCAGGGAACTGAAGAAAATAGTCAAAGATTCCCTCCACCTTTCTCCCTCCTCTCTTTCCCCTGCACCAACTAGAGGAGAGCTAACCATTGATTCATTGAACTGAAGATGCTGAATTTTTGCATAGGGGCTTTAAATGTTGTAAAATGTTAAGGATCTTCAAACACTTTGTTAGATCAACACCTTGTCATCATTACTTAGTATGTACTGAGTTCCCGTGATGTGCTATGTGTTGTACAGCAGACCAGAACACCCCAAATTTAGAGTAATTGTCAATTAATCAGTGGTATTTGAGTGCTTATTCTGGGCGAAGCACTGTTCTAAGCTCTTGGGAGAGTACGGTATTACAGAGGTGGTGAACACATTTGCTGTCCAATTGTCTTTTTACTCACCAGTGTTCTCCTTAAAAATGGTGCCCGAGGGTAATGGGTGAAAGCCTCCCTTAATTTTAATGGATGTTTTAACACGTTTGAATGTTCTACCCCATATGAATGAACAAACTGATGCCAGATACTTGGATATTTTTAGGGGTTTTGCAGATACCTAGAAAAGAATTTCAGCGATCTGAAGAAAAGAGGCGTGGTGATCAGTTTTGATGCTCGGGCTCACCCCCCAAGTGGAGGTAGCAGCAAAAGGTATTTTTGCGCTCTGCAAAATTGGATGGGCGACAAACTATCAGTGGTAATTTTTGGAGCACTTACTGTGTGCCGAACACTGCACTAAGCGCTTGCCTCCAGTGCTGCCCAAACCCTTTCTACTCTAGCAACGGTAGGGAGTGAGGGGAAAGGGCAGGAGTTGTCATGAATTCTCATTTAACGGATCTGAATGAGCCAAGGTTTGCTGCACAGCATTTCTGCCCAAATGCCTGATGACGCTGTTTACTGATCATCATCTCCCCGCATCATTCTGCATTTCTAGGTTTGCCCGGCTCGCCGCGACCGCTTTCATCAGTCAGGGAATCCCTGTGTATCTCTTCTCTAATATCACACCAACTCCTTGGGTGGTGAGTAAGCCTTTCCTCTCTTCTCTCATCTTGTAAAATTTATAAACGTGTATGTGAATATGTGAATTTGTCCTTTTTTTTGGTAAACAACACTGACACCAACTCCTTGGGTGGTGAGTAAGCCTTTCCTCTCTTCTCTCATCCTGTAAAATTTATAAACGTCTTAAGTGAATTTGTCTTATTTTTTGGTTAACAGCACTGTAGACAAAAGCTTTGGTTAACTATCCTCCCAGATAGTCCTTTGTAGTGACTTGGGTTGAATTTTTTAGTGCACCTAATTTTTTTTTTGCCCTCTTCATGTACAACTGAGCACAGATCAGAATGACTCCTTTTCTTTCTTGCCTCACAAGCAGTGTGGCCTAGTGGATAGAGCACAGACCTGAGAGTCAGAGGGACCTGGATTCTAATCCCAGTTCTGACACTTTTCTGCTGGATGACCTTGGGCAAGTCACTTCACTTTTCTGTGCCTCAGTTAACCTCATCTGTAAAATTAGGATTAAAACTAATGCTTAGTACATTAACTTAGTGCATTAAGTAATTAAACGCTTAGTACAGTGCTCTGCATACAGTAAGCGCTCAATAAATACGATTGAAGAAGTGAATGAAAACTATGAGCCCAAGTGGGACAGGGACTGTGTCCAACCTGATAAGTTTATACCTACCCCAGCATTTACTACAGTGCCTGGCACATAGTAAGCACTTAACAATACCATAATTAAAAAAAAAAGTCCACTACCACCCGAATCCTCATCAAGTAGCACCAACTTAATGCTGACTTGATGCCTGGAGTATTTTTGGCTAAAAATTCGTGGCGTAGGGTAGGCATGGTCCCCATCTTTGAGGAGCTTTAGAGCTATTTGCTGCACATAGTGAGTTGGAGGGTTAGGTCTTTAGAAGGGGCTTGATTTAGGGTGGGATGTTGAAGGCCATTTGGGGTCCTTAGGGAATCCTGGCCCAAATACCCTGGATTGGCCAGGAAGAATTGGTGAGGGTTGAGCAGGAGGCTGAGGTTAAGTAGGTGGGGTTATCAGGGAGAGGTACTGGAGCTAAAGGATGGGAATTTTTTTTTATGGTATTTGTTAAGGGTTTACTATGTGCCGGGCACTGTAGTAAGTGCTGGATTAGATACAAGCTAATCAAATTGGCAGCTAATCAGGGCGCACAGTCTTAATCCCCATTTTACAGATGAGGGAACTGAGATGCAATGAAGAGAAGTGATTTAGTGAAGGTCACCCTCCAGACAAGTGACGGAGCCAGGATTAGAACCGAGGCCCTACTGACTCCCGGGCCTGTCCTGTATCCACTAGGCTGGGCAGTTTCTCAATTTAGATGCATAGGGCAAAAGGGGAGCTTAGAATAATGGGGTGTCCTGGTCAAAGGGTACACTCGGAAGATGATTTTAATAGCGACAGGTGAAACAGAATTGAGGGAAGTGAGACTGGAGGTAGTTGCAGCCGCGCTGATGTTTTGGACAAAGTGGCCGATCACATGGAGGGGGAAAGAGGAGTGTCCACGAATTGAGACTTGAGAACAGGGAGTGGGTTAATGTTGCTTCTCACTGTGAGAGGGAAGTTGCTGGACTTGGTCATCATCATCATCATCAATCGTATTTATTGAGCGCTTACTGTGTGCAGAGCACTGTACTAAGCGCTTGGGAAGTACAAGTTGGCAACATATAGAGACAGTCCCTACCCAACAGTGGGCTCACAGTCTAAAAGGGTGAGAAGTGTGATCAGTCATATCCAGTTAGACCGAATCTGGTGGCCCCCCGACAGCGAGGTCCCATAGTGAAAACACTTGTCTTTGTCATGTTTAATCTGGGAACACCTTTTTAGTGACCTTTAAAAGGAAAGGAAGGCATGAAATAGCCCTCTCCCTCGGAGGGCCACAGGTGGGAGCAGATAGCTGGACCTGGGAATAGGAAGCAAGGTTTATCTGTCAGAAGTGGAAGGAGGTTCATTTGCGAAGAGAGGAGTCACTTAATTTCTCTGTGCCTCAGTTACCTCATCTGTAAAATGGGGATGAAGACCGTCAGCCCCAGGTGGGACAGAGGCTGTGTCCAACCTGACTAGCTTGTATGTACCCCAGTGCTTAGTAGCTTGCTTGGAACATACTAAGCACTTAATAAATGCCATTTTAAAAAAGCTAAAGTAAGGTGAAAGACACACTCTTAAATCAGATTCCCAGAGAGAAGTCAGAGCATAAAGCACCAACTCGTGGCTCAGTGGAAAGAGCCCGGGCTTTGGAGTCAGAGGTCATGGGTTCAAATCGCGGCTCCGTCACTTGTCAGCTGTGTGACTTTGGGCTTACCTTCCCTGTGCCTGTTTCCTCAACTGTAGAATGGGGATTAAGACTGTGAGCCCCCTGTGGGACAACCTGATCACCTTGTAACCTCCCCAGCGCTTAGAACAGTGCTTTGCACATAGTAAGCGCTTAATAAATGCCATTATTATTATTATTATTATTATTATTATAAATGGACAGTGATCTTTGGGCTGAGAAAAGTTAACCTACTGGCAGAATTCAGTGCAAAGGGAAATAAACAAGAATAAAGATACCCCTTTCACACCTCTGTAAAGGTGGTGATGTCAGAGTCTAGTCAATCAGTAAATCAGTCCTATCTGTTGAGCACTTACTGTGTGGGGAGCACTGTACTAATGGCCTGGGACAGTACAGTATAACAGAGGTGATAGACAGAATGCTCAGATGTCCACACAGAGTGCCTGGGGGGGATGACATTGAGCCTCACCCCTTCTCAGTTCCCTGCAGAAGTGATTAAAGGCAAAGCGAGAGGGTGAAAGCGACTGATGGCGGTGTGGGAGAGCATGCAGGGCTGTGTGCAGGAAGGTGGGTAGGTCCCAGGAAAAGCTGTTCACCTGCCATGGGCTACCCTGGGTCTCCCAATCCCTTCCCAGCTCACAGGAAAATCCTCGGAGTGTCCCTTCCAAAGTCATCGGGGATAGCCCTGCCAATTTGTAATCAGGCTGCAGCCATCTGCCTAGTGGAAGGGCCCCTCTCCAAACAAAGACAGAGACACCGTTTCCCCAAAAGGTCTCTCTCACCAGAGGGTCGGGCTGGAAACTCTCTTGCCACTGCCACCGGGCACTGCTCTGCCCCCCTCCAATCAACCAGTGGTATTTATTGAGTGCTTACTGTGTACGGAGCACTGTAGTAAGTGCTAGGGGACAGTTCAATACAATGGAGTTGGTAGAAGCCATCCTTGCCCTCGAGAAGCTTGCGATGGAGCCGCCACTCTCTGCCTTGCATGTTAGCCCACCCGTGTTAGCCGCTCTGAACCCAGGAGGAGTAGCAGTCATTTAGCAGAACCAGTGGCTTCTTGGGCTAGTTCAAAGGGTCCAGAGCCGGTGGAATCAATCGGTGGTATTTATTGAGCGCTTACCGTGTGCAGAGCACTGTACTAAATGCTTGAGAGAGTACTCTACAACAGAGTTGGTAGATATGTTCCACCTGTACAAAGAGTTTACAGTCTAGAGGGGAAGACAGACATTAATATAAATAACTAATTTGTAGCTCTGTACATAGGTACTGTGGACTTAGAGCTAGTTCTTAGATTAATTCTTAGTAATTCTTAGAACTAGAATTCTAAGAACTCCAACTCTACTGTAAGGAAGCGTTAGGACTTTGGTGACTATCAGTGCCAACAGGGAGAGAGGAGAATGGTGTCAGACTACGGTTCTGAATGAAGTCTCCGGCCATCTGTGGTACTCTGTGGGGAGGCTATCTGGTCTTTGCGAGGTGTTCCAAGAAGAGATTTTCTCAACGTCCTCACGGTTCCTTCCATTCTGATCTTAAGGCCCATTGTTTTTTTTTTAAAAAATCTATGTCAGAACTAAAAACATCATCTTACTTTTGGTAGCAACTTCCCAGCCAACTTAAGATTCACGCTATTTGAGAGTGGCTTTGTGCATGTGTAACTGGCAAGATATGACTGTAGTTTTAGGACATTTTTAAGCTGATTTGCCATAATGTTTGGTTTGTTGGGTGGAAATATATCGAATAATTTAAGCCTGCATTTCAGTGTGTGTGTGTTATTGGTTTTCACCTGTATTAAATTCATTCTTTCTAATCAATTCATTCTTTTCTAATATACCTACAGCCCTACACAGTGTCTCATCTGAATCTTTGTGCTGGAATCATGGTAACAGCTTCCCACAATCCAAAGCAGGATAATGGTTATAAGGTACTGTCGCGTTCCTTCCCATTGCAGTGTCTTTCTGGAGGCATCTCGTAAGTGTATCATTATTATTACATGGAAGGTTGCCGCATCAGAAGCTGCAGTAAATCAATGCGTCGATCCATTCATAATTCTTTTGTGTTTGTTGCGCTCTTTAGGTGTATTGGGACAACGGAGCTCAAATAATCTCTCCTCATGACAAAGGAATCGCTCAAGCTATTGAAGAGAATCTGGAACCCTGGCCTAAAGCATGGGATGATAGTCTGATTGACAACAATCCCCTTCTCCATGATCCATACACCAAAATCAATAAGGACTACTTTGAAGACTTGAAGAAATACTGCTTCCATAGGTAAATCGGAAGCGGTTTCACCTTTGCCCGTGACCGTGATCCACCGGCCAAGAAAACCCCCGCCTCACGTTCTCTTATAGTGGAGGGAAAGGTGGGGGAGTTGGATGGTCCATTCCTCCCCATGAGGGTGGGTATCCAGGAGGGCAACCAGCACTTGATTCCTTCAAGCATCCTGATGGTGGGGGCAGGGTGGGCGGGTGGACGTGGGTTTGACCCACGGCATTGGGTCACCCTCTTGGGTTCTCTCTAGTTCACTTTATTTGGCCAGTGTCTGCCCGACAGACTCGTTGTTTGTTTATCTTTTTAAGTCCAGTTTGCTCTCGGTCCCAGAGATAGCAGAATGACGGAATAGTCCCTGTTCAAAGGGCTGTGCTTTGGAAAGTAGGCTAAACCATCCAGAAATATGAATATGAAATACGAACTCAGTGATGCACCATTGGCATCATAGAGGGAGTTAAACAGAGGACCATAAGAAGAACCAGGTTCATTGGCCTTCAGTGGGAGGCTAGGTTTCTCACTTACTACTCTGGCTTCTTCACTGATGCGTATTTCTCAACCTTGTTGAGGCTGACCTGCCCCAGAACAATGAATGAGCTTTGAAGTGCCTATTTGATTATCTTCCTGCCCTCAATGTACTGTTTGACAGAAAATATTTGTTTGTCCAGAGCTTAACCAATTGCAAAACGGTTGCATCTTCGATTGCTTTTGACCAAGAATGAATCATCCCTTTACATGGAAAGCATGAAAAACCTAATGCTTTGATGTTTTAATTTTTACGTGGTATTTGTTAAGTGCTTACTACGTGCCAGGCACTGTACTGAGCTCTGGGGCTAATCAGGTTGCACACAATCCACGTCCTATGAGGGGCTCACGGTCTTAATCACCGTTTTACAGATGAGGGTAATTGAGGCACAGAGAAGTGAAGCGATTTGCTCAAGATCACACAGCAGACAAGTGAAGGAGCCTAGTATTAGAGCCCAGGTCCTTCTGGCTCCCAGCCCCCTGATCTATCTATCCAGTAGGCCACACTGCTTCTCAGAAAAGTATCTGTTAAGCAATTACAGGGCCAACAGGTTTTATTTCTGCTTTATGTGGCTGGTTGCAGGCAAATTCTTAGTAAAGAAAAGTTGATTAAAATAAGCTTCAGGTGAAATATGAAAGATCTTCTCCTCCCTGTTCCTACAGCCAAATAATGCTAACGTCGCCATGTCATGAGGTACCAGCTAGCAAATCACACTTCAGAATCGTAAATTTTGGAAGTATGTTTTGATTTATAAACTTAAACCTAATTTCAAAGTCAGTGTTGTCCATTTCCTTAATGTACTTCATTTCAGAAACATAAACAGGGAATCCAAAGTGAAATTTGTCCACACCTCGGTGCATGGAGTCGGCCATGATTTTGTGCAGTTGGCTTTCAAAGCGTTTGACTTTGCTCCTCCTTATGCTGTTCCCGAACAGAAAGACCCCGATCCAGAATTTCCAACAGTGAAATATCCAAATCCTGAAGAGGGTAAAGGAGTCTTGGTAAATGTTTTATTGGTTTTTTTTACAGCCAGTCTCTTGTTGAGTATTCAAAAATGTCAGCATTGAATGAAATAGCCCAGACCTGTTTGATTAGCCAGGAATCTTAACCTTTCCAGGTTAGAGTCCTCTAGTGTTGTGATTCTTAGGCTTGTACATAGGCCTTCTCAGCCACAAGCACACGCCTCGATCAAATCTTCACTGCCAGTAGCCTCATCTTCCAACCTGAAGGAAATTCGTTCTTGGGAAAAAAACCCATCCTCCAAAATCGCCTTTCCTGAATCACTGCATCAGTGGGAAATTGGGGATTAGCTTCCCAATATCTCAAACTGATTATTATTAAAAGATATTTTAAGATAATTTAACATGTAAATAAAATTCTGAAAATGAAAGCCGAAGATATGAGTTTATACATGTCGTCTTTCCCTTTAATCTCTACCTCCTTCTCTGGTTTCCCTCCTCTAATAATGATAATAAAAATATTAGTTAATCCTCCCTGTAGATCTCCCCCCCCCACCCCACCTCCCTCTTCCTGGCAGCACCTCCTTAAAGTGGAAATTGGTTCCTCCACTATGTTTTCCCAGGTTGCATTGTCTTTATGATTTAAGGCTTTATGACTAATGCCATCCTGTTTCTGGAGATATCGCCAGAATCAATCAGTGGTATTTATTGAGCCCTTATGTGCAAAGCACTGCAGTAAGCGCTTGGGAGAGTACAATACAACAGAGTTGGTAGATACGTTCCCTGAAAAAGGGACCGTTTATCTCCCTCTTCAGTACTTGTATTCTGTCTCGTAGGTAGGTTTAATTTGGCTCGTCAAACTCCTTCTTATCCAGGCAAATGGCTCTGCCTCCTCGGAGCTTGTCAAATATTGTGCCTTCTGAAATCAAGTTTTGAGACGTTTGACTTCACTAATTTCCCCAAATAAACTTCAGACTTTCCTCTAGACTGTTAACTCATTGTGAGAAGAGAATGTGTCTACCAACTCTTGTTTTGTACTCTCCCAAGCACTTAGTACGATGCTGTGCACATACAGTATGCGCTCAGTAAATACCATTGATTGATTCAAATTAGTTCCCCAGTTCATTCACAGTGATTCAATAGGGACTTTAATATGTCCTGGACTTTAATATGTCCTGGAATCTCCTCGAGCCACGAGAAAATTACAACAGAAACTACTGATAACAAGAAGGTGTGAAATGGGTCATGTATTATGTTTTGTTCAGTTCTCATTTTCATATCATGAGGAAGTTTAAGGCTGCAGTTATGGTTGGGTAATGAGACATCTCACTGTCATATTACACATTTTGAAACAAAACAAATGCACTTGGGATACACGATGGCTGCTAGTGTAAACCCCAAGTAATAAAATACCTTTGCGGTGCAGAACCCAAGTGGCAGGGTTCAAAGTGAAAAAAGAATGAAATGTTTTGAAGATTGTCATCATTTTCATCTCGATAAAACTGCCTCATTTTCCACCGTCTTGCAGACTTTATCATTTGCTCTCGCTGACAAAGTTGGGGCCAGAGTGATCTTAGCAAATGACCCGGATGCTGATCGACTTGCAGTAGCAGAGAAGCAAGAAAGGTAGAGTAATACGTGCCGAGTGCGGAAAGATTTTCAGTGCGCTGCTTAGGTTGTGTGCCAAATTCTGATGGCAGTTTCCCATTGCCGGGCCGGCTCGTGGAAAATAGAGAATGTGCTCATTTTGCTCCCACTAGCTCAGTAGAGTATTTTCCTCCTGTACCTTTAGGTGGTCTTCCATAGTAGAAATATTTTGCTTTTAAGGTACTCTTCTAAAAATGGCATGAATGAAGCACTTACTGTATGCTAGATGATCAAAATGATCAGATCACACATAGTTTCTGTTCCACCTGGGGCTCACTGTCTAAACAGGAGGGAGAGCCTTATTCCCCCATTTTACAGATTAGGGAATTTAGGTCCAGAGAGGTACTCCAGGTCTCATTGTCCTTCGGATGCTAGGCCTCATCCTTCATCCTGGCTTACCATTATTGTTATTATTATTATGAAAAATAGTGATAATAATTTTATTCATTCAGTCGTATTTATTGAGCGCTGACTGTGTGCAGAACACTGGAGGTTAGCTCTGCCGCTCAGCTCCTCTCTGTCCCTCATTCTCACCTGTCCCGCCGTCGACCCCCAGCCCACGTCTTCCCCCTGGCCTGGAATGCCCTCCCTCCATACATCCACCAAGCTAGCTCTCTTCCTCCCTTCAAAGCCCTACTGAGAGCTCACCTCCTCCAAGAGGCCTTCCCAGACTGACCCCCCTTTTCCTCTCCTCCTCCCCATCCTCCTCACCCCACCTCCGTCCCCTCCCCTTAGCACCTGTATATATATTTGTACAGATTTATTACTCCATTTGTTTTACTTGTACATATTTACTATTCTATTTATTTTGTTAATGATGTGCTTCTAGCTTTACTTCTATTTCTTCTGACGATTCTGACACCTGTCTCCATGTTTTGTTTTGCTGTCTGTCTCCCCCTTCTAGACGGTGAGCCCATTGTTGGGTAGGGACCGTCTCTATATGTTGCCGACTTGTACTTCCCAAGCACTTAGTCCTGCACACAGTAAACGCTCAATAAATGCGATTGAATGAATGAATGCTGTGAGCCAAGTTTTGGGGTAGAGTAAGTGCAATCAGATCAAATCCAGTCTCTTTCCCACATGGGGCTCACTCCACCTCTTCCCTCAAGCTGTGATTAGAATGTGTGTCTCACGCTCTTTACACTAGACTCCGCTACCTACTTTCCCCTGCTTTCTTAGAACTAGCAAGTTGGCAGAAAATTGCTTTCGGAAGCCAATTTTTTGCAGATTTATTCAGAATGCTCAGTGATTGGGAACTTTAAATAGAGAAGTTCAGGATTAAGAGTTCAAAGACAGTTGTGCCAAGCAGTCATCTTTCTTGGAGAAGCAGCATGGCTCCGTGGAAACAGCCCGGGCTTTGGAGTCAGAGGTCATGGGTTCAAATCCCGGCTCCGCCAGAGGTCAGCTGTGTGACTTTGGGCAAGTCACCTCACTTCTCTGAGCCTCAGTTACCTCATTTGTAAAATGGGGGATTAAGACTGTAAGCACCCCTGTGGGACAACTTGATCACCTTGTAACCTCCGCAGCACTTAGAACAGTGCTTTACACACAGTAAGCACTTACTAAATGCCATTATTCACCTGTCTACATGTTTTGTTGTCTGCCTCCCCCTTCTAGACTGTGAGCCCGTTGTGGGGTAGGAACCGTCTTTATATGTTGCCAACTTGTACTTCCAAGGGCTTAGTACAGTACTCTACACACAGTAAGCGCTCAATAAATACGATTGAATGAATGAACCTCTCCGCAGCCAGATGTAGACCATCCACTGCTCCCAAATGGAGTTAATGGGAATTGGAATGAATCTTTGGAGATTTGGCTCATTCCAGGTCCATCTGGGGTCCCGGGGGTCCCGGCTAGGACTTGTGGATCTGACGAGTGGACTCCTCTGAGTTTGGGTGTGGCAGGGATAAACCCTCTAGAAAGGGCTGGTCACATTTCCAGGGAGACAGGGCCAGGGAGGAAGAGGTCATGAGAGGTGGACTGGGGTGAATCAATCAATCAATCAATCGTATTTATTGAGCGCTTACTATGTGCAGAGCACTGTACTAAGCGCTTGGGAAGTACAAATTGGCAACACATAGAGACAGTCCCTACCCAACAGTGGGCTCACAGTCTAAAAGGGGGAGACAGAGAACAGAACCAAACATACCAACAAAATAAAATAAATAGGATAGAAATGTACAAGTAAAATAAATAAGTAAATAAGTAAATAAATAGAGTAATAAATATGTACAACCATATATACATATATACAGGTGCTGTGGGGAAGGGAAGGAGGTAAGATGGGGGGATGGAGAGGGGGACGAGGGGGAGAGGAAGGAAGGGGCTCAGTCTGGGAAGGCCTCCTGGAGGAGGTGAGCTCTCAGCAGGGCCTTGAAGGGAGGAAGAGAGCTAGCTTGGCGGATGGGCAGAGGGATTGGGGGCATTCCAGGCCCGGGGGATGACGTGAAGCATCACGTCAGGCCCGGAGGATGACGTGAAGCATCACGTCACCGGTGAAGCATCACCGGGGGGTGAAGCATGGAGCCCAGTTAACCATTAGCGATTCAGCTGCAGGACAAGTCTGTCCTCGAGGGGCCTCTTGGCTTAGAGATAGCACCGGAGAACTTGGTTGGAGAGGGATTCGACCACCAGCTACAGGTGACACAAGGCAGGTCCCATCCCAACCCCACCTGAAACGCCTTCCTCCTCCCGGGCCCTCCCCTGGCAGCCGATGAGAGCCCCGGTTCATTTTAGCCGCACTTTGAGCTCGGCATCCCCTCACTCCCCTCCTCATTTAAATATTGGTGGTATTTTTGTTTTCAGTGGTGAATGGAAAGTGTTTTCTGGAAACGAGCTGGGGGCCCTCTTAGGTTGGTGGACGTTCACCTGTTGGAAAGAGAAGAATCCGGACCTTACTGCGCTCAAAGACGTATACATGTTAGCCAGCACTGTCTCCTCCAAAATCCTAAGAGCCATAGCTTTAAAGGAGGGATTCCACTTTGAGGTAAAGCATTCCCTAAGCGTTCTTTTCTTCCCGTCCTTGGAGAATGGTTTGTGACTCTTTCGTCTGTGTGCTTCTGCCCTCAGGAGACTCTGACTGGCTTTAAGTGGATGGGAAACCGAGCCAAGCAACTGATAGACCAGGGGAAGAGTGTCCTGTTTGCATTTGAAGAAGCTATTGGTACGGAATGGTGGGCCATGGAAGTGTTCTGAGACCCTAGAAGATGTTAATTAAAAGCTTATTAAGCACCTCTCTTTTTTTTATATGTGTTAAGCACTTACTATGTGTCCAGCACTGCTCCAAGTGCTGAAGTAGATACAGGGCTATCAGGTTGGAGTCAGTCCTTGTCCCACATGGAGCTCACAGTCTCAGTAGGCGAGAGTAGGATTAATCCCCATTTTGCAATTGAGGAAACTGAAGCAGAGAAGTGGTGACTTGCCCAAGGTCACACAGTAAGCACATGGCAGAGCCAGCACTCAAAACCAGATCCTCTGTCTCCCAGGCCTGTGCTCCTTCCATTAGGCACAACTACTCTCTGCTACTCTGTCCAGGGCCCTGGACTAGGCTCTTGGGGGAGAGTCCTATAAAGATAAAAGCCTTAGGCTCTGCCCTTGAGGGGCTTACAGTCGATTTGGGGAGACAGGCAGTAACAAAGTAAACCAGGGGCCCCTTTATTTTGTGAAGGGACACTGAAATGTCCCAGCAGAGGCAGCCAGCTGGGTGATTTTAGCCTCCAGGCCCATCCCGGCTTCATGTGAGAAATTCAACGTCCTCCTGACGCCCAGCCAAACGATGTCGATGATAGTCTTGTCACAGCTGTGGGGTTGGGTTTATCATTGGGCTGACTCAGAAATGGCATTCCCTGTATTCTTAATTTATGCTCATCCCCAAGTGTGATAGCCCAAAGTTTATTGTATTTAAACAGCCTCAGCCAGTGTGCTGAAGAGGGCAAAACAAGGGGAAAGACACGGAAAAGGGCTTCCACTCGCCAACTAAATCATCTTTTATGGATGTGTTACAAATGGCTTAGCCGTGAGAAAGCATACTTTGTGCAGAGTAAGTGTTCAGTAACTGCCATGGAATGAATGAATGAATGAACGAATGAATGAAGAAACTTATTCTCACCCTGTTCGCGTGTTCTTTGCAGGATACATGTGCAGCTCCTACGTTCTGGACAAAGACGGCGTCAGTGCTGCTGCTATAACTGCCGAGTTGGCTAGTTTTCTGGACACTAAGAATATATCCTTATCTCAGCAACTGAAAAATATCTATGTTGAGTAAGTTCAAGTCGACTGTAACATTTTACAAAAGGGGTCACTCCACTTGGTCCAGTAGTATTGTTAGTCATGGAGCTCGTTGCTCCTACAACTTTCATTTTGAGAAAATGACTCACCGTCCTTCATGAAAGCTACTGGAGAATGTCTGTAATGTCAAGGCTTTGAAAGGGGCCACCGTAAACCAACTGCTACCAAGGAGATGCAGTCCTAGCCTGGGTAGTAGACAAATATCCGTGTCTGTTCTTAAGTGATGAAAGAAAAATCTAGACAGGTGAGAGAGTAATCCTGACTGTAATTAGCAGACGCAGTAGGGGAGGCAGAGAGCAATGTTCCCTCCCGGTGGTACAGACTTCTACCCCCTTGAGAACTTGCACGTACTGTCCCTGCGAACCATGGGCTTCAGAGAGCGCTCAGCTGGACCGATCTTGGCCTAATGTGGCTGGCAGCTTTTGCGATCAGCCAGCCCACTGCTAGGAACTGGTCCTACAAGGATAGGAAGAGCTTCTCCTTACGCATGCCCTACCCCCCTTTCTTCCTTTCTGGCGCAAAAGTGCAGCCTTGCAAGCCATTTTGCAGCAGGGTGGGCAAAATGTTGACAGTGAAGGGAGCATTAGCAATAAGGGATCATGCTAGGATTTGAAACAGAGCAACCAGAGGCAGTGCACCAGACAGCTGTCGTTGCCTCGGTCATAGGATTTTGAGAGTCAGTTTCCTTGCAATAAAATAAGCTTAATTCCTTTTTAGTCAGAAGGGTTTTTTTTGTTGTTTTTTTGTCCAGGTAGCACTCAAAAATCATTGAGTAGACTTAAAAAAAATGTCAGTGAAGTTTCAGCCTTGGATATGACAAGTATAGTTTTGTCAAATAAAATACCCACACTGCAGTGAGGCCAATAGGCTACCAAATAACTGACTATTTAAATCTGTGCTCCATCCAAAGTCTTGTAGCTTAGCTCTCTCATCCTTTTTAGGAACAAGAGATTGTGTGGGGCAGAGCTGACAAAAACCAGAGGGTGGCAGTGACCGCCGTGTGTTTACAGCACCTTCGCCTCTTGAAATCCTGCGGAGCTGAATTTATGCCTCCTCCAGACTTTCGGAGAGTTGAACTGTGTCTCAGCTAATAAACACTCAGCTCTCCTATAACATGGAAGGTTCGGGGGCAGTGACTGCTGTGTGTTCCCGGCACTTTTGCGTCTTGCAGTCCTGCTGAGCTGAATTTATGCCTCCTCCAGACTTTAGGAGAGTTGAGCTCTCTCTCAGCTAAAAAACACTCAGCTCTCCTATAACAATGAAGGTTCGTTCTTGACGAGTCCCGTGTTAATAAGAGCTTATGTGGTCATACGCATGGCTTGTTCAAGGCTGCACACGTGCTCTCAACTGTTTCTTCTGACATTGTATCATGTTCTAGAACAGCCCCCCTCCAGAATGGATGCCTATGTGGGCTCCCGGTATAAGAAACCTTCCCCTCCCCAATTTATGCCAGGTTGGGCTGGGCAGGGCCAGACTGCCCACCAAGGGCACACATTTAGCCTGCTGGGTGAGGCTGTGACAGTTCTCACTCCCGCACCTTCAGGATGGAGGGTGGAGGTTCCTCTGAACTGGCCCTTTTTCCTTCTCTCTACCTCTCTTGCTTGCTGTTTTTTTAATAGTATTTTTTATACACCAGGCAGTGTACCGAGCTCTGGGGTAGATACAAGCTAATCAGGTTTGACACGAAGCTAATCAGGTTGGACAAAGTCCATGTCCCACATGGGGCTCACAGTCTTAATCGCAATTTTACAGATGAGGTAACTGAGGCACAGAGAAGTGACTTGTCCAAGGTCACACAGCGGACAAGTGGCAGAGCCGGGATTAGAATCACTAGGCCACACTGCTTGTCTCTGTCTCTCCTCTCTCCCCCCACTCCCCAGCCATAGCACCACGTGCACAGCCAAAAGAATTTCTCCCGGTTGGAGAAAACAAAGCTACTGTGGTTTACTGGTGCAAATCTAGTTCCTCTCTCCTGAGCTCTTGTGGAGACAGGCTTTGGTGTTCACCCTGTAAGAGCAAAGTTAGACTGTTAAAATAGTAAATGCAGTGGTGTTAGAAAAGTGATGCAGTTAGGAAGATCAGAGACCACCATCACGTATGTTAACGACTCCATTAATGGTAGCCTCATTTGTATTGGTGACGCGATCTGCAGGTATTTTGGATTATGCATTTTCAAACTTGTTTCAATAGATACGGCTACCACATTGCCAAAACTTCATATTTTATCTGCCACGACCAAAAGATCATAAAGAGTCTATTTGAACACCTCCGTAATTATGATGGAAAGAACAATTACCCGAAGACCTGCGGCAAATTTGAGATTTCCGGCGTTCGCGATCTTACTACAGGCTATGACAGCAGCCAGCCAGACAAAAAAGCCGTGAGTAATTTCATCCGTTTCTCTCATTTAATACCGGTTCTCCATTTCCCTTTTGTCCCTAGAATATTTAAGCATTAGATTGGTTGGGAAGCCCTTCTGGCATGACCTCTGCCCAGATGATCTTAGACTGTGAGCCCACTGTTGGGTAGGGACTGTCTCTATATGTTGCCAACTTGTACTTCCCAAGCGCTTAGTACAGTGCTCTGCACACAGTAAGCGCTCAATAAATACGATTGATTGATTGATGATCTTGTGCTGGCTGGGTAGTACTCCCAGGCCTGGGTTCTTTCCTCTAGACCACGCGGTTTCTTTGACTGTTAACTGTTCACTTGGGTATCCTGGTTTTCACTGACAGGGACTGGAATCGGAGGGGCTCACTCTGACCAATCGATGAAGGAGATTGTAACTTTTAAAATGTAACTTTTAAACTTTTAAAATGTAACTCCTCACTCTCGGCTTCAAGGCTGTCCATCACCTCGCCCCCTCCTACCTCATCATCATCATCAATCGTATTTATTGAGCGCTTACTGTGTGCAGAGCACTGTACTAAGCGCTTGGGAAGTACAAATTGGCAACATATAGAGACAGTTCTCCAGCCCAGCCCGCACTCTCCGCTCCTCTGCCGCCGCTAACCTCCTCACTGTACCTCGTTCTCGCCTGTCCCGCCGTCGACCCCCGGCCCATGTCTTCCCCCTGGCCTGGAATGCCCTCCCTCCATACATCCACCAAGCTAGCTCTCTTCCTCCCTTCAAAGCCCTACTGAGAGCTCACCTCCTCCAAGAAGCCTTCCCAGACTGAGCCCCCCTTTTCCTCTCCTCCTCCCCATCCTCCCCACCCTACCTCCTTCCCCTCCCCACAGCACCTGTATATATGTTTGTACAGATTTATTACTCTATTTTACTTGTACATATTTACTATTCTATTTATTTTGTTAATGATGTGCATCTAGCTTTATTTCTATTTGTTCTGACGACTTGACACCTGTCCACATGTTTTGTTTTGTTGTCTGTCTCCCCCTTCTAGACTGTGAGCCCGTTGTTGGGTGGGGACCGTCTCTATATTTTGCCAACTTGTACTTCCCAAGAGCTTAGTACAGTGCTCTGCACACAGTAAGTGCTCAGTAAATACGATTGAATAAGCACCCACGATTCTTAGGCCCATGGAATTAATCATCAATCGTATTTATTGAGCGCTTACTATGTGCAGAGCACTGTACTAAGCGCTTGGGAAGTACAAATTGGCAACATATAGAGACAGTCCCTACCCAACAATGTTTCCACATTTCCATCTGTGCTGGCTTTTGGCCGTGAAGTTTGCTCCAAGTTCCGCATTCGTTTTTTTAGTGAAGGAGGCAAATGGGAGACACCGGAATATTTTATACAGAGCACGGCCTCCCATCATTATTCAACAATTCCTTTCAATTGATAGATTCTTCCCACAAGTCAGAGCAGTCAGATGATCACCTTCACATTTGCCAACGGAGGAGTGGCTACAATGAGGACCAGTGGCACCGAACCCAAGATCAAATATTACGCTGAGCTCGGGGCTCCTCCCGGAAACAGGTATGGCTGGTTCCTGGGATGCTTTTCCGTTTTTACTCTGTTCCAGATTTTGAGCTTTAACTGTTTTGAGAGGCTGGGGCAAGGTGGGCAGTGCCTTGTGAAACTGTATCTCCAGTGCCATTTCCAGCATTGTGATGCTATCCCATATTGCTATTGACTGCCTGATCTGTGAGCCCTGAGGCTTATTCACACCCCTGGGGCCCTTTGGGATCGGGGATGCCCGGTAGACCAGATTTTCTCTGAGAGAGAAACCACTAGGATACCTTTGGCCTGCTGGCAGAGAGTTCCTTCCGCTCTCCTCTGGAGAGCGCTTAGTACAGTGCTCTGCACACAGTAAGCGCTCAATAAATACGATTGATGATGAGCATGCCTTGCCTTCAGTTTCTTTCTTTCCCTCCGAGAGGCCCGGGGGTGGTGGTTGGCATGGGGATTGTCCGGGTGGGAGTCTGCCGGACAGTCAGAGGGTTCATGGAGGATTCACGGAGAAGCAGCGTGGCTCAGTGGAAAGAGCACGGGCTTTGGAGTCAGAGGTCAGGGGTTCGAATCCCGGCTCCGCCACGTCTGCTGTGTGACCTTGGGCAAGTTACTTAACTTCTCTGAGCCTCAGTACCTCATCTGTAAAATGGGGATTGACTGTGAGCCCCACGTGGGACAACTCAATCACCTTGTATCCTCCCCAGCACTTAGAACAGTGCTTTGCACATAGTAAGCGCTTAACAAATGCCATTATTATTATTTTATTATTATTATTATTATTGTTGTTGTTATTCATGTCCTGGATTGTCAGGCCCCAAGGCCCAGGCCTGTTTCTAGAAAAAGCCCAGCCCGGTCCCTGTCATCATCATCAATTGTATTTATTGAGCGCTTACTATGTGCAGAGCACTGTACCAAGCGCTTGGGAAGTACAAATTGGCAGCATATAGAGACGGTCCCTACCCAACAGTGGGCTCACAGTCTAAAAGGGGGAGACAGAGAACAAAACCAAACATACCAACAAAATAAAATAAATAGGATAGATATGTACAAGTAAAATAAATAAATAAATAAATAGAGTAATAAATATGTACAACCATAAATAAATATGTACAACCATAATAAATATGTACAACCATAGTCGAGAGAGCCTTTCAGCTCAATATGGAGGACATCCTGAAACAGCTTGGTTGGTTTCATGGAGGCGTGGCTGAGCCTGGTGCGAGCATGGTCCCCCAGTAAAGTTATCTGAAGCACTAGAAACCCTTCCTGAATTATTGCCAGCAGAACATTTTGATTGATCTGTAGGGAATTGTCCAACCTTAAAACTTATTCTGGTCGCAGAAAATCTTGGGTTTGTTAAGGGAAAACTAAATGGTGCTTCCAAGGCATCATCTTTGCTGCTGCCCCTACTTTACAGAGTAAGCTTGTGGTGGGCTGGGAATGTATCTGTTTATTGTTATATTGTACTCTCCCCGGTGATTACTACAGTGTTTTGCACACAGTAAGTGCTCAATAAATACAATTGAATGAATGAGGAATTCTCCTTTTCTCTTCCTCCTTCTGCTCCCCTCTCCCCACCCCAAGTCCGGGGTATCATTAACTGACATAAAATCCCCTCAGTAACTTTCATTTCTTCACCCAGGGCTGCTGCTTGCCCTTTGTCGGCCCTGTCAGGAACTTCCCTTCTGTATCCGGCTTCCTGTGGCCTCACCACCCCCGACTCACTGACTCACTCCCCCGGTCCCCAGAGAGTTGAATTCTTTGGTTCATTTTAAAAAAAAAAAAGAAAAAAAAAAGAAGTTAAGCCCATTTTACAAGGGAAACAACTTTTGAAAGCGCTGATTACCACAGCAGCAGGCATTTATATCAGTAGTATAGAGGGTACACCCAGTATCCTGCCTTTACAAGAATTTTAAAAAAGAAAAATCTAATAACCAAACTTTCTAACATTTTTGAAAGGGCCTTTTAACAATCTGCCTTACAGTTACAAGGGGAACTGTAAAAGCAGACATTAGTTTGAAGCTTAAGGACCTTCTCAGAGTATTTTTTGGTATGAAGAAATTGTTTACAAAACTTGCCCACAACTAAAAAGGCTGCAGGAAAAACTCAGAGACTTTGAAAAATGCTAATACTAACAATGGTACTCGTTAAGCACTTACTATATGCCGAGCACTGTGCTAAGCTCTGGGGTAGATGCAAGTTAATCAGGGTGGATGCAGTCCCTGTCCCATGTGGGCCTCACAGTTTTCATCCCCATTTTACAGATGAGGTAACTGAGGCCCAGAGAAGTGAAGTGAATTTCCCAAGGTCACGCAGCAGACACGTGGCAGAGGTAGGATTAGAACAGAGGCGGGATTAGAACCCAGGTCCTTCTGGCTCCCAGGCCCGAGCGGTATCCACTAAGCTACGCTACTTCTCACTAAGCCACGGTGCCTCTGTTTTGAGCACTTACTATGTGCAGAGCACTGTACTAAGCGCTTGGGAGAGTATAGTACAACAGAGTAGGCAGACACGTTCCCTGTCCACAACAAGCTCTGTGGTCTGGAGGAGGAAACGGACATTAATATAAATAAATAATTTACAGATATGTACATAAGTGCATACACACAGAGTTTCAAAACACCATTCACAAGAGAAAAAAACTTGGTTAAAGCATATCCTGCCCGGGCAGGGTAAATGAGTTACGGAATAACCATTATGGCCAATCTATTGGTTTTTTTCTCGCTGAGAGGCTACATTCTGTACACTCTTGCTTTTTTATTTCTCTTCCCAAGTCCTGGATGCATCTTCTTGGTCAGTTGGTAAAGGAGACCTAACGTCTGGAGAGGTTTAGAGGTTTAAATCCTTGAACTGGTTTCAAGACCATTCAGTCTTGAATGTCTTTTTCTTCATGCAAATTAATATGCCCTTCTGAGGAAGAGGAACTGAAATTCTCAACAGCATCTCATTCAGATGCATTATCGATAATATTTATTGAGCACTTACCCTATGCAGAGCACCGCATTATGCACTTGGGAGAGTATAATAGAATTAGTAGGCATGATCTCTGCCCTCGAGGTGCTTACAATATAATGGGGGAGACGGACGGTAACATAAATGACAAGTAGAAAGAAGTAAAAGAAACTAAAATATGCATCAAGCATTACTGAGGTTGTGAATACTTAGAAGCTTACTTGGCTCGGAAGTGCAGAAATAGCAGCTGGGTGACGGAAACTGAGGAGATTAGAAATCAGTCAGAGAAGGCCTCCCTGAGAAGATGTGATTTCAAAAGGGCTTTGATGGTGGAGAGGACAGTGGTTTGTAAGATTCAAGGGGAAGGGAATTCCAGGCAGGTGTGAGGAGGTGAGCAAGAGGCAGAAGAGATCAGAGCGGGGTACAGTGACTAAGCTGGAGAGGAAAAAAGTGCGCGAGCTGGGATGTAGTGGGCGACGTGAGTGGGTAAGTTGAGTGAGAGAGTTGATTGGCAGCCGTAAACCAAGGGACAGGAGTTTCTGTTTGAGATTATT
Source organism: Tachyglossus aculeatus (assembly GCF_015852505.1). Taxonomy (NCBI): domain Eukaryota; kingdom Metazoa; phylum Chordata; class Mammalia; order Monotremata; family Tachyglossidae; genus Tachyglossus; species Tachyglossus aculeatus. The sequence continues at coordinate 16,805,180 of NC_052075.1, forward strand.
TGAAGAGTGGGGAGATGTACAGAGTGATGTGTGAGAAAGATGCTTTGGACAGCAGAGGGAATTGTGGAGAGAGAGACTGAGGGTGGGGAGATCAGCAAGGAGGCTGATGCAGTAGTCACGTTAGGCTATGACGAGGGCCTGGATCAGTGTGTTGGCCGTTTAGTTGGAGATGAAGGAGTGGATTCTGAGAGAGAAGTGAAGGAAGAACCACCTGGATTTGAAAACAGCCTGGATGTGAAGGTTGAGAGAGCCAAGAGCCAAGAACTGTGCCAAACCTATGGGACTGAGAGATGGGAAGGATGGTGGTATGGGGAAGATGAGCTCAGTTTGGAACTTGTTGAGTTTGAAGTCCCAACAGGACATTCGGGCGGAAATGTGTGATTCTAGAGATGGAGATGGTCTGGGCCAGTGCAGTAGATTTGGGAGTCACCTGCATTTCCAATGTAGTCGAAGCCATGGGAGTGGATGAGTTCCCTATGGGAGTGAGTGCAAATTGAGAAGAGAAGGAGACCCAGAAGAGAGCTTTGGGATTGCCCGCGGATAGGGTGTGGGAAGCAGGTGAGAGCTGGCGAGAGAAACCAGGAAGGAGCAGCCAGAGAGGTTGGAGGAGAACCAAAAGAGAGGGCCGGGAAAACCAAGGTGGTGTGTGTTTCCAGGAGAAGGGAGTGGTCCGCAATGTCAAAGGCACTTAGAAGAGAAAGGAAAATTAGGTAGAGCCTGTGAGATTTAGCCGTTTCAGTGGAATGAAGGGGGTGGAAAGTGGATTGCAGAGGGACCAGAAGTGAGTTGGAGCAGAAAAAGAGGCGGGCAGAGGGTGTAAAGAATCCATTTGAGGAGTTGAGACAGGAATGGGAGGAGGGACTGGGAGGGATAGCTGGGGGCGGGGGGGTTCAGGAGGGATAGGGAAGACTTGGGCAGGTGTGAAGACTCAGGCCAGGGCACGATTGATGATCGTCCTTCCAATCAATCAATCAATCAATCGTATTTATTGAGCGCATACTATGTGCAGAGCACTGTACTAAGCGCTTGGGAAGTACAAATTGGTAACACATAGAGACAGTCCCTACCCAACAGTGGGCTCACAGTCTCCTTCCAGAAGGAGAGAAGTGTCTTTAGAAGATGGGAGGGGAGGGGGTCGGAGGAGAGAGTGGCGGCGGTGAGTTTTGAAAGCAGATGGGTGATCTGTTGAGTGAAACTTTCACTTCTGAAAAATTTGAGGATCAAATGGAGGGTAGCTTCTGGGGCGTAGCTGCCTCAGCACCCCCTTTGTGGCCGCTTTCAAAACCCTAGATGGACTGGCCAGTTTCCTTTTTGGAAGTGACATTTCAGATCTTACCCAAAGGGCACCCGGCTCCAGTAAGCGCGTGTCACCCCTCTAAATCCGGCTCCGGCCTGGGCACGAGCAAAGCTTGCTCAAGCGTGGGAAAAGCTGTGGGCAGCTACCGTTTTAGCCCAGCGAGCTTTCCCCTGTGTTCATCTTTCCCGCGCGTGCTTGGATCCTGTCGTCTGGTCTCTCTTTCCCCACTGCTCCCTTGAGTTCCCACATGCTCTGGGAATGCCAGTCAGCAGCCAGGCTGTTTGCCAATTCCGTCAGCTGGCTCCCTGGGCCTGGGAGCAGTGTGAGAGCAGTGAGTCCCTCCTTTCATTCATTCAGTCGTATTTATTGAGCGCTTACTGTGTGCAGAGCACTGTACTAAGCGCTTGGGAAGTACAAGTTGGCAACATATAGAGACGGTTCCTACCCAACAGCGGGCTCACAGTCTAGACTAGTTACAGTCTGTGTTTTACCTGCTCAGCCCAGGGTGGGCTCTTGGGAAAATGTCAGTGCAATGCTAAGTACTTAAAAAAAAATTGAGGTATTTAATTTAATAAATTATTTATTATTATTTAATTTAATTTAATGTTCCAGGCACTGTACTAAGTGCTAGGGTACGCACAAGGTAATTGGATTGGACACAGCCCCTGTCCTATTTTGGGCTCACAGTTTTAATCCCCGTTTTACAAATGAGGTCACTGAGGCGCAGAGAAGTGAATGATTTGCCCAAGGTGTCACAGCAGACAAGTGGCGGAGCTAGGATTAGAACCCAGGTCCTCCTGACTCCCGGGCCTGTGTTCTAACCACTAGGCCACTCTGCTTCTGTAGTATTCTGGAACCACAGCCAAAAGCATATTTTCAGCCTCGTGGATCCACGTAATCGTGTTTGCAGACATACTGTGAAGGGAAAAGATTAGCTGCTTTTAACATCTCTTTTGTAAGTCCACGTACATTGCAGAAGGTCATAAGCTCCTGGAGGGCCCAGATCGTGGGAAGCAGCATGGCCTAACTATAAGAGTGTAGGATTGGGAGTTCAGGAGACCTAGGCTCTGATCCCAGCTCTGCTCCTCTGTTTCCTCATCTGTAGAATGGGCATTCAGTACCTGTTCTCCCACATCGGGCAGGAACTGCGTCTTATCTGATTGTAGAGCAGTGCTTGGCACATAGTAAGCACTTAACAAATGCCATTATTATTATCTACCCAAGAGTTTAGCACACAGTAATTGCCGAAGAAATACCACAATTATTTTTATTGTTATTTTTGTGAAGTCTTCTTTTACTGTACTCTCCAAAGCACTTTCAGTGATCTGCATGCAGTAGGTTCTTAACGCATGATTGAGTACAATGATTTGGGGGGGGGGGGGGGGGGGGGGGGGCATTTGTTCATTCATTCATTCAATCGTATTTATTGAGCGCTTACTGTGTGCAGAGCATTGTACTAAGCGCTTGGGAAGTACAAATTGTTAAGCACTTACTGTGTGCCAGGCAATGTACTAAGCGCTGGGGTAGATTCAAGGTAATCACGTGCAATGCTGGTGGGGTCCAGAGAGTCCCTTCTGCAGCTGGGTCGAGGCTGGGGATTGCCTCACAGTGGTTCCCCAGAAGCCAGCCTGCCAGCCTTAATGAAGCCCCCCTTTCCTCTTCTCCCACTCCTTTCTGCGTCACCCTGACTTGCCCCCTTTATTCATCCCCCCTCCCAGCCCCACAGCACTTATGTCTATAGTCAGCACTTATGTCTATATCTGTAATTCACTGATTTATAATAATAGTGTTGGTATTTGCTAAGCGCTTACTATGTGCCAAGCACTGTTCTGAGCACTGGGGAGGATGCAAGGTAATCAAGGTTGTCCCACGTGGGGCTCACAGTCTTAATCCCCATTTTACAGGTGAGGAAACTGAGGCACAGAGAATCAATCAATCGTATTTATTGAGCGCTTACTATGTGCAGAGCACTGTACTAAGCGCTTGGGAAGTACAAATTGGCAACATATAGAGACAGTCCCTACCCAACAGTGGGCTTACAGTCTAAAAGGGGGAGACAGAGAACAAAACCAAACATACTAACAAAATAAAATAAATAGGATAGATATGTACAAGTAAAATCAATCAATAAATAAATAGAGTAATAAATATGTACAAATACATATACATATATACAGGTGCTGTGGGGAAGGGAAGGAGGGAAGATGGGGGGGATGGAGAGGGAGACGAGGGGGAGAGGAAGGAAGGGGCTCAGTCTGGGAAGGCCTCCTGGAGGAGGTGAGCTCTCAGAAGTTAAGTGACTTGCCCAAAGTCACACAGCTGACGAGTGGCGGAGTTGGGATTAGAACCCATGACCGCCGACTCCCAAGCCCGGGATCTTTCCACTGAACCACGCTGCTTCTCACGTCTCTCTCCCACTCTATCAATCAATCAATCAATCGTATTTATTGAGCGCTTACTATGTGCAGAGCACTGTACTAAGCGCTTGGGAAGTACAAATTGGCAACACATAGAGACAGTCCCTACCCAACAGTGGGCTCACAGTCTAAAAGGGGGAGACAGAGAACAGAACCAAACATACCAACAAAATAAAATAAATAGGATAGAAATGTACAAGTAAAATAAATAAATAAATAAATAGAGTAATAAATATGTACAACCATATATACATATATACAGGTGCTGTGGGGAAGGGAAGGAGGTAAGATGGGGGGATGGAGAGGGGGATGAGGGGGAGAGGAAGGAAGGGGCTCTAGACTGTAAGCTCACTTGGGGCAGGGAATGTGTCTGTTTATTGTTATATTGTACCCTCCCAAGCGCATAGTACAGTGCTCTGCACACAGAAAGCGCTCAGTAAATACAATTAGATGGATGAACGGATGCCTGGCCCCGGCTAGAACGGCCTCACCCGTGACTGAAGGCTCACTCTGCCAGGGCAGAGTGTCTCCCCCGGCTTGTGCCCTCGTTGTGCCAGCGCTGGGCCTCCTCCCAGGCTGTACCCTCCGGGCCAGCCTATCTCTTAGCTCTTTGGGAGCTCTTCGTAACCACGTCTCTGTTTGGCTTCTTTTCTTCCAGCGACCCTGAGCTGCTGAAGAAGGAACTGAACGATCTGGCCGATGCCATTGAAAAGCACTTCTTTCAGCCAGAAAAGAATAATCTGCAGCCCAAGGCTGAGTAAAGACCACGCCAGCCTCGGGCCACACTCCCTGGCCCTAATCGATTGGGAATGGTTCCGCGGAGCTTTACCTGGAGAGCAGCTTTCTAAGAGGGAATGGTATTTATTAAAGCACATACCGTGTGCGAAGCATTGAACTAAGTTCGGGGAGAGAATATACATGTGGGAATTAGGATTCCGGTCCCTCGGGGGTGGGGGGGGTGCTCTGCAAATTATCGCTCAAACTATTTGCATCTTGCAAAGATGAATTGCTCATCGTATCCAGCTAATATGCTTTAATGCGGACGGGAGCACCTGCTTGTCCTCTAAAGGAAATGACCATTCCTTCTCTTGAGCTTTCTAAACAGCTTTCATTAGTCACTTTAAGTAGAGCCATTTGTAAAATAATCTTATCATGTGCCTTAAATCCACAGAAATGACTGTTTTGAGGGGGATAGCCCTGAGTTATTTCTGCTCAAGTGAAACAGCCAGCAGTGTACTCACAGATTACGTTTTTGTTAACCGCCAATTCTCCGTGGCATTTCTGGCTTCCGTGCAATCAGCGGGTCACCAATTGAAAAGCACTCCTCATTGTTCCCAGCCTGGGGAACAAACTCCTCAAAGGCCCTCGGGTTGTGAATTGTCCAATTTAGATTCCTGCGTGTTAAAAGATATGCCTATAAAAATGACCATTTACCTTTCATAGCCTTCTGCTAAGAACATGATTTTTAGAGGTTTTTCCGTTGCTTCATTTTGTGAAAATAAAATGTATTTTCCTTATTGGATGGCTCTGTGGAATCATGAAAACCAAAGAACTGCTAACTTGAAAACAGTACATCGTTTCTCTCTCGGTAGCTTAATGACTTCTTTTGCTCTGGGTGATTTATGTAATGAAGATTCAGGATGGATTTGATGCAGTAAGTAGTGACCTCAGTTTAACTGTTGGGTTTTATACCTGCTAGCGTTCTTCATCCGAGACAGAGTGGCCCGTGGGAACTCTTTCCGGGGAGACTGTTCCAAAAATAATGCCCTCCTCCTCCTCTTTTCTTCCTCCCCACTTGATCCCTCATTCATTCAAGACAACACTGTGCCCGTGCCCAGACTAGTAGCTCTTATGAATCAATCAAGCCATTGTATTTATTGACCGCTTACTATGTGCTGAGCACTCTGCTGAGTGCCGTACAGTACAACAGAATTAGTAGACACATTCCCTACCCATAAGGACCTTACAGTTTTTATGAACGCATTTTTCACCTTACTCCTGCAGTTCACCTTAAATCCTCAGTATTGAAGACACCCCACCGTACTAGGTACTTTTTAATAGAATTTCTGGGACATTTCTTCCCCTCTAAACGCTCCAGTCTGTGGCAGAACGGGGTAGGCAAGATCAAACTAAATAGAAGCACAAAAAAGGGAGGGTGAGGGGCTGGGCAGAGCCCAAATGGAATCATCTGGGGAGCTAGATGGATGTTCCAGCTGTGATTGCAAGGGTTTAGACCATCAATCAATCATATTTATTGAGCGCTTACTGTGCACTGAGCACTGTACTGAGTGCTCGGGACATTACAGTAGTCGGTAGACACGCTCTCTGCCCACAACGAGCATCAGCCCCCTTTTAGACTATGAGCCCAATATTACTATGTGCTCTGCACATAGTAAGCACTCAATAAATACGATTGATGATGATGATCAGCCTCATCCAGGGCTTTAAACAGGCCTCGTTCCGTCTTTCAAGATTTACACATTTAGCAGAAGCTGATTCCAGCTCGGTTTTAGAAGGTGCTTAGGTTTGGCAGGTCGACATTTCATTACGTTTCCCTGTTGGCACGTTTTTTAGAGTAAGCCTGTGCAGATTGTCCCGGCTGATCAGACTAGGCCAGTTAGTCTCGTAAGTCCCTTGTCCCTTTGCCTTTACTGACCAGCAGCCCGAAGAGTTGGGACACGTCCAGGAACTGGCCTTGCTACAGGGTACCAGGACCACCCCAACCTCACCTGGAAAGATGCCGCAGTTCAGTGTCGGCCAACCTACATCTCCGGGCTCCTGGAGCGGCCCCCACCTCGTCACTCTGGCAAGATGTGTTAAAAATGTTGTTGAGAATCTCATTAATTTGAGAAAACGAAAGTTTCCGCCAGCGTCGCGGTTAGAGCCTCTTCCCGACACCCTGGTTGTTTCCCTGGCTGACCCGCTGCTGCAGTCGCACTTCTTTATTTTGAGCCGTTTTCACAGGAGCAGTCAGATGTCCCCACAGCCGGTGGCCAGGGTTTGCTTGTGACCCGAGGCCAGCTCCATTCCGTGGCTGGGCAGGCAACGAGATCTCACTGAGCTGCAGGGACCCGGGCTCCCGGGCCGAGAGGCAGCCCGACTCCATCTCCCGGCCTGGCTCAGCAGGAGACGCTTGGGCCCGGACTCCGGCACCTTCCTCCTCCTCCACCTTCCCTTCCCCCATCGATGGGCCTCCACTCGCGAGTGGAAATCCAGCCGCCAAGTGAGGAAAAATCCAGCGTTCTTTAGTGGGGGGGTCCACAGATCAGCTCTAAAGCGGAGGCAGCGGGGCGAGAAAGGCCAAACTGTCTTAACGGGTCCAACTTAAGAGTTGTTATTTCCTGAGTGGGTTTGACTGGGTTCCATACAGGATTATAATAATGGCCCCAGGGGACGGTAATAATAACCTTTGAGGTGTTGGAGCAGAAAATAAGCTCTGGTGTTGCCAGCAGACTTGGCCCCCTTCTAGCTATTAGTTCTCCTTCTGCGGCCTAGATTCCCAGCCAGTCCTTTGGTAGGGCCTTCGGCCCACAGTCTCCGGGCCTACCTGAGTCTACTGCGTTATAGCTCTTGTTTTTGTTTCCAGGATTATTTCTGGCCACAAAGGGTGTCCGGCCCAAGTTCAGTATTGATGTGAGAGGGGGAACCCCTATTTCCAGTTCGCTCAAAAGCACAGATCGATAGTGATGGGGCTTTTCTCGTCCAAAAGTACAACAGAATTAGTGGACACATTTCCTACCCATAATGACCTTACGGTTTTTATGAAAACTGGAATGCCCTCCCTCTGTACATCCGCCAAGCTAGCTCTCTTCCTCCTTTCAAAGCCCTACTGAGAGCTCACCTCCTCCAGGAGGCCTTCCCAGACTGAGCCCCCTCTTCCCTCTCCCCCTCCTCCCCCTCCCCACAGCACCTGTATATATGTTTATATGTTTGTACATATTTATTACTCTATTTTACTTGTACATATTTTATTTTGTTAATATGTTTTTTGTTGTCTCCCCCTTCTAGACTGTGAGCCCGCTGTCGGGTAGGGACCGTCTCTATATGTTGCCAACTTGTACTTCCCAAGCGCTTAGTCCAGTGCTCTGCACACAGTAAGCGCTCAATAAATATGATTGAATGAATGAAAGCATTCGTAACTTTCATTCATTTCATTTCATTTTATGAAAGCGTTCATAACTGGCCTAGTCTGATCAGCCAGGACATTCTGCACAGACTTACTCTAAAAAACGTGCAAACAGGGAAACTTGATGAAATATCGACCTGCCAAACCTAAGCACCTTCTAAAACCGAGCTGGAATCAGCTTCTGCTAAGCAACGTGACCTAGTGGAAGGAGCTCTGGCCTGGGAGCCGGAGAACCTGATTTCTAAACCCTGCCTCAGTCACTTATAATAATAATAATAATGGCATTCATTAAGCGCTTATTATGTGCAAAGCACTGTTCCAAGCGCTGGGGAGGTTACAAGGTGATCAGGTTGTCTCACGGGGGGGCTCACAGTCTTAATCCGCATTTAACAGATGAGGTAACTGAGGCACAGAGAAGTGAAGTGACTTGCCCAAAGTCACACAGCTGACAATTGGCAGAGCTGGGATTTGAACCCCTGACCTCTGCCTCCAAAGCCCAAGTTCTTTCCACTGAGCCACGCTGCTTCTCACTTGTCTGCTGTGTGACCTAGGGCAAGTCACTTAACTTTCCTGTGCCTGTTACCTCATCTATAAAATAGGAATTAAGATTGTGAGCCCCACGTGGGACAACCTGATCACCTTGTATCACCCAGTGCTTTGCACATAGTAAGCGCTCAATAAGTACGAATGAATGAATGAATGAAACTAGCTTTACTTCTATTTATTCTGATGACACCTGTCCACGTGTTTTGTTGTCTGTCTCCCCCTTCTAGACTGTGAGCCCACTGCTGGGTAGGGACCGTCTCTATATGTTGCCAACTTGGACTTCCCAAGCGCTTAGTACAGTGCTCTGCACACAGTAAGCACTCAATAAATACGATTGATTGAATGAATGAATGAATGAATGAATGAAGACTGTGAGCCCTATGTGGGACAGGGACTGTGTCCAATCTGATGATCTTTTATCTACCCCAGTGCTTAGTACGGTGCCTGGCACATAGTAAGCGCTTAAATACCATAAAAAGCAGTTCCCCAAGTGCCAGCAGACTGTCAGATTCATCTCTGCGAACAGAAGGCGATTCCCAGCATCGATGCAAGCTGACCTGTGTTTCTGTTGCCCAATGTCAGATCTGTGAGGTAACAAAAAGGAAACCGTGCAAATGAAACAGCTCAAGTGACCAATTCTGGATGTGGGGGATTGGAAGGACGGAGCAAGGGAACCAGGGGCTATTGGGGGCTTTCCTAAGGCAGGAGACCTCACGGCCTTCCGAGGAGAAGCGGTCTGGCCTAGCGGAAAGATCACGGGCCTTGGAGCCGAAGGACCTGGATTCTAATCCTTGCTCTGCCACTTGTCTCCTGGGTGACCTTGGGCAAATTAACAATAATAATAATAATGGCATTTATTAAGCGCTTACTACGTGCAAAGCACCGTTCTAAGCGCTGGGAAGGTTACAAGGTGATCAGGTTGTCCCACGGGGGGTTCACAGTCAATCCCCATTTGACAGATGAGGTAACTGAGGCACGGAGAAGTGAAGTGACTTGCCCCAAGTCACACAGCTGGCAGTTGGCGGAGCCGGGATTTGAACCCATGACCTCCGACTTCAGAGCCCGTGCTCTTTCCACTGAGCCCCGCTGCTTCTCTACTCTGGCACTTACGTAGGTGACATCTCGCCTCTTGGGTATGTGAAATCTTTCCATTTGGGGCAACCATGGGTTTGATTGGAGGGGCCTAGGGTTCTGGAGCAATATCATGTCAGCCTCGGGGAAAGGAAGTGGGGATAATTCTCCCGGCTCTGTTTCCTTAGGTCACGATTGCCAAATCTTCCCGGGGATGGGGAGGAATAGAAGAAGGATGAGGCGCTTAAGGTGACCCTCCAGTCATCCGTATGTGACAGAGTAATTAACTACTCTGTGCCTGTTACCTCATCTGCAAAATGGAGATTAAATCCTCCTTCCAATTTAGATTGCAGGCCCCTATGTAGAACGGGAAATTAGTCCAACCTGATAACTTGTATCTACCCCAGCATTTAGGACAGTGCTTGCCGCGTAGTGAGCACTTAACAAATACTATTGTTTAATAAAAAAAAATGATGTGGAGATGTGCTCAAGACCAGCATTCCAGGCCCCCTGAATCAGCAGCTGGAACAGAAGGGAGAGAGGAGTAAGGAGGACTTTGTCGAATCTGGCGTGGACCTTACGTCCTGCAGGGAACACTATTTTGCAGGCGCTATAACTAGGCCCCTTAATAATAATAATGGCATTTATTACGCGCTTTCTATGTGAAAAGCACTGTTCTAAGCGCTGGGGAGTCTTGGGGCTCACAGTCTTAATCCGCATTTTACAGTTGAGGGAACTGAGGCCCAGGGAAGTTAAGTGACTTGCCCAAAGTCACACAGCTGACAAATGGCAGAGCCGGGATTTCATCATCATCATCAATCGTATTTATTGAGCGCTTACTGTGTGCAGAGCACCATACTAAGCACCTGGGAAGTACAATTTGGCAACATAGAGAGACAGTCCCTACCCGACAGTGGGCACAGTCTAAAAGGGGGAGACAGAGAACAAAACCAAACATACTAACAAAATAAAATAAATAGAATAGATATGTACAAGTAAAATAGAGTAATAAAATAAATAGATAAATAAATAGAGTAATAATAGAGGGATTTGAACCGATAACCTCTGACTCCAAAGCCCCTGCTCTGTCCACTGGGCCATGATGCTTCCTTAATCTTAAAGAATTAAGATTGCTTAATTCTTTCAGACAATCAATCTAATTAGTGAGCACTTTTACCCCACATCGCCATCGGATAAAGTTGCACACGGACTCTCGTGGGCCCGGTTCAGGGCCAGATGCTGACCAAACTGAGTCGCGGTGCTCTCTCTGACTTGACTGCACATAGTAAGCGCTCAATAAATACGATTGATGATGATGACTGCAAATGCCAGATCAGATTCATTCATTCGTTCATTCCATCGTATTTATTGAGCGCTTACTGTGTGCAGAGCACTGTACTAAGCGCTTGGGAAGTACAAGTTGGCAACATATAGAGACGGTCCCCACCCAACAGCAGGCTCACAGTCTAGAAATTCATTCATTCATTCAATCGTATCTATTGAGCGCTTACTGTGTGCAGAGCACTGTACTAAGTGCTTGGGAAGTACAATTTGGCAACGTATAGAGACGGTCCCTACCCAACAGTGGGCTCACAGTCTAGAAATGCGTAAGTATGTGAAGTGTTTCCATTTGGGACAACCGTGGGTTTGATTGGAGGGGCCTAGAGCAATCATGTCAGCCTCGGGGAGAGGAAGTGGGGATAATTCTCCGGGCTCTGTTTCCTTGGGTCATAATTGCCGAATCTCCCCCGGGGTGGGGAGGAATAGAAGAAGGATGAGGCGCTTAAGGTGACCTTCCAGTCACATGTATGTGACATTTCTCCTCTTTGGTTTGTGAAGCCTTTCCTTTTGGGACAACTGTGGGTTTGATTGGAGGGGCCTAGAGCAATCATGTCAGCCTCGGGGAAAGGAAGTGGGGATAATTCTCCAGGCTCTGTTTCCTTAGGTCATAATTGCCGAATCTCGCCCGGGGTGGGGAGGAATAGAACAAGGATGAGGCGCTTAAGGTGACCCTCCAGTCATACGTATGTGACATCTTGCCTCTTTGGTATGTGAAGCCTTTCCATTTGGGGCAACCGTGGGTTTGATTGGAGGGGCCTAGAGCAATCATGTCAGCCTCGGGGAGAGGAAGTGGGGATAATTCTCCGGGCTCTGTTTCCTTAGGTCATAATTGCCGAATCTCCCCCGGGGTGGGGAGGAACAGAACAAGGATGAGGCGCTTAAGGTGACCCTCCAGTCATACGTATGTGACATCTCGCCTCTTTGGTATGTGAAGCCTTTCCATTTGGGACAACCGTGGGTTTGATTGGAGGGGCCTAGAGCAATCATGTCAGCCTCGGGGAGAGGAAGTGGGGATAATTCTCCGGGCTCTGTTTCCTTGGGTCATAATTGCCAAATCTCTCCAGGGTGAGGAGGAATAGAAGAAGGATGAGGCGCTTAAGGTGACCCTCCAGTCATACGTGACATCTCGCCTCTTTGGTATGTGAAGTCTTTCCATTTGGGACAACCGTGGGTTTGATTGGAGGGGCCTAGAGCAATCATGTCAGCCTCGGGGAGAGGAAGTGGGGGTAATTCTCCGGGCTCTGTTTCCTTAGGTCACAATTGCCGAATCTCCCCTGGGGTGGGGAGGAATAGAACAAGGATGAGGTGCTTAAGGTGACTCCAGTCACATGTATGTGACATCTCGCCTCTTTGGTATGTGAAGTCCTTCCATTTGGGACAACCGTGGGTTTGATTGGAGGGGCCTAGAGCAATCATGTCAGCCTCGGGGAGAGGAAGTGGGGATTATTCTCCGGGCTCTGTTTCCTTAGGTCACAATTGCCGAATCTCCCCTGGGGTGGGGAGGAATAGAACAAGGATGAGGTGCTTAAGGTGACTCCAGTCACATGTATGTGACATCTCGCCTCTTTGGTATGTGAAGTCCTTCCATTTGGGACAACCGTGGGTTTGATTGGAGGGGCCTAGAGCAATCATGTCAGCCTCGGGGAGAGGAAGTGGGGATAATTCTCCGGGCTCTGTTTCCTTAGGTCATAAATGCCAAATCTCTCCGGGATGGGGAGGAATAGAAGAAAGGATGAGGCGCTTAAGGTGACCCTCCAGTCATCCGTATGTGACATCTCGCCTCTCTCTCAACACTGAGGAGAGAAACTGAAGTCGGCCAGCGTAAAGGCCAGATGGTTGAAGGAGCCGGAGAGCACACCCTGATCCGGAGGAGATTTAACAGATAGGGTAAGGAGCTGAAAAAGGAACTGGAAGCTGTGCCCAAACCTCTGCCTTGTCCATAAAAGGAGATTTCAGCTTTGAGCGGCACATAACCTCCAGCGCCACCAATCTCTCATCACAGGGCTTTCAGACCTCCCTGAATCATCATAACAGCGATGGCATTTGTTAAGCGCTTGCTTTGCGCCAAGCACTGTTCTAAGCGCTGAAGGGGATACGAGGTGATCAGGTTGTCCCACGTGGGGCTCACAGTCTTCATCCCCATTTTCCGGATGAGGGAACGGAGGCCCAGAGAAGTGAAGCGACCTGCCCGAAGTCACACGGCTGACAAGTGGCAGAGGCGGGATTAGAACCCATGACCTCTGGCTCTGAAGCGAGGGCTCTCTGCTCTGAGCCACGCTGCTTCTCCTCAACACGCTAGGTGGTTGCCCAAACCTGCCACTTAGGCACTTTGCTTGGAACAGAGGGGGGGAAATCATCAAACAAGACACAGTTCACAATCCCGTCTGGGGACTTTCAGTCTGGTGCTGCCTGGAGGAACCACCATTGAGGACGGGAGAAGATGGACGGGGAGAGTAGCAATCGTTCAGTTCATTCCCAACCCAAGGGCCTGACAGGCTCCTCTCTCTCCCCCCAACCCCCCTCAGGGATGGGCCCCCTCAGGCCCGGTTGCCCCGGGAATGGGCCCTACCGGCTCCGGAGGGCCCCGCCCCTCGCTCCGGCCCCGCCCACTTCCTCCTCTTCTAGACCGGGAGCCCACTGTTTGGGGAGGGACCGTCTCTCTGTGTTGCCACCTTGGGCTTCCTAAGCGCTTAGTCCAGTGCTCTGCACACAGTAAGCGCTCAATAAATACGATTGATTGATATTGATTGATTGATTGATGATTGATTGATTGATTGATTCCTCCTCCCGGCTCTGGCCCCGCCCCCCTTTCCCCCACCACCTCCGGCCCCCGCCCCTCTCCGGCCCCGCCCCTCTCCGGCCCCGCCCCTCGCTCCGGCCCCGCCCCTTCCCTCCGCCCTCAGGCCCCGCCCCCTCTCAGGCCCCTCCCCTTTTGCTCCCCGTCCCGGGCCCCGCCCCCTTTCCCTCCCCCCCGCCCAGGCCCCTCCCCTCTCGCGGGCCCCGCCCCTTTCCTCCTCCCGGCTCTGGCCCCGCCCCCTCCCCCCCACCACCTCAGGCTCCGCCCCTCTCGCAGGCCCCGCCCCTCACTCCGGCCCCGCCCCTTCCCTCCACCCCTCTGTCCCCGCCCCTCGCTCCGGCCCCGCCCCCTTTCCCTCCCCCTTCCCGGGCCCCGCCCCTCGCTCCGGCCACGCCCCTTCCCTCCGCCCTCGGGCCCCGCCCCCTCTCCTGCCCCTCCCCTTTTGCTTCCCGCCCCGGGCCCCGCCCCCTTTCCCTCCCCCCCGCCCAGGCCCCCTCCCCTCTCGCGGGCCCCGCCCCTTTCCTCCTCCCGGCTCTGGCCCCGCCCCTCTCTCAGGGCCCGCCCCTCGCTCCGGCCCCGCCCCCTTTCCCTCCCCCTCTCCCGGGCCCCGGCCCCGCCCCTTCCCTCCGCCCTCGGGCCCCGCCCCCTTTCCCTCCCCCCGCCCAGGCCCCTCCCCTCTCGCGGGCCCCGCCCCTTTCCTCCTCCCGGCTCTGGCCCCGCCCCTCTCGCAGGCCCCGGCCCTCGCTCCGGCCCCGCCCCCTTTCCCTCTCCCGGGCCCCGGCCCCGCCCCTTCCCTCCAGCCTCAGGCCCCGCCCCCCTCATGCCCCTCCCCTTTTGCTCCCCTCCCCGGGCCCCGCCTCTTCCCTTCTCCCGGCTCTGGCCCCGCCCCTCTCGCAGGCCCCGCCCCTTTCCTCCTCCCGGCTCTGGCCCCGCCCCTCTCCCGGGCCCCGCCCCTTCCCTCCACCCCCTGGCCCCGCCCCTCTCTCCGGCCCCGCCCCCTTTCCCTCTCCCCTTCCCGGGCCCCTTCCCTCTGCCCCGGGCCCCGCCCCGTTCCCTTCCCCCCCCGCCAAGGCCCCTCCCCTCTCACGGGCCCCGCCCCTTTCCTCCCCCCAGCTCCGGCCCCGCCCCCTTTCCCCTCCCCCCTTCCCGTACCCCGCCCCTCGCTCCGGCCCCGCCCCTTCCCTCCGCCCTCAGGCCCCGCCCCCTCTCAGGCCCCACCCCTTTTGCTCCCCCGCCCACCTCTCCGGTCCCGCCCCCTTTCCCCTCCCCCCTTCCCGGGCCCCGCCCCTCTCTCCGGCCCCGCCCCTTCCCACCGCCCTCCGGCCCCGCCCCCTTTTCCTCCCCCCGCCCCGGTCCCCGCCCCCCTCTCCCGGGGCCCCGCCCCCTTCCCGTCCTCCCGCCCCGCCCCTCTCTCCCGGGGCCCCGCCCCTTTCTCTCTCCCTCCCGGAGCCCCGCCCCTTTCTCTCTCTCCCCCTCCCGGGGCCCCGCCCCTTTTCCCCGCCCCCTCCGTCCCCGGGCCCCGCGGCCGGGAGGGAGGAAGGGAGGGAGCCGGGAGCGGCCGGAGGGAGCGGCCGCCCCGTCCTCCGCCCGTCGGGGATGGACCCACCGCCACCCGACGAGCAGGACGCCCCCGACGGCCAGGTCGGTGCACCGCCCCCGGGGAACGGGCCGGACCGGACCGGACCGGACCGGACCGGACTGGGCCGCTGCGCTTGTGGCCAGACTTTCCTTCCTTCCTTCCTTCCTTCCTTCCTTCCTTCATTCATGCAATCCTACTGATGGAGCGCTTACCGGCCTCAGACCAATCAATCAATCAATCAATCAATCGTATTGATTGAGCGCTTACTGGGTGCAGAGCACTGGACTAAGCGCTTGGGAAGTCCCAGTCATTCATTCAATCCCATTGATTGAGCGCTTACTGTGTGCAGAGCACTGGACTAAGCGCCTGGGAAGTCCCAGTCATTCATTCAATCCTATTGATTGAGCGCTTACTGTGTGCAGAGCACTGGACTAAGCACTAAGGAAGTCCCAGTCATTCATTCAATCCTATTGATTGAGCGCTTACTATGTGCAGAGCACTGGACTAAGCGCCTGGGAAGTCCCAGTCATTCATTCAATCCCATTGATTGAGCGCTTACTGGGTGCAGAGCACTGGACTAAGCGCCTGGGAAGTCCCACTCATTCATTCAATCCTATTGATTGAGCGCTTACTGGGTGCAGAGCACTGGACTAAGCGCCTGGGAAGTCCCAGTCATTCATTGGTTTTGTTCTCCGTCTCCCCCTTTTAGACTGTGAGCCCACTGTTGGGTAGGGACCGTCTCTAGATGTTGCCAATTTGTACTTCCCAAGCGCTTAGTACAGTGCTCTGCACGCAGTAAGCGCTCAATAAATACGATTGAAGGTGATGATGATGACTGTCTCTAGATGTTGCCAACTTGGGCTTCCCAAGCGCTTAGTACAGTGCTCTGCGCACAGTAAGCACTCAATAAATATGATTGATTGATTGAGCGCTTACTGTGTGCAGAGCACTGTACTGAGCGCTTGGGCAGTCCAAGTTGGCAACATAGAGAGACGGTCCCTACCCAACAGCGGGCTCACAGTCTTGTCTGCACCTCTATATATGTTTGTGCGTATTTATTACTCTACTTATTTTATTTGTGCCTATTTATTCCATTTATTTTACTGGGTTAATATGCATATATGTTTGTACGTATTTATTACTCTATTTTATTTGTACATATTTATTCCATTTATTTTATTGGGTTAATATGTATGTATGTTTGTACGTATTTATCACTCTATTAATTTTACTTGTACGTATTTATTCCATTTATTTTATTGGGTCAATATGTATATATGTTTGCATGTATTTAGTACTCTATTTTACTTGCACATATTTATTCTATTTATAATAATAATAATGGCATTTATTGAGCACTTACTATGTGCAAAGCACTGTTCTAAGCGCTGGGGAGGTTACGAGGTGATCAGGTTGTCCCATGGCGGGGGGCTCACAGTCTTCATCCCCATTTGACAGGTGAGGTCACTGAGGCTCAGAGAATAATAATAATAATAATGGTATTTGTTAAGCGCTTACTATGTGCAAAGCACTGTTCTAAGCGCTGCGGAGGTTACAAGGTGATCAGGTTGTCCCACATGGGGATCACAGTCTTCATCCCCACTTGACAGATGAGGGAACTGAGGCTCAGAGAAGTGAAGTGACTTGCCCAAAGTCACACAGCTGACAACTGGTGGAGTCGGGATTTGAACTCGTGACCTCTGACTTCAAAGCCCAGGCTCTTTCCACTGAGCCACGCTGCTTCTTTATTTATTTTACTTTGTTACTATGTTTTATTTCGTTGTCTGTCTCCCCCTTCTAGACTGTGAGCCCACTGTTGGGTAGGGACCGTCTCTACGTGTTGCCAACTTGGACTTCCCAAGCGCTTAGTACAGCGCTCTGCACACAGTAAGCGCTCAATAAATCCGATTGAATGAATGAATGAATGTTTTGTTTTGTTCTCTGTCTCCCCCTCCTAGACTGTGAGCCCGCCGTTGGGAAGGGACCATCTCTATAATAATAGTAATAACAATAATAATGATGGTATTTATTAAGCGCTTACTATGAGCAAAGCACTGTTCTAAGCGCTGGGGAGTTACAAGGCGATCAGGTTGTCCCACGGGGGGCTCACACTCTTCATCCCCATTTTACAGATGAGATCACTGAGGCCCAGAGAAGTGAAGTGACTGGCCCAAAGTCACACAGCTGACAGGCAGAGCCGGGATTTGAACCTGTGACCTCTGACTCCAAAGCCCGGGCTCTCTCCACGGAGCCACGCTGCTTCTCTATATGTTGCCAACTTATACTTTCCAAGCGCTTAGTCCGGTGCTCTGCACACAGTGAGCGCTCAATAAATACGATTGAATGAATGAATGAATGAATGAATGAATGCAGCTGCCTCTGTCTGTGTCTGTTACTCTTTATTTTACTTGTGCATATTCTATTTATCTTATTTTGTTAATATGTTTTGTTTTGTTCTCTGTCTCCCCCTTCTAGACTGTGAGCCCACTGTTGGGTAGGGACCGTCTCTAGATGTTGCCAACTTGGACTTCCCAAGCGCTTAGTACGGTGCTCTGCACACAGTAAGCGCTCAATCAGTCCGATTGAATGAACGAATGAATGAATGTGTGTGTGTGATTCTAGACTGTGAGCCCACTGTTGGGTAGGGACCGTCTCTAGATGTTGCCAACTTGGACTTCCCAATCGCTTAGCACAGTGCTCTGCACACAGGAAGCGCTCAATAAATACAATTGAATGAATGAATGAATGAATTTGTGTGTTTGTGTGTGTGCACACCAGACACACAGACAGACAGAGCAGTGTCCGAGTGTCTGCGGAGCAGGCGGTCAGTGTGGGTGCCCCAGCCGGCCGGGGTCTTCTTTCCCTTGTCTCTCCCCTGCTACTGCCCCCTCAATCAATCAATCAATCAATCGTATTTATTGAGCGCTTACTATGTGCAGAGCACTGTACTAAGCGCTTGGGAAGTACAAATTGGCATCACATAGAGACAGTCCCTACCCAACAGTGGGCTCACAGTCTAAAAGGGGGAGACAGAGAACAGAACCAAACATACCAACAAAATAAAATAAGTAGGATAGAAATGTACAAGTAAAATAAATAAATAGAGTGAGCGCTTAGTACAGTGCTCTGCACACAGTAAGTGCACAGTAAATATGATTGAATGAATGCATGGATAATTAATGATGTTTGCTGATAATAATAATTTTGGTATTTGTTAAGCGCTCACTATGTGCCAAGCGGTGTTCTCAGCGCTGGGGGCGGTTCCAAGCTAATCGGGTTGTCCCACGTGGAGCTCACGGTCTTCATCCCCATTTTCCAGTTGAGGGAACTGAGGCCCAGAGAAGTGATGTAATGATAATGGCATTTATTAAGCACTTACTGTGTGCCAAGCATTGTTCTAAGCGCTGGGGAGGTTACAAGGTGATCAGGTTGTCCCACGGGGGGCTCACGGTTTTCATCCCCATTTTCCAGTTGGGGGAACTGAGGCCCAGAGATGTGATGTAATAATAATAATGGCATTTATTAAGCACTTACTATGTTCTAAGCGCTGGGGAGGTTACAAGGTGATCAGGTTGTCCCACTGGGGGCTCATGGTCTTCATCCCCATTTTCCAGTTGAGGGAACTGAGGCCCAGAGAGGTGATGTAATAATAATGATGGCATTTATTAAGCACTTACTATGTTCTAAGCGCTGGGGAGGTTACAAGGTGATCAGGTTGTCCCACGGGGGGCTCACAGTCTTCATCCCCATTTTCCAGTTGAGGGAACTGAGGCCCAGAGAAGTGATGTAATAATAATGATAATAATGGCATTTATTAAGCGCTTACTATGTTCTAAGCGCTGGGGAGGTTACAAGGTGATCAGGTTGTCCCACGTGGGACTCACGGTCTTCATCCCCATTTTACAGATGAAGGAACTGAGGCCCAGAGAAGTGAAGTGACTTGCCCAAAGTCACCCAGCGGACAAGTGAGGGAGCCGGAATTTGAACCCATGACCTCTGACTCCCAAGCCCGTGGTCTTTCCACTGTGCTAGCGGTTACTATGTGCCGAGCGCTGTTCTAAGCTCTGGGGTGGATATCAATCAGGTCATGTAGACGGTGAGCCCGTTGTTGGGTAGGGACCGGCTCTATCTGTTGCCAATTTGTACTTAGTACAGTGCTCTGCACACAGTAAGCGCTCAATTAATACGATTGAATGAATGAATGAATTGGAATGTGACTCCACGGTGGCTGGCCCTGGCTCCTTGTCGAATAATAATAAAATAAAATATAATATAATATAATATAATATAATATATTATAATATAATATAATATAATATAATATAATGTAACATATAATAATATAATAATAATAGCATTTGTTAAATGCTTATTTTGTGCCAAGCGGTTTGCTAAGTGCTGGAGTAGATGGATTATAACAATAATAATAATAATAATAATAATAATAATAATAATAATAATAATTCAATCAGATCGGACACAGTCCCTGTCCCACGTGGGGCTCAGAGTCTAAGGAGGAGGGAGAAACAGGTACTGACTCCCCATTTTATAGCTGAGGCGATGCTGCTTCTCTTGGGGAGCAGGAGGGTGGGGGAACAGGGGAGGAGCATGCCCTATGATGATGGTATCTGTTAAGCTCTTGCTATGTGCTAAGTACTGTTCTAAGCGCTGGGGAAGATACAATCAATCAATCGTATTTATTGAGCGCTTACTGTGTGCAGAGCACTGTACTAAGCGCTTGGGAAGTACAAGATGACAAGGTCATCAGGTTGTCCCACGTGGTGCTCACAGTCTTTATCCCCATTTTCCAGATGAGGTAACTGAGGCCCAGAGAAGTGAAGTGACTTTCCCAAGGTCACACAGCAGACAGGTGGGGGAGCCGGGATTAGAACCCACGGCCTGTAACCCCGGCTCCACCCTGCCCTGGGTGATAATCCTGACTCTGCCACTTGCCTACTGTTTGGGCAACTCACTTAACTTCTCTGCCGCGCTCTCCTCCTCCTCTTCCTCTGTGACGTGAGGATTCGATACTTGTTCATCATCATCATCATCAATCATATTTATTGAGCGCTTACTATGTGCAGAGCACTGTACTAAGCACTTGGGAAGTACAAATTGGCAACATAGAGAGACAGTCCCTACCCAACAGTGGGCTCACAGTCTAAAAGGGGGAGACAGAGAACAAAACCAAACGTACTAACAAAATAAAATAAATAGAATAGATATGTACAAATAAAATAAATAAATAAATAAGTAGAGTAAAAAGATATGTACAAACATATATACACGTTCTCCCTCGTCCTCACGCCGTGAACCCCGTGTGGGTCAGGGACTGTGGCTGATCTGATGATCTTGTCTCTACCCCAGTGCTCAGTACAGTCTTGGCACATAGTAAGCCCTCATCCCATAGCGCAGTTACTTATTAAGAGCCGGGTCCTCATCTCTCAAGTCTCCCTTAGACCTCGCCCCGGCCACCAGGCCAGAACAGTGCTTTGCACATAGTAAGCGCTTAACAAATGCCATTATTATTATTATTATTATTATTATTATTATTATTACCACTGCCCCCCAGGACCCGCCCTGGGCCCAAGGGCACTTTCTTAGAGGGTGCCACTTGCGGCTGCCCGGACATTGAGAGTTGCTTTTAGACTGTGAGCCCACTGTTGGGTAGGGACTGTCTCTATGTGTTGCCAATTTGTACTTCCCAAGCGCTTAGTACAGTGCTCTGCACATAGTAAGCGCTCAATAAATACGATTGATTGATTGATTGATTGATTGATTGCCCAGGGCATCGAGGCATTTCAGGCACGCAGCACCAGGAGAGGCGGGCCCCTGTCCTGTCCGGGCATCACCACCCTGGTCCGTTGGGTAGGGACTGTCTCTATATGTTGCCAACTTGTACTTCCCAAGCGCTTAGTACAGCGCTCTGCACACAGTAAGCGCTCAATAAATACGATTGATTGCGGTTGAGCCGTGGCAGCACAGGGGAAACCTGCAGGTCCCTGGGCCCACCGTGATCCCGCCCAGTGTCACAGGAGTCGGAAGACCCGGCAGGCGGGATCGGCCTCTCGGAGGTCCGCGAGCAGCACCGAACCGACCCCAGCCCCACAGTGCCCGCCCCCCCGCCCCAGAAAGCACTTTATTTCCACCCTCGGTGCTGTACTGAACCACACTCACGTCAGCACGCACGGCTCTCTCCCTGGAGGCCTTGGCCTGGTTAGCTCGAGAGCGGCGGGCCTCAGGGAAGGCCTCGTGCCTCAGGTCAATTGTTGTGTCGTCCTTTGTCCGTCTATGTTGGGGGGGATGTAATAATAATAATAATAATAATGATGGCATTTATTCATTTAATCGTATTTATTGAGCGCTTCCTGTGTGCAGAGCACTGGACTAAGTGCTTGGGAAGAACAGGTTGGCCACATCTAGAGACGGTCCCTACCCAACAGCGGGCTCACAGGCTAGAAGCGCTTACTGTGTGCAAAGCACTGTTCTAGGTGCTGGGGAGGTTAGAGCTCACCTCCTCCAGGAGGCCTTCCCAGACTGAGCCCCTTCCTTCCTCTCCCCCTCGTCCCCCTCTCCATCCCCCCATCTTACCTCCTTCCCTTCCCCACAGCACCTGTATATATGTATATATGTTTGTACATATTTATTACTCATTTATTTATTTTACTTGTACATGTCTATTCTATTTTATTTTGTTAGTATATTTGGTTTTGTTCTGTCTCCCCCTTTTAGACTGTGAGCCCACTGTTGGGTAGGGACCGTCTCTATATGTTGCCAACTTGTACTTCCCAAGCGCTTAGTACAGTGCTCTGCACACAGTAAGCGCTCAATAAATACGATTGATTGATTGATTGGGTTGCCCCCACCGTGGGGCTCACATCCCCATTTGACAGATGAGGCGGCTGAGGCACAGAGGAGTGGGGTGGCTTGCCCAGGGTCACACGGCTGACAAGTGGCGGAGCCGGGATTTGAACCCCTAACCTCAGACTCCTCCTTTCCCCTCCCCACAGCACCTGTATATATGTTTGTACGTATTTACTACTCTATTTTATTTGTACATATTCATTCGATTTATTTTATTTTGCTCCTATGTTTTGTTTTGTTGTCTGTCTCCCCCTTCTAGACCGTGAGCCCGCTGTTGGGTGGGGACCGTCTCTAGATGTTGCCAACGTGTCCTTCCCAAGCGCTTAGTCCAGTGCTCTGCACACAGTAAGCGCTCAATAAATACGATTGAATGAAGGAATTAATGAAGTACTGTAGGGGATTTTCGCAGAAACCCCCGGCCTCCCTCAACCCGGAACTGACTGTGGTGGGGCTTTTCCGGCCTGCACGGGCCAGGCCGGGGCCCTGGGGATTTCTATCCAGCGACAGCTCGTTGAACCATCTGATCCTCTTCTTTTTGATCTGTAAGTTTTCTTTGCGTGGCTCAGTGGAAAGAGCCCGGGCTTTGGAGGCAGAGGTCACGGGTTCGAATCCCGGCCCCGCCACATGGCTGCTGTGTGACCTTGGGCAAGCCACTGAACTTCTCGGAGCTTCAGTTCCCTCATCTGGAAAATGGAGATTAAGACTGTGTGACTGTGGGACCACTTGATCACCTCCAGCCAGTTTTGTTGTCTGTCTCCCCCTTCTAGACTGTGAGCCCGCTGTTGGGTAGGGACCATCTCTATATGTTGCCAACTTGTACTTTCCAAGCGCTTAGTACAGTGCTCTGCACACAGTAAGCGCTCAATAAATATGATTGAATGAATGAATGAATGTTTTGCACATAATAAGTGCTTAACAAATGCCATTATTATTATTATTATTATTTCTGAGCCTTAAGCAGGTCCCCGGCAGGGCAGGGGCAGGACCCAGGAGCGAAAAGTTCACACTAGGGATCAGAGGGTGAAATATGTCTGGATGGGCACAAATGCAAAAATCCCTATCCTTAAACACTGACCCTGAGGATGAGAGGAGCGTCCCTTTGGGTTATAAGGAGAGTGAAAGTCCTGCCCTCTAGACCTTAAGCTCGTTGAGGGCAGGGAACGTGTCAGTTTATTGTTGTATCGTACTCTCCCAAGTGCTTAGTACAGTACTTTATCCACAGTAAGCACTCAATAAATGCAATTGAATGAATGAATGAAATACAATTGACTGACTGACTGTCTTACCGTAACTATCGCCCAAAGAACCTGAATTAGAGCAGAGCAACAGTATCGTGTTCAAAACTTGATCTGGGCCAGAACAGCTCAAGAATCTTTTTACCAACTATCACTGCAACGTAAATCTATATATATATAGCTTTTTAATCTTCAGATTAGCAGCCGTCCTCACTTAAAATTTGAAGCAGATTTAGTTTCAGGAGTTGAAACTGAGACCGCTGTTCCCTGGCCCTGACATTTTGTAGAGCAAAAAGATGCCCCCCAACTGGTGTTTCTTGGCTATTCGATCTTACCTCTTCAGTCAGGAAGAGCTAGAGGAAGAGAAAGGAGAAATCAAAACGGTTGAATCGGGCCCGGACGGAAGTGTGGCAGAAGATCAGGTGTTCTCTGAGGATGTCGGTCCCCGCCGAGGCCCATTTTGTAGGTGAAGTGTTAAGCAGGTTAAATCCGCCCTCAGATCTCACATCCTTAGGTGGCTTTTCCAAACGCTGACACCCCTGAGAGTGAAAAACAGCAAGGACGTTGCTCACTAGGACTGTGTTTTAAATCAAATTGGAGGTTTCGGTTTCGATTCCTGGCGTCGGAGTCAGTTGGCTCTTTGCTGTTTACCGTGCGGTCGGCGAAGGATTCAAAGCTGGCAGAATAAGAATGGCATTTGCTCTGCGCTTCGTCTGTACCAGGTGCTCTGGTGGATACAGGACAATCAGGTCGGACACAAGCCCCGTCCCACATGGGGCTCTCAGTCTAAGGGCAGTGGAGAATGGGTATTTCATCTCCATTTTACAGATGAGGGAACTGAGGCACAGAGAAGGTGACTTGTCCAAGGTCTCATTGCTCCCCCCCTTCTAGACTGTGAGCCCACTGTTGGGTAGGGACCGTCTCTATATGTTGCCAACTTGTACTTCCCAAGCGCTTGGTACAGTGCTCTGCACATAGTAAGCACTCAATAAATACGATTTGATTGATTGATTGAGTGGCAGAACCCGGGTTAGGACCCAGGTCTCCTGACTCCTAGTCCTGTGCCACATTGCTTGTCTCTGAATCATTCGCCTCGTGGTTTGAACTCTGTAACATCCGCCGTCCCCCGTCCTCCCCCCGGGTTCGTTGGAGATCCTTTCAGTCAATCAGCGATATTTATCGAGCGCTTACCGTGGGCAGATCACTGTCCTGAGCACTTGGCAGAGAAGCGGCGTGGCTTAATAGAGAGAGCAGGGGCTTGAGAGTCAGAAGGTCACGGTTCTAATCCCGGCTCCACCGCTCGTCTGCTGTGTGGTCTTGAGCGGGCTCGTGAGACGGGAAGGATGGTAGTGCCGTCAACGGAGATGGGAAAGTCAGGGAGAGGGCAGGGTTTGGGAGGGAAGACAAGGAGTTCAGATTGAGCAAATCACTTCTCCGGGCCTCAGTTACCTCATCTGTAAAATGAGGATTAAGACTATGAGCCCCATGTGGGAAACGGGCTATGTCCAACCAAATTTGCTTGTAAGTACCTCAGCCTGGTACTTCAGTCTGTACTTCACGCTGCTGCCTGGATCATCTTTGTGCAGAAATGCTCTGGGCATGTCACTCCCCTCCTCAAAAATCTCCAGTGGCTGCCAGTCAACCTACGCATCAAGCAAAAACTCCTCACTCTCGGCTTCCAGGCTGTCCATCCCCTCGCCCCCTCCTACCTCACCTCCCTTCTCTCCTTCTCCAGCCCAGCCCGCACCCTCCGCTCCTCTGCCACCGCTAACCTCCTCACTGGGCCTCGTTCTCGCCTGTCCCGCCATCGACCCCCGGCTCACGTCCTCCCCCTGGCCCGGAATGCCCTCCCTCCTCACATCCGCCAAGCTCGCTCTCTTCCTCCCTTCAAAGCCCTACTGAGAGCTCACCTCCTCCAGGAGGCCTTCCCACACTGAGCCCCCTTTTTCCTCTCCTCCTCCCCATCCCCCCCACCCTACCTCCTTCCCCTCCCCACAGCACCTGTATATATGTATATATGTTTGTACATATTTATTACTCTATTTATGTATTTATTTTATTTGTACATATTCTATTTATTTTATTTTGTGAATATGTTTTGTTTTGTTCTCTGTCTCCCCCTTCTAGACTGTGAGCCCGCTGTTGGGTAGGGACCGTCTCCATATGTCGCCGACTTGTACTTCCCAAGCGCTTAGTCCAGTGCTCTGCACACAGTAAGCGCTCAATAAATACGATTGAATGAATGAACGAATACAGATTTATTACTCTATTTATTTTACTTGTACATATTTACCATTCTACTTATTTTGTTAATGATGTGCATCTAGCTTTATCTCTATTTATTCTGATGACTTGACACCTGTCCACGTGTTTTGTTTCGTTGTCTGTCTCCCCCTTCCAGACTGTGAGCCCGTTGTTGGGTAGGGACCATCTCTATATGTCGTGTACTTCCCAAGCTCTTAGAACAGTGCTCTGCACACAGTAAGCGCTCAGTAAATACGATTAAATGAATGAATGAATGGTAGATGGTATGCGCTTAACAAATGTCATCATTATTATTATTGATTACTTTATTATTTTACTTGTACATACCTATTCTATTTTATTTTATTTTGTTAGCATGTTTGGTTTTGTTCTCTTGTCTCCCCCTTCTAGACTGTGAGCACACTGTTGGGTAGGGACTGTCTCTAGATGTTGCCAACTTGTACTTCCCAAGCGCTCAGTACAGTGCTCTGCACACGGTAAGCGCTCAATAAATACGATTGATTGATTGATTGGTTATTATTATTACATTTTAACCAAGTTGGTAGACACATTCCCTTCCCAGAGCAGGCTCACAGTCTAGTTCCAGCCGCATCCGAGAGGGGTGGAGGGTCAGGGCAGTGGCGACTCCAGCTTTCCCCTCCTTTCCGAGGGACCCCACCTCTCCCAGATGGACGTTTGCCCGTCAGCCTCTCGTCCTTCCTCTCCAGGAGCCGCCCGCAGAGGTAGGAGAACCGCCGGTGCCAACGGCTTGAGCCCCAGAGGATCCCGGGCCGGGGCGCCTGCAGGATGGAGCCGATCACGTTCACGGCCGGGAGGCCCACGGGCACCGAGGTGCCGGCCGAGTTCTCTCTGGAGCTGGTGGGCTCGCTGGCCGTGCACCCCCTCACCACCATGCCCATCCTGCCCTGGGTGGTGGCCGAGGTGCGGGGCCTGCGGCCCAGGCAGCCCGGCGCCCAGCGCATCCGGCTCCTGGTGTCCGGCGCGGGGCTGAAGGGCGAGCCGGACCCGGGGGCCGGCCAGCAGCGGGACCCCCCCATCCGCCCCTGCGTCTTCGAGCACAAGCCCCAGCACGTGCGCAAGCTGATCCACAACAGCCACGACCCGAGCTACTTCGCCTGTCTGGTCAAGGACCACGCCGAGGCCCCACGGCAGAGCGTCTGTTACGTGTTCCGAGCCGACGACCAAACCAAAGTAGGTGCGGGGCCTGGGCCGGGGCTGCGGGGAAATTCCCCCCACGATCCTTCCAGAAACGCTGAGAGGGGGACAGTGGGACTACTACCAAGCGCTTAGTACAGTGCTCTGCACGTAGTAAGCGCTCAATAAATACGATTGATGATGATGATGACAGGAGCACCGGGCCCCAGCCTCCGGATGCTCTGGCTATTTCCACTCCGGCCTCCCCCTGAGAATCTTTTGACCAAGGAGTGGAGCCCATTGACCCTTTCATAGAGAAGCAGCAGGGCTCAGTGGAAAGAACGCAGGCTTGAGAGTCAGAGGTCATGGGTTCCAATCCCGGCTCTGCCACTTGTCCCCTGGGTGACTTTGGGCAAGTCACTTCACTTCTCTGCGCCTCGGTTACCTCCTCTGGAAAATGGGGATGAAGACTGTGAGCCCCATGTGGGACAACCTGATTACCTTGTATCTCCCCCAGCACTTAGAACAGTGATTGGCGCTTAGTAAACACTTAAATACCAAAATTACTATTATTATTATTATTTGGTATTTGTTAAGAGCCCCTTCCTTCCTCTCCCCCTCGTCCCCCTCTCCATCCCCCCCTTCTTACCTCCTTCCCTTCCCCACAGCACCTGTATATATGTATATATGTTTGTACATATTTATTACTCTATTTATTTATTTATTTATTTTACTTGTACATATCTATTCTATTTATTTTATTTTGTTAGTATGTTTGGTTTTGTTCTCTGTTTTCCCCTTATAGACTGTGAGCCCACTGTTGGGTAGGGACTGACTCTATATGTTGCCAATTTGTACTTCCCAAGCGCTTAGTACAGTGCTCTGCACATAGTAAGCGCTCAATAAATACGATTGATGATGATTGATGATGATGGCCTAGTGTGAAGAGCGCAGGCCATGAGTTCGAGTCAGTAGGCCCTGGGTTCTAGTCCTGGCTTCACCACTTGTCTGCTGTGTGATCTTGGGCCATCACTTCACTTCTGTGTACCTCAGTTACCTTCTCAGTGCCTCAGTAAAATGGGAATTAAGATTGCGTGCACCCTATGCAGGATACGGACTGTATACAACCTGATTATCTTGTATCTTCCCTGCACTTAGTACAGTGCCTGGAATGTGGCTGTTTAATAATAATAATAATAATGATGGTATTTGTTAAGCGCTTACTATGTGCAAAGCACTGTTCTAAGTGCTGGGGGATACAAGGTGATGAGGTTGTCCCACGTGGGGCTCACAGTCTTTATCCCCATTTTACAGATGAGGTAACTGAGGCACAGAGAAGTTAAGTGGCTTGCCCAAGGTCTCACAGCTGACAAGTGACGGAGCCGGGATTTAGAACCCATGGCCTCTGACTCCCAAGCCCGGGCTCTTTCCACTGAGCCACGCCGCTTATTGGCATATTGTACTCTCCCAAGCACTTAGTACAGTGCTCTGCACACAATAAGCAATCAATAAATGTGATTGAATAAGTGAATGAACAAACATCTTAAAAAAGTTTTTACTCTTTGTCAAGGACTGTTCTAAGATCTGGGGCAGATACAAGATAATCAGGTTGTATGCAGATGTTGTCCCCCTTGGGGCTCACAATGTAAGGCGGGGGGACCCTTGTAACCCACCATACCATGAAGGAACGTGGCTCTGTGGAAAGAGCATGGAGTCAGAGGTCCTGGGTTCAAATCCCAGCTCTGCCAATTGTCAGCTGTGTGACTTTCGGCAAGTCACTTAACTTCTCTGGGCCTCAGTTGCCTCACCTGTTAAATGGGGATTAAGATTGTGTGCCCCTCGTGGGACAACCTGATCACCTTGTAACCTCCCCAGCGCTTAGAACAGTGCTTTGCACATAGTAAGCGCTTAATAATTGCCATTATTATTATTATTATTATTATAACCCCCTCATTCATTCATTCAATCATATTTATTGAGCGCTTACTGTGTGCAGAGCACTGTACCGAGCGCTTGGGAAGTACAAGTTGGCAACATATAGAGACGGTCCCTCGTGAGAAATGTCCCGAGCCATCATCATCAGTGATATCTATTGTGCACTTACTATGTGCCGAGCACTGTACCAAGCGCTTGGGAGAGTACAATACAATAGATGGGCAGAGCTATTCCCTGCCCGCAATGAGCTTCCAGTCCAGAGGCATATGGGTGACTCTCGCGGCTGGCCGGAGTGAGCATCTGTCTTTGGTGAGCGAGAGGGCTGCCCTTTCCCTGCGCCTATAGCACTCCTGGACAACATCTACACATTTGTGGTTCTTGTGGGCTCAAAGCCTGGCACGAGGGTGATGTACCCACAGAAAGGTGACATGTTTGCCCAGCGGACCCTCCGAAGGGTGCCATGGTTGCCCTCTGGGCTCACAGAAGGGTGGCGTGGTTGATCAGGAGACCCACAGAAAGGGTGGCATGTCTGCCCAGTGAGTCCACGGATGGGTGGCACGGTTGTCCGGTGAATCCACTGATGGGTGATGTGTTTTCCCGGTGGACCCACAAACGGGTGGCATGGCTGCCCAGTGGAGCCAATGGTAGGTGGTGTGGCCACCAGTGGGTCCACGCATAGGTGGCACGGCTGCCCTGTGGATGTACAGACACGTGGCATGGGCGCCCAGTGGATCCGTGGACTGGTGAAGTGGTTGCCCAGTGGGCCCATGGGCGGGTGGCATGGCTGCCCGGTGGACCAACAGAAAGGTGATATGGTCGCCCAGTGGATCCACAGATGGGGGGCATGGTTGCCCAGTGGACCCTCAGGTGGGTGTGAAGGTTGATGGTCTTAGTGGCACCAGATGGGCCTGGCTGCCTGGCCCCCTCGGATCCCCGATGGGACTGAGGGGAGGTGCCGAGAAAGGGGCTCCGGGGAAAGAAGAAGGAGCCGGCATTGAAGGAGAATGAGGCTGACAGGGTTTGGGGAGTGGAGGGTAGGCATTGAATGGGGAGAGGGGCGAAGGGAGGCTTGGTGTACGTTGAGGGACGGGAGAGTGGGTAAGCAGGGGCAGAGCGGGGCGAATCCCCAAGAGCGGGCAGAGCTGGCTCTGGAAAATGGCTGGGGGCCGGGAGGTGGTCACGAGATGAGGGGAACAGGGGCCTGTTCTGAAATCATCGACCCCTCAGCCTTTCCCTGACCCGTGCTCGCGGCTCTCCTTTTTGCCAGAAGCTGCTATTGAGGGTTTTGCTCTTCTCACATTTCATATTCCCCCCTACCCACCAGTCTGCCCACATGCCTGGGTCTGACCGCCCGGGCTCCTGGGGTATAAACACATTCCTTCTAAAGGCTGTGGGTCCGGGAACGGTTCCTCCGTCCTTGTTTAAGACCGGGCCGCTTAAAGGCTCGGCCGCATGTGAGCAGTCAGGTGGCGTCTCTGCAGGGCTGTACTCGGGCTTGTGACTTGATTTTCCCGTAGCCTTCCTGGTCACCGGCTAATCTCCCAGCTGGGGGCCTGGCCCAGGGGAGCTGTTGAAAGCAGCACCTCCCTTCTCCAAATCCCAGCCCCCATCTCACCCCCTCTGTCGCCCCTGGCAGCCCCCAGTCCTGTCTGGAATGAGGGAGCCAGCCGGAGCAGGGGATGTGGTCCCCGGGCCGGGGTTGCCGAGGGAACGGAAGAGTTTCGGGCCCGAGCTCGTGAAAAACACTGCTCCGGGCCCAGGCCGAAGGCCCATCCGCCCAGGAGCCTTGGCATGCGGGCCTTTAAAAGCTGGCACTTAAAAGCCTGCCCTTTAAAGCTGGCCCTTAAAAGCCCCAGGCCGGGGCCGGGGCCGCCAAGACAACGGGAGAGTTTTGGAGCAAGAGCCCAGTTACCCACTTGTCCTATTTATTTATTTATTCTATTTATTCTATTTTGTTAGTCTGTTTGGTTTCGTTCTCCGCCTCCCCCTTTTAGACAGTGAGCCCGCTGTTGGGTAGGGACCGTCTCTGTATGTTGCCAATTTGTACTTCCCAAGCGCTCAGCACGGTGCTCTGCACACAGTAAGCGCTCAATAAATACGATTGATGATGATGATGCTTAGTACGGTGCTCTGCACACGGTAAGCGCTCAATAAAAACGACTGAAGGAATGAATGAGCAACACTGTTTCGGGCCCAGGCCGAAAGCCTGTCTGGCCCAGGAGTCTTGGCATGCCGGCCTTTAAAAGCATCGGTCTGCAGAGGCCTCCCACCCGCACCGGTCGAGGGTTGTGGGCCGCGCTGGTCTGCCAAGGCCCGTGCCCGGAGGCGTGTGTGCCCGATCCCTAATCTTCTGGCTCGGTGGGGACCAGAGCTGAGACGGGGCAATAATTCATCGTGGTTCAGAGGCCTGGAGCTGGGGTTGAGTCAGCCCACCTGTCTCCGGCCCCTCAGCGGCTGGGTCAGCCGTGGGTCGGCTAGCCGGGTGCGATAGCGGCCTACTTGGAGCTGATCACAGCGCCTCGGGCCCGCATTCCCTACCTTGGGGGCTTCCTCTCTCCTTGTCTCCCATCATCAATCATCATCATCGATCGTATTTATTGAGCGCTTACTATGTGCAGAGCACTGTACTAAGCGCTTGGGAAGTACAAATTGGCAACACATAGAGACAGTCCCTACCCAACAGTGGGCTCACAGTCTAAAAGGGGGAGACAGAGAACAGAACCAAACATACCAACAAAATAAAATAAATAGGATAGAAATGTACAAGTAAAATAAATAAATAAATAAATAGAGTAATAAATATGTACAACCATATATACATATATACAGGTCCCACGTGTCCCACGTGGGCCTCACAGTCTTCATCATCACCAGGGGCTCACAGTCTTCATCCCCATTTTACAGATGAGGTAACTGAGGCCCAGAGAATTAAAGTGACTTGCCCAAAGTCACCCAGCTGACTATCGGAGGAGCCGGGATTTGAACCCCTGACCTCCGACTCCAAAGCCCGGGCTCTTTCCACCGAGCCACGCTGCTTCAGGCAGAAGGGTCTGGCTTGCGCAGGGGGCTTGTGGACGAGGCGGCCAAGATTGTGCCACCCGGCTGTACCCGGCCCAATTCCTGCAGGAATGTCCAAACCGGCATCCTGGATGTGGTGGCCCTGGGGGGCCCCCGCCGGAAACCGCAGGGAGTCCTCCTGGGAGCCCTCCCCAGAGATCCCCTGTATATATGTATATATGTTTGTACATATTTATTACTCTATTTGTTTATTTATTTATTATTTTATTTGTACATATCTATTCTATTTATTTTATTTTGTTAGTGTGTTTGGTTTTGTTCTCTGTCTCCCCCTTTTAGACCGTGAACCCACTGTTGGGTAGGGACCGTCTCTCTATGTTGCCCATTTGTACTTCCCAAGCGCTTAGTACGGCGCTCTGCACATAGTAAGCGCTCAATAAATACGATTGATGATGATGATGATGATGATCCCCAGGGGGCCATCCTTTGCGGGGGCTGCAGGGAACCTTCCCCGTGGGGCCGCAGGGAGTCCATTCCCAGGAGTCTTTTTATTACTCTATTTATTACTCTATTTATTTATTTATTACTCTATTTATTTATTTATTGATTTATTTTGTCGCTCTATTTATTTATTTATTTATTTATTTTACTTGTACATTTCTATACTATTTATTTTATTTTGTTGGTATGTTTGGTTCTGTTCTCTGTCTCCCCCTTTTAGACTGCGAGCCCACTGTTGGGTAGGGACTGTCTCTATGTGTTGCCAATTTGTACTTCCCAAGCGCTTAGTACAGTGCTCTGCACATAGTAAGCGCTCAATAAATGCGATTGATTGATTGATTGATTGATTGAGTCGCAGGGAGTCCATTCCCAGGAGTCGCAGGGAGCTGGGGGGCTACTCAGGGTTTTCAGAGAGGTCGGTGGCCCACGTTATTCCACCCAAAACTACAGGCCGGTGCTGCTGAGCTTCAGGAGGGAGGAGGAGAGATCCCAGGGGGTACAAGAAGCTGCCAGCCCCAGCTGGCCCGGACCCTCAATCATCCCGGCTCCAAACCCCAGGAGCCAAGTCCCCTTTCAGACACATTTGTCATTACTGGCCTCCACCGACAGCCATCCAGCCATCATCATCATCATCAATCGTATTTATTGAGCGCTTACTATGTGCAGAGCACCGTACTAAGCGCTTGGGAAGTACAAATTGGCACCATATAGAGACAGTCCCTACCCAACAGCGGGCTCACAGTCTAAAAGGGGGAGACAGACAACAAAACCAAACATACTAACAAAATAAAATAAATAGAATAGATATGCACAAGTAAAATAGAGTAATAAATATGTACAAACATATATACAGGTGCTGTGGGGAAGGGAAGGAGGTAAGGCGGGGGGGATGGGGAGGGGGAGGAGGGGGAGAGGAAGGAAGGGGCTCAGTCTGGGAAGGCCTCCTGGAGGAGGTGAGCTCTCAGCAGGGCCTTGAAGAGTACAGTGCTCTGCACATAGTAAGCGTTCAATAAATACGATTGATTGATTGATTGATTGATTGAAAGAAGAGAGCTAGCTTGGTGGATGGGCAGAGGGAGGGCATTCCAGGCCCGGGGATGAAGACTGTGAGCTCCCCGTGGGCCAGCCTGATCACCTTGTAAGCTCCCCGGCGCTTAGAACAGCGTTTTGCACATAGTAAGCGCTTGATACATGCCCTAAAAAGAAGAGGGGGAGACCCAAGGGCCCGGGCTGTCAGGCGCTCAGTGGGGGAAGGAACGCCCTTAGACCACCAGGGGGCGATCATGGGGCGGCCCTGTCGGGTTGGGACACGGGCGCCCCCTGGTGGTGCGACGGAGCACTCGCTCTCCCCCAACAGTTGGGGGAATTGAGGTTCAATTCAATTCAATTCAATCGTATTTATTCATCATCATCATCAATCGTATTTATTGAGCGCTTACTATGTGCAGAGCCCTGTACTAAGCGCTTGGGAAGTACAAATTGGCAACATATAGAGACAGTCCCGACCCAACAGTGGGCTCACAGTCTGAAAGGGGGAGACAGAGCGCTTCCTGTGTGCAGAGCACTGTACTAAGCGCTTGGGAAGTACAAGTCGGCAATAATAATAATAATAATGACATTTGTTAAGCGCTTACTATGCGCAAAGCACTGTTCTAAGCGCTGGGGTGGCTACAGGGTGATCAGGTTGCCCCACGTGGGGCTCACAGTTTCAATCCCCATTTTACAGATGAGGGAACTGAGGCCCAGAGAAGTGAAGTGACTTGCCCAAAGCATATAGAGACGGTCCCTTCCCAACAACGGGCTCACAGTCTAGAAGGGGGAGACAGGGAACCAAACAAAACATGTGGATGGGTGTCAAGCAGCGTGGCTCAGCGGAAATCAATCAATCAATCAATCGTATTTATTGAGCGCTTACTGTGTGCAGAGCACTGTACTAAGCACTTGGGGAGTCCAAGTCGGCGACATATAGAGACGGTCCCTACCCAACACCGGGCTCACAGTCTAGAAGGGGGAGGCAGATGACAAAACAAAACATGTGGACGGGTGTCAAGCAGCGTGGCTCAGTGGAAATCAATCAATCAATCAATCAGTCGTATTTATTGAGCGCTTACTGTGTGCAGAGCACTGTACTAAGCGCTTGGGAAGTACAAGTTGGCAACATAAGTTGGAAAGAGCCCGGGCTTTGGAGTCAGAGGTCCCGGGTTCAAAATCTGGCTCCGCCAACTGTCAGCTGTGTGACTTTGGGCAAGTCACTTCACTCCTCTGGGCCTCAGTTCCCTCATCTGTAAAATGGGGATTAAGACCGTGAGCCCCCACTTAATCAATCAATCAATCGTATTTATTGAGCACTTACTGTGTGCAGAGCACTGTACTAAGCGCTTGGGAAGTACAAGTTGACAACATATAGAGACAGTCCCTAACCAACAGTGGGCTCACAGTCTAAAAGGTGGGCTCACAGTCTAAACTTAACTTCTCTGGGCCTTAGTTCCCTTATCTGTAAAATGGGGATTAAGACTGTGAGCCCCCCGTGGGACAACCTGATCACCTTGTAACCTCCCCAGCACTTAGAACAGTGCTTTGCACATAGTAAGTGCTTAATAAATACCATTATTATTATTATTATTATCAGAATTAGTAGAAGTAAAGCTAGAGTCATTCATTCATTCAATCGTATTTATTGAGCACTTACTGTGTGCAGAGCACTGGACTAAGCGCTTGGGAAGTACAAGTTGGCAACGTATAGAGACGGTCCCTACCCAACAGTGGGCTCACAGGCTAGAAGGGGGAGACGGACAACAAAACAAAACATGTGGGCAGGTGTCAAGGCATCAGAATAAATAGAAGTGAAGCTAGATGCACATCATTAATGAAATAAATAGAGTAGTAAATATGTACAAGTAAAATAGAGTAATGAATCTGTACAAACATATATACAGGTGCTGTGGGGAGGGGAAGGAGGGAGGGTAGGGGGATGGGGAGGAGGAGAGGAAAAAGGGGGCTCAATGTGGGAAGGCCTCCTGGAGGAGGTGAGCTCTCAGTAGGGCTTTGAAGGGGGGAAGAGAGCTAGCTTGGCGGATGTGTGGAGGGAGGGCATTCCGGGCCAGGGGAAGGACGTGGTCCACCACGTCCAGCTCCGCCACTTGCCCGTGAAGCCCACTGACTGCCCTGTATCTCAGTTTCCCCATCTGTAAAGTAAGAATTTAGCACTTGTTCTCCCTTCCCTTTAGACTGTGAGCTCTGCAAGGGGTAGGGAAGGTGCTGCATCTCCCCCAGCACAGCGCTTGGCACAGAGTACACATTTAGCAAGGACCACAGTTATTATTCAGCAGCACATTGGACCGATGATTTGAAGGGGAAGGAGGTGAGATGGGCTGTACCTACTTCTTAAGGTCCGGGAAAGTCATTAAGGGATGCAGATGGGGGGTGGAGGCTGAGGGTGGAGGATGGATTTGTGGGGTAATAATAATGATGATGGCATTTATTAAGCGCTTACTATGCGCAAAGCACTGTTCTAAGCACTGGGGAGGTTACAAGCTGATCAGGTTGCCCCACGGGGGGCTCACAGTCTTCATCCCCATTTTATAGATGAGGTAACTGAAGCACAGAGAAGTTAAGTGACTTGCCCAGAGTCACACAGCTGACAACTGGTGGAGCAGGAATTTGAACCCATGACCTCTGACTCCGAAGCCCGGGCTCTTTACCACCGAGCCACGGACTGGGGGTGTTTGATGTCCTCAAGAAAAGAGAAGCAGCGTGGCCTAGTGGATAGAGCACGGGCCTGGGAATCAGAAGGACCTGGGTTCTAATCCCAGCTCTGCCACTCGCCTGCTGGGTGACCTTGGGCAAGTCACTTCACTTCCCTTCAAGGCCCTACTGAGAGCTCACCTCCTCCAGGAGGCCTTCCCTGACCGAGCCCCCTCTTTCCTCTCCCCCTCCTTCCCCTCTCCATCCCCCCCGCCTTGCCTCCTTCCCTTCCCCACAGCACCTGTATAGATGTATATATGCTTGTACGGATTTATCACTCTATTAATTTGCTTATAATTTATTATTTATTTTACTTGTACATATCTATCCTACTTATTTTATTTTGTTAGTATGTTTGGTTCTGTTCTCTGTCTCCCCCTTTTAGACTGTGAGCCCACTGTTGGGTAGGGACTGTCTCTATATATTGCCAATTTGTACTTCCCAAGCGCTTAGTACAGTGCTCTGCACATAGTAAGCGCTCAATAAATACGATTGATGATGATGATGTTGGGTAGGGACCGTCTCTAGATGTTGCCAACTTGTCCTTCCCAAGCGCTTAGTCCAGTGCTCTGCACACAGTAAGCGCTCAATAAATATGATTGATCGATTGATTGATTGATTGACCATGATTGGTCCGGACGTGGGGGCGTGGTCTCGCCCCTGATTGGGTCCGTGCGTGGGGGGGCGTGGCCGGATCGTGGGGGGCGTGTCCCGGACCACGATTGGTCCGGGATCCGGGGCGTGGCCTGACCGGGGGGGGGGGGGGGGCGTGTCCTGGGCCATGATTGGGTCCTGCGGGGTGGGCGTGGCCTGGCCGTGGGGGGGGACGACGTGTCATGATTGGGTCCGTGCGGGGGGGCGTGGCCTGACCGTTGGGGGGGGCGTGTCCCGGACCACGATTGGCCCGGACATTGGGGGCGTGGCCTGGCCCCGGCGCGGTGGGCGTGTCCTGCCGTTTGTGGGCGTGTCCCGAGCCGTGATTGGGTCCCTGCGTTGGGGCGTGTCCTGGCCGTGGGGCCCGGACGGTCCCCTCCCCTCTTCCCCTCCCGTCCCCTCCCCGTCCCTCCCCGGCGGCGGCGGCGGCGGCGGCCCGCGGTCGCAGGGTCCGGTCGGCTCGGCCCGGCTCTCGGAGCGGCCCGGCCCGGCTCCCGGCCCCCGGCTCCCGGCCCCCGGCCCCCGGCTCCCGGCCCCCGGCTCCCGGCTCCCGGCTCCCGGCTTGGCGCGCTCGCCGGGGGACGATGTCCCCGCTGTTCAGCTGGGTGGCCAAGGTAGGGCGGCTGGGAAACTTTTCTCTTTTGTCCCCGCCTCTCCCGCCCATCGCCCATCGCCCGCCGGGCCGGGGCCGGAGGGGGGCCGGAGGGGGACCGGGCTGGGGGCCGGGCCGGGCCGGGCCCCGGGGAAAGGCAGGAGGCGCCGCAGACCGAGGGCCGGGCCCCGCCCCGCCGCCCCACACCCCGCTCCCCTACAAACACACACACACACACACACACACACACACACACACACACACACAGAGAGCCCCCACCCTCTTCCTCCCCCCTTCTTCTCCTCCTCCCCCTCCTCCTCCCCCCTTCCTCTTCCTCCCCTTCCTCTTCCTCCTTCTCTTCTCCTCCTCCCCTCCTCCTCTTTCTCTTCTCCTTCACCACCTCCCCTCCTCCTCCTTCTCCTGTCCTTCTCCTCCTCCTCCTCCTTCTTCACCAGCTCCCCTCCTCCTTCTCCTCCTCCTCCTCTTCTCCTCTCCTCCTCCTCCTCTTCTTCTCCTCCTTCTATTCCTCCTCCCTCCTCATCTTCCCCTCCTCCTCCACCTCCTCCTCCCATTTCCTCTCTTTCATCTTTCTCCTTCTCCTCCTCCTCCTCCTCTTCTCTTCCTCCTTCTCCTCTTCTACTTCCCCTCTCCTCCTCCTCCTTCTATTCCTCCTCCCTCCTCATCTTCCCCTCCTCCTCCACCTTCTCCTCCCACTTCCTCCCTTTCATCTTCCTCCTTCTCCTCCTCCTCTTCTCCTTCTCCTCTTCTACTTCTCCTCTTATTTCCTCCCCTTCATCTTCCTCCTCCCTTCCTCCTCCTCCTCCTCTCCTTCTCCTCCTCTTTCTCCTTCTATTCTTCCTCCCACCTCACCTTCCCCTCCTCCACCTCCTCCTCCTCCTCCCTTCCTCCTCCTCCTCCTCCACCT
Organism: Tachyglossus aculeatus; assembly: GCF_015852505.1. Taxonomy (NCBI): domain Eukaryota; kingdom Metazoa; phylum Chordata; class Mammalia; order Monotremata; family Tachyglossidae; genus Tachyglossus; species Tachyglossus aculeatus. The sequence goes on from NC_052075.1 coordinate 16,843,221, forward strand.
CACCTCCTCCTCCTCCTCCTTCTCCTTCACCACCTCACCTCCTCCTTCTCCTCCTCCTTCTCCTTCACCACCTCACCTCCTCCTTCTCCTCCTCCTTCTCCTTCACCACCTCACCTCCTCCTCCTCCTCCTCCTCCTCTTCTCCTCCCTTTCTATAATAATAATTTTGGTATTTATTAAGCACTTATGTGCAAAGCACTGTTCTAAGCGCTGGGGAGGATGCACAGTGATCAGGTTGTCCCATGTGGGGCTCACAATCTTAATCCCCACTTGACAGATGAGGTAACTGAGGCACAGAGAAGTTAAGTGACTTGCCCAAAGTCACACAGCTGCCAAGCGGCAGAGCCGGGATTTGAACCCATGACCTCTGACTCCCAAGCCCGGGCTCTTTCCGCTGAGCCACGCTGCTTCTCCTCCTCTTCCTTCTTCTCTTCCTCCTCCCTCCTCATCTTCCCCTCCTCCTCCTCCTCCTCTTCTCCTTCTCATCTCCTCATCCACCTCCTCCTCTTCCCCTCCTCCTTTTCCTCCCCTTCATCTTCCTCCTCCCCTCCTCCCCCTCCTTCCTCCCCCTCTTCCCTCCTCCTCCTCCTCCTCCCTTTTTCTCCCCTTCATCTTTCTCCTTCCTCCACCCTCCTCCCTTTTCCTCCCCTCCTCCCTTTTTCTCCCCTTCCTCTTTCTCCTTCCTCCTCCCTTTTCCTCCCCTCCTCCATCCTTCTCCCGGGTCCGGGAGCCTCCGGTGGGCGAGGCCGCGGGAAACTTTGGGGGCACTCCATGTCTCCCCACTTGGGTCTGCCTGCCCGTCCCCCCCACCCAAGCCCATCACCCCGGACTCACTCCATCAGTCATTGTAAGCCCTCTGTGGGTGGGAACTGTCTCTCTTCTTCATAATAATAATAATAATAATTATTATTATTATTATTATAAGAATAGCATTTGTTAAGTGCTTGTACCACGTGGAGCTCACAGTCTTCACCCCCATTTTACAGATGAGGTCACTGAGGCACAGAGAATAATAATAAAAATAGTATTTTTATTACGCGCCAAGCACTGTTCTAAGCGCTGGGGAAGATACAAGGTAATTAGGTCGCTCCACATGGGGCTCACAGTCTTCACCCCCATTTTACGGATGAGGGAACTGAGGCCCAGAGAAGTGAAGTGACTTGCCCAGAGTCACACAGCTGACAAGTGGTGGAGTTAGGATTAGAACCCATGACCTCCGACTCCCAAGCCCGGGCTCTTTCCGCTGAGCCACGCTGCTTCCCATCTTTAGTGCTAGATTGTACTCTCCAAGTACACGTTAAGCGCTCAATAAATACGATTGAATGGATGAATGAATCAGGAGACCGTGTGGACAGGGAACAAACTCTATTGTACTTTCCTGAGCCCTTAGGACAGTGCTCTGCGCTTCGTAAGTACGATTGAATGAATGAATGAATCGAGCACTTACTCTGTGCTGAGCACTGTATTAGCGAAGCAGCGTGGCTCAGTGGAAATAACGTGGGCTTGGGAGTCCGAGGACGTGGGTTCTAATCCCGGCTCCGCCACTTGCTTGCTGTGTGACTTTGGGCAAGTCACTTCACTTCTCTGGGCCTCAGTTACCTCATCTGTAAAATGGGGGTGAAGGCTGTGAGCCCTACGTGGGCCAACCTGATTCCCCCAGCACTTAGAACAGTGCTTGGCACATAGTAAGTGCTTAACAAATGCTATTATTATTTTTATGACTACTACTAAACTCTTGGGAAGGAACGGGCAACCCCATCGCTTCCTGGAGCACCTGGGAGGCGTTCGGGGAGAAGGGGGCTCGTGCTTTCGGGGGTAAAACAGCCGGTGGCCACTGCAACTTAATAAGCGTAATAATAATAATAATGATGGTATTTGTTAAGTGCTTACTATGTGCCAAGCACCGTTCTAAGCGCTAGGTTAGATACAAGCTAATCAGGTGTCCCCGTGGGGCTCACAGTCTTAATCCCCGTTTTACAGATGAGGGGACTGAGGCATGGAGAAGTGAAGTGACTTGCCCAGGGTCACACAGCAGACAAGTAGAAGAGTCGGCATTAGAACCCATGACCTTCTGACTTTTAGGCCCGTGCTCTGTTCACTATGCCCCTTCTGCCCCCTCCTTTCCCCCCTCAACCCCCTGCCCCTTCACCTCTGCCCGTTGTTGGGTCGGGATTGTCTCTATTTGTTGCCAAATTGTACTTTCCAAGCACTTAGTACAGCGCCCTGCACACAAAAAGCAACGTGGCTCAGTGGAAAGAGCCCGGGTTTTAGAGGCCGTGGGTTCTAATCCCGTCTCTGCCACTTGTCAGCCGTGTGACTTTGGGCGAGTCGCTTCGCTTCCCTGGGCCTCAGTTCCCTCATCCGTGAAATGGGGGTTAAGATTGTGAGCCCCACGTGGGGCAACCTGATCACCTTGTATCCTCCCCATTCATCCATTCATTCATATTGAGCGCTTACTGTGTGCAGAGCACTGTACTAAGCGCCAACGTCCCCTTTGCACATAGCACTTAACAAATGCCATCATTATTGTTATTAAGTGCTCAATAAATACGGTCGAATGAATGAACGGACAAAGATGACCTGTGGGCAGGGACTCTGTTGTACTTTCCCGAGCCCTTAGGACAGTGCTGTGCACACAGTAAGCACTCAATAAATGCACTGGAGAGGCTGGGGGCTCCTTGGAAGGGAACAGCTGGACTTCCCAATGAGCCGGTGCCAGTTATTGGAAGCGGGCTGTGGCCAGGGAAAGTCCGAATGAATCCGAGACACGATCCCCGCCCCGGAGAAGCTTGCAGGAACCTCCGTGCGGTTTTCTTGGTGAGGAGTTCTACGCAAGCAAGATCGGGCAGGAATCCGGCTTTATCTCGATCTGCCTCCACTTATCCTGCCCCGGAGCATGTAGTGGTAGCAGTAATAGTAGTTATTAAGCACCTACTGGGTGTAGAACCCTGGGAGAGGACACACCGTCGGGAATTCAATTTTATTTTTCCTCCAGGGCTTGCATCTAGCACTAAAGGGGTGACAGAGGATTGGCGATGGGCTTGTAGAGGAAGAGTAAACCATTCAGAACACCAGATCAACAAAAAAGATGAGGCGAGGGAGGTGACCCAAGCGCTGAGTACGGTGTGCTGTACACACACACGATAAGATCAATCAGTCGTATTTATTGAGCGCTTACTGTGTGCGGAGCACTGTACTAAGCGCTTGGGAAGTACAAACTGGCAACATAAGATGGCAGAAATTCCCATTTCCCCGATCCAAGGATTGTGGGCATGCCAGTACCCACCACCCCCTGTTGCCCAGAAGTTCAGGGGCCTGAGAGAAGCCCTGAGTCTGGCTTGCATTCCCTCTCCTTTCCCTGTCTGCCCATATCCCATTCATTCATTCACTCAGTTGTATTTATTGAGCGCTTACTGTGTGCAGAGCACTGTACTAAGCGCTTGGGAAGTAGAAGTCGGCAACATCCAACTGAGGCCGGGTGGGGGTGAGGTGCCGTCTCACTCGGGCCCGTTCTTTCCCCATTTTCCCTGATCTCGCTCTTCCTCCCCTGGGACTCCCAGCTCCTAGTGGCTGGAAACTTTGGGATTTTCCGATCTGACTTATTTCACCAGAATGGAAGGGAACCTGGTCGCTTTATTCTTTTGTGCCAGGAGAGTGTCACCCGTGGCCGTTCACTCCCGGCTTCTGGCCTTTTGAGCAGTCAGTATCTCAGTTTCCCTCTTGGTTTTCCAAGCGCTTTCCTTACGACTGTCTCTTCCTTTTGTTTTCTTGCCCTGGCCTTTCACTCTTCCTCCTCCTCCCTTCCAACTCTTCCTTCTTCACATCCCACTCCCCCAACCCTAAACCCTCCCTATCTGCTACATTGTTTGCATGCCTTTCCGCCGGATTGCTGGGTCCCTCTGGTTGTGTGCGTTTCGTCTTAGGTTTTGCTAAACATTACGCGTTTGCTTTTCATGTACCTTGGTGTTGAAAATGGGATTCTGGCCTGCTCCTATTAACCTAGGAGCTCGTGTCCGTGTTAACGAGACTCGTTGTCGCTGCCGAAAACGGTCACACTGTTTCTCCATTCATAAGAAAGGGGATTAGGGGTTGAGCCCGTGCACATTCTTCTTTGTCAGAAGTGGTTTCAAGAATTGTCGAGCAAGGAGAGTTACCAGGGCTTGACGGGAACAGCCATTAGAGGAATGGATGTCGCACCTTGTGTGCACCACAGAGCTCTGTCAAGGAGCTAGGTGATAAATGTATAAACGATTATTGTACTTGTTAAGCGTTTTCTAGGTGCCGGGCACTGTGCTGGAAAAGATAGAAAGATGTGTCAGATGGGACACATCTCACAGTCTACAGAGGTGGGAGAACAAGCGTCTCATTCCCGTTTTACAGATGAGGCGACTGAGGCCCAGAGATGTTCAAGTGATTTGCCCGTGGCTGCTCGGCAGAAAAATAGCCGAGCCGAGATTAGGAGCTAGGCGTCCTGACTCCCAGCCCTGCACCCTTTCCACTCACTAAGCCATAGTATTTCCTTTCCTAGGAAAAGAGCCACCGCAGCTCCCCTTCATGAGGTTTCATGGAAGGGCCTCCCGCGTGCCTGAATCCACTGTCTGAGGACCAGAGGGGCAGCGGTGGAGAAAGAGGGAGTGGTTCCTCTTCCTCCTCTCCTCCGTTCCCTCTCTTTTTTCCTCTTCTCCATTCCCGCTTTCTTTTCCCCCGTCTCCTCAAAGCCCTCCACCCCAACTCAGTAGGAAAAGTTGGCATCCCTGCCTGAAAGTGCCCCCCTGGGAAGAAAGCTGCTCAGATGATTAGCGACCTTTTTCTGGTGGAGCTGCTGGACTCAGGCCCGACGAGTGAGTCCTGCCGGGAATACCGGAGGGCCAGAGGGTCTCCCTGCCCAACAGTGGGCTCACAGTCTAAAAGGGGGAGACAGAGAACAAAACCCAACATACTAACAAAATAAAATAAATACAATAGATTTGTACAAGTAAAATAAATAGAGTAATAAATATGTACAAACATATATACAGGTGCTGTGGGGAAGGGGGTGGAGACTTCAAGCTGCAGGAGCTTACAGTTGTCGTGATGTTGACTTTGAGCCCCCAAAAGCAGGGGACTGATGGATGATCAGAGTTCAAAAAATGTTTTAAACCCCCTTTTCAAGTACGTTAGTGGACTCCCCAGTGGAGAAGGATGGCTGAGCGTCAGTACTAGGAGCAACTGTGTGAAGGAATGGATTCTGGTGCCAGAGGGTTGTGCAGTGTGCCTCTTGCTCGCCACGCCTCATCTTGCCCCTGCCAGCCGTGATCCCGATGAGTGAATTGCACTCGCTGCACGCTGCTAGATTATCAATCAATCAATCAATCGTATTTATTGAGCGCTTACTATGTGCAGAGCACTGTACTAAGCGCTTGGGAAGTACAAATTGGCAACATATAGAGACAGGCCCTACCCAACAGTGGGCTCACAGTCTAAAAGGGGGAGACAGAGAACAAAACCAAACATACTAACAAAATAAATAGAATAGATATGTACAAGTAAAATAAATAAATCCTTGAGGGCAGAGATCCCTCTTATGCTCCCAAGTGTATAGCCCCTTCTTTCCTCTCCCCCTCGTCCCCCTCTCCATCCCCCCGTCTTACCTCCTTCCCTTCCCCACAGCACCTGTATATATGTATATATGGTTGTACATATTTATTACTCTATTTATTTATTTATTTATTTATTTTACTTGTACATTTCTATCCTACTTATTTTATTTTGTTGGTATGTTTGGTTCTGTTCTCTGTCTCCCCCTTTTAGACTGTGAGCCCACTGTTGGGTAGGGACTGTCTCTATGTGATGCCAATTTGTACTTCCCAAGCGCTTAGTACAGTGCTCTGCACATAGTAAGCGCTCAATAAATACGATTGATTGATTGATTGATTGATTGATTGATAGTACAGTGCTCTGCAGGCAGGAACTGCTCAGTAAGCACAATTGAATGAGTAGACCAGCCAGGATACAGCACATTGGAAAGGGGCACATGAAGGTTTATTTATGTTTATGTCTGTTTTCTGTTTTTCTGGGATCTTGCCTAGTGACTCTATCGTACTCTCCCACACGCATAGCACAGTGCTGTGCATGCAGGAGATGCCCAATCAGTACTACTGAAGAATGGATTGGTTGCCACCAGGAACGTGTCTGAGGTTTTTTGCAGGGCTTTGAGGAAATAATTGCCCCGGAGCCAAGAGGGGAAAAGGGCCTGCCTCACGATCGGAGGCACATATTACCAGAGGGGCGACATTTCCATTTGAACTTGAAGTTGAAGAAGGGGAGAGAGGCCCCATTTACCTCCTCAGAAGCTGGGGCTGGGGGAGAAATGAAGGAAAGGACAAGGAACATTGGAACTTTTAGACTGTGAGCCCACTGTTGGGTGGAGACTGTCTCTGTATGTTGCCAACTTGTACTTCCCAAGCGCTTAGTACAGTGCTCTGCACACAGTAAGCGCTCGATAAATACGGTTGATTGATTGATTGATTGGAACGTGGGAGAAAGGGTTGCTGAGATCCCAACAGGGCCTGGGCAGCACCTCTGCAGAAAGGCAGGGCCGCTGGTCAATCAGTGGGATTTAATAATAATAATAATGATAATAATGATGGCATTTATTAAGCACTTACTATGTGCAAAGCACTGTTCTAAGCACTGGGGAAGTTACAAGGTGATCAGGTTGTCCCTCGGGGGGCTCACATGCTTCATCCCCATTTTACAGATGAGGTAACTGAGGCCCAGAGAAGTTACGTGACTTGCCCAAAGTCACACAGCTGACAAGTGGCGGAGCCGGGATTTGAACCCATGACCTCTGACTCCAAAGCCCAGGCTCTTTCCGCTGAGCCACGCTGCTTCTTATTGAGCACTTACTGCGTGCAGTACATTGTACTCAGCACTTGGATCACCCTGGGGTAACATCTTCTCCATTAAGGTCACTGTAAGCTCGATGTGGGCCGGGAATGTGTCTGTTATATTGTATTCTCCCAAGCGCTTAGTACAGTGGTTGGCACACAGTAAGCGCTCAGTACATATGATTGATAGAATGAATGGATGAATTTTCCCCAAGAGGCCTTCCCCAGTTAAGCCCTCTTTTCCCCAGCTCGCTCTCCCCTCTGGGTCATCTATGGATTTGGATTTGTGGTCTTCAGACATTTGATATTCAACCCATCCACAGCTCCACAGCACTTGTGTGCATATCTTCATATCTTCATATCTTCATCCCCATCTAGACTATAAGATCATCAGGTTGGAGAAGCAGCGTGGCTCAGTGGAAAGAGCCCGGGCTTTGGAGTCAGAGATTATAGGTTCGAATCCCGGCTCTGCCACATGTCTGCTGTGTGACCTTGGGTAAGTCACTTAACTTCTCTGAGCCTCAGTTACCTCATCTGTAAAATGGGGATTAAGACTGTGAGCCCCACATGGGACAACCTCATTACCTTGTTTCCTCTCCCCAGTGCTTCGAACAGTGCTTTGCACATGGTAAGTGCTTAACAAATGCCATTATCTTTTAGACTGTGAGCCCACTGTTGGGTAGGGACTGTCTCTATATGTTGCCAATTTGTACTTCCCAAGCGCTTAGTACAGTGCTCTGCACATAGTAAGCGCTCAATAAATACGATTGATGATGATGATGATGATCATTATGGGCAGCGAACGTGTCTGCTGATCCTGTTGTACTCTCCCAAGTGCTTAGTACAGTGCTCTGCATGTAGTAAGCACTCAAAATACCATTGACTGACCGACTGATCGATTGGGAGAGTACTTTAGAGTTAATGGGCACATTCCTTGCCCTCAGGGAGCTTACCATCTACTGTGTGCATGGCACTGTCTTAAGCACATGGGAGAGTACTTAGTGGACATGATTACTGCCCTACGGAATACATTCAATCAGTGGTGTTTATGGAGCAATATGTGTAGAGCACTGTACTAAACGCTACAACGAAATTAGTGGATGCATTCGCTCCCCACAACGAACTTACAGTCTAGAGGGTAGGGATGGGGAGGACTGAAAGGGGGCAAGGTGCCCAATGAATCACTGTGAGCCCGTTGTTGGGTAGGGACCGTCTCTATACGTTGCCAACTTGTGCTTCCCAGGTGCTTAGTACAGTGCTCTGCACACAGTAAGCGCTCAATAAATGCGATTGAATGAATGAATCAAACAAAAGTGGATCAAGGATGGGGTGAGCCCTGGACAAATTTACGGGGCAAGAGGAGGAAGCCCAGAAGGAAGAGTTTCCACTATAAGGGCTAAGGAGAGTTTTTGCTCTTTGGCCAAACAGAGCCAGTCCGTCAGTCATATATTTTTGAGCACTTACTGGGTACAGAGCACTGTACCTAGCGCTTGGGAGGGTACAGTGTAGCAACCTAACAGCTACATTCCCTGCCCACAGCGAGCTTACAGTCTAGAAGCTTATAGTCTAGCTGGTAAAAGACGTCCCTGAGAAGGCTGAAATGAGGTGAAAGAGTTTGGCGGCCTCGGCTAAGACACCACTGTGGGTGTCCGAGGCCGGCTCATGTTCATTTGGGCCTTCTGCCCCTCGCCGTTCACGGAGCCCTTCCCGGAAATACTCCAGCCCAAAGCCTTCACTGACCGTGTGGGCGGCTCCTAAATCCCACAGGTCTCTCCAGAATTCCCAATTTTGCTCCTAACTGGTCTTCAGCGTTAAGGACATGAAAAAGAGCCTGTTTTTCAGCACATCTCAGAAAGGCTCCGTTTGCTTAACTTTGCTGAAAGCAAAGGATTGTGCCTGAAGCATGAAGTAGAAAGCAGAGGCAAGACAACCTCGCCTTTGTGCTGCTGCTAATGGCTTCCGGAGTCTCCCCGTCTAGACTGGAAGCTCCTTGTGGGCAGAGTTCGTGGCTGCCAACTCTGTTGGGTTGCATTCTCCCAAGTGCTTGGTACTGACTAGTACTGATTGACTGATTGATGGTCCGTGGCTCCTCTGGCTATTTGGCCTCCGAGGGGTGCGGTCGTGGGTTTTCGAGTGGCTATGTGGCCTGATGGCATGGAGGCTGGTGCCTGGGAGCTGCCCTCCCTGGCTCCTGGCCCATTTTCTAGCTCCCAACCGGGAAATCCTCCCGCTGTAGCCTTCCCAGAATCCCGGCATCTTTTGGTGGTTTCGGCTCCCTCCGCCCCCACCCCCCGGAGATAGCGTTGTAGCGTTTAGTACAGTGCGCTACTCACATTACTCAATAAATACCACTGATTGAATGTATTCCGTAAGGCAGTAATCACGTCCACTAACTCTGCTGTACTCTCCCATGTGCTTAAAACAGTGCCATGCACACAGTAGATGGTAAGCTCCCTGAGGGCAAGGAATGTGTCCATTAACTCTAAAGTACTCTCCCAATCGATCAGTCGGTCAGTCAATGGTATTTTGAGTGCTCACTACATGCAGAGCTCCCTCCCGCCTCGGTGGGAGCCCCACACCGGTGATCCTAGGCTGCCCTGGACGGGCTTCGGGGCCGGGAGATAACCTGGAGCTTGGGGATTAGCCTGGCCCCCGAGCCAGGTCTCCCTGGAAAAAGGCAAAGTTTGGGGCTGGACTCCAGGTTGGAAAAAAAGCAGAGGCTGGACTCCAAGTCGGGGCCTCAGTGGGCTCGCGGCTACAGAGTTGAGGGGGCTTTTCCCCTTCACTGATCTGAGACGGAAGAAACACCCCACACGTTTCTCTAGGTTTTCAACACCACACGTCCAGCTCCTCCGAAAAGGGGACGAAATTCCCACACGTAGGAGGTGATGTTCCTCTGTCGGAATGTGCGTTCCTTTATTTGATAACGATAATAATAATTGGGGTATTTGTTAAACGCTTATTACGTGCCAGGCACTGTGCAAAGCACGGGGGTAGATACAATACAGTCAGATCAGACACAGTGTAAGGGGAAGAGAGAACCGTTATTTAATCCCCATTTTATCAACATGGGAACTGAGAGAAGGGAAGTGACTTGCTCAAGGTGACCCAGCAGGCGGGAGCCAGAGCTGGAGTTAGAAGAGAGGGTTCCCGATTCCCAGTCCCGGGCTCTTTCCATTGGACTACACTGCTCCCTCTCTTTGCCACCCCAATTTGCGTGTTAGTTGAAAACATGGTAGGCCGAGAATGCCCGAGAAGGGTGCTGAACTCACTCCTTGCCCTCCTATTTGTCCCAAATTCCATCCCAAATAACAATAATAATAATAATAATGGCATTTATTAAGCGCTTACTATGTGCAAAGCACTGTTCTAAGCACTGGGGAGGTTACAAGGTGATCAGATTGTCCCACGGGGGGGGGGCTCACAATCTTAATCCCCATTTTACAGACGAGGTAACTGAGGCACAGATAAGTTAAGTGACTTGCCCAAAGTCACACAGCTGACAATTGGCGGAGCCGGGATTCGACTCCATGAACTCTGACTCCAAAGCCCATGCTCTTTGCCCTGAGCCCTAATTGGAATTGATCTGATACTATCTTCAGAGTAGATGGAAATAGAAGTCCCAATAAATCTGGAATCTCAATACTACTACTACTCCTCATAATAGTAATAATAATAATGGTATTTAGTAAGCACTGACTATGTAGTAGTAATAATGATTGTGGTATTTGTTAAACGCTACGTGCCAGGCACAGTACTAAGCACTGGGGCGGTTACAAGCAATTCGGGTTGGACATAGTCCCTGTCCCATTTGGCTCACAGTCTCAATCCCCATTTTCCAAATGAGATAACTGAGACTCAGAGAAGTGAAGTGACTTGCCCAAGGTCACACAGCAGATAAGTGGCAGAGCTGGGATTAGAACCCATGACCTCCTGACTCTTAGGCCAGTGCTCTGTCCACTCTGCCGTGCCGGTCGGTGCCAAACACTGTACTAAGCACTGGGGTAGATACAAGATAATCAGGTCCCACATGGGGCTCACAGTCTAAGTAGGAAGAAGAACCGATATCGAACCCCCTTTTGCAGATGGGAATCGAGGCACAGAGAAAGTAAGGGACTTGCAAAAGCTCAGATAGAAGATATGTGGCTGTGCCGAGATTAGAACCCAGGTCCTCAGACTCCCAGGCCTGTGCTCTGTTCTCTAGGCCACACTGCTTCCCTCGGTAGTGGGACTGGGCAACCACTGGCTATGGGTTCAAATCCCGGCTCCGCCAACTGTCAGCTGTGTGACTTTGGGCAAGTCATTTAACTTCTCTGGGCCTCAGTTCCCTCATCTGTAAAATGGGGATTAAAACTGTGAGCCCCACGTGGGACAACCTCATCACCTTGCATCCTCCCCAGCGTTTAGAACAGTGCTTTGCACATAGTAAGCGCTTAACAAATACCATTATTATTATTATTATTATGGCAGCGCTGCCCTGGGTGCCCAGGGAATTGGCAATAAGAGCAAGAGGCGGGGCCCTTCCAATCTTCTCTTCTAGGGTATCACCCATCTGCTTTCCTCTTGTAATAGCGGTAGAGAGCGTGTCTAGCAACTCCATTGTATCGTACTCTCCCAAGTGTGGAGAATAGTGCTCTGCGCACAGTAATCGCTCAATAAATATCATTGATTGTTAGACACCATATCTCTATTCATGCCATCTCTTATGGATAACATCTGAGCTCACGCAGCTTCATGGAGCTGTGTCCAGGAGGCCTTCCCAGACTGAGCCCCCTCCTTCCTCTCCACCCCCCACCTTACCTCCTTCCCTTCCCCACACCACCTGTATATATGTATATATGTTTGTACATATTTATTACTCTATTTATTTATTTATTTTACTTGTACATATCTTTTCTGTTTATTTTATTTTGTCAGTATGTTTGGTTTTGTTCTCTGTCTCCCCCTTTTAGACTGTGAGCCCACTGTTGGGTAGGGACTGTCTCTATATGTTCCCCATTTGTACTTCGCAAGCGCTTAGTACAGCGCTCTGCACATAGTAAGCGCTCAATAAATACGATTGATGATGATGATGATGATGAGAGACTGAACGACATTCGTTTGCCGGGTGGGTCCTGCTTTTTTTGTGCCATTCTTCTCCCGTGCGGACCTGGGGGAAGCAGTTTAATAGCTCCAGATGAGATAACTCCGGTCTGCTTTCCTAATAGTGGACGCATGACCTCATTTCCCCCCTCTCCCCGACTTCCTTCTCCCTCGCCTCTTTGTCCCCCGTGCTTCTAATCCCAGAGCTCGGCATCAGCAACAGTGACCCCTTCCCCTTACCTCCTTCCCCTCCCCACAGCACGTGTATATTTGTATATATGTCTGTATGTATTTATTACTCTATTTTACTTGTACATATTTATTCTATTTATTTTATTTTGTTAATATGTTTTGTTTCGTTGTCTGTCTCCCCCCTTCTAGACTGTGAGCCCGCTGTTGGGTAGGGACCGTCTCTATATGTTGCCAACTTGTACTTCCCAAGCGCCTAGTACAGTGTCCTGCACACAGTAAGCGCTCAGTAAATACGATTGAATGAATTGGCTGGTGCTCTGGTAGCCGGAAGGCCTTCCTTGGTCTGTGGTTCCCACGTGCAAGCCTTGGGCGTGATTCTGTTCGATCGGGTGCCGGTCTCCGGGGAGTAGGGTTGCTCCTTCCCAGAATACGTAGCACGACGGGCATGACATCCAGTCACAAACTAGAGTGAAAGCCATTTTTTTTGTCTGTCTTCCCTGTTGGAATGCAAGCTCCTTGTGGGCCGGGAATGTGTCGTGGCCTTCTGTCGTTCTTTCCCCAGCATGTACTACAAGCACTGCATTGCGTCCAGTTGGGCGCTCAGTAAACATTACCACCACCACCACCAGACCCTGCCATTGCCTTTTAGACTGTGAGCCCACTGCTGGGTAGGGACCGTCTCTATATGTTGCCAACTTGTACTTCCCAAGCGCTTAGTACAGTGCTCTGCACACAGTAAGCGCTCAATAAATGCGATTGATTGATTGGTGTCGCTTAGGAGTTGGGTCTCTTGGACATTGGCGGAGGCGGCTGCCAACCGGCTCCGTTCATCCGCAGTTCTGGCAAAGGGCCGACTCGCTGGGATCCCTGCCCAGGGAAATGTGGAATTCTGCCACTTTTTGCCTTCAACAGTTTTACGGCGGGCTGTCGTACATTTAATCCCCAAGTCCATGCCTGCAGTTTTTGGTCAATGCAGCACTTCCTAAATCTGAACAAAGGAAAACCGGTCAGGCATTCAAGAGTATTTGAGTGCTCACTGTGTATAGAGCACTGAACTGAGCACTGTAGCAAGCATTCGAGAGCATGGAATTGAAGTAGTAGCCACAGTTCCTCCTCATCAGTGGTATTTATTGAGCACTTACTGTGTGCAGTAAGCGGAGGAGTCCAGTGCAGCAGAGGTAGTAGACACATTCCCTGCCCACAACGAGCTCCCTACTGACAAGGAGCTTAGAGTGTTTTTTTCTTGTTTGTGTGTGTTTTGTTTTTTAATGGTATTTGGTAAGCGTTTACTATGTGCCAGTCACTGTACTAAGCCCTGGGGTACAGCCAAGTGAATCAGATTGGACACAATCTAGTGAGGGAAACTGACTCTGAAATGAAAAACAAGCAGAAGGAAGCAAGAGGCTGTACATTTCTACCCATCAGTCAGTCAATCACATTTGAGTGCTTATTGCATGCAGAGCACTGTACTAGGTGCTTGGGAGAGTACAATATAATAGAGGTGATAGACACATTTCCTGCCCACAACAAGCTTCAAGTCTAAAGGGGAAGACAAGACATTAATATAAATAAATTACGGATATCTACATAAGTGCCTTGGGACTGAGATAGTAGTGAATAAAGGGAGCAAATCCAAGTGCAAGGGTGACACAGAAGGGAGTGGGAGAAGAAGAAATGAGGACTTAGGGAAGGCCTCTTGAAGGAGATGTGCCTTCAATAAGGCTTTGAAGGCGGGAGGAATGATCACCTGTCCGATACGAAGAGGGAGGGCATTCCAGACCAGAGGCAGAACATGGTCGGAGACAAGAGAGACGAGATTGAGGTACAGTGAGAAGGTTACCATTAGAGGAGCAAAGTGTGCAGGCTGATTTGTAGTAGGAAAGCAGTGAGGTAAGGTAGGAGGGGGCAAGATGATGGATTGCTTTAAAGCCAATGGTGAGGAGTTTATGTGATGCAGAGATGGATAGGCACCCACTGGAGTTTCTGGAGGAGTGGGGAAGCATGGACCGAGCGTTTATGTAGAAAAATGATTCATTCATTCAATCATATTTATTGAGCGCTTACTGTGTGCAGAACACTGTACTAAGCACTTGGGAAGTACAAGGCGGCAACAAATAGAGACGGTCCCTACCCAGCAACGGGCTCACAGTCTAGCAGGGGGAGACAGACAGCAAAACAAAACATGTAGGCAGGTGTCAAAATCAAAACCGTCAGAATAAATAGAATTAGAGCTTTATGCACATTATTAATAAAATAGAGTAGTAAATATGTACAAGTAAAATAGAGTAATAAATATGTACAAATATATACAAGTGCTATGGGGAGGGGAAGGAGGGTTGGGGGAAGATGGGGAGAAGGAGAGGAAAGAAGGGGGCTCAGTCTGGGAAGGTCTCCTGGAGGAAGTGAGCTCTCAGTAGGGCTTTGAAGGGAGGAAGAGAGCTAATTTGGTGGATATGAGGAGGGAGGGCATTCCAGACCAGGGGAAGGACGTGGGGTAGGTGTCGATGGCGGGGCAGGTGAGAATGAGGCACAGTGAGGAAGTTAGCGGCAGAGGAGTGGAGTGTGCGGGCTGGGCTGTAGAAGGAGAGAAGGGAGGTGAGGTTGGAGGGGGCGAGGTGATGGACAGCCTTGAAACCGAGAGTGAGGACTTTTTGCTAGAAAAATGATCTTGGCAGCAGAGTGAAGTATGGCCTGGAGTGGGGAGAGACAGGATAATGAAAGAAGAGAAAGTTGGGGAAGTGAGGTCTTTGTTAGGGAAGGCCTTTTGAGAGAGAGGTGATTTTAGTGAGGCTTTGAAAGTGGGGAGAGTAGTGATCTGTTTTACGTGAAGGGAGGGAATTCCAGGCCAGAGAGAGGATGTGGGCAAGGGTGGTGGTGAGATAGATAGACAAGATAGAGGTAGAGTGATTTAGGTGGTGGTAGAAGAGCGGTGTGCGGGCTGGATTGTAGCAGGAAATGAGTGAGGTAAGATAGGAGTGGGTGAGCTGATTGAGGGCTTTCAAAGCCAATGGTAAGGTGTTCACATTCTTCCATTCCAAAGGGCGGAGGTTGAGCCATTTTCAGACCTATTGCTTTTCCCAAGGGCTCCTTTTGCTCAGCTCCCGTCCGTGTGTGTCCAGATTTCCCCTTCTGACCCTTCAAGGGTTGGCCTTTTTCTTTTCCAAGTAAATCTGTACATTCAGGGAATGCCAACCTAAGAAACCTGACCTCCACGCCTCAACTCAGGAATGCCTATTAAAGCCAAAGTTTTTTTTTAAACTTGGGAAAGTGACATGGTTCTCTTTGCAGAGTTATTCCTTAAGTCAAACAGGCTGGAATTTGGAGGAAGAGCTTCCAAAGGTGGCGTTATCACTAAGGTTTACTGCTAAGTGGGAGCCAGGTGTGGGACACTCTGGGAGGCAGACACAGGAACACGGAGCCCTTTGACCTCCGATCTTGGAAAGAAGTGCGGCTTCGTGGAGCAGTGTGGGTTCCTGCCTTGCCCCTCTGCTCGGCCCAGGAAACATGGTGTGCAAATGCCTCCCTTCCTGCTCCGTGCTCCATGCTCCCTGTTCCGGGTTTCCTGCTCCTGTGAGAGGGAGGGGTTGAGCACTTTAGAGATTGGTTCCAGGAGCCAGATTTGGGGCTGGGAGAGGGAAGCGCTCGGCTGTGGTAGCTCAGCCCGCATCTTGGCTTCCCTGACTCCTGCGGGCCCTTGTCAGCTGGATCCGTAGCAGCCACAGACACAATTGATTGCCACCTTCCCTTTCTGCTGCCAGGGAGCCAGCTGAAGGGGCTTGTCCTCCAGCCAGGCTAAGTACCTTTGTGCCAGCCTCACACAGGTCCTGGCTGCCCAGGAGGGTGGCGGTGGCAGTAGGAGAACAGGCAACCTGGGCTCCCTCTAGGCATCCCGAGCCGCTATTAATAATAATAATTATAATGGTGTTTGTTAAGCTCTTACTATGTGCCACGCACTGTTTTAAGCACTGGGGTAGATAGAAGGTAATCAGGTTGTCCCACGAGGGGCTCACAGTCTTAATCCCCATTGAGGTCACTGTGGCACAGAGAAAAGTTACGTGACTTACCCAAAGCCACCCAGCTGACAAGCGGCAGAACCGGGATTAGAACCCACAACCTCTGACTCCCAAGCACGGGCTCTTTCCACTAAGCCACGCTTCTTCTCTATTGGACCCCATGGGTCACTCGGAGGCCCCCCTAGCCCGACATGGCTCATGGCCCTGGCCTGAGGCAGGTTTCCCTGGATTCCCTGATGCTTTCATTCATTCAGTCTATTTATTGAGCGCTTACTGTGTGCAGAGCACTGTACTAAGCGCTTGGGAAGTACAAGTTGGCAACATATAGAGACTGTCCCTACCCAACAGTGGGCTCTCAGTCTAGATGCTTTGGTCCCCAGACCCTTTGGAAGGCCCCCAGTTGGGAACACATCTTGCATTTGTTAAGCACTTTCTACGTCCCAGGCACTGTACTAAGCACTAGGGTACAGGTTGAATCCATGGCCAGTCACGGAGGCCCCTGCATTTACGTGTCTGGCTCTGGGATGCATATGAGGATGAGGAATATTAGTTTCCCTGGCAGATGACGGTGATGAGTATGCTCTTAAGGCACGTGGACAATTATGTCCATTTCACAAAGCTGCCACAATATTCTGGGCTGAAAAGTAACCTGGAAGAAGATTTAAGTTATGCAATAGCTACACACTGAAAATGTAGAAAAAAACCAAGATTTTCGTTGGCAGCACAGAACGACATGCCGTCATGGAATTCTGCTGGCTAGTAATCTGATAAAGCACTGGTATTTGATGATACATGGATTTAAAGACAGAAAATAGAATCACAAAAAGCTTTAGGGAACTTGGCAGACAAAGCTGGGGGTGACAGTGGGGTATCGAGTTTCACACCGAGGAGCGGAAGGTCAGTAATGTCAAGCCATTTATCTGGCAGTGAGACTTGGAACTGATAATTTCTTATCTGCACTGTTGTTTCTTAATCACAAGGCTCACCAGGTGGAATGGTCCTAGAGAAGAGAGTCTGGGGTGACAAGGTAATCTCGCCAATTTGGTGGAAACCCTCAACGTTTAAATCAAACTTCTGCATTTTTTTAAAGGTTTGCATACATCTATTTTTTTTTTTATTTCTGCCGGACAAGAAATGCATAGCTAAATCTGTGTTTCAGAGATTCAAAACTTCTTCACAGACTCTGTCGGAGCACATTTGTAATGCTAGCTGGAACACAGAATGTCATATATTGGAAACTTTTAATAGACTCAGCTCTGCCCCGAGGCTTGATTTTTGTGTGTATTTTGGCTAAAGCACAACTGGGGAATTGGGCCTATTTTTTGAAAACACAAGCCAGATTGGGCTCTGCGGACCATATTGTTGGAGAAACAGCAGGTGCCTTCATTTGTGATGTCAGAGCAGGTGAGCACCTCAGCATCAGTTTTCCTCTGTGCGAGGATTGACGAGAGGTGAGGAGGAGAGCCGGTTGCACGGTCATTCCCAGAGGGGTATAACCCCAGGGAGAACTCAACACTCCCAGAACTCTTTTTTTCTTTCTAAATGGTATTTATTAAGCAGTTACTATTTTCCAGGCACCGTTCTAGGACTTGGGTGGGTATAAGCTAATCAGGTTACACAATCCATTTCCCACGTGGGGCTCACAGTCGTACCCTCCATTTTACAGATGAGGTAACTGAGGCCCAGAGAAGTGAAGTGACCTGCCCAAGATCACAAAGCAGACAAGTGGCAGAGCCCAGGATTGGAACCCAGGTCGTTCTGACTCCCAGTCCTGTGCTCTCTCCACTAGGCCTCTATGCTTCATGATCATCCTTGTTGGGCCGTCCATCATTTAGCAGTCTTTTCCATCAAGCGTCAGCTGTGTGACTTTGGGCAAGTCACTTAACTTCTCTGTGCCTCAGTTACCTCATCTGCAAAATGGGGATTAAGAGGGTGAGCCCCCAGTGGGACAACCTGATCAACTTGTAACTTCCCCAGTGCTTAAAACAGTGCTTTGCACATAGTAAGCACTTAATAAATGCCATCATTAATTATTCATGTTCCACTTTTTAGTTTCTCCTGTCATTTCATGATGTCCTTGTCTTTTTGTGTCAGCCGCAGCGCTCTCGGTTCAGGTTTCTCCAGACTCACCTCTTCTTGGCTCCTGTTTCTTTCCACTCCTTTCTCTCTCTCATCCAGGGTGACACTTTTTCCCCTTCGGGCAGGGAATAGTTCTACTCTTTATGGCGCAGTGCTTATCCAGCTGTTTTTGATTTTGCTTCTGCGATCTTGCTTATCTTTGATATCTGTTGGTTGGAGGGAAGCAGTGTGGCTTACTGAAAAGAGCACGGGCCTCGCCGTCAGAGAACCCGGGTTGTGATCCTTGCTCTGCCACTTGCTTGCTTTGTGACCTTGGGCAAGTCACCTTGCTTCTCTGTACCTCACTTACCTCGTCTTTAAAATAGCGATTAAATGGGTGTTCTCCCTCCCCCTGAGAGCGTGAGCACCGTGTGGGGCAGGGAGTGTGTCTGACTACAGCGCTTACTACAGTGCTTGGTACATTGTAAATGCATAACAAATGCTACAGTTATTAGTGTATGTGCTCAATAAATACCACCCATTGATTGATAATAATGATGACGGCACTTGTTAAGCGCTTACTATGTGCGAAGCACAGTTCTAAGTGCTGGGAGGGATACAAGGTAATGAGATTGTCCCGCGTGGGGCTCGCAGTCTTAATTCCCATTTTACAGATGAAGTAACTGAGGCTCAGAGAAGTTAAGTGACCTGCCCAAAGTCACACAGCTGCGGAGCCAGGATTTGAACCCATGACCTCTGCCTCCCAAGCCCGGCCTCTTTCCACCGAGCCACGCTGCGATCGAGCACTAACTCTGTGCAGGGCATGGTACTTAATGCTTGGAAGCGTACAATAGAGTGAGAAGTCAAGATGCTTAAAGGCTAGCAGTTTGACAATGACAGTGCCCTTGAGGTGACCTTCTAGTGGCCAAGGAACCTATCCCACCGAGCCTTCGGACTGCTTGTCCACTTCCCACCCTGGCTTTGGGCCACCGAGTCATTGCGCTTCTCATTTGGCAGTCGCCTCACTGGGTCGGCAGGATCCACGCCATTCACGGGCGCCGACTCCAGGGCCAGTAGGTTTGGCACCGCGGGGAAAAGTTATTAGCTTTGCCCCCGTGGTCTCTGGGGCAGGGCCAGCAGCCATGTCTATCTTGCCCCACTCCCACAGCTGGAAAGGACCAGGGATGGAGTCGGGATGGCGGCTCCGCCTCTTCCCTGCCACCAGCAAGGAGGAGAGAGATGGTGAGGGCACCGCAGCTGGGTTTCTCCTGGCCTCGGGGACTGGGTGTGAACAGGGGCATGGTATTGGTGTTCTTCTTGTCCTCATCCTGGGGATGGACCATCTGCCCGTCCCCTGCCCCCACCGTCTCTCCCCGGCATTGTGGTGGTAGGGCACCAGAGGAGGAGCTTTGGAACGAGTGCGTTCCCATCCGATGGACACTCCGAGGCCAGGCCGGAAAACGGGAGGGTGAGAGGAAGTGTGAGTGTGGACGGCGGACTGTGGATTTGTGACGACTGCGAGGTTTTGGTTGGCCCAGGGACCAGGGAAATCTGTGGGCCAGTGGGAATAAAGATGGTGGTATTTGTTAATCGCTTACTACGGGCCAAGCACCAGGCTAAGCGCAGGGAGAGATATAGGCCAAGTAGATCGGGCACAGTCTTTCTCCTGCACATCAGTCAGTAAATTGTATTTATTGAGCATTTACTGTGTGCAGAGCACTGTACTAAGCACTTGGGAGAGTACAGTATAACAGTGTAGTAGATACATTCCTTGCCCACAGTGAGCTTACAGTCTGGAAGGGGAGACAGATGTTAATGTAAATAAATAATAATAATGATGATGGCATTTAAGTGCTTACTATGTGCAAAGCACTGTTCTAAGCACTGGGGAGGATACAAGGTGATCAGGTTGTCCCACGTGGGTCTCACAGTCTTAATCCCCATTTTACAGATGAGGGAACTGAGGCACAGAGAAGTTAAGTGACTTGCCCAAGGTCACACAGCTGACAATTGGCGCAGCCGGGATTTGAACCCATGACCCCGGACTCCCAAACCCACGCTCTTTCCATTGAGCCACGCTGCTTCTCTTTAAAATTAAAGATCTGTGCATAAGGGTCGTGGGGCTGGGAGGGAGGATGAATAAAGCAAGCAAGTCAGGGGGTCACAAAAGGGAGTGGGAGAAGAGGAAAAGAGGGCTCAGTCAGAGAAGGCCTCTTGGAGGAGATGTGCCTTCAGTATGACTTCAGAGGTGGGAAGAGTAATAGTCTGTTGAATATAAAGAGGGAGAGTGTACCAGGCCAGAGGAAGGACATGGGCGAGTGGTTGCCGATGAGACAGATGAGACTGAAGAACAGTGAGAAGGGTAGCAATAGAGGAGTGAAGTGTGTGGCTGGGAGAGTAATGAGCTGAGGTAGGAGGGGGCAAGGAGATTGAGTGCTTTAAAGCCGATGGTGAGGAGTTTCTGTTTGATGCAGAGGTGGACAGGCAACCACCGGAGGTTCTTGAAGAGTGGAGAAATATGAGCTGAATGTTTTCATAAAAAAATGACATGAGGCTCGCAGTCTCTGACCTTCAGGGAAACTTGGGAGTCGGCACTACCTGGCGGGGTCTCTGAAGAACCATGGGTTGAAGCCCTCCTGCCGGGAACCAAGACGTCCCCCTCCCCCCCGCCACCTCCCAAAAGTTGCCCAGAGCCAATCAACCTTTCCTCCCCATTGTCCCTCCCCTGCACCGACCCCTCTGGTGTGGCTGCCCCCATCATTTCTGGCCGGCTTACCACTTCTTGGATTCTTTAGACTATAAACTCCTCCCCTAGACCTTGTGGAGAGGGAACGTTTCTCTCCCAAATCTGTTGTATCACATTCTTCCAAGCGCTTAATACAGTGCCCCGGCCCACGTCATCCCCCTGGCCTGGAATACCCTCCCTCCGCTCATCCACCAAGTTAGCTCTCTTCCTCCCTTCAAAACCCTACTGAGAGCTCACCTCCTCCAGGAGGCCTTCCCACAATGAGCCCCCTTTCCTTTCCCCCTTCCCATTCCCCCCAGCCTTACCTCCTTCCCCTCCCCACAGCACCTGTATATATATTTGTATGTATTTATTACTCTATTTTATTTGTACATATTTATTCTATGTATTTTATTTTGTTAATATGTTTTGTTTTGTTCTCTGTCTCCCCGTCCTAGACTGTGAGCCCACTGTTGGGTAGGGACCGTCTCTAGATGTTGCCAACTTGTACTTCCCAAGCGCTTAGTCCAGTGCTCTGCACGCAGTAAGCGCTCAATAAATACAATTGAATGAATGAATGAAAATGAACGCTCCGTACACAGTACACGCCCAGTAACTATCATTGATTGATCCAGTCTCTAATTTTCCACAGGTGCCAGAAATCATCGGCTCCATCAGACAGGCTGGGAAGATCGCCCGCCAAGAAGAGTTCCACTCTCCTTCCGAGTTCGACGACACTTTCGCCAAGAAGTTCGAGGTCCTGTTCTGTGGGCGTGTGACCGTAGCCCACAAGAAGGCCCCCCCAGCGCTAATCGATGAGTGCATCGAGAAGTTCAACCACGTCAGCTGCTCCCGCAAAGCGGAGTCTGACTCGACCTCCCGGAGCCTACAGGCCTCAAACAGCTCGGAAGGGCTCTCGCTCTCGGAGAAGTTCCGGTCGGCCTTTCAACCCGGGAGCGGCGAGGAAGGGGACAGGCGGCCTATTCGCAAGTCTTGCTCTCAGCCCGGACTGCGTTCCTTGGCTTTCAGGAAGGAATTTCACGATGGAAGCCGCAGGACCGGTAGCCTTTTCCGATCCTTTGAAGGAAACGACATCGAGAGCCACCTCCTTGGGGGCCACAACACGGTGCAGCCGACAGACATTGAGGAAAATCGAACTATGTTATTCACGGTAATGCTGTCTGCCTTAAACCTCTGAGTAGGAAAAGTTCCAAAGCAGACAGGCCAAAGTCACTGCAGATAATTCTTGGGAGTTTGAGATAAATACAGCCAACTGGGCGGCGTCTACCCATGGCATTTATTATGTGCAAGAATATTGTACAAAGCTCTTGAGGGCTTCTCAAGATAAACGCTCCCCCGTCAATCGGACGTATCTGGGGAACTCCCAATTGAAATATTCTTTGGCATGTGAAAATGGTTTCTGGGTTTACGTGCATAAAAAAGATGTTTTAAAAGCATCAAAACTAGACCAGATGAAACAGCAATATAGGGAGGGGGTCATAAAACTGGGAAAAATAACTCCTTTCGAAAGAAGCGCTCGAACCTATCCAAAGTTCACCCAGAATAAGGTTGTTTAGAGGTTCAGGGGTTACATTTGAACATCATCATTCCCTCTGGGTATTATCTGCCAAGGATCCATAAAAATGCAATGCAGATAACTTTGGACTCTGTAGCTGGTCCCCGCTGAGCCCATGGAGGGCCCAGAGGAAGTGGGGAAGGTTTGTGAAAAGGAAACCTCGTTTTGATTTCATTTCACAACCTATTGGGCAGAGTTGGGGGATGGCTAGACTTCCACTTTCTTTTTCCCTCTTCCTTGTTGTGTGACTATTCAGTTCTTACTGGGTTGATCAATGAGAAAAGTAGGGAGGCACTCACCATAATAATTCTGGAAGCAAACAAGTCTTACTGTAATGCTAGATATTTCCTCTCTCTCTCTCTCCCTCTCTTTCCCTCTCTCTCACTCACTCTCTCTCACACACACACAAATATAGGATAGAACAGTTCAGAGTACTTTCTGTGTATATATATATATATATATATATATATATATATATATATATATAATATTAGCTTTGTGCTGTCTTTTTTTTAATTACTGTAAGTATGCCCTGCTCATCTTTTTCAAAGTTTCACCTGTGTACATTCCCAATTTTACATGAAATAGGGACAGTGAGTTGCTTAGTCATATGAATTTTAAGGGAATGCAGCAACAGCATTAGGAACATTGGGAAGCAGTGCAGTCTAGTGGAAAGAGCACAGGTCTGGGAGCCAGAGGACCTGGGTTCTAATCCCGGGTCTGTCCCTTGTCTGCTGGGTGACCTTGAGCAAGTCACTTCTCTTCCTCTGTACCTGTTACCTCATCTGCCAAATGGGGATTAAGACTGAGCCTTAGGTGGGACAGGGATTGTGTCCAACCCTATTGATTATCTTATATCTTTCCCAGTGCTTTGTACAGTGCCTGGCACATAGTATGGGCTTAACAAATTCCATAAAAGAAAAACCTGAAACCTTGAAAAGGAACTGTTCTCTCCGGCTCCCATCCACACCCCCATCCTCCCCTCCCACTTCTCTAACCTCTCCCCCAGGGCTGGCATGGTTCTGAAACAGCCCACGTGCCAGGACGGGTGCAGGCCGAGGGTCTTCCGCCATCCTGGAGCAGCTCTAGGTCGGATTCAGCCTTCCCGAGACCCTCAGGGGTCCATTGGGGCACTTCAGATCAGAATGACATGCCCCTACCCCTGCTTCCTATGCCTTTCCACTCCAGGGCCATCCCCACAAAGCACAGGCAGTGGAAACTCTGTCCATATTATTATGAACCCAGCTCGGAATAAGTAGCCAAGGGCAGGAGGGATCATCTGACGTGGACCTCAGCCTCCTCCCGCATACCCCACTCCACCATTTGGGATGAAGTGTCCACGAGTTCAAGAAGAGAAGGAGGCTATGGATGAGGCTAGTGAGACACATTAGAGCTTAAAGGGACTGAGCCCGTCAACGTTTAGAAAACTGAGATGTATAGAAAACCAACACTGGAAACGTCAGTTTTAAGTCTGATTTTTGTCCTTTGACAGTTCTGTTGCCTGGGAAAGGATTTGGCTTTTTTTGTTTATTTTGTTTTGTTGTGTTTCTTTCATTTTCGAGCTTGTGTTCTTTAAACCACGGTCCAAATTTGATAACCGTCTTAAAGTTGGCCAAATTATATGAGAATCAGAGTGCGGGGCTGTTTGGTAAAGGAGCTTCCGTTAGTTGTTAGGAAGGTAATAATAATAATTGTGATGTGCTATGAAGTGATATTGCTTTGTACCAAGCATGATACTGAGCACTGGGATAGATACAATGTAAGAAGATCAGAGTCACAGTCTTGAGGGGAGGGAGAGCAGGTATTTGATCTTCATTTAACAGATGAGGAAACTGACGCATGTAACAATAAAGTGACTTGCCTGAGGTCACAGAGCAGGTAAGAGGTGAAACTGGAATTAGAACCCAGGATCCTGACACCCAGGCCCAAGGTCTTTCCACTATTGCACAGTGCTTCTCAGATGTGAAAGAGGAGGACATCTGGTGATTCTAAATCATTGCAGAGCTAGGATTTAGTTAAAACTGGTATTCCTTTTTTGTTTCCGTACTTATAACCCTCTCACAGACCACAGCAACCAGAAATGGAATGCGGGTCAAATGGTTTGAATCGAAGGATAAATGTGTGTTTTAAATTTTTTAGATCGGCCAGTCTGCGGTCTTCCTCATCAGTCCTGACACAAAGAAAGTAGCGCTGGAGAAAAGCTTTAAGGAGATTTCCTTTTGCTCTCAGGTAAATTGGCTGTAGGGGTTGATTCCCATCCTCCAAATGGGTTTCTGGACTGAGATCATCTCTCCTTGGTCCACGCGGCAGTCGAGCCAAATAGGCTGCAGCTATTTTCAAAGCTACGCCCATACATTCATTTGGGGGCCTGGACTATCGTGCCAGTTAGGGGAGTGGGAAAGGAAGACGGGGATCCTTGAACTTCCTGTCGTATTTGGTTATCTTTAATGAGGACATTTTAGATTTTCTAAATAGGGCCCTGAAAGTGTATGATTATGTCTTCAAGTCTCCCCCCTGGGGGTGTGCAGAAAATCACTGAAGTTCTTCTTGGGCTGGCTGGCCCTGTCCTGAATTGTCTTCCTGGCAATCATTGGCCAGGGGTCCCTTTCCTGTGCCCTTTAGGAGGAAGGACCCCGGGGTCCATTAGACCTAGCAGGGAGGCCTTTCTCTTCATGTCTTTCTTCACTGTAAACACTGGGATAGAATGCACAGGTGGAGATTAGACACAGCCCCTGGCCCTCAGTGGGCTCTGTGCCTATCCTTGCATGTGCCTCCTAAATGGCCGAGGAAAGGATGACTGACAGCTGAACCGGTGCTCCATTCAGAATCTCCCAAGGCGCACCAAGTGCATTTCCTATGACAAATCCTCCAAAACAATTGCAGACCCATCGATTATCCAATGCGTAGCCTTCAGTGAAACCAGTGAGCCCAGCCTGGGAACCTAGCAGATCTCCGTGTCTCCGGCCTAACCTTGTGGCACCTGAGAAACTGGGCAGATGGGCCCGAGGTCTCGGTCCTGAAGAACTTTGGGGTTACCTCTTTTGGGGGAACCAAGCAGAAGGTGCCGATCGAGACTTGTCTTCTGGGAGTTGGAACCCACACTAGATTTGAACTCCAATTCATCTCCATTGAAAATGTTTCTTGACTCCTCTTTTAATGCTTCTTTGGTGCTTACACAACACCAAGCTGCACTGAAATAACCCTGGAGGCCTGTCGAGGGAAAGAAGCTTTCCAAAAGGAGCCATTGGAATCTTGAAAGGCACTGCCCCTTCCCCCAGGGGAACACCAGTGCTGTCCCTCAGGGATGAGCAAGCTCCCTGTCCTCGGATTCCCCACCCCCAAGCAGAGCCCGCTGTAGAGGCTATTTCTGATTTCAGAGGGGACAAGAAGTTCTTGGATTTGTTGGCTCAGCGGCTGCTGTTTGTCAAAGAGAAACGTTGGGGTAGTTGAGTGAACAGCCTCAGGAGGGCAAGGCTTCCGAGTAGTCTGTGCTCTGATGTAAGCTCGTTGTGGGCAGGGAATGTTTCTGTTTATTGTTGTAGTATTCTCTCTCAAGTGCTTAGTACACTCTGCATGGAGTAAGCGCTTAGTAAATACGATTGAATGAGTGAATCCCTGGCCGGACCCTTGAGGGTCTCGCTGGTTCCTGTCCCTCTAGGGGATCCCTGCCGCCTTCTCTCACCACTGAGCTGGGGCCTGTGCCATTTTCACAGCTCAGCTCAACCCACGTCTGCCCTAGAAGGTTGCAGACATGGATGCTTAGTACAGTGCTCTGCATACAGTAAGCACTCCATAAATGCCACTTACTGACTTCATTCAGATTTCCCTCCTCCTGGCTTAGTGTGGACCCATCTCTATACAGCTAGCCGGTAAGCCGGTGTCCATGGCAGCATGGGATTCATACAGTCCCATGGAATGGGGGGCCGGGGGCTTCCTTGGGCCTGTAGGGTGCACAGTGTCGAGGGAGCAGTGAGACAGCCCTTCTGAGGAAGGGTAAACGGGGGGAAGAGTAGACTGGGGGCTTGGGGCATCAAGCTGGCATCCACCTCCAGGACAAAGTGGGCAGAGCTGAGGGGCGGCAAGGACTTGGAACAACAGGAAAAGCCCACCAAGGTGGGAGGAGAGGAGCGGTTCTCGGCCGGTCCGCCGGCAGGTTTTCAGCTGGGCTGCTCCCTTCAGATCTGCGTTCACTTTATTTTCTGCCCCCAGTCCCACAGTCCAGGAGCCTCAGCGCCCGTGTCTTACAAGGACCTGACTGCAGGAAAGGCGGTGGGGCAGTTGGGTCCCTCGTGATCTCGCTCAGGAGCAGCCATCTAGGTTCCCGGGCTGCTGCAGAGAGCCCCGGAACAGGGCCAGCGGGGACTGTCCGGGATCCTCGGGTTCCGCCAGCCACCACCCTTCCCACGGGGAACCCACAGGCCCCGGCTGTCGGCGACCGTCTCCTTGCCCCCTCCCGCCGGTGACATCGGAAGCTCCTGGCTGGGGAGCCGGGGGCCAGTCTGTCTGTTTGCTTTATGATATTTAAGTGCTTACTATGTGTTGAACACCTTTCTAAGTGCTGGGATAGATACAGGTCAGGTTGGACACAGTCCCTGTCCCGTATGGGCCTCACAGTCTAAGGTCTGAGCTGCTCACACCCAGTGTTCCTTCCTTGGGGCCAGGACAACAGGTGGGCACTCAGAAACCGGTGCAGACTGCCATGAAAACGCCAGCCCTGGGAGCCTACAGAGGAACCGAACAGATCTCTTTGAAATATTAATCCCATTCTGCCTTTGCCTTAATGGCCGTAATGGCCTCCGGATTTCTGAACCGGCTCCTCATTTGCCTTGGCAAATGGTCTGGGGACCGGGAAGGGGGTGCGGGGGCGGGCGCAGCCTCCGGCTTTCTGCCGCTGGATTTCTGTACCTCGTTTCTCCCATTGGCTGCTTTTAGAGGAAGTACTGTGTGAATATTGATGACTGAGAAAGGTGGAATAGAGAAGATGGAGGAGACCGAACCGGGACCACTTTGATCATTAGGGAGGCAGCCCGGCCCAGTGGTTGAAGCACGGGACTGGGAGTACGGATTTGCTGTGTCACCATGGGCAAGTCACTTAACCTCTTAGTGCCTCAGTTTCCTTATTTATAAAATGGGGCTACCTGACTCTCCCTGTTAGGAACCTTGCGTGGGGCAAAGACCGTGTCCGGTCTGATTATTTTGTTTGTCTCCCAACAGAGGAGATGGATATTAAAGGTGAACTACTGATAAGGGAATTGGGGACTGTAAGGATCAATTAATCAATAGTTTCTACAAAGTGCTTACTTTGTGCAGAGCCCTGTACCAAGCTCTTGAGAGAGTACAGTACAGTTGATTGGGGGACGCTTTCCCTTTCCACAAGGAGCTTACAGTCTAGAGGGGGGCAAAGGTGGGAAGTTTGGCTTCTTCCCTGGTTTTCCCCTGGGGAACCTGGCTGCTTTGGACTGGTTGTTCATGCCAGTTTAATCCCTTGCAAAGAAGGAAAACATCTTCCCACCCACCAGGCTGTTTTCTGTTTGCAGGATTCTTCTGCTCTTGATTTTCAATCAATAGTTTTAGGGAGCACTTACTATGTACAGAGCACTGTACTTAAACCCTTGGATTTGCACTGTGTATGGATTTGCGCAGCACTTGTATTCTCCCAAGTGCTTAGTACAGTGCTCTGCCCATAATAAGTGCTCAATAAATGCCACTGATGGAAATGATTTCCCCATCTTCCCGAGCCCAGTGTTTCAGAGCACATGGAGGGATGGGCAGGGATTTTTGTATGTGTTTTCTAACTTGCTTCTGATCACACCCTTGCTCTGAAGGGGGCCTCTGTAAAATCTCAAAGGCTGGGTTTTTAAGGATAAAATCTTATTTGCCATGCATTGCAGATAAGGTTTTATAGACTATAGGCTGAAGCAGGGAATCTGTTATTGTTATGTTGTACCCTCCGAAGTGCTTACTACAGTGCTCTGCACTCAGGAAGCGGTCAGTAAATATGATTGATTGATAAGGGACAGTGTGGCTAAGTGGATAGAGTATGGGCCGGGGGGGTCAGAAGACCTGGGTTCTAATCCTGGCTCTACCACTTGTCTGCTCTGTGACATTAGGTAAGTCACTTCACTTCTCTTCCCCTCGGTTATCTCATCTGTAAAGTGGGGATTAAGGCTATGAACCCCATGTGGGACATGGGCTGTGTCCAACCTGATTATCTTGTACAGTGCCTGGCACAGAGTAAGTGCTTAACAAATGCCATTTTAAAAAAAATTGGGACAGTCCAGCTTTTGAATACTTAAGTAGGAAGAAGCAGCCCTTGGCAACAGACTCTCGTGACCCTCATTAACCTCATTCCTTCCGTTCTCCCTGCCCTGTCTCCCCGCCTCCCGGCCCCCTTTCCTTGTGTTTCCAGGGAATTAGCCATGTGGATCACTTTGGGTTCATCTGCAGAGAGTCTTCAGGGAGCGGTGGAGTCCACTTTGTCTGCTACGTATTCCAGTGCACAAATGAGGCCTTGGTAAGAGCCCTGGGATTACCACCCAGATCCGTCCCTAGGCTGTGGCTCTGACCTGCTGGCCGTCTGTCTGTCCCTCCCAGTTCTCCCCCGACCCCCCCCAGCCCCCAGAAAGGTTGCCTCTGGGGTGCAGTTCCTCAGGGGGTTAGTTTGTTAGTCGGCTTTCAACGGGAAACATCCAGCCCCCCTCCCACCCCCGACACCCAGCTCTGCAGGTGGAGCGGGTCTCTGGTTTGTGCTGACACCCACCCCCAGCTCCCGGCTCACGTCCCGGGGCCTAGCCCTGCATTTCTGAAAGCCATTTCCCGTGACCTGCGATCGTGGGAATTTTGACGTCTGAGGAATGTTCTTCAGATAAGCAATCACGTGGACGGGGGCTGGCGATTTCCTGGAGAGAGGATGTGGTCCGCAGAGCCACTGGCCTGGGAGGTTGTCTGAGCTTGGATTTGCTCCTGTTTCGCTCAGGTGGATGAAATCATGATGACGCTGAAGCAGGCCTTCACGGTTGCGGCAGTGCAGCAGACGTGCAGAGGCCCCGCGCAGTTGTGCGAAGGCTGCCCCATGCAGAACCTGCACAGACTCTGCGAGAAGATCGACGGTAAGCGTGAAGGGCCAGCCTAGTGGATCGAACTCGGGCCTGGGACCTGGGTTCTAAATCTGACCGCCACTTGTCTGCTCTGTGACCTCGGCCAAGTCACTTCGCTTCTCTGTGCCTCAGTTCTCTCATCTTTAAAATGGGGATTAAGACTGTGAGCCCCACGTGGAACATGGACTGTGTCCAACCTGATTACCTTGTATCTACCCCAGCACTTACTGGCATATAAGCACTTATCAAATACCATTAAAAAAAAGGCCGGAAAGGAACTCCACCCCAAAAAACTGGCATTGGGCCTTGTCCACCGACCAGCTGGGGGGAAGCAGTGCTGCGTAGTGGACAGAGACCTGGCATCTCCAGACTCCCTGGGTTCTGATCCCAGCTCCGCCACTTGCTTGCTCTGTGACCTGGTGGGATCCTTCACATAGCTTCTCTGGGCCTCAGTTTACTCATCTGTAAAATGGCGATAAAATAACAGTCCTCCCCCCTTCCTTAGACCTTGCGCCCTGTGTGTCCGATCTGGTTGCTGTTTATCTTCCCGAGTGCATAGCACAGTACTTGGCACCTAGTAAGCATTTAATAAATACCATAGTTATTATTCATTTTAAATATTGAAAATTGTCCAATTACTAATTTAGTAATAATAGGAAGGAGCAGAGCAGTAGCACTTTCCTTAGGCCAGAGCGTCTGCTGACGTGGAAGGACGTGGGAGACTCACGTGGGCGGGTGACGGTGATGAGGCCCCCGGTTGGAGAATCCAGCGCCTTTTGGTTTCTAGCGTTTAGGCAAGCGGCACTTGGAGCTCTGAGGATGTCACTGGGGAAAGGTCAAGGAAGCTGGGCAGCCCTAATCAATCATATTTATGTGTGTACTGTGTGCAAAGCACTGTACTAAGTGCTAAAAATAAAACAGACACATTCCCTGCCCACAGTGAGCTTACCGTCTAGAAACACACGTGTTGGAATGTTTTTCCCTGGCCCTGCTCTCCCTTTTCGAATGGTGTCCAGGTTTGCTGTCTGATAGTAGAACTAATGGAGCCGTGCGCACGTACATACACACACACAGCTCTGTCCAGGGACTCCGGGAAGGGAGGAGGAGCAGCATTAGCTGAACCTGATGTGGACAGGGGTGATAGCAGAGCCAGTGCGGGGGAAAGCGGGGACTAGTTGGCAGGGTCGGGGTCCATGGCTGCACTCCAGCTGAGGTCAGTCACCCTGAGCAGGAATGTCTCCAGACAGCACCGCTCTGTGATGATCCCGCACATTCCGGCATGGCCTCCTCCGGATGATCCAGGCTCGAGAAGCCACCGGGTTGTGCTGCTGAAAGCTTGGCATTTTGCCGTTAATTTTCTTTTCGCTTTATTCCATCTGAGCAATTTGCGATAGGCTGGGGTGTCACACAGCCCGCACGAGCTGAAATGCCTCCCCTGAGCCGAGCCAAATAGCCACCGGTGACTTTTCCCCTTCCCCCGCCGAAGACCAGAATGGGGCCCAGGCCTGGACGCCAGGGTCCCCTGCCACCCAGGGGGTGCAGACTGCCTTGGGGCTGTGGGGAAGCCAGCAGAGCCAAGTGTTTCAGCAGACACTGTGGCTGTCCACAATGCTGCAGCCTCCCGACGCTGCCCTCGATTCCTTTTGGATCCATCCGGTGGGCCAGGGTATGGTCCCCGCCAGACCCTGATTCCTCAAATCTCCCGATCACCTCAGGAAAAAAAAAAAGGTCCATCATTCTGCAGGCCACGGGCCTTGCAAGAGGTTCTGGGTGACAGCTCGTTCGTGTGTGACTTTTTTCTCCCCCGGAGAAGAAGAACGGAATCCAGGAGACTTGGGAGCAGATTGGTACCTGAACTAAAGAGACAGTTGGCATTTGAAATGAGGATTGAAGGCTTCAGGAGGGCAACTCCTGTTTTTGAACCTGACACAGAGGAGTTCAATGGGACAGGGCTGAACCTACCAGGACTCAAAAACTCCAGAGGGTTTCTGGAAGGTGTCGGTCCCGGGGGCCGACAGGAGAAATTGGACCCCCGGTAGGCATTGCTGCATCACCCCATATCATCATCATCATCAATCGTATTTATTGAGCGCTTACTATGTGCATATGTGCAGAGCACTGTACTAAGCGCTTGGGAAGTACAAATTGGCAACATATAGAGACAGTTCCTACCCATGTCCCAGAGTGTCTGTCTGTGTGGCTCCGTTTTCTCCATGTGGCTCCAGGGGCCTCTTGCCCTGCTGATAGGGCAGTGACCGGAAACTCATTCATTCACTCTGTCATATTTATTGAGCGATTACCGTGTGCAAAGCACAGTACTAAAGGCTTGGGAGAGTACAGTACAATAATAACCAGCCACATTCCCTGTCCACAAAGAGCTCATGCTCCAGGAGCCAAAAATGGGGAGCCGCTCCTGCCAGGTGGCATGTCACATAGATTCTCCGTCCCTGGAATCTACTCATGTGCTTATTTTTCTCCCTTCCCTAGGGTTGCCCTCTTCTAAGACAAAACTGGAACTCCAGAGGCACCTGACAACTCTAAACAATCAAGAGCAGGCATTGATTTTTGAGGAGGTTCAGGTACCGGTGTTGCTCCAGAGGGAGAGGGTAAGAGGTGGGGTGTCCCGCTAACCGCCCCGGCCGTCCGGGAGAAGACTTGACCGTTGTGACCCCGCGTTTTGAGAGGGCGATCCCCACCGGGATCCCCCATTGAGCCGAGAACAGCACCGACCCCTTTCCGTTCCACCTGATGTTTCACTTGGAAGCGACAGAGCCCAAGCAGCAGGAGAGCCGGCTCACCACTCTGTCCTGTCCCGAGCGTCAAGGTCTCTTGGCTGTTCGAGCCAGAGTCGCTGCTTGTAGGCTGCTCCGACGTTTGCCACCCCGCAGGCCTACTGGCAGGGCGGCCAGAGAGCTTGTGGTGATTTCTATTAATCAGTTCCACGTTTGCAGAGGTCACGTTTTCCCTCCCCGCCAGTGTGACGATGCTCCACGCTATCACCGCCCGTCTGCCCTAGCCAAGCCCGGCTTCCAGGATCAGCGGGTTTTGGCCCTTAGGGCGAGGCAGGCTCGATGGCTCCGAGGTTGGAGCGAAGGCACAGGAGGGAGGTTTGCCGCCTCCTCTGCTTCAGTTTCCTTATCTGTAAAATGGGATTGAATGCCTCGTCTCCTTCCCTCTTGAGACCAGGAGCCCCATGTGGGACCAAGATTCTCTGGTCCGGTTGTACTTGCAGTATCTACTGCAGCGCTTAACACAGGGCGTGGCCCGTAGTACGTGCTTTACGAAAACCACGATTATTATTATTTTAAGACTCAGAACCCATGGCTTGAGGCAGGGCTTTAGTGGCGGGGGCAGAGCCAGGTCTGGAGGGACTCCACCTGGGAAGGAGGCGAGAGAGCAGACTGGACTGGCCAGACAGAATTTAATCAATCATATTTATTGAGTGCTTACAGGGTGCGAGCACTGTACTGAATGCTTGGAAGAGTACAGTATAACCAAGTCGTTAGACACGTTCCTTGCCCTCAAGGAGTTAGAGAAGCAGTGTCGTCAAGTGGAAACAGCTCAGGCCTGGGAGCTAGAGGACCATCATCATCATCAATCGTATTTATTGAGCGCTTACTATGTGCAGAGCACTGTACTA
This sequence comes from Tachyglossus aculeatus, assembly GCF_015852505.1. NCBI lineage: Eukaryota > Metazoa > Chordata > Mammalia > Monotremata > Tachyglossidae > Tachyglossus > Tachyglossus aculeatus. Next base: position 16,876,472 of record NC_052075.1, read on the forward strand.
AGCACTTGGGAAGTACAAATTGGCAACATATAGAGACAGTCCCTACCCAACATTGGGCTCACAGTCTAAAAGACTTAAAGTCTAAAAGTCTAAAAGACTAAAAGTCTAAATTAGACCAGAGTTCTAATTCCTGTTCTGCTGCTTGTTTGCTGTGTGACCTTGGGCATGTCGAGTCAGAGGTCGTGGATTCTAATCCCGACTCTGCCACTTGTCTGCTGTGTGACCTTGGGGAAGTCACTTAACTTCTCTGTGCCTCAGTTCCCTCATCTGCAAAATGGGGATTAAGATTGTGAGTCCCATGTGGGACAACCTGATTACCGTGTATCTACCCCAGCGCTTTGAACAGTGCTTGGCACATAGGAAGCGCTTAACAAATACCACTATTATTATTATTATGTCGATGAGTTGTATTTAAGTACTTGCTGCGTGCAGAGCACTGTACTAAGCCCTTGAGAGACTACCATGCCGCAGAGTTGGGAAACATTTTCAGTGCCCGCAACCAGCTTAGTCGAGAGTCTGCAGTTTAGAAGTCACATAACTGCTCTGTCCCTCAGTTTCTCAGCTGTAAAATGGGGATTCAATCCCTGATCTCTCTCCTACTTAGACTATGAGCTCCATGTGGAACGGGGACCGCGTCTGACCTGATTAGAGAAGTAGTGTGGCTCAGTGGAAAGAGCCCAGGCTTTGGAGCCAGAGGTCATGGGTTCAAATCCCGGCTCCACCACTTGTCAGCTGTGTGACTTTGGGCAAGTCACTTCACTTCTCTGGGCCTCAGTTCCCTCATCTGTAAAAATGGGGACGAAGACTGTGAGCCCCCCGTGGGACAATCTGATCACCTTATATCCACCCCCCCACCCCCACCCCCCCCAGCGCTTAGAACAGCGTGGCTCAGTGGAAAGAGCCTGGGCTTTGGAGTCAGAGGTCATGGGTTCAAATCCTGGCTCCGCCACTTGTCAGCTGTGTGACTTTGAGCAAGTCACTTCACTTCCCTGGGCCTCAGTTCCCTCAACTGTAAAATGCGGATAAAGTCTGTGAGCCCCCTGTGGGACAGCCTGATCACCTTGTAACCTCCCCAGTGCTTCGAATAGTGCTTTGCGCATAGTAAGCGCTTAATAAGTGCTATCACTACTAGAACAGTGCTTTGCACATAGTAAGCGCTTAACAAACGCCATTATTATTATTGTTATTGATTTGTATTTGTCCCAGTGCTTAGAACAGGGCTTGACACACGGTAAGCACTTAACAAACACTATGAAAAGAAGAAGAAAAAAGCTTGGCTTGTTAGGGAGAGCCGAGAGAGCCAGCAGATGGGAGGACAGTGATCGCAGAATGTTGCCAACTTGTGCTTCCCAAGCGCTCAGTACAGTGCTCTGCACCCAGTAGGCGCTCAATAAATACGATTGAATGAATGAATGAATGAATCTCGACCGCCCTCTAGCGTGGGCTCCCAGCAACGGCCCCCTTGCTCCCCAGGCTGCCTCAGGAGCCCCAGTGGGAAAGCCGACACCGTGGTTTTCTGTTTTGTTTTGGAAGAAAATAAGGCCGAGAAATGAGCAGAGGGAGAACGAGTTGATTATTTCCTTCCTGAGAAGCCTGTACGAAGAGAAGCAGAAAGACCACGTTCACCTGGGGGCAGGGATGCAGGTAAGGACATCGCCATCTTCCCCTTGGGGTACCCGTCCTCGGGCGTGCGTCCGGCCCGCCCTTTCCTCATGGTCCAGGCATCCGAACCCTCGCTGGCCCTGGCCCCTGTGAGGACGGGTGAAGCGCTTAGTACAGTGCTCTGCACATGGTAAGCACTCAATAAATACGATTGATTGATTGATTGATTGATAAGTCTTCCAGATAAGACTGTTTCTTTCTCGGTGATAAAGAGAAGATTCCTGCCTAACTTTTTCCCTTCTCTCCCCTCAGTTCCTAAGTAAACTGTTTCCAGGTATATTGTCCACCAAGGCTATTTTCAGTATAGTTGCTGCTTAGTCAGTTGTAAAATGCCATGGCATCAGAGGGCATAAGCGAACACGACTGAGCCCCCTTTTTCCTCTCCCCCTCCCGATCCCCCCCACCCTACCTCCTTCCCTTCCCCACAGCACCTGTATATACGTTTGTACAGATTTATTACTCTATTTTACATGTGCATATTTACTATTCTATTTATTTTGTCAGTGATGTGCATCTAGCTTCACTTCTATTTATTCTGATGACTTGACACCTGACCACATGTTTTGTTTTGTCTGTCTCCACTTCTAGACTGTGAGCCTGTTGTTGTGTAGGGACCGTCTCTAAATGTTGCCCACTTGTACTTCCCAAGCGCTTAGTACAGTGCTCTGCACACAGTAAGCGCTCAATAAATGCGATTGAATGAATGAATGAAAAGGGGGCTGGCGGGACAGTTCCCGGGAGCCGAGAAGAAGACGGAACCCGAGCCTGAGACGTTCTGGGCACGTGGATGCTGGAGGGGAATTGACAGGAGGTTATTTTGTAACATCGAGCTGCCTGTTTTGCTCCCACACATACTTTAGGCCCAGAGGCGTGGGCGACGGGGGAGCCCCCTGGGAAACAGAAGCAGCGTGGCTTAGTGGAAAAAGCACAGGCTTGGGGGTCAGAGGTTGTGGGTTCTAATCCCGGCTCCGCCACTTGTCAGCTGTGTGACCTTGGGCAAGTCACTTAACTTCTCTGTGCCTCAATTACCTCATCTGTAAAATGGGGAAGAAGACTGTGAGCCCCATGTGGGATGACCTGATTACCTTGTATCTATCCTAGTGCTTAGAACAGTGCTTGGCACTTAGTAAGCGCTTAACAAATACCAACATTATTATTATTTCATGGGGCTCTGCCCCCTCACTTACAGAGAGTTCAGCACCCAGTACAGCACAAGAGATTCCAAGCCTAGCCCCCCGAACTTTCTTGCTGTGACCATAGGCAAGTCACTCACTTCTCTGGGCCTCAGTTTCCTGTATAATGGGGATTCAGTACCTGTTCTCTCTCCCACTTGGTTTGTGAGCCCTGTGAGGGACAGGGGCTGTGTCTGTACCGCTTGTATTGTATGTACCCAGTTCATAGAGTAATGTTTGGAACATAAAAATCCCGTAACAAATATTATCATTATTATTATTATTTTTATCATCATCATCAACCCATAGAGTGGGGTTCCCCTTTTCAAACAGTGTAACTATCCAGAACTCCCAAGCCCTAAATCACTAGTGAGGCTCCCTGCCATAGAATCTGCCTGTAGAACCATCAGTTTGGCATCTGAACAATGAAGAGCATTTAAATTCTTTTGATTTCACATGAATTTTGACCTTTGCTGAATGTCCACTCCCTAAAAAGCATAAGGTCTGGCTGTTTGGAGAATGAAAGGGAGAAGGGAGTATTTCCTTCAGACTTGCACCCTTGTTTTCATTAGGCCTTCAGAGCTAATTGAAAGTTAGTGTCTGCTGAGCAAGGCAATAGCTCAGAAACCCAGAGTGTGGGTAATAAAGCCCCGCTGATAAATTGGATGGGTAATCGAACCTTCCAAAGTGGTAAAGATGCCAAATCCTGTGAAGCTGGACCAACCTTACCTCATAAACCATAAATTCGGGGAAAGTTCTCACCTGCCATTTGGCCTTTTCTCTTTCTGACCACACAGTGACAAGGACTTAGCAGGGAAATACTGAGCGCTCTGGAAATGAGGTTATTAGTCTCTGAGAACCCAGGCCCAGGTTCTGGAGGGACAGCGATTTCTTTACCTGTTCAAACTGAATGGAAGGAGTTCAATTCTTTTTCAAAGCTGAGGCCACTTAAAGACGCTACTCTCACTGGCCCCAGTGAATACCCTCTTCCAAACCAAGTGAAAGCAAGGTGGGGGAGTAGTGCTAGTGGTCGTAGTCGTCGTATTTATCAAGCGAGCAGCCTTCTGGGCACAGCGTGCTCAGAAGGAAGCTCTCCTGCCTGCAGTGAGTCCTGGGACATTGTGGAGTGAGCCATGCCGAGGCCAGCAAGCAAGCTGGAGGCTGTGGTCAGTAAGACCAGCCTTGCGTCCAGACTGTCTGTCCTCTCGGGGTCTGAGAAGCTGGCCTGGAAGCCAGAGAGCATTTGCTTCTCGGAGGCCAGAGTGGGAGGCCCCAGGCTGGGCGAATGGAGTGGGCTAGCCAGCATGACCATGGGGGCCGTGTTAAAGCCAAACCCACCTTCCTCCTGCTAGGCAGGGCTCCTTCCCGCCTAGGCTTCCCCCAGCATCCAGCCTATCCCCGGGATGGAGAGAGCGGGGTGACTGCCAGGCCCATCTGAAGACCCCAGGGCTGGAGCGGAATGTGATCATCATCATCATCATCATCATCAATCGTATTTATTGAGCGCTTACTGTGTGCAGAGCACTGTACTAAGCGCTTGGGAAGTACAGGTTGGCAACATATAGAGACAGTCCCTCCCCAACAGTGGGCTCACAGTCTGAAAGGGGGAGACAGAGAACAAAACCAAACATACTAACAAAATAAATAGAATAGATATGTACAAGCAAAATAAATAAATAAATAAATAAAAATAGAGTAATAAATATGTACAAACATATAGACATATATACAGGTGCTGTGGGGAAGGGAAGGAGGTAAGGCGGGGGGATGGAGAGGGGGACGAGGGGAAGAGGAAGGAAGGGGCTCAGTCTGGGAAGGCCTCCTGGAGGAGGTGAGCTCTCAGTAGGGCCTTGAGATAAAAACAGACACATGTCCTGCCCACAGTGATCTTACACTTATTAATTCAACGACTGCTACTGATCGGACTTGGTCTCAGCTCCAGCCCCGGCCGGCCGGCATTCAAGTTTGTAGTGCAGGGCGACTGAGAGGAGCTGGCTAACTAAGGAGAACTTTGTCCAAGTACCTGCTGTCCCAGCTGTCAGGATCCGGATCTGGGCCAGTGGCCAGGTTGGGATGCCTATGAGGCAGCTGAGAAAGCCCAGCAGAAAGTTCAGCCCGGCCCTCTGGGCACCCGTGCGGGCAGACCGAAGAAAAGACGGCTGGAGGTGCCCGCCTACCCTGAGCAAGGATGAGTTGGTACTTGGGTAGGAGCTCTCTTTAGAGGCCCCAGAAGTTCTCCTAACCACCAGTTGATTAACCGATCTCTGACCTCGGCATTTCTCTCCCCTCACACAGGCTGCAGCGGAGAGTACGGGCCAAGAGTTGGGGAGCCCCGGGCCCCGGTTTCGACTGGATATGCTAAAGAGCAAAGCGAAGAGGTCGCTGACCGAGTCATTGGAAAGCATTTTATCCAGGGTGAGTACGGTGCTTGTCACATAACAGGCACTTAGCAAATACCAGAGTTGTTCTTCTCCGTATTATTAGTATTGTGGTGAGAGCCTTGATTCGTCCTGGGGTGAGACAGAACTTGGGAGATGAAGATGGTTTGGAGCCATCTGGACGTAGCAGGCCCCCGAGGCACTGACATGGTGGAAGCAGCCCTGCGTGGCAGAGGGGAGCGTGGGAGTTGGTTTCACACTGCCGTGGGAAAGTGCAGGCCAGTTTGCCAGTGCGGGGAAGAACGGATTTCTCCTAGCCCTGTTTCTAAGGGAAAGGGGTGGACTGGGGAAGTGTTTTCTCGGAAGAGAATCTCCATCTCTCGGCAGAGGCCAGTCCAGGGGTTCCAGCCCCTCTGTCACCGGCTGGAAATTAGGGAAAGGTCATTTGCCTCTCCCAAACCTTGTTATCCCCCATCGCCACCATGGCTTCATGTACCGCGCATGCGTGGATGCATGCATGCATAAAAACACACACACACACTCACTCCTGAGAGAGCGGGCCCATCTATACCATCAGAGCAGTCTCACCTTAGACCCCCTCCAGAGTAACAGATCCCCGAATGTAGGACACCTGGCTGTCAGCCTCCTGATAGTCCTTTCCCAAACAATCAATCATTAGTAATTATTGAGTCCTTACTATAAGCAGGGCACTGTTCTAGGTGCTTGGGAGAGTATAACATGACAGAATTGGTAGACGTGATCCCTTCTTTCGGGGAATTTACAGTCTAGCAGGGGAGATGCGAACTGAAATAAGTTGTAGGTAAGAGGAAGTATTGTAGTTCTCCATTACTCTAGACATCTAGTAAGATGTGTTCAGAAGCAGGATGCCTCAGTGGAAAGAGCATGGGCTTTGGAGTCAGAGGTCATGGGTTTGAATCCTGGCTCCACCACATGTCTGCTGTGTGACCTTGGGAAGCCACTTAACTTGTCTGGGCCTCATCTGTAAAATGAGGATTAAGAGTGTGAGCCCCTGTGTGGGACAAAGACTGCGTCCAACCTGATTAACTTGTATCTACCCCAGCACTTAGAACAGTGCTTGGCACATAGCACTTAACAAGTACCATAATTATTAATTGGTAGAAGCCTCCTAGGGTTAAAAGCTGCTGTAATCCTTTTCTGTTTAGTTTTCACAGGAGAGCTGTATTTGTGAGGATCCTGGGATTAACGTGTGTGTGTGTGTGTGTGTGTGTGTGTGTGTGTGTGTTTGCTGACCCCATTGTTCGCGTTTCCCCAGCTTCACTTTTCATTATGCTGTGGGTCTCGGAGTTCAGGGGGCTGGCCAGTAGCAGGCAGGAGATTAGCATCTAGACTTGACTTCTGTGCCCAGTCTGGAGAAGAAATGGCCATCTGGGTCCCAGTCATTGTGCCTGGCCCCAAGAAAAGCAGCACTTTAATGAAGGATCCAGCCAGCAGCGGGTTTTCAGGTAGAGACTTGGGCCAGAACAATAACGTCCAGTGGAGATGGCATTTCCAAGAGAGATGGAGGCTTCGCGAAGCAGCGTGCCGCCATGGCTTCCCACTGTCTGTGGATGCTGACGGTGTTCTCCAAAGCTCAGCCAAGCTGAGGTCTTCCAGAGGAAGCCTCCGTCCTCCTGAGGGTTCTGCTCTATCCCCTGTCCTCCCCAGCCACATCACCACAGCCCAGCTGCCCTATCCTGCCCGGGGCCTGCCCTGTTTCTGACAGTGTGGCATTTAGGCTCCTATCTGTTGGTTGCTGGTCCCAGTGGCAGTTCACAGCTGGGGCACATTCGTACAGGATTCTTGTGGACATTTCCTGTTAGGCTGTACGCTCCTAAGAGGCAAGAATCATGTCTGCCAACTCTATTGCATTGTTATCTCCCAAGCACGTAGTACAGCGCTGTGTTCACAGTAAGCAGTCAACAAATACGAGTCAATAAATTGCCCTGGGTTCAGCCAGTCATCTCCAAAAAGCCCTCTTTGGGCCAGGCTCACTGGGGACTAACTGAGCTGGGTTTCCTTTTCTAGGGTAATAAAGCCCGAGGTCCCCGAGAGCCTACTGGACCTGTGGACCGGGACATCTGTGTAGCCAGCACACAAATCAGCACCGACAAAGTAAGTGGGCTGCGGGCACCCCGTCGGGCGGTTTAGACGGGGGGGGCGGTGGCCGAGCGTCGCAAACCAGAGAACGATTGGAAGCGGTGGGGCCTAGTGAAAAAAGCGCAGGCGTGGGAACCGAAAGAAATGCGTTCTAACCCTGGCTCCACCATTTACCTGCTGTGTGACCTTGGGCAAGCCACGTAACTTCCATGTGCTAGTTTCCTCATTTGCAAAATGGGGGTTCCTTTCTCTCTCCCCTAGTGAGCCTCATGTGGGACCTGATTATCTTGTATCGGCCCCAGCGCTCAGTACAGTGTTCGGCACACATTACTGTTTTTGTTATTATTATTATTTGCCAACCTAAAAGCATAACCTGACCGAGAGCCGCAGGTGAAGATCCTTGCCAGATGGGCGAGCAGGTGTTTCAGGGTGGTGTGGCCGCAGATGGTAAGCCCGTCTTCCCAGGGTGGGGATGCAGGGCCAGAGGCAGCTGGGGAGGGGTAGATCGGGCCCATGACGGTGGCCATAGCCAGGCCTAGACTGGTCCGTCAGTGGTCGACACGTGGCTAATGGCCAAAACAGACTGGGGCCCCAGTATCAGTGAGCCAGACTCCGGGTCCACCCGTGGCCCAGGTGTTTGCTCCAGATGGAGTCAGCTTGCCCTGAAAGCAGCCGAAGGAGGGGTTGCTACCACAGGGAGTCAGGGGGAGTCAGGGCAGCACGTGTAACTTCGAGCCGCACCGACCGCAAGGGCCCTGATCCTCAGCTGTTTGTGTCTTAGGAGCCGCAGGAGGGTGAGAGCGAGCCCCTCCACCCGCCGGGCAGTCCGTATGAAGCCGCGGGGCCGGCGGATGACCCCGCCGTCACGGCCCCCGAGACCCCGCCCACGGGGGACACGGCTCAGGCGTCCCAGCAGGGGCTCAGGCGGCGAGCCAACACCCTGAGCCACATCCCCGTGGACCGTTGGAAGTCCTCGGATGCTACGGAGACCCCGCTGGGCATGCCTCAGAGAAAACTTTTGAGGTACCACTCGGTGAGCACAGAGACTCCTCACGAACGAAAGTAAGAGTCCTTCGACAGTGGGGTCCTTGTCTCGGGCTCGGCGGGGTTCTGGGAGCAGGCGCAGAGGGGAGTCCGGAGTATAGGTCACTCCCTGGTCAAGAGGCTGCAATTCGTGTGGCCAGGTGCCTCCTTCCCATCACCGCCCCCGTCCTGTGCTCGGGCGCCCTGGCTCTGTTCTCCCTTGGGGCTTATGGACGGGGTAGCAGTGGTTAGGCACTGGGCCAGGACTGCAGGAGTAGCCAGAAACCCAGAGGGAATTCCTACCTGTCCTAGGAAGAGGCTCATAGCCTGTCCCAGCCACTGGGCTCCAGAAGCGTGTGATGGGGTAATGTCCTAGCAAGACAAGGAGGGAGAAAGCGATTCATGAAGGAGCTCGGGGTGGTAGATGGGGAGAGAGAGCATGTACCCTATGTGGAGGAAAACCCCTGTGGGCTCAGTACCCAGGGAGGGAACCACGAAAGGGAATCCACCCACTCCCCAGTGGCAGTCTGGCTACCTCACCTCACTCTTGGAAGTAGCTGGGGCTCAGAAACCAAGATCCCGTAGATGTCGAGTGAGTGTCCCCTCTTGGAGGATTGCGAGGGGCCTGCCTCCTGCCTGCAGCTCCAGTCTCTCTGCTCGCCTCAGAAAAACCCTCTTTCTGCCAGCACTTTTTTCCTTAAACAAGGGGTTCAGCAATTGCCATACAGAGCCAGCCCAAGAGGAAATTGGGTGGTATTGGAAGGCCACAAGCAGAACCCCAGTGCCTTTCTGCCCCACTGGCACCCTCTGCTCTTCCTCCCTGGGGGCCGAGGGCTAGTTTGGGATGACTTCTGAACCACAGTCAGTGGCCTGAGTTAGCCAACTCCGCTACTGACCGAGTGGCCCTGGACCACTAGGAGCCATGAGCCCCAGCTGGAATCTAGTCCTCGCCTGGGGGATGGAAAGTGGAGGATCTCGCCGGGAGCTTGACAGGCTTGGGAAATCGGAGGGCAGAAGCGCTACAGTTGGATGGAACAGAGGGGTGGGCTTCAGCCCCGCCCTGCCAAGGTTTAGGATTCAGTGGTGACAGGGAAGCCCTTGTTCCTGCTTCTGTTTGGGCCCTCCCTCTCTCTTCCACCTTTTCCCCTCTCTATCTTTGTTCTGCCTCCCTCTCTCTTTCTGTCTCTCTCCCGAATTTCTGCATAGCCTGAACCCATCTATCAGCGAGTCAGAAAGCTGGCCAGACCAGTCCTCCACTCCCTCTCCTCCACCTGGCCTTACCCCCTGTACCTCTTCGCCCAGTCTTTTTAAATCCCTAAGGCCCGCTCCCAGCGGAGAGCAGAGCAGCCCTGCGGCGCCAAAGAGGTGAGAGCCGGGCATGGGCGTGGCGAATGGCTTTAGCTCCGGAGTCAGCGTGCTTTTGGTGTGTGGAGAGCATCTGCCGGGTGGGGATGAACAAAGCCCGTCTCAAAAGGCACTGGGAATCCCGCTGCAGTTGGAGTTCGGAGAACGAACTCAAGGGTCAATTAGCGGCAAAGGAGCAGCAGGAAGCAATTTTCCTGGTGGTGACTGTTGGCTGTTTGTTCTTTTTTTCCACATTATTTCCCCTCCTTGCAAAATTATTCATTCATTCTGAGCGCTTACTGTGTGCAGAGCACTGTACTAAGCACTTGGGAGAGTACAATACAACAATAAACAGACTCATTCCCTGCCCACAGCGAGCTTACGGTCCAGCCAAACAATAAGGATTGTTTGACATCCTTTGAGGCCCCTGCACTGGGATCAGGGCCATCGTGGCTTCAGGGGTTCAAGGGAATGGTCAGAAGCTGTGTCCCAAAAGAAATAGTGAAGCAGGGTGGCCCAGTGGAAAGAGCTTGGGCCTGGAGTCAGAGGACCTGGGTTCTGATCTTGGCTCTGCCACTTGTCTGCTGTGTGACCTTGGAGAAGTCACTTAACTTCTCTGTGCCTCAGTTACCTCATCTGTAAAATGGGGATTAAATTCTACACCCTGTTACTTAGGCTGAGAGCCCCATGTGGGTCAGGGACCATGTACCATCTGATAAACTTGTATCTACCCCAACACTCGGAACAGTGCTTGGCCCATAGTAAGCACTTAACAAGTACCCTAAAAAAAGTCCTCTCTGGAAGGTTTCCTCCTAAGTCATCACTCGTTTCAAATGGAGTAGTTTGTTTTTAACTTAAAACTGAGATCCACTTGATCATCAGGTTCCTGGGCTAGTGTTGGGACCGAATCCCCACCACTGCCTTGGTTGTGATGCTCGTTGGTGTTTTCTGCTTTGTGTATTTGCATTTCCTTCCCCTCAACTCTACTCTTCCCCGCCCTCTCAGCATTTCTTATCGTAGTGCCCTGCGGAAAAAGCTTCACTCTTCCTCCTCTGTGCCCAATTTTCTAAAATTTCTGGCTCCCGTCGATGAAAATAGCACGTCTGACTTTAGGACCTCGCAAAGGTAGGGCATAGAGTTTGGAGCAGCAGAGCCCAGGCTCTCAGCAGGACATTAATGCTGACTGTCTTTAGTTTGAGCAACTAAAACCACCCCCAGCTTCTCTCCTCGGTTTGTGTCCGCTCTTGGGTGTGAGCAGACATCGTTTCAGTCCAAGAATCACCGGGCCCTTACCAAGGTTGGGTGGCTAAGAGCCAGGATTCACTGGTCCGGGACCCTGGCCAGTGTCTCAAGTGGTGGGTGTGGGAGCCCAATCCACTGCCCCCAGATCGTGCCCGGATCATGCCTGGTTCCATCTTCTCAGGTGGCTCCAGCATCCTTTGGGGAAAAGGGAAAGGAAAACCACTCCAGGCATGGTGACTGTACAGTCAGTTCTTTAGGTTCTTCATTTTGACAAAGACCTTGAGCTCATGGTAGTAGAAACAGTTTGCCATCGTGCCACTCAATAGAATTTTCCCACCGCCCCATCTGCCCACTGCCACCCTTTGGGGTGTTGGATTCTTAAAGCTGTCGGGTCCCTGCCCCAGGGACTGGTCTCCCTTGAAGCCCACAGCTGGCAACCATCCTGCAGATGCCCAGACACAAGCCCAGGACAGAACTGGACCACACAATGAGGGTTCTCGGGCCCACACCGGCTCCGCTGGCTTCTCACCTGTGGCAGGGGGTGGTGAGGGCGGTGGACGTGGGTGCTGGCGGAGACCCTCACCCCTCCTCTCTGTGGTCTCAGTTTGGCCTTCAGGCATGGAAACAGGGCCAGAAAGGGCCTCTGCTGCCACACACCTGGGCCACTCTGTCCCCCATGACAGGATGTCCATGGTTTGGTGGCTTGGATAAATAATGGCTTACTGGCTGGCAATGACCTGGCTCGAATCACACATCCTGCCAGTCTTTGGGTTTATCCTCTCCATGGCGGGACTGGAGATGTTGTCGGGCCCCCCGTGGCCTCTCTGGCCGCTGGGCTTGAACGCTTTGGGGCGGGAGGGCTGGACCGTGGGCGGGAGAGCGGGAACGTGCAGTGGCCGGCCGGCCCCAACCCCCTGCCCTGTTGTTCCAGTGATGTGGGGTCGGAAGCGAAGCTGCCGGAGGGCGGAGATGGGGAAAGCCCCGCCCGGCCCCGGAGACACTCTTGGAGGCAGCAGATCTTCCTCCGGGTGGCAACGCCGCAGAAGGGCTGTGATCCCCCCAGCCGATATGAAGGTAAGAGCCCCGTGGGAGGGTTGGGGGTGCCGAGGGTCATCCAGGTGTTGGACCGGGTCTCTCCTGAGCCTGGAGAACAGTGGTAGCTCGTGGGGACAAGGACCCATCCTCTGGCCGGCCCCAGGCCCCACTGTGAGCCTCTGGTCCAGGGACTCCTGGGCATCCGGAGCGTCCGGTATCAGCTGTGTTCCTTCCCAGGATCCTGGCTGCCCCCACGGAATTGACCGCCGAGCGGGGTGGCTCTCCAGGCTGGGAGGTGGGATTCAGCCCAAAAAGAGATTCCCCAGAGAACCACTCAGGGCGAGCTTTCTGCATCCCTGTACCAAGGTTGGGGAGCCGTGGGCTTGCCGTGTGTGTTGCCTGTAAGGGGTCCGAAGCCAGGGCTCTTTTGTGTTTAGAGCAGCCTGCAGCTGCTTCTCCTCTGGCTAGCCTGGCCCAGCATGTGGGCTCTGGAGGATGCAGCCCCAGGCCAGACAGGTGGCATTGAAGGAGTCCGTCACCGAGCCCATACTGTGTGCAGACCACTGGATTAAGCACTTGGGAGAGTATAATTCAACAGAGTTGGTAGACACGTTCCCTGCCCATGAGGATCTTACAGTGGGCATTAAAGGAGATGAGGGATAGTGGAAATAGTACAATAGGAATGGAAACAGGAACCCAGGTGGCAGTTATGGGGTGAAAGCCGTTCGGGCAGGCTGGCCCCACTGGGGATGTGCAGAGAGAGTCTGAGATCACAGACTGAGCAGCGTGGCTCAGTGTAAAGAGCCCGGGCTTTGGAATCTGAGGTCAGGGGTTCAAATCCTGGCTCTGCCAATTGCCAGTTGTGTGACTTGGGGCAAGTCACTTCACTTCTCTGGGCCTCAGTTACCTCAACTGTAAAATGGGGATGAAGACTGAGCCCCCCCCCCCATGGGACAACCTGATCACCTTGTAACCTCCCTAGCGCTTACAACAGTGCTTTGCACATAGTAAGCGCTTAATAAATGCTATCATTATTATCACAGGATCCTGAAGACACCTCCCATACCACCTCCTCTTCTGCCCCCCAGCTGGTGCCCCATGAGATGTCCAGCAGGCTGTCCCCAGCCCCACCCCACTCACACACACGTCCCTGTGATGCAGAAGACCATCATGCCCCCCGCCCCACCTCTCTCTGCCTGTCTGCACTAGCGTCAGCTGGCAGTTCAGTAAGGACCCCCTCCAGTTACGAGTAGGACACGTTTAGTCCTAGAATAGCCCTGCTGGTTCGGAAGGGGCCCCCCGGGGGGAGAGCCAGTCCCATCTCCCCTACCTCCCCCTCTTTCGCCTTCCCCAGGGGAAGCCCTCTGCTTCCGCTACAGTCCAGCCCAGTTACGAGCAGATGGAGTCAGTCCACCAGAAACCAAGCTACTAGGGGTTACCCAGGAGCAGACCAATTGGTCATAACCCTCTGTGGTTCATGCCCATCTTGTCCTCCACTCCTTGCCTCAGGCTCTGGACATTCATCAGAAAGACATGTCCCAAACTCGCATTCCTTCCAGGCCGACAGAGGCCTCCTTGGTCGAGAAACCACGAGGCCGAGGAAACGTTCAATGTCTGTCGGGCAGCAGAACTCTCAGGGCCGTGGAGCGTTAGGAACAGCGAAGAATCAATCAGTCAGTAGTGTTTATCGAGCACCTCCCGGATGCAGGGTACTGTACTGAGAGCATATAATCAAAGGAAATGACACGGTCCAACACTGGGCTCGCAGGGGAGCCCAGTGCAGTGACAGATTATTTACAGCCCATAGAAGGGGGAGGAGTCGGAGAACGAGTTAAGTGAACGAATTGCCGAGCGCGTCCATGGCTGCGCAGCCTCTCTCGCCGTTCTCAGAGAAATGATCATTAGTGCCATCTGGGCCTGGCCGTGAATATTTATTCAAGAATCTGTGGCCACCGGAGCTTGGCCTGGGTTAGGGGGATGGGCGAGGCCAGCAGCCCTGGAGTCGGAGGGGCTGCAGCTGCCCGTGGCTGGGGGCGAGGTTCAGCGGCAGGTAGGGGGCCGGTCAACCACAGATAGAATCGTGGGCAAAAATCTGCGAACCCCAGGGGACTGCCGTGGACGGACGTGGTGACTGATGGAGCGGTTCTGTCTGGGTGGGTGGCATGGGGGCGGCGACATGGCAGGTTCCTTGGGCGGGACGGTGTACGCTGAGAATGTGCCATCTGTGTCCTCAAGGGAGGTGAGAATTTGGAACACTTCCCCCCACCCCCAGATGTGGATCTTCTTTTCTTCCTTTGTAGCTGGAACGTTGCCCTCCCCACCCCCGGCTCCCCCCAGTTCCAGAGGGTGGGAGGACCACCCAGGGACCTTTGAGACTCTCACTACACACTGGTAGATGACCACCTCTTCCAGCATCCACTGAGCTGGGCAGGTCACCCCCCGCCCCCCGCCCCCCGCCACCCTGCAGCCGAGCTGGACCTTCCGGCACCGACTGGGAAAGACTGGGGGTGTTGGCCCCACATCGGGTACCTTCGGGCTGAACCGTCCACACCGCCTCCGAGGATGTCCCTCAGCCAGAGGAAAGACAATCTGGGCGCAGCTAGTGAGGGGTTGGGCCAAAGGGAGATCTGCCAGGCCTGCCTATGGTCTGGATGGAGGCAGGGGAGCAGCAGGAGCGTGACTGGAGCTTCCTGGCCTCCATCTCCGGGCGGCCGGGGGCAGGACTTGCCGGCGGCTCTGCGGGCTGGTGTCCCAAACTGGCACCTGGCTTCTGCTCTGGAGAGAACCCCGCCTTGAACCCATGGCTAGGGGCCTTCCTCTGGCAAAGCGCAGAGGGCTTCCGTTGTTGGAGTCGTCATCGCTGTTTGCTCTGCCTTTCCATCCAAGACCTCGGGGTCTAGGGCAAGACCTTAATTAGCTGCGAGGCAGGAAAATGAGTCAAAGCTAATTATAACGTCCACCCGTGGCACCCCGCCCCGAAAACTAACATCGGCCCAGAGGGGAGGCTGCCGGGAATGCCAGTTTCAGGCCTTGGCGGGGGGTCTCCTAAACCGAGGACAGGAGCCGGAGAAAAGCAGGAGATGGGGCGACGGGGGGAGGTGGGGAGGGAAGGGATGGGCCGAGAAGGAGGCTGGGAAAGGGTCCAAAAATGGCAGTAGTGCCGTCCCAGGCAGAGGGGCCCTCTGCGGTGCAAGAAGTCCACATAGACAAAGATTTTATTTCACAAACCACTGGGGAATGGTTTTTACAGAGTAATGTTAGTGGTGTTGAACTGGCTGGGGGGCCTCAACAGCAGGCAGGGAAGCACCTTCCAAGATTGATTTGTGCAGCAAGTCAGCAGTATGTCAGGATAAACAGTACAGCCTAGTAAACAGTCAGTAGTACTGAGTGCTTATTGCATGCGGAGCACTGAGCTAAGTGCTTGGAAGAGTACGATATAACAGAGTTGGTGGACACAACCCCTACCGGCAGTGAGCTTACAGTCTAGAAGGGGAGACAGACAATAATGTAAAATAATTTGAAGATATGTACATAATTGCTGTGGGGATGAAGGAGGGGTGAATAAAGGGTACAAATCCAAGGGCAATGCAGAAGGGAGTTGGAGAAGAGTAAATGAGGGCTTAGTCAGGGAAGGCCTCTTGAAGGAGATGTGCCTTCAATAAGGCTTTGAAGGTGGGGAGGATGATTGTCCATCAGATATGAAGAGGGAGGGCGTTCCAAGCCAGGGGCAGGACGTAATACTAGAAAAGCAGCGTGGTGTAGTGGAAACGGCACAGGATGTGGGTTCTAGTCCCGGCTCTGCCACTTTCCTCCTGTGTGGCCTTGGGCAAGTCACCTTACTGTGCCTCTGGTCCCTTCAGACAGTATGGCTCATGTGGGACAGGGACTGTATCCAACCTGATAATACTGCCTCTATCCCAGCATTTAGTCTAGTGCTTGGAATAGAGTATGGGGATTCAGTTCCCGTTCTCCCAACTACTTAGACTGTGAGCCCCATGTGGGACCTGATTATCTTGTCTCTACCCTAATGCTAAGTACAGTGCTTGATGTATAGTAAGTGCTTAACAAATATCACCGTTACTCTATTTTTATTGGCATTAAGTATGACAGTCCATAAGTGCTAGAGATGTCTGTCGAGGTGGTAATCGAGGAAGACTTGCTGGAGCTGGTAGAACAGTGCTTTGCACATAGTAAGCGCTTAACAAATAGCATTATTATTATTATTATTATTATTATCTTAAAGGGACTTGAATGTTGTCAGAGCTGTGGCTCTTTGGGGTTGGCTGGGGAGGGTGCTCCAGGCCTGGGGAATGGTGTAAAGGGATGGAGAAAGGACAACCAAGAATGAGGGATCACTGGGAGGCCGGTTTGGTCGGAATGGGGAGAGTGAGCTGGGGCGTGGCTAGCAAAGAAAGCTGATATGTAAGAGGGGAAGAGGTGGTGGAAAGCCTTAAAGCCGACCGGTGGTGACGAGGCTTTGCTGAATGTAGGAGTTGGAAAGCCAGTAGAGTTTTTTGAGAAGAGGAGAGGCGTGTGCCAGGCGACACAGCAAGAAAGTGGTTCATGTGTCTGCAGCCTCCCTGGGGGTTGGTTCCCCCTCCAGAGAGTGGGATGCTGCAGTGGAAGGGGATTCCTCAGGGCAGCAGGTGGGGGGTTGATTTCAGAACCCTGGGAGCCAGTGGCGGGAGGGTGGAGCAATCAGCGGGGGAGCCCGTTGGCTGGGGTCTTAAAATCAGCCAAGGTAGGGCCAAAAAAAATCAGGCAGCGGGCCCAGTGAAAAGCAGGAAGGGGACCTAAATGGATTTGAATGTATTTTACCTTTCTCCTTCCTTGAGAGATTCCCAAGGAAAGACCGGACTGAGCTCCCCTGGAGATCTCTCTGTACTCCTCTCTTTCAGCCAGGTGTCCTACCATGCATGTGTGGACCTTCCTGCAGGAGCAGTTGAGCCCAAGGTTCTGGGACTAGAATTCCCAGCGGACTCTGGTGCAACCACATAATGGAAAGTTGCACCACCCCCCTCCTCCTCCCCCCCACCACCCTCCGGACGTGATTCTAGACTGACTTCCTGCCTGGCTCCCGTCCAGTGTGGTCTGGCAGTTCCCAGAGGCTGAATTCTTTGCCTTCCCTCCTCTTACCTTTCCCAATTCCAGCGACAAGTCCAAAATCTTCCCTCTGAGGCAACCGTGGTGCCTTCTCCGGCTCCTGGCCGGTCTCCATCTCCCTCATCAGCCTGTTTCCAAAGACTGCCAGTTTTGTCTCAGTAATATTTCCTGGACCTGCCCCTTCCCCTCCACCCTCCCGGCCGCCACCCGGGTCCGAGTTCTCATCACCTCCCAGCGGGATTCTTGCATCAGCCTCCTCTCTCGTTCCCCACCACCTCCGGCCCCCACACCGTCTCTACTCCCCCCCTCGTCCCCCGCCTCGTGAGCCAGCTGGGCCAGTGGTTGGCTGGGTGGGGTCCCCGACCAGGCCTGGTTTGGGTGGGACAGGAGGGCCTGGGCCCCAGACTTCCTCTGCTTTGGTGGAAGTCTACCAGTTGGCCGCCCCCACCCCCCTGACGTGGGGTGTCCGTGTGCCGAGTCGAGGTATGTTTTTGCTCAGCCTGAAGCGAAGCTCCACTCCCCCGTCCCATCCGACCTCTGTCTGCAAGAGAGCGGCCTTTGTGGGTCTCCGGTTTTCTCCTTGAGTCGCACTGGCTCGTCGACCCCAGGCTGCCCAGCCGGGCAGAAAGAGGGGCTGGGGAGAGCGCCCATCCTCCCCGAGAAAGGCTTCCGGGCTGGTCTTCCTGAGCAAAGATCAGCTAGAAAGAGAAATCCGAGGGAAAACTGATAGATCAGTGAGCAGGAATGGACTTCAGAAAGCTGAAGGATCAAAATGCGCTCTGACACCCTTCTTTTTCTGTGGGAGCGGCTGGGAAGCAGTGTGGCCTAGTGAAAAAGAGCACAGGCCCGGGTGTCAGAGGACCTGGTTCTGATCCCGGCACCTCCACTTGTCTGCTGTGTGACCCTGGGCAAGTCGCTTCACTTCTGTGGGCCTCAGTTAGCTCACCTACGGTGAGCCCTATTTGGGACAGGGACTGTGTCCAACCTGATTAGTACAGTGCTTGGTACATAGTAAGCAATTAACAAATACCATAAAGAGGGGGGTGGGAGGGGAGTGAGGGGCAGAGACAGCTTGCCTTTCCTCCTCAAATTGGCTTGCGTGTTTTGCGGCCAAGGCTTTTAGACGGTAATGTTTAAGGGAAAGGATTCCCGCCTCGCTTGTACTAAAAGATGCCACTTGTTATCGCTGATGATTTACGGCAAAGGAAGTGCCTCGTGCGATCTCCCGGGGAAAGGGTAAGAAGCCCCCATTCCCCTCCCACCCCTCCACCCAGCCTCTCCAGGACTGTACTTCGGAGCAAGCACCTGTCAGTCTTTCGCATCACCTGGGCCATTGAGGCCAGTTCTCCCACAATTGGACCTTTCAGGCCTTGCTTCTTGGGTAAAACAAAAAATGAAAGACCAGTCGAGATAGGAGTGATTTACTGATCCAGAATCACTTTGAATAAGCAAATAGTCTGGGAAGTTTCTGTTCAAAGGGACTGGTGATGACCACTGCTGAGGAAATACGCCAAATTTATGTCCAGGTGACGCGTGAGAGTTATATCTACAGTAATTTCAAAATGAGGAAGGCAGAATTGTTTTTTCTGTTTCAAAATCTAAGGAGCTATTTTCTAACCCTCCCTTTGTATTTTTTGTGATATTAAGCACTCACTGTGTCACTGTTCTAGTGGAAAAAAGCATGGGCTTTGGAGTCAGAGGTCATGGGTTCAAATCCGGGCTCCGCCACTTGTCAGCTGTGTGACTTCAGGCAAGTCACGGAACTTCTCTGTGCCTTAGTTACCTCATCTGTAAAATGGGGATTAAGACTGTGAGCCCACCGTGGGACAACCTGATCACCTTGTAACCTCCCCAGCGCTTAGAACAGTGCTTTGCACATAGTAAGCGCTTCATAAATGTCATCATTATTATTATTATTATTATTAAGAGCTGGGGTAAGCACAAGTTAATTAGGTCAGACACAGTCTAGTAGGAGGGAGAACAGGTATCCCTATTTTACAGTTGTGGAAACTGAGGCACGGAGAAGTGAAGTGACTTGCCCGAGGACACAGCAAGCAATCGGCAGAGCCGGAATTAGAACCCAGGTCCTTCCGACCCCCAGGTCCGTGCTCCCTCCGGTAGGCCCCACTGCTTCTCACGTGCGCGGTGGAAATGGGGGCTCGTGGAACCGCCGGAAGGCTTGCGGCTCCCAACCTGGTGTTGTGTTTGCTGGAAATGGAAAGGTTCTGCGTTTGTTGGACTAAGAGGGTGGCACGCAATGTGGTAAATCGATCAAGCGTGGAATTGATTGACCCCCCCGGGCAGCCCAGAGGGAGCCCTGCCTTCTAGACTGTGAGCCCACTGTTGGACAGGGACCGGCTCTATATGTTGCCAACTTGGACTTCCCAAGCGATTAGTATGTTACTCCCCTCCTCAAAAATCTCCAGTGGCTACCAATCAATCTGCGCATCAGGCAGAAACTCCTCACCCTGGGCTTCAAGGCTGTCCATCCCCTCGCCCCCTCCTACCTCCCCTCCCTTCTCTCCTTCTCCAGCCCAGCCCGCACCCTCCGCTCCTCCGCCGCTGATCTCCTCACCGTACCTCGCTCTCGCCTGTCCCGCCATCGACCCCCGGGCCCACGTCATCCCCCGGGCCTGGAATGCCCTCCCTCCCAACATCCGCCAAGCTAGCTCTCTTCCTCCCTTCAAGGCCCTCCTGAGAGCTCACCTCCTCCAGGAGGCCTTCCCAGACTGAGCCCCTTCCTTCCTCTCCCCCTCGTCCCCCTCTCCATCCACCCCCATCTTACCTCCTTCCCTTTCCCACAGCACCTGTATATATGTTTGTACATATTTATTACTCTATTTATTTTACTTGTACATATCTATTCTATTTATTTTATTTTGTTAGTCTGTTTGGTTTTGTTCTCCGTCTCCCCCTTTTAGACTGTGAGCCCACTGTTGGGTAGGGACTGTCTCTATATGTTGCCAACTTGTACTTCCCACGCGCCTAGTACAGTGCTGTGCACACAGTAAGCGCTCAATAAATACGATTGATTGATTTGATTAGTACAGTGCTCTGCACACAGTAAGCGCTCAATAAATACGATTGAATGAATGAATGAATGAATGCTAGGGGCAGCAGGTTGGAGGCGTTGGGAGGCTCGGTCCCCACTAGGTGGCGCTGTGGGTTGGGCCTCTGGATCAGTTTCCCCCCTAAGCCCCTGTCAATCATTCGGCCAGTGAAATTTATTGAGCGCTTTCTGTGTGCAGGCGACTGTAATAAGCGCTTGGTAGAATACAATATAACAATAAATAGACACATTCTCCACCCACAATGAGCTTATGGTCTAGTTGAAGCAGCTTGGCTCGGCGGAAAGAGCCCAGGCTTTGGAATCCGAGGTCGTGAGTTCAAATCCCGGCTCCGCCAACTGTCAGCTGGGTGACGTTGGGCAAGTCACTTCTCTGAGCCTCAGTTACCTCATCTGTAAAATGGGGATTAAAACTGTGAGCCCTCAGTGGGACAACCTCATCACCTTGTAACCTCCCCAGCGCTTAGAACAGTGCTTCGCACAAAGTAAGCGCTTAAAAGATGCCATCATTAATTAGTTTCTAGAGAGATCTCCCCCTGGGCTCATTCGTTCATTCAGTCGTATTTATTGAGTGCTTATTGTGTGCAGAGCCCTGTACTAAGCGCTTGGGAAGTCCAAGTTGGCAACATATAGAGACGGTCCCTACCCAACAGTGGGCTCACAGTCTAGAAGGGAGAGACAGAGAACAAAACAAAACATATTAACAAAATAAAATAAATAGAATAAATATGCACAAATAAAATAGAGTAATAAATACGTACAAACATATATACATATATACAGGTGCTGTGGGGAGGGGAAGGAGGTAAGGTGGAGGGGGAGAGGAAGGAGGGGGCTCAGTCATATTTATTGAGCGCTTTCTGTGTGCAGACGACTGTAATAAGCGCTTGGTAGAATACAATATAACAATAAATAGACACATTCTCCACCCACAATGAGCTTATAGTCTAGTTGAAGCAGCTTGGCTCGGCGGAAAGAACCCGGGCTTTGGAGTCCGAGGTCGTGGGTTCAATCACCTGGGTGACGTTGGGCAAGTCACTTCTCTGAGCCTCAAGTTACCTCATCTGTAAAATGGGGATTAAAACTGTGAGCCCTCAGTGGGACAACCTCATCACCTTGTAACCTCCCCAGCGCTTAGAACAGTGCTTCGCATGAAGTACGCACTTAACAGATGCCATCATTCATTAGTTTCTAGAGAGATCTCCCCCTGGGCTCATTCATTCATTCATTCAGTCGTATTTATTGAGCGCTTATTGTGTGCAGAGCACTGTACTAAGTGCTTGGGAAGTCCAAGTTGGCAACATATAGAGACGGTCCCTACCCAACAGTGGGCTCATAGTCTAGAAGGGGGAGACAGAGAACAAAACAAAACATATTAACAAAATAGAATAAATATGTACAAATAAAATAAATAGAGTAATAAATACATACAAACATATATACATATATACAGGTGCTGTGGGGATGAGAAGGAGGTAAGCTGGAGGGGTGGGGGAGGAGGGGGAGAGGAAGGAGAGGACAGTCATATTTATTGAGTGCTTTCTGTGTGCAGACGACTGTAATAAGCGCTTGGTAGAATACAATATAACAATAAATTGACACATTCTCCACCCACAATGTGCTTACGGTCTAGTTGAGGCAGCTTGGCTCAGTGGAAAGAGCCCAGGCTTTGGAGTCCGAGGCCGTGGGTTCAAATCCCGGCTCCGCCAACTGTCAGCTGTGTGACGGGCAAGTCACTTCTCTGAGCCTCATCTAGAGAGATCTCCCCCTGGGCTCATTCATTCATTCAGTTATATTTATTGAGCGCTTACTGTGTGCAGAGGACTGTACTAAGCACTTGGGAAGTACAAGTCGGCAACATAGAGAGGTGGTCCCTACCCAACAACGGGCTTGTTAAGTGCTTATTATATTTATGCCAGGACCTCTCCTGTGATAGATATAAGCTAATCGGGCCACTCCCCCACTTGGAGCTCACAGTGTATCTCCATTTTGCAGATGAACTCATGACTTTGCTCCCACAGAATTATGAGGGTTCAGAGAGAAAAAAAAGAAGACGGTGGTTTGCTACTCCTAGGGATCCCAGTCGGTTTTAAATCCTGCCCTCATCGGTCCCTTCATCACTCCCATCAGGTTCTCTGTAGACCGTGAGCCTGTTGTTGGGTAGGGACCGTCTCTATATGTTGCCGATTTGTACTTCCCAAGCAGTTAGTACAGTACTCTGCACACAGTAAGCGCTCAATAAATACGATTGAATGAATAAATGAATGAATGAAGACGCTTGCTTCCCAGTCCCTTCCCTGAAGTCTTACTAGAAAAAGTGAAACTTTCAGAGTGGAGCCTGTTTTCTAAAGCTTCAGGAGTTTCCACGGTTGTGACTCACTCACTCTGTCATCCCCATGCCTCATTTTCCAGAGTGTTGTCTGAAGGGATCCAGAAGCCTTCAGGAGCAGTGTGGCATCCTACTGGTTTTCAATCAGACAGACCAGTTTTTATTGTGGGCCGGCCCAGTGTCTGGACCAATATTGAACTGGGAACTTTTGTGACCTTTTTCAAAGTTTTCCAGCGTCAAGCTTCCCCCCGCCGCAACCGCTGCAGCTCCAACTCATGGGCTGCACCGTTTGGATAATAATAATAATGGCATTTATTAAGCACTTACTATGTGCCAAGCACTGTTCTAAGCGCTGGGGAGGTTACAAGGTGATCAGGTTGTCCCACATGGGGCTCACAGTCAATCCCAATTTACAGATGAGGTAACTGAGGCACAGAGAAGTGAAGTGACTCGCCCAAAGTCACACAGCTGGCAAGTGGCGGAGCCGGGATTTGAACCCATGACTTCTGACTCCAAAGCCCGGGCTCTTTCCACCGAGCCACGCTGCATCTCTATGTGGCACTAGAGCTCAAACGGAGCCAGGAGGGGAACGCACGCTCAGAGGGTGGTGATGGGAGAAGGGGAAAAGCTCAAGGGCTGCATGAAACCACCGTCCTTCCGTAGCCCGGCATGCTAGGCACCGCCAGGCCACGTGACATTTCTTTGTCCAGTATTCGCAAGGGCTCCCAGTGGCTCCTCTTTGAGGTGGGACACACTCCATTAGGCTGGAGGTCATTGTGGGAAAGGCCGGTGTTACTCCTCACCCTGGGCTTCAAGGCTGTCCATCCCCTCGCCCCCTCCTACCTCACCTCCCTTCTCTCCTTCTCCAGCCCAGCCCGCACCCTCCGCTCCTCCGCCGCTAATCTCCTCACCGTACCTCGCCCTCACCTGTCCCACCATCGACCCCCGGCCCACGTCATCCCCCGGGCCTGGAATGCCCTCCCTCTGCCCATCTCTACCTCCCTTCAAGGCCCTACTGAGAGCTCACCTCCTCCAGGAGGCCTTCCCAGACTGAGCCCCTTCCTTCCTCTCCCCCTCGTCCCCCTCTCCATCCCCCCTTCTTACCTCCTTCCCTTCCCCACAGCACCTGTATATATGTTTGTACATATTTATTACTCTATTTTACTTGTACATATCTATTCTATTTATTTTATTTTGTTAGTCTGTTTGGTTTTGTGCTCTGTCTCCCCCTTTTAGACTGTGAGCCCACTGTTGGGTAGGGACTGTCTCTATATGTTGCCAGTTTGTACTTCCCAAGTGCTTAGTACAGTGCTCTGCATGCGATTGATGATGATGATGATGAATATGAACAGGTTTGGCTCCTTTATTCGACAGATGCTCAAAGCAGAGGCCATGTGGGTAAAAAAGGATGGGACCAAAAGCTTATCCTGGGGGCTCTCATTGAAGATCTCCTCCTTGGGGAGCTCTGAGGCCAAGATCAGCAGCCCTCTGGTCCCTCCAGTCCAGGACTCTGGTCTCCAGCGGGCCCTGGGACCACCTGAGGCAGTCAGCCACGCCTGCTGGCTACATTTCCAGACAACCCCTAACACTCCCTTCTCCTTCCCTTAGGTTGTAAGCTCATTGTGAGCGGGGAATGTGACTATTTATTGTTGTAATGTACTCGCCCAAGTCCTTAGTACAGTGCTCTGCACATAGTCAGTCATTCATTCATTCAATCGTATTTATTGAGCGCTTACTGTGTGCAGAGCACTGTACTAAGCGCTTGGGAATCAATCAATCGTATTTATTGAGCGCTCAATAACATAACATCACAGTAACATAAATGATAATCAATCAATCAATCAATCGTATTTAGTGCTTACTGTGTGCAGAGCACTGGACTAAGCGCTTGGGAAGTACGAGTTGGCGACATATAGAGACGGTCCCTACCCAACAGCGGGCTCACAGTCTAGAAGGGGGAGACGGACAACGGAACAAAACATATTCACAAAATAAATAGAATAAATATGTACAAATAAAAGAAATAGAGTAGTAAATATGTACAAACATATATCCCTTCCCCATAGCACCTGTTTATATGTATATATGTTTGTACATATTTATTATTCTAGTTATTTATTTTACTTGTACATATCTATTCTATTTTATTTTGTTAGTATGTTTGGTCTTGTTCTCTGTCTCCCCCTTTTAGACTGTGAGTCCACTATTGGGTAGGGACTGTCTCTATATGTTGCCAACTTGTACTTCCCAAGCGCTTAGTACAGTACTCTGCACACAGTAAGCGCTCAATAAATATGATTGATTGATTGATAGATATATACAGCTTCCAAGGTAGAATTCTAATTTTTTCAGTTAGTTTCTAGACTGTGAGCCCACTGTTGGGTAGGGACTGTCTCTCTGTGTTGCCAACTTGTACTTCCCAAGCGCTTAGTACAGTGCTCTGCACACAGTAAGCGCTCAATAAATATCAATGAATGAATGAATACATATATACAGGTGCTTTGGGGAGGGGAAGGAGGTAAGGTGGGGGAGTTGGGGGAGAGGAAGGAGGGGGCTCAGTCTGGGAAGGCCTCCTGGAGGAGGTGGGCTCTCAGTAGGGCTTTGAAGGGGGGAAGAGAGTTAGCTTGGCAGATGTGCGGTGGGAGTGAGCCCTCAATAAATATGATTGAATGAATCCCCAGCTTTTTCTCTAGTAATACCACAACTGTGGTATTTGTTAAGCGCTTACTGTGTGCCAGGCACTGTATTAAGCGCTGGGGTGGATGTAGCAATTCAGGTTGAATGGAGTCCCTGTCCCATGTGGAACTCGGTTTTAATCCCCATTTTACCGATGAGGTAACTGGGGCACAGAGAGGTGAGGTGACTTGCCCGTGGTCACATAGCAGACAAGTGGCAGAGCGGGATTAGAACCCAGGTACTTCTGACCTCTAGGCCCGGGCTCTATCCACTAGGCCATGCTGCTTCTCCTAGGCTGTCTTTCCCCTTTAACTAGCTGATATTTGTCAACAGCCCAGTTTTCTAATAATAATAATAATAATGTTGGTATTTGTTAATCGTTTACTATGTGCCAAGCACTGTTCTAAGTGCTGGGGTAGATACAGGGTAATCAAGGTAATCACAGTCTTCGTCCCCATTTTGCAGGGAAGAGAATCCCTCCCACTTTTCCCAGGGCTTGGAACTGGGGTCTGCACGCAGTAAGCTCTTAATAAGTACTCTTATTACCACCACTACTACCACCACGTGCTGGGCGAGGGATGGGAAAAGGTTTCCATTTGTTGGTTTGGAACCTGCCATCTCCAAGCTTCGGTGCCTGCGGCTGAGGGGTCCGGGGAGCAGCATTTCCACGTTTAACCTGGGGTTTTCCGACAGCTCACAGGGTTCTGCCGCCCAGATTGTGGTGCCCGCAAGCCGAGCCGCACGGAGCCATTCGGACCCGGGCGATGGGCCTGGCAGCCCGCCCCCACCCCTTCCTGCCCTTCCCTTGCCCTCACACTACCCCCACCCTTTCCTGTTCTTCCCCTGCCCAAGGGTAAATATTTTTACTTCTGTCTCCCGGGTGAGAGCGTACGCGCCTCCTGGGCAGGGACCGGGTCTCGTATCTCCGTTATACTCTCCCAGGTGCTTAGTTCAGTGTGGACACCCAGCAGGTGCTCAATGAAGACCTTTGCTACTACTAATTATTATAATGGTAATTGTGGTATTTGTTAAGCACTTGTTATGTGCCTAGTGTTGGGCTAAGTACTGGGATAGGATAATCAGATCAAACCACACACAGTTCCTGTCCCACAGAGGGCTCACAGTCTACAATCGTTGCTGCTGTTGCTGTTACTACTACGACCAATCAATCAATCAATCGTATTTATTGAGCGCTTACTGTGTGCAGAGCACTGTACTAAGCGCTTGGGAAGTGCAAGTTGGCAACATCAGTGGGCTCACAGTCTAGAAGGGGGACCACCACCAGTACCATCCTTTAGAATCCCCAACCTTTGTTTCTGCAGATGCCCGACGTCCTAGTAGTCCATCTCTCCGTTCTTTTTCCTACCGCCCAAGTCGTTTATTCATCTGTCCATTCGTTTTCCTAAACCATTTTGTGTCTGTCTCGGCTGTTAATCAATCAATTACTGGTATTTATTGAGTGCTTACTATGTGCGGAACACTGTACTAAGCGCTTGGGAAGCAGCGTGGCTCAGTGGAAAGAGCCCGGGCTTTGGAGTCAGAGGTCACGGGTTCAGATCCCGGCTCTGCCACTTGTCAGCTGTGTGACTTTGGGCAAGTCACTTCACTTCTCTGGGCCTCAGTTCCCTCATCTGGAAAATGGGGATTAAGACTGTGAGCCCCCCATGGGACAACCTCATCATCTTGTAACCTCCCCAGCGCTTAGAACAGTGCTTTGCACATAGTAAGCGCTTAATAAATGCTATCATTATTGAGACAGTTCAGGGAATGTGTCTGCTTATTGTTATATTGTACTCTCCAAAGCACTTAGTACAGTGCTCTGTACACAATAAGCGCTCAATAAATAAGACAATGAATGAATTCAGTAGAGTATAGAGAATTAGCAGGCATGTTCCCTGCCCATAATGAACTTACAGTGTAGAGGGGGAGATGGCCATTAATATGAATAAGTAATTTACAATAATACACAATTTGAGGATATGTACATAAATGCTGTAGAGTTGAGGGCGGGGTGAATATCAACTGTCCAAGGGTCATAGATTCATTCATTCAATCGTATTTATTGAGCGCTTACTGTGTCAGAGCACTGTACTAAGTGCTTGGGAAGTGCAAGTTGGATCCAAGAGCATAGATGACGCAGAAGGGAGAGCGAGCTGAGTAAAAGGGGACTTAAATCAGGGAAGACCTCTTGGAGGAGATGTGACCTTAGTAATGCTTGAAAGTGGAGAGAGTGTCAGTCTGGCGTACATGGTCTTGTCTTATGCCATCGAATCGTTTCCGACCCATAGCAACACCACAGTCACATCTGTGACTGTGAGAGAAGCAGCGTGGCTCAGTGGAAAAAGCACGGGCTTTGGAGTCAGAGGTCATGGGTTCAAATCCCGGCGCCACCACTCGTCAGCTGTGTGACTTTGGGCAAGTCACTTAACTTCTCTGGGCCTCAGTTCCCTCATCTGTAAAATGGGGATGAAGACTGTGAGCCCCACGTGGGACAACCTGATCACCTTGTAAATTCCCCGGCGCTTAGAACAGTGCTCTGCACATAGTAAGCGCTTAATAAATGCCATTATTATTATTATTATGATTATTATCTCTCCCAGAACGCCCTGCTCTCCATCTGCAGTCATTCCGGGAGTGTATCCATAGAGTTTTCTTGGTGAAAATACGGAAGTGGTTTACCATCACCGCCTTCCGCGGTAAACTCGAGTCTCCGCCTTCGACTCTGTCGCATGCTGCTGCTGCCCCTGGGTGAGTTTTGACTTGTAGCAGATTGCCTTCCACTCCCAAGCTAGGAATGGAATGGATATGCCTCTGCTTGACTCTCCCTCCTGTTGCCGAGACTGGTAGAGTACTGGAAACTCTCCAGGTGTGACCCTGAGAAGGGTGGCTTATGTGGAAGGAGAGTTAAATACGATAAACTGTTTTATGATAAGTTGGAGTAGTAGTGGTAGCATCAGCAGCAGCATTTAAGCACTCATTTGATAATAATAATAATAATAATTTTGGTATTTGTTAAGCCCTTACTATGTGCCAAGCACTGTTCTAAGCACTGGGGGAGATACAGTGTAATCAGGTTGTCCCACATGGGGCTCACAGTCTTAGTCCCCATTTTACAGATGAGGAAACTGAGGCACAGAGAAGTGAAGTGACTTGCCTGAAGTCACACAGCTGATAAGTGGCGGAGCCAGGATTAGAACCCATGACCTCTG
This sequence comes from Tachyglossus aculeatus, assembly GCF_015852505.1. Lineage (NCBI taxonomy): Eukaryota > Metazoa > Chordata > Mammalia > Monotremata > Tachyglossidae > Tachyglossus > Tachyglossus aculeatus. The sequence continues at coordinate 16,904,830 of NC_052075.1, forward strand.
ACTCCCAAGCCTGGGCTCTTTCCACTGAGCCACGCTGCTTCTCTTATAAGATTGCTTCTCCCGATAAGATTGCATTAATCTTGGTGCTGGAAAAGAACAGAATAGCAACGTGACACACTCCCTATCCACAAAGTGCTTCCACTCTAATGGGATAGTTGTAATGATTGTGCTGTATGTTGTCATGTGCTGTGCTGTGCCATTGGGGAGAAACAGAATAATCATTCATTCATTCAATCGTATTTATTGAGCGCTTACTGTGTGCAGAGCACTGTACTAAGCGCTTTGGAAGTACAAATCAGATCAGACACAGTCCCCGTCCCTCATGTCTAAGGGAAGGGGAGAATAGGTGTTGAATCTCCATTAGACAGATGAGGAAACTGAGGTGCAGAGAAGTAAAGTGCCTTGTCCAAGGTCGCCCAGCGGGCGATTCACAGAGCCGGATTAGAACCCAGCTCGTTGTGGGCAGGGAGTGTGTCTGTTTTATTGTTGTATTGTACTCTTCCAAGCACTTAGTACAGTGCTGTGCACACAGTAAACGCTCAGTAAATTCGATTGAATGAATGAACCCAGGTCTCTTGATTCCCAAGCCTCTGCTCTTTCCATTAGGCCACGCCAAGTACTTCGAACAGCGCTTTGCCTATAGTAGGCACTCAGTAGATACAATCGATTGCCTTGCCCAACGCGTACGGTGCTCTTCTATCCCACCCCCTGCCTCCACACCCTTCCGCTCCTGTATCTCAGAGAAGATTGATGGAGCATCGACTGAAGCAGATCGACAGGGAGATAGCTTTAGTCAGCACCCACTGCCGACTCTCTCTGTTACCCTCTGTGGGCTCGAGTTTGGAAACAACACCTCCAACTGAACGCTTTATCCCTGATGGGCGGCCGAAACTACCGTCGGCACCCTCCCACTTCATAGCCCTTCCAAGTGTCCGGGGCTGTCGTCGTGGCCATCTCACGTGGGCTCCCATTCCAGTGATCAGTCCCTCCCTCGGGGCAGTCATCGTCTCCTGCCGTTCGATGTCGCGGATGGCTTGGAGCGGACAGTGAATCGATTCCAGTAGCGGTGATAGATGACGGTGGTGTTTATTAAGTGCTCAGTGGGTGCAGAGTACCGTACTGAATGCTGGGAGAGAACACGGGTGGAAATCCCTTGCCATCAAGAGGTGCACAGAGCTGAGCAGAAACTCACAGGGAGGGGACAGACACATAAGAAGAGGCGAAACCATGAAAACACTTCCAAACCACAAGGCAGGGACAAATAAACACAAAGTCGAAGCAAACAGAAGCAACAAAGGAGTGCAGTGAGAGGAGCAGAGGTAGTCCTCTAGACTTTAATCTCGTTATGGGCAGGGAATGTGTCTGTTATAGTGTTATATGGTACTTTCCCACGTGCTTAATACAGTGCTCTGCACATAGTAAATGCTCAATACTCAATAGAGAAGCAGCGCGGCTCAGTGGAAAGAGCATGGGCTTTGGAGTCAGAGGTCATGGGTTCAAATCCCGGCTCCACCACAAGTCTGCTGTGTGACCTTGGGCAAGTCACTTAACTTCTCTGAGCCTCAGTTACCTCTTCTATAAAAATGGGGATTAAGACTGTGAGCCCCACGTGGGACAACTTGATCACATTGTACCCCCCCCAGCGCTTAGAACAGTGCTTTGCACATAGTAAGCACTTAACAAATGCCATCATTATTATTATTAATAAATACGATCCACTGACTGGGCTCTGTGCGGCTCAGAGTCCCACGATCCCGACCGCGAGGGCCGCCATGGGGATGCTTTGTTGAGACCAGATGGTGGTCCTGGTTCAGCAGCCGGCCCCCTGGCGACTCTGTTCTGGATACCCCCATACCTGGAGTGGCACCTGTTCTCGGGGAGTGATTCCACTGATGCTTCAACCTGGTCAGTACCAGACCACGGCGAGAGAACAGTCTGATAATACATAGGTTTTTACTTAGTATTTGTTAAACGCTTACTATGTGCCAAGTACCTGGGTTAGAACCGGATATTCAGGCAGAAACTCCTCACCCTGGGCTTCAAGGCTGTCCATCACCTCGCCCCCTCCTACCTCACCTCCCTTCTCTCCTTCTACTGCCCAGCCCGCAACCTCCGCTCCTCCACCGCTAATCTCCTCACTGTACCTCGTTCTCACCTGTCCCGCCGTCGACCCCCAGCCCACGTCATCCCCCGGGCCTGGAATGGCCTCCCTCTGCCCCTCCACCAAGCTAGCTCTCTTCCTCTCTTCAAGGCCCTGCTGAGAGCTCACCTCCTCCAGGAGGCCTTCCCAGACTGAGCCCCTTCCTTCCTCTCCCCCTCGTCCCCCTCTCCATCCCCCCCATCTTACCTCCTTCCCTTCCCCACAGCACCTGTATATATGTATATATGGTTGTACATATTTATTACTCTATTTATTTATTTATTTTACTTGTACATTTCTATCCTATTTATTTTATTTTGTTGGTATGTTTGGTTCTGTTCTCTGTCTCCCCCTTTTAGACTGTGAGCCCACTGTTGGGTAGGGACTGTCTCTATGTGTTGCCAATTTGTACTTCCCAAGCGCTTAGTACAGTGCTCTGCACATAGTAAGCGCTCAATAAATACGATTGATTGATTGATTGATTGATATTCAGGTCAGATACGATCCTCGAGTGATACATTGGAGAGAAAGATTGGGTAGCAATGTGGCTTGATAATCTCCCCCTGTAGACTCTAAGCTCACTGTGGGCAGGGAATGTGTCTGTTTATTGTTATATTGTACTCTCCCAAATGCTTAGTACAGTGCTCTGCTCACAGTAAGCTCTCAGTAAACATGACTGACAGAAAGGAGGGTGCTGTCCGTCAGGTCTGCCGTCACGTGGTTCTGGTGACTCTTTTGGCTAGAAATATAGACTCTAGGTTGTCACGCCTTATGGGCAGAGAACATGTAATGCTTTGGAAATGCACTAAGCGTTCAACAAATTTGACAGAATACCGTCAAGGAAGGATGTATCACGGGGTGTCAGCAGAGATATCGGCACGTGCGTCTGGCATCAGTTAAGGAGCAAATGCTACATTGCAATTTCTCCCAAACCTGGGATTATGCAGCACGCAACAGCACATTGAAGGAGAGCTGACCAATTTGGCTGCCTGTGTTTCACGGCTTGGATATGCGAGTCTTGGACTTGATTGTCTAAGGCCGTCTCACCACAGTTAATGTGGAGGTAGTAAGCTACTGTAGTAACTCGCCCTGGCTTGGCACGCTGTTTCTTAGGATCCTTAAGGACTGCATTTCCCTACATCCTTTAGGAGTTTGGGGCATCTTGGGAAGAGTCGACTCTGATCAATCAATCAGTGGTATTTATTGAGCGCTTATTGTGTGTACAGCAGTGTACTGGAGCGCGCAGGAGAGTACGGTACAATAGAGTTGGAAGACACAATCCCTGTCCATATACGGCTTACAGTCTAAAGCAGACATTAAAACAAACTAGAGAGGGGGAACTAGCAGAGATTGAGGATATGTACCTAAGGGCTGTGGGGCCGAGGGTTGGGCGAATATCGGGCGCTTAGAGGTGGGGTGAATTGAAAATGTCTAATGGGTACAGATTCAAGTGCAAAGGTGATGCAGAAGGGAGGACAAGTAAAGGAAAGGAGGGCTGAGTCGGGGAAGGCTTCTTGGAGGAGGTGTGATTTTAATAAGGCTTTGAAGGTGGGGAAAGTGGAGATCTGATGGATACGAAGTGGAAGGGAGTCCCAGGCCACAGTGAGGACGTGGACGAGGGATCGGCGGCGAGATAGAGGTACAGCGAGTGAGTATTTTGGTGTTAGAGGAGTGAAGTGTGTGGGCCGCGTTGTCATAGGGGATCAATCCCACCCAGTCGGTAACCCAGGACTTTGTGAAGCAAGGGAATCCCTCCTGTCCTCCTAGTGTTGCCTGTTTTCTCTGATTCGCCAATTGCCCCTCTGTGAGTTGACAACGTTAAAGCCAGGTGCTTAGGCTTAGTGGACCTGGGGTTTAACCTCTCTATCTTTATTGCTACTGGAGAGTCGCCTTGTCGGTATTTAGGCTGAGTTTTTTAGTGTGGTAATTGTGTTAAACCAAGTAACTTCTAGTGGTCCCAAGAAGCTAGTCGTTGGAAGTCTGTCTCTGCTTTTTTTAGGATTCTGTAGCTGATTACACTTCCTCCTGGCTTTGGATTTGCAGAACGGAATGCTGAAATACCTTATCGGGCTGCTGGTGCTGTGCCTTTGGAAATCCAGTTTTAATTCATTCATCCAATCGTATTTATTGAGCGCTTACTGTGTGCAGAGCACTGTATTAAGCGCTTGGGAAGTACAAGTTGGCAACGTATAGAGACGGTCCCTACCCAACAACGGGCTCACAATCTAGAAGGGGGAGACAAACAACAAAACAAAACATGTGGACGGGTGTCAAGCTATCAGAATAAATAGAAGTAAAGCTAGATGCACATCATTAACAAAATAAATAGAATAGTAAATATGTACAAGTAAAATAAATAGAGTGATAAATCTGTACAAACATATATACAGGTGCTGTGGGGAGGGGAACGAGGTAAATTTTAATCTCTGTTTCTGGCTCATGCTGACCCTCTTCTGGGCTGCTGCTTTGTGGCAGCGGGGCGGGGGGGGACGGATTCTGCCCCACAGTCTTGGTGGGTGGAGGGGAATGATTGTGGTTCGGAAAAACCTCCCAGTGGAAAGAGCACGGACTTTGGAGTCAGAGGTCATGGGTTCAAATCCCGGCTCTGCCAACTGTCAGCTGTGTGACTTTGGGTGAGTCACTTAGCTTCTCTGTGCCTCAGTTACCTCATCTGTAAAATGGGGATTAAAACTGTGAGCCCCCGGTGGGACAACCTGATCACCTTGTAACCTCCCCAGTGCTTAGAACAGTGCTTTGCACATAGCGCTTAACAAATACCATCATTATTATTAGCCCCCTCCTCCCTCTCCCCCTCCTCCCCCTCCCCATCCCCCCCGCCTTACTTCCGTCCCCTCCCCACAGCATCTGTATATATGTATATATGTTTGTATGTATTTATTACTCTATTTTATTTGTACATATTCTATTTATTTTATTTTGTTAATATGTTTTGTTGTCTGTCTCCCCCTTCTAGACTGTGAGCCCACTGTTGGGTAGGGACCATCTCTATATGTTGCCAACTTGGACTTCCCAAGCGCTTAGTACAGTGCTCTGCACACAGTAAGTGCTCAATAAATCCGATTGAATGAATGAATGAATGAACAAAGAGCCTAGTTGAACTGGAGGGAGGCTTGTGGTGTTTGCCAGTGTTTCCCGGCACGGAGTGGAGACTCAAACCAACAGGGGAGCATGCACAGCTGCTTGGAGGACAGAAGGACAGAAATCTGGGAGCCGCCTCCTTCCTCTCCCCCTCCTTACCTCCTTCCCCTCCCCACAGCACCTTTATATGTGTTTGTACAGATTTATTACTCTATTTTACTTGTACATATTTACTATTCTATTTATTTTATTTTGTTAATATGGTTTATTTTGTTGTCTGTCTCCCCCCTCTAGACTGTGAGTCCGCTGTTGGGTAGGGACCGTCTCTATAAGTTGCCAACTTGTACTTCCCAAGTGCTTAGTACAGTGCTGTGCACACAGTAAGCGCTCAATAAATACGATTGAATGAATGAATGAAGGGAAATAACCAAATCGGGGATAGTGAGGAAAAGACAGAAAAGACCAGACCTGATATCCCTCTGAGTGGTATCACCATCATCATAATATTTAAGTACCAAGCACCGTACGGGGTAGTGGCTGGAGAATCATGTCAGACACAGTTCCTGCCCCACGAGGGGTTCACAAGCTAAGTAGGAGGGAGAACAGGAATTGACTCCTCATTTGACAGAAGAGGAAACAGGCACAGAGGGGCCAAGTGACTTGCCTAAGGTCACTTCTTCCTTCAGGTTAGTGTGGGACTGCCCTGTGGAAACTCCCAAGTAGAAACCTTGCCAGATGAGACCGACCTATGTCTGTCTCTAGCATGTTTTCCAGTCCTGCCTCTCCTCCACCCAGTTCTAATCGTCATTGTCACCAAAGTAGAACTTAAAGGAACGTTCACTGACCTCTCTTCTCTCAGTTGCCTTCAGTTTCCTCCTTTGTAAAATGGGAATTCAATACCTGTTCATTCATTCGTTCAATTGTATTTATTAAGCTATTAAGCGCTTACTGTGTGCGGAGCACCTGTTCTTCCTCACGCTTAGACTCGGAGCCCCAGATGGGACAGAGACTGGGTTTGATCTGATTATCTTATATCTATCTCTCTTAGTGCTTGGCACATAGTAAGCACTTGGCAAATACCACAGTTGTTGTTGTCATTATTACAATAGTGTAATTGGCTACTTTTTCCCTGGGGCTAGTGTTAATGATCTCCATCTGTGGCCGTTTCACTTCCCCCAGGTTTTCTAGAGAAGAGGTATTTCCCAACCTCAAATGGCCAGGGTGGGCCCCTATGTTCTAGAGGCCCTGGAATGGGAGTCACAGATTTGGTAAACCGAGAATAAAACGTGAAATGTTTAGAGATGACACAAATGCAAGGCAAAGTTCAGGCATCTCTGGGAGGTCTGTCCGGTCTCATCTCTCCCCTTCCATCTTCTCACTCTCCCTGCCCACCCTGAGACCTGATCAGAGACACAAGAGAGTCAGGATGAGGGAACTGAAGGACAACTCAATTTGCCCATGTTTGCTCCCTTCCTCAGTCAGACATCGTAGAGAAAGTCCTTGTTTGCTAGCTGAGGACCCATTGAGACCCAGATGGAGCCTCTTGTTTCTTTAGACTCAGGAGCAGCTGGGGTGCTTGGCCACAGCTGACAACACAGACACATACGGTGGTGTGGGCCCCAGGGGAGAGGTTCATTGCCATCACTGAGGAAAGTCTGGTTATGTTCCCGAAAGAGGGGGAGATTTTCACAGAACTTGTCAGCATGCCAAGATCGAGAGCTTCTAACGCTGCTCCAAAAGTTAGGTGGGGGAAACCTTGGGCAGGAAGTTCAGTGTTTGGCAAGCGAAGGAGGAAACCCTTTCTCTCAGAGCCTGCTAATTGTGAGCTTGAGTGTTTGGGTTCTTACCTCACCCACCCCTTACCCACTTATCTCTGAGCTGCTTGAATAGCTGCCCGCCGTGGAGGACGTCTTTCTCTGGAACAGCTAGAACACGGTCTCTGAATTCTTTCCCAGGGCCTTAGTCTCACCAGCCAGGCAGGGTCAGCTCTTTGGTAGGTACCTCCCTGCAGGGAAGCTCAAGGGACGGAAGTTGGTGCTTATTCTCAGAAGAGGAAAAGGAATATATCCATAATTTATTTTAATAGCTGTCTCCTCCTTTAGACTGTAAGCTTCTTGTGGACGGGGAACATATCTACCAACTCTGTCATTGTGTGCTCTCTCAGGTACAGTGCTCAGCACAAAGTAAGCACCCAAAAATGTGATTGGTGGATGGACTGAATATTTCCCTGTGACCAGCTGCAGGCAGGGCAGCAGGGGCAGAGCAGAGGATCCAAATGAGAGGAAGGAGTGATGGAGTGAAGAAGCTCTGGATGATAATAATTATGATGGGAGTTGTTAAGCACTGACTGTGTGCCAAGTGCTGCACTAAGTCCTGGGGGAGATACAGGATGCTCAGGTTGGACAAATTCCTGACCCACATGGGGCTCACAGATGAGGACACTGAGGCACAGAGGCTCACCCTGAGGCAAGTGGCAGAGATGGGATTAGAACCCAGGCTCTTTCCCACTAGGTCACATAATAATAATAATAATAATGGCATTTGTTAAGCCAGTGCCGAGCACAGTTCTAAGTGCTGGGGTAGATACAAGGAAATCATGTTGTCCCACGTGGGGCTCACAGTCTTCATCCCCATTTTCCAGATGAGGGAACTGAGGCCCAGAAAAGTGAAGTGACTTGCCCAAGGTCACACGGCAGACAAGCGGCGGAGCCTGGATTAGAACCCGTGACCTCTGACTCCCAAGCCCGTGTTCTTTCCACTTTCATTATATGCTGACAGCCAGCGTAGAGTGAGCCGCGTCTTACAGAGACCGTTTTTATGGAAGCCAGCCCGGTTTACTCAGATCTAGAGGGCTTCTCCGGGCTATGCTGGCCCCCAGCTTACCTGCCACTTCTCCCCTCCAGAGCCCTTGTGAACTCAGGCGTTGGGTCCGAGCTGCGGAACTTGAAAAACATAAATTCCAGCCATGAGGGGCTCCTGACTCTGTAGCCTGAGTCCTGCACCAGGCGGGGAACAGACGGGCTGAAAACCAGACTGTCGGTCCAAATGGCTGGATGTCTGGTCACCCCATGGCCTGACCCTGTTATCTCTCCAACAAGATTAAAGATTCCCATCTTATTCGCCCTTCCCATCCACATCCACAAGGTTGATTCCGTTTGTTGGTCAGTGTGCTTCCAGCCTGGCGAGCTGCATTTAAGCAGGATTTGTAGGTCACTTTAGGATTCAGCCCCCAGAAATGTTAACTAGAGAATTAAGGGTGCAGGGATCGTATCTACTTTTACATTTGTATTCTCCCATAAGCTCAGTAAGCACTCAGTAAGAACCATTGACTGATTGGTAATTACCAGCAGAATTTGACAGTCAGAGAAAGGGTCAGACCAGTAGAAGATGAGGAAGAAAAAGCATGTGGAAGACACACCCGTGTTCCTGCTTATCAGTCAGTCTTTCGTATTTATTGAGCACCTGCTCTGTGCAGAGCACTGTTCTAAATGCTTGGGAAGGTAGAAAAGAGTAAGTAAACACTTTCCCTGCCTTCAAGCGTCTTGCTCACACCCACTGTACAATAGTAAAACTAAATATAAAACTAAAATGTAGACTTTTTATCTTTGAGACTATTTTCCCAGCCCGATGAGTGAGGTTTTCCCTCATCTGTCTTTTGATCTCTAATAATTACAGTATTTATAATAATTATGGTATTTGTTGAACACTTATTCTGTGCCAAGTACTGTTCTAAGCACTGGGGTAGGTACAAGATTATCAGTTTGGACACAATCCCTATCCCACATGGGGCCCAAAGTCCAGGTAAGAAGGAGCAAAATTTAATTCTCAGTTTGCAGATGAGGAAACTGAGACATGGAGAAGTTAAGCAACTTACAAAGGCCACACAGCAGATAAATCGCAGAGTCAGAATTAGAACCCATGTCCTCTTACTCCCAGGCCCCTGCTCTTTCCACTAGGCCATGCTGCTTTTCTAGTATTTCAGGTTTCATTCAGTCATTATTGTTGCATTGCTTTACTTTTTATTTGATTTACCTCATAGCTGAGGTGACTGAGATGTCATTTCTAGAGGCCTGTGGGTCATATGGGCAGAAGGCAAGTTCTCAATGAACACCCCAAGACTTTTTTTTTCCTCATGTCTCATGTTAGATTGCTGAGGTGGCAGTAAACTAATGCAAGCTGAGAAATCCTCTTTAGCCTATAGGTCAGTCAGTCATATTTATTAAGCATTTACTGTGTGCTCATCACTTTACTAAGCTTTTGGGAGACTACAGTATAACAGATACATTCCCTGCCCACAACGAGTTTACAGTCTAGAGATGGTGTGTCTTCTAAGTTACATGCTTGTGTTTGTCCACATCCAGTCCACGGCTTTCTCCGTCCAGGTTGGGAATCGCAAAGCCTTTGTTAATGCTGGAGAATGTAGTTGGGCCAAGGAGGGGTAGTTTTGGGGGAGGTTCTGTTTGTCATTTCAATGGCTTTTCCAGAAAATGGTCTGGTTTGTTCCACCGAAGTTGGTTAGACCCCCTCCTTGCCTTTCAAACAATGGAGGCGCTTTGGGGCGACGTCTGGAGTTGGAATCTGAAGCCCGATCCCCAGTTGGGGTTTGTGGTTTAATTGATCTGAAGTGGTTAATTGAAAATGCAACAAAAGCCCTGAACGTCATTGGGTAGTTTGGGACCCTCTCTCCGCCCCCGCCCGGCTTGCGATCCAGGGTTCGACCCACATTGAGAGATCCTGGGGGCTGTGCCTTGGTCCGGTCAGCCAGGGTCCAGAGGGCCCCCAGGAGGCTGGGCCTAAGCCAAAATCAGGATGTGAGACCGGCCTGTGTCGAGCCCAGGGCTCTCCACTGGCCTGGATCCCTGTGGGGTTTTAGATCCTTCAGAATCGCCCAAATCCCACAGTGTCACCACAGGGATATCAGGGGGTATGCTGGGAAGGAAGGCAAACTGTGGCGAGGAGGAATCCTGGATAAAAGCATATTGTTATTCCAGAATGAGATTGAGGCTGACTGAGACTCCCTTTAGCCAGACAGTCCTCCTCCCAGAAGGTTCATTTCCCAGAGGATCTGGGAAATGTTATTCCAAGAAGGAGAGGGGTTCAAGAAGAAGCTTCCTGCTCCTCCAGCTCCTTTGATCGTAGCTCCCGCCGGAGGTGACTTGTGGGTTGTTAGATGCATTATTTGCGGTTTAGGGGACGTCCACACGGAGCTTGTCAAACAATTTAGTAGGATAACAATGGAGACAATTGGCAACCCGAGGACCCTGGGGTCATTTCATATTGCACATACCATGGCGAGCTCCGTGGACTGAACCAAGCAGTCCGGGATGGCCTTTTAGTTTCACTGGCAGTCGTCCCTGGGGCACTCCACTGTCCTTCACTTCTAGGGTGTCTGCAAGTATGCAGTTCATGAATGTGCCCCTCACGCCTTGGTGAAGTGCCCTGTTCCAAACTAGTTTCCTCCTCTTCGCCCGTGCCACAGCCATCCCCCTTTCCCCGTCCCTGCCTGATTTCAGAGGGAAAGAGGACCGAGCAGAGTCTTGTGTAGTACATAGAGGGATCCCCCTCCCCTCATGACCTCTCCCATCGCCGCTCCCAGTTTCCCTGCCCACCACCCTCACCAGGCCTACTGGGAAATGGGTCTCAGCCAGCTCGAGCAGTGGACCCCTGGGCCGCTGACCGAACGGCCGAGACGGTGGGAGGGTCTGGGCCGGGGCGAGAGCTGGGGGGTCCATTTCTCGGCCCTCCCGCCGCCCCTCACACTATCTGGCAATGGTGATTGTCACTGTTTACTAAGCCCAGCCCAGGTCGGGGAGAGCTGGTTCCTGGGTGGCCGTGGTCCTCTGTGGGGGATGGAGGTCAGTTCTGTTTCCTCCGTTGGCACCGCTGTGAAGGCAGTAAGAAAGCAGCTTTTGAAGATTGCTTTCCACCCGACTAGGGCAGAGCCAAGCTCCAGCTCAAGGCTGGACCCAAGTCAGTGAGATTCAGCCTATCCATGTTTAATTGTGAGAAGCAGCGTAGCCTAGAGGATAGAGCACGGGAATGAGAGCCAGAAGGACCTGGGTTCTAATTCCGGCTCTGCCACCTGTCCGTTTTGTGATCTTGGGCATGTCATTTCACTTCTCTGTGTCTCATTTACCTCCTCTGTAAAATGGGGATTAAGACTGTGAGCCCCCATGTGGAACAGAGACTGTGTCCAAATTGATTAGCTTGTTTGTACCACACCACTTGGAACAGCGTATGGCACAAAGTAAGCGCTTAACAAATACTGTTTTAAAAATTGTGCCATTTGGGGAAGGAATAGCAAAGAAAGCATGAATCTAAAACTGTGCCCTCTCCTTTTCCACTACCTCTCCCTGCCCCTGCTTCTTAAACTTTCCTGCCAGGCTTTCATCTTCCTTCGAAGCATTTTTTGTGGTTTGCCCCGTGACCTCTCCAGTTTCTGTTTAATTGGGCCCTTCTTCTTTCATCAGTACGTTGGTAGTGTTGAAGAGATGAAGTATGGGAAATTCTTGGGGCACCTCGATCCATAGGGACTACACTAACACAAAGCAGGATTGAGAAACGTCATGGTGTAGTGAAGGAACACAGGCCTAGGATTCAGGGCACCTGGGTTCCGATCCGGGCTTTGCCGCTTGCCTGCCATGTGACCTTAGGCAAGAGACTTAACCTCTCTGTGCCTCCTTCCTCAGTTGTAAACTGGAGATTAAATACCTGTTTTTCTCTCCCCATTAGACCGTGAACCCCACCTTGGACGGGCTCTGTATCTGATCTGATCGTATTGTATCTACCCCAGCACACATAACAAATACCGCGATTATTAGTATCGTTGTGACACTGCTGCAGTGATGTCCCAAAACAGGAGTGGGTTCCTGTGTGCCCTCAGAGGGGTTTTCTCCAAAAGCTGGCTCAGCTCCTCGAGACAGACTCCTTTTGTATTTGGTTTTAGCCAATCGACAAATCAGTGAGAAAATTCTTCCTAGGGCTCACTGCTGGAAATGGCATATGCTTGGTGAAACAACGGACCATCAGGAAGAGAGGATTTACTTTCTTAAACACACACCCATTCTTTATTTAGCACTTTAAAAGTTTCTTCAGCTGCTGGGCACAAGAGAATTTGCAGATGTTAATCCTGCAGTCAGCATTCTGAGAGGTCCCAGCACTCTTTCAGTTCCTGTTCCAAAATCCACTTGAATTGTATAAATGCCTTCCTCCCTGTCAGACCTTAGGCCCCGGGTGGGACAGAGACCGAGATCCGGTCTGATTTTATCACGAATCTCCATGGGCGCTCAGCATGTAGAAAGTGTTCAGTACATACCATAAAAATCAATTGTTAATAATTATGGCAAATAAAATGTCAGTCATCCCAAATGTAATGATAATAATGGTTATTTAATAAATGCCTACTTTGTGCAAAGCGCTGTGCAAATCGTTGGGGTGGATACTGGATAATTGGATTGGACAAAATCCCTGACCTGCCTTGGGGCTCACAATCTTAGAGGGTATCCAGGTGTCTAATCCCCATTTTACAAAGGAGGAAACTGAGGCACAGAGAGGCTAAACGACTTGCCCAGGGTGACCTAACAGGCAAGTGGCAGGGCCAGAACAAGAACCCAGGTCTCCCGACTCCCACACTGTGCTTTTTCCACTAGGCTATGCTGCTAGTTGTTACCGTTATTATTGTTATTATTGTTATTATGTTAATGGACTCTTCTTTGGCATTCGAGGGTCTGGAGTTGCATGCAACCTAAAAGAGTGTCTTTTAGTAGAGCGAGCTATGGACCAGAGTTTTAGGGTCCCTCTAGAATGTACTTCCCAAGCGCTTAGTACAGTGCTCTGCACACAGTAAGCACTCAATAAATACGATTGAATGAATGAGTGAATGTAAGCTGCAGGCAGACAGGGAATGCGACTACCAACTCTGTTGTATTCTACCCTTCCAAGCGCTTAGTACAATGTTCTGCACTTAGGAAGCACTCAATAAATACCATTGATTGAGTGGTTGGGTCCAGTCCCGGCTCTGTCACCAGGGAATAGTCAGCTAATCAATCAGTCAATAGCATTGATTGAGCATCTGCTGTGTGCAGAGCCCTGCTCTAGATAGAGTTAGTACAAATGATCTCTGCCCTCAAGGAGGTTACGGTCTAACAGGGAAAAGGCAGACCCAAAATACATTAGACATATGAGGAAGAAGATCATGGAAAGGTGGCTAAGTGGATGAGGAACAGCAGAAGGGGAGTCTCCTAGGACCCCATGCCCCAAGGTGAAGGAAAGAGAGAGACACCCCTCCATGCTTTGGAAGAACCAGGCTCGTGTCTAATAATAATAACGATGGCATTTGTTAAGCGCTTACTACGTGTGAAGCATTGTTCTAAGCACTGGGCACTGTTCTGAGCTGTGTGGAAGTCAGAGCTCTTCATGACACTGTCTTCTTGACCGGAATGTTGATTAAGCGTCTATTAGAACGGTCTGTTCAATAATAACACACGGCTTCTCTAGGAAAGAGTATAATGTGCAATGAAAAAGAAGAGTGGTGGAATAAATCTGTCTAAAGATTAATTTGGTGCCCTAAATATTGGCAACCTTGACTGGAGTGATGTCTCCACTGAGGGAAAGGTAGGGTAATCGTTTTGTGTGGTTTTTCAAGCCCACGTGACTCAGGGCTCTTTTGGAAATCTCAGTGGTCTGACTTGCGCCTTCTCCATCTTCAGTCTCGGAGCCTTCATGCTCATGGATATGTTACAGGCAGGTCTCCTTTCTTCCCCACTTGACCCCCAGAAAGGGAGGCCCAGGCTGGAGAGGCGAGGGTCTCTCAGAATCAGTCGATCAGTCGTTCATATTTATTGAGCACTTACTGAGCTCACAGTCCACAGGGGGAGACTGACATTTAAATAAGTGACAGATGTGTAGGTAAGTGCTGTGCAGCTGAGGGTGGGGTGAGTAAAGTGTATAAATAATAATAATGGCATTTATTAACTGCTTACTATGTGCAAAGCACTGTTCCAAGCACTGGGGAGGTTACAAGGTGATCAGGTTGTCCCACGGGGGGCTCACAGTCTTCATCCCCATTTCACAGATGAGGTAACTGAGGCCCAGAGAAGTTAAGTGACTTGCCCAAAGTCACACAGCTGACAATTGGCGGAGCCAGGGTTTGAACTCATGACCTCTGACTCCAAAGCCCGGGCTCTTTCCACTGAGCCACGCTGCTTCTCTATAAATCCAAGTAAATGTAAGGGTGATACAGAAGGGAGAGGGAGCCGGGGAAATGAAGGTTTAGTTGGGTAAAGCTTCTTGGAGGAGATGGGAGTTTTACTAAGGCTTTGAAGGTGGGTCATGAAGGGTGAGGGAGTTTCAGGCCAGAAAGAGGATGTGGGCAAAGGGTAGGCGGTGAGATAATAATAATAATGATAATAATGATGATGTTATTTGTTAAGCGCTTTGTGCCAGGCACTGTACTAAGTGCTGGGATGGATAAAAGCAAATCGAGTCCCCGTCCCATGTGGGGCTCACAGCCTCACTCACCATTTTACAGATGAGGTAACTGAGGCCCAGAGAAGTGAAGCGACTTGCCCAAGGTCACACAGCAGACAGGTGGTAGAGCCGGGATTAGGACCCATGGCCTTCCGACTCTCGGGCCCATGCTCTATCCACTCCGCCACATAGACCGAGGCACAGTGAGTAGGCTGGCTTTAGAGAAACAGGGTGGCTCGGTGGAAAGAGCACGGGCTTGGGAATCAGAGGTCATGGGTTCTAATCCTAGCTCTCTCGCTTGTCAGCTGTGTGACTTTGGGCAAGTAACTTCTCTGTGCCTCAGTGACCTCATCTGTAAAATGGGGATTAAAACTGTGAGCCCCACGTGGGTCAACCTCATAACCTTGTATCTACCCCAGTGCTTAGAACAGTGCTTGGCACATTGTAAGACTTAACAAATACCATCATTATTATTATTATTATTATCATTATTATTAGGGGAGCAAAGAGAGTACCCAGTTGGACTAGGTAATCAGCTAGAACTTTCCCAGAATCTTCCTTGTAGTCGGGGGCAGTGAAATCCCAGATTTACTTGCATGACTGCCCCAACTGTTTTGCTGAATGTTTGCAATCCACCAACAGTGGTGAGGCTGTTGTGGGGGGAATTGATTCTAGCAATAAGGGAAACAGGAGGTTAAAAAGAGGAGCGGCGAAGGAAGGTAAGAGGACTCTTGAGACTGCATCCCTTACTTGTACTGCATTCTGCCCAGAGCTGCGTACACTAGGCACTCAATGAATTACTCTATTTATTTATTTATTTTATTTGTACATATTTATTCTATTTATTTGATTTTGTTAATATGTTTTGTTTTGTTCTCTGTCTCCCCCTTCTAGACTGTGAGCCCACTATTGGGTAGGGACTGTCTCTATATGATGCCAGCTTGTACTTCCCCAGCGCTTAGTACCGTGCTCTGCACCCAGTAAGTGCTCAATAAATACGATTGAATGAGTGAATGAATGAATGAACTACAGTAATCACCACCCCGTCTCCCTATTCCTAACTACTGCTCCATATTAAAAAAAAAAACCCTCTGCAGTATATGAGTCTACATCTCGGATATTCCAATCCTGTGCCTCTTCCTAACCCAGCGCGCACCACTATCACCATTTGCAAAAAGTATTTTTATTTTTTCCTTAAAAACCAGAACAGGGGATGGGAACAGAGGGTATTATGCAGTGGAGGCATTTATAAGAGGAAATATGGTACTCTGAGCTAGGCGGGCTGGGGCTATGAAAGGAGTCTTGGGTAGGTGGAGGGTTCCTTCACTTCTTTTCAAGGGCCTAGCCGCCCCCAACTTCCCCTGGTAGAATTGGAGCCAAACCAGCACTTTTCTCCTGAAAAACAATCTGCCATTGCTGGCTGCCCAGGCCCCACTCGGGAATTTGGAAATGGAACTTAGATCCCCCATCGCCTGCCAGGAGCCCCAGCTCCCAAGCCTGGTTGCCCTCACCTCCTGACCTCAGAATTACCCCCCAACTCCCCAAAGAGCTCCCGGACGCCCTCCGCACTGAAATCGGGGTGAATCCAGGGAGAGCGCCATAAACCAATGGATTTGGAGTCTGGTCCTCCCTAGCTCCCAGAGGATCTCCCTCCAGGAGGAGCAGCATGACCTGGTGGATAGAGCATGGGCCTGGGAATCAGAGTGACTTAGGTTCTAATCAAGGCTCTGCCACCTCTCTGCTTTGTGTTTTTGAGCAAGTCACTTCACATCTCTGTGCCTCAGTTACTTCGTCTACACAATGGGGATTGAGACTGTGGGATTGCGGCCAACCTGATTAGCTTGTATCTACCCTACTGCGTAGTACAGTGCCCGGCACAAAGAAAGCTTAACAAATGCCATTTAAAAAAGGCATACGTGGCCATTGGGTTGTGTCTGTTCTGCTTCATTTCCAGGATGCAGTATGAGGGAGTTGGTGGAGATTTCTGGGCAGCTCCCAGGAAGCTCGGGGTAAGACTGTCAGCCAGCCAGCTTCTCTGTGGTATTTGTTAGATGCTTAGTAAGTAACCAAGCACTGTGTTAAGCTCTGGGGTGGACACAAGATAATCAGATCAGACACAGTCCTTGTCTCACATGGGCTCACTGCCTAAGGGAAGAGAACAGATATTGAATCCCCATTATACAGATGAGGAAAGTAAGGCACAGAGAGGTTAAGTGACTTGCCTAAGGTCACACAGCAGGCATGTGGCAGAACTGGGATTAGAATCCAGGTCCTCTGACTCCCAGGCTGCTTCCTAGATTAATTTACAGGGTTTTACTCTAAAAAATGAACCAGCAGCCAACACTCTGGAGTGACTGCCAAATCCACCAGGACCTTTCCAAAGAATTGCACTGTTGAAATTAGAATCCTTTACAAACCAGTGGGAGATTAAATACTTACAGTATGAGATAAAGCAGCACTTGAATCAACTCACAGTGTCCAGCTCAGCTTCCCAAAGCCAAGAAGAGGGGAAAAAAGTGAAACGCTAAAATGCTGAAATGAAACATTCCGGGGTTGAGTTTTAGATGATCATTTCATAAAAACCGTGACTGCGGGATTCCCTTATGAGTAAGAAAAAAGCAAAGATATAAGCTCTCCAAAATGCACTCATCAATAATAATAAGTAAGGCTTTTTTGTGGTATTTGTTAAGCACTTACTAGGTGCCAGGAACTGTAATAAGCCCTAGGGTGGATACAAGCTAATCAGGTTGAACACAGTCCATGTCCCTCGTGGGGCTCACAGTCTTAATCCCCCTTTTACAGATGAAGCAAAGGAAAGGTAAGTGACTTACCCAAGGTCACACAGGGGACAAGTGGCAGTGTCAGGATTAGAACCCAGATCCTTCTGACCCACAGGCCCTTGCTCTCCACGGTAGCCCACATTGCTTCTAAGTGCTTACTGTGTGCTAAGCCCTGGGGTACAGTCAAATCAGATCAGATGCAGTCCCTGTCCCACATGGTACTCACAGTCTAAGACAACAGGTATTGAATCCCCATTTTACAGATGTAGAAACTGAGGCCCAGAGAAGTGAGGTGTCTTGCCCAAGGTCACAGAGCAGGCTTGTAGCAGAGCTGGAATTAGAACTCAAGTCTCCTGAATTCCACTCCTGGGCTCTTTCCACTCAGCCGCATTTCTCTTCGCTAGTACTATCAGATGATGCTACCCTTGGGCTGGTTCCCTGCTGACCCCAGAAGCTTTTTTTTTAACAAACCGTGGACTCGTGAGAACAGAGGGAATGTACTATCATGGATAGAAACCTGGTTGAAGGGTTGGCCCAAAGTGTCGGGATGATATTCTGCGTCTAGGTATTTAAGCACTTAATGTCTATACCTGGCACTGTGCTAAATGCTATGGTAGATACCAGACAATCGTGTTCTGGGCAGAGTCCACTCGGGCCTTTTTCAGGATGGAGAAGTGTAGCTAGTAGGGGTCCCCCAGGAATCTGTACCAGGACCTATTTCATTTGACTTCTTCAGAAGGAGCGTGCAGGGAAATCTCCACGTTTGCCGAAGACTCTAAGCTCACTTGGGTGGTGACCTGCTCTTGGTTAAACCGCAGGGAAGCGTCATTACTCCAAAGAAACAGGCCGAAGATGGGTAGCTGAGCATCCGTGTGAGCGTGTGCGGGGCCGTGCCCTTGGGCAAAATCACCCAAACTACAACCACGTGATGACAGGCTTGCAACTGCCAGTCACGGCGGGCGTATTTTAAGCAATCATTAATTGAGTGTGCAGCAGGAGCTTAAGGGGCCCGTCAGCTTGCAGGCACCATCAAGGAAGGGATAGAAAGCCAGAGAGCCGTGACACCACTGTAGAAAGGCTCCAGACCTGCAGTGATGCGTGTAGTGTCGGTCTCTATGTCTACCGTGTGAGGCTGCATGAAGGGGTCAGGACTCTGGCCTTGAAAGACTCAGGTTGAGGAGACGAATTAGAAGGGGACAGAATTGTGGCGAGGTGGATCGGGTGAGAACCAAGAGGGCAGATGTCACAAGATTCCTCCAAGGGTCGTGGGAGGCCGGGAGGAGGACGAGGCCTGGGCTGGGTGAACCGCGGGGCTGAGCCGGTGGGGAGGGGACGTGGTTGATGGCCGACCCAGGTAGGTGTTGCTGACAGTCTGACACTAGAGAGATAAGAGACAAGGACAGAGGTACAAAGAAAGAGGTTAGAAATCTTCCTTGTGGGCAGGGAATGTGTCTGTTGTGTTGTACCCTCCCAAATGCTTAGTATAGTGCTCTGCACACAGTAAGCACTTAATAAACACGATCAATTGATTGATCTACTAGGAGGCTCCAAACATTTTGGAATAGATCGATGGGTAGGTGCAAATTATGTGCCAAGCACTGGGGTAGGTAAATAATGAGATCAGACACGGTCCCCGACCCATCGGCATCTCATAATCTAAGAGGGACGGAGAGCGGGGGTCTTCTCCTCATTTTCCAGATGAGGGAACTGAGACTCAGAGAGGTTAAGTGGCTTGTCTGTGGTCCTACAGCCGATCAGTGGCAGAGTTGGACTCGCTACCCCGGTCTCCTAACTTCCAAGGCTCTCTTTCCATTAGGCCACACTGCCTGGTTGGGCAGTCCATATTGGGGGCTGCAGGAATAGGGAGGCCTAAGTCAGGGGTGTTGGGTAGTCCATCGTTTCTCAAGAGGATGAGCCTCCAAGAAGGTGTAATAATAATAATAATGATGATGCTGGCGGCATATATTAAGCGCTTACTGTGTGCAAAGTACTGCTCTAATCACTGGGGAGGTTACAAGGAGATCAGGTTGCCCCACGGGGGGCTCACAGTCTTACTCCCCATTTTACAGATGAGGTAACTGAGGCACAGAGAAGTTAAGTGACTTGCCCAAACTCCCACAGCTGACAATTGGTGGAGCCAGGATTTGAACCCCTGACCTCTGACTCCAAAGCTCTGGCTCTGGCTCTTTCCACTGAGCCACGCTGCTTCTATAAAATAAAACACACCATTCCCCCAACCATCCTGAGCTCACTGTTGAGCTCAAAGTAATGGGCACAGGGGCACCACAGGGCTGAGCCAGGGTGGCTTCATTAAGAGACCGATGCCCCGACTTTCTCGTCCAAGCGCAGGATTGATTTCAGTCCATAAATCAATCTTATTTATTGAGTGCTTACTGTTTACATAGCAGTGTACTAACCGCTTGGGAGAGTACAGTACGACAGAGTTGGTAGCCACGTTCCCTGCCCACAACAAGCTTACAGTCTAGAGGACGAACTTACATGGTTTGGCGCCAACATTTCTGATGGAATGATTCAGTCTTTAATTTGTGGCTGCTTGTGGGTTTCTTTAGTTGCTTTCCCTTTGGTGAAAATGACAACAAACACCTGGCATTCATGTATTAGTTTTGCACATTGGAAATCTATATCTAAGGGTGTAGATAGATTGATAGAACTATGTGCATAGGTAGATAGATGATTGTCCATATATAGAGATATGTGGTTGTCCTTCGTAGTTGAAAAATTTCACATAAGAGTTTGTGTGCGGCTAAAAGGGCCAATGTGGGATCCACAGTCTTGGGCACACAAGAAGACCGTTCAGTCAATCAGTCAGTCATATTTATTGAGTTCGTATTATGTGCACAGCACTATGCTAAGCGATTGAAAGAGTACACTATAACAGTAAACAGACACATTCCCTGGCCACAATGAGCTTGCAATCTAGAGGGGGAGACAGACATTAATATAAATAAATTACAATAAATTCCTTTTTATGTTCTAGTTAATATTTGTTGGGCCTGTTGCTGTTTTCTTTTTTTCCTCCTTGTCCCTCATTCCGTTTGAAGCTTTGGTCAAAGAGAGCTGTTCCCTTCTGGATGGCAGTGCGCCATGCAGGGCTGTCCTCAGCCCCTGAGTCCCAGTTTTCAGCTGGCAGGCCTGCACGGTCAGAGGCTGAGTTTTATCTGTTCGTGCACTAGAATCTCAATGAGAGCCGCCTCCTCTGAGCCTGGGGGACGTTCGCGACCGGTAAACCGGGCGACTGAGCTGGAGCTCAGGCTAGGGGACGGTGAGGGGAGGTGGGTGAGAAGTGAAGGGGTAGCCCTGACCAGAAGCAGATGGGCTGCGACTGCAGGAGACTTGAGAGTGCTGAACCTGAATGTCAGTGGAGAGGGGGCGGCCCGGCCCTGGCCAAGCTGAGGATGGTGACTGAGCCTGGCGGGAATTGGGGTGTGGGGAATCAGGTGCTGCAGTGGGTCTGTGGTGATGAGCCGTGACAGGAGGTGAATGGACCTTCACGCTGCTTCCACGACGAGGCAGCGGTTCGAGTTATTCTGGGGAAGTAGTGGCCCTCTGGTCCACTGCTGCCCATCTGGGCTGCCTTCCCCGGGCAATGGATGCTTCCTGCTGGCGTGGGGTCGGGCATGGGGGGAGGCGAGAGGGCGGAGGTGCCCTCAGACTGGTTTGGAGATTGGTCTTTTGGCTTATGATTGAGGTTTTGTTGGAAGCGTACCAGATTGAGGCCTCCTGGGTGTTTGTTTCTCTGTGCGTTTGTGTATGTGGTTTCGTGGGAACATACAAGATTGAGTCCTTCTAGGTGTTTGTGCCTGTGTCTCCCCACTTCCCCTCTCCCCACTTCCCTTTTTCCCGTATGCCCGAATGCGTCTGTGTCCACTTCCCCACCCCCGAGTGTGTGTCTGTGTCCACTTCCCCAACTGTGTGTGCGTGTGTGAGAGAGAGATAGACCGCGGCTATTGGCTGTCGCTGTCGGGTAGGGATCGCCCCTCTGGCGTAGCCAAGGGAAGGACGGTCCAGCACTTGTAAACGACAGGGTTTCACCTTAATTAGGACCTCGGGATTCTGAGCTGGCGAGGCCGGAAGCAGTTTTCTGGGCAGCTGACGAGCCGCTGCAGCTGCCATGTCTGGGAGATTGCGTCTCCCCAGCCGGTCAGGCGGCCCTTCCCCTCCCCTTCCTTTCCCTCCCCAGATTTCGTGGCCGCCCTCGCTCAGAGTCCGTCCGCTTTAGCCCCCGCCAGACTCCCCATAGCCCAGCTGGCAGCCCTGAGTGCCCACAGCTCCGCCGCCCACCCGGGCACGCTTGGCTGGAGCAATCCCACAGCCTGCAAGGGGAAGGTCACTTCCCTGCACTGGGCCCTGGGGGGACCTCATGCCCACCCTCCTCCATTCCCTCCCCCCCACTCCCCGCGGCCCGGCTCTCATTGCAGGAGTGATGGAAAATATCCTTAGGTCATTGGAAATTCCGGCGGGGGGAAGAGGATGTGCACTGTTGGTTCCCGGGTCCCGCTCCGAGATGCAGGGCGTCTGCTGGCCCACGGCAGGCTTGGCGGGGAACAGAATTCTTCTCTCCTGACCTCAGCCCTATGGTTAGTTCTAAACATTTCTAAACATTTTCAAAATGCAGTAAGACCGTTCCTTCTAAGATGGTTCCTCCCCCATCCCCGAGGCCAGCTACTGAAAACGTCTCAACGTGGAAAAGTTCTTTTGTGGGGAAGAGGGAAATCGGGACCTAGAGATGTGAGCGTGAACCTCAGTCGGGCCACAGCATTTTCCACGGCGCACCTCACCCCAGGGAAACACGATTGTGAAAACGGATGAAGGGGGACGGCAACTGGTTCGAGGGGTTCAAAACCGACGAATGAAGGCTTTGGTGGGTGAATGAAGGCTTGGGTGCCGACTTGTTGCTCTCCCGCCCTTCCCTCCAACACACAGAGGCTGTTTTGGAGAATTTCATTGGCTGCTGCAGGGCACCTGTTCACACGGCATTTGACAAGATCACTCCCTGGAGTGCAGGGCTCGTGTCTGTTCATTCCTGGCTGCTCTCCGAACGCTTAGTACAGGGCTCCACCCGTGATGGTCCAGAAACTCCTTCTGTGGTTCTCTCCCAAGTGCTTACTACAGTGCTCTGCCGCACAGTAAGGACTCCATAAATACGATTGATCCGTCGCTCCATCGCTTGCCCCATACAGACGTTACCCTAGGAGGCAAAACCACCCTTTAAAACCACACTGAAGCTTCCGAGCCGGCCGAAACCCCGAGTGGTTTCTGGAGAAGGGGCTTGTGCGGGGTGAGGGTGGGGATGGTGTCTCTCCCCAACTCATGGTGCCATTTCTCCTTCCTCCTGCGCAGAGTACCCGGATCTGGGGGACCTCCCTCCGCGGTCCCCCCTGCAGCCGGTCCGTGAGGATGGGCCCCCGCGGGAGGCAGCGGCGAGGCGGCGGACCCCCCGGGAACTCCGCGAGTTGTGGCACAAAGCAATCCTGCAGCAGATCCTGTTGCTTCGCATGGAGAAGGAGAACCGGAAGCTGCAAGGTCAGTGGCGAGCAGGGGACGGGGCTGGGGACGGAGCCGGCCTTGCTCTGGGACAAGAGCACTCTAGTTTGAGTTGTCCTCCCACCGGGGCAGACCCAAGGGGGCCGGCCTGGATCCAAGCTGTTGGCTCTTGGGCTCGCTCTGTACCACCACTGGCCTTGGACCATCATGGCACCCAGGAGGCCAGGGTGGAGGCTGGGAAGTGGCGAGTGAGGTGAGCCCATTGTTGGGTAGGGACCGTCTCTATATGTTGCGGACTTGTACTTCCCAAGCACTTAGTACAGTGCTCTGCACACAGTAAGCGCTCAATAAATACAATTGAATAAATGAATGAATGAATGAGCCACTTGTGTGCCCCCTTAGCTTGTGTGGATCCTAGTTAACCGCTCTGCCAGATGTATGCCTTGTGACTTGGACCAAGTCACGTAACTTCTCTGTGCCTTAGTTCTCTTGTTCTCCCTCCTACTTAGACTATGAGCCCTTTACAGGACAGGAATTGGGTCCAACCTAATTCACTTCTATCTACCCCATCACTTAAAACAGTGTTTGACACATAGTAAGCATTTAACAGATACCATTTAAAAAAAACAAAAAACAGGGGACTCAGAGGCTGGCCTATATGTGCCCCCTTGAGTGGTGGCTTGAAAGCACTCCATCACCTTGTCCCCTACTGTGTCACCTTGCTTCTCTCCTTCTACAACCCAGCCCACACGTGTTGCTCCTGTAGTGCTAACCTTCTCACCGGGCCTCCATCTCCCCTGTCTCACCACTGACCCATAGCCCATATCGTGCCTCGGGCCTGGAACCCCCTCCCTCCTCAAATTCCACAGACAGTCCCCCCCTTCAAAGTCTTATAGAAGGCACTTCTCTTCCAGGAGGCCTTCCCACTTTTCCTCATCTCCCACTCCCTTCTGCATCGCCCTGATTTGCTCCCTTGGCTCTTCCCCCCCACTCCCAGCACCACAGCACTTAGATAGATATCTGTCATTTTATTTATTTGTACTGCTGTCTGTCTACCCCACTCTAGACTGAAAGCCCGTTGTGGGCAGTGACTATGACTGTTTATTGTACTGTACTGTTCCAAGCGCTTAGTACAGTGCTCTGCACACAGTAAGCACTCACTAAATAGTATTCAGTGAGTGAATGAATGTTACTTAACCTCAACAAGGACTCAAAGGCGGACCTAAATGTGCTCCATTTTCCTTTTTATGGTGTTCGTTAAGCATCAGTTAAGCATTGTTAAGCATATGGTGTTTGTGAAGCAGCATGGCTCAGTGGAAAGAGCCCGGGCTTTGGAGTCAGAGGTCATGGGTTCAAATCCCGGCTCAGCCACTTGTCAGCTGTGTGACCTTGGGCAAGTCACGTCACTTCTCTGGGCCTCAGTTCCCTCATCTGTAGAATGGGGATCAAGACTGTGAGCCCCCCATGGGACAACCTGATCACCTTGTAAACTCCCCAGCGCTTAGAACAGTGCTTTGCACATAGTAAGCGCTTAATAAATGCCATTATTATTGTTATTATTCACTATATTCCAGGCACTGCACTAAGCATTTTCATTCGTTCATTCAATCGTATTTATTGAGCGCTTACTGTGTGCAGAGCACTGTACTAAGCGCTTGGGAAGTACAAGTTGGCAACATATGCACTGAGGTAGGTATAAGCTAATCAGGTCGGACACAGTCCATTTCTCGCAAGGAGCTCCCAGTCTTAATCCTAACCTAGGCCCAGAGAAGTGACGTGACTAACCCCAGGTCACACAGCAGATGAGTGGTGGAGGCGGGATTAGAACCCAGGACCTCCGACACCAAGGCTCGCACTCTTTCCACCAGGACACGTTGCTTCTTGTACTCCCTCCTGTGACTCTTAGTTAACCGCAATACAGGACACAGAGGCGGGCATGTTGTGCCCCGTTGTGTGGCTTGCGTGCTCCTCTTTTGTGGCTCCTCATTAACCGCAACACAGGACCCTGAGTCAGACCCGTGTGTGTTCACTTGTGTGGTTTGTGTGTGCTTCCCTTGTGTGGCTCCTCGTTAACCACAGCACAGGACCCAGAGGCAGACCTGTGTGCTCCCCCTTGTTCCAATATACTTGCCGCCTCTCCCCTCTCTGACCCGTCCATTAAACTCTAAGTCACTCGAGGGCAGGGACCTTGCCTTCTAAGGCTGTCGTGTGGCATGGGCGCCTACTACAGCACCTTGTGTGGAGCTGGACTCTCTCAGGGGGGATCGATAAATATTGGTGGGTTCCGGCGACAGTCAGGGCTGGAGGATCTCTCCTATTGCTTCAGAAGCGCTAGATTTCGAGGGGCCCTGCTACACAAGTCTTTCTCCTAAAGAGAACATGTCTGCTAACTTGTTTTCTGCTCTTCCAAGCGCTTAGTACCGTGCTCTGCACATAGTGAGCCCTCAATAAATACCATTGATTGAATGCTTAATTGATGGATTAAAACAAGATGATCACAATTTTGGTAGTGAGGCTAGACAAAACTTTCCTTTTAATTACCATAAAGCTGTGCTGTGGCTGCATTTCCGTCTTAAAGCATGTAGAATGCAGTTTTAATTCCAAATGCTGTCGCATACCCCCTGAAGTATGGGATCATACAATTCACGTGTGCCGCCTTCTCGAATATAATTGTGTAACTATGGATCTAATTTTTGTCCCTCTCCCCGGCCCCCCAGCCAAAGGCTCTGAGCTGCAGACACTAAGGGCCCCATGTTAATCTGGCTGGGGTGGTGGATGATGTGGTGACATCTGTGTACTTCCCAAGTGCTTAGTACAGTGCTCTGCACTCAGTAAGCGCTCAATAAATATGATTGATTGATTGATTGATCTATTCTATTTATTTTATTTTGTTAGTATGTTTGGTTTTGTTCTCTGTCTCCCCCTTTTAGACTGTGAGCCCACTATTGGGTAGGGACTGTCTCTATGTGTTGCCAACTTATACTTCCCAAGCGCTTAGTACAGTGCTCTGCACACAGTAAGCGCTCAATAAATACGATTGATTGATTGATACGTGGAGAATAGCTCAGTGATATTTGCTTAGCACTTAATATGGGCCAACCGTTGACCATATACAAGATAATTAGATTAGACACCGTCTCTGCACCACATTGGGCTCACAATCTAAGAAAGGGAGAGAACTGAGGCACAGAGAGGTGAAGTGTCATTTCTGTCCAAGGTCACACAGCATTCATTCATTGTCAGATTTATTGAGCGCTTACTGTGTGCAGAGAACTGTACTAAGCGCTTGGGAAGTACAAGTTGGCAACATATAGAGACGGTCCCTATCCACAACGGGCTCACAGTCTAGAAGGGGGAGACAGACAACAGAATAAAACATGTGGACAGGTGTCAAGTCGTCAGAACAAATAGAATTAAAGCTAAATGCACATCTTTAACAAAATAAATAGAATAGTAAATATGTACAAGTAAAATAGAGTGATAAATCTGTACAAACATATATACAGGTGCTGTGGGGAGGGGAAGGAGGTAGGGCGAGGGGGGATGGGGAGGAGGAGAGGAAAAAGGGGGCTCATTCTGGGGCAGATTCAGGAATAGAACCCAGATTGCCTGGCTCCAAGCCCTGCACTCCTTCCAAGAGGCCATACCGTTTTCCGTGTGAGGAGATGTTTTCCTTGCTAGTTGATGTCCAGTTCAGGGGTCTCCTGATAGAGGGTGCCCAGCCTGAGGTCTGGCAGAGCCAAGGCCCCTCTGCGGGGCTGGCCCTCTGCACCCGGCGTAGTTACGTGAACAGGAGATCCTCCCCTCCCTGAGGACCAGGGACAGCAATAGTTTGGTGGTCTCCTCAATCAATCAATCAATCAATCGTATTTATTGAGCGCTTACTATGTGCAGAGCACTGTACTAAGCGCTTGGGAAGTACAAATTGGCAACACATAGAGACAGTCCCTACCCACCACCCCCCTGCAGCCCTGATTGTGTCCGGAGTGGGCCCGGGCCCCAGGAAGAGGCTCTGGGCCCCTCCATCCGTCCCCTGGGTCTGGCCCCGCAGGCCTGCTCTGCCCCTGCCTGCCCTGAAAAGCCTCGGGAGGGTCAGCCCGGGGCTTGCTGGCACCCTGCTATGGCATGCCGGAGCCAGGCTACAGGCACAGCCACACAGTGGAGGCCGGGCCCACAGCCAGGTGACTACTTCCCAAGGATCCTAGGGGTGGGACTCCCCAACCCCAGCCCAGCCCCCCCAGGCCTCCTCGTCACCGCTGTGGAAAGGGTCAGCATTTCAGTTCCTGGTCGGGGGCCCCAATCAATCAATCAATCGTATTTATTGAGCGCTTACTGTGTGCAGAGCACGGTACTAAGCACTTGGGAAGTACAAGTTGGCAACATATAGAGACAGTCCCTACCCAACAGTGGGCCCACAGTCTAAAAGGGGGAGACGGAGAACAAAACCAAACATAGTAACAAAATAAAATAAATAGGTCCAGGCCCCAGGTCCAGGGAGGGTGGCGGGGGGTGGCCATTGCCTCCTTGGCTTCAGTTGGGAGCCAGCAGGAAACCAGAGCTGCAGCACGGCTCCTGGGTCCTACTGTCTCCTGGCCCTTCTTCACACGGGTGGAATCGCTGGGCCCCGCTTGACTCTGGCCCTGGCAGAGAGCTCAGTCCCTGCCATGCCTTCCTTGTGTGCACTTCCATTTGTGTGGGTGTGGGTATGTCCCTGGCCCTGCGTGTGTTGTGTGGGTGTGTGTCTAGCCCTGTGGGTGGGTTTGCCCATGTATGTCCGTGTCACTCCAGGATCCTGTATGTGTTTGTGTGTCCCCCCTTCTCACTCTTTCTGTGTCTCCCTGTCCTCATATGTGTGTGTGTGTGTGCCTGTGTGTGTCTGTCTCCACCTCTCTAGCCCTAGGTGGCGGGGGCAGGGGAGTCTCTGTCTCTAGGTTTTTTCCACAACACATCACCCCAATTTTGTCCTGCACT
The DNA here is from genome assembly GCF_015852505.1 of Tachyglossus aculeatus. Classification (NCBI taxonomy): domain Eukaryota; kingdom Metazoa; phylum Chordata; class Mammalia; order Monotremata; family Tachyglossidae; genus Tachyglossus; species Tachyglossus aculeatus. The sequence continues at coordinate 16,932,793 of NC_052075.1, forward strand.
TGAAGGCAAAGGCCTGTGACTCCATTCTGGATCCATCAGCCCAGAAAGCTCAGTGTTTTCTAAACCCAACTGCCTTCCAGACATGTGTGTGCATGTGTGTGCGTATGTGTGTGTGTGTGAGTGAGAGAGAGAGAGAGAGAGAGAGAGATGGAAGAAGAGTGCTCTATGTGAACTGTACATTTGTATGAGGGAATTAGGAAACCAATCCCCCTTTGCCAGGGGCAACTGGCAGGGAGGGCCAGTGGGCAGGGCAGGGAGGCTGCGGATAAACTGGATTCCTGCGGGCGCAGCCTGTCGTTCTGCACGCCCTGCGGGGCCCTGCTTTGGAGACACGCCTCCCAGGCAGACCAGCCACGCCACTTTCCCAGTGAAGGGGAAACTTTGAGAGCTCAGCGTTATGCAATGTATGCTTCCCCAGGAGGCCCGCGCAAGCGCAGGAGCAATCCAGGCCTGCCCCTCGGGCAGCAGGTCGACACTGAGCCGCTGGCAGGCAGGGACGGAGGATGACCGAATCCTGGCCCGAGGATCGCGGCACAGATCTGGGGTGGAAGGCAGGGCTCGGCTGATGCAGGAACAGAAAATCCCTGCCAGATATGACCCCGGCCGGCCTCTCATGCCCGAGGTCTAATCGTGTCCATGGCAGGAGCCACAAGAGTCCCGCCCCCGTCTTCCCGTGTGCCCTCTCTCAGGGCCAGCTGTGGGACCCTGCCCAGAAATGACAGGGTGAGGAAGCGTCAGTCACGTGAGGCTCAAAGTTCCTGGGGAGGAGGTGCCAGGGACCCATGGACAGTGCGGAGAGTTTGCCAGTGGTTCAGCTTGGTCCCCTTGGAAGAGAACCGGCAAGTTGGGCAGATCCGATCGATAGAATTCACATCTCAGTTTTTTAAAAGTGGAGGTAACGTGGGGCCCTCGGGGCAGAGTTAACAGCATGGCTTTGCGAATAGAGCACGGCCCTGGTAGGAGGACCTGGGTTCTAATCCTGGCTCCGCCACTTGTCTGCTGTGTGACCGTGGGCAAATCACTTCACTTTTCCATGCCCCAGTTACCTCATCTGTAAATAGGGATTCAGAGTGTGAGCTCCATGTGGGACAGGGACTGTGTCCAACCTGATTAACTTGTATCTACCCCAGCGCTTAGAACAGTGTTAGGCACATAGTAAGCTCTTAACAAGTACCAAAATTAATTGTTAATTATTAGACCAAGGGGCTTGAAAGGAACTGTGTCAGACCTTGCGAGTGGCCAGGGCACCCGGCCATACTGGAGAAGCTCAATGGGGGCCCAGAACAGTTTCCCCAGAGTCGCCTACCGGCCCTTCTCAGCCGACCATTGGTGAGGGTCTGAGACGCAGGCAGCTCACCAGCCCCGAGGCAGTTTCCCCGGCCGCACTGGATGGGACACAGCAGGCGATGTCGTTACAGACGAGGGCCCAGTAAAGCCTTCTGAACACCATCGGTATCCAGGGCAACCCCCCTCATTCCACCTAACCCTCATAGTGCCTAGTCAAGGATGATGTTGATTAGGGTATTTATTCAGCACTTAATATGCATCAAGCACTGTTCTAAACACTGGGGTGTGTGTCAGAGCAGGCCTGTGGGGTCAGATCCAGGGGACGGATGGATGGGCCCAAGCAGTGGCCTTGGGCCCAGAGCCCCCTCCCAGCTTCTGTACCCGCTGCAGGGACAGTCGGGGCTGGGGAGGGATGCTGAGCATGAGGAAGCCGGGGGACCACCAAACTATTGCTGTCCCTGGCCCACAGGGAGGGGAGCATCCCCCGTCCACTTAACTGAGCCGGCTGCAGAGGGTCAGCCCTGCAGAGGGGCCATGGCTCTGCCTGACCTCGGGCTGGGAATCCTCCCTCAGGGGACCCCTGAACTGGACATTAACCAGCAAGGAAGACATCTCCTCACGTGGAAAACGGTGTCGCCTCATGGAAGGAGTGCAGGATTTGGAGTCAGGAGACCTAGGTTCTATTCCTGAATCTGCCATTTGCCTGCTTTGTGACTTGGGGCAGAAATAAGTTAATCAGATGAGACACAGACCCTGTCCTACATGGGATGCACATCCTAAGTAGGAGGGAGAGCAGATATTGCCTCCACAGTTTGTAGTTGAGGAAACTGAGGCACAGAGAGGTCAAGTCAGTTGTCCAAGGTCAAACAGCAGGCAAGTGGCAGAGCCCGGATTAGAATCCAGGTCCTCTGATTCCCGGGCCCATGCTCTTTTCACTAGGCCACATTGCTTCGCCCAGTGGGAAAACACGGAGGAAGCAGAGATCTGAATTCTGCTTGGCTCCTGGGGGATGCCTCTAGTTCCGCCTCCCCGGTTAATAATAACAATAATAATAATAATAATAATAATTTTGGTATTTGTTAAGCGCTTCCTATGTGCCAAGCACTATTCTAAGCACTGGACACTGTTCTAAGCGCTGGATGCTAGAGGAGGCTGGGTCAGAGCGGCTAGTCAAAACTGGGGGGATCACGAGGGGTCCCACATAAGGGCTCATGGCAGCTCCCAGGCTGCCAGACAGGATCCTGGGGATCTGCCTGCCGTGCTGGAGATATTCCTGTTCCTGTTTCAACCTCAGCAGGGTCCAGGAACATGGGGGCCTTGGGCCCAAGCTAGGGCCTCCCAAGCTTGAGAGGGTTGACCTGTCCACCGTAGGCCAGCCCAACCGTGGGCCGCTTCTGCCTCAGCACTAGAGCCGCTGACCTGTTCGGCCCTTATTTTCATGTTTCTCACCTCTCCTAATGCAAGAGGAGAGAGGTCCTTAAGCATAGCTCAACCTGAGTTCTAATCCCCGCTCTGCCGTGTATTGGCTGTGTGACCTTGGGCAAGTCACTTAACTTTTCAGTTACCTCATCTGTAAAATGGGGATTAAGACTGCGAGCCCCATGTGGGACAGGTACTGCAGCCAACCTAGTAGTTTACCCAGTGCTTCATACAGTGCCTGGCATATAGTAAACACTTAAAAAAAACAGCTACTCAGCCCCTGGGGGTATGTGTTTCAGGAATATATTTATTCTTCTGATTTCAATTCCCTTTTTTAATTTACTCCAAGACAAGCAACTCACGAGTGTCTTTCCGGGACTTTCCCACGGACTCAGCTCTGGCCCCGTCTGGGCCCCGGCCCGAGCCAGGACAAGAGTCCGGGGCTGATAGAGATGAAGGGGGCCACCGCTGCAACGAGACCAGGGCTGGAGGGTCTCAGAGTGGCTCAGTAGAACAGAGGCGGGACAGTTCTCAAATCTTCCCTCCTGCTGCTTGGGAGCACCTACTCCATGGCTGGAGTTGGATTTGTTAAACACACTATGTGTCAAGGCCTGTACTAAGTGCTGGGGTAGATACAGGATAGTCAGGTCCCACCTGGGGCTCACAAAGTAGGAGGGAGAACAAGTATTGAATCCCCATTTAGTAGATAAGGAAATTGAGGCCTAGAGAAGTGGTGACTTGTCCAAAGTCATACCGCAGGTATATGGTGGAGCCAGGATGAGAACCCAGGCTTATGCTTTCCCAGTCAATCAGTGGCATTTATTGAGCGCTAACAGTGGGCAGAGCACTGTACTAAGCACTTGAGAGAATACAATAGGGTAGGTTGACACGCTCCCCTACCCACAACAAGCTTGCAGTCTTCCCATTAGGCCTCGCTGCTCCCCATGCCGGTTCTTTCCTCCTCTGTTAAGGGGAGGACAGGAGTTCCATGGTTCCTTCCAGGCTTTGTTTCCATTTTACCATTTTAAGCCCATTACAGTCAAATGTAGAAAGCGTTTCCTCCCCTGCCCTCACACACATGTAGTGGGGTGAGAAAAAATTCAGTTGGCTTCTCTGGACCCCAATCATGAATTACCCACATAATTAGCTCCAAACATTCCCCTGCTCATTGTTGCTGTCGAGGGAGATCAGCTGTGGGACCCCCTTCCCGGGGGAATTTCCAGCCGGCAGAAGGGAGTGCCGCATTTCCAGATATTCCCGGCCTGAACAGAAGCTTTGCGTGCTGAAGCCAGTTTCTTCTGGCTTCCTTTCTAAATCAGGTGATAGAGAGGCAGACCAGGCTGGCCGGGAACAGCCGCGGCAAGTGGCCCTGCGCCTGGATCTGTACTGAGCTCCTTGTGCGGGCAAGGTGCTGTACTGGGCACCTTCTGCATGCATGAGGAGCAGCGTGGGCTAGTGGGCAGAGCATGGGCCTGGGATTTGAAAGGACCTGAGTTCTAGTCCCAGCTCTTCCACTTGTCTGCTGTGTTACTTTGGGCAAATCACTTATTTCTCTGTGCCTCAGTTCCCTCATCTGTAAAGTAGGGATTAAGACTGTGAGCCACAGATAGGACAGGGACTGTGTCCAACCCGATTACTTTGCATCTACCCCAGTGCTCAGAAGAGTACCTGGCATTTGTAAATACTTAACAAATACCATAAAAAAAAGAGCACTGGACTAGTTGCCTTCTGCCTGCAGAGCGCTGGAGTGGGAACTTTGTTAGTGGAGAGCCCTGGGCTGGGTTCCTTCTCCTTGTGGAATCTTTCTTGGTGAATTGTTTCCACCCTGGGAGGTACATGCCCTCCATTTGCCCAATTTCAGGAAGCAGCGTGACCCAGCTGAAAGAGCCAAGTCCTGGTAGCCCCGACTCTAGTCTCCAGTCCCTCCCCTGCCTCCTCTGGGACCTTGGGAAAGTCACTTACCTTCTCTGGGCTTCAGTTTCCTCATCTGTAAAATAGGGATTCAGTTCCTGTTCTCCCTCCCCCTCGGACTGTGAGCTCCTTGTGGAACGGGGTCTGTGTCCGATGGCATCTATCCCAGGGTTTAGCACAGTGCCTGGCATACTCCACAATTATTACTCTTCTTCCCCTCCAAGCGTTTCCATGAACTCAGACAAAAATCAACTTGGACTATATCCCAAGCAGCTCTTAGGAGTTGGAAGTGTGTTTGGAATGGACGCAATGGTCCTATCGGCTTAATGATGCTTTAGATTGATGGATGCAAAGAATCTCTTATGCATTATGAGCCACTGTCAATCAGGAACGCATTAGTGTAAAACATCAAAAGACAGCCATTACAAGGAGTGATTTAAGAGTTCAACGTTTCCTCAGTTCTGCATTCCTGCATTTACCTGGTTTAGAGCCCTCAACGATAAGGAGGCGCAAGTCATTTCAAAGTCATCTTTAAGCTTCAGGTGTTAGCCAAAGTTTGTCCAAAAAAAGCTCTCCCAACTCAGTCTCTGATTCATTCATTCAGTCGTATTTATTGAGCGCTTACCGTGTGCAGAGCACTGTACTAAGCACTTGAAAAGTACAACTCGGCAACAAGTAGAGACGATTCCTATCCAACAGTGGGCTCCTAGCTGGTAAAAGCTGATTTTTTTTTTCCACTGAATGTTTTAGGAGTGTCTTGAGCTTAAAGGTGTTTCAGTGCAGGCAGTCCTGAGGGACTTGGCCAGATCTCGGAAAAGTTTTTCTGAGAAAGCCCTGCTCCAGCAGCGTGTTAAGCAGGGTCTCTGTGACGTTCAGACTCCTTGTGACTTTTAGACTGTGAGCCCATTGTTGGGTAGAGACTGTCTCTATATATTGCCAACTTGTACTTCCCAAGCGCTTAGTACAGTGCTCTGCACACAGTAAGTGCTCAATAAATACAGTTCATTGATTGATTGTGATGGCCGTACTACGGCTTCCACCCCTGGGTCAAAACCCCGAGATCCCTGGTGTAACTCCCCTCTGCTCCTGAGTGGTCCGCGCTTCTCCGGAAAGTGGTCTCCAGAGCCGCTTTCTAAAAATGGGAACCATCTTTTATCTTGCTGAGTTTTCAAACAACCTTCAGATGTGGGCCTTGCAGCTGGCCTAGCAGATAGAGCAAAGCCTCGGAGTCGGAAGGACCTGGGTTCTAATCCCTGGCTCTCTGTTGGCCTGCCGTGTGACCTTGGGCAAGCCACTTAACTTTTCTGTGCCTCAGTTCCCTCATCTGTAAAACGGGGGTTAAGATTGTGAAGCCACCGGTGGGACAGTAACTGTGTCCAACCCGATTTGCTGGTATCTGCACCAGTGCTTAGTTCCTGGTACACGGTAAGAGCTTAACAAATGCCAAGATTATTATTATGCCATGGCAAAAGCTTCAAAGGGTGTTGGGTGATGTAGGTTCAATCAAGCAATTAGTCAGCGATGTGTATTGAGCATCGAACCTGTGTAGAGCATTGTACTAAATGCCCGGGAGAGCACAATTGAATTAGTAGATTCAGTGAGGAAACTAACAGTCTAAAGGGGAGAAAGGCACTGAAACAAGTTACTGGTAAGAGGAAGCAGTGAAATATAAAGAAATGTACATAAGTGCCACAGTGCAGCCGGGGAGAACCCAAACTGCTTGGGGTGAAGGGAACTGCTGAAGTGGCAGGAAGCGGGAAACTGCCTGCCCCAAAACTCTCAAGACCCTTGTTAAAAATTCAGTGGAAGAGAAAATCGCCTTTTACCAGCCAGGATCAGAGAAACTGAGTTGGAAGAGCCTTTTTTGGAGAAACTCTGGCCAACACTTGAAGCTTAAAAATGACTTTGAAATGACTTGGGTCTCTTTTTCATTGAGGGCTCCAAACCAGGTATACACAGGCATGCCGAACTGAGGAAAAGGTGGAATGATGAAAGATGAGTCGGGGAAGGCCCCTGGGAGGCACTTTGCTCCTCTAACTCCAGCCCATTCACTGTCCCTCGATCTCGTCTCTCTCTCCATCGACCCCTTGCTCAGGTCCTCCTTCCAGCCTGGAACTCTCTCCCCTTTTACATCCAACAGGCCACCATTCTCCCCATCTTCAAAGCCCTAGTAAAGTCTCATCACTTCCAGGAAGCCTTCCCTGACTACTCTCTTATCTCTCCATCCTAATTACCCTCCTTGCTGTGTCACCTACACACTTAAAGAATAATAATAGTAACAATAATAATAATAATAATGGTATTTAAGTGCTTACTATATGCCAGCATTATACTAGGTGCTGGGATAGATACAAGATCATGAGGGCCTATATCAAGGCTCACAGTCTGAGTCAGTGAGAGAATACTTGAATCCGTAACCCCGCCCTCACCCCCACAATATTTGTGTATTTTAAACTGTGTTGCTTCCCCTCCATCTGTAATGTATTTTTGGGATGTCTCCCTTGCTAGACTCTAAGCTCCTTGAATGAAGGCAGGGGTCATATCTACTTACTCTCCTCTCCTCTCCCCAAGCACTGAGTACAGTGCTGTGCACACAGTAGGCACTTGGTAATTGCCATTGATTGATTGGATCAGATATCTGCAGAGCCGAAGTACAGCCCAAGCCAAACGAAACAGTGCGTAGTGATTCGAAAGCCAGGGCAGGGCCATTAACCGTCTCGGGCCCGGCATGGACCCCGCCGGAAATTCTCAATCCTCGTGTGACCAGTGGAGACCGTGCTGGGTCTCCCCCTTTGCGGCTCTGTCCTCGGCCCCGGGCCCCCAGGCCCACCTCAGGCTCTCACTGGCGTTAACCGGCCGTTACAGCTTCCGAAAACGATCTGCTGAACAGGCGCCTGAAGCTTGATTACGAGGAAATCACGCCCTGCCTCAAGGATGCGACGGCCACCTGGGAGAGTATGCTGAGCACGCCGGGGAGGGCCAGGATCAAGTTTGAGGCCGAAAGACTCCATTCCGCCGTGGGTCAAGGTAGGCCTGGCCGGGGGCCGCTGGTCCGCCCTGTGCTCTGCCCGACAGAAGCCTCCCCTTCCCAGTGTTGGGGACGAAGGGTGGTAGGCAGGACCTTCCCCGCTCTCTGCCTGCTCCCTCCAGTAGAAGTGGGAGGGAGATGCCCGCACTCCAAGCCCAGAAGAATAGAGTGGCCCCTCAGTTGGAAGGAGCCACTGCTGACATGAAGCTGCAGCCGGCGATCTCCTTTCCACTTACACACTCTATCCTGGAAGATGGGGTCGGGCCCCTTTTCTGGCCCCTGGCCATGGGGTGAGCTGCGCTCAGGCACCAGTGCTTAAGACGGGGAAGGCTGGTCCAAACCAAACCTGAGTGGTTTTGCAAGAAGGTTGATGGTTTGCTCTGAACCATCCACACTCTCATTCAGTCCCATCCCTGTGCCCAGCAGCTGGTAGGGAGAACGGGTGGTACAGTCCCAGGTCCCAGAATGGAATAAAAATGGTGACACTAAGTGGTGACTATGTCCCTAGTCACTGGGATGGATACAGGAAAACTGGTTGGGATGCAGTTCCTGTCCCACAGAGGACTCAGGGTTAGGAAGGAGAACAGAAGTCTCAGCCCCGTTTTGCAGATGAGGTCACCGAGGCCAAGAATGGTTAGCGAGGCCAAGAGAGAAGCAGCGTGGCTCAATGAAAAGAGCCCAGGCTGTGGAGTAAGAGGTCATGGGTTCAAATCCCGGCTCTGCCAATTGTCAGCTGTGTGACTTTGGGCAAGTCACTTCACTTCTCTGTGCCTCAGTTCCCTCATCTGTAAAATGGGGATTTAGACTCTGAGTCCCCCGTGGGACAACCTGATCACCTTGTAACCTCCCCAGCGCTTAGAACAGTGCTTTGCACATAGTAAGCGCTTAATAAATGCCATTATTATTATTAAACGACTTGGCCAGGGCCTCACAGCCCTAAACAAAACTGGCTAAATTTATTCCACTGGAAGCGCCCCTGCCCGGTTCAGTGACGGCAGAGCCAGCTAAGATTATCCCCTGCCCCAATAACCCAGCCCGGGCCGGTTCCATGAGCCTGGCCTGGCAAGCATCAGTTGGGTTGAGTGTCTTCCTTGCCACCGTCCTGAGTCTGGTGGGTTGGAAGGTCCAGCACACACAGTCAGCCACCCCCAGGATTATGGCTGGGCCCATCCAAAAGACAGACAGCCCCTCTCCACTCCCACTGTGGGTTTATGTGCCAAGGGTCTAGGCTCCTTTGCTCCCTTTCTGGGAAGGCCGGGCCCTGCGGGGGCCTCTGTCCTGGTCCTTGCCAATGCCTCTTCTTCCTCGTGTTCTTTGGAAGGTGTGCCCCGCCAGCACCGCGGTGAGGTCTGGAAGTTCCTAGCAGAACAGCAGCAGCTGGAACCTCCACTTTTCAGCAAGCAGCAGCCCAAAGACACCCCCTACAAGGAACTTTTGAAGCAGCTCACCTCCCAACAGCACGCAATTCTCATTGACTTAGGTGAGTCTTCTGCAGGGTTTGGGCACGAGGTTCAAGCGTCCCGCCCTCGTCGTTAGATCGTACTGTGTGTTGTGTGTGGTTTGGGTGTGGGTTTGTGGGGGTGTGAGTGTGCGCTTTCCAGGAGGTCAAAGCCACAGGTGTTTCATCAGCAGGGCCGGGCTGGGGAGGGGTTGGGACGCATCTCAGTCCGAGCCGTGTGTGGAGTTGTGGCCATGGCGAGAAAGCTGGGGGTGTCACCAGCCTCAGGTACCCACTTAGTAGTGCCCCAACCCACTTCTGATCTTCATTCCTCCAGGTGTTAGCCTATCTGTCACCATCCCTGAAAGGACTCGGAGTTCTCTCCGCATGGGGTGCGGCACAGAGCCCTCCTTAAGCGTTTAGTACGGTGCTCCGCCTACAGTAAGTGCTCCATAAAATTCCGTGGACTGAGTGCAGCCACTTCCCACCTCCTGGAGCCAAGCTGTGGGGGCCTCAGGCAGAGCAGAGTCCTGGGGGTGGCACGCTGGAAGAAGCGGGTAAGGGGTTGGCCGGTGGTTTTTGCTGTGCAGCTGTAAGGACAAGGAGAAGGGAGAGAGCTGATCGGTTAGCCCCAGGTACTAAACTAATTCAGCAAATGGCAGGAAACCTTCCAAAGGAAACTCCCAACCAGACATGATTCAGCTGCCGGGACCGGGGAACTGTGCCCTGTGTCCACATCTGGAATCTGTAGTTGTGTTGTTGTTTTTTTAATGGTAATAAAGTACTTACAAGGTACCAAGCACTGTTCTGAGCTCTGGGGTAGACTCAAGGTAATCAGGTTGGTCACAGTCTCTGTCGTATATGCTGCTTCCCAATCCCCCATTGCAGGGAGACGAAGGGTGAGAAGAAACTCTCTCAGAATGGAAAATGGTGGCGCAGAGTGGTTTGGGCGAGGGGCTGTGGTTTAATTCCGGCCGAGTCCAGGAAGGTGGTTTTCAAAGGGATTCCCTTTGGCGACGAGATATTCCAAATGGGCAGAGCTGGGGTGGCTGAAACTGGTTAACTGACACCAGGCTTCCCCGGTCACCCAGCGGGGCAGTGCCCAGGCCGTGAAGGGCTTCATCTCCTCTTATCTCCCTAGACACCCCTGTTCCCGTTTCTGCCTATGTGAGACTCTCGCAGTCAGAGTCCTGCCTCTTTTCATCCCCCACCCTTTTTCTCTTCCTGCCCCTGCTGCACACCCTCGAACCTCTGGATGGATGGGAGGGAAGAGAAGAAAAAGAGCAGGAAGAGGAGAGGGAGAGATGAGGCGGTGTGGTGGTATTTATTGAGCGCCTACTGAGGGCAGCAGTCTGTGCTAAGCACTTTGGAAACGTACAACAGAAACCCCAGTCGTGGTCCCTGTCCACAAGGAGCTAGCATTCCAACAGGGGAGACAGACATTAAAGTATTTACAAACAGTGAAAAGGGTAGGAACAAAGAAAAAGGGGAAAAGTAGAAAGAGAGCAGCAAAATAATAATAATAATAATAATGGCACTTGTTAAGCGCTTACTATGTGCCAAGCACTGTTCTAATCGCTGAGGTCGCAAGGCAGAGGAGACAGCAGACCAGAAAGGAGGAAGCCATAGGAAAAGCATAACTGGAAGCACATGGCTAAGGAAAGAAAACGAGAGTAGTAATAATAATAATTGTAGTGTTTGTGAAGGGCTAAATGTGGTTTTAAATAAAATCTAGACATTGGACATAGTCCCTGACCCACACGGGGCTCACGGTCTTAGGGGGAGAGAAAACAGGGATGCAATTCCTTTTTAACAGAAAAGGAAACTGAGACCCAGGGCTGTTAAGTGAGTGACCATATGATGGATCAGACTTTTGATTCCCAGACCTGGGCTCTTCCTGGGAGAGGTGGGGACAGATATAAAGTTCTGTAGAAGTAATTTGGGCAAAGTGAAGAAACAGGAGTTTAGCTGTTAGTAGGCCAGAGAAGGAAAAGATAAATAAGTAAGGTACTAAAGAGAAGAGAAAGTAAAAGAAAAAAGTAAACTAAAAGGAAAAGTAGAAGCAGTGTAGCTTAGTTGATAGAGGCCTGGAAATCGTAAGGACCTGGGTTCTCCTTGTGGCTCCACCACTTGTCAGCTGTGTGACTTTGAGCAGTCGCTTCACTGCTCTATGCCTCAGTTACCTTATCTGTAAAATGGGGATTAAGACTGTGAGCCCACATATGGACTGTGTCCAACCTGATTCACTTGTACGTACCCAAGCGCTTAGCGACTGGAACATAATAAATGCTTATCAAATACTGTAAAAAAAGGGGCCGAGTATCTAAATCACTGTGTGTATGTACGCTGTATGTGTGTAGAGAAGCAGCTTGGCTCAGTGGAAAGAGCCTGGGCTTTGGAGTCAGGGGTTCAAACCCCAGCTCCGCCAATTGTCAGCTGTGTGACTTTGGGCAAGTCACTTAACTTCTCTGGGCCTCAGTTCCCTCATCTGTAAAATGGGGATTAAGACTGTGAGCCCCCATGGGACAACCTGATCACCTTGTAACCTCCCCAGCACTTAGAACAGTGCTTTGCACATAGTAAGCGCTTAATAAATGCCATCATTATTATTATTATTATGCTTTGTATGTATGTGATATGTATGTGTATGTGTGTATGCATATATAAAATTATTTCACATAAAATATATGTGTGTGTATATATATATAAAATGTATTTCACACCACATATTTGTGTGTGTGTGTGTATGTGTGTGTTTCCTGTCTGTCAGATCCTCTCTGTCTTGGTCTGGGTGGGGTATCTCAAGGAGAAGCTGTCCTAATGGAGGAGCTCAGACTTGCAGGAGCGGAGATGGGTGTTGGAGGGGAGCCGTGTTGGGGGAGAGGTCCCCAGGGAGGTTTCCAGAAAGCTCCAGAAGCCATGAGTCAGGCTTGCCGCCCGACCACACCAAACCACTCTGCCGCCTGCACCTTCTTCTGAGGGCGGCCCCTCCCTTGAAGGAGAGAATTCACCTCAAAACTCACTCTGAAAAACTCGCCCCGTGGTTCTCCCCATCTGGGGAGACGGGCCCAGGGGCTGGCTGGTGGCATCTGTGGTGCATGTTTCGAGCACCTCCGACTCAGTGAGGCTGGACTGCCCCAGCCCCTGAAGGCGGGCTGTTTTAGGGACGATTCTGAGGTCCAGGGTGCCCGCCAGGCCTGGCCCTGGCCTCCTCGCTCCGTCTACGGGGGACTCAAGCCGTTGCTAGACGTATCTTGACCTCCGCCGGACCAGTGGGCCGCATCTGCCCTACCCTGTCTTCCCCTTGGGGTAGGGGTCTAGACTGCCAGCAACTCCCAGCTGGGGCTACGCCGGGGCTGGGGCTGGCTCAGCAACAGACGCCCTAAACAAAAGAAGGATTTAAGTCGCGTTGGAAGCTCGGCGTTTTGTGGAATGGGGAAAGCGAGGGACGTGGGGAGGCAGGGTGAGCTTGCCTTTCCAAAAAGGGAAATGTTTTGTTTCTCAGAAAACACCTGCTGTCACTCAATCCACCGCAGCCCTCCTCCCTTGTGGGAACACAGTTGGCAGAGGGGGCGGGGCTGGCCCAAACCATTCTCTTGTAACAATAATAATGACGACTGGGTGGATATTAATCAGGTGCTGGAAGAGGCCCAAGGTAAGGGAGGGAGAGCAGGGACCTTATCCCTATTTTACAGAGGAGGAAACTGAGTCCCAGGGCTGATAAGTGATGGATTCTAAGCTCCTTGTGGGCAGCGGATGTGCCTACAACTGTGTTTTTATGATACTTTTTCAAGTGCTTAGTACAGTGTTCTGCACACAATAAGACTTAGTAAATACCACTGATTACGGATTGATGCCCAAGTTCCCACAGGAGCCAAGTGGCAGGACTCAAACTCAGTCCTCCTGATTCCCAGCCCCACACTCTTTCTGTTGGGCTGCATCCTTGTGTTTAGGCTCCGTTATGGTCCTGGTTTTCATTGGGAAGCAGATCCCAGCAGAGTAAGGGCAGAGGTCAGCCTGGTTTTGCCATGTTTACTCAGCGGAGACCTAAGCAGCCTTTGGAGATAATACAACTTCAAATAATAACAGTAATAATAATGGTATTTGTTATGTGCTTACTACATGTCAAGCACTGTTCTAAGCACTGGGGTAGATCCAGTCTAACCAGGTTGGACACACAGTTCCTGGCTCACAGTCTTAATCCCCTTTTTACAGATGAGGCCCAGAGAAGTGATTTTTCCCAAGGTCACCCAGCAGACAAGTGGCAGAGCCGAATTAGAACCCAGGTCCTTCTGACTCCCAATCTATCGACTAGGTTACACTGCTTCTCCAATGTCCACGGGGGCTTGGGCCGCCAACCTAGGGAGCTTTTGGATTTGATTGTGTGTTTCCTTCCGCTCTCACCGGGGCTCTCAGGAAGAACTTTCCCAACGCACCCGTACTTCTCGGCCCAGTTGGGAGCTGGTCAGCTGTCCCTGTACAACATCCTGAAGGCCTACTCGCTGCTGGACCAGGAGGTGGGCTACTGCCAAGGCCTCAGCTTCGTGGCCGGCGTCCTGCTCCTGCACATGGCCGAAGAGGACGCGTTCAGAATGCTCAAGTTCCTCATGTTCGACGCGGGCCTACGGAAGCAGTATTGCCCAGATATGACCATCCTGCAGGTACCGAGCGTCCTCCCCCTCCGCCGAGGGGGATGCAGATAGCCTCCGGTCATTCCCCTAGCCACCCACTACCCATGACAGACCCCACTGGCGACTCTGGAGGGTGGGAGAGCATTGAGTGGTCAGTCTAGTCTGAAGTGAGAATGTAAACGAATTGTGTGCAGAGAATGTGTCCGTTATATTGTCCTCTTCCAAGTGCTCTGCACACAGTAAGCACTCAATAAACAGGATTGACTGACTGAAACTGAACTGCTTGCCTGCCCTAAGAGCCCGAAGGAAGAATGCTTAAAAGCCCCTGGGCATTTGTTTGATAATCAGAGGTATTTATTGAGCACTTACTGTGTGCAAAGTACTATACTAAACGCTTGGGAGAATACAGGGCAACAGACCCCTGCCCAAAACAAGCTCACAGTCTAGAGCGGGGTAAGCCGAGGCGATGAAGGAGGATTTCGGGAGGCTGTGGTAAAGAGCATCTGCAGGGAATTAAGACAACACAGTCCCCACCTCAGCCCTGCCCCTGAGGAGGAAAAGGCAGAGTTTCTCCGTCCCCACCCCATCACACACACCCTTCCCTCTCCTGCCAAAGCCAGACCGGCCTCTCCTCTCTGCTAATCCTACAGCTCTCTCTGGCACAGGCACTCCCCTGAGGGAGATCAGCACGCGGAGCTGATTCTGTCAATCAATTGGTGGTATTTCCTGAGCGTTTAGTACTGTATGCAGTAAGCACTCAGTAAATACCACCGATTGATTGACACTTAGTGGGCATAGAGCACTTTATTAAGCTCTTGGGGGAGTACAATAGAGCAAGAAGCAGCAAGGCCTAGTAGAACGAGCACAGGCCTGCAAGTCAGAGGACCTGGGTTCAAATCCTGGCTCTGCTAATTGCTTGCTGTGAGACCTTGGGCTAGTCATTTAACTTTTGTGTGCCTCAGTTCTCCTGTTCTCCCTCCTTCTTAGTGAACCCCATCTAAGACAGGGACAGGGACTATGTCCAACCTAATTAATTTGTGTCTACCCCAGTGCTCAGAACAGCGTTTGATGTGTAGTGAGCGCTTAACAAATACTATTAAAAAAAAAGTAGACACGAATCCCTTCCGTCAGGGAGTGTACAGCCTAGCAGCTGAGCCGATTAACTCTGAGGTGCCGTCCACGTGATGCCCGTCAATTAAGAGTTGGAGTTTCAGGGCGGGCAGTGTGACAGACAAATGTCCAATTGATAAATTTCAGCTCAACTCGATTTTCTCACTTTAAACTGTAAGCCAGGAGGCTACAGCCCTGTCTTCCCAAGACTGAATGATCTGCCCATCTCTCTTTAGGAGATAAAAGCAGGTGAATAGTCGTTTGGGTTCCATTGTTCTGCTCTGACCATCTTTATGACTGTTTGGAAGACAGCTTTTACAAAGATGAAGAGAAGGTCACTGTTAACCTGGAGGTCGGGGGGCACCTATTCATTCATTCATTCATTCAATCATATTTATTGAGTGCTTACTGTGTGCAGAGCACTGTACTAAGCGCTTGGAAAGTACAAGTTGGCAAAATATAGAGACAGTCCCTACCCAACAGCAGGCTCACAGCTAGAAGGGGAAGGCAGACAACAAAACAAAACATATTAACAAAATAAATAGAATAAATAGAATAAAGAATAGAATAAATATGTACAAATAAAATAAATAAATAAAGTAATAAATACGTACAAACATATATACAGATATACAGATATATACATATATACAGACCTATATGTCGGACCCTGGGTGTTGGCTTGGACTGAAGCTGGGATTCTGTGAAAAGAGCCTTAAATCTCTACTCCTCTAGACTGTAAGCTAGTTGCGGGCAGGAAGCATATAAATCAAATGCTACATTGTACTCTCCCAAGCACTAGTACAGTGCTAGGCACACAGAAATCACTCAATAAATATTATTGATCGATTGATTTCTCCTAGGGGATACCTGAGTCTGGCTCAAGTGGGAGGAACTTTGAAGCATTCTACATCAAGGGCATTTAGTGAAAAAGTTGGGCTGGACATACGGCTGACAAGTGGCAGAGCAGGATTAGAACCCAGGTCCTCTGAATCCCAAGCCCGTGCTCTTTCCACTAGGGCATACTGCTTCCCCAGCGCTGCTCTCCCAGTGCTTAGTACAGGACTCGCCACGCAGTAGGCACTTAATAAATTCTATAACTACTGTTACTTGATAGTATTTGTTGAATGCCTGTCATGCGTAGAGCGCTGAGCACTGGAGAAGGTGAAGTAGAATGAGTAGGCGTGATCCCTGCCCTCGAGTAGCTGAGTCGCGGAGTTGTTGACCAGCAGCTCGCTTGGTACAGTGCACTGTATCAAGCACTTGGGACAAAGTGACATGTTCCCTGCTCACAAGAAGCTGGCACACTTCATGGGCCTCATTAAATGCCGATGGCGATCGTGGTGATCATGATGATCAAGAAGACTGCGAGCTAGAATGTAAGCTCGTTGAGGGCAGGGAACATGCCTCCCGACTGTTATATTGTATTCTCCCAAGCACTAAATACAGGGCTCTGCACACAGTAAGGACTCAATAAATGCAATTTACTACTGCTACTACTACTACACTAAATGCAGGGTTCTGCACACAATAAGCACTCAATAAATGCGATGGATTGATTGATTGAAAAAGCCCAGTCTTCAAATGGACTGGATTAGAGTCCGTCCCTCAGACCTCGGAAGGAAGAAGGAGGCGTGGCAGGCGGGGACCGTGGATGGGGGGCCCTGGGGGGGACGGGGGGAGCCGTAGGGCAGCAGGAACGCAAAGCAAATGTGACGCACACGTTTTCAGGGACACTCAGTTTGGGTGGAGGTTTTCCCGGCAGTGTCACTCAGGCATGCTTGCGTGTTTCCCGCAGATCCAGATGTACCAGCTCTCCAGACTCCTTCACGATTACCACCGGGATCTCCACGACCACTTGGAAGAACACGAGATCGGCCCCAGCCTCTACGCGGCCCCATGGTTCCTCACGGTGTTTGCATCCCAGTTCCCGCTGGGGTTTGTGGCCAGAGTCTTTGGTGAGTCTTGGTCCAGCTCACTCTCCGAGGGGAGAGTATTCATAGCTCCTTCCCCCCGGCCCCACCCCACCTTAGAAATATGTCCCGTGTCTCGGTTCCTCAGGCCAGAGGGAGGGTGGGCGTGAGACTTGCGAGCCCACCAAGATGGGCCAAGAAACTAGTATCCCATGGCGTTGGTTCAGCTCCTGAGTTTTCTCCACCTCAGAAGCAGAGTCAGGCATTCCACCCTTTCCTGGGCAGCAGTGGTGGCAGTTAATAATAGTAATGATAACTGTGATGTTTGTTAAGATCGTACTGTGTGCCAAACGCTGGACTGAGCACTGGAGTAGATACAGAATAGTCAGGTTGGACCCTGCCCCTGTCCCACATGGGCTCACAGCCTAAGGAAGAGAGAAAACAGGTATCGACTCCCCATTTTACAGATAAGGAAACTGAGGCACAGTTCAGTGACTTACCCAAGGTCACGGAGCAGGCAAGTAGCCGAGCGGTATTAACAGAGGGATAATTTTCAGCAGAAGCTGAAAGCGTGGTAAATCCTGCCAGGTAGTGATGGGTTGCTTTTTTTTTAAAAAATGACTTTCATTGAGCACTTACTATGTGTCAGGTGCTGTACTAAGAGCAGGGTAGAAGCAATCGAATTGGGTTGGACACGGTCCATGTCCCATGTGGGGCTCACAGTCTTAATCCTGATTTTACAGATGAGGTAACTGAGGCACAGAGAAGTGAAGTGACCTGCTCAAGGTCACCAACAGAGGCGGAGCTGGGATTAGAACATAGGTCCTTCTGACTCATCATCATCATCAATCATATTTATTGAGCGCTCACTGTGTGCAGAGCACTGTGCTAAGCGCTTGGGAAGTACAAGTTGGCAACATATAGAGACAGTCCCTACCCAACAGTGGGCTCACAGTCTAAAAGACTCCCAATACTGTGCTCTATCTACTAAGCACATTGCTTCTCTAGGTTTCAGGGATGAGCTAGAAACATGGCTCTGAGCTATCCTGTTTCCCCTCCCGACTACCTTCTCCAACTCCCACCACCTCCTCCTTCAGGGTAATCACAATGTCCCGTGGTTTTTTGTTATTATTAGTAATAATAATAATTGCAGTATTTGTTAAATGCTTACTATGTGCCAAGAACCATACTAAGCATTAGTGTCAATAAAGATAATCACGTCCCACCTGGGACTCACAGTCTAATTAGGAGGGGGCACAGGTAATTGAATCCCCATTGTGCAGATCTGGGGTACGGAGAATTTGTGACTTCTGCCAATACCTTGTCCACGCGGCTCACTGAATCAAGAGCCACCCCAGTTCAGGGTGTTATTCTGGGGTGGGAAGAGAGCCCGGTCTGCGGGCTCATCAGTACCTCTCTTGGGCAGCCAGAATGCAGGAGCTGGGAAATGGGCATCCTTCTCAGGAGCTTTTCATGGGGACCCAGGGCTTTAAAGATGTCTGAGGTGAATGACGATTATAGGAGGTTTTGTGACTAATAATAATAATAATTGTAGTATCTTTTAAGCATTTACTATGTGCCAGGTACCGTACTAAGCCCTGGGGTTGGAGACAGTCCCTGTCTCACATGAGACTCACAGTCTTAATCCCCATTTTGCAGATGAGGTAACTGAGGCCCAGGAAAGTTAAGGGATTTGCCCAAGGTCACACAGCAGAGAAGTGGCGGAGCCAATGACGCCCAGGCCCTTTCCACTATCAATCAATCAATCAGTCGTATTTATTGAGCGCTTACTGTGTGCAGAGCACTGTACTAAGCGCTTGGGAAGTACAAGTTGGCAGCATAGAGAGACAGTCCCTACCCAACAGTGGGCACACTAGGTCATGACTAGTGGGGCATATTTACAGTGATCGGTTTGAAAGGAATCTGAATAAACCACATTGCTGCTATAACATCCCGAGTCAATCCCTCACAGGCGGTTTTTATTCTGCTTTCCTTCCTCGGCTGTAAGTTATATCAACCAACTCTCTGTTGTGCTGTGCTTTTCCAACTGCTTAATACAGTGCTCTGCACATAGTAAGATCCTAAGCAGTGTGATCTAGCAAAGTTTGGGCCTGGGAGTCAAAGGATCTGGGTTCTAATTCTGACTCCTCCACTTGTCTGCAGTGTGACCTGGGCAAGTGCCTTGACTTCTCTGTGCTTCAGTTACTTCATCTGTGAAAAGAGGATGAAGACTGTGAGCCCCGTGTGGGACAAGGACTTTGTCCAACCTAATTAGCTTGTATCCTACCCCAGTTCCTAGTATGGTACCTCGCACATAGTAAGCACTTAGCAAATACCTTAAAAAAAAAAAGATACCGTTGATTGATCGATTGACGGGAATTGAAGGTTTCCAGAACCACTACCTTTCTGGCAGAAGTGATCCCTCCAAGCAGCCTAAGCAAACGGTAGTTTGGAGTTGTTCCTTTCAGCTGGGATTGCCTTGGCAGCTTCGCCCGTGCGTTCTCTGGGAGAGGTTCGTGCTCCATCTGCTTGGGGATGGAGGGGCCCAAGAAGGTGGGAAGGTGGAGAAGCAGTGGGAACCGGGCAGCCGATGGAGCTGAAGAAGAGATTGGGTGCTCTGTCCAGTGCCTGAAGCTGGGCACAGGCCACGAAAGCCATTAGCTCTCCAGCCCCGACCTCTCTGGGGCAATGGAATCAGCCTTTCTGAGCCTCGACTCAGGGCCGGGATTGGACAGAGGAAGGGGGAAGAGGGAGCGGAGAATGGGGAATTCCTCAGTGGGTCCACAGCACCCATTTTCCCCAAGGGAGGGCTCGTGCAGACCCCCAGAGCTGGAAGGAACCACCCATCTGCTCTGTGAGCCCACTGTTGGGTAGGGACTGTCTCTATATGTTGCCAATTTGTACTTCCCAAGCGCTTAGTACAGTGCTCTGCACATAGTAAGCGCTCAATAAATACGATTGATGATGATGATGGGCAGCTGCTATGTCCCTGCCCTAGGCTGGCGAGGCCCCAGAGAGACCACCCTCCTTGCGATCGCCTTACCGAGGAAAGCGGCTGGTTTGTGAGAGTCAGACCTGGGGAGATCCCAGGTTTGTGTGGAATCCCGGGGCCCTGCCCTCTGCCCAAGGAGAATCTGGTTCTGCTGAAGCCCGAGCTGTGGCCCCTGCCCGTGACCCCTATGGGCAGCTCTGGTGGGGAGCTCCAGGGGTAGGGTAGGGGGTGGAATCAGGAGATGCTTTGAAACCCGAAACTGCTATCGAACCAGTTAATTCTTGGCCCCCAGAGTCCCTCATTGAGCCCTTCAGCCAATCGACGGTATTTACTGAGTGCTTACTGTGTGTAGACCCAAGCACTTTGTACAGTGCTGTGCACACAGTAAACTCTCAATAAATACAATTGATTGATTGGGAGAGTGAGTAGACGTGACCCCTTCCCTTGAGCTTCTGGTCCAGCAAAGAGCCAGTTCAGTCAATCAGAGGTATTAATTGAGTGAGCACTGTACTCGGCAGTTGAGGACTCTATCATCCCCATTGGGTTTCTTGGTCTGAAACGTGGGCCGGGCCTTCTCTGGACCTCCCAGTCCACCATGGCTGTGCTCAGCGGGGTCTTCTCCAGACTTCCAAAGTCACGACTTGGGCCACAAAGCCAAACCCCAGAGTTGGGAGAGAAGTTCACTCTATTGTGGGTGTGGATGGGTGTGGGTGGGTGGATGTCAGCGGGGGTGGGGAAGGGAGGAGAGAGGGGGAATCTGTTAAGTGCATACTCCGTGCCAAGCCACATACCAAGCACTGGGGTAGACACGAGGTAATCAAGTCGCACACACAGTCCCTGTCCCCCACAGGCTCCATTCCCAATCTCCACCCCGGGTGAGGACAAGATCCCGTCAGTTCCCCTCCCCCGAAGCCAGGCCCTCCAAAGCTTCCTGTTGATTTAGCGTTGGTCGAGCCCCGAGGGAACAATGTTCCCTCTGTTCCAAGGCTGCGGATAACCTGCTTTCGGATGGCGAAGCCCCGCCATTCACACACTGGGCTTTCCCTGGCCCGCAGCCTGTCTCTGTCCTAGCCCTGAGGACCGGATAAGCTCTCCCAACAAACGGGCCTTTGTGAACCGGCAGTCCCCACCATAGATGGCTGCGCCCTGCGGTCTGCCCGGCGTGTCCCTTCCTCGAGGGTGCCCGGCCTGGATCACCTTGAAGCCAGATGCACACTGCCCCAGGTGCCAGCTGCAGGGCCACCCTGGGCCCCAATCCTCCACGGGGGAGAGTTGCCGGCTGCTTCTCCCCAAGCCCGGCCCAGCTCTGTGTCTCTTCATGCAGAGTTCCACCCCATGGGCTGCCCCGACCACTGGGAACACGGGACAGTCAGTCACTCGTATTTATTGAGCGCTTTCTGTGTACTAAGCTCTTGAGAGAGTACAACATAATAAACAGACACATTCCCTGCCCACAATGAGCTTATAGTCTAGAGGGGGAGACAGACATTAATATAAGTAAAGAAATTCCAGATGGGTACATAAGTGCTATGGGGCTGGGAAGGGGGATGAATAAAGGGAGCGAATCAGTGTGAAACAGAAGGGAAAAAGGAGAGTTTAGTCAGGGAAGGCCTCTTGGAGGAGATGTGTCTTCAGTAAGGCTTTGAAGGTGGGGAGGGTAACTGTTGGATATGAGGAGGGAGGTCATTCCAGGCGAGAGGTCAGTGGTGAGATAGATGAGATCGTGATACTATGAGAAGATTAGCATTAGAGGAGCAAAGTGTGCGGGCTGGGTTGTATAGTAGGAGACTAGTGAGGTGAGGTAGGAGGGGGCAAGGTGATTGACTGCTTTAAAGCTAATGTGAGGACTTTTTGTTTCATGTGGCGGTGGATAGGCAGCCACTGGACGTTCTTGAGGAGAGGGGAAACGTGGCCTGAATGTTTTTGTAGGAAAATGATCTACAGGGGAATGAAGTATGGACTGGAGTGGAGAGAGATAGGAGGCTGGGAGGTCAGCCAGGAGACTGATACAGTTAAGGTGGGATGGGATACTAGGATAGAGGCAGAAGCTAGCTCGGACCCATATCTTCCAGCCCCACCTTCTTGGCGACAATCTGGTGAGCCAGATTTGCTGTCTTGGGATGAGAGGAGATAAATTGGAAGATTCCTGCCCAGTAACGAAGCATTGTTCCTCAGCTAGAGGCAGGAGCTGGGGGAAGGGGTTGATGAAGCCAGCAGTGGTACAGAGGGTTTGAAGGGGGACTTTTGGCTTAAATGACCTTTCAGCGTGAGTACTTGATGGGGTGTTTCGGGCCCAGGCTAACCGCTTCCAACTACAGCCCCAAAGCCCAGACCAAACAAGTGCCGGAGACCCCTCCGGGGTGACCCAGGCATACATCGGCACACGTACCCATCTGCCACCCCCTGGGCATTTCGTGGGAAGCTGGACGTGGGTACCCTCATCCTCAGGGAGAGCAGAGAAAAGAGTCACTCCTCAGCGACAATGGGGTCGAGGGCTACTGCTCCCCCCAGCCAGGGAAGGGTGGGAAGATGCCAGTCGATGGCGGTGGGCGTATCCCTGCCACATCCCCAGCCAGCTTCCCCCTGGAGGCATTCTGGAGTTGGGTGGAATCACCCCACAAATTGGGGCTGCCCAGCTGAGGTGGGCCCTCTGGTCACTCTGGGACTTATTGCCACAGGGCAGAGACTGGCGCTTTCCCAGGACAGTCCTGTAGGAAGTGGGAAGGACCCAGGGAGAGATTCTCTCTGTGTGAATCAGGTGGCCTGAGCAGGTGGGAAGTAGCGATGGTGCAGAGCCACCGGTCTGTCCCTTTTCTTTCATGACCCCAAACCGCCTCTCCCCCAGAACCCACAGTGTAAGCTCCACCCCTTTCCCACCCCCCACAGCTTCTTAACCACTGGGCTTTAGTGTCCCTGCATCACCCAGGCAGGTTTTCCAGATGATTTGCAGTCGGGAAGTTGCATAGCCTAATGAAAAGAGCACACGTCCCGGAGTCAGAGGACCTGGGTTCTAATCCGGATCCACCACTTGTCTACTGTGGGACCCTGGGCAGATCACTTCTCTGGGCCTCAGTGTCCTCATCTGTAAAATGAGGATTCAGTTAATACCAGTTGTCCCTCCCTCTTAGATTGTGAACCCTAAGTGGTACAGGGACTGTGTCTGACCTGATCATCTTGAATCTGCCCCAGCGCTTAGTACAGTGCTTGGTACATAGGTGCTTAACAATACAACATCATTATTATTACCGGTGGGAAACCCATCGGTGTCCTTCCATTTGGTGGGTCAAGCAGCCTTTAGGCTTCTCTTTAGTTCATCCATCCATCCTTTCCTGAGGCCTTTCCATCCCCCCTCCCACCCTCGCCCCCAACCCATGTCCTGTTCCTAAAGCCAGTGACTTTTCCTCATTGGAAAAGGGAGGTTGGCTGAGATGAGTCTGCCAGGCACTCCACTAGATTGAAAGCTCCTTGTTTGCAGGGACCGTGTCTACCTACTGTACTGTAGTCTATCAAGGGTTTGGTAGAGGGCTTAATAAATAGCATTAATTGATTCAGGCACAGACCTTGCATCTCAGCCACTGAAGCTTGACTCTTCTTTGCCTCGATTTCCTGAGGGTAACATTTGTCTCCTCCCAGAAGCCCCAGAAAGAAATGTTAGTGACGTTGGACTCCTGAAAACTGCCCTCTGTGTTTTTAAGGCAATGTGGTGTTCCTTTAAGAAACAGTGAATTTGGTGGTGGGGGGAGGCTTAGAATCCCACCACTTGTCTGCTCTGTGGCCTTGGATAAGTCACGTCACATCTCTGTGCCTCAGTTACCTCATCTGTAAAATGGGGATAGCGACTATGAGCCCCATATGGAACAGTGACTGTGTTCAACTTGATTTGCTTGTATCCACCCCAGTACTTAGTATAATGCCTGGCACATAGTAAACACTTAACAAATATCATAATAATATTCATAACTATTACCATTTTGTTTATTAATCATGATAATAATGAACTTTGTAAGGCTGGAAAGCCCCTCTAATCTTCGCTGTCATTGCTTATTTCATTTCTGATGCTGAAAACCAGCTTAAATAATAATAATAATGATGGCATTTGTTAAGCGCTTACTATGTGTAAAGCAGTGTTCTAAGCACTGGGGAGGATACAAGGTGATCAGGTTCTCCCACGTGGGGCTCACATTCTTAATCCCCATTTTACAGATGAGGTAACTGAAGCACAGAGAAGTTAAGTGACTTGCCCAAAGTCACACAGCTGACAATTGGCAGAGCCGGGATTTGAACCCATGACCTCTGACTCCCAAGCCCGTGCTCTTTCCATTGAGCCACGCTAAGCTTACTGGGCCCTAGCCCAAAGATTGGGCCCCCCGAACCTCTTGCTCAACCAGGGAATCACTGACACAATAGATGATGGAAATAGCAAGCTATCATCCATCTCTTTTTGTTTTGGTTTGGTTTTTTTGGTTTTTTGGTTTTTTATTTTCAATTGGGAGCATCTCTGTGTCTGATCAAATTGTAGAAAGCAGGCTTGGATTCGGGCATTAATCCGAAGCTTAGAGGAATTTCTTTCTGTCCATGTGCTGGGTTTCCTCGGGCGTCAAGAATGGAGGCTTCCTTGGTCATGCCCTTGGGCTTTCTGCCTGCACCAGTCAGCTGTGGCAACAGAAGCTGCTTTATCTCACTCTGTTCCTTTTCTTTCCTCAGATTTGATCTTCCTCCAGGGAACAGAAGTTATATTTAAAGTGGCTTTAAGTCTGTTGGGCAGCCACAAGCCCCTGATCCTGCAGTACGAGAATTTAGAAACCATAGTGGATTTTATCAAGAACACCCTGCCGAACCTGGGCCTGCTGCAGATGGAAAAAACCATCGATCAGGTACGATTCCATTTCGGCATTCAGAAAGAAGGAGCGACTGCTGGTCTCCTGGGGAGAAAGGTTTCTGTTGAAACAGAGCAGGGGCTTATGGTAAAATCACCCCGGGGAACCCCTTCCTTAACCGCACAACCAGAAGGCGGGCGTTCCCGGTTGCCTGCACAGCTGTGGCTGGATTGGGGAGTTGGACTGGGGTTAGTTTGCCTTTCTTGGGTGTTGAGCTGAAGTGGCCCACGTGTGAATCCTGGGGCCTTCTATGTACAGAATTGCTCCAGACTTGTTTTTTCTCTAAAGCAAACCGGTTGCTTGCGGGCCAGGCTGCCTCCTACATAGCTTATGTTCTGTGGGAGGCGTTCCCTGGAGAGAAAGAAATGTCAGTCCTTTCCGTTCATATCCCGCTCAAGTGTCAGCAGCAAAACCAGGACGTCCTACAGACTCCTTCTGCCCCCACAACCCCCTCTTTCCCTCATTCCTCTTTCTTCCTCTCTCCTTCATTTTCTCCTTTCCCCTCCCTCCCTCTATCCTTATTCGCCCATCCGTTTCTCCCTCTCTCTCTCCCCGTCTTTCCCTTTCTCCCTCTCCCTCCTTTTCTTCCCCACCTCCTCTCTCTCCCTCTCTCCTCCTTTCTTCCTCTCTCCCCCTCTCCTCCACTTTCCTTCCTCTTCCTCCCTCTCCCTCCCTCCTTCCTCCTCTCCCTCTTTCCTCCTCTCTCTTCTTCTCTCCTTTATTCCCCTCTGCTTTCCCTCCTTTCCCTTCCCCTTTCCTTCTCTTCCTCTTTCCTCCTCTTTCTTCCTCTGTTCCTCTCTCCTTCATTCCTCCTGTAAAATTCTGGACCTTAACTGTATTAAAAGCTCCTTTATGGATTCAACTGTAGAAGCGTTGTTGACACAGCACCTGTATATATCTATATATGTTTGTATGTATTTATTACTCTACTTTATTTGTACATATTTATTCTATTTATTTTATTTTGTTAATATGTTTTGTTTTGTTCTCTGTCTCCCCCTTCTAGACTGTGAGCCCACTGTTGGGTAGGGACCATCTCTATATGTTGCCAACCTGTACTTCCCAAGCGCTTAGTACAGTGCTCTGCACACAGTAAGTGCTCAATAAATACGATTGAATGAATGAATGAATTCTTCTCTGCTAGCCCTTCTCTCCCTCTTTCCTCATCTCTCTTCCTCTCTCCTTCCTTCTCTCCTCCCCTCTCCCTCTCTTCCTTTCTCCATCTCTTCTCCTCCTCCTCTCTCCTCACTCACCCTATCACTCCCCCTCTCCCCAGGCTCCTAGTGCACACTTACTGCATGTAGAGCACTGTACTAGGAGTTCAGTAAATAGGCACAATATCTGCCCTCAATCAGGTTACAATTAAGTGAAAAAGGCAGGCACTAAAGTAAATTATAGGTAGGGGAAGCAACAGAGTATACATAAGTGCTATGGTGAGGAGCAGCACATTAGGTGATGCGGAGTGGCGGTTGAGCAGTTAATTGGGGAAGGCTTCCTGGAGGAGGTATTTTAGTAGGGTTGTGAAGATAAAGTGAGTAATGATTTGTCAGATGTGAAGGGAGGAGGGAGGATGGGAGCAAGGGGTCAGTGGTCAGGGCACAGCAAGTAGTTTGGAGAAGCAAGATGTGTTGGCTGGGTAGTAGTGGAAGAGAAGTAAGGGTGAGGAGGGAACTGAGGGCCTTAAAGTCATTGTCAGCAGAGTCAAGTTTGGACCAGAGAGGGGGAGAGGCAGGAGGCAGGGAGGTCAGCGGGTCTTGGACCGGTGTGGTAGCAATTTGGATGGAGAGGAAGGGACAGATCCTAGAGATGTGAAGATAGAACTGACAGGATTGAGTGACTGACTGAATATGTGGGTTGAACGAGAGAGGCGAGTCAAGGGTAATTCCGAAATGGTGGGCTTGTGAGATAGGGAGAAGCAGCCTGGCTCAGTGGAAGGAGCCCGAGCTCTGGAGTCAGAGGTCATGGGTTCATATCCCGGCTCTGCCACTTGTCAACTGTGTGACTTTGGGCAAGTCACTTCACTTCTCTGGGCCTCAGTTCCCTCATCTGTAAAAGGGGGATTAAGACTGTGAGCCCCCTGTGGGACAACCTGATCACCTTGTAGTAAGCGCTTAATAAATGCCATCATTATTATTATTATTACAGTGACAGAAAATCAGGGGAAGTACAGGGTTTGGGTGGGAAGATGCAGGGTTCTCGGTGGACATGTGTAGTTTGAGGTGTCAGCGGGACATCCCAAGTGGAGATATCCTGAAGCAGGAGGAAATGTGAGACTATGGAGAAGGAGAGAGGCCAGGACTGGAGAAGTCAATTAATCATTTGTGTAGAGGTTGTAGTTCAAGCCATGGGAGCAAATGAATTCTCCAAGAGAGGTTGTAGATGGAGAACAGAAGGGGACCCAGAACTGAGTCTTGGGGGCAGCCAGTGCTTCTGCTACTACTGCTACTACAGCAAAGAGCTCAGTGCTTCATCGCCCTCCGATCATCGGCCATTCACCGAGCCAGGCCAGCCAGCACGTGCGCCCCTCTCCTGCCCAAGGCCCCAGTAGAGGTTGAAGGTGGCCACTCTGGACCACCACCAAGTCCTCCTGAATGCTTGTCTGCGGGCTCAGGGTCTGCTCTGCCCAGCCCCTCCTCCCACCCTGGAGCTCAGTCAGCACTGATTGTGACCACAGTCAGATCTTGAGATCACCAAGCCCCTGGGCAGCCCTAGGGTCCCCAAGAGAGTCCCCGAGCGGCCTCCCTGGGCCCAGCCTCCCATCCTTGCCAGCCTGGCGGGAGGCTGGGCCCCCCAAGGGCCCGCACTGAAGCGGTTTCCCCGGGACAGGTGTTGGACATGCATATCGGGCGGCAGCTGCAGGCTTACGAGGTGGAGTACCTAGTGCTGCAGGACGAACTGCTGCTGCAGGAACAGCTGCCGCCGCCGCCGCCACCGTCACAAGGCCAGCTCCCCGAGGCCGCTCCACCGGGCGGACAGCAGCGGCTGCAGCGGCTGGAGAAGGCCAACGGGACCTTGCGCAAGCAGAACCTGGACCTCCTGGAGGAGCTGCAGGTACCAGGCACCCTGGCCCCCCAGCCTGCCCTCCCCCCTGCCCTCCCTGCCCCTCAGGCTCCAACACCAGTCCCCTGGCTCGCTCGTCCCCGCAGCCCAGCCCTTTCCCGCCAGGGGAAGGGCCAGCTTCTGGCTCAAGGCCTGGATCCAGCAAGGAAGCTGCCCCCAGCCCACCTTTGCACCCCTCTGGTCCCTCGCTGACCTGGCCAGAGGTGGGACCGGTCAGCGGGCAGGGCTTGCCTTAAATGGAGAGGGCAGCCGTTGGGCAGGCAGGGTTCGGGCCGAGGCATCCCTGTGGGTCGAGAGGCCTGATCCCCAGCACTCCTAAGCTCCCCAGTCGGTGGCCATGTGGATGAGGCAGCCTGTGACGGCCCATCCTCACCGTCCCCCTGGATCCCCACCTGGGCTGCTGGGCCTGCCAGATGTACAGACCCTGCCACTGGCACGGCTCTTGGCCAGGGGCGAGGACCTGCAGGGTCAGTGCAAACATAAAGGTGCCTCAAAGGGTCTCCCCTGGGGACCACCTGCCCTAAATATCTGGACGAGAACCCTCTTGAAAAATAACCTCCCCTTTTCAGACCTCCATAGCCCCCGGCCAGTTCTGCCCCTTCGTGGGGTCAGACCCGGGGCCCGGTCACACCACAGGTCCAGGAAGTTAGCAGACCAGAGAAGTCGGGGTGAGCCTGCCACACTGCCACCCCACCTGAGCCCCACCCATGCTCTGTGGGTTCAATCAATCAATTGTATTTATTGAGCGCTTACTGTGTGCAGAGCACTGTACTAAGCGCTTGGGAAGTACAAGTTCACAGCCGCGCCACCCAGGACGAGGCGTCCCAGAACGCTGTGGCCCCCAGCAAATGTGGGGAGTGGGCGGGGGCGGGGGTCGTGGCCTTGGCTCCACGGCCGTCTCCTCCCTCTGCCTTCCCAGGTGGCCAACGGGCGCATCCACAGCCTCGAGGCCACTATCGAGGTCCTGCTGGCCAGTGAGAAGCAGCTGAAGCGGACGGCCGAGGAGCTGGAGCGGGAGCGGGCGGCCCTGCTGCAGACCGTGGAGGAGCTGCGGGCGGTGCGCGGGGTCTTGGCAGACACAGCGGGGCCCACCCCGGGGCCCACACCTGACAACTGACCGTGGCGGGCCGGCCGCAGGATGGACAGAGGGGAGGGCCGCGGACCCTCAGGGAGGGCAGTGGCCGGGCCCGGCCCCTCGAGGAGGAGACCCCCCACACACACTCATCCACCCTCTGGAAGGGCAGAGCTGGTGCTGGTTGGAGAGAAGGGCCCGGACCATCCGGATCCCGTCCTGGGCCACTGCGGCAGCTGGCCCCCGGACCCCCAGGCCCCCCACCTCCACTCAGCATCCCTCCAGGCTGCTTCCTGCTGCTGCTGATGCTCTTTCAGGCCCAGCAGGGCAGGCAGAGAGAGTCGGAGGCTCTCCCGCCCCACACCAGGACCTCCCGAACCCTGGCCTTCTCCCCACCTGCACCAGGACCCCGGCCCTGTCATCACGGGTTAGATCTGGGCTTTGGTGCGGCCGTCGGGGCTGGTGGGGATGAGTTCCCATCTCCGGGACGGGAGACCCCTCAGTGTTATGGGGTTGTGGGCCGGGGGGCCAGTCTCTCTCATATGTTTTTTGTCAATCGTCCCCATGGGCACTGCCGAGTAACTTTATATAAACAGCGTTTTAGCCTCTTCCGGGTCTCTGACCTCTTACTGCCCTGATCATCTGGGTTGGGGTCACAACAAGGCCAGGTGTGGGCTTCTCCCGGCCCCTTTGCCCCTTCCACCTGGACCCAGGGGAGAGTGGGAAGGCTGCCGGAGGCTGATGCCCTGCCTCACTGTTTTATCCATCGCTCTGCCTCACTCATTCATTCAGTGGTGATCTTGGCCGAAGTGGGCTCCTAATACGTGCAGGACACTGTACTGCACTGCTGCCTACTAAGTGCCTGCTCTGTGCAGCGCACTGTACTGGGGTAGATAGAGGATGCAGGAAAGTCTCCTCAGAATCAATTCCTATCCCATATGGTGCTCACAATCTGAGGGGTAGGGAGAGCAAGTATTTCATCCCCATTTCACAGAGGAAGAAACAAAGGCACAGAGGAGGTAAGTGACTTGTCCTTGGTCACACAGCAGGGAAGTGGCAGAGCCGGAACTTTCAGGCCTGTGCTCTTTCCACTAGATTTCTCTCTCCAAAGGGACCTGTCTCATAAACCTGGGTTTTAATCCCAGCTCTGCCACTTGTTTCCTTTGTGACCTTGGGTAAGTCACTTATCTTCTGTGTGCCTCAGTTCCCTCAGCTGTAAATTGGGGATTAAAACGGTGAGCCCCATGGGAGACATGGATTGTACCCAACCCAATTATCTTGCTTCTACCCTGGCGATTATTAGTACAGTGCCTAGCACATGGTAAGCACTTAAATAATCATTAAAAAAAAAAAGTCTTGGACAAGCCTGCCCCCTGGCCTGAATTTCAGCCCCGCCCTGCCCGTGGCATCTCTGAGATCCCAGACAGGGAAAGGCCCAGTGCCCTTAGCTCTGCCCACGCAGCCGAACCAGCCCGACCAGGGGAGAGGGCAGAGGAGTCTCAGATGACAACGCCCGCGGCCCCTGCTCATTCGTAGCAGATGGGAGAAGTTTATTGCCTGAAAGAAGAAAAGGGAACAGAAAAGAGCCTGCTCAGCAGCCCCCGCCAACCCTGCCAACGTGTCCACCCCTCCCCCCAAGGGCCCTGCCAGTATGCCCCCCGCCCCAAGGTCCTTGCCAGTGTGTCCGCATCCCTCCCTCCGGGCCTCACCAACCCCCAACCGCCTGCTCCTTATTTTCGTGTCCCTTTTCCCTCCAGTCCCACCTCCTACGAAGTCCTTGTGTTCGGGCCACCTTCCTGCCCCGACTTAATGAGCCCCAGCCTGGCCCCTCCCATCAGACCCACAGCCACTTGGACGGAAGAGAGCCCAGGGAGCAGAAACGGGAAGCAGAGCAGAAACGAACGAGACACATGGATCCCCCTCTCTGGCAGGGTGCCCGCCAACCCCTCCGTAATATTGATGGCGTTTATTCATTCATTCATTCATTCAATCGTATTTATTGAGCGTTTACAGTGTGCAGAGCACTGTACTAAGCGCTTGGGAAGTACAAGTTGGCAACGTATAGAGATGGTCCCCACCCAACAGTGGGCTCACAGTCTAGAAGGTGCTTACGATGTGCCCAGCGCTGGGGTGGGGTCAAAGTTGTGAGTCTCTGTCCCACGTGGGGCTCACAACCTTAGCCCCATTTTACAGATGAGGAAACAGGCTCAGAGGGGCTGTGACCTGCCTGAGGCACATGTTCGTTATGGGCAGGGAATGTGTCTGTTTATTGTTGTATTGTACCTCTCCCAAGCACTTAGTACAGTGCCCCGTACACAGTAAGTGCCCAACAAATACGATGGAATGAATGAAGTGGCAGAGCTGGGGGCTCAAACCCAGGGCTCCTGACTGTCAGCCCCGTTCCTGTCCCCAGACTTCCCATCCCCATGCCCTGCTAGAGCCTCTGCCCAGGAAGCCGGTGCCCCCAGTTGGTGCTGGATGCCCTCTCCCACGAGGAGCCATGCAGACTTCACTGTGTGTGAACTGAGCCAGGAGACGCCCCCATCAACTACCCAAACCACCTTGCAGGTGTTGATCTCTGACCCGTGCAGTTGAGCAGGGCGAGATTCTCACCTCCAGGTGAAAGAGAAGCCCTAAAGCTTCTGGAACACGCTTTAACAAGTAGTCATCCTTTGTAAGTGAAGACACCTCGGGTGGTGCGGTTCACAGAGGACTCCGCGTGTGGCCGGAAAGGCCAGTGTGGGATCCGCGGCCCCAGCCACATTGGGCACAAAAAGTGGTTGTCCTTTGTTGTGCCGTGGTGTTAAATGATTGTAGCCCCTGGTACCGGTTTCTCTCTGGCCTCCTTGTCTCTGTTTTGCTCAGACAGCCACTCCCTTCTTGATGGCAGTGTGCCACGCCGGTCTGTCCTCAGCCATCGACTCCCAGTTTTCAGCAGTATTGTCTGAGGCTTTGTTTGATCACGTCCTTAAAACCCTTCCTCTGCCCTCCCCGCTTTCAGTTTCCCAGTTTCAGCTCTCTTTGCAGCAGCTGTTCGGTTCTCCCGCTGTCGCCGATTCTCCTCCCACGTCCCACCCAGCGAAGCTTTGTTGAGGTGAGCACAACTTCGATGCCAGGAGACCAACGCCGTCTGCGGAGCTTCATTTTTCAGGATGTTATCTGATGAACAGGTGTTCGCTCCATCTTGGGTCCCCCCTCCCAGAGGAGAAGTTCACATACAGAAGCCTCTGGTGATCACTGAAGGCCCCATCGGAGCACAGCCAATTGCAGGGGAGAAGGGAACTGGTTCATTGGGTGAAGAAGGCATCCCATGGCCACCTGGAGACAGTGGGGAAGAAGTGATCAACACCATCCTGATGTCTGGAAATCCCGAGGGAAGAATCCAGAGGGGACAAACTTGAAACCCGATATTCCCCAAGAGAAGTGGGGATGGGGGAACAGACCAGTGCCAAGATTTCACCTGGAGCATCTTTAGGGAAGAGAGAATCCTGGAGAAGGAGAAGGTATTTCAGTGGTATTTATTGAGCACTCACTGCATGCAGAACACTGCACTAAGCACTTGGGAGAGTCCACTGCAACAAAATTAGTCGACACATTCCCTGCTCACAAGGAACTCGCAGTTCAGAGGGGGAGGCAGATATTAAAATGAATTATGGATATGGACTTAAGGGCTGCTACTGATATGAATATCAAGTGCTTAGAGTCTACAGATCCAAATACATAGGCAACACAGAAGGGAGGGGGAGTTCATTAAGCTTATTGTGGGCATGGAATATCTTTACCAACTTTGTTAAACTAGACTCTCCCTAGTGCTTAGTGCGGTAAGATTCCAATAAATACCATTCATTCATTGATTAAGGAAATGGGGACTTAGTGAAGGCCTCTTTGAGGAGATATGCTGGATGCTGAGAGCCAGTATGGCTTAGTGGATATAGCGCATGCCTGGGAATCAGAAGGGCCTAGGTTCTAATTCCCACTCCACCACTTGTCTGCTGTGTGACCGTGGGCAAGTCCCTTAACTTTTCTGAGCCTCAGTTTAAATCACTTTTAAAATGGGGATTAAGATGGTGAGCCCCACGTGGGACATGGACTGCGTCCAACCTGATTAACTGGTATCTAACCCAGTGCTTAAAACTGCCTTAACGGAGCGCTTAACAAATACCATAAAAAAAGGTGATGTAAGTAAATCTTTGAAGGTGGGGAGAGTAGTGGAAGGGAGTTTCAGGCCACAGGGAGGATGTGGGCAAGGGGTAGATAATGATATAGACAAGATCGAGGCACATTGTATAGTTTGGCAATAGAGGACCAAAGTGTGCTCTTTGGGTTGTAATAGGAGTCAGAGAGGTGAGGTAGTGAGGGAGCTGATTGAGTGCTTTAAAGCTGATGATATAAGGAGTTCATTTCATACAAAGGTGGATGGGCAACAAGTGCAGAGTTCTTGAGTGCAGAGATGTGGACAGAACATTTTTAAGAAAAGTTTTTAGAAAATGATCCAGGCAGCAAAGTGAAGTAAGGAGTGGAGTGGGGAGACTGAGGAGGGCAGGGAAGCCTGTGAGGAGGCTGATGAGTCAAAGCAGAATAGAATAAGTGCATGGATCAGCGGAGTAGCAGCTTGGATGGAGAGGAACGGGTGGATCTCAGCGATGTTATGAAGGCAGAATCGACAGGATCTGGAGAAAGACCAGGAAAGGATAGTGTAAGTGAAGCCAAGGGTTAGATAATGTTTCCAGGGGCTGGTCTACAGTGATGAAGGCAGCTGAGCAGTCGAGATGGATTAAGATGGAGTAGAGGCCTTTAGATCTGAAAAGAAGGAGGTCATTTTTGACCTTAGCTAGGGCAGTTTCCTTGCTAAGGGAAGGGAAGATAAGGGAAAATAAGTTCATTCATTCATTCAATCGTATTTATTGAGCACTTACTGTGTGCAGAGCACTGTATAAGCGCTTGGGAAGTAATTAGATTGGAAGGGTTCAAGGAGAAAATTAGAGAGGATGTGGAGGCAGATTTTGGAAAGGAATAGTTAGAAGGGAGATGGAGAACTAACCAGTGGGAGCCGTGTGATCCAGGGAGGGTTTTTCAAGGACAGAGAATACATAAGCATGTTTCAAAGCAGTGGGGAAGAAGCCATTGAAAAATGAACAGTTGGAGACAGTGGTCAGGGCACGGGAAAGTGTTTCGATAAGCTGCGAAGAGATGGAGTCAAAGGCATAAGTGGAGTGGGTAGATTTTGAGAGGAAATGGGAGATATCCTGAGATATGCTGGGAAACATGGGAGGGTCGAAGAGAGGGCTTGAGGGACTGGAGAGGAGCAGGGGAGATTTTACAGTGCTCTGCACACAATAATCACTCAATAAATATGATTGAATGAATTTTAGGGAGGTTGTGCCTGATAGTTTCAATTTTATTGATAAAATATGTGATTCGGTCATTAGGGGCAAGGGAGCAAGGGGGTTTGAGGAGGGAGTTAAAAGTCTGAAACAACTGTTGGGAGCAATGGGTTTGGAAGTCCATAAGGATAAGAAATATTGTTGCTGAGCAGAAGAAAGGACAGAATTAGAGCAAGTGAGGAAAAGTTTGAGATGGACGAAGTTGGCCAGGTGTCTGAATTTTGGCCAACAGCGCTTCAAAGCTCACGCACAGGAGCAAAGGAAGCGAACTATGGAGTTGATCCAGGGCTGCAAATTGGTGGTACAACATTGGCAGAGGGACAGAAGAGCGATAGGGTTGAGTTCAGTGGCGAGGGCAGATTTGGAAGTGTGGATTTGTGTAATGAGAAGCTAGGAGAAGCTAGGGTATGGAGACTAGGGCATGATGACTAGAAAATTGGAGGGGAATCCAAAGATTGGAGGTGTCTGGGAGAATGAGACAAGTTTGCGGAAAGTGGTATGTGGAAGAGAAGGCAAAGATTAGGAGACTGGGGTCAGATTGTGTGGAATCTGGAATTTATTTACATCTGTTACCTAATCCAAAACATTACTGTTGCCTTCATTATTTATTAAAAATCAGTTAAGATCACTACCCCAGGTGTGTGGATTAAGCAGAGTTGTGAAAGAGGAAGAAAAATTTCTCAAAGTACCCCACTGCCAGCCCTCAGGAAGCTTGGCTGGCTGGATTGTAAACTTCTCAAGCTCAGGAATTAGGAAGCAGCGTGGCTCAATGGAAAGAGCATGGGCTTGGGAGTCAGAGGTCATGGGTTCTAATTCCGGCTCTGCCACTTATCAGCCGTGTGACTTTGGGCAAGTCACTTAACTTCTCTGTTCCCCCGTTACCTCATCTGGAAAATGGGGATTAAGACCGTGAGCCCAACGGGGGACAACCTGATTACCTCCCCCAGCACTTAGAACAGTGCTTGACACATAGTAAGCGCCTAACAAATATCAAAATTATTTATGTATTTATTTATTTATTTATTTATCCCAAAATCTTAGGGCAGTGTTGTATATACAGTAAGCGCTCAATAAATACCATTGATTGATTCGTTGGTGGATTGAATAGAGTGTATGTGATTCCATTGCCCCTTTGAAGATGCTTGGCTGAGATGTCAAAGGATGGTGTGACTATTTGAGGGGTGAACTTTTGGAATGACTCTTAGAGAAGCTTTAAGGATGTGGCTTCTAATTCCAGCTCTGCCACATGCCTGCCGGATGATCTTGGACAAGCCACTTACCTTTTCATTGTCTCAGTTTCCTCATCTGTAAAATTGGTGATAAATGCTTTTCTCCCTCCTCTTAGACCGTAACGCCCACATGGGTTCACAATCTGTTTATCTTATATTGACCCTGAAGTTTGGCAAAAATACCACAGTTATCAATAAAAAAACAAAACCAGAGGGTTTTAGGGCCTCGTGGAAACCTCCAGGTATCCAAACCCACATCTGGTGGCTTTGAGGATGATTTTGGAGGCAGCAAGAAGGGCTGAGAGATCCCTAACGTTCCTCAGTAGTTCTGGTGGCTTTCCTATAGGGAACCCTAGTCCCACCTCTGGTGCTCACTATGTGCTAAATTCTGAAGTAGTTACAAGATCCACCAATCAATGGTGTTTATTGTGCATTTACAATGTACAGAGCACTGTACTAAGCTCTTGGGAGAGCAGAATACAACAGAATTAGCAGACTCGTTCCCTGCCAATGATGAGCTTACAGTCTAGAGGTGATCAGACACTCTTGCGGTTCATGTCGTGTAGAAGCCTCAAAAAGGAAATTGGCCCTTGCTATTATGGTAGTTAGGTTTCGGTTATCGACCGTGAAGGGAGGCCGAGAAGCAGGTAATCCAGAATGGCAGGATATCGCACAGACGCACGCTTCTGTGTACACATAGCCAGTGGTGTGTACTGAGTGTGTACTGTGAGATATACTGGGGTCCCAGGCCTTGAGGACAAGGCTCTATCCGAGAGGTCCATTTTCCCACGCATAGTCAGTCAGGTTCCGATCCAGAACCAGCCCCACCCCACCCTTCGTGTCTTGTAGGTGAGTAAAAATGGCCTTTCCTCTTCCCTTCGCCCCTCGCTCTCACCTGTTCCCACCCTCCTGAATGTGGCCCTCTCCCCAGCCCCCACCCCGTATGGTATCTTTAAAGCAAGTGATGCATAAGGCCCCCATTCCAGCCTCCCCCGCTGTCACCCATCATAAAGAGGCAAGAAGTCACCGATGCCTGCCGGGACCTTCTGGATGACTGGATTTTCCTCCCTGCCCTACACAGGTGGAAAGGATATTATTATTATTATTATTATTATTGTCCAGCTCTGTCCTGCTGTGCCCCCAGTCCCTGGGCTCCATTCATTCATTCATTCATTCAGTCGTATTTATTGAGCGCTTACTGTGTGCAGAGCACTGTACTAAGCGCTTGGGGAGTACAAGTTGGCAACATATAGAGACGGTCCCTACCCAACAGTGGACTTCCATGATCTCTGTCCCCACCCATTCAGACCACTGCAACTCTCCTGCAACTCCAGTTTCTGAGCCCCTGGTTGTCCCTGCAGCTCTGAGGCCCAGAGAAATTGTGACTTGCCCGAGGCCACACTACAGACAAGGGCAGGGTCAGTATTAAAACTCAGGCCAGTGCTCTTTAGGTTGGGGAGCAGTGTGGCCTGTTGGAAAGATCACGGGCCCAGGAGGGGAATGGGTATCCAGTGAAGGTTATTGAGACTTGGAGACATGTGCCCAGAACGGTGTTTTAGAAAAATAATCTGGTCAACAGTGAAGTATGAACTGGGAAGAAGAGAGGCTGGAGGGAGGGAGACCAGTGAGGAGGCTGATTCAGTAATCCATCTAGGAGCCAATAAGGGCTTGGACTGGAGGAGTGACAATCTAGATAGAGAGGCAGGGGTGAATCCGGGAAATACCGCGGAGGAAGAAACCACTGAATAAGAGTTGAGAGGGAGTGAGGAGTTAAGGATGATACTAAGATTTCGGCTTTGGAGACAGGGAGAGGGGTGCTGATGTGAAATGTAATGAGAAAGAAGGAAGGTTTGGGAGGAAAGAAGAGAAGTTCAGTTTGGCCTCATTCATCTATCTTGATGTGCCACGGAGGCATCCCTGTGGAGATCCCGGGAGGCAAGAGGAAATTCCAGACTGCAGAGGAGGGGAGAGGTCACAGATGGCAGACTAGATCTGGGACTCAAGCCCGAAGAGATGGTAGTCGGAGCCGTGGGTGGATGAGCTCTCTGGGAAAAGAAGAGGACCCAGAACAGAGCCCTGTGGAACGCCCACAGAGAGAATGAGGCAGAAGAGGAACCAGCAAATGAAACCGAGAAAAAGTGGTCAGCGTGGTAAGAGGAGGGCCAGGTTAATTCTGTGTCAGCAAAACCGAGTGTGGCTAGTGTTTCGAGGAGAAGGCAGCGGTCCACCGTGCCAAAGGCAGATGTGAGATGGAGGAGGAAGCTCTTCCCACCCCACCCCTGGAGGGGTTCTGACAGGACAGGTCCCTGTTTAGGGGTGCAGCCCACAGCCGCCCGGCCTGGACAGATAGAACTTTAGCACCACCCCGCCCCCGTGGGTACCGGTTTACCACAACCCCGGCCTCGTCTGCTCCGCCCAGCGATTCACATCAGCATCGGTTCGGCAACAGAGGATGACTCTTCAAGCCAGCCCCCGGTCCTGATGCCGGACGGTCCAACTGAGATTCTCCCCGGCCCAGAGCGGTGCCTTCCCCAGGACCACTGACTGACCAGTACAGTTTTACAAAGGTGACCCTGTTTTATGATCTCTGACTGGAGAAGAATCACAGTGGTATTTGTAATTATTGTGATGTCTGTTAAGCACTTACTGTGTGCCAAGCACTGTACGACGTTCTGGGGTAGATGCAAGAGAGGTCCCACGTGGGGTTCACAATCTAAGTAGGGGGAGAACAGGTATTGAATCCCCATTATTCAGATGCGGGAACCGAGGCACAGCGTTGCATGCCTTGCCCAAGATCGCACAGAGGGTAAATGGCTGAGGAGGGATTATTCATTCATTCATTCAATCGTATTTATTGAGCGCTTACTGTGTGCAGAGCACTGTACTAAGCGCTTGGGAAGTACAAATTGGCAACATATAGAGACGGTCCCTACCCAACAGCGGGCTCACAGTCTGGAAGGGGGAGACAGACAACAAAACAAAACATATTAACAAAATAAAATAAATAGAAGAAATAGGTCCAAATAAAATAAATAAATAAATAGAGTAATAAATACATACAAACAGGTCCTCTGATTCCCAGGCCCATGCTCTTTCCACTAAGCCGTGCTGCTGCTCATTTGAAGTGCTTACTATGTGCCAAACACTGCGGTTGATGGAAGATGACCAGATCGGACTCAGTCCCTGTCTCACGTGGTGATTTCAGTCTCATGGGGAGAGAGAACTTTTTTGAATCCCCATTTTGCAGGTGAGCAAAAGTGATGCACAGAGAAGTGAAACGACTTGCCCAAGGTCACACAGCAGGTAAGATGAAACGGGGATTAGAACCAAGCCCTCCCGATTCCCAGGCCCATGCTCTTTTCACTAGGTCATGCTGCTTCCCTAGCAGGAAGAGGATAGAATGGTGGAATTTTCTCATGTTGGCCGGGATCATGTCAACTCACTCGGTTGCATTGTACTTAGAACAGTGCTCTGCACAGGGTAAACACTCTGTAAATGTGATTGATTGATTGATTGATTGGAGGTTCCAGTGTGACCAGCTCACTGAGGCTAGGCCAGTGCTCAGATGGGCCACGGGGCGTTGTAGGAGGCCCAAATGGACAGTTCATTCATTCATTCAATTGTATTTATTGAGTGCTTACTGTGTGCAGAGCACTGTACTAAGCGCTTGGGAAGTACAAGTTGGCAACACATAGAGATGGTCCCTACCCAACAGCAGGCTCACAGTCTAGAAGGGGGAGACAGACAACAAAATAAAACGTATTAACAAAATAAAATAAATAGAATAAATATGTACAAGTAAAATAAATAGAGTAATAAATACGTACAAACATATATACATATATACAGGTGCTGTGGGGAGGGGAAGGAGGTAAGCCGGAGGGGGGGTAGGGGGGAGAGAAAGGAGGGGGCTCAGTCTGGGAAGGCCTCCTGGAGGAGGTGAGCTCTCATTCATTCATTCATTCAATAGTATTTATTGAGCGCTTACTGTGTGCACAGCACTGTACTAAGCGCTTGGGAAGTACAAATTAGCAAGTAGGGCTTTGAAGGGAGGAAGAGAGCTAGCTCTGCGGATGTGCGGAGGGAGGGCATTCCAGGCCAGGGGGAGGACGTGGGCCGAGGGTCGACGGCGGGACAGGCGAGAACGAGGCACGGTGAGGAGATTAGCTGCAGAAGAGCGGAGGGTGCGGGCTGGGCTGAAGAAGGAGAGAAGGGAGGTGAGGTAGGAGGGGGCGAGGGGATGGACAGCCTTGAAGCTGACCAGGTCCCTTCGCTCAGACTTGCTGGTGGCCTCATGTGTCCACAGGTACAACAGTGGCCGTGTGCCTTGTCAGATGAGCTGCCCTCCAGTCAAAGAAATCAAAGCTTGAATCAACCCAACAGCCTGTGTGACCCTCACCCCAGCGGGGTGGTCTTTCTCTCCGGGCCCAAGATTCCTTTTTACAGGAACCTGTGCCGGCTCAGAGGGGTCAGAACATCACAACAGTCTGGCGGACCATGTCCAGTCCGGCCTCCCACAGTTTGCCTGCTCTGTGACTTTGGGCAAGTCACTTCACTTCTCTGAGCCTCAATTCCCTCACCTGTAAAATGGGAATTAAGACTATGAGCCCCATGTGGGACAGGGACTGTGTCCAACCCAATTTGCTGTATCCGCCCCAGAGCTTAGTACCATGTCTGGCACATAGTAAAAGCTTAACAAATACCACAGTTATTATTATCCCTGAAGGGAGAGGCCCAGGAAGCTGGTTTGAGGATTGCTAAATGCCAAGTAACCAGGCGACCCTCAACTGTTGGGACGGTCTCAAATTTGTGCCCCATCCTTCCAGCCACAAGACAACTGGCAGGATACCCGGAGTGTCAGTTTGGTTGTGGCCGTTGTGGTGACTATCCCAACCCTAGTGCCACCCTACCAGAGCCACCACCAACAGTCTGCCCTTCCCAGCGGGCAGCCTTCCAGGCTCCCAAAGATCTTGTTCCCTGGTGAAGGAGCCTAAAGCAGGAGAAGAAGTATGGCCCGGCCTGAGAGTCTCTGCCACTTGTCTGCTGTGTGACCTTGGGTAAGTCGCTTTCCTTCTCTGTGCCTCATCTGCGATATGGGAACTGTTCTACCTCCCACTTCGACTGTGAGCCCTGTGAGGGACCAAATTGTCTTGTAACTACCCCAGCGCTTAGTATAGTGGTTGGCATATAGTAAGTGCTTAACAATTAGAGAAGCAGCGTGGCTCAGTGGAAAGAGCCCGGGCTTTGGAGTCAGAGGTCACGGGTTCAAATCCCGGCCCCGCCAATTGTCAGCTGTGTGACTTTGGGCAAGTCACTTCACTTCTCTGGGCCTCAGTTCCCTCATCTGGAAAATGGGGATTAAAACTGTGAGCCCCACGTGGGACAACCTGATCACCTTGTCACCTCCCCAGCACTTAGAACAGTGCTTTGCACATAGTAAGCGCTTAACAAATACCACCATTATTATTATTACTAATTAGGATTAGGATTGTTATCATTATGTTGCCAACTTGTACTTCCCAAGCGCTTAGTACAGTGCTCTGCACACAGGAAGCGCTCAATAAATACGATCGAATGAATGAATGATGTAAAATGGGGATTAGCCTCGTTGTTTGTGCGTGGCTCAGTCGAAAGATCGAGGGCTTGGGAGTCAGAAATCCCGGCTCTGCCGGTTGTCCGCTGTGTGACTCTGGGCAAGTCGCTTCTCTGTGCCTCAGTTGCCTCATCTGGAAAAGGGGGATTAAGACTGTGAGCCCCACCTGGGACAACCTGCTTGGCTTGTATCTCCCCCAGCGCTTAGAACAGTGCTTGGCACATAGTAAACGCTTAAGAAATACCAAAATAAAAATAATAATAATTATTATTATTATTATTGTGACCCAGTCTCCCCCCCGGAGACTGTGGAAGCAATGAGTTGGGCTTTCCAGCAGATGGCACGTCACAGCAGCCCGGGGCCGATGGACCGTGGCTTCCCTGGAATAGATGGAGAAAAGAGTAACAGGCTTGTCGGCCAGCTAGCAGAGCTTTTCAGAAAGGCCCCGAAAACAAGCCATCTGGATGAAGCAGGGTGCGGTCCCTGCTCTTGGGAGGACACTCTTGGGAAGGCTTAGCCCCTTGGAGGAGGGGCATCTCTCCAGAGAAGCCTGGCCTGCAGAGGCCGGACCCCCGGCTGGGGTGAGAGGGCGGAAGAATCTCCCAGTTGTCCCCATAGGTCCCCCCTAGAAGATGGAGACCCGGACCAGAAGCGAGTTTCTTAGCGGAGGCTGGCTGGAAGGCACGTACCAAGACGCAGAGGAGACTGAAAGTGTCCCAGCCCTGCGGTAAATCAATCAATCAATCGTATTTATTGAGCACTTACTGTGTGCAGAGCACTGTGCTAAGCGCTTGGGAAGTACAAGTCGGCAACACATAGAGACAGTCCCTACCCAACAGCGGGCCCACAGTCTAGAAAGGGCTGGCGGTCCCAAAATTTTGAAGGGTGTGGACAGGGTGAGGACAGAACTGGATGAAAGGCACGCCCACCGAAGTTTGGCCGGAGCAGGTTCAAAACACACAATTTAAAAAAACCTTTTTTTTTCTTCCAGAGGGAGGGGAGTCCAGATGGAATTCGCTCCCGCAGAAAGCCGTGTCCGAAATGTCGGCAGGCCCAGGAGGGGTTTAGATCGTCCGAGGGATTAGCGGTGAAGGCTCAGGCTCTTGAGAGGAATTTAGGATTGGATTGTGGGAATGTGGGATGCAGTCAATCAGTAGGATTTATGAGAAGCAGCGTGGCCTAGAGGGAAAAGACGAATCTGGGAGTTAAAGGATCTGGATTCTAATCCCAATATGGACTGGAGAATCATTAGCCAAGTCACCTTAATTTTTCTGCCTCAGTTTCTTCTTCTGTAAAATGGGGATTCAAAACCTGTTCTCCCTTCCACTTGGACTGTGAGCCCCATGTAGGACAGGGACTGTGTCCGTCCTGATTAGCTTGTGTCTACCCCAGAGACTAGTAATAATAATAATGATGATGGCATTTATTAAGCGCTTACTATGTGCAAAGCACTGTTCTAAGCACTGGGGAGGTTACAAGGTGATCAGGTTGTCCCCCAGGGGGCTCACAGTCTTAATCCCGATTTTACAGATGAAGTAACTGAGGCCCAGAGAAGTTAAGTGACTTGCCCAAAGTCACACAGCTGACAAGTGGCAGAGCCGGGGTTTGAACCCATGACCTCTGACTCCAAAGCCCGGGCTCTTTTCCACTGAGCCACGCGGTGTTTGGCACATAATAAGTGCTTAAACAAATACCACAATTATTTTATTATTTGAGCGCTTGCTTTGTGCAGAGTACTGTGCTAAGCTCTTGGAAGAGTACGGTCGAATCAGTAGAGCTGATCCCTGGCCCCTAGGAGCTTACAGTCTAGCTGGGGGTTCTCCATCCCTTACCATAAGGAAGGGTGCCCAGGAGGGAAGCCAGCACACAGTTCCTCCCAACATCCAGGTGTCCCTGTCAGAGACAGAGTCCTGCACTAGAAGGTACTTAAGGCTGACCCAGGGAAGTGGACAAGGAGCTGGGATGGGTGTCCTGCCTGGGCCGGTCCCATATCATCATCATCATCAATCGTATTTATTGAGCGCTTACTGTGTGCAGAGCATTGTACTAAGCGCTTGGGAAGTACAAATTGGCAACATATAGAGACAGTCCCTACCCAACAGTGGGCTCACAGTCTAAAAGGGGGAGACAGAGAACAAAACCAAACATACTAACAAAATAAAATAAATAGAATAGATATGTACAAGTAAAATAAATAAATAAATAAATAGAGTAATAAATATGTACAAACATATATACATATATACAGGTGCTGTGGGGAAGGGAAGGAGGTAAGATGGGGGGGATGGAGAGGGGGACGAGGGGGAGAGGAAGGAAGGGGCTCAGTCTGGGAAGGCCTCCTGGAGGAGGTGAGCTCTCAGTAGGGCCTTGAAGGGAGGAAGAGCGCTAGCTTGGCGGACGGGCAGAGGGAGGGCATTCCAGGCCCGGGGGATGACGTGGGCCGGGGGTCGATGGCGGGACCGGCGAGAACGAGGTACGGTGAGGAGATTAGCGGCAGAGGAGCGGAGGGTGTGGGCTGGACTGTAGAGTTCTTCAACTGGCAGCTTCCCATATTCCCGGGAAGACTCAACCACCTTGCCCACTCCTACCTCACCTCACTACTCTCCTACTGTCCCCCAGCACGCACACTTCACTCCTCTGTCAACCTTCTCACTGTACCTCAAGCTCATCCATCTTGCTGCCAAACTCTCGCCCACATCCTGCCTCTAGGCCTGGAATGCCCTCCCGCCTCATATCCGACAGACAATTCCTCTCCCCCGACCTTCAAAGTCTTGCTGAAAGCACATCTCCAAGAGATGTTCTCTGACTAAGCCCTCCTTTCCTCTTCTTCCACTTCCTTCTGTGTCACCCTGACTTGCTCCCTCTATTCATCCCCTCACTCAGGCCCACAGTACTTATGTACATATCTGTAATTTATTTATATTAATGTCTGTCTCTTCCTCTAAATTGTAAGCTCCTTGTGGGTAGGGAATGTGTCTGTTTATTGTTATATTCTCTCCCAAGCTCTTAATACAGTGCTGTGTACACAGTAAG
This sequence comes from Tachyglossus aculeatus, assembly GCF_015852505.1. Classification (NCBI taxonomy): domain Eukaryota; kingdom Metazoa; phylum Chordata; class Mammalia; order Monotremata; family Tachyglossidae; genus Tachyglossus; species Tachyglossus aculeatus. The sequence goes on from NC_052075.1 coordinate 16,976,770, forward strand.
TGCTCGATAAATCTGATTGACTGGCTGAACACCTCTGTAGGCTAGACTGACCCCTGCTCCCCCTGCCACTAATCAGGGGAGCAGTTGTTTGATCCATCAATTGACTGATGGTATTTATCGAGTTAATAATGATAATAATAATAATAATAATGGCATTTATTAAGCGCTTACTATGTGCAAAGCACTGTTCTAAGTGCCAGGGAGGTTACAAGGTGATAATAATAATAATGATGGCATTTGTTAAGCGCTTACTATGTGCAAAGCACTGTTCTAAGTGCCAAGGAGGTTACAAGGTGATAATAATAATAATGATGGCATTTGTTAAGTGCTTACTATGTGCAAAGCACTGTTCTAAGTGCTAGGGTGGTTACAAGGTGATAATAATAATAATGATGGCATTTGTTAAGTGCTTACTATGTGCAAAGCACTGTTCTAAGCACTGGGGAGGTTACAGGGTGATCAGGTTGTCCCACGGGGGGGGGGGGCTCACAGTCTTAATCCCCATTTTCCAGATGAGGTAACTGAGGCACAGAGAACTTAAGTGACTTGCCCAAAGTCACACAGCTGACAGTTGGCGGAGCTGGGATTTGAACCCATGACCTCTGACTCCAAAGCCTGGACTCTTTCCACTGAGCCACACTGCTTATCTAGAGCATTGTACTGAGCACTTGGGAAAGTCCAGGAGAGTCAGTAGAAGATGGATTAGCGGGCACTTTTTGGAGATGATGATTTGCACCCATGGAGAGTTCCAGCCTCCCCTAGGTTTTCCCCATTCTTGGCTGTAAGTTCTTTCTGGACAGGGAAGGTGCCTACCAACTCTGTTGTAGTGTATGCTCCCAAGCACTTAGTACAGTGCTGTGCACACAGTAAGTGCTCAAGAAGTACTATTAAGTGATTGTTTGAGCATCTTCCTCTTCTCACCTGCCACATTGCATTTTTATGGGCTCTAAGCTGCTGCTGGCTCTCTGCTAGGGAGAACCTGGCAGAGAGAGACAGAGGGGGAGAGAGAGAGAGAGAAAGAGAGAGATGAACCCCTCATCCAACCAGCAGGTTCTGGTAAAATGTTCTAGCTGTTCTTCATCATCATCATTATCATCCATGATATTTATTGAGCACTTACTGTGTGCAGGCACCGTACTGAGCTCTTGGGAGAGTACAGTACAAGAGTTGGTAGACACTTTCCTTGCCCACCGTGGACTTACAGGCTCCCGGGAAATGTAGTTTCCTGGAAGAGAGGACTGCAGGATTAAGCTTCCGATTCTCTCCTCATTCCTCATTGATTACAGTTCCACCTCCAATGGGGATGAAGGCTTCCACAAGAAGCCATGGGGCCAGTGGACAGAGCACACCCTGGGGGTCAGAGGACTTGGGTATCAATCTAGGCTCTGCCACTTGTCTGCTGTGTGACCTTGGACAAGTCATTTAATTTCTCTGAACCTCAGTTACCGTGTCTGTAACAATAGGGATTAAGACTGTGAGACGTATGTGGGACAGGGGCTACATCTTACCCAATTACCTTATATCTATCCTGGGCTTAGTGCAGTGCCTGGCACATAATAATCACTTAAGAAAAACTATAAAAAAAAACCCAAGCTCTGCCCCCAGTCCTATTTCTTGTGCCAGAACAGAACAGTTTTTCCAGCAATGTTAACCACAGCCAAGGCCTCTTGCAGGCTTTCTTGCCTTTGGGAACATCATGTCTGTGACCCAGGCCTGGCTTCTGTTTGATTCTGTTTCTATAGCACCCGCTGATCTTTTTTTTCCCTCTAAAAGTGAAATTTCCTTCTCCCTAAATTCATTCATTCATTCAATCGTATTTATTGAGCTCTTATGGTGTGCAGAGCACTATACTAAGCGCTTGGGAAGTACAAGTCGGCAACACATAGAGACGGTCCCTACTCAACAGCGGGCTCACAGTCTAGAAGGGGGAGACAGACAACAAAACAAATTAACAAAATAAAATAAATAGAATAAATTTGTACAAGTAAAATAAATAAATAAATAGAGTAATAAATCCATACAAACATATATACATATATACAGGTGCTGTGGGGAGGGGAAGGAGGTAAGGCGGGGGGGATGGAGATGGGGAGGAGGGGGAGAGGAAGAAGGGGGCTGAGTGTGGGAAGGCCTCCTGGAGGAGGTGAGCTCTCAGTAGGGCTTTGAAGGGAGGAAGAGAGCTAGCTTGGTGGATGTACGGAGGGAGGGCATTCCAGGCCCGGGGGATGACGTGGGCCGGGGGTCGACAGCGGGACAGGCGAGAATGAGGCTTCTTCTAGGAGAAGCAGTGTGGCTTAGTGGAAAGAGCACGGGTTTAGGAGTCAGAGGACATGGGTTCTAGTCCTGGCTCCGCCACTTGTCTTCTGTGTGTGACCTTGAGCTAGCCGCTTAACTTCTCTGTGCCTCAGTTACCTCATCTGCAAAATGGGGATTATGACTGTGAGCCCCAGGTGGGAAAACCTGACTACCCTGTATCTACCCTAGTGCTTAGAACAGTGCTTAGCACATAGTAAGTGCTTAACAAATACCATAATTATTATTATTATTATCATTATTATTATTATTCCCTTGACAGTGTCAAGTTTTGGCATTTTTTTTAAATGGTAGTTGTTAAGTGCTTACTATGTGCCAGGCACCGTTCTAAGCGCTGGGATAGGTACAGGGTAATCCGGTTGGACACAGTCCCTGTCCCACTTGGGGCTCACAGTCTTGATCCCTATTTTTACCAATGAGGTATCTGAGGCACAGAGAAATGAAGTGACTTGCCCAAGGTCACGTAAGAGACAAGTGGCAGAGCCAGGATTAGAGCCCAGGTCCTTCTGACTCCCAGATGACTGCTTTAAACACTAGGCCGTGCTCCTTCTCTGAGGCATCTTGGGATTGTCTCGTCTCCATTTCCCTATTAGTCCCATATTGCCTTGGTCCCCATGTCTCCATCTTTTTGTTCTGGATGTCCCCCTCCATCCTCTCCCTGGAAACCCCACCCAGATGTGCTCTCACATGGGAAGTGACAGGTCGGCTCCTTCATTCGTAAGTCTCTGTTAGACAATAATGCTGGAATCTCTGCACTGCCAGGGTAGAATCCCTCTTTCCTAACACCTGCCAGGCCCGGCCTCTGACCCGCCCCTCCCTCAGCCCCCTCCGAGTCGGGGAGAGGTGCCCAGCCCCAGAGGAGGGTCCCGTCCCTCCCAGGCTGGCCGTGTCTCCCCCCGGGCCCAGATCTCGCACGGCTGCTCCTAGCTTCCACGACAGCCAGTCCCGGGGTGTTGAGTCATCGTGACGTGACGCTCGAACCCCCCTCTTCTCCTGACGCCCAGAGACTGCACCGGTCACACCCTCTTATCTGCGCATCTTGAAGGAAAGAGCAGACACCCATCGGCCCTGGCCCAGTTAGTCATTCCCTGCCAGGAGGCAGGGGGCTGGCTCAGATGACCTCTCAAGGTCCCTGCCTGCTTTGGATCTGGGTTCTGAGATGTCCGGCAGCCGAGGGACCCCAGGTTGAAATAGCTGGAGTGAGAGCCCCTGAGGGTTCTTGCTGCTGTCCAGATGCCTTTGGCATGGCTGGGCCACCTGGCTAATCCTGGTCTTGGCGGCCCTTCCCGCTGGTGGTTGCTTTGAAGCCCAGCAGCTAAGAGAGAATCTCCCTCGAAAATCCCAGGGAGGGTCACGTCCATTTCTTTAAGGCCACAGGGAACCCTGTCGTTGCTCAAGACCAAGAGAATTGAAGAGATGGGTCCCAGGCAGCATCCCAGCCAGTGTGAGAAACAGCATAGCCTAGTGTAAAGAGCACCAGCCTGGGAATCAGAGGACCTGGGTTCTAGTCCCAGCTTTGCCACTTGACTGCTGTGAGACCTTAGGCAATTCACTTCACTTCTCTGTGCCTCAGGTACCTGATTTGTAAAGTGCGGACTAAGACTTTGAGCCCCATGTGGGACAGGGATAGCACTGAGAAACCTCTTTTGCTGTGTACTGTACTGGATGTCCACTGGCTACAGAGAACTGTAGGAAGTGCCTAGGGGTTGAGAACAGCCAAAGAATTCAATGTCAACCTCCCACCCTCAAAGACTTACAATCTAATGGGAAAAAACAGTAGAACCCAATTGCCAAAGAGATAAGAGGCCAAAGAATAAGAACTGGGATCAACTGTTTAAAAACAAAAGAAACCAATTAATGGATAATTAAATAGGTAACAGATAAATAGTTATCCACATGAGTGCTTGAAGTAGCTAAGTGACCCCTGGCCCATGTCCTCCCTCTGCACATCCACCAAGCTAGCTCTCTTCCTCCCTTCAAAGCCCTACTGAGAGCTCACCTCCTCAATCAATCAATCAATTAATCAATCGTATTTATTGAGTGCTTACTGTGTGCAGAGCACTGTACTAAGCGCTTGGGAAGTACAAGTTGGCAACATATAGAGACGGTCCCTACACAATAGTGGGCTCACAGTCTAGAAGGCCCAGGAGGCCTTCCCAGACTGAGCCCCCTTTTTCCTCTCCTCCTCCCCATCCCCCCCGCCCTACCTCCTTCCCCTTCCCACAGCACCTGTATATATGTTTGTACAGATTTATTACTCTATTTTACTTGTACATATTTACTATTCTATTTATTTTGTTAATGATGTGCATCTAGCTTTATTTCTATTTATTCTGATGACTTGACGCCTGTCCACGTGTTTAGTTTTGTGAGCCCTTCTAGACTGTGAGCCCGCTGTTGGGTAGGGACCGTCTCTATATGTTGCCAACTTGTACTTTCCAAGCGCTTAGTCCAGTGCTCTGCACACAGTAAGTGTTCAATAAATATGATCGAATGAATGAATGAATAAGTGCAGGTGGCATTATCAAGGTGGTGGGGATTAGTGAGAGCAGGCCTCCTGGAAAAGGAAATCTGAATAGTGGGGAGGGATGTGGCTGGAGAATTGGAGTCTGGGAGAGCATTCCGTGCAGGGGAAAAAATGGGGGTAAAGAAAGGGTCAGAAATTAGGAGCATTAATATGCAGATGCAGTTAAGAAGTTGGCAGGATTGAAGAAGGTAAAACAAGGCAAGCAGTGTGGTCTAGTGATAGGGCATGGGCCTGAGAATCAGAAGGACCTGAGTTCTAGTCCCAGCATGGTCGTTTTTGACTGTTGTGGGACCTTGGGCGAGACACTTACCTTCTCTGTGCCTCAGTTTCATCATCTATAAGGGGATTAAGACTGTGAGCCCCTTGGGACAGGGGACAGGAATTGTATCCAACCTGATTAGCCTGTATCTACACCAGTGCTTAGTACAGTGCCTGGCACTGTAATAAATACCATTTTAAAAAAAAGTTAAGGGAGTGGAATAGCCTGTAAGCTCATTGTGGGCAGGGAATGTATATACCAACTCTGTTGTAAGTACTCTCTCAAATGCTTAGTACAGTGCTTTGCACACAGTAAGTGCTCAGTAAATACGATTGATTGAGAGATGGAGAGCTGGTGGAAGCCAATGTAAGCCAATGGTTAGAGAGAGATGGGCATCCATTGAATGTTTTTGAGGAGTGAACTTGTCCAGTCCGACTAGTGTTTGAGATGGTGATTTATCATTTTGGTTCTTGTTAAGCACTGGTTATATGCCAAGCACTGTGTTAAGCACTGGGGTAGATAAAGAAAATCAGGTTGGACCCAGTCCCTATCCCATATGGGGCTCACAGTCCAAGTAGGAGGAAGTAGGATTTAATCCCCATTTTGCAGCTGAGGAAACTGAGGCACGGGGAAGTTAAGTGACTTGCCCAGGGTCACACATCAGGCTGAGAAGCAGTATACCTTAGTGGAAAGAGCGCTGGGAGTCAGGAGATCGGTGTTCTAAACTGTAAGCTCTTTATGGGCAGGGAACATGTCTAGTGTACTCTCCCAAGTGTTTACTTAGTACAGTGTTTTGCACACAGTAAGCGCTCAATAAATACGATTGATTGGTCAATCTAATCCTGCACAACCACCCGGGCTGCAGCGGATTAGTGGGTCAGTGCCAGGATCATGCCAGGACCCAGCAAGCATGGGAATCATCATCATCATCATCAATCGTATTTATTGAGCGCTTACTATGTGCAGAGCACTGTACTAAGTGCTTGGGAAGTACAAATTGGCAACATATAGAGACAGTCCCTACCCAGCAGTGGGCTCACAGTCTAAAAGGGGGAGACGGAGAACAAAACCAAACATACTAACAAAATAAAATAAATAGAATAGCTATGTACAAGTAAGATAAATAAATAGAGTAATAAATCTGTACAAACATATATACATATATACAGGTGCTGTGGGGAAGGGAAGGAGGTAAGAAGGGGGGGGATCACCTTGTAACCTCCCCAGCGCTTAGAACAGTGCTTTGCACATAGTAAGCGCTTAATCAATGCTATTATTATTATTATTATTATTATTATTATTATTAAGACGGCGATGAGGGCAGGGGCCTCCTCAGGAATAGCCCCAACAGCCACTCAGAGAGGCAGCAGGCTCAGGCAAACACACCCGGCCTGAGGCTAGGAGCAAACTGACACAAGGCTGGAGGGGGAAGTTCCCAGGGGAGCCCTCCATAGAGGGTTTGCCGTGAAACCACAGATTCTACAGATGAGAAGCAGCATGGCCTAATGGAAAGAATGCAGGCCTGAGAACTCAGGAGACTTGGCTTCTAATCCCGTTCTGCGGCTTACCTGCTGTGTGACCTTGGGCAAGTGACTTCACTTCTCTGTGCCTCAGTTACCTCATCTGGAAAAGGGGGGTTCGATACCTCTTCTTCCTCCCCGCCTTGGGCTGTGAGCCCATGCAGAACAGGGACTATGTCCAACCTGATTATCCTGAATCTGCTCCAGGGCTTAGCACATGTATACCTCTATTATTCAGTTATTATTCAGCACTTAGAACAGTGCTTTGCACATAGTAAGCGCTTAATAAATGCTATTATTATTATTGTTATTATTATTCATTCATTCATTCGATCATATTTATTGAGCACTTACTGTGTGCAGAGCACTGTACTAAGCGCTTGGGAAGTACAAGTTGGCAACATATAGAGACGGTCCCTACCCAACAGCGGGCTCACAGTCTAGAAGCAGCGAAGCAGCGTGGCTCAGTGGAAGGATCCCAGGCTTTGGAGTCAGGGGTCATGGGTTCAAATCCTGGCTCTGCCAATTGTCAGCTGTGTGACTTTGGGCAAGTCACTTCACTTCTCTGTGCCTCAGTTACCTCATCTGTAAAATGGGGATAAAGACTGTGAGCCCCACGTGGGACAACCTGATCACCTTGTAACCTCTCCAGCGCTTAGAACAGTGCTTTGCACATAGTAAGCGCTTAATAAATGCCATTATTATTATTATTATAGAAGTCACAGTCACAATTATTACTGTGCCATGGAGTTTTCTTCATTCCGCAGGGTTTGAGAACTGGGTTGTCCCCACCTTCGTCACCCTCTATCTGGGGTCCTCGGGTGCTCAGGCCCCGAGGAAGGTCAGAACGGACCCGAGAGGCGAGCAGCCCTGTTCTCGGCCCTGTTTCTGGGCGGGCCGGGGTCCGGCCTGAGGCTCCGACCCCTGCTCTGGCCAGCAGGACCGACAGCCTACTGGTCGCCGGGCAGTCCCCAAGGTCAGTCCAGGCGAAGGAGGCCCGGCCAGGTGGACCAGCCTGCTGTTGCTTTGGGCAGGACCATGGGCGGAACCATGGGTGGGGCAGAAAACAAACCCACCTGGGCTGCTGGACCCGTCCCGCCCCTCCCCACCATGGCCCAGAGGGCGAGACAAGGCCTCTGGTTGCACAACTGCAGGGGGGCAGCCCCAAATCCCAGGCTTCACTGCTCCCTGAGTTGGGGACCCCTGGTCCCATCTCTGGGATGCTTCAGAGACCCACCTACTCTGCGTGTAACTTCAAGCTCTCCCCAGAGGCGGGCTGGGGGCTCCCCCCATCCACGGACCCAGTGTGTTCGTGCTGCGAGCACAGCCTAATGGAAAGAGCACCAACTTGGGAGTCAGAGGACCTAGGTTCTCATCTTGGCTCTGTCACTTGTCTGCCGTGTGACCTTGAGCAAGTCACTTCCCTTCTCCGGGCCTCAGTTACATCATCTGTAAAATAGGGATTGAGACTGTGAGTCCTATATGGGACAGGGGCTGAGCCCAAGCTAATAATCCTATATCTACCCCCATTGCTTAGTATTGGGTCTGACACATACATAGTAAGCACTTAACAAATGTCATTTAAAAAGAAATGCCCTGGGGTGGAGGGCGGGGTTCAGCCTGAGAATCCAGGTCACCTGGGCCTGTCTTCCGGCTCCTCCCAGCTCCTGATCAGTTCCCTGGAACCAGGCACACTTACTGGGCTCTCAACAGGGGTCAAGGGCCTTGGTGGTCTAGATCATTCATTCATTCATTCAGTCGTATTTATTCATCATCATCATCAATCGTATTTATTGAGCGCTTACTATGTGCAGAGCACCATACTAAGCGCTTGGGAAGTACAAGTTAGCAACATATAGAGACGGCCCCTACCCAACAGTGGGCTCACAGTCAAGAAGGGGAAGATAGACAACAAAACAAAACTTATTAACAAAATAAAATAAATAGAATAGTAAATATGTACAAGTAAAATAAATAGAGTAATAAATCTGTACAAACATATACAGGTGCTGTGGGGAGGGGAAAGAGGTAGGGTGGGGGGATGGGGAGGGGGAGGAGAGAGAGAGGAAGGAGGGGGCTCAGTCTGGGAAGGCCTCCTGGAGGAGGTGAGCTCTCAGTAGGGCTTTGAAGGGAGGAAGAGAGCTGGCTTGGCGGATGTGCGGAGGGAGGGCATTCCAGGCCAGGGGGAGGATGTGGGCTGGGGGTCGACGGTGGGACAGGCGAGAACGAGGCCCAGTGAGGAGGTTAGCGGCAGAGGAGCGGAGGGTGTGGGCTGGGCTGGAGAAGGAGAGAAGGGAGGTGAGGTAGGAGGTGGTGAGGTGATGGAGAGCCTTGAAGCCGAGAGTGAGGATTTTTTGCCTGATGTGTAGGTTTTTGCCTGATGCGTAGGATCACAGGGACGGGGGAGACCAGAGGCTGAGGGAGCCCTGTCTGGGTGGCTGGAGAACTGGAAGTGATGGGGTCTGGTCAATTCTCCAGCTGGAGCATACGATGCCTGAGACCCCAGGGACTAAGTTTGAATGGACCAGACCAGACTCCCTGCATTTTCAGGCCAACCCAAGCAGGGCCTATGAGTCAAAGTCCAAGTTACCACCAAACCTCAGAAGTAGCCAGTGGTCTCTGACGTTGGACTACTCGGGACAGGCAGGGCCCTGGGACACCTGTGGCCGAGACAATAAGAGGACAACAAGAGGCCTTTCCTGACTTAGCCCACATTTCTTCTTCTCCCGCTCCCTTCTGTACATGGTAAGCACTCAACAAATATCATAATGATTTTCATTATAATTAACCACCTACCACTCCCACCAAAAAGCAGGCAACATTGGCAGGAGACCCTGATAGAAACCTCATTCTCGGGTGTAGTTGAGTTGTTTTCACGAGTTCTTCCTAGCTTTCTTCCCTACCACCTTGACTTGTACTTTGTTATTGACCTTATTTTAAGGCAATGCGATTTGTCCCTTTGCGGTTAATGTTAATGATGTGCATATAGCTTTCATTCTATTTAATAATAATAATAATGGCATTTATTAAGCACTTACTATGTGCAAAGCACTGCTCTAAGCGCTGGGGAGTTTACAAGGTGATCAGGTTGTCCCACGGGGGGCTCACAGTCTTGATCTCCATTTTACAGATGAGAGAACTGAGGCCCAGAGAAGTGAAGTGACTTGCCCAAGGTCACCCAGCTGACAAGTGGCCGAGCCGGGATTTGAGCCCATGACCTCTGACTCCAAAGCCCTGGCTCTTTCCACTGAGCCATGCTGCTTCACAAACACCAGATGCTTAACAATGCTTAACAAATGCTTAACAAACACCATAAAAAGGAAAATGGAGCACAGTTAGGTCCGCCTTTGAGTCCTTGTTGAGGTTAAGTAACATTCATTCACTCACTGAATAGTATTTAGTGAGTGCTTACTGTGTGCAGAGCACTGTACTAAGCGCTTGGAAAAGTACTATACAAGAAACAGTCATAGTCACTGCCCACAGTGGGCTTTCAGTCTAGAGTGGGGTAGACAGACAGCAGTACAAATAAATAAAATGACAGATATGTAGCTAAGTGCTGTGGTGCTGGGAGTGGGGGGGAAGAGCCAAGGGAGCAAGTCAGGGCGATGCAGAAGGGAGTGGGAGATGAGGAAAAGTGGGAAGGCCTCTTGGAAGAGAAGTGCCTTCGATAAGACTTTGAAGGGGGGGATTGTCTGTGGAATTTGAGGAGGGAGGGGGTTCCAGGCCCGAGGCACGATATGGGCTATGGGTCAGTGGTGAGACAGGGGAGATGGAGGCCCAGTGAGAAGGTTAGCACTATACGAGCAACGTGTGTGGGCTGGGTTGTAGAAGGAGAGAAGCGAGGTGACACAGTAGGGGACAAGGTGATGGAGTGCTTCAAAGCCACCACTCAAGGGGGCACATACAGGCCTGCCTCTGAGTCCTCTGTTTTGTCTTTCTAAATGGTATCTGTTAAATGCTTACTATGTGTCAAACACTGTTTTAAGTGATGGGGTAGTTAGAAGTGAATTAGGTTGGACCCAATTCCTGTCCTGTAAAGGGCTCACAGTCTAAGCAGGAGGGAGAACAAGAGAACTATTTGTTCTGACGATTTTGACACCTGTCTATATGTTCTGTTGTCTGTCTCCCCTTCCTAGATTGTGAGCCTGTTGTTGGGTAGGGACCGTCTCTATATGTTTCCGACTTGTACCTCTCAAGTGCTTAGTACAGTGCTCTGCACACAGTAAGCGCTCAATAAATACGATTGAATGAATGAATGAATGGTTCATCTCTATATGTTGTTGACTCGTACTTCCCAAGCACTTAGTACAGTGTTCTGCACACAGTAAGTGCTTAATAAATACGATTGATTGATTGATTCTGTGTCACCTTCACACTTGGATTTGCTCCCTTTATTCACCGGTCCCTCCGCTCCACAGTGCTTATGTACATATTCATTCATTCTTTCAATCGTATTTATTGAGCACTTACTGTGTGCAGAACACTGTACTAAGCGCTGGGGAGGTACAAGTCAGCAACATATAGAGACGGTCCCTACCCAACAACGGGCCCACAGTCTAGATATCCGTCATTTATCATATCCATCATTTATTTATTTAATGTCTGTCTCCCCCTCGGGACTTTCAGCTCACTGTGGGCAGGGATCTACCAACTCTTTTCTGTTGTAGTTTCCCAAGTGCTCAGTACAGTGTTCTGCACACAGTAAATGTGTGTTTACTGTTGATTGGAACCTCCACCCAGCAGAGGAGAGAGCCCCCACCAGAGATTTTGCTCAAGGCCGGATCGGAAGATCTGACAGGCTCATCCAGTTGGAAACAGGTCAGTGTTTGCATGGGAGAAGCTTCGTGTCCTGCCCCTCACACTGAGCACCCTGAGGCTCTCAGTGTCTGGGTCTTCATCCCAGGCTACATCACAGGAACAGGTTGCTGGCGAGAGAAACAGAAGCTCTGCTCCTGCTTCTCCAGCCATGGCTGCATATCCAGCTGTATCTGTGACTCCAGTTCCAGCAGGGTCCTGGCTCAGTCTGGGGGAAGGGAGAGCAGGGTAACAACAGTGGCAGCAGTGGGTGGCCACCTTTTCCTCCCAACCAGGAAAAGGGGGAAACGTCTGCTTGTCCCCATCACCTCTGCTTCCTTGACCCTGCAGTAGGGCTCAGCCAGCAGAAAGACCAGGACGGTGGTTCAGGCTGGGTTCTGGACAGTGAGTCAAAGCCCCAAACTCCCAAGCCGTTCAGGCCCCATCAGGCAGCAGAAGTGACATCGGCCGGACTGGGGACACTCCTCTTGGGGACCCCTACCCCGCAGCAGCAGAGTGGGACCAGGGGGACTTCTGGGACTTGTAGTCCAGCAGCGGCCCTCCTGCTATCCTCCCTATGGCGCAGGATCTGGGTTGGTTATGCCCTTCAACGAGGGTGTGAAGGAATCAGGCTGGGATCCTGTATATCTGTATATATGTTTGTACATATTTTTTACTCTATTTATTTATTTATTTATTTTATTAGTACATATCTATTCTATTTATTTTATTTTGTTAGTATGTTTGGTTTTGTTCTCTGTCTCCCCCTTTTAGACTGTGAGCCCACTGTTGGGTAGGGACTGTCTCTATATGTTGCCAATTTGTACTTCCCAAGCACTTAGTACAGTGCTCTGCACATAGTAAGCGCTCAATAAATACGATTGATGATGATGATGATGATGATGATGGGAGAGGGTGAAGAGAAGAACAGTGCAGAGGATGAAAGGGACAGGAAACAGGTCCCAGGAGGAAAGGTGAGAAGTAACTGAATTAAGCGAGCTCCCCATTCTTGCCTGTGACCCAGCTAGGGAATTCCTTCTCACTCTCTGTCTCTTCAGAAAGCAGAGACTATAACCTCATCCCGCAAGACTGTAGGTTTGATGTGGGCAGGGAATGTGGTTGTTTATTGTTGTATTGTACTCTCTCAAGCGCTTAGTACAGTGCTCTGCTCCCAGTAAGCACTTAATAAATCGGATTGAATGAATGAATGAGTGAATGCAGATCAGCGCAGGGAGAGTTGGGCAGAGTTAGACCTGGTGAGCTGTGTATCCACTAGGTATCCAGGGTTTCCTGGAAGAACTGGAGTGTTGGGGAGGGGGTGGGGGAGGTTGGAGGGCTCTAATCAGCTACAGGTTCCTAGCCTTTTGAGGAAAATGGGTTGGCCCAGTGCCAGGCAGCTGGACCCTCCCTTCTGGGGGTGTGTATATAACCATAAGGATGTGTACATAACTGCTGTGGGCCTGGGAGTAGGGTGAGCATCCAAATGTTCAGAAGTGTTTAAGTGATGCAGAAGTATTGACATGGTAGTAATGGGGGAGATGAGGGATTAGTCAGGGCAAGCTCCCTGGAGGAGATGTGATTTTAGTAAGGCTTCGAAGATGGAGAATGGTGGTCTGCCGGATATGAAGCACATGGTAATAATAATAATAGTAATAATGGCATTTATTAAGCACTTACTATGTGCAAAGCACTGTTCTAAGCACCGGGGGCGATACAAGGTGATCAGGTTGTCCCACGGGGGGCTCACAGTCTTCATCCCCATTTTACAGATGGGGAAACTGAGGCATAGAGAAGTGAAGTGACTTGCCCAAAATTACACAGCTGACAAGTGGCGGAGCCGGAATTTGAACCCATGACCTCTGACTCCAAAGCCCGGGCTCTTTCCACTGAGCCACGCTGCTTCTCTAAGTTAAGTGCTTGGCACATAGTAAGCACTTAGCAAATGCCACTAAAGGAAAAATGAAGGGTGGGGGGAGTTCCAGGCAAGAGGTAGGGTGTGAGTGATTTTTGGCGAGAGAAATGAGAGTGAGGCATGGTGAGTAGGATGGTAATAAGGGAATAAAGAGATAGGCAACCCTGGAGTTTTTTGAGGAGTGAGTTAATCGTATTTATTGAGCACTTACTGTTTGCAGAGTACTGTACTAAGCTCTTGGGAGAATACAATATAATAGTGAACAGATGCATTCTCTGCCCACAGTGAGCTTACAGCCTAGAGGAGAAGTGGGTGAAACCATGCTTTAGAAAAATGATCTGGGCCTCGGAGTGACGTATGAACCGGAGAGGGGAGAGGCTGGAGGCAGGGAGATCAACGAGGAGGCTGAGGCAGTAGTCGAGGCGGCAGATGATCAGGGCTAGGAACAGTGTGGTAGCAGCTTGGATGGAGAGGAAGGGGTGGATACTGGAGATGTCGTGAAGAAAGAAGCAGCACGGCATTTGGTGGCTGACTCAGTAGGCGGTTGGACACGTCTCCTCTGTCTCCCTCCGGAGGCCGCGTCCCAATTTGAGAAAATCCCGTCTCTTCCCCGGAAGAGTCATGAGCTCCAGGGATGAATCTCCCGAAGGGAGGAGCCTTGGGTGCGGCAGCCCAAGCCGGGAGAGGCCCTCCCTGGGTTCATGGAATCTTACCGCCAACTGGAAGAGGTCAACACCTTCCAACCATAGGGGAGGAGCGGAGTCAGACTGCCCTGGACCCATCCCAGTCCTCCGGGCCCGAGAACGGCATTCATTCATTTATTCATTGATTCAATCGTATTTATAGAGCACTTACTGTGAGCAGAACACTGTATTAAGTGCTTGGAAAGTACAATTCAGCAACAGAGACAATCCCTAACCAACAACAGGCTCACAGTCTAGAAGGGGGGAGACAGACAACAAAACAAAGCAAGTAGACAGGCATCAATAGGATCAATATAAATGAAGAGAATTATAGGTATATACACATCATTAATAAAATAAATAGAATAATAAATATATACACAAGTGCTGTGGGAATAGGGGTGATGGGGAGGGGGGGGAGGAACAGAGAAAAAGGGGGCTCTCAGCCGGCCAGAGAGCCCGAGTGGGGAGACAGGATTCGACCAGCCTTGGATCAGGAGCCTGGGCAGGTTCAGGGGCAAAATAGGGGGTCTGGTGGGGCCGCAGAGGATCAGAATCACCGGTGTGCAGGCGAAAAGGCAAGCAATGGAATAGGTGTCGGAGCTTAGACTCACCAGTCGAGTGGACTCATACACCCCGCCTCCCACCCCACCCCGTTTAGACCGGGGCCCTGGAGAGAAAAACAAATGAAACTCCAGATCTCCAGGCACTGGTGGTCTGTGTTACTAGAATTATTATTGTTATCATTATTAGTATAATCATCATTATTATGGTATTTGTTAAGTGCTGACTATGGGTCAAGAACAGAGCTAAGCTCTGGGGAAGATACAAGTTAATCAGGCTCAGTCCCTGTCCCACATGGGGCTCACAGTGTAAAGTAGGAGGGAGAACAGGGATTGGACCCCATTTGGCAGTTGAGGAAACCGAGGTACAGAGAAAGGAAGTGACTTGCCCAAGGTCATACAGCAGGCTAGTGGTGGAGCCGAGATTGGGACCCAGGTCTTCCGACTCCCAAGCCCGTGCTCTATCCATTAGATCATGCTGCTTCCCATGCTTTTTATGTTCTTATGCCCTATTCCTGGAATATTTGTTAAGTGCTTCCAAGGTACCAAGCACTGCGTTAAACATGGGGTGGATACGAGATGATCAGGTCAGACACAGTCCCTGTCCCACATGGGGCTCACAGTCTAAGTAGGAGGGAGAACAGATATGGAATCCTCATTTTACAGTTGAGAAAACTGAGGCACAGAGAAGTGAAGTCACTCGCCCAAGCTCACACAGCAGGCAAGTGGCAGAGCCAGGATTACGAGCATCATGTTGGTTCCACCCGTGCTGTATTCTCCAGGTTCTCCTTCCTCTCTGGCCACTTCTCAGGTCTCGTTCTCTGATCTTCGTCTCCCACAGGGGCCACCGGGCCCTCTCGCCCTACACTCACTCTCTCCAGGAGCTCATCTGCTCCAACGGCTTTAGCTCCCGTTTCCTGGCTGACGATTCCTGATTCAACCTCCCAGGCTCCCATCTCTGTCCATCTTTATAATCTCTCATTTCCTCTGGGCTCTATGCCATCTCCACCTTGTTGGAGATCCCCCTAACTTCCCCATCTCTGGAGACAGTGCTACCATCCTCCCTGTCCCAGAAACCCACAGCTTGGTGTCATCTTTGACTCCACACTATCTTTTAACCCTCACAGTCAGTCTGTTGCTAAATACCTCCGGTTCTTTCTCCACAATCTTTTTCAAGATCCGCCCCTTCCTTTCCACCCGAAGAGCCTCTGCCCTGGTTGAAATTCTCATCATCCCTAGAGTAGATTACTCTATCAGCCTGGCTGTCCCCAACTGCTCCCTTCTTTGATCTACACTACATTCCGCAGTCTGGTTCACCTTCCTAAAATTACTATGTTCTGGTCACATCTTTCCCCTTCTAATAATAATAATGATAATTGTGGTATTCGCTAAGAGCTTACTATGTGCCAACCACTGTACCAAGTGCTGGGGTAGTTAGAAGATCATCAGTTCCCACATGGGGCTCTCAGTCTAAGGAGGAGGGAGAACAAGTATTGAATCCCCATTTTGCCAATGAGGGAACTGAGGCATGGAGAAGTTAAGTGACATGCCAAAGGTCACAGCAGGTACGTGGCTCAGTGGAAAGAGCACGGGCTTTGAAGTCAGAGTTCAGGGGTTCAAATCCCGGCTCCGCCAATTGTCAGCTGTGTGACTTTGGGCAAGTCACTTAATTTCTCTGTGCCTCAGTTCCCTAATCTGTAAAATGAAGACTGTGAGCCCCCAGTGGGACAACCTGACCACCTTGTAACCTCCCCAGCACTTAGAACGGTCCTTTGCACATAGTAAGCATTTAATAAATGCCATCATTAGTAGTAGTAGTAGTAGTACATGGAGGAGCTGGGGTTAGAACCCAGGTCCTCTGATTCCCAGGTCAGTGCTCTTTCCACTAGGTCACCCTCCTTCCCTCCTCAAAGATCTCTAAAAATTCCCCATTTCCCCCTGAAACAAGCAAAACTGACCACCATCTCTCCTCGGACATCACCCCCAAACCTGGCTTTCTCCCTGAAGCCCTCCCCAGAGAAACTCCTCACCGTCCCTCATTTTCACCTCTCCTTGCCCAGAACTCCCTTCCCCTTCACATCCCCCATCTTCACAGAATCTCCCTGTCTTCAGAGTCTTTCTGAAGTCCACCTCCTCCTGGAGGCTTTCCCTGATTCATCTTTCTACTCCCCTTTCAGGAGATTCTGTGAAGATGAGGGATGTGAAGGGGAAGGGAGTTCCGGCAAGGAGAGGTGAAAGCGAGGGACGGTGAGGAGTTTCTCTGGGGAGGACTTCGGGAGAGAGCCAGGTTGGGCAGTGATGTCCAAGGAGAGACCTGGTAGACTTAGAAGATGGTAGTCAGTTCTGGCTTGTTTCAGGAGGAAATGGGGAGCTTTTAGAGGTCTTTGAGGGGGGAAACAGGGTGACGGCAGTAGCCATCAGAGATGTCGATGGGGTAGTGTATCTACGTGTGTGAGTGTGTGAGGGGGTGCTGAGGAGGAGGCTCGTAGTGAAAGATCAGGGTAGGACAGTCAATCAGTCCTTCCATCACTGGTATTTATTGAATGCTTATTGTGTGCAGAGCTCTGACAGGAGGAAGAGAGCTAGTTCGGCGGATGTGCGGAGGGAGGGCCATTCCAGGCCAGAGGTAGGACGTGGGCCGGGGGTCGAAGGTGGGACAGGTGAGAACGAGGCCCAGTGAGGAGGTGAGCGGCAGAGGAGCAGAAGGTGCGGGCTGGGCTGGAGAAGGAGAGAAGGGAGGTGAGGTAGGAGGGGGCAAGGGGATGGATAACAATAACAATAATAATGATGGCATTCATTAAGCGCTTACTATGTGCAAAGCACTGTTCTAAGCACTGGGGGGAATACAAGGTGAGCAGGTTGTCCCACGGGGGGCTCACAGTCCCAATCCCCATTTTACAGATGAGGGAACTGAGGCCCAGAGAAGTGAAGTGACTTGCCCAAAGTCACACAGCTGACAAGTGGCGGAGCCGGGATTTGAACCCATGACCTCTGACTCCAAAGCCCGGGCTCTTTCCACTGAGCCACGCTGCTTCTCCTAGCCTTGGAGAGCCTTGAAGCCGAGAGTGAGGAGTTTTGCTTGATTCGTAGGTTGAGAGGCAACCACTGTAGATTTTTGAGGAGGGGAGTGACATGCCCAGAGCGTTTCTGTACAAAGATAATCCAGGCAGCAGAGTGAAGTATAGACTGAAGCAAGGAGAGACAGGAGGATGGGAGATCAGAGAGGAGGCTGATGCATTAATCCAGTCAATCCCCAGGTCATGGATGCTTTAGAAGATGGTCCAGGTGGTCTGAGCCCCGAAGACATCTGCTTCAGGATAGAATCCAGTAGTCCAGCTGCTGGCTGAGAAGGAGCAGAGACAAGGATGGAGGGACTGCTGGGTGAGACATTAGGTTTCTTATTATCAGACAAGTGGCAGAGCAGGAATTGGAGCCCAGGTCCTTCTGAATCCCAGGCTTGCTCCAGCCCGCCAGCCCCCTTCCCCGGATAGACAACGCCAGCCCCCCTCCCCGGATAGACAACCTCAGAGGTATCAGGGGTCATTCATTCAATCGTAGTGATTGAGCACTTACTGTGTGCAGAGCACTGTACTAAGCACTTGGGAAGTACAAGTTGGTAACATATAGAGACGGTCCCTACCCAATAGCGGGCTGTCAGTCTAGAAGGGGGAGACAGACAACAAAACAACACATATTAACAAAATAAAATAAATAGAATGGTAAATATGCACAAGTAAAATAGAGTAATATAGAACTGCTGTTCCCTGAATCCCACCCCTCTGGGGCCTGGAACCCCCACTGGAGGTGGAGGGGGCCAGGTTCATGACTGACAGAAGGAAGAGAGACTGGAGCAGATGGGATCTGTCCCCCTTGGCCGCCCTGAGGCTGGGCAGCTGGAAAGATCACCTGGTTCAAGAGGGTTGAGTTTGATCCAGGGATGAGGGGTCAGTGCTGGGTCACTGGAGCCAAAGTGAGGGGCAGAGAGGGGAGAGTTTGGCCATCCAGCCCCAGCTCTTGCCATGAGAACCATGGTCATCCAAGAAGAAAGCCATCGTACGGCTCCTCAAATCTCCTCAAAGGGGCCTTCCCTGACTAAGCTCTCCTTTCCTCTTCTCCCACTCCCTTCCGCTGTTGGGTAGGGACTGTCTCTATATGTTGCCAACTTGTACTTCCCAAGTGCTTAGTACAGAGCTCTGCACACAGTAAGCGCTCAATCAATGCGATTGAATGAAAGTGGGGGCTCAAGGTCTCAAACCCCACATGGCAGATGTGGAAACTGAGGCACAGAGAAGCTAAGTGACTTACCCAAGTTCACACAGCAGACAAGTGGTGGAGGTGGAATTAGAAGCCAGATCCTTCTGACTCCCAGAATGGTGCTTTATCCACTAGGCCACGTTGCTTCTCAAAACGTTCTCCAAATAACTTTTCAATCTGCCAACTGGAACACATCACGCCACTCCCCCAAAGCCTCCAGGGCTCCCCCTCCTCCCTGCCTCTCCTTCCCTCTTCCCCCTCCTTGCTACCTTCCTCAAACAAAACCTCCTGAGGGCTAGCTTCAAGGCTGCCCCTGCTCTCTCCTCATCTGCTCCCCTCTAGTCTGTAAATTTCTCGTGGGCAGGGAATGTATCTGTTTATTGTTGTATTGTACTCTTCCAAGTGCTTAGTACAGTGTTTTGCTCACAGTAAGCCCTCAAGAAATACAATTGAATGAATGAATAAATGAACCTTTCTGCTCTTGTCTCCCACTTGGATCATGTAGTGTCTCACTGTTGATCTTCTGACCCCTAGCACACCCATTTTCTCTTCCCACTCAATCTACCAGATAATAATAATAATGGCATTTATTAAGCGCTTACTATGTGTAAAGCACTGTTCTAAGTGCTGGGGAGGTTACAAGGTGATCAGGTTGTCCCACGTGGGGCTCACAGTCTTAATCCCCATTTTTACAGATGAGGTAACTGAGGCACAGAGAAGTTAAGTGACTTGCCCAGTCACACAGCTGACAATTGGCGGAGCCAGGGTTTGAACCCATAACCTCTGACTCCAAAGCCCGTGCTCTTTTCCACTGAGCCACACTGCTTCTCTAATGAGTGCCTCTCCACCTTCTGAGCCTCTCCCCGCAGAGGCCGTACCTGATTGAAACGGGCCGCTCTGTTCATGTCCTGTTCATCCCATCAGTCATCTCTGCACTCATGTCTTCTTTTGTTAGTCGTTTACTTGGTTAATTATGTGTTGACTTTTGCTATTATCATCATTTTGCCTCCCTTCTGACTCTACCTTTGGTCTCTTTGGCTATTTAGGGCTCCTGTCTTCCCTATCAGACTGTAATAATCATAATAATAATGGTATTTGTTAAGTGCTTACTATGTGCCAAGCACTGTTCTAAGTGCTGTAAGCACCTCAAGGGCAAGGACTCCACGTCTTTAATTGTGGTTTTCGTTAACTGTTTACTGTGTGCCAAGCACTGTACTAAACACTGGGGGTGGATACGAGATAATTAGGTCCCACATGGAACTCACAGCCCACTGGGAGAGAGAACAGGTATTAAATCCCCATTTTGCAGATGAGGAAACTGAGGCATAAAGACGTGAAATGGCTTGCCCAAGGTGACACAGCAGGCGTGTGGCAGGGTCAGTATTAGAACCCAGGTCTTGTGACTCCCAGCCTGTGCTCTTTCCACTAGGCCACGCTGCTTCACATCTTTCCCTTCCTTGGCTGTCTTTTGGCCTGTGAAGGTCCCTCTGTGCTCAGTAAGGCCAAGCCAAGCCAGGGTTGATGGTGATGATGAAACAGGGTGGCTTCTCTGGCCCTCCCTGCCCCCAGGCTGGGGTGAGGCCAGATGGAGATAATAGTTGGGAGGAGTGAGCTGTGGGGCCTTTAGAGGCCGCTTGCTAACTCCAGGGGCCGGAATAATGATTGTTATTTCATGGCTCAGAGAATAGGGCAAGCCTGAGTGTGTGTGTGTGTGTGTGTGTGTGTGTGTGTGTGTGTGTGTGTTTTGGGTTGGGGGAGGGTGGGGAAAGGCAATTAGCCATCTGCATACCCAGCCCCTGGCCCTGCCCCTGGCCCTGGCCCAACTCCTGCCCTTGGCTCAGCTCCTGCCCCAGTTCTCGACTTTAATAAGAATAATCATAATAATGATGGCATTTAGTAAGCGCTTACTATGTGCAAAGCACTGCTCTAAGTGCTGGGGAGGTTGCAAGGTGACCAGGTTGTCCCACGGCGGGGGCTCACAGTCTTCATCCCCATTTTACAGATGAGGGAACTAAGGCCCAGAGAAGTAAAGTGACTTGCCCAAAGTCACCCAGCTAAGTGGAGGAGCCGGGATTTGAACCCATGACCTCTGACTCCAAAGCCTGGGATCTTTCCACTGAGCCACGCTGCTTTGGTTTTCGCTCTGCCCTTGGCCCAGAACTTGACCTTGGTCCTGCCCGTGGCCCAGCCCCTGGCCCAGTTTTTATCCCTGGCTCAGCTCCTGCCACTGCCCCAGCTCCTAGGCCCGGTTCTTTACTTTGACCCTGCCCTTGGCCCAGCCCCTGGCTCAGCTCTCGCCCCTGGCCCAACTCCTGCCCCTGGCTCAGTTTCTCTGCCTGTCCCTGGCTCAGCTCCTACCCCTGCCCCTGCCTCTGCCCCTGGACCAGGGGCGAGAGCTGAGTCAGGGGTGGGAATTGCCCAAGTCCCTGCTCCTGGTCCAGCTTTTACCCCTAGCCCAGCCTCTGGCCTAGATCTTTCCCCTGACCTCCCCCAGCCCTGTCCAGCACTTCTCAGAGGGAGGCCAAAGCAGAGGGCAATCCCAGCTTTCAGTCCGCTGAATCAACTCAGCCAGAGAATTAGAATTACTGGGGTATCTGTTAAGTGCTTACTATGGACTAAAAACTGTGTTAAGCACTGGGGTAGATACAATACAGGGAGGTCGGATGCAGTTCCTGTCCCATGTGGAGCATACAGTCTCCAATACAGGCACTGAATCCTCATTTAACAGATGAGGAAACTGAGGCAGAGGGAAATGAAGTGACCTGCTCAAAATCACACAGCGGGCAAGGGGCAGAGCCGGGTTTAGAGCCCCGGTCCTCTGGGGTTCAGTCCTGTGCTCTTGTGACTAGGCCTTCTGCTGGGTGAAGCGGAGGTGACCTCAGCAGGAAGGGTGGGAGCCTGGAGTGACCTCTGCACATCCTGTGATCCGGCCAACACCCAGAGCGTAGCGAGGCCTGGGCCCCTGGAGCCCGAACCCTGTAGCCAGCAGGCCCCGGGGGGCTGGTCCAGATGGGCTGAGGCCCTGGGGTGGGCTCCAACCTCAGGCCCTGGGGCCCGTGTTTCCCACTCTTACCTGTCATCCTCCACCCACCCCATGGGCTAGGATGGGGTTGGCCCGGACAGTGTGGCCGCCTTATCCCCTGAGTTGGACTGAGCCGGGTGGTGGAGGGGTGAACTCTGGGCTGGGATCACATGGTCGATGCCTCCTGTGGAAGAATCTGGGACTCCCAGCTGCCCTGGTGCCAGGACAGCCCAGAGTGCTGAGTCCAGCTAGAATGGGGTCATTCATTCATTCAGTCGTATTTATTGCATGCTTACTGTGTGCAGAGCACTGTACTAAGCGCTTGTCATTCACTGACCTCAGTCCCTGGTGCCCAGGGGCTGCCCCTCCACATCCCATTTCTCCACAGAGGCCCATTCTGGGGAGCCCCAGGGAGCAGAGGCCTCCTTCTCCTCTCCTTTCCTTCTCTCCCTCCCTCTCTTCCACCTCCTCCTTCCCTTCCCCCTCTCCCCCTTTCCCTCCCTCTCTCCCTCCTCCCAGTACCACCCCCCCTTCCCCTCCCTCCGCCTGTGGCTGTAAAACATCCCCAGCGAAGCTTCAAGCTTCGCAGGTTTTGGGCCAGCGGCCAGGCTGGGAGTCTGAGAGTCACCGCTCTCTGGGAGGCAGAGAACCTCAGCTTCCTGCCCCCTGCCCTGGCCCTGCTCCTGGTGATGTCAGCCCCCTGCCCCCCACACCGGGCTGGCTCGTTGAGCCCCCAGCCTCAAGCCCCCTCCCCGCTTTCCCCCTGCCCGGTGCCCGGCCTGGGCCTGCTGGTGGGGCAGGGCCCAGCTGGAGGGAGGTTGCATCACTGTGGGGGCAGGGTGGGGCGGGCCAGATCAGGGGCCCAGCCTGACTCAGGGCTGCCAGGCAGGCGGCAGGCCAGAGAGGCCTCTGGGTGGGGCTGGCCCCGGGGCAATGGAGCAGAAATCCAGGAGCCAGGCCAGGGCCAGGCCAGGGCCGGGCCAGGGGAGGACTGGGAGGGGAGGGCAGAGTCGGGCTGGGCCCTGCCCTGTGTCTAGACAGCGGCTCCTGCTCGCTGGGATGAGGCCCTGGCGGGGAAGCAGGGAGGGTGGGGAGGAGGTGGGGGCACTGGTTAGGGCCCAGGAGGGCAGGGCTCAGGATCGGCCTGGCTGACCAGCCCTCAGACTGGATTCCGGCCCAGGGCCCGCTCACCACTTCCTCCATTGCTGGGCAACCAGGGTGGACACCATGCTGGCCCAGGGCAGGGGACGGGGACAGTGCCACGGCTGGAGAGGGTGGGTGAGGTTAGGCACTGATAATAATGATAATAACGGCATTTATTAAGAGCTTACTACGTGCAAAGCACTGTTCTAAGCACTGGGGAGGTTACAAGGTGATCGGGTTGTCCCACTGGGGGCTCACAGTCTTAATCCCCATTTTCCAGATGAGGGAACTGAGGCCCAGAGAAGTTAAGTGACTTGCCCAAAGTCACACAGCTGACAATTGGCGGAGCCGGGGTTTGAACCCATGACCTCTGATTCCAAAGCCCGGGCTCTTTCCAGTGAGCCACGCTGTTTCTCTCTGCAGTGCTGATCACACTGTTCTGCAGAGGGGTCAGGAACATCCATTTGGCAGGGGAGGGAAAGCCATGCCCAACCCGGTGTGGGCAGGGATTGTCTCTCTATATTGTTGAATTGTACTTTTCAAGCGCTCAGTACAGTGCTCTGCACACAGTAAGCGCTCAATAAATTGAATCAATGAACACGCCAGGAAGGCCCAAGCCATCACAGGCTGACTGCAGCCCTGGGGCTCTACCGCCCGGCTCTTCCAGCAGAGCTGCTTCTACCGGCTCTCACCACCTCACCTCTTCCTCCTTCTTCTAATCCCTTCTTCCTGCTCTGCTTCCCGCTTCAGTGACCTCTGGGGAAGGGGATGGGGAGAGGGAGGAGGAGGAGGAGGAGAAAGCAGAGTAGAAGGAAGAGGGGAAGGTGTTGGGCAGGGGGATTAAGAGGAAGAGGAAGGGCAAAGAGAAAGGAGGAGGAAGAAGGGAAAGGGGAAAATGGTCAATCAATCAATCAATGGCATTTATTGAGAGCTAACTGTGTGTGGAGCACTGTACTAAGCGCCAAGAGAATACAATAGTGTTGGCAGCCCGATCCCTGGTTTTAGTTCACTCTTGGCCTTGGATTCCACAGTTTCCTGTTCCTGTTTTAGGCTCAGACTGTACCATCCGAGGCCGAGTTCTAGCTCCGGGGCCAGTGGTCGATCCCTGGCCCAGACCCAGCGCTTGCTGAGGTCACTCTGACTCTCCTCATGGGCTTCAGAAGCCAAGCACCTGAAGGAGTCCAGGGTTGAGTCAGCAACACCCAGGGATCCTCGCTACCATCCAGCCCGTCCAACCATCCAGGTGCTTTGCACATGGGGTGCAAAGAACCTCCAAAGCCTGGCTAGTGTACTCTAGCAAACACTTAGTACAGTGCTCTGCATCTAGGGAGTAAATGTGATTGATGGATGGATGGATGGATGGATTGGATGGATGACTGAGTGGATGGCTGAATGGATGGATGGATGAATGATTGAATAAGCAGACCATACAGTAGCCAGGAGAGCAGCGGGTTCCCCTGACCTCTCCTGGGTCAGACGACAGCCCCAAATACACTAAAATAGTCCGGGAGCATCAGAGAATCAGGAGAGGGATCATGAGAAATGTCTGCTGGCTAAAGTCCAGGGAACCAAGAAATGATCCATGGCCTCCAGATCATTTCCCTGATCACATTCCACCTGTCAAAAGGATTACTTGGTGGATGGGCCATTCCTGGGCCACTTCCTCTGATTGCCAGAAGAGTTAACCAAATAGCAAAATCGCTGCCCAAAAAGACGAACTTCCTCTCTGAAACCCGTGAGGTGTACAGAGCTCCTCAGGCCAGAGAAAATGGAAGAAAGCAGAGGGTAATTCAGACTGTGTTGGGAAGAAGATGAGGACCTGGGTCCAGGAGGGATGAAAGGGAGAGGGAAGAAGCAAGGGCAGGGAGGAAGAGGGAGAGAAGATGGAGGGTTATGTTGAGGGGTGGAGAAATGGGCTGGGCCAGTCGGTGGGTAGACTAGGCTTCCAGGACTCACCCCTAAGGGATCTACTTTGACATGTTCCATTTGGGTGCTTCTACCAGCTTGGCTCTGAAACTGTGACAGAGGGCAGCATCAATAGGGTCACCAGTTAAGAGCAAAACTAAAAATCAATGAAAAAAAACAACATGTCCAAGTGGAAGGAACTGAATCTGGGAGTCAGAGGACCTGGGTTCTAATCCTGGCTTGGAGACTTATAGGCTGTTTGGCCTTGAGCAAGTCACTCAGCTTTTCTATGCCTCCATTTCCTAATCTTCATTCATTCAATCGTATTTATTGAGCGCTTACTGTGTGCAGAGCACTGTACTAAGCGCTTGGGAAGTACAAGTTGGCAACATAAAGAGACGGTCCCTACCCAACAACGGGCTCACAGTCTAGAAGGGGGAGACAGACAACAAAACAAAACATGTAATAGAAGTAAAGCTAGATGCACATCATTAACAAAATAAAATAAATAGAATAGTAAATATGTACAAGTAAAATAGAGTAATAAATCTGTGAAATGGGAATTAAATATCAGTTTTTCTTCACTCTTAGACTGTGAGCCCCATGTGGGGCAGAGACTGTGTCCAAACTGGTTATCTTGTATCTAGCCCAGTGCTTGATATAGGGCCTGGCATCTAGTGAAGGCTTAATAAATGGCACAATTATGCTCATTCCCAGGCAGTTTGTGTTATCCAACATGCATATTGTTGGGAGACCTGAACTGACCCCTGCTCCTGAAGCCATTTCTTCAGTCCCTCCTCTGCATCTACTGTGTGCCGCTCTCTGCAACAGAAGGCAGCCCAAGATTGGTAGCCATGAGGTTCTAGACCAGCTCAGCTCTCCTGAGCTGAAGCAGCGGTCCCAGCAGCCCAGCTCCTCTGCGCAGGCCGTGGGAGGAGAATGGAGACCACGGGGCGCCCAGGCAGCTGCTGTACGAGGGGTGCAGAGGCAGCACGTGCAATCTGGTAGGGCAGACCCTCGCTTTCAGGACCAAGCACAGTCGAAAGCAGGGCTGCACACATAGCAGAGGACAGAGGAGGGAAAGCAGGGGTCTCCCTCCGAGTCAGCAGCCTGTCTGGTTCCCCATCCTAATCCAGAACCCCAGGCCGCAAGGACGCAACGTTGACCATCGATAAGCCCCCACAGAGAGCCTCCCAGAATCAGCCCCGAGAATGGGCAGGGGGTCTATTACATTGCTTCTGGCTCCCCTCCACTAGACTGTAGGCTTCTCAAGGGCAGGGCCCATGTCTACCAACTCTGTTGTAATAAGAAGAAGAAAAATAAGGAGAAGAATTGTGATATATGTTTAGCGCTTACTCTACGACACAGTCTCTGTCCCACATGGGGCTCACAGCCTAAGCAGAAAGGCGAATATGTATTGAATTCCCATTTTCCACATGAGGAAACTGAGGCATAGAAAAGCTAAATGACTTGCTCAAGGTCAAGTAACAGACAAGTAGCAGAGCCGGAATTAGAATCGAGATCCTCTGACATCAGGTCCGTGTTCATTCCACCGTCTGGACTGCCTCTCTGTGCTCTCTGTCTCTTGCTCACCCAAGCATTTAGTAAAGGGCTCTGCATATGGTAAGCACATAATAAATACTTTTGATTGAGCTACTGATTGATGAATATGGCCCACTGCCGATTTCTTTAGACCTGGCCATCCGAGCAAGTGCTTCTTTCCTTAGAGGGGGCTTGTGTGCCTAGTGGATAGAGCATGAAACTGGGAGTCAGAAGGACGATCGAATGAGTGAACTGAGTTCTAATCCCAGCTCCACCATCTTGTCTGCTGTGTGACGTTTGGCAAGTCACTTCAATTCTCTAGACCTCAGTTCCTTCATCTGTAAAATGGGGATTGAGATTGTGAGCCCCACGTGGGACAGGAACTGTGTCCAACCCGATTTGCTTCTATTCACCCAGAGCTTAGTACAGTACCTGGAACGTTCATTCATTCATTCATTTGTATTTATTGAGCGCTTACTGTGTGCGAGCACTGTACTAAGCACTTGGGAAGTACAAATAGGCAACATACAGAGACGGTCCCTACCCAACAATGGGCTCACACTCTAGAAGATAGTAAGTGCTTAACAAATATCATAATAATTGTTTTTACTATAATTATTATCTACCCCAGTGCTTAGAACAGTGCCCAGCACATAGTTAAGCGCATAACAAATACCACTAAAAAGAAGTCCCAAGACTGTTCAACAGAGAAATATAGGCTGGGGGTGAAAGAGGAACGGTGTAGGTGTTTGTGGAAAATCAGAAGTGGGTCTTGGGCGATCTAGGAAGCAGTTACCTGAGCGAAGAGGCCCATGGGTCCCTGCTTGGAGATGGTAGAAACACCCCAGACCCTTTCTCTAAGCACAGCTCAGCTGGCATCCCAGTTAATAAAAATAATGATGATGATGGTATTTGTTAAGGGCTATGTGCCAAGAATTTTACTAAGCGTTGGGTTAGATACAAGGTAATCAAATTGTCCCACGTGGGGCTCACAATCTTAATCCCCGTTTTACAGATAATAATAATAATAATAATAATGGCATTTATTAAGTGCTTACTATGTGCAGATGAGGTAACTGAGGCCCAGAGAAGTGAAGTGACTTGCCTAAAGTCACACAGCTTCTGACATGTTTATTGATTGATTGATTGATTATAATTTTTTTGGCCATCATTACTACTCTCATTAGTATCACTAATAGTTCCACCATTACTACTACAATGTAGTACAATTTACAATGGAGAATCAGCGTGGCTCAGTGGAAAGAGCCCGGGCTTTGGAGTCAGAGGTCAGGGGTTCAAATCCCAGCTCCGCCAACTGTCAGCTGTGTGACTTTGGGCAAGCCACTTAACTTCTCTGGGCCTCATCTGTAAAATGGGGATTAAAACTGTGAGCCCCCCGTGGGACAACCTGATCACCTTGTAACCTCCCTAGTGCTTAGAACAGTGCTTTGCACATAGTAAGTGCTTTATAAATGCCATTATTATTATTATTATTATTATTATTATTATTATTACAATGGCTGTAGTAGTTCTACCTTTACAACTACCATCTCTTTGCAGATGATTCCCAAATCTACATCTCCAGCCCAGATCTCTCTCTTTCTCTGCAATCCCATATTTCTTCCTGCCTTCAGGACATCCGTACTTGGACACCCCACGGGCACCTCAAACTTAACACGTCCAAAACAGATCTCCTCGTCTTCCCACCCAAACCCTGTCCTAATACTGACTTTCCCATCACTGTAAACAGGACCACTATCCCCCCATCTCACAAGCCTATAACCTCACTATCAACCTCCACTCATCTCTCTCATGCAGACCGCATATTCAGCCTGCCTCCAAATCCTTTCTGTTCTACCTTCACAATATCATTAAAATCTGCCCTTTCCTCTTCATCCAAACTGTTACCCCTCTGCTCTAAGCACTTACCCTAGCCCACCTTGACTGCTGCATCAGCCTCCTCGCTGACGTCGCTGCCTCCTGTCTCTCCCCACTCCAGTGGATACTTTACTGACCAAATCATTTTTCTCCAAAACCATTCAGTCCATGTTTCCCCACTTCTCAGGAACCTCCAGTGGTTGCCCATTCCCCTCCGCATCAAACAGAAACTCCTTACCTTTGGCTTTAAAGCACTCAATCGCTTTGCCCCCACCTCTCTTACCTTGCTGATTTCGTACAACAACCCAGGACACTTGCTTTGCTCCTTAACTCCAACTTACTCACTGTACCTCGATCTTGTCTACTTCACTGTCAACCCTTCGCCCACATCTTGCCTCTGTCTTGAAACTCTTTTCCCCTTCCTAACAGTCCACCACTCTCCCCACCTTTGAAACCTTATTAAAATCCCACCTCCTCCAAGAGGCCTTCCCTGACTAAGCCCTCTTTTCCCCTACTCACTTTCCCTTCTGCATCACCCTTGCATTTGAATTTGTACCCTTTATTCACCCTTATCCCCACAGCAATGGTGTCCATATCTGGAATTTATTTTAATGTCTGTCTCCCCCTAAAGACTGCAAGCTACTTGTGAGCAGGGATCTTGTCTACCATTTCTATTATATTGTACTCCCTCCCAAGTGCTTAGCACAGTGCTCTGTCAGTCAGTCAATCACTCAGCCGTATTTATCGAGTGCTTACTGTGTGCAGAACACTGTGCTAATAAGCACTTGGGAGAGTGCAGTATAACAATATAGCAGACACATTCCCTGCCCAAAATGAGCTTATAGTTGAAAGGGGAGACAGATATTATGTTGCCAGCTTGTACTTCCCAAGCGCTTAGTATAGTGCTCTGTACACAGTAAGCACTCAATAAATACGATTGAATGAATGAATGAATAATATAAATAAATTACAGCTTTGTATATAAGTACTCTGCACACAGTAAGCCCTCAATAAATGCCATTGATTGATCAATTGATTGATTGAAAATCACAGACTGACTGGTATAAAACCAGGCATCACTTGGGCTGGCCAGTTTCAGAGTAGAAAACTCAGAGTAGATTCCTCTGAAGATAATCCTGTATGGCATGATGAAAGATGGCCCTCAGCTGTGGATATTGGGGATCTGGTTTTGGAGAGGTGTTTTCTCAGCCGAGCGGTCATTGCCTGAGGTTTATTTGTCTGGCCTTCCGTATCAACCTAGAAGTGGGAATGACTTCGTTTTGTTTTTCTTTTTCTTATAATGGTATTTGTTAAGTGCTTATTATGTGCCAGGTACTGCTGTAAGTGCTGGCACTATTCTAAGCTCTGGAGATGTGGAGATATTGTACCACCACCACCACTAACACTATTGTCCTTTACCTGCGCCTCCCCTTCTCTGGCAACCTGGTCATCTTCTGGCTTCAGTCTGTTGTAGATTGTTTTGTTGCTATTGTTAGTCTTCATTTTGGTTTTTGTTTCTTGAGTTTTGCTTTTCCTCTGATGTTTACAAGAAGGTGAAAAGACCCCCCGACCCTAAAAAAAGCACTTTGTCTCTCCTACTCGGCGACAGCTTATGGATTTGGTGAGGAGACAGTGGTGTTTGCCGCTGCTGAAATCTCGGAAATATTCTGTTTCGTGACTACAGATTGGATGCATCCTCCCTACCAGTCAATGTATACTGCTGTAGACTGGAACGTCCCCTCTAAACTCTAAGCTTGTTGTGGGCAGGGAAGAGAATTGTATTGTACCTTTCCACGTGCTTGATATAGTACTCTGCACATGGTAACCGCTCAAAAAATATCATTGATTGATTACTATTGTTATTATAGATACTGATTTATGATTAGGATTTATGAGTCTATTTTATGACCAGCCCTGTCCTAAGCACTTGGAAATAGACAGAAAACATGAGTAGAAGCAGTAGTAGTACTACTACTACTAATAATGGTATTTGTTAAGCACTTACTATGTGCCAAGCATTCATTCATTCAATCGTGTTTATTGAGCACTTACTGTGTGCAGAGCACTGTACTAAGCACTTGGGAAGTACAAGTTGGCAACATATAGAGACGGCCCCTACCCAACAGTGGGCTCACAGTCTAGAAGGGGGACACAGAGAATAAAACAAAACATATTAACAGAATAAAATAGATAGAATAAATATGTACAAGTAAAATAAATCAGTAAATAGAGTAATAAATATGTACAAACATATATACATATATACCGGTGCTGTGGGGAAGGGAAGGAGGTAAGGCGGGAAGGATGGAGAGGGGGAGGAGGGGGAGAGGAAGGAGGGGGCTCAGTCTGGGAACAGTCAGAACTTAGAACAGTCAAGCACTCAAGCAGTCAAGCACTGTTCTAAGCACTGGGGTAGATACAAGGTAATCAGGTTGTCCCATGTGGGGCTTACAGTCTTAATCCCTATTTTTCAGTTGAGGGAACTGAGGCAAAGAGAAGTTAAGTGACGTTAAGTGACTTGCCCAAGGTCACATAGCAGACAAGTGGCAGAGTTGGGATTAGAACCATGACCTCTGACTCCTAAGCCTGTGCTCTTTCCACTAAGCCATGCTGCTTCTACTAGACTGTGAGCCCACTGTTGGGTAGGGACCGTCTCTATATGTTGCCAACTTGTACTTCCCAAGCGCTTAATACAGTGCTCTGCACACAGTAAGCGCTCAATAAATACAATTGATTGATTCGACTAGTAGTAATAGAAGTAATAGTAGTAGCAATCCTTTGTGGTCAAGGATTGCTTCTACGAACCCTGTTGATTGTGCTTTCCCAAGCACTTACTCCGGTTCTCTGCACACAGTTAACGGTAAATAGTAAATAATAATAAATAAATAACATTAAATAAATACCACTGATTGATCGACTGCCCCTACCCCTGTGGACCCTTCCCATACCGCCCCGGCAGCCCCCACCCACGAGTAACTGAACAAGGTCAGCCTAGCAGCCTGATGGAGTCAGTTCTAATTTGGATTTGAATAAGTAAACTCTTCCCCACTGGGCTCCGTGCCCCAGCCTGGCTGGGGTGGCCAGCAACAAAGAAGTCAGGGAAACCGCTTCCAGCTGGGTGAGTCTGGGCAACCTGGCCATCTCTAGGTCTGTGGGGCTCCCTCTCCCACTTCTGGGTGCGTTCTTTCCCCCTGATCTGCAGGGCAGCAGCCTGGGTGGGGGCAAGGCGAGGCAGGGCAGGAGAAGGGGGAGATGGAGATTGTGCCCCCATCAATGGCTGTCGTAGGGGAGGGATACACTTAGAAGGTTGTGGGGGGCCAGGCCAGGAGGACAGGAGGGAGAAAGGAGAAAGCCAACATGGGGACATCAGCCTTGACACATTCATTCATTTATTCTTTCAATCGTATTTATTGAGTGCTTACTGTGTGCAGAGCACTGTACTAAGCACTTGGGAGAGTACAATATAACAATAAATAGACAAATTCCCTGCTCACAACGAGCTTGCAGTCCAGAGGACTGGGGACTGAACCCCAAGGTGGCATCAAATACCACTATTATTATTACAGTGCTTAGAAAAGTGCTTTGCACATAGTAAGAGCTTAACAAATACCATTATTATTATTGGGATTGGGCCTCAAGATGGCATCAGCACTGCCCTACTGAGAGCTCACTTCTTCCAGGAGGCCTTGCCAGACTGAGCCCCCTTTTTCCTCTCCTCCTCCCCACCCCCCCAACCTACCTCCTTCCCCTCCCCACAGCACCTGTACAGATTTATTACTCTATTTATTTTACTTGTACATATTTACTCTTTATTAATTTTGTTAATGATGTGCATGTAGCTATAATTCTATCTGTTCTATTTTGACACCTGTCTCCACGTTTTGTTTTCTTGCCTGTCTCCCCCTTCTAGACTGTGAGCCTGTTGTTGGGTAGGGACCATCTCTAGATGTTGTCAAATTGTACTTCCCAAGCACTTAGTACAGCGCTCTGCCCACAGTAAGTGCTCAATAAATACGATTGAATGAGTAAATAAATGATTCCCCAGGCGGCATTGAGATTGATCCTCAAGTTGGCATCGTTACTGATTCCCCAGGTGGCATTGGAACTGGTCTCCAACGTGGCATCAGGACTGGTCCCCAAAAGACCCTGCCAAATCTCCCCCCAGCCGGGGCCCGGTAGGCCCCCAGGAGCTGGTGATGCTGCTTTCCCGGGGGGCATGTGGTCTAGGGGCAGAAGCCTGGTGCAGCAAGGCTGCTCCTGCCCTGTCCCAGTTGGTCTAGTTGGAGTGGATGTCTGCCAGATTGACCCTCCCCAATGTCTCATTAGCCTCCCCAATGGGCTAAATCTGGGAAGGCTCTTGGAAGAGATGTGATTTTCGGAGGATTTTGTAGGTGGGGAGGGTGTCAGAGGTGACAGGTGAGGGAGTTCCTGGCCAGTGGGCATAGCAGGGATCAGGGCTGCCGCCGGGCCTGTGAGATGGGATTCTCCTCCCAGGTCCTGCAGCTGAAAGAGCTGGGACAGGTCTCATGTTTGGAACCCAGAGCTGGCCCACTCAAGGGGGTGACACTTCACCTGCAGGCTGAGTAGGGGGAGGATATGGGGGGAGCAAAACTGAATGGGAAAGTAAGGTGGCAACTGAATGGAAAGACTGGAGGAATCCTGCCCAGCCCCCATAAATCAGCCAGTGAGCCGCTCCCCAGGGACAGGTGACCAAAGGGGCCTCCTGGAGCGAGTTTCTACCTATGATGAAAGGTCTGGGGGATGGGGGTGGGGTTTGATGCTGCTCAGGCAGAAATGACTGGAAAAGGAGCAGCTGCGTTCAAGGACTTGCCTCAGCTGCTACTCTGGGCCCTGGGGTCCAGGGTGTGCTCGGCAGGTGGGCCAGAGAGACAGGGAGAGACCCTAGTGGAAGGCATAAGGCAGATGGAGGAAGGAGGAAAGAGGTGGGAGGGAGGAGGAAAGTGGAAGGCAGAAAGCAGAAGGAGGGAGGTGGAAGGAGGGAAGCAGAAGGAAAGAAGAAGGCAGAAGGGGGAAGGAGGAAAGAAGAAGGCAGAAGGAGGAAGGAGAAAGTCCTGCCTCTGTCGCTGCCTGCTCCTAGTGACTCAAAGTTTGTAGAAGCAAGGAGCTGTCATGGATGGGAATGATTTAAAGCTGCCTGAAGCTTTGTGCCTGTCTGGAATTTCTATGGGATTGTCCTGGGCTGAAATGGAGGGAGAGGTGGGGTTGGGCAGGGAGAGGAGGAAAATCAATCAGTGGTATAGATTGAGAGCTTAAGGAAGAGAAAGAGGTGGAGGATGGGAGGGTGAGAAGGCGGAGGAGAAGTGGAAGGAAGAGGAGGGGCTTCTGGAAAGAGGGGTGTGATGTCTGGAAGTGGCTTAGTACAGTGTTAAGCATTTAGTACAGTGCTTTGCACACTGTAAGCACTCTAATTTCGATTGAATGAATGGTTTTGTGTGTGTGTATATTTGTGTGTGGTGGGTGGGGGAAGGCACGAAAATAGACAAGTACTGTACTCTCAGGAGGGGGAATTTTTATTCAAGAATAATTATTATTATTGTGCTGTCAGTTAAGGACTTACGAGCCAAACCCTATTAAGTGCTTATGTGCCAAGCCCTGTTCTAAACACTGGAATAGATACAATATAAGCAGATCAGACAAAGTCCGTGCCCTACATAGATAGGTCTCATAGTCAAAGGGGGAGAGAGAACAAGTATTGAATCCCCATCTGACAGATGAGGAAATTGAGGCACAAAGAGGTTAAGTGACTTACCCAAGGTCACCCAGCAGGAAAGCGTCGGAACGGGGAATAGAACCAAGATCTCCAAACTCCCAGTTCTGTGCTCTTTCCACCAAGTCACGCTGCTTCTCAAAAGTCCAAAATATGCATGGGAGCAAATTTAACATGGTGTCATATTCATTCAATCGTATTTATTGAGTGCTTACTGTGTGCAGAACACTGTACTAAGCGCTTGGGAAGTACAAGTTGGCAACATATAGAGACGGTCCCTACCCAACAGCAGGCTCACATATGCCCAACCAACTCTCCATGCCCACAACAACCACTCTCCCCACTTTATTCGATCAATGGTTATTTATTGAGTGCTTACTGTGTGCTGAGCACTGCACTAAGCATTTAGGAGAGGACAATATAATGGAGTTGGTAGACACATTCCCAGCCCACACCGAGCTTTCTCTCAACACAATGATGCCAGAAGTGACGGGGCCCAGGTCTCTGTTACCATCCGAGCCCGGCCCTGCCCCAGGCCTCCAACTCTCAACCATCCCAGGCTGTTGATTGATCATCAATCAATCAATCGTATTTAATGATGAGAGCCAATCCCATTGGTAGGGTCCTCTAGGGATCCATCAAGGCTTGCTGACCCCCTCTGACCAGAAATCAAGCAAAAGCATTCGTTCATTCATTCAATTGACTTTACGGATGATGATGATGGCATTTGTTAAGCGCTTACTATGTGCAAAGCACTGTTCTAAGCACTTGGGGGGATGCAAGGTGATCAGGTTGTCCCACGTGGGACTCACAGTCTTAATCCCCATTTTACAGATGAGATAACTGAGGCTCAGAGAAGTTAAGTGACTTGCCCAAGGTCACACAACAGACATGTGGCTGAGCTGGCATTAGAACCCATGACCTCTGACTCCCAAGCCCGGGCTCTTTCCACTGAGCCACGCTGCTTCCCATTGAGCGCTTACTGGGAGAACTGCACTAAGCACTTAGGAGAGTACAATAAAACCATAAACAGACAGATTCCCTGCAAGAGAAGATAGGGCCGAGGCTGGGGCCCAGGAGCGATGGGGCCGGGGCCCCCAAGGGCCACACTGAGCGGAGGGGAAGGACAGGCGTATTGACAGTGAGGTCCTGGAAGGCAGCCAGGTGCTTGCCCCACGGGACTGCTCTCCACATGTCCCACTTCTGCTGAGACGAAATGACATGTGAGGAGAATGGATGACAGCGGGGCTGCCCAACCCCTGCTGCCTGGAGAGCTGAGATGGGCCAGTGGTCAACAAGGAGGGCAGAGGAAAAGACAAAAAAGCCAAACCTCAAACACTGGGGCCCGCAGGGGGCTGCTGACAGGGAGAGAAGGCTGGTCATCCTGGCATGTTGTCCTTACGGGACCCAAGCCAGGGCACAGGACTGGTCCTGGGAATGCTGCTCTTACCATAACTGTCATTGGACTGTAGGCTTGAGTTGCTTTTACCGAGTCCTGCTTTTTTTATGGTATTTTTTAACCATTGACTATGTGCCAGGACCTGCACTAAGGACTGGAGTAGATACAAGCTAATCAGGTTGGACACAGTCCCTGTCCCATATGGGACTCATAGTCTTAATTCCCATTTTACAGATGAGGTAACTGAGGCATGGAGAATTGAAGTGATTTGCCCGAGGTACACGCAACAGAGAAGTGACAGAGCCCGAATTAGGTTATTATTATTATATAATAATACTAGTATTTGTTAAGCACTTACTAAGTGCCAGGCACTGTACTAAATGCTGGGTTAGATACAAGATAATCAAGTTGGACACAGTCCCTGTCCCACACAGGGCTCACAGTCTTAATCTCCATTTTACAGATGAGGGAACTGAGGCACAGAGAAGTTAAGTGACTTGCCCAAGGTGACATAGCAGACAAGTGGCAGAGCCGGGATTAGAACCCAGGCCCTTCTGACTCCCGGACTTTGCTCTATCCACTAGACCTCACTGCTTTCCCTCTGTGATTGCCTCCTCCCCTTCTGGATTGTGAGCCCCCTGTGACTTTATCATCATTATCAATCGTATTTATTGAGCGCTTACTATGTGCAGAGCACTGTACTAAGCGCTTGGGAAGTACAGTGTACTAGTACTGTGACTTTATCACAGTCAGGTCACCTCTTTGCGGGTCTGCCTGCCTCCGGCCTCCCCGTGATGCCATGCTGCTGCACAGAACATCTTCCTGAAGTGTTACTCGGCTCAAATCTCTCCTCCTCTCCAAACCCTCCACTGGCCCCTGTGTCTCTTCACCTCAAACAAAAACTCCCCACGATCTCTTCAAGTCTCTCCATCATGTGTTACCCCCTTCACCTACCTGCTTTGGTCCCCTGCTGTTTCCCACCGTCTTTGTCGTTCCCAGGTCAACCTCCTAGCTGGACCTCGCTCTCAGTTCCTCTGCCTCCATCCCCTTGCTCACACTGTTCCCCCTGGTTGGAACTCCCTCCCTTCCCACATCAGACAGACCACAGCTCTCCCTACCTTTGTAGCCCTCCTAAATTCCCACCTCCTCCAACAAGCCTTCCTCAATTGATTTCCCAGGACTCTGAGCCAACCTTAACTCTTAAGAACTTATTTACAGTCAGTCAGTCAGTCAATCGTATTTGTTGAGCACTATAATAAAGACTGGGAAAAGGTAGCTGGACATTGATCAATCATATTTATTGAGTGCTTACCGTGTGCAGAGCACTGTACTAAGCGCTTGGGAGAGTACAACATGACGGAGTTGGTAGACACATTTCCTGCCCACTACAAGTTTACTAATTATGTGGGCAATTTTTTTTGTTCTTTTTTAATGGTATTTGTTAAGCACTTATTATGTGCTGTGCATGGTACAAAGCCCTGGGGTAGATACAAGTTAATCAGGTTGGACACAGTCCATATCCCACATGGGGCTCACAGTCTTAATCCCCATTTTGCAGATGAGGTAACTGAGACCCAGAGAGGTGAAAAAGTGACTTGCCCAAGGTCACACAGCAGACAAGTGGCAGAACCAGGACTAGAGCCCAGGGCCTTATGACTTTCAGGCCTGTGCCCAATCCAATAAATCACATTGCTTCTCTTACACTGTGGGCAAGGAACGTGTCTACCAACTCTGTCATAGTGTACTCTCCCAAGCGCTTAGTACAGTGCTTTGCACACAGTAAGCACTCAAAAATATTATTGTCCAGTGTCCAGCTACCTTTTCCCAGTCTTTATTATAGTGCTGGGTCTGTGGTGAATACTTCACAAATGTCAAAGCCAGCAAGCTGCAAGCAAAAATAAACTAACTGCCCTGGAGCAGAGACTGTGGGAAGATCATGATACTGAGAGGGAGAGGAGAAGACAGTGAAGGCCCCTGAGCATGCTACATGCGAAAGGGCTGGTCAGCCATAGACAATCTAATCAGCCATGTCTCTCCCTCCAAACACACACACAGAGATAAATAATTGTCTGACAGGCAGCTAGATAGCCTAAAAAGCCCAGCCTGCCTATGTTGTAGTTGAATGATTTTCCTGCCCAGCACTTTCTGGAACTCCCTTCTCTCCTCCAATTCACACACCCTCCCTTCCTGAACCCTGGTGACCTCTTTGTCCGCAAAATGGAATCCATCAGAAGTGAACTTCCCATAGCCCTGTCTCACTTTCTCTCCTCTCTGCCATCCTCTCCTCCTCTCTCTCCTTTCCACCTGTCACTCAACACAGTGATCTCCCATCTGCTCTCTAATTCTGTCCCCCTCTTCCAACCCCACACCCCTCTCATCTCGAAAATCACTTGCTCCTATAAGCTTCTCCTTTCTTACTGACCTCCTCAGTCTCTCTCTCTCTTGCTCTCTGAACAGCATCATCCTGGAGATCAGGCAAGGCTGGAGGACCACAGGCCCTGAGGCTGTAATTGTGTCATTTATTAAGCATTTACTATGTGCCAGGCACTGTACTAAGCTCTGCCACTGCCCTGCTGTGTGACCTTGGGCAAGGCACTTAATGTCTCTGAGCCTCAGTTTCCTCATCTGTAAAATGGGGATGAAATTCCTGTTCTTCCTCCTCCTTAGAGACTGTGGGACTGTATCCAACCTGATTATTTTGTATCTACCACAATGCTTAGTATAGTGTTTGACACACAGCATACACTTAACAATGATTATTAATATTATTGTTATCACTACAATATAAGGTGATCGGGCACACTCTCTGTCCCACCCTGGGTTCACAGTTAAAGAGAATGGGTACTTTATCCTCATTTTACAGATGAGAAAACAAAGGCACAGAGAAGATAAGTGTCTTGCCTTAGGACACACAGCAGGTGACTATGTGGTGGATTCAGACAGGCATGCAAGGAGTCATGAAGCAATCCTCTTTGGAAAGCTCAGAGCCGTAGCATACCCAGGAAAGGGACCAGAGGGAAAGGTACAAGAACAAACTGACAACCAACTTCCAGATAGGCTCCATCAGTTTTTGTGCTCTGGGACCCTGTGGCCGGAGATCCTTCCCTTGGTGTCTGTCAGATCTGCCATTTGGCTCACAGGAGGTGTCCAGTACAGTACCAGTGCACATGATAGGCACTCAGTCACTTGTTCTACACATAGCAGGCACCAGCATAATGAGGAACCTACCCAGGCCCTCATGTTTGTGTTCTGGGGGCCTTAGTTGGAGTATGAAAGAAGAGCTCTTTCTTGGGGGGCCGCATTAGAAATCTTGGAAACCCTGGAGGGCTTGGGGAGATGTGTCCGTGACATTCAGTGTTGACCGGAGCTTGGCTGCCTTGCAGCTTTCATTGCCTTGC
Organism: Tachyglossus aculeatus; assembly: GCF_015852505.1. NCBI lineage: Eukaryota > Metazoa > Chordata > Mammalia > Monotremata > Tachyglossidae > Tachyglossus > Tachyglossus aculeatus. Next base: position 17,015,610 of record NC_052075.1, read on the forward strand.
CAGCCTTATGGAGTTTCCTAAATATGAGGTATGAAGAGCTACCTTCTCTCACTGACCCCTGAGCATCTGGAGGATTCAAACTGGCTTTCTTGGGGCCTTGTGCACAGCTAGGTGGGCCAGAACGGACAGGGAACCCAGGAGGTGGAGGAGGAAAGGAAAAAAGAAGAGGAAGAAGAGGAGAGGGAGGAACAAAAGACCTCAATAAATACGATTGAATGAATGAATGAATGAATGAATGAACAAAAGGAGGAAAAGGAGAAGGAGGAAAAAGGAAGAGGAGGAGGAGGAAGAGGAGAAAATAGAGAAAAAGAGGAGGAAGAGAAAGTGGAGAAGGAGGAGGGTGAGGGAGAGGAGGAAAGGGAGGAAGAAGAGAGGAGGAAGAGGAAGAGGGGGAGGAGGAGGAGGAGGCATTCACATAGCCACCCTAGGGCAGCCCCTGGTTCAAGTCCTGATGCTATTGTCCCACTTGAGTGCTGCGACATCCTCAGTCCCAGCCTCAGACTTCCCCTCGCACCCGCCATTCCCCCATGTATTTCTCCATCTGACGGATGAATAGGCATAGGGAATGGCTGGGCTGGGGGTCACTGATAAGTGCCAAGAGCTACTGGGGACAAGGAATGATGGGGAGGTGGGCGGGGATGCATTGGGGAACCTCCCCCAGCAGTGATCTTTTTTATAATGGCATTTATTAAGCGCTTACTATGTGCAAAGCACTGTTCTAAGCTCTGGGGAGGTTACTAGGTGATCAGGTTGTCCCACGGGGGGCTCACAGTCTTAACCCCCATTTTACAGATGAGGGGACTGAGGCACAGAGAAGTTAAGTGACTTGCCCAAAGTCACACAGCTGACAATTGGTGGAGCAGGGATTTGAACCCATAACCTCTGACTCCAAAGCCCGTGCTCTTTCCACTAAGCCACGCTGGAGGAGGGAAGGGAGGCAGTTTGGCTGATGTGAGAAGCAGCGTGGTCTAGTGGAAAGAGCACAGGCCTGGAAGTCGGAGGACCTGGGTTCAAATCTTGACTCTGCCAATTGCTTACTATGTGACTTTGGACAAGTCACTTCAATTCTCTCTGCCTCAGTTTCCTCAACTGTAAAATGGGGATTCATTACCTGCTCTCCTTCCTACTTAGACTGTGAGCCCCATGTGGGCCAGGGACTGTGCCCAACCTGACTGTCTCAGACCTACCCCGGAGCTTAGAACAGTGCTTGACACATAATAAGTGCTTAACAAATGCCCTAATAATGAACACTATAATAATGTGAGTGGGAAGGGATTTTCATACTGGGAGAAGAATATACTCAGTGAAGTGCACAAAGTTTGTTGTACACAAGAGGTAAACTTGAGAGAACAAGAGTGCGAGAGTGTCAGCCAAACTGGGGAGGGTGAAGAGAATGGAAAGGAGGCAGTTACACTGGTAGTGTATCAGTCCCCTAGCACAGTGATCAATTGTAACGATAGCTGATACTCATTTGTCAGGATGACTGCAACCTCCATTCCAAGATCCTCTTCTGTGACAGCCAACCAGGCCCAATGATTTGACCATCTCCAGTTTCCTAATTGGGGTCCAAAACACCTGGGAAGGGTGTGGGGGGAGTGTCATTACAGCTGAATGCAATTCCTCTCATCCATCTGTAGCACAAGCAGTTTGGATGTGGAGACCTCTTTGAAGTTTTCCTCTGTACCAACCAAACTAAAGAATTCATGGAGGAGCAGTGCTGCCTAATGGGAAGATTCTAATCCCAGCTTTGTCACCTGCCTTCCATATGGCCTCGGGTAAGTCACTTCATTTCTTTGTGCATCGGTTTCCTTATCTGTAAAATTTTATTTGTACATATTCTATTTTGTTAATATGTTTTGTTTTGTTGTCTGTCTCCCCCTCCTAGACTGTGAGCCCGCTGTTGGGTAGGGACGGTCTCTATATGTTGCCAACTTGTACTTCCCAAGCGCTTAGTACAGTGTTCTGCACACAGTAAGCACTCAATAAATACGATTGAATGAATGAATAAAATGGGAGAGAAGCAGCGTGGTGTAGTGGATAGACCATGGGCCTCGGAGTCAGAAGGTCTTGGGTTCTAATTCCAACTCTTCCACTTGTCTACTTGCTGTGTGACCTTGGACAAATCACTTCACTTCTCCATGCCTCAGTTACCTCATCTGTAAAATGGGGATTAGGACTGTAAGCCCCATGTGGGACATGGACTGTATCCAACCTGCTTTGCTTATATCCAATCCAATGCTTAGTACAGTGCCTGGCACATAGTAAGCGCTTAGCAAATACCACAATTATTATTATTATTAATTCAATTCCTGTTCTCCCACACCCTTAGATTGTGAGCCCTGTGTGAGGCAAGTAATGTGTTGAATCTGATTGTGTGGTATCTCCTCCAGCACTTAGCAAAGTGCTTTGCACAGAGTAAGTGTTGAGCAAATACCACAATGGTCAGTATTATTGAGCCTCTGTGCTATTTCCTTTTCATCATTGGCCCAAAGATCCAGGGACCCCACTGATTTCCTTGACAGCTTCTTGCTCCAGATGCATTTGAAGAATCTTTCAGTATTGGCTTTGACATCCAGTAAGGGGCTCTACAAGGGTCCTTTTTGGATGAAAATTGTGCCTGACCCAAAGGTGAGCCCCCCTACATCCCCACACCACCTGACATCTCCTCTGACTCAGGGAACAAGCAGGAACCAGCCCCCGTCCTGGGGGCGGTGATTCATTCATTCATTCAACCGTATTTCTTGAGCGCTTACTGTGTGCAGAGCACTGTACTAAGCGCTTGGGAGAGTACCGTGCAACAATAAACAGATGCATTCCCGGCCCACAACGACAGGAACTGACCCCCCTCTGAGCAAGCCTCTTCATAATGTTAATTAATCATTATGGTTCCTGTTAAGCTCTTACTATGTGCCAAGCACTGTTCTGAGCACTGGAATAGAAACAAGAAGCAGTGTGGATCAGAGGAAAGAGCCCGGGCTTTGGAGTCAGAGGTCATGGGTTCAAATCCTGGCTCCGCCAATTGTCAGCTGTGTGACTTTGAGCGAGTTACTTAACTTCTCTGGGCCTCAGTTACCTCATCTGTCAAATGGGAATGAAGACTGTGAGCCCCCCGTGGGACAACCTGATCACCTTGTAACCTCCCTGGTGCTTAGAACAGTGCTTTGCACATAGTAAGTGCTTAATAAATGCCATCATTATTATTATTATTATTAAGTTGATCTGGATTGGAAGCCAGGAGGGGAGATAATAAAGGTATTTGTTAAGCTCTTACTATATGCCAAGCACTGTTCTAAGTTTTGGGTAGATACAGGGTAATCAGTTTGTCCCACGTGGGGCTCACAGTTTTAATCCCCATTTTACAGGTGAGGTGACTGAGTCACAGAGAAGTTAAGTGACTTGCCTAAGGTATTTATTCTGATGATATTGACACCTCTCTACTTGTTTTGTTTTGTTGTCTGTCTCCCCCTTCTAGACTGTGAGCCCCGTTGTTGGGTAGAGACTGTCTCTATATGTTGCCAGTTTGTACTTCCCAAGAGCTTAGTACTGTGCTCTGCACACAGTAAGCACTCAATAAATATGATTGAATGAATGAATGAAAAGTGGCAGAGCCAGAATTAGAACACACAATCTCTGTCTCCCAAGCCCATTCTCTTTCCACAAAGCCACGCTGCTTCTCTGTATCAGGCTAATTTTCATTCTGCAGCATCCTGGCACACACCGCTGGGTGCAGTTCTCACTGAGCAGAAAAGCTACCAGTCCTGTACCCAGAGAGAAGGAACTTCCTCTGGGGTATCACGGCCAGGCAGGGACCAAAGTGTCCAAGCAGCAGCAACAGGCCTGGATGGGGAATTCTGGGCCAGGATGGACTGGGCAAGGCCATAGTGATAGACTTTTCACTTGGAGGACTACGGAGGGCAGGATACCCCAACCAAGGAGGGCAGAACCCCCCAGGGCAGGATCCCTGAGGGCAGAACTTCCCTAGGGCAGGATCCCTGAGGGCAGAACACCCTGCTCCCCACCAAGGGCATGATCCGTTGAGGACAGGAGGATCCTCAAGGCTCATGGTCCCCATGGAAACCACTGTGCTCTGGGCTCAGTCAATCAGTCGCATTTATTGAGTGCTTACTATGTGGCAGAGCATTGTTCTAAGCGCTTCAGAAAGTACAATATAAAAGAATTAGCAGTTCTCTCTCCATGATGAGCTTACATTCCAGTGTCTCAAACCTGGCTGGTCCCGAGGGGAGAGGGAGCCAGGGCTCCCATTTTGTTAATATATTTTGTTTTGTTCTCTGTCTCCCCCTTCTAGACTGTGAGCCCACTGTTGGGTAGGGACCGTCTCTACATGTTGCCAACTTGTACTTCCCAAGCGCTTAGTACAGTGCTCTGCACACAGTAAGCGCTCAATAAATACGATTGAATGAATGAATGAATGAATGAAAGGGCTGGGCTGGCAGGGTCCTTGGGTGTAATCAGGAATCCTGCCCTGGTCTCCTGGAAGACTTTTATGAGGCCAGGGTAGGGGGCATAAGGTCAGTGGGACCTGAAAGATAAACATTTAATTCCCATCCATGCCCACCCATGCCTACTGGTGTGCTTCTGAACCACAGAGGGGATCTGAACCCCCAGCTATTCACCTCCAACCAGCAGGGCTGGGCTGGGGCTGAATCCACCAGAAAATGCATAGCTTGCACTGAAAACAGAGCCAGGGTGTTGGCTGCCTTTGGATTCCAGCGGCTGACACTGTCACCTCCATTTCCTGGGTGGGTGGGAGAGAGCCGAGTCTAGGAGGTGGGGCAGCAGCTGAGAGGTAGCAGTGGTTGTTGTACTTATTGGGCACTCGCTGGGTAGAGTGCACTGTACGAAGCTCTTGGGGAGTACAAAACGAACAAGTGACATAGTCCCTCTCCCCAAAGAGCTGACACCCTAATGGGTGAGGCAGGTGTAAAAGCATTTACAGAGTAATCAAAATAAATAATTGAGTGTTCCTCTGAATAAAGGTACATACCTAAGTGCTGAGGATGGATGCAAATTGGGAGGCAGGTGCTAGAGATGGCTGATTGGTTTATTTTCTTTTATGGTATTTGTTAAGCACTTACTGTGTGCCAGGCACTGTATTAAGTGCTCAGGTAGATACAGATTAATCAGGTTGGATATCGTCCCTGTCCCACATAGGTCACGATCTTAATCCCCATTTTACAAATGAGGTCACTGAGGCCCAGAGAAGAGAAGTGACTCACCCAAGGTCACACAGCAGACAAGTGGCAGAGCCAGGATTAGAACCCAGGTCCATGCTCTATCCACAAGACCACTCTGCTTCTCACACTGTTTATATGACTTGGGATTCTAGAAATGAATCAGGGAAGACGTGTTGGAAGAGGTGGACATTCAGACATGTTGGAAGAGGGATTTGAAGGTGAGGATGGTGAGGGTCTGATGGAGTTGGGGATGGAGGGATTCTCATGCCAGGGGAACAGCCATATCTGCGCCTCTGGAGAACGGTGCAGTGCCACAGCCTTGGGCACAGGGACTGCCCGACCTGTCGGGTTATGGGTGAACACAAGGCCTGCAATCGCTGGCATGTCCCAAAGAGAAGCTTTAAGAAATCCCAGATATCTCCCTGTCTAGACTGTAAGCTTGTGGGCAGGGAATGGGTCTGTTCCTTGTTATATTGTACTCTCACAAGTGCCTAGACCCATGCTTTGCACACAGGAAGTGCTCAATAATTGCATAAGGATGAATGAATGAATGGATTAACTCCTATATGCCCCTGCTCCGGCCGGGCAGAGTTGCCTGGGGTATGGACCAGCCTGGGCAGAACGATCCCCTCCTCCCAGCTACAGTGGCATAGGAGAACGTGGCAGGGAGGCAGGGAAGCAGAGAGGGTAGATGAGAAGTGGCAGTGCCAGAGAGGCCAGAGGTGGAGGACAAGGGAAGGCAGCGGGGCCGCAAGGTAAAGGTCAAATTATGTGGGTGGAGAATCCACCAGCTCGCCCAGGGCAGTGCCTCCATTCACACCTCCAGCCTTCCACGGTCACTCACTCAATCAATCAATCAATCATATTTATTGAGCACTTACTGTGTGCAGAGCACTGTACTAAGCACTTGGGAAGTACAAGTTGGCAACATATAGAGATGGTCCCTACCCATATTTCAGCTGGCCTGGCTCCTGTCCGAGAGAGATGGAACCAGGAGCTTTCATGGCCAGTTTGCTCTCCTCCACCGGCAGCCCCTATTGCCAGGTTCTGCAGCTCAGATTCATTCATTCATTCAATCGTATTTATTGAGCTCTTACGGTGTGCAGAGCACTGTACTAAGCATTTGGGAAGTACAAGTTGGCAACATATAGAGACGGTCCCTACCCAACAATGGGCTCACAGTCTAGAAGGGGGAGACAGACAACAAAACATGTGGACAGGTGTCAAGTCATCAGAACAAAAAGAATTAAAGCAAAATGCACATTATTAGCAAAATAAATAGAATAGTAAATATCTACAAGTAAAATAAATAGAGTAATAAATCTGTACAAACATATGTACAGGTGCTGTGGGGAGGGGAAAGAGGTAGGGCCTCGGATGAGGCCCTTGATTCGTGTAGACTTGGGAGAGAGGGGTGTGGGAGCAGTGCCTCTGGAGGGAAAGAGGATTTGGGGTTCCCAGGGAGAAGTGCCTCCAGAATCAGAAGAAATCGGCTCGCTTAGGCAAAATGGTATCAGTAATATTGGCATGTTGTGTCGGGGCCTGGCGGACTCCGGGTGTGATGTCGCTTGGGTCTACACATTTGGTCCGGGTCAGGGTAGCTAATGACCCCTGGAACTCCGAGATTGAAACTGAGAGTCAGAAGCTTACTGAGAGAAACCACCAGTTGCCATTTCTGTAAGCTCATTGTGACGAGGGAATGTGTCTACCAATTCTTGTATTGTCCTCTCCTAATCAGTATGTGCCAGGCGCTGTACTAAGTGATGGGGTAGATGCAAGATAATCAGATTGGACACAGTACCTGGCCCACAGTCGATCAACTGATTGCCCAATCAATCAATAGTATTGATTGAGCTCTTATTATGTGCTGAGCACTGTACTAAGCACTTGGAAGAGCACCAAACAACAGACTTAGCAGACACATTCTCTGCCCATAACAAGCTTATAGTCATTTTACAAATGAGGTAACTGAGGGACAGAGAAGTGAAGTGACTTGCCCAAGGTCACTCAGTAGTCAAGTGGCAGAGCCAGGATTAGAACTCAGAATCTATAAGATTCCTTTATAGCAAACACCCCTAGACCAGCCTGCGTGCTCTCAAGGACAAGAGGACCTGGGCCTTCAATGGCATTCACTGAGCACCTTTTAAGTGATAAGTGCTGTACTAAAGACCTGACAGAGTACCTCAGACACAAGCCTCACATTCTCTGCCCTCTAGGAGTTTACAGTCCAGTGAGTGGAGGAAGACAAACAGACCCAGAGTATTTGCAGACACAGGGAGCAGAAGGAAGAACAGGGACCATCTCTATATGTTGCCAACTTGTGCTTCCCAAGTGCTTAGTACAGAGCTCTGCACACAGTAAGTGCTCAGTAAATACAATTGAATGAATGAATGAACCAGGATAAAACAGCCCCATGAATAACTGAAGGTACACACACATACCAAAAAGTAGTTAAATACAGATATACCTATGTATATGTGCCAAGCGTAGGAATAGCAGTGCGACCTACTGAAAAGAGCAGGGGCCTGGGGGCTGAGGGCTAGGAACCAGTGGTCAAAGCCCAGTCCCTCCACCCTTAAACTTCTCTTCCTCCTCCTCCTCCTCCTCTTCTTCCTTCTCTTTGTCCTTCTCCTCCTCCACTTGCCCAAACTGGGCTGGGCCTCCCCACAAGGCCTCTCTGTTGGTTGGGTCTGGCCTCCTTGCTGATAAGAGGCCGATAAGGATGGGAGGAGGCCAGGACCTCCCAAGTGCAGCGTGAGTCAGGGCTTGGGCAGCTGCGGGGAATATTCAGGTGATCTAGACAGTTGGGAAGAGTTCAGGGTGAGCCCTGGGGGACACATTGCCTGGCGGCAGGTACTGCTTCTGCTGCCTCTGCCTCCATCCCTGTCTCCGTGAGACCCCGGCTCCCGGCCTGGCTTTCCCAAGGAGGCTGCCATCTGGAGCTGGGTCTCGACCATTCCTTCTCCACCTCATTCACTAGTTTATTTTTTTTTTATAGTATTTGTGAAGCGCTTATCATGTGCTAAGCACTGGAGTAGATACAAGCTAATCAGGTTGGATGCAGTCCCTGTTCCATATGGGGTTCATAGTCTCAATCCCCATTTTACAGGTGAGGTAACTGGGGCACAGAAAAATTAAGCAACTCGCCCAAAGTCACACAGCGGACAAGTGGTGAAGCTGGGATAATAATAATAATAATAATGATGGTATTTATTAAGCGCTTACAATGTGAAAAGCACTGTTCTAAGTGCTGGGGAGATTACGTGGTGATCAAGTTGTCCCACGGGGGGCTCACAGTTTTAATTCCCATTTTACAGATGAGGTAACTGAGGCCCAGAGAAGTTAAGTGACTTGCGCAAAGTCACCCAGCTGACAATTGGCGGAGCCGGGATTTGAACTCCTGACCTCTGACTCCAAAGCCAGAGGTCTGCTTCCAGATTAGAACCAAGGTCCTTCTGATTTACAAGACCATGCTTTAACCACTAGCCATGCCGCTTCTTCCACCTCTCATTCCATTCCCTAACCGGGGGTGTCTCACCAAGCTCTGCTCTGATTTCCCTGGCCTTCTTAGTCTAAACTCACTCTCTCATCACCCAGTCAACCAACCAATCCGTGGCATTTATTGAGCACTTCGTGTCTGTGCAGAGCACGCTACTACGAGTAGGATTTCAGAGTTAGTTTAGAAATGTTACAGTGCCTGGAAAGATGAGATCGAGCGTGTGCCTAATTTGGGAGTGGGTGAGATGGGGCTGGAGCAGGATGCTGAAAGTGTAAAAGATGGGATTCATCAGGAACGTCCAGCTGGATGTTGAAGTCCCCAAGGGTAAGGCAGGAGAAGGAGCAAAGTGAGGCAAGAAAGGCATAAAAATCGCCCAGAAAATTGGAGGTAGGAGGTAGACGGAGACCACTGGTAATTTAAGTGGGCAGTAGACATGGTTGACGTGGGATTCAAAGGAAGAGAAGGTAAGGGATGTAGGGAGGGCCGGAGATGAAAGTGGCATTGGAGGTGGAGGAATAGGTCGTCACCTCCCCCTCTCTCTGAGAGCCTGGGGGAGTGGGAGAAGGAGACCCCCGTCAGTGTCATCTTGATGGCAGCAAGGAGCAGTGACTGGATCAGAAATCAATCCATCAGTTGTAATTGAGCATTTACTGTGTGCAGAGCACTACACTAAGTGCTCGGGAGAGTACAATAGAACAGAGATGGTAGACACATTCCCTGCCCCCCAATGAGAAGAAAAGCAGCGTGGCTCAGTGGAAAGAGCCCCGCCTTGGGAGTCAGAGGTCATGGGTTCTAATCCCGGCTCTGCCACTTGTCAGCTGGGTGACCTTGGGCAAGTTACTTAACTTCTCTGAGCCTCAGTTCGCTCATCTGTAAAATGGGGATGAAGACTGTGAGCCCAGTGTAAGACAACCTGATCACCTTGTATCCCCCCCAGCGCTTAACAGTGCTTTGCACATAGTAAGCGCTTAACAAATGCTATTATTATTATTATTGTTATTATTATTATTATGAGTTTACAGTCTAGAGGGATTAGACTGAGGAACTGGGTGAGTACGACGGCAAGGAGGTTACCACAGGCCGCAGTCAGGTGGAGTTGTAGGGTTGGGGGGTTGGGAAGGGGGTGGCAGAGGGCTGGGCACGGTTGGCTGGGAATGAGCCAAGGAGGGGAGTTGCTGAGGATGGGGAGAACAGAATGGGGATGCGGTGAGTGGAGTACAGGATGAGGAGGTCATGGGGAGCTTCCAGTCCCTGATCTTAAGTGGCTGCAGCTTCCTGATGCTCCCAATTAGAAGGAGGCCTGTTCTCTGAGCTTCCGCACCAGGCAGACTGTGGTCCCTCGTCTGGAGAAAACACACCCCAGGCCAAGAGGATCCCGCCACTTTGGCCATCATTCATTCATTCATTCAATCATATTCATTGAGCGCTTACTGTGTGCAGAGCACTGTACCAATAGGTCCTGAGTGAAAAAGAAAAAAAGACAACAAAACTGGCAGCATGGCACAGTGGGTGGCACCCCTGCCCACTCCTCATCGTGGTGTTCTGTGCCCCTGGCGGGAATCCGTCTGCCAGGGGATGAAGGAGTGAGTGAGTGTCCAGTTCACCCCCTTCCTACCCCTCTCAACAGCTTTAATTCTTTAATTCTATTTGTTCTGATGACTTGACACCTGTCCATGTTTTGTTTTGTTGTCTGTCTCCCCCTTCTAGACTGTGAGCCCATTGTTGGGTAGGGGCCATCTCTATATGTTGCCAACTTGGCCTTCCCAAGTGCTTAGTACAGTGCTCTGCACACAGTAATAGCTCAATAAATACGACAATGAATGAATGAGGGTGGCACTGCCCAAACCCCTGGCTCTAGAATCAACTCCTGCGGGCAGGTTCCCAGCCCTGCAATCTCAGAAGCATGGCGGTTAGTCGGTCACCAAGAGACTCCACCCAGATAGCAATCTACCGACTCTCCCTATTCATTCACATTTTTATCTGCGTATCTCTTTTTCCCTACCCTTCTTAACATAGTTGCTTCTTTGTCCTCCTTCCTCCTTCCTCTCAGTTTAAATAATTTGGGCCGGCCTGTCTCCTCCATTTGATTGGGAGCTCCCGAGTGCGGGGACCGCGTCTTTAAAAGCACAGTCTGGTCTGGGGAAAGATCACAGGCCTGGGAGTTAGGAGATCTGGGTTCTAGTCTTGGCTCCGCCACTTACCTGTTGTGTGACGTTGGACAAGTCCCTGACTTCTCTTTGTCTCAGGTTCCTCATTTATAAAATGTGGATGAAATACTTCTTCCCCCTCCCTTCGACTGTCAGCCCCACATGGGACAGGGACTGTGTCTCATCAGAGAAGCAGCGTGGTTCAGTGAGAAGAGCACGGGCTTGGGAATCAGAGGTCATGGGTTCTAATCCCGGCTCTATCACTTGTCTGCTGTGTGACTTTGGGCAAGTCACTTAACTTCTCTGTGCCTTAGTTACCTCATCTGTAAAATGGGGATTAAAAGTGTGAGCCCCATGTGGGACAACCTATCTTGTACCCCCCCCCTCCAGTGCTTAGAACAGTGCTTGGCACATAGTAAATGCTTAACAAATGCCATTATTATTATTATTATCAGAGTAAATTGTATCTTCCTCAGCATATAGCACAGTGTTCGACACATAGTAAATGCTGATTAGACAAATACCCCAGTTACTATTATTTTACCTCTTTAACTGGCTTCGGTATAGCACTCAGCACCCAGCAGGCACACTACAAATACTATTGATTGATCATCATCATCAATCATATTGATTGAGTGCTTATTGATGATCGATTGGTTGATTGGTTAGGGGCATCCCTCTTTCAGCCCCTTTCCCAGACCTGCCACCTTGACCAAGGCCACCATATGACTCAGTTTCTCCCGATGGACCGGGAGCCATTGCAGCTCAGTCTGTTGAATGGATCCAGTCCCTTGGGGTACCAGGTGGTCAAATGTTGGCTGACGTCTGGGTGATGGGGCCCTAACCCTCAGTGGATGCTGAGACCATTGGCAAAAGTTTTTGGAAGACTTCACCTCCGAGTGCCACCAGAGGTTGAGACTTGACGGCAGCCTTCCAGATGGCCAGCCGGGCACTCGGGACAGAACAGGCCGTGAGAAGGGATGGGCGGGGGCCAGTCCCCTCCCACTCCCCGCCTTCCCGCATCTTCCTCTTTTCTCTGATCTTCCTTCCGCTCTCCCCACGCTTCCTCCTCTCAGTCCCCCTCGCCAGCCCCGTTGCCTCAGCAGACCAAAGATAACAAGCCCGGTGAGGGTCCGACCCGCCACCCGAAACCAAGAACAGGCTGAAAAACGCAGCTTCTCGAGAATGGGAAGCAGTTCCTCTCTTGGCTTCCGGCCCAGACACCTTAAACCCAGTTTGTGGGAAATCCAAGCTCGAGATATCTGAAGTGGTGATAGTACCCCCTCTCGTTCTCCCCCCCACCCCCACCCCGTGACCTCGCTGTGCCGGGTCATCAGCCCCGGGGGCCTCCCCCACAGACAGGTCTCCTGGGTCCAGCCAGGTGCAGAATGGAGGAATGAAGAATGTTTCCAGATTATTCAAGCGAGAAAAACACCCCATATGCTCCCTGAGAGAATCTAACTGCTTCCACCTAAATGTTCCTGTTTTCCAGCATGGACCTCAGAATTCGGCAACTCCTCTCTTCCCTTCATCAGAGGCATGGCTGGGAGCATGCCCACCACCTGGACTGCTCTGCTCACAGTGGGCAGGGCAGAGGGACGTCTTGGGATGTCGCGCAAAGCTTTAAACCCACCTTCCACACTACTGGGAGTCATTAATGATAATAATGGTGTTTGTTAAGCTTTAAACCCACCTTTCACACTACTGGGAGTCATTAATGATAATGATGGTGTTTGTTAAGCACTTGCTATGTGCCAAGCATTGTACTAAGTGCTGGAGTAGATACAAGATAATCACATTGGACAAGGTCCTTGTTCCACATGGGGCTCACAGTCTCAGTCTGTCTGGGGAAGGAAGAGACTTTGATCAGAAGAGAGAAATGATCGATCTGTGCTGGTTAAGGAAGTCTAGATTAAGCTGCAAGAGGGGAAAGATATGTACATCCAACAGGGGCCAAACGGGAAAGAGCCAGGGAGAAAGATACAGAGTATTTGAATTTCCAGTTTTCCTAAGCAGATTTAAAAAGACAGTCAGAGAAAAAAGCAACCCACTACTGACACCAGATGACCTAAGCTTAGCAGATTTAGAGGTACATTCCCATGGCACTGTGGGAAATTTTCATTAAAAAAAAAGTTCCTTTAGTTCCAGACTGAGCACCATTCCCTTTATTTAGTCCACATCTTACTGATACTATGAAATTTATGTGAGAATATTAAAATTCTAACATAAACTGAAAATTTCTGGGGCTACATAAAAGTCTTAGCTGAGTCAACACTTCATTCAATCTTATTTATTGAGCTCTTACTGTGTGCAAAGCACTGTATTAAGCACTTGGGGGGAGTATAATATCACAATAAACAGACACATTCCCTGCCCACAATGAGCTTACAGTCTAGAGGGGGAGACAGACATTAATACAAATAAATAAATAAATTGTAGATATGTACATAACACATTTCCAATAAATTACTATCTTTTGAAAACATGCTTTATTGAGGTGTAATCCACATTTAACAGTGCTTTGCACATAGTAAGCACTTAACAAATGCCATTATTATTATTATTATTTAATACTATAAATTCTATTTTAAATCGAAATTTTTGGTACATTTTTCTGTCATCATCCAATGGCAGCTTTGGACATTTACAGTCTGCTCTGGAGAGGAAAGTGTAGATACATAATAATAGGACATGAATATAAATAAATGCCTGTGTATCAAGAAGGGAATTTTTTCACATTATACAACATGGAGAAGAAAGGCTGCTATTGAGGCAAATAAGTAGTTTATATGATAGTTTCCATGGCAATTCTCAAAGGAGAGGTCATGGACTTGAGGGGTCCAGACATAATCGTGGTTACGGTATCTGATTACAGAAGCTGATTTTTCGTTTTTTTAAATGTAATCCGTAGAAACAGACAGCCGCTTTTTTCCAGACAAAAGAACTGTAAAATGACTTTCACCTTCTTATCGCAGTAATTCTGGTATTTTTTTACTCAACTGTCAGGGTCAAGGAACCCAGTATGACCCCTGGTTCCAGAATGATCAAAATTGGGTCTCTCTGCTGTGGGGGGGAAGCTCAGAGTCAAGATCCATATAACTTCCTAACTGTTCTCCAGGAGGCAGGGGGTTCTGACTGTTTCCCAGAGGGCAGGAGGTCCTGATTTTGGGTGGGCTTGCTACCAGCTGGTGGTCAGACTGAAATGAAACCAGGACAACGTTTCTCAGCGTATGAGCGCTTCCCCTTCCTCCCCTCTTATGCTATTCTCGAGGGATTCCGGGTAAGAAGGCACCAGAGCCATTGGCCTCTTTGGGGAGGCAGAATGAGGTCACTGGACCCTGGGAAATAATAATAATAATAATAATAATGGCATTTATTAAGCGCTTACTATGTGCAAAGCACTGTTCTAAGCACTGGGGAGGTTACAAGGTGATCAGGTTGTCCCACAGTGGGCTCACAATCTTAATCCCCATTCTACAGATGAGGCAACTGAGACACAGAGAAGTGAAGCGACTTGCCCAAAGAGGAAGCTCCTTGTGGGCAAGGATCCTGTCAGCTAACTCCTTTGTATTGTACTCTTCCAAGTGCTTAGCACAGTGCTCTGCACACAGTAAGCGCTCAATAAATACTATCGATCAATTGATTGATGGAAATGGCAGGGATTCTTGGGGAGCGAAGGTTGGCAGAGAGAGCTTGGGAAATCAAGAAGGGGCTCGAACTAGCAGAGGCTGGGATTGTGGCTTTACTTGAATGTGAAAGGGTCCGTAAGGAGGAGCCCAGGTGCTGAGCACAGCACTCATCACACAGTAAGTGCTCAATAACTACCATTGAGTGAGAGCTGTCTCCTTGTTCATTCATTCAATCGTATTTATTGAACGCTTACTGTGTGCAGGGCACTGTACTAAGCGCTTGATGGGAGCCTTTGCACAGAGCCCCCTACAGCAGAGATGTTTCTGTTACACAGGCCCGGCTCCAGCTGTCTAGAAGCCACAGTAATAATAATTATAATAATGATGGCATTTATTAAGCACTTACTATGTGCAAAGCACTGTTCTAAGCACTGGGGAGGTTACAAGGTGATCAGGTTGTCCCATGGAGGGCTCACAGTCTTAATCCCCATTTTACAGATGAGGTAACTGAGGCACAGAGAAGTTAAGTGACTTGCCTAAAGTCCCACAGCTGACAATTGGCACCGGGTTGGTTGTCCAGAGGGACAATTCAGCAGGGTTAGGGTTAGGAGAGTTAGGGTTAGTCTTCTCCCTCCCTTCCTAGAGAGCATGAGTTTGATGGAAGAGCATCATCCTGGCCTGGCCAGGCCTGCTTGCTTTTGGATTTGGAGTTGGAAGGGAAACTTGAGCAGGAGAAGGTGGAGGAAGTATGGGAGAGGAGGGGGGGGAGAACAGTATGGAGGAGAAGAACAAGGATAAGGATGATGAGAAGGATGAGGAAGAGGAGGATGAAAAAGGAGGATGAGGAGAAGAAAGGTGAGGAAGAGGAGGAGGACAGGAAAGAGGAGGAGGATGACAATGATGAGGAGAATGAGGATGATGAGAATACCAAAGGGGAGAAGGAGCATGACGAAGAAGGGGAAGTTGAGGTTGGGGAAGGTGAGGAGGAGGAAGAGGATCAGGATGAGGAGGATGAAGATGATGATGAGGAGGAAAATAAAAAGAGGCAGTGACTTTTCTAATGAGGTTTGGAACCTCAGTGACCTGTAGTTTTCACCTCATGCTTTCTTCTGCTTTGTTTCTCTCAGGCTGATGCTGAGGGCCAGGGGTCTAGTTTAAGGTATTGATCACGTCCTATTGGTCATTGCTTGGGATGGCATCACAAGCTTCTCTTCTTCTGGGCCGGTGGTCACTCTGCCACTCTGATCACAGATCCTGCACCCCTGTGCCACTGAGATAAATGTCTGACCCTCTCCCCACTGTCCAGTTCCTTAAAGCACATGCTTCAGTCTCCAGAACCTCAGAGTTGATTCTGAGTACCCTGACTGCAGTAGGGGCTCTGCGGGCGGTACCCAAAACCACTGCCTGACCTGCTGCCTCTCCTGCAGAGCTACAGGAATGGTTCCTCTGGCCCTCATTTCTCTCTCTTCTCTGGGAGCCCCCGCTCCTCTGCCAGACACAGAACAGAATCTGGTCAGGAACTACCCCGCCTCCACAATCCCCAAACCACCGGGACCTCTGGTCTGGATGGAGGTAGGGATGGGGATGGGATGAGAATGGGGAAGAGGAGGAAGGTGGGGGTGGAGATGTAGGTGGCCTAGTGGAAAGAACACAGGCCTGAGAGTCGGAGGACCTGGGTTCTAATCCTGACTCTGACACTTGCCTGCTGTGTGTCCTTAGGTAAGTGGCTTTACTTCTCTGGTCCTCAGTTTCTTCATCTGTAAAAGGATTACTTGTCCCTCCTGCTGAGACTGTGAGCCCCATGAGGGACAGGGACTGTGTCTGATCTGATTATCTTATACATTGCTTGGCCTGTAGTAAGTTCCTAACAAATGCAATGATTATTATTATTATTATGAAAGAGGGAGATGAAGCAGAGAATGGGATGGAAGGCTGGGAGCGAGGAGAAGGACGGAGCATGAGATGGTCCTGCATCTGCAGTTCCACCCTCAACCCGCAGGCTCTGATATACATCCTGCTTCAAAAATAAACAGAAAATATTTCAGCCTAGCATCTCACCTCACCAGCTATACAGTCCGGGAGCAGCCTGAGAAGAGGGAGGTGCCTTCCTGGGTTTTTTAAACAGAACCTGTCAGGGATCAGCAAACACCCTTGCACTTGGATTTGAACCCTTTAAGTTCTTTATATGCACACCACACTCAAACCCACAGCACTTGTACAGTACAGATTGTAATTGAGTTTAATAGCCACCTCCCCCTCTAGAGTGTAAAGCTCCCTGTGTACAGGGAATGGTAATACCAACTCTGTTACATTGTATTCTCCCAAACACTTAGTCCAGTGTTCTGCATATAATAAGCACTCAATAAACACAATTGACTGACACCCAGGCCAATGTTCTTCCCACTAGCCCACCCTATGTCCTGAGTATAATTGTCCCTGGGAATCAACCAGGGCTGGTCTCATTACTGCTACAGGGGACTGCTCTGCCAGCAAAGCTCTTTCCCAAAATGCTATACAATCTTATTTTTTAATAATAATGATAACAGCTGTAGTATTTGTTAAGTCAAGCACTGCACTAAGTGCTGGGGTAGAAACAAGATCATTGGGATCAACATGGAGCTCACATTCTAAGTTGGAGAGAGGAATGGTATTGAATCCCCATTTTGTAGGTGAGGGAACAGAGGCAGAGAGAAGTTAAGCAACTTAACCAAGGTCACACAGAAGGTAAGTGAAGACAGACCAAGTCCCCCTTAGGATGGCTGCCCACAGTGGCCAGAGGATTCAGTCAACTGTCCTGAGACCTTAAGCAGGATCCCTGGCATGGGTCAAGCTGCCTCGGTCAGTTTGGATCCTGCCCAGGGGAGAATCCAAGGTGTGGACTTCATCCTTCTAGCTTCCTGGGCCCTTCTAGATCCCTGGCCCAGGCACTCAGTCAAACAGGTGGCAGCCAGAATAGAGATGCTGAAGTCCTGGAGGCTGCTGTCTGCCTTGGGCCCAGGAAGACTTTGTTCTGGGGAATCTTGGATCCAGAGAGTCTCGGACCCAGGGAGGGAGCTGCCAGCTTGGGGAGCCTCGGGTCCAGTGGAGGTCCAGGAAGGGAACCTCGGGGCAAGGGCGCCTTGGGCTCAGGGAGCCTCAGGCCCAGAGAAGGAGTATCAGGTTGATAATGATGGTGATGGTGGTATTTGTTAAGTGCTTAGTATGTGCCAGGCACTGTACTAAGGGCTGGTGTGGATACAAGCAAATTGAGTTGGACCCAGTCCCTGTCCCATGTGGGGCTCACAGTCTCAATCCCCATTTCACAGATGAGGGAAGTGAGGCCCAGAGAAGTGAAATGAGCTGCTCAAGGCCACACAGCAGACAAGTTCAAGGAGCCGGGATTAGAACCCCCAGGTCCGCACTCTATCCGCTACACCACGCTGCTTCTGCTCCCCGAGGTTCAGGGATCCTTGGGCCCGGGGAGCGTTAGACTCAGAGAGGGAGCCTGAGGCCAGGGCGCCGGGGGAGGCCAGGGTCTGGGCCTGGAAGCAGCAGGTTGGTCTGGGGAGCCGGCCGGCCAGCCGGCCAGTCAGCCAGGGAGAAGCTCCCTCTGTTGGGCCTGGATTGACCCGGGAGTAAAGGGAGGCCTCTTCCGGAGGCTGGGCTTCCCGGAGACGGGACACTTGCCCAGTGGTCAGAGCATGTGAAAGAGCGGGGGTCAGCCAGAGGGGGGAAGGGAAGGAGGCAGGAAAGGGATCAGGACAAAGAAAATCTGAGACAAAGCAGAGGCAGCTAGACATCCAGACACACTCACGGGGAGGGGAAAGATACACACACAGAAACACATTCGCACAGCCGCCGACAGACAGACACACACACAAACACATTCAACGCCCCCGCCCCCAACACTTCTTTCCCCAGACTCACACCTCACATAGATACACACTGCCCCAGCTTCACACATACACTTAAAAAGACACAAGCACTCCCATTTCCCCTCACACAGACACATACCTTCACAAAGACACATGCCTTCTCTCAGACAGTCAGTCGATATGTATTGAACGCTTACTGTGTGCAGACCACTGTACTAGGCCCTTGGGAGAGTATAATATGGATAAAAACAGATACATTCCCTACCCACAATGAGCTTACAGACATACACACTCACCCATTCATTCATTCATTCAATTGTATTTACTGAGCGCTTACTGTGTGCAGAGCACCGTACTAAGCGCTTGGGAAGTACAAGTTGGACCCAGATGCACACATCCACACAATGACCAGACACACACCCTCACCATCACACAGGCACCCAGCCCACTGACCCTTTCACATACAAAAACACACAATCGCACTTTCAGCCAGACACACAGAGAAACACACAAATTCACAGACCCAGACATACCCATCCCCTGTCTTCTCTCTCTCTCTCTCTCTCTCTCTCTCTCTCTCTCTCTCTCTCTCTCTCTCTCTGTCACACACACACACGCACATTCACTAACTCACACCATTCATTCATTCAGTCGTATTTATTGAGCACTGTACTAAGCACTTGAGAAGTACAAGCTGGCAACATATAGAGACGGTCCCTACCCAACAGCGGGCTCACAGTCTAGAAGGCAAATATCCTCTCCTGGATACACACATACAGATATGCTGTCACACATAACAGACATAAATGCACACATGCAGACGTACACACAGGCAGCAGACAGGCTCAGTGCAAGCTCAGGCAGATGTCGCTGGAGGGAGGTGGGTGAGAAACAGCCTCAGGGAGAGCAACCCGGTGACCCCGACCAGGCCTCTAGAGTCCATGTGAGCAGCCCATAGTCCGGCCCTGTCTGGGCCAGAGGAGGCGGGGACGGTGGGGAGGGCAGACAGGGTGTAGAAGGGTGGGGGACGGGGGCGGCAGCAGCTGCTCTGACTCTGCTGCTCTGCACTTCTGCTCTGGGCCTCCTTGAGTCCCCCCGCGGCCGGCCGCCGGCCACCTGGACGGAAAGCTTTTGTCTGCCCAAGACCGTGGCCTGCGGCCAGGCCCGAGGACGTGGTGTGTGGCAGGTGGCGGAGGGTGGGGCCTGGAGCCGTCGTCTGGGATACCTGCCCTCCCCAATCCACTGCACCCTGACCCCTGTCCCAGTCTGCTGCCTCTGGGCACCGCCCTGAAATCTCCTCCGGGTCAGTTTCAGTGGGGCTGGGGCAGGGCCAGGCCGGGGCCAGAAGTTGGCCAGGCTGCCAGTGACTCCCTGTAGGAGCTTGGGTCGTGCCGGGAGTTCAGGTCTGGGAAAGAGTGATCCGGGAGAATTCACTCTAATACCCAGGATGGGGAGGGTGTCCCTGGGCTTCAGGCAGACCCGGTGGGATTTGGGGTAAAACCCACACTGCCCCTGATACGGTCAGGTGGTTGTCATCATATTTATTACTCTATTTTACTTGTACATATTTATTCTATTTATTTTATTTTGTTAATATGTTTTGTTTCGTTGTCTGTCTCCCCTTCTAGACTGTGAGCCCGCTGTTGGGTAGGGACTGTCTTTATATGTTGCCAACTTGGACTTCCCAAGCAGTTAGTACAGTGCTCTGCACACAGTAAGCACTCAATAAATACGATTGAATGAATGAATGAATCACCAGCTCTGGGGGTCAGGGGCAGAGAAGGTGACTCCCTGCCCTTCCCCACCCTGTCATAAAGGAAGCAAATAGGGGGCAGAGGTGACCCTTGTGATCCAGATGGGGGCTACAGAAATCTGAGGGAGCTTCCCCCCCACCCCCAACTCACCCACCCATCGGTAAAACCGGCACATGCAGAAACATGCCCTCATATACCTACCTACACATTCTCATTATAGTCAGAGTCACATCGGAGAAGGGGCACCTCTGGACTGGTGGAAGGCATCTTGAAGGGCTTCAAGAGACTCCGATTTAATCAGGGAAGACTTCCTGGAAGCCAAAACCCTGCGGAAGCGTGGCTTGGAGGACAGGAAAGGTGGGCTCGGTTACTGCACATGAGGAACCCATCCCAGGCTTGCCTGGCTGGCAGAGGGAGCATAGAAGTGGGCAGGAAAGGGGCTGGGCGATGGGGCTGAAGAGGGGCGTAGAAGGAGGCTGGGGGGAGAGGGGAGGTGGTGTGGAGAGCCAAGGCCAGGAGCCACAAAGCCTTCTAATCCAGAGTCAGAAATTTGCTCCTGTTCCCCAGAGTGACTGAAGCCAACGAGGGGCAGGGTCTCAGCCAACAGGTTTAAGTCAAGCAGGGCGGGGGACTTCTGCGGGCATAGGCCCCTCCGCGGCCCCGCCCGTCCCCAGCCGCAGGGGAGGGCAGCGGGTTCAGGGCTCCAGCTCGGCACCCGACCGGCACGCAAGCCAATTAGGGAGGCTGATGCAGGAGGACCGGGTGACCACTGACTCAGGGGACCGGGGCCCTCGCCCTGCCTCGGATGCCCGGATGAATGGGTTTGAGGAGGATGGGGGCTTCGACTCTCGCCGCTGCCTCCGGGGTGTCTTCTGGGCAGTGAGGGCTGGGAGGGGAGCGAATACCTCCTACTTCTGGGAGCCCAAAGGCCTCCTCTGCCTCCTTGTTTCACAGCAAGGCAGGGACAGCTGATCCCAGAAAGGAGGAGTCTGGCAACAGCACCTCCATCAATCAATTCATTGATTCAGTTGTATTTATTCAGCGCTTACTGTGTGCAGAGCACTGTACTAAGCACTTGGGAAGTACAAGTCGGCAACATACAGAGATGGTCCCTACCCAACAACTGGCTCACAGTCTAGAAAGGGGAGACGGACAACAAAACAAAACATGTGGACAGGTGTCATCAGAATAAATAGAAATAAAGCTAGATGCACATCACCAACAGAATGAATAGAATAGTAAATATGTACAAGTAAAATAGAGTAATAAATCAATCTCTGATATTTATTAAGTGGCTGGTATTTACTGAGCACCTACGTCAGGCAGGAGAATACTGTGCTTGGGAGAGGAGGTCCAGCGCTTAGAACAGTGCTTTACACGTAGTAAGCTCTTAACAAATGCAATTATACTATTATAGGAGAATGAGTAGACATGACTCCTGCCCTTGAGGAGTTTACAATCTAACTGGGTGGGGGCCAGGGAAACAGCATCCCCTCTCAGTTTTATGCCCCAACACCTATCACCTTCCCCAGCCTCCTCCAGCCCTAGCCGGGGAGGAGGAGTTGGGGAAAGGACACATTTTCTGCCCACCGGCACCCTGACTCCATCAGGAACCTCAGCTCCAGTATATCCACATCAGCATGGGACCCGAGAGCCACAGTCTAGGGGCCCGGGAGGGCGGGTGGGTGGGCAGGTGGGTAAGGAGCCCACCTCAAGCAGACATGCCCAGACATGCCTCTTTGGGAAGCTGGGTCATGCCAGCCCAAAGGCAGACTCAGAGGGAGAATGGGCCGGACCCTCTGGGCTGGACCGACCAAACAGAGAATGGTTAGGGAAGGTTCTCTTCCCTTCTTCAAAACCCTGGTGAAGTCTCACCTCCCCAAGGAGGCCTTTTTCCTGATGAATTTTTCTTCCGGCCGGGGAGGCCACAACCCCCAGTTTCTGCCTCAGCACGTCTGTGGGCTCCCAATCACCCATACCACTTCTGCACAAATCCACTTAAATGCTCTAAAACTATTTAAGCACTTGTTTATCTGTCTACCAATCTTTCCATTCTCTCCCTCTCTTCCTTTTTCTTCTCCTTCCTCCTCCTTTTCTTTTTCCTCTTCTTTCTCTTCATCACAAGTGCCCCCACACTTGAGTACTCATACGTTCACAGTCACAAGCACACACTCACCCACAGAGATTCAGACACACCCAGAAACCCACACTTATAAAAAATATTCACATACATTCAAACACATCCATGCTCACACTTGTGTCCACACACCCCCTCACACCCCCTCACATATCTGCATACCCACTTGCCATCACTAACGAATACACACACTCACACTCTCATACCACACATTCACATATATGCATTTAATTCAGTGTTCAACCCACAGTAAGCTCTCAATAAATATCATTGATGGCTTGATAGGCACACAAACACTCTCATACCCACTCACACATACTCAAAATTAATCAATCAAGGGCATTTATGGGTACTTATTATGTGCAGAGCACTGTGCTAAGCATATGAGAGAACACATCAGAAATGAGTGATATTTCTCCTACCTCAAAGAAGCTTACAATCTAATGGGAGGAAACAGGCAGGCAAAGATTATTTACCAATAGTAGGAACAGGATAATGATTGAATGAATGAATGATAATAATAATGAATGATAATAATAATAATACTAATGGTATTTATTAAGCACCTACTATGTGCAAAGCACTGTTCTAAATGCTGGGGGAGATTCAAGGTGATCAGGTTGTCCCACAGGGGGTTCACAGTCTTAATCCCCATTTTCCAGATGAGGGAACTGAGGTACAGAGAAGTTAAGTGACTTGCCCAGAGTCACACAGCTGACAAGGGGCGGAGCCGGGATTTGAACCCATGACCTCTGACTCCAAAGCCCATGCTCTTTCCACTGAGCCACGCTGCTTCTCCATGAAGAAGCAACTAGTCAGAGCAGGAGTTTGAGAAGATGACTAGATGACTAAATGATGGAAAATGTCAGGTACGTACAAAATATCAGGTATGGTTAATCAATCAATCAATCGTATTTATTGAGCGCTTACTGTGTGCAGAGCACTGTACTAAGCGCTTGGGAAGTACAAGTTGGCAACATATAGAGACGGTCCCTACCCAACAGTGGGCTCACAGTCTAGAAGGGGGAGACAGAGAACAAAACAAAACATATTAGCAAAATAAAATAAATAGAATAAGTATGTACAAATAAAATAAATAAATAGAGTAATAAATATGTACAAACAAAAATGAAAATGAAATCAAAAATCAAAAATGAAAATGTCAGGTATGATCCAAATATCCCACCAACCTGAATATTTTTATACTTACAAGTGTTTTAAAGTTTGTCTCCTCCATTTGTGTCAGTTCCTTGTGAGCGGGGAACATGATTTCTTTATTCTGTACTTTCCAACTGCCTAGTACAGTACACTAGGTGCTCAATAAATACTACTCCTATTACTACTACTACTTATTACCACTACTTCTACTATTCATTCATTCAATCATAATCCAGTGTAGAGCACTGGACTAAGCGCTTGGGAAGTACTATTGCCATTACTATCACTGTGAGCCCGTTTCTAGACTGGGAGCCCATTTTTAGACTGTGAGCCCGCTGTTGTGTAGGGACCGTCTCTCTATGTTGCCAACTTGTACTTCCCAAGTGCTTAGTACAGTGCTCTGCACACAGTAAGCGCTCAATAAATACGATTGAATGAATGAATGAATGAAATTGTACTTTCCAAGTGCTAGTACAGTGCTCCGCACACAGTAAGCGCTCCATAAATACGATCAAATGCATATTACTACTATTATTATCGTTATCATTAGTACTACTACCACTACTAGTCAGTGAATCAATCAATCGTATTTATGGAGCACTTACTGTGGACTGTGTACCAAAGCGCTCGGGAGAGTACGATATAACAGATTTGATAGACACATTCTCTGCCCACAGTGAGCTTACAGTCTACTACTGTTAGCAACATGGTGTAGACTTCTAGACTGTGAGCCCGTTGTTGGGTAGGGACCATCTCTATATGTTGCCAACTTGTACTTCCCAAGCGCCTAGTACAGTGCTCTGTGCTTGCCCTTCAAAGCCCTACTGAGAGCTCACCTCCTCCAGGAGGCCTTCCCAGACTGAGCCCCCTCCTCCCCCTTCCCATCCCCCCCGCCTTACCAACTTCCCCTCCCCACACCACCTGTATATATGTATATATGTTTGTACAGATTTATTACTCTATTTTATTTGCACATATTTATGTATTTTATTTTGTTAATATGTTTTGTTTTGTTGTCCATCGCCCCCATCTAGACTGTGAGCCTGCTGTTGGGTAGGGACCATCTCTGTGTGTTGCCAACTTGGACTTCCCAAGCGCTTAGTACAGTGCTCTGCACACAGTAAGCGCTCAATAAATACAATTGAACGAATGAATGCTCTGCACACAGTAAGCGTTCAATAAATACGATTGAATATGATTGAGGGGATAGGGCCTAGGAGTCAGAAGGTCATGGGTTCTAATCCCAGCTCTGCCGCTTGTCTGCTGTGTGGCCTTGGACAAGTCACTTCACTTCTCTGTGCCTCAGTTATCTCATCTGTAAAATGGGGATTGAGATTCTGAGCCCTCCATGGGACAGGGACTGTGTCCAATCCGATTGGCTTGTATCCACCCCAGCGCTTAGTACAGTGCCTGGCACATAGTAAGCGCTTAACAAATACCGTAATTATCATTATTATTATTCTCCAGTGCTGTCATCAAAGGTTGCCCAGGAGAGGCCTGCGCCCTGTATTTTGCACCCTGTATCCTGTGCCCTCACCCTGCATCATGTGTACTGCACCCTGCGCCCTACATCCTGCACCCTCGCCCTAAGGCCTAAGCCCCGTGCCCTGCATCCTGCACCCTGAGTCCTGCTTCCTTGGCCCTGGGCCTCACACCCCGGGGACCAAGCCACCGTCCTCTGCCACGTCACCAGTTGTCCCAGGTCCCGCCCGAAGGCTCCTCCCCAGACCAGCTCCTCCCTCGTGGCCAGCAAGGCCTGAGAGGCCTAGGCAGGGGGCAGAGCTCCGGCTGGCCAGTGGGCCAGCGGGTCGGCTAGCCAGAGAGCCCCTTTGCCGTCCGCAGGGGGCTAGTCCTGCCGAGCAGGGTCCCCTCCCCGGAGCCCTGGCCAGCCGGGATGGAGGGACAGAGGGATGGATGGGGGGCTGGCCAGTGGGCAAGGCTTCTGGACTGGCTAGGCAGGGCATCCGGCTAGGGCAGCCGGCCAGGGCAGCTGGCACAGGGCGCTCCAGCCTCCCCCTCCCCAGGGCACCACAGGGGCGGGGGTGGGAGGCCGGGCAGGGAATGCTATAGATGCAGGGATATTCCCCAGCCCCGGGTAGCCCCTAACCCCCGGAATGTCCCCCTCCACCCCCTTCCTAGGGACCCCCAGCCTCACTCTGGTGAGGGGCTGGATGAAGAAGCCCCCCGGCCTGGAGGGGCTGAGGGAGGGCATCAGGAAGGATGGGACTGGCAGCAGAGCAGAGCAGCCCCCAGGTGGACCAGGCAGGGTCAGAGTCCCGAGCCAGGACCAGCCCACAGTCAGCTGACAGATGCGACGGGGCGGTTCATTCATCCGATCATATTTGTAGTTATGACGGTATCTGTTTAGCACTTACTATGTGCCAAGCACTGTTCTAAGCACTGGGGTAGATACGGGGTCATCAGGTTGTCCCACGTGGGGCTCACAGTCTTAATCCCCGTTTTATAGATGAGGGAACTGAGGCACAGAGAAGTTAAGTGACTTGCCCAAGGTCATACTGCAGACAAGTGGCGAAGCCAGGATTAGAGCCCATGGCCTCTGACTCCCAAGCCCACGCTCTTTCTGCTAAGCCACGCTGCTTCTGACTACCGAGCACTTACAGTGTGCCGAGCACTGTACTAAGTGCTTGGAAAGTACAATTCAGCAGTAAAGAGAGACAATTCCTGCCCATTCTACACTCTACATTCTACGCTTACACTCTTGTGGGGTGGAAGGGGGGAGACAGACATCAAAACGAGTAAACAGCCATCAATATAAATAAATAGAATTCTAGATATATACCTAAGTGCTGGGGGGCTGGGAGAGAGGGGGAAGAGCAAAGGAAATGAGTGAAGGTGACGCGGAAGGGAGGGAGAGCATTGACAAACACCCCAGGGCCCGCCCAGACTTACCTGCAGCCCGGGGAGCCAGGATCCCGCCCCATCCCGCCCCATCCTGCCCCATCCCACCCGGCCGGCCAGTGCAGCTGGGGAGACCCCGGGGGTCGAGGGGATAATAATAATAACAAATAATTAAGGTACTTGTTAAGCACCTACTATGTGCCAAACACTGTTCTAAGTGCTGGGGGCAGATGCAGGGTAGTCAAGTTGTCCCACGTGGGGCTCACAGTCTTCATCTTCATTTACAGATGAAGTAACAGAGGCCCAGAGATGTGAAGTGACTTGCCCAAGGTCGCACAGCAGACGAGTGGCAGAGCCAGGATTAGAACCCATAACTTTCTGACTCCCAGTCCCATGCTCTATCGATTACGCCATGTGATGTCAGTGCCAGAATGATGATGGTATTTGTTAGAAGCACATACTATACGCCAGACACTGTACTAAGCACTGGGATGGATTCAAGCAAATCGGGTTGGACACAGGCCTTGTCCCATGTGAGGCTCACAGTCTCAATCCCCATTTCACAGATGAGGGAACTGAGGCCCAGAGAAGTGAAGTGACTCACCCAAGGTCACTTAGCAGACAAGTGGAAGATCTGGGATTCGAACCCATGCTTTTCTGACTCTTAGGCCAGGGCTCTATCCATTATGCCATAGCAGCAGGCCTGGGGGCAGGGAGGGGTCCAGGCTGGAGGCCAGAAAAGAGTCTGGGTGGGGGCAGGCCTGGAGGCTGGGCAGGGGGCCAGAGTGGGGCCCAGCAGAGGGGCCAGGTGGGTTAGAGGGCTACTGGTCTGCCGGGCCCAGTCAAGGGTGCATCTCTGTCTGCCTTTCTGCCCAGAGGCACATGGGGAAATTTGGCTGCCCGCCTTGGCCGAAGGCACTCTCTCCCTGGTGGGGGTGGGGGCAGGCACGTAGGTTTCTAGTTCTACCCGGGAAGGACTGCCTTTCTGAGTGTCTGTTGTCCTGAGCAGAAGGGTCAAGGAACAGGAAAAACCTTCCTGCCGTTGTTTATCAGAGGGTGGAGCTAGGGAGTGTCACCCACTTGGACATCTGCTCTGGCCAGGGGAGTTGGGCATTCAGCCTGGGGGATGGGATATTCAGCCTGGGTGACGGCGGGGGGTGGAGGCGGTGGGCAGAAGTCTGGGTGAGGAAGGGCGGAGGACCGGCTGGGGAGGGACGGAGGCCTAGGTGGGGAGGAACAGTGTCCTGGATGACTAGGGACAGATGTCTGGGTGGGGACGAACATTTAGGCTGGGCAGAGAGGGTGGGGACGAGGAGGTGGGGGAAGAATAATAATAATTATAATTTTCCATCCCCTGTTTGCCACCCAAATGTCTAGTCTAGATCAGAGCCCAACCAGCCGCAGCTGGGGACCATCTCAGAGGGTTCTGGGAATAGGCAGGGGGAGGAGACCGCTGGGGAGAGAGTAAGGAGAGGGGGAGGACTGGGACAGAAGCAGGGCATGGTGAATGGTGGCTCTGACCTCTAGACTGTAAGCTTATTGTGTGCAGGGAATGTGTCTGTTAAATTATGATATTATACTCTCCAAAGCGCTTAGTACTCCCTCTTTGGGGAGTCAGGATCCCCGAATTTACCTTGAAGGCAAATCGCCTCCAAGAGGCTTTCCCCGACTAAGCCCTCATTTTCTTTTCTCCTACTCTCTTCTGGGTCGCTCTGCTCTGCTCCCTTTATTCATCCCCTCTCCCAGCCCCACAACACTTATGTACATAGCTGTCAATAATTTATTTATATTTATGTCTGTCTCCCCCTCTGGACTGTAAGCTAACTGTAGGCAGGGACTGTGTCTTCTTATTGTTACTCTCCCAAGTGCTTAGTACAGTGTTCTGCACACAGTAAGCGCTCAGCAAACACAATTAAATGAATGATGTACATAGCTATAATTTATTTATTCATACTGTCTGTCTCCCCCTCTAGACTGCAAGCTCAGTGTGTGCAGGGAGTATGCCTGCCAACTCTGTTATACTGTACTTTCCCAAGTGCTTAGTACAGTGTTCTGCACATAATAAGTGCTCAATAAATTTGATTGATTGACCCAGGAAATTGAGCACATTAGTGTTTCTGCAGGACCTGAAGATTCAGGGAGCCGGTGGCACCAGCTCAGTTCAGGCTGGGGGACATGGATAGCAGAGGGGCACACAGAGCTCGGGAACTCAATCAGTGCCATTTATTGAGCACTTACTGTTGCAGAGCACTCTACTGAGCACGTGGGAGAGTACGTGGGAGAGTAGGTAGGGTAATTAAGGAGATCACATGGGAGAGTAAGTAGACCTGTCAATCTGGCAGGGGAGATGGGCACTGCAATAAATTATGAATAGGAGGTAGAAGGAAAATGAATTTGTAAAGTGAGTCAGTTCAAGGTTACGTAAAATAACGATAATGATGATATTTTCACAAAATGTGTCAAGAACAGTTCTAAATGCTGGGGTAGATCCGGGGTAATTAGGTTGGACACAGTCCCTGTCCCACACAAGGCTTACAGTCTTAATCCCCATTTTACAGATGAGGTAACTGAGGCAGAGAGAAGTGAAGTGACTTGCCCAAGGTCACACAGCAGACAAGTGGCAGAGCTGGAATTAGAACCCAGGTCCTTCAGACTCCCAGGCCCTGGCTCTATCCATTAGGCCACATGACTTCCAAAGGAAAACAAATTGTGAAGTTGTGCAGGGGGAGCCAGATGTGTTTAATTTTCACACAGACCAGTGATCTTGCATTCAGGCCAGGTGTCTTCTCTCTAGAAGAGCCACTGGGTCCCTGCAGTGCTTAGCACACTGCCTGATCTCAAAGTGATCCCACCCTGGACCCCACAAGTAGGTGAGATCAGCCCTACTCGGGTACGATTGTTTCCTGGAAGGGCTAGGCCAGAAGGAGCGCAACACTAAACCCACTTGGCGGTCAGAGTTCACGTTCTGAACTCTGACTTGCCTGGAAGTGATGTCAGCATTAAAACCTGGAGTTTGGAGTGGCTTCTCCCCCCTACGCAGCTCTGCACTGACCGCCTTGAGCCTCGAACTTTCCCAACGGTGATCGATGTGCTCTGTGTGTGTGTGTGTGTGTGTGTGTGTGTGTGTGTGTATCGCGGGCCGGGCTGGGGGTGGGTGGGAGTAAGCCAGCTGGCATGGTGCCCTGTTTTCCGCTCCCCACGAGTCCGTCCCTCCCGCCCCGGGGTGTGAGGATGAGGGGATTTTTAAAGTCAGAAAATTACAATGAAAAGGAGACTCTAAATACTAAAGTGGCTCATCGACATCATCATCATCAATCGTATTTATTGAGCGCTTACTGTGTGCAGAGCACTGTACTAAGCGCTTGGGAAGTACAAGTTGGCAACATATAGAGACAGTCCCTACCCAACAGTGGGCTCACAGTCTAAAAGGGGGAGACAGAGAACAAAACCAAACATACTAACAAAATAAAATAAATAGAATAGATATGTACAAGTAAAACAGAGAGTGAGGCCCAGCCAGTAGATAAGTAGCCCAGCCGAGTGGATAAGTAGCCCTGCCGAGTGGATAGACCGCAGGCCTGGGACTCAGAAGGCCTGGGTCCTACTCCCGGCTCCGTCCCTTGTCTGCTGTGTGACTTGGGGCAATTCACTTCCTCTGTGCCTCCGTTCCCTCATCTAAAAAATCGGCCCCACGTGGAACATCGACTTCGTCCCACCTGATTAGTTTGTATCTACCCCAGTGCTTCGTACAGTGCCAGCCACGTAGTAAGCGCTTAACAAATACCTTAAAAAAATAAAAAAAAGAGTAGGCAGTTCTCCCAGATTCGAAGCAGGTGGCCTGCGTTCGCTCAACATCCTCAGCCGGGAAGCTGGAAGCCGTTCCAGACAAGGTGGGAGAAAACAGGCTCGCCTGGCCTGCCGGCTCTTGAAATCAGCCATCTCCAAGCACACACACCCCCAGCCCCACCCCGCGATCATATTGCCATTCGACCTGCTTCTAAACAAACAGGAATTATCAGCATCTTCCAACTCTGAAAGCCAGTGTTCCCTGCCTGCCTCAGTGGCAGCGCCCGACGATGCCAGCCACAGAAGCGGAGAGCCTTTGGCTGCTGCCCCCCGGGGGGAATCCACCCTGCTTAAATATGTTCAAGGCTGTGGGAGACCCTCACTAGCCTCCCCACTCACCCTGTGGGCTCAAGGAGGGCTTGGACAGGGTCCAGAGAGAACAAAAAGAAAATTGACAGGCCTTTTCCTCCCTGGTAGCCCGCTGAAGGGGCCCTGTGATGATTATTTAGCAAACTTTTCCAGCTGTGGGCCTGGCCCTGGAGCAAGAGAGTGAGCTGCCGCTGCTGCTCCTGCTGCTGTAGTGTGGGTGAGGCACTGAATTGGCTTTGTTCCCCAAAGCCGGCGCGGAAGCCGTCTGGCCCTTGGGATCCAGCCTGCAGCGGCCTGGTGATTGAATCCTAGAAACCTGGGCAGGCCACAGGGGCAGCCGGGGAAGGGAGGGCAGCGGACACCCTTCTCCATACTGGCCCAGCGGTTGCCGTGAAGTGTTAGAGCGCCTGGGAGTCCCAAGTCTGACCACGTTGTGCAGTGACCAGGTGGCTTCAGCCAGGGCTCTTTACTCCTCTCAAGCCAACCTACCCTGTGCCCCTCCATCTACCAACCTACTCACTATGCCTCGATATAACAACCTACCCACTGTGCCTCGACCTACACCTACCCACTGTGCCTCGACCTACACCTACCCACTGTGCCTCGACCTACCAACCTACCCTCTGCCCCTCCATCTACCAAACAACTTCTTGTGCCGCAATCTACCAACCTACCCTCTGCCCTTCCATCTACCAACCTACTCACTGTGCCTCGATCTACCAACCTACCCACTGTGCCTCATTTTACCGACTTAACCTCTGTCCCTGAATCTACCAACTTGCCCATGGTGCCTTCATCTTCCAACCTATTCTTTCATTCATTTATTCAATTGCATTTATTGAACTCTTACTGTATGCAGGGCATTGTACTAAGCACTTGGGAGATTCATTCATTCATTCAATCGTATTTATTGAGCACTTACTGTGTGCAGAGCACTGGACTAAGCGCTTGGGAAGTACAAGTTGGCAACATATAGAGACGGTCCTTACCCAACAACGGGCTCACAGTCTAGAAGGGGGAGACAGACAACAAAAATAAAACATGTGGACAGGTGTCAAGTCATCAAAATAAATAGAAATAAAGCTAGATGCACATTATTAACAAAAATAGAATAGTAAATATGTACAAGTAAAATAAATGGAGTAATAAATCTGTACAAACATATATACAGGTGCTGTGGGGAGGAGGGGGGGGGAGATTAAAATATAACAATAAACGGACACATTCCCTGCCCACAATAAGCTTACAGTCTAGAGGGGGAGACAGACATTAACATAAATGAATAAATTACAGATATGTATGTAAGTGCTGTGGGACTGGGAGGGGAGGTGAATAAAGGAAACAAGTCAGGGTGACAGAGAAGAGGAAAGGAGGGTTTAGTCAGGGACCTCTTGGAGGAGATGTGCCTTCAATAAGGCTTTTCGGGCAGAAGAATAATTGCCAGTCAGATTAGCCTCTGCCCCTCGATCTACAAACCTACCTTCTGTCCCTCATTCATTCATTCAATCGTATTTATTGAGCGCTTACTGTGTGCACAGCACTGGACTAAGCACTTGGGAAGTCCAAGTTGGCAACATATAGAGACGGTCCCTACCCAACAGCGGGCTCACAGTCTAGAAGGGGGAGACAGACAACAAAATAAAACATGTGGACAGGTGTCAAGTCATCAAAATAAATAGAAATAAAGCTAGATGCACATCATTAACAAAATAAATAGAATAGTAAATATGTAGAAGTAAAGTAAATAGAGTAATAAATCTGTACAAACATATATACAGGTGCTGTGGGGAGGGGCAGGAGGTAGGGCGGGGTGCACTATTAGTACCATGCTCAGGCCTTCCCTCCTACCTGGAGTTCCCTCCCACTAAATATCTGACAGACCACCACTCTTCCCATCTTCAGAACCTTACTAAAATTGTGTCACCTCCAGGAAGTCTTCCTGAACTAAGCTCCCATCTTCCCACCCAATTTGTCCTCCCTACTGCCTCACTTATGCACTTCATCCTACGGCCGAAGCGCTTAGATACTCACTCCACCCCCACCCCCACAGCACTTATGCAGGCATCTTTATTCTTAGCCTCTTCCCTTACCTGTAATTTACTTTAATGTCTATCTCCCCTGCTAGACTGTAAGATCCTTGAGCACAGGGATTGTGTTTGTTTATTGGACTCAGCCAAGTGCAGTTCTCTGAACAGAATAAGCACTCGATAAATACCACCGATCGGTCGACTGCTGGTTAAAGGAGAGGCTGGAAACAGGGAAGTCAGCAAGGAGGTTGACGCAGTAGTCGAAATGGGATATGACAATTGCTCGGACCAGTTTTGTAGGCGTTTGAATGGAAAGGAAGGACTGGATTCTGGGGATGTAGTGTTCTCCTGCTTCAACTGTGAGCCTCGTGTGGGACTCGATTATCTTGTATCTTCCCCAGCGCTTAGTAATGATGATGATGGTATTTGTTAAGCACTTACTATGTGCCAAGCACTGTTCTAAACGCTGAGTGCCTGGCCTCACAAACTCTCCCCTCCACCAACTTTCCCATCACACATACTGGCTCGACTACTGCGTCCGCCTCCTTGCAGACCTCCTGCCTCCTCTCCCTCCACCTCTCTCAGTCTAGCCCAGTCCCTCTGCTGCTGAGATCAATTTTCATCGCTCTACTCACATCTTCCCAAATCTCCAGTGGTTTCCTTTTCTTTCCTCGTCACATCTAGCAGAAACTCTTGGCCATTGATTTTAATCAATCGATACTGTTTATGGAGGACCTACTCTGCGTAGAGCCACATAGTAAGCTTGGGAAGATACAGTAGTCTTAGTTGAATGATCCCTGCCTTCAGGAACTTACAGTCTAGTCACGATACTCAGTCGTCTCCCTTCTACTTACTCCTCCTACATTTCATCAGAGTGAAATATAGGCTGGAGAAGGCAGGAGGCAGAAGGACGCTGATGCAGTATTCAAGCTGGGGTGTGACAATCAATCAATCAATCATATTTATTGAGCACTTAATCTGTGCAGACACTGGACTAAGTGTTTGGGAGGGTACAATACATGACAAATGCCTCGCCCTCTAGAGCGTAAGTGCAACGTGGGCAGGGAGCATGTCTACCAGCTCTGTTATATCATGTTCTCCCAAGTGCTTAGTACAGAGCTCCGCACACAGTAAGCATTCAGTAAATGTGCTTGATTGATTAATCAATTGATTGGACTGGCCTGGTGATCATTTGAGTGGAGGAGAACGGGTGGATTTTGGAAATGTTCTTGAGGAAAAGCTGGCAAGATCGTTGACACATTGAATTCATACCGGTTGAATGAGAGAGGAGTCAAGAATAATACCAAGGTTGTCGGACTCTGGTATTGTAAGCTGGGATGGGACAGTTAGATGGGGGAGAGGGTTTGGGAGAGAAGATAAGAACTTCAGCTGGGGACAACGTTTCCAGGAGAAGAGTGGTTTAGTGCTGAAGACAGCCAAGAAGTTGAGGCGCATCACTGTACTGACTACCTATTTTGTGCAGACCACTATACTGGGTGCCTATGGTGTGCAAAGCATTATAATGGGTGTTCATTCATTCATTCAATTGTATTTATTGAGCACTTACTATGTGCAGAGCACTGTACTAAGCGCTTGGGAAGTACAAAGTTGCCAACATATAGAGACGGTCCCTACCCAACAACGGGCTCACAGTCTAGGGGGTGTTGATGATGATTATTGGTATCATTATTATTATTGTTATTTGTTAAGGACTCACTATGTGGCAAGCACTGTTCTAAACACTGGGGTAGATACAGGTTAATCAGGTAGGACGCAGTCCCTGTCGCACATGGGGCTCAGCGTCTTAATCCCCACTTTACAGCTGGTGAAATTAAGGCACACAGACTTGCCTAGGCTAACACAGCAAGCAATTGACAGAGCTGGTATTAGAACCCAGATCGTCTGACTCCCAAGCCCGTGATCTTTCCACTAAGCCACGCTGCTCATCTTGTTCAGAGCACTATACTGAGTGCTTATCTTACGTAGTAACACTGTACTGAACGCTTATTGTGTGCTGAACCCTATACTGGGGGCTTGTTGAGTGCCGAGCTCTGTGCTGGGGTTTTATATTCTGTGTAGATTACTGGACTTGATGCCTATCCTGCACAGAGCACACTGTTCAGGGCACTATGTACTGAGTACCTACTGTAGGTAGAGCACTGGGGGCCAGGGCACTGTCCTATATTAGGAGTTTAGGAAGTAAAAGACAAGTTGCTTGTCTGGGAGAAGCTGGCTCTTAGGTTAGCCATTCTCCTTGTAGTATGTGGTAACTGGTTGGATTATGATGCTTTCATCATCAGCTCCAAGCACCTGGGAACGATGTGAAGCAATTTAAACAGGTGCAAAGCCCTGCTCGGAGAGCAGCCTCCTAGATGCTTGACGGAGCAGATGCGGCAGCAGCAGCGGTGGGGCAGCATCACTTTTACCGATCAATAAATGCATTTTTTACACCGAGATCCATCGATTGGTATTTATTGAGTGTTTCCTGTGTGCGGAACGCTGTACTATGCACTTGGGAGAATCCAATGCAACAGATTTAGGAGACGCATTCTCTGTCCACAAGGAGCTTGCAATCTAGAGGGGTCTCATGGGTAGCATTACTCTCCCCTTTGCCAAATTATCTTCTTCTCGATCAGTGAGATTGGTAAACCCAGTTTTCCACAAAGGGATTGAATCAGTCAATCAATCAGCTACTTATTGAGTGCTTACTGTGTGCAGGGCCCTGTACTAAGTGCTTGGAAAAGTATGATACTAGAGAAGCGGTAGACAAGTTCTCTGTGCACAGGAGAAGCAGTATGGCCTCGTGGTTAGAGTGTGTGGGCCTGGGAGCCAAAAGGACTTGGGTTCTAATCCCTGGTCCACTGCTTGTTCATTCATTCATTCAATCAATCAATCGTATTTATTGAGCGCTTACTGTGTGAAGAGCACTGTACTAAGCCCTTGAGACGGTCCCTACCCAACAGCGGGCTCACAGTCTAGAAGGGGAAGACAGACAACAAAACAAGACATATTAATAAAATAAATAGAATAAATATGTACATATAAAATAGAGTTATAAATACGTACAAACATATATACATATATACAGGTGCTGGTCTGCTGTGTGACCTTGGCCAAGTCACTTCACTTCCTCTGTGCCTCTGTTACCTCATCTGTAAAATGGGGATTAAAACCGTGAGCCCCATGTGGGACACGGACTGCATCCAATCTGATTAGCTCGTACCTACCCCAGTGCTTAGGATGGTGCCTAGTACATAGTGGTAATAATCATTGTGGCATTTGTTAAGCGCTTACTATGTGCCAGGCACCATTAACAAATACTATAAAACAAATAAACAACCAAAATCCTCCTGTCTTTCCCTGCTTCAGTCTATACTTCACTCTGCTGCCCGGATTATCTTTGTACAGAAACGCTCTGGGCATGTCCCTCCCGTCCTCAAAAATCTCCAGTGGTTGCCTGTCAACCTTCGAATCGAGCAAAAACTCCTCACTCTCGGCTTCAAGGCTCTCCATCCCCTCGCCCCCTCCTACCTCACCTCCCTTCTCTCCTTCTCCAGCCCCGCCCACACACTTTGCTCCTCTGCCACCGCTAACCTCCTCACTGGGCCTCGTTCTCGCCTGTCCCATCATCGACCCCCAGCCCCCGTTCTTCCTCTGGCCTGGAATGCCCTCCCTCCACACATCCGCCAAACTAGCTCTCTTCCTCCCTTCAAAGCCCTACTGAGAGCTCACCTCCTCCAGGAGGCCTTCCCAGACAGAGCCCCCGCTTTTTCCTCTCCTCCTCCCCTCCCCATCGCCATAGGGTGTCAGGGCGAGGAGAGGAAGTGGAGAAACACATGGCTGGTTCCTCTGCAGGGCTGGTAGAAAAGAAGCAGCTTATTTTTCTTTTGATGGTATTTGTTAAGCGCTATCTATGTTCCAGGCACAGTACGAAGCGCTGGGGTACATACAAGTTAATTGGGTTAGACGATGAGCCCCTGTCCCATAGAGGGCTCACAGTTTTACTCCCCATTTTACAGGTGAGGTAACTGAGACCCACAGAAGGGAAGTGATTTGCCCAGCGTCACAAGGCAGGCAAGTGGCAGAGGCGGGATCAGAACCCAGGTCCCTCTGATTCCCAGGCCCGTGCTCTATCCATCAGGCCGTGCTAGTCCCGCTTGCCCGGGGCCAGGGCAGCCTTAAGCCTGTACCCGGGCAGTGCCCTGAGTGCCCAGCTAAAGACACACTCAGCACTCCTGACCCCGTGCCGAGCCCAAGCAAGGACCACAGCATCCTCCTCCTACCCCAGCTCCGCCAATTGTCAGCTGTGTGACTTTGGGCAAGTCACTTCACTTCTCTGGGCCTCAGTTACCTCATCTGTAAAATGGGGATTGAGACTGTGAGCCCCACGTGGGACAACCTGATCACCTTGTAACCTCCCCAGCGCTTAGAACAGTGCTTTGCACATAGTAAGCGCTTAATAAATGCCATCATTATTATTATTATTATTATTATTACCCCCACACCCTCCTCTCTCACCGCTGCTTAGCTGGGAGCGAGGAACTCTGGGGTCACTGGTCTATACTGCCATAATTCATAATAATAATGTGTGGTGTGTAAGTGATGATGATGATGGCATTTGTTAAGCGCTTACTATGCGCGAAGCACTGTTCTAAATGCTGGGGGAGATACAGGGTGATTAAATTGTCCCATGTAGGGCTCACAGTCTTAATCCCCATTTTAACAGATGAGGTAACTAACTGAGGCACAGAGAACTGAGGCACAGAGAAGTGAACTGACTTGCCCGGTCACACAGCACACAAGTAGCAGAGTTGGCATTAGAACCCATGACCTCTGACTCCCAAGCCTGGGCTCTGGGCTAGATACAAGATACTCAGATCGGACATGAGGGCTGACAGATATTAAATAATAATAATAATGATGGTATTTGTTAAGTGCTTACTATGTGCAAAGCACTGTTCTAAGCACTGGGGGGATACAAGGTGATCAGGTTGATCCACGTGGGGCTCACAATCTTAATCCCCATTTTACAGATGAGGTAACTGAGGCCGAGCGAAATGAAGTGACACAGCTGACAAGTGGCGGAGCCGGGATTAGAACCCATGACCTCTGACTCCCAAGCCCGTGCTCTTTCCACTGAGCCACGCTGCTTCTATAAAATCCCCATTTTATATTTAGGGAAACGGAGGCACAGAGAAGCGAGAAGTCACGTGCCCAAGGTCTCACACGGCCGGCGGGTAGCAGAGCCGGGATTAGAACCCAGGCCTCCCCACTCTCGGTCCTGTGCTCTTTCCAGTAGGCGACACTCTACGATTCCGTAGGCTCCCCCAACTCGGGAAATTCTGTCCCTTCGCGTCCCCATCCTCAGCCTCAGAGGGCCTGGTGCCTCAGGACGCACTGGCTAGTTTGCTGCAGGAATGCAGTGGTTTCTTAAGGATGATTTAGCGCTCAGTAAATAGCTTTGATTTATTATTGATTGATCGATGGCCTGCACTGCGCAAACTACCTGCGAAGCTTTAGCTTCACAGAACAGCCAGGGGCTGCTGAGCTAAGGCCGGACTCTGAGTCGTCCCCGGGAGCAATCCAACCATCACTCCATCGGGAGTATTTACCCAGGGCTGACTGTGTGCAGAGCACTGTAATACACGCTTGGAGCGGTACCATAGACTCATTATGGAGAAGTGGCCTGGTAGAGCACATGCCTGGGAATCAGAAGGTCATCCCAGCTCCGCCACTTGTCAGCTGTGTGACTTTGAGCAACACACTTAACTTCTCTGTGCCTCAGTTACCTCATCTGTAAAATGGGGATTAAAACTGTCAACACCACGTGAGACAACCTTATCACCTTGTATCCCCCGCCCCCAGCACTTAGAACAGTGCTTTACACATAGTAAGCACTTAATAGTAAGCACAGTCTTCTAGACTGTGAGCCCACTGTTGGGTAGGGACTGTCTCTATATGTTGCCAACTTGTACTTCCCAAGCGCTTAGTACAGTGCTCTGCACACAGTAAGTGCTCAATAAATACGACTGATGATGATGATGATCTACCCCAGGACAGTGCCTGGCACATAGTAAGCACTTAACAAATACCATTATTTGCTTTATTTTTATTTATCATAGACCCCATCCGTGCCCACCGGGAGCTGACAGTCCGGTGGGGGGGACGGACGCTAAAATAGGTTGCAGATATCAGCAAAGTTTAATGATCTGTCCGGAAGGCTGGGGTTGGGGGCGGGGGGGGAAGGATCCCAGTGGACCACCCCCATTCTTCCATGCAACTCTTGACCCCGGTGGGTTGGCCGTGCAGGGGGGGGAGGAGCCCCTGGCCTTGGTCGAGGGGTGAGGGGCCTTGGAGGGGAGAGACCCCCGTCCCCCCCCCCCCCATGACCTCTGAGACCCTGCACATCTGG
Organism: Tachyglossus aculeatus; assembly: GCF_015852505.1. Classification (NCBI taxonomy): domain Eukaryota; kingdom Metazoa; phylum Chordata; class Mammalia; order Monotremata; family Tachyglossidae; genus Tachyglossus; species Tachyglossus aculeatus. The sequence continues at coordinate 17,054,436 of NC_052075.1, forward strand.
AGGGTCTGGTGATTGTCCTTCGTCGACTGGGCTGACCCCTGACCGCGGGGGTCTGGCTGAAAAGGAAAGCAGGGTCCCCGGCTGGCCTCTGGGCCCACCCCCAGACTAGGCCCTCGCCCCGGGCCCGCTAATAATAATAATAATGATGATGATGATGGCATTTGTTAAGTGCTTACTATGTGTGAAGCACTGTTCTAAGCACTGGGGGGATACAAGGTGATCGGGCCTCAGTTCCCTCACCGGTAAAAATGGGGATTAAGACTGTGAGCCCCCGGTGGGACAACCTGATCGCCTTGTAACCTCCCCAGCGCTTAGAACAGTGCTTTGCACATAGTAAGCGCTTAATAAATGCCATTACTATTACTATTATCAGGCTGTCCCACGTGGGGCTCGCAGTCTTTATCCCCATTTTCCAGGTGAGGGAACTGAGGCACAGAGAAGTTAAGTGGCTTGCCCAAGGTCACAGAGCTAAAAAGTGGTGGGGCCGGGATTAGAACCCATGACCCCTGGCTCCCAAACACGGCCTCTTTCCACTGAGCCCCGCTGCTCCTCCGGGGGGGCGGGGGGAGGGCACGGTGGGGAGGGGCACGGGCCGCCCCCGTGGCCCCGGGCGCAGGAGCCCCCGGCGGAGCGGGAAGCCCCCCGCCGCCGCCGGCAGCCGCCTGCCAACAGGATGTGAGCTACCATCAACCCGCCCCCTCCGCCCCTCCGGTCCCTCCCCCTCCCACCCCCTGACACCCCCCCGGATCCCCAGCCTCGGGCCCCCCCAGGCCCCCTCCCGAATCCCCGGACCCCCCACCCCTGGAAAGCGCCGGACCCGGGCTCCCCCCGGACCCCCCACACCCAGGGACCCCCCTGGACCTCCCCCGTACCCCCTCCCGGACCCGGGTCCCCCCGTGGACCACCCCTCCCGATCCCCGGACCTCCCCACCCCTGGACCTCCCCCCCGAATCCTCGGACCCCCCAGATCCCTGGGACCCATCCCCGCCCCCCGGTATCCCCCCCCAGATCCCTGGGACCCCTCCATCCCTGGTCCCCCCCACCCCCGGACCCCCACCCGGACCCCCCCCCCAGATCCCTGGGATCCCCCCCACCCCTGGACCCCACCTCCGGACACCCCCCCGAATCCCTGGACCCCCCACGTACCCCCTCCCGGACCCCTCCACCCCTGGACCCCCCCATCCCTGGACCCCCTCTGGACCGCCCCTGTCCCGGGCCCCACCCCCGGACCCCCCCCCCGATCGCCCCCCAGATCCTTGGGATCCCCCCACCCCTGGACCCCCCCCCGAATCCCTGGACCCCCCACGTACCCCCTCCCGCACCCCCCCAGATCCCCGGACCCCTCCACACCTGGACACCCCCCGCCCTGGGCCTCCCCATCCCTGGCCCCCCTCTGTCCCGGGCCCCCACCCCCGGACATCCCCCCGATCCCGGGGCCCCCCCGCTCCCCCTTCTAGCCTGCGAGCCCACCGTCGGGTAGGGCCCGTCTCTAGGTGTTGCCAACTTGGACTTCCCAAGCGCTCAGTCCAGTGCTGAGCACGCAGTAAGCGCTCAATAAATACGATTGACTGAATGATCCCTGGAACCCCCCTCCCGGATCCGGGACGCCCCCGGGATGCTGAGGAAGCCCGGGAGGAGGAGGAGGAGGAGGGAGGGAGGGGACGGACAGAGGGACAGACGGCCCCCCTCCCCCGGGGGCCCGGGGCTTAGGGAGGGCAGGGGGCGGGACGGCTGTCCCCGGGTGACTGGCGCGGAGGGGGACGGATGGGGAGGGGAGGGGAGCCGGTCGGTGCCAGGGCCTCGCCCCGCCCCGCCCCGCCCCGCCCCGGCCCCACAACCGGCGGGGGAGGAGGAGGAGAAGGAGGAGGAAGAGGACCGGGAGGAGGAGGACCGGGAGGAGGACCGGGAGCCGGCCGGCCGGCGGGAGGGCACAGCGGCGCGCAGACGGGCAGAGGAGCCGGACACAGACAGCCAGAGACACGGTGAGAGCCCCACAGCCGGCCGGACAGACGGACGGCCGGACGGCCGGGACCCCTGGGCCGCCTCCAAGCAGGCCTCCGAGCTGCCCGGGACGGACGGACGGACGCACGCGGTGGGGGCGGGACTCACACGACCCGGGGACCCTTCCTTCCCCCCCGAGCCGCGACCCTCGGGATAAGTCCGGCTGGGCCGGGGCTGCAACTTGGCCCTACTGAGAGCTCACCTCCTCCAGGAGGCCTTCCCACACTTGAGCCCCCTCCTTCCTCTCCCCTCCCCCCCCCCCGCCTTACCTCCTTCCCCTCCCCACAGCACCTGGATATATGTATATATGTTTGTAAGGATTTATTACTCTATTGGTACATATTTATTCTATTTATATATGTTTGTACGGATTTATTACTCTATTGGCACGTATTTATTCTATTTATTTTATGAATAGGTTTTGTCGTCCGTCTCCCCCTTCTAGACTGTGAGCCCGCCGTTGGGTAGGGACCGTCTCTATAGGTTGCCGACTTGGACTTCCCAAGCGCTTAGTACGGTGCTCTGCACACAGTAAGCGCTCAATAAATACGATTGAATGAATGAATGAATGGTTTGCAGAAAGCCCCTCCTCCCCCGCCCCCGGCTGGGCCCCCTCTCCCCCCCCCCCGGTGACCCTCCCGGTGACCTCGGGCCCGGCCCCCGGGCTACCGACCGGCTTGGGCTTCCTGCCGGCTGGCCGGGACAGTTCCCACGCCGGGGGGCGGGGCGGGGAGGGGCACGGAGGGGCACGGAGGTGGGCGGCCGGGGGGGGGGGGGGCCTCCGCCGCCCTGTGACCTGCCCGGGGTGTGGGGTTCATGGGGGCGGGGCCGGGGCCGACAACCGGGCAGGTGACTGGAAGTCAAAGCCCAGGGACAGGTACTCAAGAGACTGGCACCCAGGGACAGGCACTCAGGAGCAGACGCTCAGAGACGGGCACCAAGAGGCAGGCACCCAGAAGCAGATGCTCAGAGACAGGCACCCAGAGACGGGCCCTCTGAGACAGACACCCAGGGACGGGCACCCAGGGACAGGCACACAGAGACGGACACCCAGAGACAGGCACTCAGAAGCAGACGCTCAGAGACAGGCACCAAGAGGCAGGCGCTCAGAGACAGGCACCAAGAGGCAGGCACCCAGAGACAGACATCCAGAGACGGGCCCTCTGAGACAGATGCTCAGAGACAGGCACCCAGAGACAGACATCCAGAGATGGGCCCTCTGAGACAGACACCCAGGGACGGGCACCCAGAGACGGACACCCAGAGACAGACACCAGAGACAGATGCCCAGAGACAGGCACTAAGAAGCAGATGCTCAGAGACAGTCACCAAGAGGCAGGCACCCAGAGACAGACACCAGAGACAGTCACCAAGAGGCAGGCACCCAGAGACAGACACCAAGAGGCAGGCACCCAGAGACAGACACCAGAGACAGTCACCAAGAGGCAGGCACCCAGAGACAGACACCAGAGACAGTCACCAAGAGGCAGGCACCCAGAGACAGACACCAAGAGGCAGGCACCCAGAGACAGACACCAGAGACAGTCACCAAGAGGCAGGCACCCAGAGACAGACACCAGAGACAGTCACCAAGAGGCAGGCACCCAGAGACAGACACCAGAGACAGTGACCAAGAGGCAGGCACACAGAGACGGACACCCAGAGACAGGCACTCAGGAGCAGACGCTCAGAGACAGGCACCAAGAGGCAGGCACCCAGAAGCAGATGCTCAGAGACAGGCACCCAGAGACAGACATCCAGAGATGGGCCCTCTGAGACAGACACCCAGGGACGGGCACCCAGGGACAGACACCAGAGACAGATGCCCAGAGACAGGCACTAAGAAGCAGATGCTCAGAGACAGTCACCAAGAGGCAGGCACCCAGAGACAGACACCAGAGACAGTCACCAAGAGGCAGGCACCCAGAGACAGACACCAAGAGGCAGGCACCCAGAGACAGACACCAGAGACAGTCACCAAGAGGCAGGCACCCAGAGACAGACACCCAGAGGAGACAGACACCAGAGACAAGACACCTGGAGACATACGCTCAGAGACAGACACCCAGAGACAGGCACCCAAAGACAGACGCTCAGAGGCACCCAGAGACGGGCCCTCAGAGACAGACACCAAGAGGAAGGTACCTAGAGGCGGTCACCCAGAGGAGACAGACACCAGAGGCAGGCACTCAGAGACAGACCCCCCCCCGCCCCCCCAGGGAACAGCAGGGATGCAGAGACCCGATACGACCGACCGCTAGGCTTTTAACCGCAAAGTTGCCAGAGAGTAACGTCGACTCGGTTACTATGGTCACGGGGATGCCATTTTCCAGTGCAACTCCCCCGCCGGGGCTCCGGGCCCCCTCTCCTCCCAGGAGCCCGGCCGGACAGGCCCGGGCTGGCAAGCAGCACCGACAGTTGCAAGGGGGGGAGAGGGAGAGTCGTCTTGGAAGGAGACCAGGAGAGAGCTGGAAAATGGAGCTGGAAGCAAATGAGCAAGGGGGCCAAGGCCCTTCTGGGTTCACCCCGTCCCTCCAGCCGCTTGGTCCGGCGCCGGCCTAGGGACCCCCGCGGCCCCGAAGGATGAAACCCAGCCCCCCTTGGGATGGCCACCCCTCTCCGACCCACGTCACGCCTTTAGCCGGGGGCTACCGGGCCGGATCCGCACCCGGGACCCTAGTTTCCAAGGATATCTCTCGGTCCAGCCCGCACCGGTCCAGCCCGCACCGCGCCGTTGTGCCTCGCAGGCGGGAGGAGGTGGTGGTGTTTTAGGGGAGGGGGGATGTATGGTGTGCGTGTTTTGGGGGAGGGGGAGAGGGCGGTCAGGAGAAGGGATCCGGAGCCAGGCTGCTGTAATTTAGGAGACCTTTGTGCCGTCGGAATATGATCAAATCACATGTTCCCTGATGATGTTGACTGTGTGGTTGCCGTGTTTGTAAATAGGGCAGGTCCCATGTAAAAGGCCGGTGCCATTATTCACACCCAGAGAGCAAACACCTCCACCCCCTGTTGTTGTTTAAAAACCTCCAGCTGCTCATGAATATCAGGTCAGGGAGGCGGGGGCACCTAAATGTTTCTCTGGGCTTTCTCCCCAGCCCAGCAGGCGAGCTGTTTCCTGTGCTTTGTTCCAGGGCCGGGGCTTGCGTCATACATTCCAAGTGGCATATGTGTGTGCTCTTTCCTGTTTCAGGCAGTTTTCTGCTGATCAGTCGCCCAGGGCTGGCCCCTGTCCCTGCCCCTCGACTCCCAATCCCCACCCAGGGAGTTATCGTGTCTCTACACACTCAGGATTGCCCAAGATGCCTGCGTTATGTCATAATGAGAAGTCAGTTAACCTCTTCACACACACCCTTGGCTGCACTGGGCCTGCATGTGTCTCTGTGTGTGTGTTTGTGTGTGTGTGTGTGTGTGTGTGTGTGTGTGTGTGTTGGGGGGGTGGGAGTGGGCGACGACATAAATGCATTAGCAGGCCTTTTCCCCAAAATTGTGTTGCTGAGAGAGAGGCCAGCTCCGCTGGGGGAGTGGGGAGGGGGGCTGGCGTGTATGTGTGTAGCACGTTGGCCCTGGCCCCGGGGAGAGGAAGGGCAGAAAGAGCAGCTTGGAGCTGTTTTTTTTAAGGAGAATCCTGGTCTGCCTCGAAGATAACACAGTGGTCACTCTGGGAATCGAGAAAATGCAACGGACTTTAATCTTAAGCGCCTTCCCCTATCTGGAGATTTGCTCGATTTAATGCAGGAGATTCCTCGAAGCCCCCGAAGGGCTCTTCTTTGGAAAAAAAAGGTTTAAGCAACTGGGGTTGCCCCGCCGGCTGCGCCTGCATACGCTTTGAAAGGGAATTAAAAAAACAAAACGAAACGAAACAAAAGCCCCAAAACTGGGCTATAAAAATCTGCATGGGCTGTCTTGTCCCCGCAGAGCCCCCGGGAAGACTTTTGGAGGACAGGAAGAGTTCCTCTTGCCTTGGGGCTGACTCTGGAAAAGGATTAAAAACGAAAGCTAAGAAGAGAGAACTGCAAATGGAAGAGAAACTTACTTTGGGAACGAATTTTGCCTCGTTTGGGCCTTTGCTAAACTCACGAAGAGAATGACACCATTGTGACTCCAAACTTGGACCAAAGTCGGTGCCTCGAAGACCTCATTCTCCCTCGAGTTTTTATATTCGAACAGTTTCGCTGTTTTAGCGGGCAGGGAACTTGCCCACCGACTCTGTTGTATCATACTCCTCCCAAGCACTCAGTACAATGCCCTGCACACAGAGAGCGCTCAGTAAATGCCATTGATGGATGGATTTTTTAAATTCGATGGTTATTGTTATTTCCCTGAGCTTGATTTGCAGAATCGCCAAGCATGATCCTTGTCTGTCATGCTTTCCTGCTCTTTTGTATGCATTTTAGCATAAATAAAAAGGAATGTGAAATGCAAAAAAGCAATTGCTCTTTTCTGAAAATTCAGCATGTACAGCCTGTTCCCAGTAAATATGATTTTGTGTTCCCTGGTAAATATGATTTTACAGGCTGTTTTCTTATTGCCTCTACAGAAATCAGTTAAGGAAGACATTTCTTGGAAAATCAACATTGATTTTTGGTGAGTTTGTTTTTCCTTTTATGGGATTTCTGACTCGGGGGGGATTAGAGACGTGATGCCAAATGGTCGTGGGGGCTGTCCCTCGGGAGAAGGGTCCCCCGCACCACCACCCCCGCACCCCCCACGCTGCATTCAAACCAGAGGGGTCCACGGCTGTCTGACTCTTAACAGCTTCCACTCCAGGAAAGCTGTTGAAATAGCCAGCGTGCTGGCCAAGACTTTGGGACTCACTTCAACAGAGAGGTGGGCCTTTTCACAGCGTTGTCTCAGGAAAAGCCAGATGACATTTGATGTGATCTTTAAGCTTGTGCGGTAAAGAACACCCTCCCTCCGCCGTTAACGTGCCTGAAGCCCTCACCAACCAGACTCTGGCCCAGTCAAGATGGGAAGCTCTGGGGATTTTGTTCCCAGCTGACTTGCGGGCGCATCGGGGCATGCCCGTTAAACTTGCCTGATTTCTTTTTAGCCAGCTGTCGGCATTCCCTTTTTGGAGATCGAATAATTGTCAGCGGTGGTCCCGGGTGCAGGGGGTGAGGGGAGGCCAGCTAACCCAGCGGCGTGTCGGAGAAACAGACAGCTAGGACTTGAGGGGGTTTTCATGTTTGCATCAGCAGGAACTGAGAAAGGTGTCCAGATGCTGGTACCTAGACTCATTGTAATTACTGACAAACTTCAGTCCACTGGGGAACGGGCTGGCCTCGGACTCTGAGAACATCCAGGTTTATTGAATCGTTCTTCCTAGTCCCATTCATCTTTGGTCTTTTTCTGTCCCCCGATCTCTTCCCCTCACCCCCACCCCCCAGCTCTGCTCCCCCTTGCTTTCTATTTCCAAGTCAGCTTTGGCATAGAATAAGGCCACGCTGTTTGTTCTGCCTGTCTGTCAGAGGTTGGAGATCGTCCCTTCTTCCCCTGTGGCTGCGTCGTCCGCCGGCTGGGTTGAGAAGAAAAATTCCTCGAGGCCTAGCGATGATAGTAGTGGTAGTATTTGTTAAGCACTTACTCTGTGTCGGGCACTAAGCGCTGGGGCAGGTAAAGATAATTAAGTTGGACACAGACCCGGTTCCGCATCGTGTTCGCAATGTAAGTAGGAGAGAAAACAGGTAGGGAATCCCCATTTTAGAGTCGAGGAAACTGAGGCACGGAGCGGTGAAGTGAGCGGCCAAAGGTCACGCAGCTGGCAAGTGGCAGAGCCGGGATGGATTAGGACCCGGGTCCTCTGACTCCTGGGTCTGTGCCCTTTCTACCTGGCCGTGCGTTTGGGTGGCAAATGGTTCGCGTATGCAGTGAGGAAAAGGGAGGCCTGGGAGAAAGCCAAGTGTAGAGTTGCCTTAATGGCTGCCCTGGCATCTCAGCCAGCTCCTCAGCTCGTCCACTGGACGCTCTTCCTCCCCCTGACTGGTTGTGGAGGAGCGGGGGAGGGTCACGGCCAGTTATGAGCGCCAGCCTGCCGCCCACCCACCTGGGGAGACCGGGTATGTTCTGCTCACTCTCCTCCAGACCTGCTTCTCCTGCTTCAGCCAAGAAGGCCCAGGCAGGAGCTTGAGACAGGAAGCCAGACCGCAGTCTGCCTTGATAAGGAGGGCATTGTCTGAAGGAGGGGCCAGCGCCTTTCTCCTCTCCCTTGAAGTCTAAAGCGAAGAAAATAAAGGAGAGGGTGGAAGAGGCCCCGGATGCAGACGGAAACCTAGGAGCCTGTCTCTTTTCTGTGGCTAAGGGTCTGCTGGGACACTTCTCCCTGACTGGAAATCGGGGTTTGGGCCTGTCTTGCTGCGGCTCTGGCAGGAAACCCGAGAGTGTGGGGACACTGAGGGTTTAGCCGTGGGGACCGTGTCCGAGGGCTGACCTTCTGTGTTCTGATTCTGTGGTCCCCTCCCATCCGGGGCCAGAGAAAAGCAGCTCCTCCTGACCGGTGAGCAAAGCTGCAGCTACAGCAGAGTCTTTGCCTTGGCGGATCGGGGTCGCCCCCGTCTTCCAGGTGACCGCCGGTCCGATCTCAGGCCACCTGCCCTCCAAGGGGAGGCCCGGTCTCCACCACCACCCCCGGCTGTTCCGGGCCTGAGCCTCACTCTAGATCGGTGTGGCCAAGCCTCACGAAACAAAGAGCCACTAATAGGACCGAGATGTGGCCAAGAGCCGCCGATCAAAAAGAGTTCCTTTCGCTGGGACGGCGGGTGGGCGTTCCTGGAGCCCGGTGAGGGATGGCGGAGAGCTGGGGTTCCGGGTGTTGCCGGGGGGGAGCAGTGGCAGTAAGCGTGGAACAACTAGGGCAGGGGCTGCGGGGTGGGATGACACTACCCCTCTTTGTGGCCAGGGCCACTTGGCTGGTGGCTGGGGAGGTTGGAGTGGCAACCCCTGCGGCCTGCCGCAGCGGCACAATAAGTCAAAGTGCCCACGTGCAGAGTCGCGCAGCAGGAGAAGGGAGCCCCGGGTGGCTCGTGAGCTGCAGTTTGGCCATTCCTGGCCTAGGCCTTCTTGAAGCTGATTGTCCTGGCCTTGCTGCTGGGTGGAGCAGAGAGGGTGGAGCGTCCTGGTGGCCCACACCCCTTGGGAGGTGGTGAGGGGGGCTTGGGAGAGGGCAGGCGGAGGGCCTCAGGAGCCCCCTCTGGAGTGTTGCAACCCTGGGAGGCTGGACCTCTCCTTTCCCATCGCTGCTTTGGGCCAGCGTCCACGCCCATCTCGGGCCTCTGTTTCCTCGATTCCAGCTTGGAACGGGGCTCTGGCCCTCCCCCACCTTAGAGCCAGAAGGGGATTTTGTCCTTGGCTTAGGGAAAGGCTGCCCGTCCCTCACAGGCTCCAGGGCAAAGTCCAGGGGCGCCGGACGGGTGTGCAGCTCCGCGGGCCTTGGCCGAGGCCCTGCCCATCCTGAGCCCCAGACGGGCAGGCGGGGCGGGGGTTGGGGGAGGGGAGTGGCGGGGGCACCGCGCCCTGGGCTTGTGTGCTGCCCCTCCCCAGGGGTCCGCTTCCTGGCGGTGGCCCCAGCTGCTGCTGGACAAGCAGCCTCCCCCTGGCCGCCTCAGAGGGGGCCGGGCCGGGCCGGGCCATCGGGGCACAATGGCTATTATTGTCTGGGAGAGGAGGTTGGTGAGCCGTCAGCCGCTGCCTGGCCCCGGCAGGGGCATAGCAGGGGATGAGCTGGAACCTGTGGAGCTGTAGCCGTGCACGGGCGCTGACCCCGGAAGCGGGGCGGCGGCCCAGACTCCATCCTGCTGGGAGACGGGACCCTGGGAGTTGGTACGGGGAACACCTCAGGGGGTGGCAGGGGAGGCTCCTGGCTCCCATCCTGCCCGTCTAGGTCGGAGACCCCCGGCTCTGCCCCTCCAGGGTGGTCTGAGCTGAGGTGCCAGAGCCCGGGGGCGGGGGCTCGATGCCAGGCCCTGCGGGCTTGCACACCAACCGCTGCCGGAAGGAGGTGGCGGTACCCCCGGGCCCACCCTGACCCTCGGCCAAGGAGCTGGCCACCGGGATTCTCCAGTGGAGTCATTTGGGGGTGCTGGCCCTGGGGGCCCAGCTGTGAGGGATGCCCGCTCCCGGGTCTGCGGGCCCCTCCTGCCCTCAGTGGCTCTCAGTGTCTGGCAGCGGGTCCGCCTGGCTTTGGAGCGGCTGGGGTGGGCTCCCTCCGGCCACTGGGCCTCTGTATGTTTCCTGCTAATGCCAGGCTGCCGGCTCCCCGGCCTGGGCGGGGATTCCTGGAATTGGCTTCGGGAGGTGGCAGCAGGGTGGAGTCCAGGGGCGGGGGACCCTCCCGGGAGGGGCAGGGTGGGACCCTGGCGTCCTGGGCGTGGGGGGCCGTGGCCAGGGCGAACCGGGTGTGGCCCCTGTCCCTCTGGAGTCAGGGTCAGATGAGCATCGCCGTGGCCAGAGCACGGGCCTGTCCTGCGGTGGGGCCGGCAGTGGGCCGAAGCGTCTCCCTAAAGGTGCGTCCTTCGCTCGGGGGGGCCCCCACATTGCCACCCCAGGGGCGGATGCGGGCCTGGAGTCGGGAAGGAGCTTGCTCAGACTTCACCTTCGCTCGCACCTGTCCCTGCTAATGCGCGGAATCAATTGCTTCACTCGCCTTTCCGAAGTGCAGGGTGTGGGCAGAGTCTTATCACGGCCGCGTCCTGTTTGGACAAGTCGGACCGCCTTGGCAGCAGTCCTCTGGGTGGGGCTGCCCGGCCGGGAGGGCGGTGGTTGGGGAGGGGTGGGGGGGGAGGGTGGGGGCTCCCCCCCTACCCCCCACCCCAACAACACACAGGGCCAAGGGCCTGGGCGGGGAGAAGGGTGCAGAGTAAATTGGTGGCAGAAAGAGAGGAACTGGAGGGAGGAATGTTTGCTTAGTGGATCATTGCATTTCATCTGAAACTCAATAATTAACTTGGGACCATTTAGAACATTTTCATGCAAAACAGCTTCTCCCAGTTACCAGTTCTCCTCTGGCTCTCCTGCCTGCTTAAGTGTCGCCCAGATCATGTAAGCTTGCGGCGGTGGGGAGTCGGTGGGGGCGAAATAGGGCTCACCTCCCCTGAACCCAGGCTCCGGGCCTGGGGAGTCTGCTTTGCCCACCGCAGTTTTGTTCCTTTAGAGTCCAGCTCTGCTAGACGTCGGGGGCCCCGGATGGTGTTATTGATTGTGGGGAGCTTCCTCTGGGAGCTGAATAGGCTTCCGAGTCTGAAACTTGAAACGTCGTCCCACCCCCAAACTCCACGGCCAGGAAAAAACTGGACTCTTCCTGCTACCGAAGTTGGGAGTCTGAGCGGTAGGGGTGGAGAGGGGGAGGGGAGGAGGCCCATCCCTTGCCTCGTTTCTCTGAAAAGTTCAGATTTATTGATTTCTTTAGCTTTGCAGATGGTAGATGCTCTTGCTCTAAAAAAGCTGGCCTGTTCCTCCCCAGCCTGAGCTTGAAAACTCTCTTCTTGGGCTTTTAGCAAAGGAAACTTTGCAGAAACTTTTTCTTTTATTAATCGGATTTGTTAAGTGCCTACTAGGTGCCAGGCACTGTATAAAGTGTTGGGCTAGATACCCGCTCATCAGGTTGGACGCAGTCCATGCCCCACATGGGGCTCACAGTTTCAATCCTTATTTTACATATGGAGTCACTGAGACACAGAGTTGTGACTTGCCCAAGGTCACCCGCAGACACGTGGCAGAGCCAGGACTAGAATCCAGGTCCTTCTGACTCTAAGGCCCGTGCTCTAACCCTTAGGCCACCCTGCTTCTCAAATTCAATTCTGCTTCTTTGCCTCCATCCTGAAACCAGAAGGGGTTGTGGCTCAGTGGAAAGAGCCCGGGCTTTGGAGTCAGAGGTCACGGGTTCAAATCCCGGCTCCGCCAACTGTCAGCTGTGTGACTTTGGGCGAGTCACTTCACTTCTCTGGGCCTCAGTTCCCTCATCTGTAAAATGGGGATTAAGACTGTGAGCCCCCCGTAGGACAACCTGATCACCTTGTAACCTCCCCAGTGCTTAGAACAGTGCTTTGCACATAGTAAGCGCTTAATAAATGCCATTATTATTATTTTGGGGGCTGTCCAGTGTGACCAGCTTAAAGGCGGAGGACATAACCCCTGGAGATAAATTCCGCTGGGTGGAGGGTTCCAAGGGGAAGGCTTGGGTTCATTCATTCATTCATTCATTCAATCGTATTTATTGAGCGCTTACTGTGCGCAGAGCACTGTACTAAGCGCTTGGGAAGTTGGCAACATATAGAGACGGTCCCTACCCAACAGCAGGTTCACAGTCTAGAAGGGGGAGACAGACAACAAAACAAATTAATAAAATAAATAGAATAAATCTGTACAAGTCCAATTCCTCAAAGGGTGAACTTGCTTGGTGTTGGTGGTGCGGATTTAGTTTGCCACCTACTGGAAGGACTTGGCAGGAGAGTGCAGTCAAGGCCCTCATTCAATATTCGTGGCCACCGTTCAAGTTGGGTGGCTACATCGCCACGCCCTGATTAACCCTGAGACAGGACCAGGGCGGCGATTGGCTGAGTGGCCGGGGCAGAGGAGGGAACGGAGGAGGGCCGAGACCCAAGAGCTTGACGCCACCTGGGCAGCTGGAGAGGGAGGAGGGACCCTAGTGCTGCCTCTCCTTGCCCGTCGCCCGCCGGATGCGTCCGGGGTCGCGGCCTGGAGATGGCAGCCCTTGGCTGAGGGGACCCTGGTGGAGGAGGGGAACGCCGGCGGGTGTGAATGTCGATCGGCTCGGTGCCGTCGTCCCCGGTTCCCCATCTGGACTCGGCCCCCAGCTTCGTGCCGAGCCTCCCGCCCCCGCCGATGCAGGCCTGGCCGTCGCCCGAGGCGCCCCGGAGGGAGGTCGCTGGGGGCCACGTGGAGTTTGACCCCTGGACTCGGTTCGGCCCGGAGTGGGCGCCCCTCAGGCGGGTAAACGGATCCCGTTGGCCCAGGGGGCACGGCTGGGGGTTTGGGTTCAAAGTGGGGAGGTGGGCAGAGCCGGTGAGTTTCGCTCCTGCCGGCCCGAGGGGTGTTTGTTGGAGAGTCAGATTGGTGCTCATGTGGGGTCGCCCCAGCGGGGCACCCTGAGAAGAGGGGATGGCCCAGCTGACGGCTCAGGTCCCAAACTCGGGGTCTGCATGATCACGGTGCGGGGGTCCCCCTGAAACCCCAGAAGGGGGAGGGAGGGCCATGCCCGCGACATAGTCGGCCCGAGTGGCTGGAGCGTGGCTTGTGGGAGTGGGGAGGGGGCGGTGCCCGGCCACGTGGTGTGGGAGAGCGAGCATTGGCAGGTGGCTGGTGTGGAGCTGACCGGTCCGTTTGTCTCCCAGGAGCGGCGCAGACTCCCCCGAGGGCCTGGCTGGCAGGATGCTGATGTTTGACCCCGTCCCTGTTAAGCAGGAGGCAATGGAGCCCGTCTCCGCGGTAAGTTCTGAGCCCTGCCACACCGGGCCGTATCCCGAGACCGTCCCAGAGCCCGGTTGGGCGGCCTCCACCAAGGGATGCCGCTGGCTGCGGGCCGGGGACCGGGGCAGGGATGGAGGCGGTCGCCGGTTGCGAAGCCTTTCACTGAGAACGGCAGCCCCGGTAGCCCCGGCAGCCTGTGGCCTTGGCTACGTGGACGCGGACCAGAGGGGCTGGGCTGGAGCACCTGGCACGCTGCCTTTCCCGGGCAGCGATCGCATCCAAAGTTCGTTCCGGGTGACGCCCGGCTCCGGCTCCCAGGGCGGAACCGGGAGGGCGGGCGGGAGGCCGGCAGTCAGACCAGGGCTCCAGGAAAAGCTGGTTTGGCGAAGTCGTTCCCACCAGGGCTGTGCCCTGTGCGTCGGGAGACGCCCGGGGCCATCGTACTCCCCATCCCCGTCCCTGCCCCTCCAGCTCAGGCTGCGGGACGTGGGGCTCCGGGGGCTGGCCGGCCATTGACTAGTGAGCGCTGCGGGGCAGAGGCTCGCCCGGTGCGGAGGAGGGGCCTGGTGCCCTAAGCCACTGTGACGCTTGGCACTGTCGGCCACTCGGCCCGGTGCTCTTCGGGGTCCTCAGGCCCGTCCACGGGACCGAGTGACCCGTGAAGCCCCGCTCCTCCTGGGCCCAGGAAATCTGCCTGGATTGGGGGGGAACTGGCAGCTAGCCCGACCTTCCCCCCATCCCCGGATCCCGGTCGGGTGGAGCTCCCGGCTTCGGGGTGTCTCCCAGCCCGTGGGAGGCCCAGGGCCCACAGACTGGGACTCATCTCACCCCTGGCCTCCGGCCTGGCAGGAAATGCTGGAGCCAAATGTAAACAGAAGCACGCCTTCACCCTCCCCCACCCCGCCTCCTTCCCATCCCCTGCTCCCACCTCCCTTCCCCTCAGGCCAGGACCCTCCCTGGCTGCTCCGCCCAGGCTATGCAGCAGGGGCTACACAACTGTGTGGCCGGCACGCCCTGCTCCGGTTTTGGGATTGAGCCCATATCAGAGGCTGGAAAGAAAGCCTCCTCTCAGAGTAGCACACCTACCCCACGGGCCACGTCCACGTTGCGACCCGCTCCCAAACGGCCGGGGAAGGGGCGTCCCCAGCCCGCGCCATCCCCCACCGCCCCCTCGACCTCCGCAGCAGGGCTAGGAATGGGGGTCCCCAAAAGGCAACTGGATCCTCCTTAACTCTTCCAGGTACAGGAGTGGGAGCAAATTGAGTGAACTCCTCCCTGGTTCACCAGCTCGGGCCTAGTATCACAGACGGCCGAGTGTGGGTTTCACCAGCCATTCCACTCGATGGTGGGAGTGGCAACCGGCGGGCACTTACAGCTCGCTGCCATTCTGGGAAGGAAGCCCGGGTGGGGGAGAAAGGAAGGTTTGGGGTCCGGGCGCCGCAGCCCTGGACATCCTAGCCCCATTCACGCCAGTTCAGGACAACTCCAGCTCCAAATAAGCCAGGGCTGATCCCCCCACCACCCGGTCACTCTGAGGCTAATGGTTGGGATGACTCCGCGAGTCACCTTCCTGGGGTTTTGTGCTGCTGCCGGATCCTTAGCCGTGGGCTCCTGGGGGAGCAGCAGGTTTCCAATTGGCTGTCCCTAGTCACGCTCCAGACTGTGTCCCCTCTCTGTGGCAAGTCGAGCGATCTGTGGGCCTCTTGGAGGCTGCCTCAGGTCCCCAAGGACAATGGGAAGGTTGGGTTAACCTGGTGAACTCTCTGAGAGCCTCAGACCTGAAGCAGGCTCGTATCGGCAGCCTGCCAGTGGACCTTGGTTCTGGCCTCAGTCTGGACTGTGGCCTCCAGTGGGGGGAGAGGCTCCTTTTCTCCAGGGGGAGGGGACGAGGTGCGGGGGCATGGGGGACGGCCCACTCAGGTGAGAGGGAGAAGCCAGGCTGCTGTGAACTGTGGCACCTTATCTTTCCTGTCTCCATTGTCTCTGTTGTGAGCAATTTGAGGACATTATTTTCCTTAGAAATTTGAAATCCTAAAAGCCCCAGATGCAGTCTTGATTTGCTGGACTTTGACCATTTTCCAGATCACAGTCCCACTTCCTGTCTCCTCCTTTCCCTTTTCCTTCAGTCCAGTGGCTGTGGCCTGGGCGCCCGAGGGAAAAGGACCCTACTGTGTCCAACCTGATTATCCTGCATCTACCACAGTGATTAGTACAGTGCCTGACATGTAGTAAAAGCTTAACAAATACTATTTTTAAAAAATAGGGGCGGGGGTGGCTTCGGGGCTCCGGGAAGACCCCTCCCCTCCCTTCCTCTGTCCTTGCTTTCTGAAGAGAGCCCAGGAAAGAGGACTGCTCCTCCGACCTTCCGAGCTCTTCTCCGGTCAACCAATCAATTGTATTTATTGAGTGCTTTCTGCGTGCAGAGCACAGTACTAAGCCCTCGGGAGAGTATAATACAACAGAGTGGGCAGAAGTGTTCCCTGCCCACAACGCGCTTACAGTCTAAAGGGGGAGGCACACATTACTGTAAGTAAATAAATGATGGATGCATACGTAAGTGCTATGGGCCTGAGAGGTGGATGAAGAAAGGGAGCAAATCCAAGTGCAGGGAGAAGAGGAAATGAGGGCTTAGTTAGGGAAGGCCTCATGTGGTAGTGCTTGCTGGGTCGCTAGTGGACTCCCATCATCATTGTGGTGTTTGTTCAGCACTTACTCTGTGCCAAGCATTGGGCTTAAGCCCTGGGGTAGAGACAAGGTAATCAGGTTGGACACAGTCCCTGTCCCACATGGGGCTCGCGATCCACGAGGGAGGGAGAATGGGTCTTGAATCCCCATTTTCTGGATGAGGAAACTGAGGCAGAAAGCAGTGACTTGCCTGAGGTGCCACAGCAGGCAAGTGATGGAACTGGAGTTAGAAACCGGATTCTCGGACTCCCACATTCTTTCCACTGAGTCCTGCTGCTTTCCACGTGGGACTCTCCAACCTACCTGCGGCCAGCGGCCCCTGTCCACGGCTCTGTCCAAGCCGCCGGGAGCCCTGGGGTTCTTCAGGTCTTCAGCCCCACGGAGGGCCTAGAGGCAGTGACTTGGTCGCTCCCGGACCCGAACCAGAGAGCCGGCCTAGAGCTCCAGGGTCCCCAACCCATGTCTGGGCAGCGAGACCTTATAGAAAGAGCCCAAGCCTGTGAGTCAGGGTACCTGCGTTCTCATCCTCGCCCCGCCGCTTGCCTGCCATGGACCTTAACCTCTCTAAGCCTCAGTTTCCCCATCTGTATAATGGGAATGAGATACCGGTTCTCCCTGTCCCTTTGGACGGCGAGTCCCATGTGGGACAGGGCCTGTGTCCCAGAGTTACTTGATCTAGTCCAGTGCTCGGCCCATCGTCGGCGCTCAGCGCATTACTGTCCGGGCGGCGCGCGGAGAGAGACGGGGACCGGGATGGGGAGACTGGGACGGCTGGGTGGCCCTGATGTTGATTCTCCCCCTTCTCGCCCCGAGCAGTCCTACCCGTCCAGCTACGCGGAGCACATGAGGCCCAACAAGTACAGCGTGATCTACTCGGCGCCCAGCGTGCTGCCCGGCAAGTTCTACTCCGACAGCCTGGCCGGCGGCATCCAGATGGAGCCGGTGGACCTGACGGTGAGCAAGCGAGGCTCCCCCCCCGGCGCCCGGCGGCTCGCCCTCGCCGCTCAAGTTCCAGGTGGCCCCGCGTCGGGGCTCCCCCGGGCTGGGCCTGCGCTCGCCCAGCCCCCCGGTGAAGAAGTTCTCGCCGTCCCCGCCTGGAACGCAGCCGTTCAGCATGCCCCTGGCCATCCCCCCGGTCATGGCTGCCCTGTCTCGCCACGGCCTCCGCAGCCCCGGCATCCTGCCGGTCATTCAGCCGGTCGTCGTGCAGCCCGTCCCCTTCATGTACGCCCCGCATCTCCAGCAGCCCGTCATGGTCTCCGCCGTCCTGGCCGACGACATGGACACCTCTGGCGGCCTGCCAGGTACCGGACCCTCCCCCTCCCCTGCCCTCACCCCTCCTCTGCCTGGGCCGCCCCTGCCCCTCCTCTCTCTGTGCTGTCCCTGTCCATGCCACACCTTGCCTTTGTCCGTCCTCTTCCTTTACCGCCCCGTCCATGCCCCTTTTCTGCCTGTGCCGTGCCTGCGTTCCTCGTCTGTCTGTGCTGTCCCATCTGTGCCGCCCCTGCCAATGCCCTTCTTCTGCCTTTGTTCCCCCTGCCCATGTCCCTCCTCTGCCTGTGCCATCCCTGCTCGTGCCCCTCTTCTGCCCATGCGGCTCAGTGGAAAAGAACCCGGGCTTTGGAGTCAGAGGTCATGGGTTCAAATCCCGGCTCCGCCACTTGTCAGCTGTGTGACTTTGGGCAAGTCACTTAACTTCTCTGGGCCTCAGTTACCTCATCTGTAAAATGGGGATTAAGACTGTGAGCCCCACGTGGGACAGCCTGATCACCTTGTATCCCCCCAGTGCTTAGAACAGTGCTTTGCACATAGTAAGCGCTTAATAAATGCCATCATCATTATTATTATTATTCTGCCTTTGTTCCCCCTGCCCATGTCCCTCCTCTGGCTGTGCCATCCCTGTTCGTGCCCCTCTTCTGCCCGTGCGGCTCAGTGGAAAAGAGCCGGGGCTTTGGAGTTAGAGGTCATGGGTTCAAACCCCAGCTCCGCCAATTGTCAGCTCTGTGACTTTGGACAAGTCACTTAACTTCTCTGTGCCTCAGTTACCTCATCTGGAAAATGGGGATTAAGCCTGTGAGCCCCACATGGAACAACCTGATCACCTTGTAACCTCCCCAGCGCTTAGAACAGTGCTTTGCACATAGTAAGCGCTAATAAATGCCATCATTATTATTATTATTATTATCCCTGCCCGCGCCCCTCCCCAACCTGCGCCGCCCCTCACCTCTCCTGCGCCTGTGCTGCCCCTGCCTTTGGTGCCCCTGCCCGGAGGGAGGTACTATTCTCCTTGGAGAGGCAGTGGTCAGCTTCCTGTTCGCGCGGGGAAAGCATCTTCCCGTAGAAGTGGTGGCATATAACAATAATAATAAAAATAGTAATGGCATTTATTAAGCGCTTACTATGTGCAAAGCACTGTTCTAAGCTCTGGGGAGATTACAAGGTGATCAGGTTGTCCCACGGGGGGCTCACAGTCTTCATCCCCATTTTACAGATGAGGTCACTGAGGCCCAGAGAAGTGAAGTGACTCGCCCAAAGTCACACAGCTGACGGCTAGCAGAGCCGGGATTTGAACCCATGACCTCTGACTCCAAAGCCCGGACTCTTTCCACTGAGCCACGCTGCTTCTCCATTTGGTGATCAGCCACTTGGGGCAGGCCCCTGTACTGGCTGCTTAGGAAATAGTGAGAAGCAGCGTAGCTCAGGCTTGCCCGTGGGCGCAGGGCGGGGGGCCTTCAGGACCACCGTCGTGCGCAGAGTAGGTGCCAGGGAGGAGATGGGGAAGCCGGCCCTTTGTGACGGAAGACTGACGGGGTCTCCCTGTGTTCTAGTGCCCGTGATCGAGTCGTACGACAAGTCCGTGCTACCGAGGAAGATCAAACTGGAGCCCGGGCTGGAGTCCCCACAGACGGACTTTTACCCTGAGGAAATGTCTCCGCCACTGATGGGCTCCATCTCCCCCCAGCAGGTCATGCTCCAGGAGTAAGTAGCTGGTGGCCCCGGGTTGGGCCCTGTTAGTCACGGGCTTTGCCGGGAGGCCGGGGAAAAAGGCAGGCACGGTATAGGTCTGGTATAGGACCTCGGACGAGTCACCTAACTTCTCCACTCCTCAGTTTCCTCACCTGCAAAATGGGATTAAATCCTACTCCATCTTACTTAGACTTTGAGTCCCATATGGGACAGGGACTGTGACCAACCCAATTAACTTCTATTGTCCAACCTAAATCTACCCCAGTACTTAGAACAGGTGCATGGCGCATAGTAAGTGCTTAACAGATACCATTAAAAAAAAAAAAAAGGCAGGCACGGCAGATCCCAGCAGACATTTGTCTCAGCTGCCCGCATCTCAGCTGGGGCCCAGGGCCTGGCTAAGTGGCCTCTTGGGCCTGCAGATTTGGGTGGGGGCTCTGAGGGGTCCCCAGCTCATTCATCTGTTTGACCAGGCGCTCGGCCCTGTTGGTCACAAGCGGCCTGCACCTTTTCAGGAGGAGGCACGACAGGGTGGGCAGTGGCCGGCCCAGCCTGGACACTGGCCGGCCAGTCGATCTTCTAGACTGTGAACCCATCTTCTAGACTGTGACACTTGTTGTGGGCAGGGATTGTCCTGAATTGTACTTCCAAGCGCTTAGTACATTGCCCTGCACACAGTAAGTGCTCAATAAATACGATTGAATGAATGAATGAGCCGGAGGAGCCGAGACCCCTCAGGCTCCGTGGACCAGGCTGGACCGTGTCCTGCTCTCCTGAGCAGACGAGGGGGAGACCGTCCACTTCAGCAGGGGTTTCTCCCACATCCCCCAGCCTCAGGCTCGCCCCACTGGCCGAGTCAGTCGATTGTATCTATCGAGCTCTTCCTGCATGCAGAGCACTGTACTAAGCGCTGGCTCTGCACCGGGCCCGGTCTGCGCCTTCTGTGTCCGACCTGGCCTTGGAGAGCAGTGTCTGGGTAGGGCCAAGCTGCGCAGCATGGAGGGGGCTGGGCCGGACTCAGAGCCTCTTTTTGAAGAAGGGTATTTCAGAACCCGGAAAGTAAGCTATTTGACTGCGCTCTGTGTATGGTTTTGTGGCTTGACACCCTTTTTTGCAAAGTTGTAATAATGTGTAAAGTTCATGCCGGGTTTAAAAGTTGCTTTCTGTGCTGCTTAATCCCACCTGCCGTCCCTGGGGGGATGGGCTTCCACTGCCGTCTGTCTCAGAGCAGAGCTAGTGGGCACTCGGTTCCCCGGCTCTAACCAGGTGCCATGAACCCGGGTCTTGGTTTGGCAGGCGGCGGAGGCGGGGGATACAGGTGGGGTCAGGATCGTGGGCAGGGAGGATGTGGGCTGACTCGGGGTGGTGGCCGTTGCTGGGCTGGGCCGGGCTGGGGCTGGGCTGTGTGGCCCACCCGCCCCACACTCTGCTCTGGGCTCCGGGGGTGGGCTTTGCTGACCAAGCTTAGCGGAACTAATTGTCTCCTGCTTGCCTCCCCTTTTCATGCTCAAAGCAGCAAAGAATAGTATTCGAGCACCATTCTAAACGCTGGGGTAGGAAACAGGTTAATCAGTTTAGACGCAGTCCCTGTCCTACGTGGGACTCACTAGTCTAAGTAGGGGGGAGTAGGATTAAATCCCCATTTTAGAGTTGAGGACACTAAGGCACCGAGAAGTGAAATGACTTGCCCGAGATCACACACAGCAGAAGCTCGGGATTCCCAACCTAGTGCTTTTCTCCACTAGGCCACTTTGCATCTCAAGAATCCCCCTCTTCTCCCCTCCTTTCCTCTCTCTGAGCCAGAGAGAGAGGATGGGCACAGATGGGCCCACAAGGGGCATGGGAGCAGAATATTGGCAATGGGGCAGGCTCTGGGGGCTCCAGCTTGGCAAAAGAGTTGGAAAATTCCCTGCGTTCCCAGATGTGGGGAGTTCCTCGGACTAGAAATGAAAATCCCTTTGGACAAAATATTTCCAAACAGAGGAAGCATTACCAAAGCTCCCCAAGGGGTAGGAACCCACAGGGGCCAGGGGCGGTCTCCCTTCCCCGTTCCCCTGCCCTGGAAGTGACCATCTCTTCTAGGCCAGATGCCCTTGGGAACTGTCAGCATCTAGATAGGCCCCGGCCCTGGGTATTTCGCATCTAGTTTTGCTAATCCCTTCCCATATGGCAATAAACCAGTCCTCACTGCTGGCCGGATCTTCGTCGGCTCCCCAGCTCCCCACTATGTCAGCTGGTCACCCAGTCACTGGGGTACTTACCCTCCCCTCCGTCCTCCAGCACTTGCGCACAAGAAGCAGCGAGGCCTCTTGGAAAGAGCATGGGCTTGGGAATCAGAGGACCTGGGTTCTAATCCCTGCTCTGCCATGTGTCTGCTACGTGACCTTGGAAAAGTCGCTTAACTTCTCTGGGCCTCAGTTATCTCCTCTGTAAAATGGGGATTAAAGCCATTAGCCATGCTTGGGACATGGACTGTGTCCAACCTGAAGATCTTGTATCTACCCCAGTGCTTATTACAGTGCATGGCACATAGTAAGTGCTTAACAAATACTATAAAGAAAAATCTTTAATCTCAATTGCTCCCCTTCCCTGTGATTTATTTTAGTGTGTCTGCCAACTCTATAGTACTGTTTTGTGCTCTCCCAAGCGGTTAGTACGGTGTTGGGCAGAGTGAGTGTTCAGTAAATCATCAATTGTATTTATTGAGCGCTTACTATGTGCAGAGCACTGTACTAAGCGCTTGGGAAGTACAAATTGGCAACATATAGAGATGCCATTGACTGGTTGAGTGGGTGGACAGTTAGATGGGTGGGCGGATGGATGGATGAGTGGGCGGACGGATGGATCAGAGAGGAGACACTAACGGAGCTAATGCCGGCCTTCCTTCCATCCAGGAACCACCCGTCGGTGATCGTGCAGACGGGGAAGCGGCCGTTGCCCGTGGAGTCCCCAGACACGCAGCGCAAGCGCCGGATCCACCGCTGCGACTACGAGGGCTGCAACAAAGTCTACACCAAGAGCTCTCACTTGAAAGCCCACAGGAGGACGCACACAGGTAGGTGCTTTTGGAAGCCAATCCCCGCTTCTCCTGACCCACGTCGCCGGCCCTGCCGGCCCTGCCCTGGGCTTTCTCACCAGAGATCTGTGGCCCTGAGGGCAGACAGGGCAGACATGGCAGAGAGGAGGCCTCTTTGGTGGGGTGGAGAGGCCAAAGGGTGCCCGGTGGGGAGTCTCTTCTCAGGGGAGAAACATGAGAAGAGGCAGGGGATTGTGGAAAAGGTTGCCCGGTGACCCAAGTCACGGCTCTTTTTTTTTTTTTAATGGTTTGTTAAGCGCTTACTATGTGCCAAGCTCTGTTCTAAGTGCTAGGGTAGATATAAGGTAACATAGTCCCTTCCCCCATGGGGCTCACAGTCTCAATCCCCATTTTACAGATGAGGTAACTGAGGGAAAGAGAAGTGAAGTGAATTGCCCCAGGTCACACAGCAGACAAGTGGCAGAACCCTTGACCTCTGACTCCCAAGCCCGTGCTCCAGTCACTAGGCCTTTGTGGTATCCAACACAGTGGACGGCACCTAATACAACTGAGTGACCCCCCCCGTACCTCAAAACATCCCCTACCCCGTGTGCCTTAGATACCCCAGGAGTGAGAGTCAGGACTGTTCCTAGGCAGTGACCAAGGGAACGCCTCATCCAGGTTTTCACTGCAGCCTTCCTGAGACCCTCAAATCTCTGCTGCCTATGTGCTCCTAGCTGTCAGCAGAATGGAGCAGGGTAGGTCTAGGGGGCTGACAAAGCCCTTGAAAGAAGGGTAAAGTGACCCAAGGGGAGACTGTTAGCTTGTTGTGGGAAGGAAATGTCCCATTTAGTTCTGCATTGTACTCTCCCAAGTGCTTAGTACAGTGCTTTGCACAGAGTAAGCACTCAATAAATATGATACAGTGAATGAATGGAAGAATGAGAGGCCTACTACCTGCAGAAAAGCTGCCTGCCCTGGCAGCCTCTGCCAGAAGGGCTGGGTCTAATATAAATGCCATTACGCCAGTCCATCTCCCCTGTTAGAGAGCACGTCCCCAGTGGGCAGGGGATGTGTCCCTTGATTGCTTGCCTGTACTCTCCAAATGCTTAGTCCAGAGTGCCGCACTCAGGAGGAGCCCAGTAAGTCCTGTACTGCTGCAGTGGATCAGTCAAAGTTTTACTGCATCCCAGGCCAGAACCCTCTTCCTCCTCCTCTGCCCGTCCTCCCCACCTCTGCCTCCGTGGTTGACCCCCTAATCCTCCCGGGCTCAGGCCTGGGCTGACCAGGGATGATCCGTTGGTTCGGTGAAGGGCTTCTCTCCCTTGTCCCCACCCCAGCCAGGCGGGCAACACGTTGTGCCTCCGGCCCCGCCTTCCGGCCCCCACATCCCTTTTAGTCACATTTGAACCGCAGCCAGCAGAGTGGAGCGGGATGAGTTTGTTCCACTATCTCGCCCCAGGGGCCCCGGGGTGGGGACAGATGCCCGGAGGCCTGGCCACCCAGGGAGAACCGTAGGTCCCGTTGGACTTCTCCTTCCCTCTCCAGCGACATCACACGCCTTCTCCTCCTTCCCGCAGGAGAAAAGCCGTACAAGTGCACGTGGGAGGGATGCACGTGGAAATTTGCCCGTTCCGACGAGCTGACCCGGCACTTCCGCAAACACACTGGCATCAAGCCCTTCCAATGTCCAGACTGTGACCGCAGCTTCTCCCGCTCGGACCACCTCGCCCTCCACAGGAAACGGCACATGCTAGTCTGAGCGGCCCGGCCCTCCCCTTCCGGCTCCCGGCCGGCCGCCCCTCTTCTCCATCCCCCCAACCCCCTACCCTTCGTCTCTGCGTGAGCGACTTCATTTGGATTCAGCTGGTCTTGAATCTCCACGTTTCTACCGTTTAAACTTCGTGTGGTCAGTAACAGACATTACCTATCCCTTCTCTTTCCTTACCACGGGTCAGACCTAAAGAATGTGAACAGTTTTCGTTTCTTCCCGGGGATGCTAAGCAAACCCTCCCTGCAGAAATACTTCGTGTCCCGAGACCGGGGACCTCGTAAAGCCAACCCGAACGGGTCCGTGTTTCCAGGTAATATCAGCCAGCGAATATCGACCAGCCAGCAAGCGGCCCTCAGAGGCGATGTCCGGACCGCAAATCCTCCTGTGAGCTCGTCTCCGCTTCGGCCGGGAACGGGCTGAACCCATCCCAGCAGGTTCCGGGCCTGCCGGGGGGGCATGGAGAGCAGGCTGCCCCTCCGTAGTGGCCCGAGCTTTCCGGCCAGGGCTCGAAGCCCCCGGCGGGTCACTCTGACAATGGAAAGACCGTCCACCTCCCCAGACCAAGCAGTGTTTCCCCTGCCACAATAATTGACCCACAGAGATGACTTGTAGGAGATGCAGTGACACTGTGTGGATTAGGCATGAGAATGCGTGCCTATGTGTGTACGTGTGAGTGTGTGTGTGAGTGTGTGCATGCACATGCTTGCTGTTGCCACCTTCCAGATCCACTCGGATGAACCCCTGGTGCTCCCTCAAACCCTGCCCCATCTTTGGCCTGGGGAGGGGGGCATTGGCCAAAGCTGGGGGCCGGGGCCCACCCAGTTGAAGCCTCCCCCACTCGCCAAGACCCGACCCTAAAGTGAAACAAGGGTTTGGATTTCCTCTCTGCCAGGAGTTAGTGCGATGCTTCGCTCGGTGGGAAGCCCAGGAATTCGATATCAGCAAAGGGCAAGGGGGAAGCCGGTGAGACTCCAGGGTGCTCTGATGTCCGAAGAGGCTCTGTCCTGGCCTCGGCAAGATTGGGAGAAATGACTCGCTCGTGCACTTCTCTTAGCTCGTCTGGGCCGCTTCCGCGAACAGCACCAAGCTTGTCTCGTTGTGGGGAAATCTCACCCCGACCAAACACCTTCGAGGGGTGGGGGCAGGAGTCCCGTGGCCACTTGAGAGCCCTGGCCTCGTTGCCTCCCAGAAACATGCTCGTCCGAGCCATTCTGGCACTTGGCAGTTGTTGGAACAGCCGTGCCCTAGCCACAGGGACTGAAACGGGTTCTGTCTGGTGCTCCCGACCCTGCCGATATTCAGGAATACGCAAGCACACGTGCAGCCAGCATCAGGCAGGGTCTGGGTGGCTACACACTTACCTCAGCTTTCAACTCATTGGCCTTTCCAACCACCCAGCAACTGGAGGGGGCTCCGGAAGAGTTTCGAGCAGGGCTCGTTGCTTCTTGCTTCATCTGATGAGTCCCGGTTCTTTTGGGTCTCTGTCTGTCTGTCTATCTGTCTGTCTCTCTCTCTCGCTGGCACACACACACACACACACACACATTCACTCACATGTCATGCCTTCCGAAGAACAACTTAAATTACTCCCAGGGAAACTATCCAGGGCCACTGTTTCCATCCCGGTGGAAAGAAAAGCCTCCCCAAAGCATAATTCAAATTGCCTTGGTGCTCTCTGATTCCCTCCTCCTCCTCCTTCGGCCAAGAGTTCCTCTAGAAGTCAGTGGATGTTTCCGGCTGTCCTTCTTAGCTCTGCTCTGGCCAAGGGGCACAGATTTGGACTGGCGGTGGGTTTTAACCCGATGCAAGTCACGGTCGATGGCTGTTGAAAGTTCAAACAATTTTTCGTGATGTCAACGTAGTTCTAAGCAAGATCGGTTTTGCGTCAGTTGCACTTGTTTTAGGACGAAGGGGATTTCAGAGGGACGATTGCTGGGAGTTGTCACAGATGTTTGCAAATAAACCTGCCTGTTTGGATGGTCCGGAAATGGGAATCTGCGTCAGAAACGGGCATTATCTCCAACGCGCCGTGGGCCCGCTGGGGAGGGGTGGGGGGAGCGTCATAAGGGTGTAGCTGGTTGTGCGTGAGTGGGGAGCAGGCTCTTCCAAACCTCAAACCAGATCAACCGTGGGGCTCCCCTTACCCGCGCCACAAGTACGTGCCATCCGGGCACTGGCGGGGCGGGAACGTGCGGGGTTGGGCTGGGCGAGGCCCGTGAATGGCTGGATGAGAGCACTCGGCTTAAGTGGAAGCTCGGGGATGGTCCCCGAAGGGAGCGGGAGGCTACCAGTTTGCCCTCTCGATTCACCTCCGGGTCAGGGTAGCTGCAAATTCTACAGAGGAAAAATCACGGATTTACAGTGCCATTTTACATGCATTAACGAGGGCTGCAACAATATTCTGTTTTACAAATACTAGCACTTTTTTTTTTGCTATTTATGTACTTTAATGTTAGAGGGTCAAAATAATCTTTCTGCTTAGCATCTCTTAAACCAAACCTGCAAATATAGCAGGGTCATTACATTTACTTTAATACTTGTATAAACTATGCAGAAATTTTTAATAAAGTGTAATATATTTTATAAGCTAATAGACTGAATGGGGAAAGGTTTTTAGCATGCATTAGTATAACTTGCAGACAACTGAAACATTTTGGTAATCTTTCTTACTAAAGATGTGAATGTTTAATGGACCTTCACTGTTTCTACTTTGGTAATCCAATGGGAATTCAGTAATGACATTTTGTCATGTCAAACTGTGAACATAAATTTGTACTGTACAGTCCTCATATACTATATACAGTATGCAATATATATGTATTATATACTTGTTAATAAAACCATACGGATATTAATGGAGCCCCTTGGTTGTTATGCTCACACACCCTTATTCTGGCCGATCAATCAATCAATGGTATTTATTGAGTACTTATTATGTGCGGAGCACTGTACTAAGCACTTGAGAGAGTACAATACAACAGAATTAGTGGATAGGTTCTCTGCTCATACTAGCTTACAGTCTAGCTATGTAGTGGAGAGAATCAAAATGAAATCCAACTTGTTAAAATGCCCCAAAATGGAACCCCAGAAAAGCAGCATGGCCTAGTGGATGGGTCTGGGTGTCGGAAGGACCTGGGTTCTAATCCTGGCTCTGCTGCTTGTCTGCTGTGTGGCCCTGGGTAAGTCACTTCACTTCGCCTGGCCTCAGTTACCTCATCGGTGGTAAAAATTAGGACTGTGAGCCCCATGCAGGCCAGGGACTGTTCAACCTGATTTGCTTGTATCCACCCCAGCGCTTAGTATAGTGCTTGGCACGTAGATAGTACCTGGCAAGCACCCTAGTTATCATTATTATTATTATGTCACTGCCTCATTCCCATCACCAACACCCGACTGGATCCGGGAAGAGAAGTAGGCCCAACCCTAAAGAAAACTGTTCTAACCATGGTCTGGGGCCACAAGGAGGCTTAGAAGAGACCCATGGGTGCCCCCGCCATGGGGTTCACAGCTGTTTGTGCCTTTTTCCCAGCCTCACTCCCCCCAAATCTCTGGCCAGACTGGAGAGTTTCCAGTTGGGGCTGAAAAATGGTGGTTTTATGGTGCCCTTCACTAGTAATCCCTAAGTAAATACCATTGAATGAATAAAGGAAGGAAAGAAAGAAGGAAGCCTGTCCCCTCCCAACCTCATCTCCCACCCCGACTTTAAACTCTCCAACCTGACACTCAAACTGAAAAGTTGCCACCTCTGGCTACCTGCTGAACCACATCCACTGTTCGCTTCCTCCACTCCTGGGCTGCTTTAGGCCCAAATCTGGACCGACTTGGCTCACGTCCCCTTTATTCTCTCATCTGCTAACAGTGTTCTCCCTTCTGCTCAGTAGCATTACTTCTCCCGCATCATCAGCTCCCATGCCCATCACTCCCACCCACTATTCCAGCCTTTGAATCATCTTCTGAAGTCCCCACTGCCCCAACCTCCTGGACCCTCGTGATCCTGCCAGTTAGTCTGTTGACAAAATTGAAGCCATCAGACCTGAGTTTCTCCAGATCTTCCCTACATTTCCCCAGCTTCCTCCCACCCTAACATCCACCCAAGCTTCTCGCCATCTCTCCAGAGCTCTCCCGGCTACTTTCTGAATCTATTCCTTCCATCTGTGCCTCTGACTCCATTGGTTCTCACCTGAAAACACTTGTGCTCTCCCCGATTGCAATCTTTACTCCCAACAGACTTCTTGATGCTCCCCAATTGGGTTTTTACCTCCTTCATTCAATCAATCGTATTTATTGAGCTCTTACTGTGTGCAGAGCACTGTACTAAGCGCTTGGGAAGTACAAGTAGGCAACATATAGAGACAGTCCCTACCCAACAGTGGGCTCACGGTCTAAAAGACTGTGACAGTTCCCTCTAAGGTCACCAATGATCTTTTTGCCAAATCAATTGAACTGACTCCATTCTGTTCTAATCCTCCATAAACTCTCAGGTGACTTCGACATGGTGGACCACTCCCTTCACCTGGAAGCACTATTTAACCTTGTTTTTTCTGTTACGGGAAGCAGTGTGGCCTTGTGGAAAGAGCACGAGCCTGGGAATCAGAGGACCTGGTGAAGCTGTGTGTCTTTGGGCAAGTCACTTAACTTTTCTTTGCCTCGTTTCCTTCACCTGCAAAATAGGGATTCAATAGCTGTTCTCCCTTCTACTGAGGATGTGGGTTCTAATCCAGTCTGCTGTGTGACCTTGGGCAAGACACTTAACTTCTCTGGGCCTCAGTTACCTCAGCAGGAAAATGGGGATTAAGACTGTGAGCCCCACGTGGGACAACCTGATTACCCTGTATCTATCCCAGCGCTTAGAACAGTGCTTGGCATATGCTAAGCACTTAACAAATAGCATAATTATTATTATTATCTCCCCCAAAGGAGTGAATGTAAATTGAGAAAGGGACCCAGATGAGAAAGCTGAGGGACACCCACTGTTAAGGAGTGGGAAGAATCAGCAAGAGATTGAAAAGGATTAACCAGAGAGTAAATAAAATCAGGAGAGAACTATAATATTAATGATATTTGTTATGTGTCTACTATGTGCCAAGCATTGTACTGGGTTAGATAGAAGATAATCACACACGCTCTTCGGTCTGCAACTCCCTCCCCCTCACATTGGGCAGACTACTGCTCTCCCCCCCACCCCCTTTTTTTTAATGGTGTTTGTTAAGTGCTGGGGTAAATACAAGATAATCAGGTTAGACACAGTCCGTGTCCCATAAGGGGCTCACTGTCTTCATCCCCATTCTGCAAATGAGATGATTGAGGCACAGAGAAGTTAAGTGACTTGCCCAAGGTCACACAGTAGGCAAGTTGCTGTGAGTCAGGACTAGAACCCAGGTCCTTTCAACTCCCAGGCCCATGCTATCCCCACTAGGCCATGCTGCTTCTCCAAGCCTTTCAAAGTCTTTCTGAAATCACATCGCCTTCCTGAGGTCTTCCGCACCTGATTTCTAATCTCCCCTCCTTATCCTCAACTGCCATTTCTCATGTCTATTGTTTATCTTGTACATTCCCAAGTGCTTGGTACAGCGCTCTGTATTCATTCAATAGTATGTATTGAACTCTTACTGTGTGCAGATCACTGTACTAAGCTGTACATAGTAGGTGCTCAATAAATAACTACCATTAATGGTTGGAAGTGATGCTGACTACAGTAGCAGGCTAGGGGAAGGAACGAATGTGTTTTGGGTTTTAGTGTAAGTACTTGTGACCTGGTACATTGGTGTGGTTTTATTATCAGTTGAAAGCTTGGCAAACACTGGTTGCTGCTGATTTTATCTGCCACTTGGCCCTACCTTTACCTCTAGCAGGATTCTGTTGGTCTCTTTTCCTTTTCTCTTTTAGACTGTGAGCCCACTCTTTTAGACCGTGAGCCCACTGTTGGGTAGGGACTGTCTCTATGTGTTGCCAATTTGTACTTCCCAAGCGCTTAGTACAGTGCTCTGCACATAGTAAGCGCTCAATAAATACGATTGATTGATTGATTGATTCCTGTAGAAAAAGCTCTCTGCCTGCATGTGCTGAGCCAGGGTTCATTCTGAGGGAGAGTTGGGGGGAGGGTCAGAGAGCCCCTCAGAGAGCAGTTGTTTCTCCAGGGCTCAATAATGAACCCCAACTACCCCAGAACTGGTTAGGAGAGAGGTGGCAGAGGATCTCAGGCCACTTAGGGGGTTCCAGCTGGGAAACACACCTCAAAGAGAAGGGAAGAACTGGGGAACCCCCACCTGGGGTTCTACAGCCTGAGCTTTAGGCTACCTCAGGCCTCGCCTTGTGTTCAGGGAGCCCCTCGGAGGTCTTCCTGGGCAAATCTATTGTAATCAATCATCAGTCCATCCATGGTATTTACGGAGTGCTCATTCTGGGCAAACCTCTGCACTAAGAGCTTGGCAGAGGACAATAGAATAAGTGGCCATGATCCTTACCCTCAAGGAGCTTGAATTCAAGCAGAATGTATTCTTCACCATATATTATTATCATTAGTATTACTACAACTACTACTACTAATAGTAATAACAGTGTGGCCTCGTGGAAAAAGCAGGGACCTAGGAGCCCGAGGATCTGGGTTCTAATTCCAGCTCTGCTACTTGCCTGCTGTGTGACCCTGGGCAAGTCACTTCACTTCTCTGTGCCTCAATTTCCTCAAGTGCAAAATGAGGATTCAGTACCTGTTCCCCCTCCTACTTAGACTGTGAGCCCCTCGTGGGACGGGGACTGTGTCCAACCTGATTAATTTATATATAACCATAGCACTTAGAACAATGCTTGACATGTAGTAAGCACTTAACAATTGCCATTATTATTATTATTATCGTTATCATTATTCCAAGCATCCAGACAGTGCTCTGCCCACAATAAATGCTGTTGAAGGATTGAAATCTCGTCGAGGAAAGGCAGGCTGCAGGACAACTCCCTGTGACTGGTAGGCCCGTAGGGGGTGAAGGGTGTCAGGGAAACAGTGCCAATGGAGGGAAGTGACCAAGCAGGAATGAGGGGACAAAGCAGGAATGCAGTTGTCTTGGAACCCAAGCGATCGGTTGGAGATTGCAAAAGAATCCATTCTCAGCTCCCAGTGTGTCTGATCCTGGCACAGAAGGAGAAAAGAAGGATGCACCCATTCCCCTCCCTCCCTCCTTCCTTCCCCCCCAATTCCCTCCCTCTCTCTCTCTCTGCCAGCATGGCGTAGTGCATAGAGCACGGGGCTGGAAGTTAGAAGGTCATTAGTTCTAATCCCACTCTGCCACTTGTCTGCTGTGTGACCTTGGGTAAGTCACTTCACTTCTCTGGGCCTCAGCTACCTCATCTGTAAAATGGGGATTGAGGCTTTGAGCCCCACGTGGGACAGGGACTGTGTCCAACCCGCTTTGCTTGTATCCACCCCAGTGCTTAGTAGAGTGCCTGGCACATACTAAGCGCTTAACAAATACCATAATGATTATTATTATTATTCACCCTTCCCTTCCCCTCCCTCTTCCCCTCTGCTTTTTTTCTTCCCCCCATTGTCCCTTCCCTCCTCCCCTCCCTCCTCCCACCCCCACACTGTCCCTCCCCTCAGCCATCCCCAGCCTCCCCCCACCCCAAGCTTCCCCCACGCACACAGCAGAACAATGATAAACTCTTTCCTGACATTCCCTATTGTGAAGGGTCAGGGCTTGGCAGAGCCCCCCACGTGGCTTCGAGACTTCCATGACCACATTTGGGAAAATCCCACCAATCCCCAGGGAACCCTGAAGGAACTGGTGAACTTGAACTGAACCAGATATTCAAGACCGATCAATCCAGAGGCCAAAATACCCAAGGGCAGAAAAAGAAATGAGATCAGAGAGAATTACCGGGGAGGTGTGTGGGGGGGGAGGAAGGAGAGGCGGAGCACAATTGTGTGCTGGCTATTTTAATTTGGGCTGGGTTAGTTTGTCAATCTGAGCTCTTTAGTGCTATTGTTTCCCAGAATCCGAGTTATTCTGGAGAAAATACAGAATAACAGAATTGAGATTGCCTCCTTTCTCAGGACAAAGACCCAAAGTTACTTCAGAGTTACAGTGCTCTGCACGCAGTAAGCGCTCAATAAATACAATTGATTGATTGATTGATTCAAGCAATTCCAGAAAAGCCCCATTTCAGCACTGAGAATTCTGCAGCTCACATGGCTTCTTGGTTGGGAGACAGGAGGATGGAGGGGAGGTTAGGGTTCCTCTAGGATTCTTACCGAACATCATATGAGGCTTAATGAAATAGGTTAGGTGCACAGTTGGGTGTCATTTTACCTGTAATTTTATAATAACAATGACATTTATTAAGGGCTTAATGTATGCAAAGTGCTTGGATTGGTACAAGTTTATCAGATCAAACATACTCCCTGTCCCACAGAGGGCTCACAATTAGATCTTATCCCCATTTTACAGATGAGGAAAGTGCGACACAAAGAATAATAATAATAATAATGGCATTTGTTAAGTGCTTTCTATGTGCAAAGCACTGTTCTAAGCGCTGCGGGGGAAACAAGGTGATCAGGCTGTCCCACAGTCTTAATCCCCATTTATAGATGAGATAACTGAGGCTCAGAGAATTTAAATGACTTGCCCAAGGTCACACAGAAGGTAAGTAACTTGTCTAAGGACGCATAGGAGTCAAGTTGCAGAGACAGGTTTAGAACCCAGGTCTTCTGACTCCCAATCCCGTCCAGCCTGGTGGGCAAATCTTCTGTGGAGGTGAGATGCCTGGTGGGCTGAATCTGCTCGGGCACTGGGGTGGGTGAGTGAGGATTGAATGCAATCAGTGCCTCTGCTGCCAGTAAAAGTAATAATAATTTCTATCTTTCTTATTATGGCATCTTTTTACCTCTTACTAAATCCCAAGCACTGTGCTAAGCACTGGGGAAGATATAGTACAAACGGATCAAACATAGTCCCTGTCCCAGGTGGAGCTCACAGCCTAAGAGGGAAGGAGGACAGGTATTGAATCCCCATTTTCCAGAGGAGATAACTGAGGCACAGAGAAGTTAAGTGACTTCTTAACAAGGCCAACCCAGAGAAGCAGCGTGGCTCAGTGGAAAGAGCCCGGGCTTTGGTGTCAGAGGTCATGGGTTCAAATCCTGGCTCCGCCAATTGTCAGCTGTGTGACTTTGGATAAGTCACTTAACTTCTCTGCGCCTGTTACCTCATCTGTAAAATGGGGATTAAGACTGTGAGCCCCACGTGGGACAACCTGATCACCTTGTATCCCCCCAGTGCTTAGAACAGTGCTTTGCACATAGTAAGTGCTTAACAAATGCCATTATTATTATTAGTAGTAACAAGTGGCAGAGGAGGGATTAGAATCCAGGTCCTGTGACTCCAGACTGGTGCTCTTTCAATTAGCCACGCTGCTTCTGAACAGCCCAGATGTGGCTGATGTCTCTGATCTCAGAAGCTAAACTGGGTGGGTTGGGCCTGGTTAGAACTAGTGAGAAACAACGAGGACTGGTGGAGTCAGAAGGACCTGGGTTCTAATGCCGGCTCCACCACTATTCATTCACTCATTCAATCGTATTTATTGAGCGCTTACTGTGTGCAGAGCACTGTACTAAGCACTTGGGAAATACAAGCTGGCAACATATAGAGACGGTCCCTACCCAACAACGGGCTCACAGTCTAGAAGGGGGAGACAGACAACAAAACAAAACGTGGTCAGGTGTCAAGTCATCAGAATAAATAGAAGTAAAGCTAGATGCACATCATTGACAAAATAAATAGAATAGTAAATATGTACAAGTAAATAGAGTAATAAATCTGTACATCATCTAGAACATGGGGATTAAGACTGCAAGCCCCATGTGGAACACTGACTGCGATCAGCCTCATTATCCTGTATCTATCCCAGTGCTTAGTACAGTGCCTGGACCATAATAAGTGCTTAACAAATACCATAAAAAAAACTAGGTTGGGAGAAGGCCTTAGAGTCTTGTGGTGTCCGAGGTTTTGGCCTTTTGCCTGATGGTGTCTTGTAACCTCTCATTCGTTCATTCAATCGTATTTATTGAGCACTTACTATGTGCAGAGCACTGTACTAAGCGTGAGGAAAGTACAAGTCGGCAACATATAGAGATGGTCCGTACCCAACAACGGGCTCACAGTCTAGAAGGGAGAGACAGACAACAAAACAAAACAAAACATAGGTTGTAACTGAAACCCCGTGAGAAGATATTATTATTTTTGGGTTGGAAGTGGGGAGGCCTTTGGATGCAAGGGGAAGTTGGGTCACTGTATTGCTGAGCTGCATCGCTCTGCCTGGTTTTAGTCTTGCCTGTTGCTTGCTGTTTACATAGGAGTCTTTCCCCTCCAGAATCCTTATTACATTAAACCCCTTGTTTACCCATTAGCCACAGATCACAGGAATGGAATTTGGGAGACCTGGGTTCTGAACCCAACGCCGCTACTTACCTGCTGTGCAACTCTGGGCCTCAGTTTTCGCTTCTGTCAAGTGGGGATTATCTGTGCTCCTTCCCCCTTAGACGGTGAAACCCATGTGGGACAGGGATTGTGTCCAGTCTGATAGTACCGTATCTCTCCCAGTGCTTGGCGCAGAGTAAGCACTCTAAAAATACCCCTATTATTATTAATCCAGTCCCTGTTACCAGAGGAAGGAGAGTGAGGCTTCTGATCTCTGTGGTCACAGGCCCAGCCCGTGTGTGTGTTTGTGTGTGTGTGTGTGTGTGTATGCACGCGAGCACTTACTAGGTGCCAGGTACTGTACTAAGTGCTGGGGTAGATACGAGTTAATCAGGTTGGACACAGTCCCCGCCCCACATACGGTTCACAGTCTTAATCACAGTGTTAGAGAAGCAGCATAGCTCATTGGAAAGGGCACGGGCTTTGGAGTCTGAGGTCATGGGTTCAAATCCCGGCTCGGCCACTTGTCAGCTGTGTGACTTTGGGCAAGTTACTTAACTTCTCTGTGCCTCAGTTACCTCATCTGTAAAATGGGGATTAAGATTGTGAACCCCCTCTGGGACAACCTGATCACCTTGTAACCTCCCCAGCGCTTAGAACAGTGCTTTGCACATAGTAAGCGCTTAATAAATGCCATTATTATTATTAATCCCCATTTTACAGATGAGGTGACTGAGGAACAGAATAGTTAAGTGAGTTTCCCAAGGGCACACAGCAGACAAGTGGCAGGGTGTATGAGTGAGTGTTTGTGTTGAGGGGCCGGGGGACTAACATGACTCCATAATCATCTTAGACCGTGGAGTATAGGAACTGCCGTCGGATCACGCAGCCTAACGGATAAGGCGTCTGACTTCAGATCAGAATCAATCAATCAATCAATCGTATTTATTGAGCGCTTACTGTGTGCAGAGCACTGTACCAAGAGCTCAGAAGGTTGAGGGTTCGAATTCATGGTGAATTTTTCTCTTCTAGACTGTGAGCCCGCTGTTGGGTAGGGACCGTCTCTCTATGTTGCCAACTTGGACTTCCCAAGCGCTTAGTACAGTGCTCTGCACACAGTAAGCGCTCAATACGTACGATTGAATGAATGAACTGCTCTACGTGGCTCTTTCCTGGAAATTGTGGGATCCAGCTGCGGTTCTACGAAAAGCCGCTGGAGGGCAGCAGAGGGCGGGCTCCAAACCCGCCGGCCCCACGTTGGATTTTTATCTCTGATCTTGCAAATAATTTGCTAATCCTACCCAAATTACAAATCAATTTTGTCACTTCAGCGGGGAAGAAGATACCCGATCTCCCTATTTCATAGGCTGTCAGTCCCAGGGCTGTGTCTGGTCTCATTACCTTGTGCCTGCTCCTGTGCTGGACACCTAAAAAGAGCTTTAATAAGGAACGCTTTTGTAGATGCCCCCAGGAGACTCCAGAAACTATATTAACTTCTTGGAGGCAGTGTTTAAACGGTTTCTGTTGGGTCCTAACCATTTCAAGGAGCAGTTTAGGAGTTTGTTGAGTTCACCCAGAGCAATAGAATCAGGAACTGTTGGATCAGTTGGTCAACCAATCAATCAGTGATAATAACTAAGTCCTTACTGTGTGCGGAGCACTGTATTAAGGGAGCAGTGTATTAAGGGCTTGGGAGAGTCCATACAATTGATGCCGGCCAAACACCGGAGTCGCGTGGGGGAGTAAAGAATTACTCAGAGGATCGCCTTCCCAAGCAAGCTTTTATTATCCCGTCCAATTTCCCTCCCAGGACTGCTCTGGACTTAGGTCCTTTGGGTGTAACGCATGCAGCGGACTCTGCTCCTTAGGGGAGGCAAGAGCCCTGAGCACTCAGCGGGAGTTGCTTATAAGCTGTATCTGGGGCTCGTGGCATTTATGAATTGGCTCTGTCCTCCTTTGTGAGGCTAGCATCACTTGTTGCCGGACAGAATGGTGGTAGTGATCGTCCGCCCACCTCCTCTTCCTGGACCTTGCCAGTTCAGCGCCTTCATTGCCCCGTCTGCAGTTCTTGTCTGCTCACCCGCACACCGGCCTCACAACAGAGTTGGTAGAAAGTCAATCAATCAATCAATCGTATTTATTGAGCGCTTACTGTGTGCAGAGCACTCCCTGCCCAGGATCAAGCTGAAATGGAAGTAACCAAGACTGAGGTCCAGGAGAAACTGGGAAGCAGGGACTGCTTCCCCTCTAGCCTGTAAGATAGTTGTGGGCAGGGAATGTGTCTGTTATATTGTTATATTGTACTATTCCAAGGACTTTGTACAGTGCTCTGCACACAGTAAGCACTCAATAACTATGGTCGACTGACTGATAGGGAGGCCTAGTGGAAGAGGAACCTGGGAGAAAAACACTAGTCTATTTGGACAAGAGTTTGGAGTCTCCTGTGGCAAAGTTCTGCAATAAGAAGAGTGGAGGAAAAGGAGGCGGGGGCTGTAGGATGGTAGAGGAAGGAGGAGAGGAGGAAGTGATTTCTCTAGCTCAATATCCTGACCCCAAGCTCTTGTGATCTGAGTTCCAGTCCTGAGGGGTTTTCCATGCTTCTGAAGTTATCCAAATGTTGTAGTAACAATGATCATAATTATTATTATTTTTATTGTGATATTTGTTAAGTATTTACTATGTGTCAAGCACTGAACCAAGCACTGGGGTAGATATAAGGTAATCACGTTGGATCCAGTCCCTGTCCCACATAGGGCTCACAGTCTTAACCCCCATTTTATGAGTAAGGAAACTGAGGCCAGAAAAGTGAAGCGACTTGCCCAAGATCACGAAGCCGGTGAGTGGCAGAGCTGGGATTAGAACCAGGGTCCTTCTGATCCCCAGACCCGTGAGCTACCCACTGGCTTCACAGCTTTCTGTTAGTCATAAGGGAGAGGCAAATAAGGCTTGATTGGGGCAGAGAGAGATGTTGGTAGATGTTGAAGAGTCTCCCCAGCTAGATGGTAAGCTCCTAGAGGGCAGGGATCTGGTCTACTGATTCTTTTGTACTTAAATTACAGATATAGACGTAAGTGGTGTGGGGCTGAGGGTGGGGTGAATATCAAATGATTAAAGGAGACTGATCCAAATGCATAGGTAAAGCAGAAAGGAGAGGGAATAGTGGAAATGAGGGCTTAGGTGGGGAAGGCCTCTTGAGGGAGATGTGATTTTAGTAAGGCTTTGAAGGAGGGGAGGAAGGTTGTACAGGGAGGAGGAGGGAGTTCCAGGCCACAGGGAGGGCATGGGTGGTGGAATAGACGAGATTGAGGTACAACAAGTAGGTTGACATTAAGGAGAAAAGTGTGTGGGGTGGTTTGTTGTAGGAAATCAGAGAAGTAAACTTGATTGCTTCCTCCTAGCTGTAATTTATTTTAACATCTGTCTACCCAAGTAGACTGTGGGTTCACTTAGGTCAGGGATCATGTCTATTAGCTCTGCTGTATCCTCCCAAGTGCTTACAACAGTGCACTGCAGAGAAAACGCTTAATAAATATCATCAGTTGATTGATTACCCTGTTGTTCTTGCTCCTGGAGACCAAATTTCATGTGTACCATGGCAGTTAGCAGAAATAACCCAAACAGAGAATTCTAAAATTTTGCAACTGGGAAAGGATGGTTTGACTGCGGCCGTTGCCCTTGAATAAATAATGTGATCTGTTTTTAGAGCCAGAACTTCTCCTTTTCACTGCTGGTGAAGCCTAGCAGGCAGATATGAAGACTGCTTTCCACTCCACAGTGATTTATGTATTTATTTTTGCCCTCCCTGTTTTAGGATTTTCTTTTGATTGCCTTAGCCAGGTGCTTTAGGCAGGACACATTTCACAATCTTAATAGTTGACTTCAAAGAGAGCTCTTTTTGCTCTTTTAAAAAAAAAAATGAATTTTGAGCTCTGGAAAGATCCAGGCTAGAAAAGGTGAGTCCAGGGAGTCTTTGGGTCTTTTGATGTTATTCAGTAGCTCGGATTGTGCCCTAGCACCAAGCCCAACACACTTCCAAGCTCAAAAGGAACAAACCCAGTGGATAAATCCACTTTTAGGGCCAACATCCTCTTTCAGAGGAGTGGGCAGGGAGGCTGTTGGATCTTTTTAACAAACAAGCAGAATGGTCTTTTCCCCTTCCTGTTTTATTTTTCTTTTGTGAAGCTGAAACCACTTTTCTGTAGACTTGGAGATGTAGTCACCGTTAGCTTTTTCTCTCTCTGTACCACCTTCACTGGTCACAGACTATCACTTCAGAATCAATCGTTGGTATTTATAGAATGAATATTGTGTGCTTACTGATTGCTTACTGTGTGCAGAGCACTGCACTAAACCCTTGGGAGAGTACGATCAATCAATCAATCAATCAATGGCATTTATTGAGTACTAACTTTGAGAAGCAGCATGGCTTACTGGAAAGTGCTCAGGTCTGGGAGGGAGTCAGAAGGTCTTGAGATCTACTCCCGGCTCTACCAATTGTCACTCCCCTTCTCTGTGCCTCAGTTACCTCATCTGTATAATGGGGATTAAGTCTGTGAACCCCATGTAGGACCCGGGCTGTGTCCAACCTGATTAGCCTGTATCTACACCAGTATTTAGTACAGAGCCTGGCACTTAGTAAGTGCTTAATGTGTTCCATTAAAAAAAACCAACTCACTTTGTGCAGAGCACAGTGTGAAGCACTTGGGAAAATACAATACAACAGAGGGGGTAGACCCAATCCCTGTCCCCAAGGAATTTGCAGTCTACGGGGGAGGCAGATTTTAATATATTTTCCTAAGTATTGTGGAGCTGGGGTGACTAACAAAGTACTTATGGGGAGCACAGCCAAGTGTGTAGTCAACACAGAGGGGAGGGAAGAGGGGGGAAATCAAGGGCTTAGTCCAGGAAGGCCTGTTGGAGGAGATGTGATTTTAGGAGGGTTTTGAAGGTCGGGGGAGTGGTGACCTGTAAGATATGAAGAAAGAGGGAGTTCCAGGCGAGAAGAAGAATGTGGGCAAGGGGTCATCGGCGGGATATCATCGGTGTGCACTATAATTACCTCAGTGCTTGGCACATCATAAGTATTTAATAATGAATAAACGAGGCAGTAATTGGTGCCCAAATCATTTCTCTAAAATATCATTTTACATGCACCTCTCCACTTCTCAAAAAGCTCCAGTAATTGCCCATCCATCTCCACATCGAGCAGAAATTCCTGTCGGCTTACTCCATTGTAGCGTACTCTCTGAGGCATTTAATACAGTGCTCTGCCCAGAGTAAGTGCTCAATAAATTAGATTGATTGGTTGATTGGTTTAAGGCCCTCAATCAGCTCTCTCCCACTCACTTGTCTTATTTCCACGGGTGTCGCTTGCTGATGGATAATTCAAGGCTACTCCGGGCCCATACCCAATCACCCCTGGGCTCGCTCGCGGATGAGGAACGTGAGGGAGGGGTTGCTTGGGCTGACAGAGAGCCCCAGAGGTGGAAGGTCTGCACTCCTCCAGCTTCAGGACTGTGGGTCGCTCTAGAGTCCATCCGTCTCGATAGATTTAGGTAAATGAACATTCACCGCAGCCCTCAGGTTCGCCCAGAACAGGAGCTGCTTGCTCCTCTCCCGGGGCCATTCCAGATAGGTCTTCTGTGCCATGAGGGACTTGAGCTTGTGATAGCGGGCAGGGATGCTGTGCCGTGGGATCGGGGCCAGCACGATGAGGATGAGGCCGTCGGAACCCTCTTGGAACAGCTGGTGGTGGGCGAAGCAGAGCTCGTAGTGGCACCACTCGCTTTGGATAAAGTGGGGGGACAGGACGAAGATGGATTTGCGGCTCTTCTCGATGCAGCTGATGATGTTCTCCACCACGCTCTTGCCGGGGACGAAGTTCCTCTCGTGCAGACAGACGCTCACGGCGGCGCTCTCCAGGTTGGGGATCAGTTCGGCCTTGACCCAGGACGCGTCCCGCTCGCTGTAGGAGACGAACACGTGGAACTGGGCCATCCTCTCGAGCTCCGTGGGGGGCACCTGCCGGGCCCTGCGCCGGGTCTGCGCCCACTGCCAAGTCATCCTCAGGTACCAGGGCACATCCATGTAGAGGCACAGGGCCATCCCGGCCGCCACCATGACCAACAGGATCACCAGCACGGTCCCCACCAGCAGGGGAACGTTGCAGGCTAATTCGGACAGGTGGACGTCCCTCAGCAAGGTCCCTTTCAGAGAGCTGGGATACTGACATCTGTATGACTCAGCCCAGCCAACCATCAGGCCCTCGAACCTTTTTTCCAGATGAATGAAATCTCGTAACTCGCAGGAGCACCGAAAGGGATTGTTCCCTGCTTTGACCGACTTAAGAGTGGAGCAGGACTGGAAGAAATCGAGAGACGGGGTGAGAATCAAATTCATTTCAATGTTCAGCACGGCTAGACTGTTAAAACGACCACATCCAGGGAGATCGGTCAGAAAATTTGACCCGATGTTGAGCTCCAACAGCCCTTTCAGATCTGCCATCTCTCGGGGCACCGACCTGATCTCATTGTTCTGGAGATCAAGAACTTGGATGTTCTTTGGCAGGCATCCGAAAACAGAATCAGCCAGCTTGTTGGACGAGAAGTTCACGGCCACCAGCGTCTCCGGCCAGAAGCAGGGGGTGTCATCCCTATGCTGCAGGTGATTCTCACTCAGATCTATGAACTTCAAGGGGGTGTGTGCCGCAAAGGAACTTGCCACAGAAAGGGTCGTCAACATATTTCTTCGCAGAGCGAGGGTTTCCAAAGCCGGGAACCTGGTGTCCGTGTTGAAGAATGCATCCGTCAGGGCGTTGTTGGAAAAATTCACGTACCGAAATCTCCGCACACCCTTCGGAAACACCATATGTGGCATTTGGGCATCAGATAGAGTCAGATTGTCGATGTCCATTTTGGTAAAGAGTTGGTAGGCTAGGTCCTGGGGGAAAGTGAAAGTCTGTACGTGTACCTGTTCCACCGTTATGGCTCTCATTGCGGTCCCGAGATAGTCAAAGTGGGCAGACTGGGAGTTGGGATAATCATTAAAGGTCACGTTTCGAATATGGAGATGCCGGACGGATGAATGCCACACAAACTGGAGGATCCGGAGAAATTCCTTCCAGGCTGTGTTGATTCGACTGAGAGACAGCTGTGTTGTCTTGGAGTCCCGGAGGGTCTCCGGAAGGGGATTTTGTTGAGTGTTACAGCTTGGAAGCAGACATAGATTTGAGAGCTCAAAGATTTTGGAAGTTTTCATGCCATCTTTCAAAATAAGCAGGGAATCAGTGTCTCCCGGCAAGACAATGTGGAGTTTGGCAGGGTTCAAAACTGGCAGGCTGCCCTCTTCATAACGGATTGGAGTGTTTAAGTTCAGAAAGACGGTATTTAGGGGTAAATGAGCAATTTTCTGGAAATCTGATTTCCGCATCTGCTCCCCGCTCAGCCCTAGGAATTCCAGGTGCGGCAGGCTCCCGAACTCAGGGCAGACAGGTACAGTGTGAAAGTTGTTGAAGGAGAGATCCAGGTGTCTGAGACTCCCGAGCGGATAGCAAGAAATCTCTTCCAGGAGGTTATAGGATAAGTCTAAATGCTCCAACGCCTCATTGTAGTGAAAGACGTTGGCATCCAGATGCCTGATGGTGTTGTGAGAGAGGAGCAGCACTCTGAGCCTGACGAGAGATCTCAGGTCAGAGGGCTGGAGCTGGGATATGTTATTGTGGGAGAGGTCTAGCGTGGTGGTCCCAGAAGACACATTCGTGGGAACGCTGATCAGGTGCCCGTTGGAGCAATTGGCGATCAGTTCGTTCTCAGCCACTGGCTGGCCGGTTTCTCCCAGCCTGATCGCAGTGATGCTGTAGAGAATGAAAAACAACCCCAAGTTCCCCGCCGTCTTCCCTGGCATGGCGAGCTTTATCCCAGCCCTG
The DNA here is from genome assembly GCF_015852505.1 of Tachyglossus aculeatus. NCBI lineage: Eukaryota > Metazoa > Chordata > Mammalia > Monotremata > Tachyglossidae > Tachyglossus > Tachyglossus aculeatus. The sequence continues at coordinate 17,096,630 of NC_052075.1, forward strand.
GAAAACAACACCAGTTATCTGGCTGTGCCTCTCTGGAAAAAGCCCTCTGGGATCTTCAGCCTGGGGAACCTGTGCAAGGGAGTCATTCATTCATTCAGTTGTATTTATTGAGCGCTTACTGTGTGCAGAGTACTGTACTAAGTTCTTGGGGAGTACAAGTCGGCAACATATAGAGACAGTCCTTCTTGAACCATCAGTGGGGCACACTCTGGGACCCCGCTGAACCTCTCAGGGGGAGAGGTGAGTAGGATGTGACAATGAGTCCCCCCGGGGAGTCTCCCAGGAAGAAGTAACAGCAATGATGGAGCCCTCAGTTGATAGAGCCTCCCACCACCAAGATCACCCAGTTGGAGCCTCTGGACTCGGACCAGAGTCCAGCAGGGGAGGAGAGATTCTTCTTGGCTCCTCGCGGGCCACAGGACATTCCTGACCCCAGTCCCTTGCCCCTTAGGAGAACTGGTGGCTTAACTTGTTTCCATTTTTGAGGGAACCAAATGGAAATTCACTGAGGTTTTAGAGTTCTGCCTCCAGCTCTTTCTCTTGAAGAATTGTCCACTCCAGTCCTCTCCCTGGGACCCTCTTATTCTGACTTCTTCTCCAGGTACCCTGACCAAGCATCCTACCCCTTGAAACCACTGGTCCACTCAAGATGGAGGTAAGGAAAATGGAGTGGGGTGGGAGGATGATGTGTGTTTGTGAGCCCCTGGGGGGTTGAAAGTATCTTTCTGTGAGTGCAAATGTTAATATGTGTTTGTGTGCATGCCAGCTCTGACCATGACCCAAAAGGTTTGGTTGCCTTGAGAATTTTACCAAGATCCTACAATTACTTCAAATGATGGATATGGTCAGAAGCAGCATGGCCTTGTGGAAAGAACATGGGCCTGGGAATCAGAGAACCTGGGTTATAATCACAGCTCCATCGTTTGTCTGCTATGTTACCTTGGGCAAGTCACTTTACTTCTCTGTGCCTCAGCTACCTCATCTGTAAAACAGGGATTAAGACTGTGAGCCCCATGTGGGACAAGGACCCTGATTATCTAGTATTACCCCAGTGCTTAGTGCAGTTCCTAGAATATACTGAGCACTTAAAAAATACCATAAATATATGGTATTTATGGCCTATGGGCGCTATCCCCCCAGCATTGGCGGATTATGTTACTCTGGGTGGCTTCAGTGGGCCTAGGGGTACCGTTCCCAGCCTATGGGGAGTCTGCTACTGTTAGTGACCTCAGCGAGCCTAGGGTAACTCTCCCACTGCCTAGAGGATGTCTGCCACTCTAAGTGGCCTCAGTCGGCCACAGGGCACTCTCCCCCAGTTTAGGGATATCACCCATTGGGATTTTATTTAAATATTTATAAATATTATATATATATAGTGACTGTGCCAGAATTGGAAGATCCTCACCCCATCACACATCAACCTAAAGCACATCTGGGAGCAAGATTCAGTCCTGTGCAACACATTCTGTTCTGCCATGTTCAAATAGGCAATCTGGAAACTGGTCTTGGAATACCATCCCAATCCTCTGGGAAGCTTCAGATCTTAAACTCTTTGAGGGCAGAGATCATGCCTACCAACTCTATTGCATTGTACTTTCCCAAGCGATTAATACAGTGCTCGGCACACAGTAAGCCCTCAATAAATACCACTGACATTGATTCCAACTGAAGAGACCGAGAGCATTCTGTGCAATCTCTTGCTAGGGCGAGGTGGGTGTCCAAACTTGGGTTTCTCACCACTGGATTTGGGTCCAACAGATTCTTCTAGCAGGAAAACAAATATTTTGTTATACAATCCATGCAGATTAACTGCCATGTTCCCCCATGTCTTGTTTGGGAACAACTTTATTCAGATTTGTCCTTTTATTTAAGCCATTTGACTTTAGTACAATGCTCTGAACTCAGTAAGCACTCAGTCAGTACAACTGATTGATTGACTGATTGATTGAAAAAGCCACCCAGGGAAAGTGTCTACTCCTCTCTGATTCAACTTTTATTTTTAAATGGTATTTGTTAAGCACTTACCATGTGTTAAGCACTGTTCTAACCGCTGAGGTAGATACAAGTTAATCAGATCGGACAGTCACTGTCTAAGTGGGAGAAGATACAGGCATTGAATCCCCTTTTTACAGTTGAGGGAACTGAGGCCCAGAGAAGTTAAGTGGCATGCGCAAGGTCACACAGCTGACAAGTGGTGGAGCTGGGATTCGAACCCATGACTTCTGACTCCCAAGCCTGGGCTCTTTCCACTGAGCCACGCTGTACTTGTTAAGCACTTACTATGTGCCAGGAACTGGACAAAGCACTGGGCAGATACAAGTTAATCAGGTTGGACACATTCTCTGTCCCACATGGGGCTCACCCTCTTAATCCCCATTTTACAGATGCGGTAATTGAGGCCCAGAGAAGTTCAATTAAGTGACTCGCCTAAGGTCACATAGCAGACACGTGTGCTGCTTCCCTGCTTCACTGCTTTGACACTTTCTCTGCCAAACCCCACAGCTTCCCAACCAGTCCATCTGTGGTGGCATCATACTCAGAAATTCAAACATACTTTGCATTTCAGGTGGTTCCCCAACACCCATGCCAGTGATTCCAGCCTGGAAAAGGGACCTTCTGGTTCAACAATTTTCCCTCCCACATGACCTGGTTGTAGACTTCCCAGAAAACCATATATCCTGGAAGAAACAGACTAAATGATTCTCCCCTTCTTTGCCCCTCTCTTGGTTTCCTTTAGGCTTAGTTTTGTGGAGGTTTTCTTAATTTCTCATACATAAAGCAGAAATGAAACCAGAATATCTTGGGCCTACTTCACGTAACGGAAAAATATCACTAAAAATGTACTAAGTCATTTTTGGTAATCCACAGGGCCACTTCTATCTCATAGGGTTGGATTTTGAATGTGCAGATCAAATCAACCTCACAAGACCAGTGCTGGCCCAGCACTGAAGGCAGCATTTCTCATTGCTCTGTGCCGTGGGAGGAAATCAATAAAAATCATGATTTTTATCCCACCCACCTCACTCCCCCTTCTATCTTTTCCTTTTCCTCATTCACTCTTGCACATAAAGCTAGACCGTAAACTCATTATGGGCAGGGAACGTTTCTACCAACTTTAGTGGATCATACTTTCCCAAGTGCTTCTCTGCACACGAAAGTGCTCAGTAAATACCATCGACTGAAACGTCTGTCATTCTGTCTTTGGAAAAGAGGCCGCTGACAATGAAATTCACCTATGGGTGGTGTGGTAGCTGAAAAGTAAGTCATATTTATTGAGCACTTACCGTGTGCAGAGTACTGTATTAAGTGCGTGGGAAAGTACAATATAATAGAACAGATACATTCCGTGTCAACAGCGAGCTTACAGTCTAGGCCATCGTGAAACCTGCAGTTTTCTACATTTATACACCCACAAACACACACGCACCTTGCACACAGCACACATAAGGGATACAATTAGGAAAGCAGCGTGGCTCAGTGGAAAGAGCACAGGCTTTGGAGGCAGAGGTCAGGGGTTCAAATCCCAGCTCCGCCAATTGTCAGCTGTGTGACTTTGGGCAAATCACTTAACTTCTCTGTGCCTCAGTTACCTCATCTGTAAAATGGGGATTAAGACTGTGAGCCCCCCGTGGGACAACCTGATCACCTTGGAACCTCCCCAGTGCTTAGAACAGTGCTTTGCACATAGTAAGCACTTAATAAATGCCATCATTATTGTTATTAATTTCGCACTGGGTGAGACTTTCTGTCACAAATTAGTTCTTGTACACGAGCCACCTCTCTCTCTCTCTCTCTCACTCACTCACTCACTCAGTTTGGGTCTCGGGCTGATGAGTTAGCATCATTCTCACTGCAGGGATGGTCAAAGGAGAAATGTCTCTTTTCTGAAGACTCAAGTGGTCCCCCAAATCCCCCTAAGGGTCTCCATCCCTACCCTCCACCCTGCTTTTGTTTAGGGAAAGGGGAAACAAAAGAAACAGTCTTACCAGTAGCCCTGCAACTCTGACAGCTGGCAGTACTTCCTCTAACATTGGCAAAATATGTGATTTTGGTTAGTGGTGCAGGAGGGACGCTCCCCTCCCTTCCTCCGCCTCTCTGCTTAAGCAGAGACTCTGTGCGGCCCCTCCTGGGCCACCAGGGAGTTGTGGAGTTCAAGGCCAACAGCCCCAACCTGACTTTTTTTTAAAAAAAGGAAGTACTGAATTCTTTCTGTGTGCCAGACACTGTACTAAGCACTGGGGTAGAGACAAGCTAATCAGGTTGGACACAGTCCATGTCCCACGTGGGGCTCACAGTCTTAATCCCCACTTTACAGATGAGGTAACCGAGGCTCAGAGAAGTGGAGTGACTTGCTCAAGGTCACATGACGGACAAGTGGCAGAGTCAGGATTAGAATTTAGGTCCTTCTGATTCCCTGGACTCTGCTGATTCCCCAGCAAACTGCTCAGGAGACCCTGGATTCTCTCTTCCTAGGCCACAATCTGCCCTTCTGGCTTCTCAGAGTCACACTGGCCAACAAGGTCCTGCTGACATTCTGGCTCAGCGAGTCAAAGCATTGTCCAGTTGATCAGACAGTTTAAGCTCGTTTATTCCTTCTGTTCCTACCAATTGTCCCGTGAGCCATGAGGGGCTCAGGTTTGGGAAAGACAGCTCAGCCGGGCTTGCTTTTCACAGGGTCGGCTTCGTGAACAATAATAATAATAACTGTGTATTTGTTATGCGCTTATTATGTGCCAGGCATTGTACTAAGCAAATCGGTTTGGAAACAGATCCTGTCCCACACGGGGCTCGCAGTCTTAATCCCCATTTTGCAGATGAGGGAACTGAGGCATAGAGAAATGATGTGACTTGCCCAAGGTCACACAGCAGGGAGGTGGTGGAGCTGGGATTAGAACTCAGGTCCTTCTGCGTGCCAGTCCCCTGCTCTACCCCCAGGCCAGCTGCTTCCACTAGGCCACAGGCAGTAGGTGAGGTAAGTGACTGCCTTGGAGACAACCAGGACAGGGCAGGGACTGAAAGTTTCAAAGGATCTACTTGGCCCAACAGAGTTGACAGTGGTGCCCTGGGGGCTCTGGGGCCGCGGGGGCAGATTTGAGGTTCCCCCTACCCTTCACCAATGCTAGAAATTTGTGGGGGCGGTCCTGACTAGATTCAGCATGACATTAGGTCACTCTGTGCAGACACACAGCAAACATGACCACATCGTATGTGCAGTAACATAGATTGTGGCCTATGGTGCAGTTTAATTTGACGCCGTCACAGGGAACGGGAAGAAACAGTCCATTTCCATATAAGCTGCCATTGCCCCTATCTGTAATTTATTTTAATGCCTACCTCCCCTTTTAGACTGTAAGCTCCTTGTGGGCAGAGACTGGGTCTGCCAACTCTATTGTATCGTACTCTCCCAAGCACTTAGTACAGTGCTCTGCTCACAGTAAGTGCTCAGTCAACACATTGATTACCCCATCTTACCTCCTTCCCTTCCCCACTGCACCTGTATATATGTATATATGTTTGTACATATTTGTTACTCTATTTATTTATTTATTTATTTATTTTACTTGTACATATCTATTCTGTTTATTTTATTTTGTTAGTATGTTTGGTTTTGTTCTCTGTCTCCCCCTTTTAGACTGTGAGCCCACTGTTGGGTAGGGACTGTCTCCATATGTTGCCAACTTGTACTTCCCAAGCACTTAGTACAGTGCTCTGCACACAATAAGCGCTCAATAAATACGATTGATGATGATGATTGATTGATTGACTGAATTTTCCCCTGCCTCAGGCAGCCAATTGTCTAAAGTCACCATATCTTTGTACCACTTACACATTATATTAAAATCACCATTCAACCACCCTCTCTCCCTCCCTCCTTCCAACTGCACCCCCTCCACCTCCCCCCCGGCTCAGAAAGACCCTTCCCAACCTGGGCAGAGGTGAGTTGGGACCTGGAGGCAAGGCTTTGGTCCTCCTAAAACAGCACTTCCCTCACCCAGCCACCCCCTGTTCCCCAGTTCTCCTTCCTGTATGGGAAGACTTGGCATCCCTCTTCCTGCCCTGAATTCACCGCAAGCCAATATTCTCTCATTAAGACAGTAGTTGGACTGGGTGCTTCGTGCAATTTGTATGAAAAGAACCATTAGTTAGAGGAAGATTATCAAGATAAGCACATTTAACCTTACTGGTTAGACTAGTCAATCAATGGTACTTATTGAGCATTTACTATGTGTGGAGCACTATATTAAGAATTTGGGAGAGTGTAGTCCAACAGAGTTAGCAGACATATTCATTCATTAGATCATATTTATTGGGAGCTTACTATGTGCAAAACACAAGCAGCGTGGCTCAGTGGAAAGAGCCCGGGCTTTGGAGTCAGAGGTCATGGGTTCAAATCCCACTCCACCAATTGTCAGCTGTATGACTTTGGGCAAGTCACTTCACTTCTCTGGACCTCAGTTACCTCATCTGTCAAATGGGGATTAAGACTGTGAGCCCCCCGTGGGACAACCTGATCACCTTGTAACCTCCCCAGCACTTAGAACAGTGCTTTGCACATAGTAAACGCTTAATAAATGCCATTATCATTATTATTATTATTATGCACTTCCTGCCCACAGAGAGGTTGTGGGTTCTAGTTCAGGTTCCGCCACTTGTCTGCTGTGTGACCTTGGGCAAGTCACTTAAATTCTCTGTGCCTCAGTTCCCCCAGTTGTAAAACGGTGAAAGTTGTAAGTTGTAAAATTAAACCCCACATGTGACAACCTGATTACCTCGAATCCACCCTAGTGCTTAGAACAGTACTTGACACAGTGAGTGCTTAACAAATGCCATCTCCATTATTTTTATTATATGAAAAAAACAAAAGACAAGAGGACACACGAGATTACGTTTTCAAGTCGACCGGTTCCCACTCTTCGCCAGACGTGATTCGGCCCACGTTCACCGCAGCCCTAAGGTTCGCCCAGAACAGGCCCTGCTTGCTTCTTTCCCGGGGCCATTCCAGATAGGTCTTCCGGGCCATGAGGGACTTGAGCTTGTGATAGCGGGCAGGGATGCTGTGCCGTGGGATCGGGGCCAGCACGATGAGGATGAGGCCGTCGGAACCCTCTTGGAACAGCCGGTGGTGGGCGAAGCAGAGCTCGTAGTGGCACCACTCGCTCTGGATAAAGTGGGGGGACAGGACGAAGATGGATTTGCGGCTCTTCTCGATGCAGCTGATGATGTTCTCCAAGATGCTCTTGCCGGGTATGAAGTTCCTCTCGTGCAGACAGATGCTCACGGCGGCGCTCTCCAGGTTGGGGATCAGCTCGGCCTTGACCCAGGATGCATCCCGCTCACTGTAGGAGATGAATGCGTGGAACTGGGCCATCCTCTCAAGCTCCGAGGGCGGCACCCGCCGGGCCCTGCGCCGAGTCTGCGCCCACTGCCAAGTCATCCTCAGGTACCAGGGCACATCCAGGTAGCGGCACAGGGCTGCCCCGGCCGCCACCACGACCAAAAGAGTCACCAGCACGGTCCCCACCAGCAATGGGACGTTGCAGGCCAGTTCGGACAGGCGGACATCCTTCAGCAAGGTCCCTTTATGGCCTTCAGAGGAAGCACAGACGTAGGCATCTGGCCATCCTTCCAGCACGCTGGAGGAAGAGGCCGCTAGGCTGATGAACTGTCTGAGATTACACCCACACATGAAGGGATTGTTTCCGACCCGGAGCCTCCTGAGGCTCCGGCATGATCGATAGGCTTCGGGCGATGGGCTGGGGATGGAATTTCCATCTATGAGCAGGATGGAGAGGCTCCGGAAGGCCCCGCAGTCTGGAAGGTCTGCCAGGAAGTTTAATGCCACGTTTAACTCTCGCAGAGCTGTCAGAGCCACGGCATCTTTGGGGATGCTTCGGATCTGATTACTGTGCAGGTCAAGGACCGTGACTCCCGGAGGCAGACACCTGAAGACGGATCCAGTCAGCTTATTCGATGATAAATCTAACGTTGACAGACTCGCGGACCATTCGCAGCTTTCCGCGTCCCCATCAAACTGCAAAAGATTCAAACTCATGTCCAGATGTTGGAGAGACCGCATCGTCTTAGTCATCCGACTCAGTCGCACCAGGTTCTTTAACTGATTCCCTCGAAAAATGAGAGTTTCCAAGTTAACCAGGGTGGTGCAGGTTTCAAAAACAGTGTCTGTCAGCACGCTATTGGACATGTCCAGATGCAGCCACTGGCTTGCCCCAGAAGGGCAGAGCATATGTATGAAAGGGGAATCTGTTATCGTCAGACTGTTGACATTCATCTTTGCAAAAACTCTGTAGATGTTATCCTGAGAGAAATAGAGAACCTTGTTGGTCACGAGTTCCAATTTCACTCCTTTCAGTGATGTCTCAGTGGCGTCAAAGGCTTCTTGTTTGATTTCTTTAACGAGGGTCAGGTTGTAGATGTTGAGGTATTCCACAGTTTGGGGCCAAACGAGCTGGAAGATGGCCACCAAGCATTCCCAAGTAGTTTCGATGTTGTTCAGTGTCAGATTGAGCAATCTCCGATCTCGCATTGTTTCGGATAAAACGTCGGTGAAATCGGAACATGGCCCACCGACCAGCTGGATGTTCGTTATCTCTAGGCTTCCCAGAGTGCTGTTAGACAGAATCCAGTGGGATGGGAAATTCAGCCAGGGAGAGAAAACAAGGTGCAGCTTCTCTGTGTGCAAGCAGCACAGGTTGAATGGCCCCTCTGGGGCCGGCATGTGGAGCAAAACCTCGCTGAGATGCGAGTGAGCCAGTGGCTGCAAATCAGCTTTCCGGATCCGCCGGGCACTCAGCCCCAGGAAATCCAGCTGCATCCAGCGGCCAAACTCTCCGCAGATGGGCACCCGCTCAAACGGGTTGAAAGAGAGATCCAAGTGCCTGAAGTCCACAGCTGGATGGCAAGAGAGGCTCTGCAATCCATTGTGGGCTACGTCCAAAAACTCCAGGGCCGGATTAAATGCAAATACGCTGGTGTCCAGGTGACGGATTCTATTATGAGAAAGGATTAAAACCCTCAGCTTCGCTAAAGACCAGAAGTCAACAGCCTCAAGCACAGATATATTATTTCGGGACAAGTCTAAGGTTGTCAGGTCTGGAGAGAGGGGGCTGGGTACCCGCTCGAGCTGTTGTCTGGAGTAGTCAGCGAAGGAGTCGCTCACCACGGGCACCTGGGTTTGACTTAGGAGAGTTGCGGTCCAGATGCCCGCGAAGAAGGAGGTCCTGACGGCCTGGTCTCCCACCCCAGGCATCCTGGTGCTCGAGGGACTCAGGGGCGGGGCCTCCTGCTTTAGTGCAGCATCTTAACGTCGGCCCGGATTCTGGAGAACAGTATCATGCCAAGTGGTTATGCCCACCATGTCCAGTCCCACCGCGAGAGCCACCCATGCCCAATTCAGATCGGGTCACCAAGATGAGCACAGGGTAAAGTCTGAACATCTGAAATGTTCACTGCATAATGTTCGTCCTTCTGGTGGCAGGCATTGGGGCGGCAAGTTGTTGCATCACAGCTTGTCCGCCACAAAGAAAATCTTTCCTCAGTGCTAGAGGGACCAATTTTTTTTTCAAAATGTGAGAAATTCAGTTTAGGGTGCATGGAGCTTCTCAATCACCTTACCCCCTCCTACTTCACCTCACTATTCTCCAACTATGTCCCAGTACACATACTTCGCTCCTCTAATGCCAGCCTTCTCAATGTACCCTGATCTCATCTATCTTGCCGCCAACCTCTCACCCACGTCCTGCCTCAGGCCTGGAATGCCCTCTCTCCTTTTATCTGACAGATAATTACTCTCCCCCACTACGAAGGCTTATTGAAGGCACATCTCCTCCAAGAGGCCTTCCCAGACTAAGCCCTCCTTTCCCTTCTCCCACTTCCTTCTGCCTTGTTCCCTTTATTCATCCCCCCTCCCAGCTCCACGGTACTTATGTGTATATCTGTAACATTTATTTATAATAATGTCTGTCTCCCCCACTTCTAGATTGTAAGCTCCTTGTGGGCAGGGAATGTGCCTGTTATTGTTATATTGTACTCTCCCAAGTGCTTAGTACAGTGCTCTACACATAGTAAGCCCTTAAATACGATTGGCTGACTGACTGACTTCTACTTTACTGCCTTTTTACACACAGAAAGCAGAGTGTCCTAAAATTCTCCAATTGTGGATTTTGCTTGGAAAGGGTCAATCAGCCTCTACCTCATCTCTCCTCTCAGCTCCTATTCTCCTCACTGCCAACTGCCTCTGGGATCAGGGAGGAAACAGAGGTCAGTGGGTGATCAGAGTGACAGTGTTATTATCATTAATAATTATTTAATCATAATCATTATGACATTATGATAATATATCATAATATGCTAAATATTATAATATAATTATTGTATTGATTGATTCATTATTAATATGATGTAATATAGTAATATATATTATTATATAATTATAGTTATGTAATTATATAATAGTAATACTAATGGTATTTGTTAAGTGCTTACTATGTGCTAGACACTGTAATAATAATAATAATAATGATGGCATTTATTAAGCGCTTACTATGTGCAAAGCACTGTTCTAAGTGCTGAGGAGGTTACAAGGTGATCAGGTTGTCCCACAGGGGGCTCACAGCCTTAATCCCATTTTACAGATGAGGTAACTGAGGCCCAGAGAAGTGAAGTGACTTGCCCAAAGTCACACAGCTGACAACTGGTGGAGCTGGGGTTTGAACCCATTACCTCTGACTCCAAAGCCCATGCTCTTTCCACTGAGCCACGCTGCTTCTCTCTTCTGTACTAAGCACTGGGGAGGACACATGCAAATTCATTCATTCGTATTTATTGAACGCTTACTGTGTGCAGAGCACTGTACTAAGCGCTTGGGAAGTACAAGCTGGCAAATGGAGCCGGACACAGTCCCTGTCCCATATGGTGCTCACAGTCTCAATCCCCATTTAACAGATGAGGTAACTAAGGTACAGAGAAGAGAAATTACTTGCCCAAGGTCACACAGCAGACAAGTGACAGACCTAGGATTAGAACCCATGACCTTCTGTCTCCCAGGCATTCATTAATTCATTCAATCGTATTTATTGAGTGCTTACTGTGTGCAGAGCACTGTACTAAGCCTTTGGGAAGTACAAGTTGGCAACATATAGAGACGGTCCCTACCCAACAACGGGCTCACAGTCTAGAAGGGGGAGACAGACAACAAAACATGTGGACAGGTGTCAAGTCACCAGAATAAATAGAATTAAAGCTAGAGGCACATCATTAACAAAATAAATAGAATAGTAAATATGTACAAGTAAAATAAATGGAGTAATAAATCTGTACAAACATATATACAGGTGCAGTGGGGAGGGGAAGGAGGTAAGGCGGCGGGGATGGGGAGGGGGAGAGGAAAGAGGGGGCTCAGTCTGGGAAGGCCTCCTGGAGGAGGTGAGCTCTCAGTAGGCGTGTGCTCTATCCACTAGACCGACCTCTGACCCACTGGTCCCTCACCCACTGGTCACTAAGAGCCCCGTTGGGTAGGAAGTCAGGGGTGGGGAGGTACAGAACCATCCCTACCCAGAACCCCTGATTAGGGACCCCCAGTAATGCCTGCAAGAAGCCCCCTGAGCTGAAGGATTAGCACACAGAGGAAACCTGTTTTAGCAAAGTTCACAGTAGCAGCAGCAGCAGTAGTAACAGTGTTTAGTAGTAATGGGGTCTACTGAGCAGCCAGTGGGAGCAAGTCACTGTACTAAGCACTTGAAAAAGTGAAACAAAAGCATCCCGTGCTGAAGGAGCCTTACCTTTGAAAACTGAGTCCAAGTCCAGTCAGGGCGATTGGAGTTGGTGGAGATGGCTTTATTCATTCAATCGTATTTATTGAGCGCTTACTGTGTGCAGAGCACTGTACTAAGCACTTGGGAAGTACAAGTTGGCAACATATAGAGACGGTCCCTACCCAACAGTGGGCTTGTCCCTGCTCCTCTGGACAAAGTGCCAGTCCGGGTACTTAGACTTACGTAGACTTTGAGCCCCATGTGGGACAGGGACTGTTGTCTGACCTAATTAACTTGTACCTAACCCAGCGCTTAGAACAGTGTTTGACAGATAGTAAGCTCTTAACAAATACCACACACATACAAAAAAGGGTAGTGAAGCAGGAGTGATAAGAGAGCCAACCGAGACCTCTGTTTCCTTCCTGGCCCCTGGACGAATTTTTCACTTGTTTTTTGTTTCAGTTTCCTGAAAAATGAGGATGTCGGTCCGGAACTATTTCACTGGCTTCAGAGCTGGGAGGGACTTCGAAAGGTCATCTGGTCCAGTTCCTGGGTCTGCCCCTAAGCCACCCAGGTTGGATTGTCGGTGAGGCTGTTTTCGAGATCACATGGGGTGGAGACTCTCGGATGCTGGTTCACGCTTTTGGTCAAAAAGTTTTTTAAATGCAATTTCAGTTCCATTTCCTTTGTTTGACCCCGGAGTCTCTGGAGGCCAGCTCTGCGCAGCTCTCTCTCTGAAACAGGAGGTTCTTCTACACGGCATCCCAGGGCAGGGTTGGGCTGAGCACCTGTATCAAATGGGTGGGAGAGGTTGTGCAAAAGTTGTGGCTGGGAATGTGTCTGTCATATTGTGGTATCGTACTCCCCAAAGGGCTTAGAACAGTGCTCTGCACACAGTAAGCTCTCAGTGAATGTGGTTGATGGATTGATCCTTTCCACAACTCACGTGCCCTCCTCGCCCCCACCGGAGTCTCAATTGGAAAAACGGACACCTTTAACTCTGGGGTTTCAGGAGAAAAAGAGAGGTCCAGGAAAACAAGACAAGGAGGAAAATAAAAGGCGGAAGACAAGAAAGAGAGAGCAAACAGGGCAGGGGGAGTCAGTAGGCAGAATCCGGAGCCCCGGTCAGAGAAAAAGAAAGAAAAAAGCAGAAATGGTGTGGGGGTTGGGGAATGGGTTAGCTTTGGCACTTAGAACAGCAGGGAAATGACAGGAAAGAGGAAGAGCATGGAGATCCAGAAATAAGAGGAACTGAATCACCGGAGCCCCACATTGACTGGTTTCTCCAGAGGTGCTTCTCGCAGGGAGGATTCTTTCCCTTCCCAAAGTCTGTCTCTTCCCCTTGCAGTCCCCAGGGAAGGCAGGGCCAAAGATTCTGACTCACAATCATAATAATAATAATAATGGTATTTGTTAAGCACTTACTATGAGCCAAGCACTATTCATTCATTCATTCAATTGTATTTATTGAGCGCTTACTGTGGGCAGAGCACTGTACTAAGCGCTTGGGAAGTACAAGCTCTTCTAAGCGCTGGGGTAGATACAAGGTAATGAGGTTGTCCCACGTGGGGCTCACAGTCTTAAGCCCCATTCGACAGATGAGGGAACGGAGGCACAGAGAAGTTAAGTGACTTGCCCAAGACCACACAGCAGATGAGTGGCAGAGCCGGGATTAATAATAATAATAATAATGGCATTTATTAAGTGCTTATTATGTGCAAAGCACTGTTCTAAGCGCTGGGGAGGTTACAAGGTGATCAGGTTGTCCCACATGGGGCTCACAGTCTTAATCCCCATTTTACAGATGAGGTAACTGAGGCACAGAGAAGTGAAGTGACTTGCCCAAAGTCACCCAGCTGACAATTGGCGGAGCCGGGATATGAACCCATAACCTCTGACTCCAAAGCTCGTGCTCTTTCCATTGAGCCACGCTGGATTAGAACCCATGACCTTCTGACTCACGGGCCCATGCTCTGTGTCATGCTGCTTCTCGAGGGGGTCCTGACAGAAAGAAGAGATTCTGCCTTTCTCTGTAGTCCTGACTTCCTTCTTGATGTCCAGAAATAACACTGCTGCTTAGATTAAAATAAGGGACACCCCCCTCTCTGCCCAGACCACGTTAGCAGGAGAGAAAAAACCGTTTCAAAACTAGAGTTGTATGGATTTTTTGTGCCATCTATTGAAGTTTCCTGAAATCACACTCATGAAACCCTTTCCTCCCCTCAAGTCAAACAATAATAGGGCTGTTGCCCGGAGACCCTTGTTCTGTCTGTCCATTTAGCCCTCCTCAAGGGATTCTTTGAATAAAAGGCTCAGCCAACCAGCTAATTCCCTGACTGAACTCCTTGTCTTCCCTCCCAAACCTTGCCCTCTCCCTGACTTTCCCATCTCTGTTGACGGCACTACCATCCTTCCCGTCTCACAAGCCCGCAACCTTGGTGTCATCCTTGACTCCGCTCTCTCATTCACCCCTCACATCCAAGCCGTCACCAAAACCTGCCGATCTCAGCTCAGCAACATTGCCAAGATCCGCCCTTTCCTCTCCATCCATACCGCTACCCTGCTCATTCAAGCTCTCATCCTATCCCATCTGGACTATTGCATCAGCCTTCTCTCTGATCTCCCATCCTCGTGTCTCTCTCCACTTCAATCCATACTTCATGCTGCTGCCCGGATTATCTTTGTCCAGAAATGCTCTGGGCATATTACTCCCCTCCTCAAAAATCTCCAGTGGCTACTAATCAATCTGCGCATCAGGCAGAAACTCCTCACCCTGGGCTTCAAGGCTGTCCATCCCCTCGCCCCCTCCTACCTCACCTCCCTTCTCTCCTTCTCCAGCCCAGCCCGCACCCTCCGCTCCTCCGCCGCTAATCTCCTCACCGTACCTCGTTCTCGCCTGTCCCGCCGTCGACCCCCGGCCCACGTCATCCCCCGGGCCTGGAATGCCCTCCCTCTGCCCCTCCGCCAAGCTAGCTCTCTTCCTCCCTTCAAGGCCCTGCTGAGAGCTCACCTCCTCCAAGAGGCCTTCCCAGACTGAGCCCCTTCCTTCCTCTCCCCCTCGCCCCCCTCTCCATCCCCCCTTCTTACCTCCTTCCCTTCCCCACAGCACCTGTATATATGTATATATGTTTGTACATATTTATTACTCTATTTATTTATTTATTTATTTTAGTTGTACATATCAATTCTATTTATTTTATTTTGTTAGTATGTTTGGTTTTGTTCTCTGTCTCCCCCTTTTAGACTGTAAGCCCACTGTTGGGTAGGGACTGTCTCTATATGTTGCCAATTTGTACTTCCCAAGCGCTTAGTACAGTGCTCTGCACATAGTAAGCGCTCAATAAATACGATTGATTGATTGATTGATTGATTGATTCCCTTTCATCTCCCCTCATTCAATCGCATCAATCAATCAGTGAATCAGGGGTACGCACTGAGTGTGTACTGTGTTCAGAGCACTGAACTAAGTGCTTGGAAAAGCACAGTACAGCAGAGTTGGTATCCCTGCTGACAAGGAGTTTACAGTCTACGGGGGGAGACGGACATTAAAATTAGGGATAGGAGAAATAATCTCATGAATCCATCAATCAGTGGTATTTTTTGAGTGCTTACTGTGTGAAGAGGACTGTACTAAACGTGTGGGAGAATTCAGTACAGTAAGCTCATCCTCTAGACTGTAGGGTCGTCCTCTAGACTGTAAGCTCATTGTGGGCAGGGAATGCCTCTGGCATATTCATCATCATCATCATCAGTCGTATTTATTGAGCGCTTACTGTATGCAGAGCACTGTACTAAGCGCTTGGGAAGTACAAGTTGGCAACATATAGAGACAGTCCCTACCCAACAGTGGGTTCACAGTCTAAAAGACTGTCTAAAATATTGTCACACTGTACTCTCCCAAGCGCTTAGTACGGTGCTCTGCACAGTAAAAGCTCAATAAATTTGATTGAATGGAATTGGTAGACATACTTTGTAAACTCCTTGTGAGCAGGGATAGAGTACATTTTTTAATGGTACTCTCCCAGCACTTTGTTCAGTGCTTTGCATGCAGTAAGCACCTAATAAATATCATTCCATCTGCTCCCAGGCAATCCAATAATCTTTCTCTTCTACCTGTCCCCCTCCTCCTTCCCCTTGCCCTCCTATTTCCAAAAGAGGCAGCATGAGGGCAGGCACCAACCCACTTTTCTTCAGAGGGTCGAAAATCACCCCCCGTCTAATTTCTCCAAAGGAAATTATATAAAAATCACCTCTCTAAAGGAAGTGATTCGCAAGCCCCTCAGCTTCCTTTCTTCCCCCACTCTAAGCCCCAGTCCACTTCTTAGCCAAAGGTCTCTCTCACCTGAACCTCCGTCCTGGGGTTCCCTGGTTGCCTGATCAGCTGCTGAAACCCAACCTCTGTAACCCCTGCACGCTTTTCAGTGTGCGGCAGAGAGGTGCGGTGGACGTGAAGAGCACCCTCCTGGGAATCAGAAGGACCTGGGTTCTAATCCCGGCTCCGCCCCTAGTCTGCTGTGTGACATTGGACAAGTTGCTTCATCTCCCTGGGCCTCAGTTACCCCATCTGTAAAATGGGGATTAAGAGCCCATTGTTGGGTAGGGACCGTCTCTATATGTCGCCGTTTTGTACTATCCAAGCGCTTAGTACAGTGCTCTGCACACAGTAAGTGCTCAATAAGTATGATGGAATGAATGACTGTGAGCTCTAGGTGGAACAGGGACTATGGCCAACCTGATTATCTTGTTTGTCCCCCAGCGCTTGGTACAGTGCCTGGCACGTAGTCCACCGATCCTTGCCCATCTGAGGCCCAGCCCAAATGCCACGCTGTGCCAGATCCAGACAGATGGTGTCTTGGGGAGAATGCTTCCTAATAATAATAATGGCATTTGTTAAGCGCTTACTATGTGCAAAGCACCGTTCTAAGCGCTGGGGAGGTTACAAGGTGATCAGGTTGTCCCACGTGGGGCTCACAGTCTTCATCCCCATTTTACAGATGAGGTAACTGAGGCGCCGAGAAGTTAAGTGACTTGCCCAAGGTCACACAGCAGACATGTGGTGGAGCCGGGATTCGAACTCATGACCTCTGACTCCAAAGCCCGTGCTCTTTCCACTGAGCTATGCTGCTTCCCTAATAATAATGGCATTTGTTAAGCGCTTACTATGTGCAAAGTACCATTCTAGGAGAAGCAGCGTGGCTCAGTGGAAAGAGCCCGGGCTTGGGAGTCAGAGGTCATGGGTTCAAATCCCTCCTCTGCCACTTGTCAGCTGTGTGACTTTGGGCAAGTCACTTCACTTCTCTGGGCCTCAGTTCCCTCATCTGTAAAACAGGGATGAAGACTGTGAGCTCCCCGTGGGACAACCTGATCACCTTGTAACCTCCCCAGCGCTTGGAACAGTGCTTTGCACATAGTAAGCACTTAATAAATGCCATTATTATTATTATTCTAAGCACTGGGAGAGATACAAGGTAAGCAGGTTGTCCCGCGTGGGGCTTGAAGTCTTGATCCCCATTTTACAGATGAGGTCACTGAGGCTCAGAGAAGTGAAGTGACTTGCCTAAGGTCACACAGCTGACAAGCGACAGCTCTGCATTCCAGCAAAAAAGCAGAGTGAAAACCTGTGTTCCAACAGAGCTGCTGGCAGTATTTTGTCCTCCAAGAAACTTCTGTGGAATTTAGACTTTCTGGTTGGTCTCAAAAGAAAAGACTCCCTCTTGCCTTTCTTGAGCCCCCCACCACCCTGATAAGGTTTGGACCCTCCCCATCTCCCCCGCCGTACCTCCTTCCTCCCCACAGCACCTGTATATATGTTTGTACAGATTTATTGCTCCATTTATTTTACTTGTACATATTTACTATTCTATTTATTAACTTCTAGACAGTGAGCCCGCTGCTGGGTAGGGACTGTCTTTATATGTTGTCAACTTGTAATTCCCAAGCGCTTAGTACAGTGCTCCGCACACAGTAAGCGCTCAATAAATACGATTGAATGAATGAACGATTTAATTAATTAATGATGTGTATATGGCTATAATTCTATTTATTCTGATGGCATTGACACCTGTCTACTTGTTTTGTTTTGTTGTGTGTCTCCCCCTTCTGGACTGTGAGCCCGCTGTTGGGTAGGGACCGTCTCTATATGTTGCCAACTTGTACTTCCCAAGCGCTTAGTACAGCTCTCGGCACACAGTAAGCGCTCAATAAATACGATTGAATGAACGATCGAGGCCCCGCCCACCAGTCCAGGCCCCGCCCACACCCCCTCCCGATCCTCCCAATCATCGTCCGGAGCCGCGGCCCCGCCCAGCCTAGGCCCCGCCCACCGGTCAAGTCCACGCCCGCCGATCGAGGCCCCGCCCACACCCCGCCCGGTCCACCCAATCATCGTCCGGGGACGCGGCCCCGCCCACTTGAGGGCCCCGCCCTCCGCCCGAGGCCCCGCCCACCTCCCCCCGGCCCACCCAATCAGCGTCCGGAGGCTCGGCCTCGGCCCCTCCCGGAGCCCCTCCCCCCCCCGCCCCCCCCGCCCCCCCCCGCCCCGCTCCCCGCTCCGCTCGGACTCTGCCGACGTGGCGGGGCGGGGCCGGGGCCACTCAGCGAGCCCAGACCTCCGCTCACCGGTAAGAGCCGTCCTCCTCTTCCTCCTCCTCCTCCCTGTCCCCTCTCCTCTACATCGTCCTCCTCCTCCTCCCCTCTCCATCCTCCTCCTCCTCCCTGTCCCCTCTCCTCTCCACCGTCCTCCTCCTCCTCCCTGTCCCCTCTCCTCTCCACCGTCCTCCTCCTCCCTGTCCCCTCTCCATCCTCCTCCCTGTCCCCTCTCCATCCTCCTCCCTGTCCCCTCTCCTCCATGGTCCTCCTCCTCCTCCCTGTCCCCTCTCCTCTCCACCCTCCTCCTCCCTGACCCCTCTCCTCTCCATCCTCCTCCTCCTCCCTGTCCCCTCTCCTCTCCATCCTCCTCCTCCTCCCTGTCCCCTCTCCTCTCCATCCTCCTCCTCCTCCTCCCTGTCCCCTCTCCTCTCCATCCTCCTCCTCCTCCTCCTCCCTGTCCTCTCTCCTCTCCACCCTCCTCCTCCTCTTCCCTGCCCCCTCTCCTCTCCATCTTCCTCCACCTCCCTGTCTCCTCTCCTCTCCATCCTCCTCCTCCTCCTCCTCCCTGTCCCCTCTCCTCTCCACCCTCCTCTTCCTCCTCCCTGCCCCCTCTCCTCTCCATCCTCCTCCTCCTCCACCTCCCTGTCCCCTCTCCTCTCCACCCTCCTCCTCCACCTCCCTGTCCCCTCGACTCTCCACCCTCCTCCTCCTCCTCCCTGTCCCCTCTCCTCTCCATCCTCCTCCTCCTCCTCCCTGTCCCCTCTCCTCTCCATCGTCCTCCTCCTCCTCCTCCTCCCTGTCCCCTCTCCTCTCCATCGTCCTCCTCCTCCTCCCTGTCTCCTCTCCTCTCCATCGTCCTCCTCCTCTTCCTCTTCCTCCTCCTCCTCCTCCTCCCTGTCCCCTCTCCTCTCCATCCTCCTCCAACTCCCAAGCCCAGGCTCTTTCCACTAAGTCATGCTGCTTCTCCCCACTTGGAGGGCTGGGAGAAATTCCCCACTGCCTCCCACCCCATATGACATTATTGTATTATGCTGTGGATGAAATGCCTGACCTGATCCCTAATGACATCATAGAGAAGTCTGTCCGTACCCCCAAATCTGGATCATTTCTCTGATCATTCCTGAGCAGCCCCCTTATTCCAGATCCTTTACCTCCGTTAACCTGGGTGGAATGAGGGTGGGTATTTTTCCATTTTCCGCAGCTGTCAATGCCCCTCAAGCCCCCCACCCCCTGACAACATGCCCTGGAGTCTCTTCCAAGCGCTTTGTGGAATGCTCTGCATACCATAAGCACTCAATAAAAACGACTGACTGACTGGCTGAGAGGCAGCCATGACCATATTTATTACTCTATTTATTTATTTTACTTGTACATATATATTCTATTCATTTTATTTTGTTAATATGTTTTGTTGTCTGTCTCCCCCCTCTAGACTGTGAGCCCACTGTTGGGTAGGGACCGTTTTTATATGTTGCCAAGTTGTACTTCCCAAGCACTTAGTACAGTGCTCTGCACACAGTAAGCGCTCAATAAATACGATTGAATGAATGACATGGCCCTTGGCTCTACACTCTATAGAGGCCCCTTCCCTCGCAGCCAGTGGGATTTGGGAGATCCACCGTCAACAGTGGGCAACAGAAAGAGGGCATGGCCTCCCCTGTGCCCCATCATTATTCTCCCGCACAGTGGCAGCCCTCCAGGCTTTCCGCTTGTCAGGAAGTAGGGGGAAGGGGGGCAGAGTCCCTGTTAATAGAGTTGGCTGCACCAAGGGCATTTCCTCTTCTACAGCAAGTGACTGTCCAGGAACCCTCCAGCAGCAACAGAAGTGAGGATGGCAGAGAGTGAGGACCACGCCTTGGCCCCTGGAGAAGAGCTGGGTGCCTCTGGAGGCCCAGTGGTCCACCCTGTCCCTGAGGATGTGGGCTCACGGGCGGGCCTGGGTGAAGAAGTAGCTCCTCTGCCAGAAGAGGTTGCGTCCAGCAAGCCGGACAAAGAGGAAGATACTTCAGGTGGATCGGCTGAATGCACCGACTCCGTCAGCCTCGAGACCGACCCCGTGACTGATCTGGAACTGGATCAGCAGAGTCCCCAGGTGAGTGTGAATACCGGGGCTCTTCTGAGCCTGCCGGCCACACCAGTCTGGGCTGCTGGCCCTAGGTCTGCCACAAACCCTCGGGAACCTGCTGACATTTCCAACTGCAGAGCTCCCTGAGGAAAAGGGCCCCATATTTCAATAGAGCACTGAGGAAGGTGAGTAGGATGGATGATGATGATGGCATTTATTAAGCTCTTACAATGTGCAAAGCACTGTTCTAAGCACTGGGGAGGTTACAAGGTGACCAGGTTGTCCCATGGGGGGCTCAAAGTCTTAATCCCCATTTTACAGATGAGGTAACTGAGGCCCAAAGTCACACAGCTGACAAGTGGCAGAGCCGGGATTTGAACCCATGACCGCTGACTCCAAAGCCCGGGCTCTTTCCACCGAGCCACGCTGCTTCTCTGCATCTTCTCACGCCCCAGTGGCTTGTTTCTGGCGCGTGCCACCTTGGGGTTTGAGTTAGGCTGTTGGGCGGGGGGAAAGCGGGTTTGGAAGTGCCCTCCTTGGCTCTGGGGAGAAATGGGGCTCAGCATCAGTGGCAGGTGCTTCTGCCCACCCTTGAAAATAGTTCCGAGGGCAGGAGGAGGAGCCCAGCGAGTGAGATTGAGGCGCAGGGGGTAAGGTTTTTTAATGGTATTTATTATTGTTATTATTATTATTATATTAATAAGAATGTATCAGACACTGTTCTAAGACCTGAAGTAGATACAAGTTAATCAGGTTGGACACAGACCCTGTCATTCATTCATTCATTCATTCAATCGTATTTATTGAGCGCTTACTGTGTGCAGAGCACTCTACTAAGCGCTTGGGAAGTACAAGTTGGCAACATCTAGAGATGGTCCCTACCCAACAGCGGGCTCACAGTCTAGAAGGGGGAGACAGACAACAAAACAAAACACATTAACAAAATAAAAGAAATAGAATAAATATGTACAGGTAAAATAAATGCATAAATAGAGTAATGGCCGGTAGGGGAAGGGGGAGGAATGTGGGAGAAAGCTGGGGGAGGAAGCGGGATGCGGAGGAGGGAAGGGGAGAACCTGATCACCTCGTATTCTCCCCAGAGCTTAGAGCACTGCTTTGCACATTGTAAGTGCTTAACAAATACCAAAATTATCAGTGCTTAGAACAGTGCTTTGCACATAGTAAGCGCTTAATAAATGCCATTATTATTAAAGCAGGATGGAGGAGGGAGGAATATGTTGCCAACTTGTACTGTCCCATGTGGGGCTCACAGTCTTAATCCCAATTAGAGCGTGGCTCAGTGAAGAGAGCCCAGGCTTTGGAGTCAGAGGTCATGGGTTCAAATCCCAGCTCCGCCACTTGTCAGCTGTGTGACTTTGGGTGAGTCACTTCACTTCTCCGTGCCTCAATTACCTCATCTGTAAAATCGGGATGAAGACTGTGAGCCCCCCGTGGGACAACTTCATCACCTTGTAACCTCCCCAGTGCTTAGAACGGTGCTTTGCACGTAGTAAGCGCTTAATAAATGCCATCATTATTTTATAGATGAGGGAATTGAGGCACAGAGAAGTGAAGTGACCTGCCCAAGGTCACACAGCAGACATGGGGCAGTCTGGACTAGAACCCAGGTCCTTCAGACTCCCAGGCCCAACCTGTATCTACTAAGCCATGCTGCTTTTCCCAACTCTGCCATAGAATGGATCCTGGGTCACCAAAGCACAACCCAAATCAGCAGTCAATCAATCAATCAGTGGCATTTATTGAGCGCTTAAGTAGCACTGTTCTAAGCGCTTGGGAAAGTCCAATATAATACAGTCAATAGCCACGATCCCTGCCCACAAATCATTTCACTTCTCTGGGCCTCAGTTTCCTCATCTGTAAAATCGGGATTAAGAGTAGGAGCCCCCATGTGGGACAGGTACTGTGTCCAACCTAATTAACCTGCATTCATTCATTCATCCATTCAGTCGTATTTATTGAGCACTTACTGTGTGCAGAGCACCATACTAAGCGCTTGGGAAGTACAAGTTGGCAACATATAGAGACGGTCCCTCCCCAACAGTGGGCTCACAGTCTAGAAGGGGGAGACAGACAACAAAACAAAACATGTGGACAGGTGTCAAGTCGTCAGAACAAGTAGAATTATTAGAACAGTGCTTGGAACATTATCATAATTATTATTATTAAGCTTCTAAGCAGTCCTCTGTTCCCCTGCAGGATGTGGGCTCCTCTGCTGGAGGAAGCCGTTGGATGGGCTGGGGGTCCTGGGGGAAATCTCTGCTGTCGTCGGCCTCTGCCACCGTTGGTGAGTCGGGTGCCCAGGTGGTGAGGGTTGCAGGGGAAGGGGTGTCTCGGTCATGTGGGATGAGTGAGCCCCGTGGTCCCCGGCTCTCTTCTACACTTGGATTTGCACCTTTTATTCACCTCTACCCCTCAGTACCCTCTGTAATTGATTTATTTATATTAATGTCTGTCTCCCCCTCTGGACTGCAAACTCCTTGGAGGCATGTAACATGTCTACCAACTCTGGTGTATTTTACTCTCCCAAGCTCTTAGTAAAGTGCTCAGCACATGGTAAATGTCAAATAAATACCATTGATTGATTAATCTACATCCAAACCCGGTGTTTATAAGCTCATCCAGGCTGGGCACTGGGTAAGCACTGGGGAGACTTTTGAATGAAAGAGGGATGCCTTCTGAATCGGATTTTCAGAAGACAACCTGGGCAGTTGACTGGGATAAGGACTGGAGAGGAGGGAGAGGCTTGAAGCAGGGAGGCCAGCGAGGAGGCTGACGGGGCAGCCCGGACAGAAGGTGATGGGAGCTTAGACCAGGGTGAGGGCAGTGGGGGTGGAAAGAAAGGGGAGGATCCAGGACCTGAAACGGAGGATGGAGAGGTGGACTAAGCCAGAGACACATTGAGAATGGCACCAAGGTTGCCAGTCAGTCATTCAGTCAGTCAATCATACTTACTGAGCACTTACCATGTGCAGAGCAATGTACTAAGTGCTTGGAAGAGTACAGTATAACCATATAACAGATATTTTCCCTGCCCACAGTGAACTTCCAGTCTAGAAAGGACTGTAAGGGGTAGGGAGGGTTTGGGGGTTATTGGCAGAGATGGGAGGATCGGGAGCAGCATAGGAAGGCAGAGGAGGGGCCTGGTTTTCTGGTGTCAGCTGGTCATCCACGTGGAGATGTCACTGAACTGTCCCCCACTAAGGTCCTGAGTAGTTCCCAGTGCTCAGCAAGATTTCCTGATCCATGTCTGGTGACAGACACATGAGGGAAGGTGAACAAAACTGGCCCAGGCAGGCAGGGAGTGGTGGCTGGGATGGACAGAGGTGGATTCTGAGGGCCTGCAGCCTCTGAAGGCCTGGGACGCGGAGGAGGTGGGGAGGTAGAGTGCCCTACCTCCACAGGGGGTCAAACCCAAGGGAGAAGGGGGTGCTGACGGATCGGTGGATGGTGAGACTCCAACTGCCCACCAACCTTGTACTCGGCTTCCCGGGACCAGGTAGCCGTGTGGACCTCCTGCTGTGTCCAGGGGAGGAAGGTTGGCTGCCATGGCCCCCGAGTCTCAGCCTGGCCGCCCCCGAGATGGGGGACCTCCTGTGGGAAAGACACAGGTGAGGGAGTCCAGGCCCACAAGTTGGCTAATGGGGCCAAATCTGAGCCCCTTGTCCCTGGGGTCGAGGTGGGGGCATCTGCTGGAAACCGGCCACAAGAGCCACTCGCTGGCCGGCACTGTGCCTTCCGGAAGGGGTCACTGGGAAATTGGCTCCTGTGTGCAGAGAAAAAACCGGGAGAGGGCCCCGGAATTGCTGGTTTGGCGGTCTATTCTCAGCAAGCCCAGGGCAGCCACCTCACCTTCCTGAGGCCGATGCAGCCTGAATAATAATAAAAATATTGATGGCATTTATTAAGCGCTTACTATGTGCAAAGCACTGTTCTAATCACTGCGGAGGTTACAAGGTGATCAGGTTGTCCCAAGGGGGGGCTCACAGTCTTCATCCCCATTTTACAGATGAGGGAACTGAGGCCCAGAGAAGTTAAGTGACTTGCCCAAAGTCACCCAGCTGATAATTGGCGGAGCCGGAATTTGAACCCATGACATCTGACTCCAAAGCCCGGGCTCTTTCCACTGAGCCACGCTGCTTCTCCCTGAAGGCCCCAGGGAGGGTGTGTGTATGAGCGTGCGTGTGTGTGTGTGTGTGTGTGTGTGTGTGTGTGTGTGTGTGTGTGTGTTTGCGTGTTGGGAAAAGTGTTGAAGATCCTCCTGCCTGGTGGGCCTCATGTGGGGACAGCTAATTTTCAGCCAGTGGTGGTCAAATATTGGTCAGGTCCCCGGCCTACCCCAGCCTCCCTTCAGCTTCCAGCCTCGTCTCAGCCTCCCCTAGCCTCTCTTAGCTCTCTTCAACCTCTCCCCTGTCTCCCCTTTAGCCTTGCCCAGCCTCGCCCAGCCCCCGTTTTGTCCCCCCTTCAGCCAGCCCGTGCGGGCACATCACCAAGGAGGGGACACTTAAGGGCTCCGAGGAGCTCCTCCTCTGCCCGAGCCCCAGACCAGAGGGTGAGGATGGGCCTGCTGGCTGGAGTTGAGCCTGGGCATCCTGGCAGGGCAGCCTGGGTTTTGTGGGCTGAGTGGTTTCTCGTCTGTTTGTCCCTGGCAGGCCAAGGGCTCGCAGCCGTGCAAGGCAAGGCAGGGGCAGCCCTGCGAGCGCAAGGGAGCCCTCCTGCCTCTCTGGATGGCGACCTCCCCGCCTCCTCCAACGGTGCGGCTCCAGGTAAGAGGCCCCACCGGGCCAGCTCTCCTTCCAGCCCACGTTGTCCTGCAGGTGGGAGGATGGGAGGAAGGCCAGTGTTCCCTTGCCCAGTGGACTCATTTCTTGCCCAGAAGTGCAGGTGGACCCAGGCCAGAGCACTGGCGATGCTTCGACCCCGGCTCCATCTTCAGGCCCTCGCGGGGTGCTGTCCACCCTGTCCAGCGTGGTCCAGCACACGGTCAGTACTACACCCCAGGCCATTCCTGGCCAGCACCGGCTCGACGCAGGGGTTGTGGGGTGGGATCCAGGGTTGGGAGAGGTTCCCTTCTGGGGGCTTGAAGTGGAGGCTCTGCTTGCCACTTCCTGAGGATTAGTATAGGGATGGTTTTCTTTGTCATCTGACCCTTCCCACCAGGCCCAAATCCCCTCCTGCCCACTCCCAGAGCCACACAATCCCTCCATCACTGCCAACCCTGCACCTGCTCCGCAATCCCACTCCTTCTTCCTCCTCTCTCCAATCCTGAAAAGGCTCCGCAAACCCCTCCTATCAGCCTGACCTGGTTATGCCCCCCCAAAACACGGAGGGGGTCAAGGAGTGTAAGTCATGATGGTAATTATGGTAACCAGCTGCTGGGGAGGTTGGGTTACATTTCCTGTCTGGGCACCCACGACTCTGGGCTAGGCAAGAATCCCCCCAAAGCCCTAGTGGGGTTGTTTGGATGGGAACGGGAGGAGGGTACCCTCCAGTTGGGTGGTAGGAAAGCCCAGGTGGGGGTCCCTTAACTCTGGGCCCGACCCCCAAGAGCGGGAAGCTTGACCTCACTGGATGCTCTCCCAACAGGGCAAGAGTGTCCTGAGCGGGGGCCTGGATGCCTTGGAGTTCATCGGCAAGAAAACCATGAACGTCCTTGCGGAGAGCGACCCAGGCTTCCGGCGGACCAAGATCCTGATGGAGCGGACCGTCTCCCTCTCCCAGGTGGGACCAGTTGCCCTGACTTTGCCCCTTGGCCCGTGCAGGGATGGTCCTGTCCCTGCCCACCTTAGTGTGGCTCCTGACCCCCACCTCAGAGCCCAGGGCACCCCTACCTGCCCACTTCCCCCTCCACTGCCTGCTCTTGGGAGAGGGGCAGCATGGAAGGGAAGAACGAGGGTGAGGCGGGGCCCAGCTCAGGGCAGAGCCAGGAACGGGCCCAGTCCTGGATCTGAGAGTGCCATGGAGCTGGAACGAGAAGCCCGCTCAAGTGTCACCATCCTGGCAGAGTTGGAGACCTGGGGCCTGGCCACCTCTCTCTGCCCATGTGGCTCCAGACCAGAGCCCACGGTGCCAGCCAGCACATGCCCCCCGGCCTTATCGGTGTCCCGTGAGCCTAGCTGGGGGCCGGCCAAACGCAGTGACCGTAGTCCCGGCCCCGGTGCTCTGTGCCCGCAGCTCCTCCGAGAAGCCAAGGAGAAGGAGAAGCAGAGGCTGGCCCAGCAGCTCCCGGCTGACAGGCCTGCACCCTACGGGCTGCTCTTCGACGAGTACCAAGGTCTCTCCCACCTGGAAGCCCTGGAGATCCTGTCCAGTGAGAGCGAAGTCAAGGTGGGTGGCCTTGGCTCCGCCGGAGTGGGGCCGCGGGGCTGGAGGAGAGTGTGATGAGTTCCAGTCCAGGAAATTTACCCCGGCATGCTTGGCTTTTGGGACTGTCCCCTGACCAGGTCACCGCCTGGAAGTGGGTCACCTGCTGCTGCCGGAGTTCCCCTTGGCTCACCTCTGTGGGTTAGAGGAGGAGAGGCGAAGGCAGCGGGGACAAGGCAATCGTTATAGCCTAACAGGCATATGGGGGACACATTTCTCTCCGTAGGTGCAGTCATTTTTAACAGCCCTTGATGGAGAGAAGCTGGAAGCCTTGAAAGCTGATTTAATTTCCATTAAAGAGATCTTTTCTCTGGAGGAGCCCGAGAATGCAGATGCGGAAGGGACCCAAGAGACAGAAGGTAGAAAGAAGCGCTGATGGATTTTTTTTTTGTGCACCTAAATTAGTTTTAAACTGCCTGAACATGTTGATGTTTCACTCAGAAAGTGATTTAGATTTAAAGCTTTAGTGGTGGGGGGTGAGAGGGTTTCTAGGGTCTGGAATGGGAAGGGCAGGAGATGGAGAGGAGCTTGGCAGGGTGGGATTGCCAACAGCTGGTGGGGGGCCACATAGAGCTTCTCTCTGGGCTCATGAATGTTAATGGGGGGTGGTCATCTCTTAAGGTGTGATAATAATAATAATAATAATGGTATTGTTAAGTGCTTACTACATGCCAAGCATTGTTCTAAGCACTGGGGTAGATATGAGGTTATCAGGTTGTCCCTTGTGGGGCTCACAGTCTTAATCCCTATTTTACAAATAAGGTAACTGAAGGCACAGAGCAATTAAGTGACTTGCCCAAAGTCACACAGCTGACAAGTGCTGGTGCCGGAATTAGAACCCACGACCTCTGACTCCCAAGCCCGTGCTTCTCAGCGTGAGATGACCTGGGCCTCTCTAGATTCACTCAATAGTATTTATTTAGCATTTAGTGTGTGCATAGCGCTGTACTAAGAGCTTGATGGCATCGTCATCATCAGTGGTATTAACTGAGTGCTTACTGTGTGCAGAGAACTGTAGTAAGCCCTTGGGAAAGTACAGTACAACAGAGTTTGGTGGTCACGTTAATTGCTCACAGCGAATTTAAATGGAGCATAGAGCAGGATATGAGCCAGAGCAGCGTAGGGCCCAGCCAGGAAGAGTCACCAGAAGCAACTGGCAAAAAAGGAGGGGGGCACCAGCAAGGACTGTTACCTAAAGTAGGTGTTGGAGTGCCCTCCTGGGCCCAGGGCATGCTTATTTATCTAACACCAAGAGGCCCCCGTGAAGCGCTCGAGCTTTTATTCTTGTCAGCTCCATGACGGCTCTGCCGCCGTAAACCCTGGGTGGAGCAGGAGGCCCAGGTGGGGCAGAGCTGACCACTGTGTCACGGGAAAGGTCAAACAGCTTTTAGATGGCGTCACCTTGTCCGCTCTTTGGACCTGCTGGAGGAAATGAATCATTCCTCCTGGTCACTGCTCCCAAGATGGGGAGGGCAGCCTTGGCCTGCCCGGGTGGGGGGGGGCCTGGGATACATCCCCACTAGGGGAAGTTCCTTCTGGGTGCCATATCCCTATCTCCAGGGTGAAGTGGGCATGGAGAAGGCACGGGAAGTAGTGGGGTGAGCTGGTTTTGCCCTCTTGACTCCCAGGCAAGGCTGGTTCAGATGGTTCGGGCACATGGCTTGGGGGTTGGCAGAAAAAGGGCTCTGAGGATGGACTTCTGTGCAGTGCTGGGTGTGACTCTGTAAGGGTAGCCCTACTCTGCCTCAGGGCAGCAAATGTCTGAATCAGCCCCCCTATCTGGGGTCCCAACCCCGCCCTACTGGCCCAGGGTTCCCTCCCAGAGGGCACAGCCTGTAGCAGTCTGGCACAGAGATGGAACGAGGGAGAGTTTGGCTGAGGCGGGGCAGGTGGCACTCAAGGTGGGCTATGGAGATAGCGATCGGAAAGCGAGATGCGGCGAGTGGGGTGGGGGGCAGAGTGCAGATTTACGGGAGGTGAGGAGGGCAGGCTGGTGAGTGGGGGTGCACGGAGCAGGAGGGTCAGGGCCCCGGGGCTGTGGGGCTGAGCCCAGGGAGAGGGACTCCTGGCTGACTGTCGCTGCCTCCCCACCCAGGAGAGAGCGGGGAAGCGTTCGTGAGCAGGATCACCGAGCTGCTGTTTGAGCTTCATGTTGCTGCCACGCCTGACAGACTCAACAAGGTGAAGGCTCCCAGGGCGGGCCCTCCGGGTCGGGGCTGACTCCGGGTCCCCAAATCTGGTCCCGGCAGATCCAGACAGCTCTGGCCCCTGCAGAGCCTCAGGTCGGCCCAAATTTCTGAAGATGAAATCGCTGCGGAGGTCTTAGTTCTCATTTTCCCAAAGGCCCCTGTAGCCCCAAAATACTCCTGTGAATTGATTCAACCCTCTGTCCCAGGATGGGGAGAGTGAGCCAGCTGGGCCCTCACCCTGCAAGGTGGGTGAGATTTTTTTTATGGTATTTGTTAAGCGCTCACTCTGGGTCAAGCACTGAACTGAACTTTTAGACTGTGAGCCCACTGTTGGGTGGGGACTGTCTCTATATGTTACCAACTTGTACTTCCCAAGTGCTTAGTACAGTGCTCTGCACACAGTAAGCGCTCAATAAATACGATTGATTGATTGAACTAAGTGCTGGGATAGACACAGGATAGTCAGGGTGGACACAGTCCCTGTACAATATGTAAGTCTGAAGGAGGGGGATTTAATCCCCATTTCAGGGCTGGAGTAAACTGAGGCCCAGAGAAGTTAAGTGACTTGTCCAAGGTCACACAGCAGATAAGCAACCTGATCATCCTGTATCCCCCCCAGCACTTAGAACAGTGCTTCAGGCATAGTAAACGCTTAACAAATGTCATCATTATTATTATTATTATTATTATTATTATTATTATTATTAGAACCCAGTCCCTCTGACTCCCTCTGACTTTCACTAGGCAACACTGCTTCTCAATTCAAGACATTTCTCTTGGAACTTCTGGGGCCCAGCTGCCCCTATGACTTCCTCCTCTCCCCGCCCCACCTCCTTTACCCGTAACCACCCCCTCTGCCCATCCCGTGAGAAGTTGGGAACTTCCCAGTCGGTTAATACGTCAGTCGTATTTATTGAGTGCTTACTGTGCGCAGAGCACTGTACTAAGCGCTGGGAAGAGTACAAAATAACAATATAACAGACACATTCCCTGCCCACATCAAGCTTACAGTCTAAAGTGGGGTACGACCAAATTGCCCTCCCTTTGGGCACAGAAAGAACTTCCATGAGGGGGTTTTGCAGGCTCGGAAGAAAGCGTACGATTGGGTGGAGGAGGCCCGCGCCCTCTCCTCAGCCACCGCCACAGACCAGCCCGTGGAGACCAACGTGGAGGCCGAGCAGGACAGAGAACAGCAAGAGGAGGCCCCGCCAAAGAAAGCCAAGACAGTGGAGGTAAACGGCGAGAATTGCCCAGTATGCCGCGTGACCAGCTCTATTAGTAATTTTGGGATTTGTTTAACACTTACTACACGACGAGCTCTGTACTAAGCGCGGGGGCAGGTACAAGCTAATTGGATCCCATAGCGGGATCACAATCAAAGTAAGAGGGAGAACAGGTATTGAATTGCCACTTTGCAGGTGTGTGAACTGAGACACAGAAAATTAAGTGACCTGCCCAAGGTCACACAGCGGACAAGTGGTGGAGCGCCTCACCATCGGCTTTAAAGCACTTAATTACCTTCCTTAATTACCCTCCTACCTCACCTCGCTGCTTTCCTACTACAACCCAGCCTGCATACTTCATTCCTCTAATACTAACCTTCTCACTGTGCCTCAATCTCAACTGTCTCATCACCGACCTCTCGCCCACATCCTACCTGTGGCCTGGAACGCCCTCCCTCCTCATATCAGACAGATAATTACTCTCCCCAACTTCAAAGCCTTATTGAAGGCCTATCTCCTCCAAGAAGCCCTCCCTGACTAAACCCTCCTTTCTTCTTCTCCCACTCCCTTCTGCGTCACCCTGACTTGCTCCCTTCGCTTATCCTCCCTCCCAGCCCCACAGCACATATGTATATATCTGTAATTTCTTGATTTACGTATGTATATTACTGTCCATCTCCCCCTTTAGACTGTGAGCTCATTGTGGGCAGGGAATGTGTCTGTTTGTTCTACGGTACTCTCCCAGGCGCTTTGTACAGTGTTTTGCACATGGTAAGCACTCAATAAATAGGATTGAATGAATGAATGAAAGTTGTCCAGGAGGGGCTCCAGGGGCTGGAAGGGGTCAGGGAGAGGATGGAATGGATGACGTGGGTGGAGCACAAGGAGAAATGAGATGTATTTTCTGAGTAGTCATCAGCCATTCTCCTTGGTGAGTTCTAGACTTTTCCAAGACCCACGTCCCCGTCTGTGTGGAGTCAGGGTCAGTTCCTCCAGCGATGTTGGGTGACTCAGTTTCGGGCCTTCGGCTAAACAGCCCGTGGGCTCTTTCGGGTGGAGCTGCGTGATTCCCATGGACCTTGGTCATCCCAAACAGGAAGTGTACATGCTGTCTATCGAAAGCCTGGCTGAAGTCACCGCGCGCTGCATCGAGCAGCTCCACAAAGTGGCCGAGTTAATCCTTCATGGGCAGGAGGAGGAAAAGTCAGCCCAGGAGCAGGCCAAAGTCCTGACCAAGTACGTATCATTTCTACGGCTTTGCTTGAAGCTCCGTTCTTGCACCTCAAACCTCCTCCCGCCCTCACCAGCTAGGACTCACCGATGCTCCTCTGAAGCAACCCTGAGTCGAGAATTAGGCAAAAACTCCTCACATCAGGCAAAAACTCCTCACCCTGGGCTTCAAGGCTCTCCATCACCTTACTCCCTCCTACCTCACCTCTCTTCTCTCCTTCTCCAGCCCAGCCCACACCCTCCGCTCCTCTGCCACCGCTAATCTCCTCACCGTGCCTCGTTCTCGCCTGTCCCGCCATCGACCCCCGGCCCACGTCATCCCCCTGGCCCGGAATGCCCTCCCTCTGCACATCCGCCAAGCTAGCTCTCTTCCTCCCTTCAAAGTCCTATTGAGAGCTCACCTCCTCCAGGAGGCCTTCCCACACTGAGCCCCTTCCTTCCTCCCCCTCCCCATCCCCCTGCCTTACCTCCTTCCCCTCCCCACAGCACCTGTATATATGTTTGTACGTATTTATTATTCTATTTACTTATTTATTTTATTTGTACACATTTATTCTATTTATTTTATTTTGTTAATATGTTTTGTTTTGTTGTCTGTCTCCCCCTTCTAGACTGTGAGCCCGCTGTTGGGTAGGGACCGTCTCTATATGTTGCCAACTTGGACTTCCCAAGTGCTTAGTACAGTGCTCTGCACACAGTAAGCGCTCAATAAATACGATTGAATGAATGAATGAATGAGAATTAGGGTCAGCCGGCTGAGCCTGGCTCCGAGGCCAAAGGAGAGATGAATGGTTCCAAGCTGGCAGAAGCCACGGGAAAAATGGAATCCTTAAGGTTGCATGTGCTTTAGTTCTGTTTGTTATAGCTTTAATTCTATTTGTTCTGGCGATTTTGACACCTGTCTACATGTTTTGTTTTGTTGTCTGTCTCCCCCTTCTAGACTGTGAGCCCGTTGTTGGGTAGGGACCGTCTCTATATATTATCGACTTGTACTTCCCAAGCGCTTAGTAATAATTATAATAATAATAATGATGGCATTTGTTAAGTGCTTACTATGTGCAAAGCACTGTTCTAAGCACTGGGGGGGGAATACAAGGTGTTCAGGTTGTCCCGCATGGGGCTCACAGTCATCATCCCCATTTTGCAGATGAGGTAACTGAGGCACCGAGGAGTTAAGTGACTTGCCCAAGTTCACACAGCAGACATGTGGTGGAGCAGGGATTCGAACCCATGACCTCTGACTCCAAAGCCTGGGCTCTTTCTACTGAGCCACGCTGCTCCTCTTATTGAGCCATGCTGCTCCTCTTAGTACAGTGCTCTGCACACAGTAAGTGCTCAATAAATATGATTGAATGAATGAATGAATGTGCGATAGCTTAAAGAGCACTACCTGCTCAATCCAAGTCCCGCCATATGGCTTTTTAAAATTAAATCAGATTAGGCACTTACTAAGTGCCAAGCACTGTTCTAAGCACTGGAGTAGATACAAGCTAATCAGGTAGGACACATTCTGTATCCCAAATAGGGCTCACAATCCTAGTCCTTATTTTACAGAAGAGGTAACTGAGGCACAGAAGTTAAGTGACTTGCCCAAGGTCACACAGCAGGCAAGTGGCAGAGCCGGGACTAGAACCCAGGTCCTTTTGACTCCAATAATAATAATAATAATAATGATGGTATTTGTTAAGCGCTTACTATGTGCAAAGCACTGTTCTAAGCTCTGGGGAAGATACAAGGTTATCAGGTTGTCCCACATGGGGCTCACAGTCTTAGTCCCCATTTTACAGATGAGGGAACTGAGGCCCAGAGAAGTTGTGACTTGCCTAAAGTCACACAGCTGACAAGTGGCAGAGCTGGGATTCGAACCCGTGACCTCTGACTCCAAAGCCCATGATCTGTCCACTAGGCCCGAGCTGTATCCAATAGGTCACACTGCTTCTTGGACTTGGGTCTTTGAGGGAGAAATCTTGACTCCTGTTCTCCCAGGGACTAAGGGCCCATCTACCCACCTTTCCCCACCCCTGGATGTGTGGAGGATAAAGAGCGCTTCACTAAGGGGCAGTTTAGGTGGTCCCAGCAATGTTTGTGCAGTACCAGGCAGCCACACAGCAATGCTCCTTGATGGTGTGAGAGTGCTACTGCTCTCCCTAAACATGTGACTTCCAGTGGCGGGCGACCGTGGCTCAGTGGAAAGAGCCCGGGCTTTGGAGTCAGAGGTCACGGGTTCGAATCTCAGCTCCGCCACATGTCTGCTGTGTGACCTTGGGCAAGTCACTTAACTTCTCTGAGCCTCACTTATCTCATCTATAAAATGGGGATTAAGACTGTGAGCCCCACGTGGGACAACTTGATCACCTTGTATCCCCCGACCCAGCGCTTAGAACAGTGCTCTGCACATAGTAAGTGCTTAACAAATGCCATCATTATTATTATTATTATTATTACCAGATATCATATCACGGGGAACGTGGCCTGGGCAGGTCAGGGGCGCTCGCTGGTGACTCCCAACACCCAGAGGCAGAGCAGCGTGGGGGTCTACTGGCAATAGAAGCAGTGTGGCTTAGTGGAAAGAGCAAAGGCTTGGGAGTCAGAGGTCATGGGTTCTAATCCTGACTCCGCCACTTAGCTGTGTGACTTTGGGCAAGTCACTTCACTTCTCTGGGCCTCAGTTACCTCATCTGGAAAATGGGGATTAAAACTGTGAGCCCCACGTGGGACAACCTGATCACCTTGTATCTACCCCAGTGCTTGGCACATAGTAAGTGCTTAACAAATGCCATCGTTATTATTATATTATTATTATTATTACTATAATGAAATGGCTGCAGTGCCCACCATCTGGGACCTGGCCTTCCCCAAGGGTTAGCCTGTGGAGGAGGTGCCCCTGGGAAGGGAATGGAGTGAAATTCTCCCTCCCTCTCTCTGTGTGTCTAATAGTATTTGTTAATTATGTGTCAAGCACTGTTCTAAGTGCTGGGGTAGAGACAAGTTAATCAAGTTAGTCCCTCTCCTACATGGGACTCACAGTCTTATCCCCATTTTACGGTGAGGTCACTGAGGCCCAGAGAAGTGAAGTGACCTGTGTAAGATCACACAGCAGACAAGTGGCAGAGGTGGGATCAGTAATCAGGTCCTTCTGATTCCCAGGCCCGGGCTCTATCCACTAGACCATGCTGCATCTCAGCTCTTCTGATTTGTTCTGGTCAGGCTGGGCCTGAGGGCTCTGCTCAGCTCTTTCCACCTCCTGGAGAATTTCAGGGGAAGGAATGGGCCTGGCACTTTCCCCTTGCATCCATTTGGGGCTCCTTGGCTCCATAGAGTGGTTTAGAACCCAAATCCCTCTCTGCTGCTGGGGTTGCCAGAGCTGGGATGGGGAGCTGGAAGGGTGGGAGCGGGGACTCCCTGGGACACTCCAGGCCCATTGAGACACACTCTACATTTGGACTTTTGTTCTGGAAGGGCCATTGTTAACAAGTTGGTGTGTTTTTCTGTGGAAGCTTTGCAGCATAGAGAAATGGGAGTCAACTGGGAGTCATGTTTATAATCAATGGTGTTTATTGAGCACTTACAATGTGCTGAGCACTGAACTGAGTGCTTGGGAGAGTGCAGACACATGCCCTGCCCGTAACGAATTTACAGTCCAGAAGACATAGGGAAAACCAGGAGAGAGAGAGAGACCCACAGGCCGTTTGCCAAGCCCATTGAGCCTTCCTCTTTGTTCAACGTCTTTTCTGGCTGCAGGAACTGGAACCCTGAGGAATTAGCCATTTGAAGAGAGATCTGAGCATATTCCCAGATCCCACGCCACCAGGACCACGGGAACCCATGGGGACGGGAGGTTGGCAGGTTGAAGTCAAATGAAAGTAAACACTCCATCCCCCTGCTTGAACACCCAGAATCCAACCCTGAAGGAAGCTTTTAAGCCAGAAATACCGGCTCTTCCCGGGTGGCTTCAGGAACGAGAGGCTGGCACTGGGTCGCTGGATGGAAAGTTAGGGATGGAGAGGCGGAAGTTGAAGGATGGCTCATCCCTAATTGTGAGGGTGGGTGTCCTGGTGGGCAATCAATCAGTTAATGGTATCTGTCGAAGGCTTACTGTGTGCGGAGCACTGTGCTAAGCACTTGGGAGAGTATAAATAGGAACGATCCCTGCCCACAAGGAGCTTACAGTCTACAGGCTCCTCCAAGCAGCCTGGTGCTGGAGTTGGCAACAGAGTTCTGGGCTGGATGAACCCTGCCCACCCTACAATCCCCAGGGGGACCTTCGACCAGGAGGTGATGATTCCTTCTTTCTCCGAATCCAGGTTAACCAGTGCCATGTGCAAGGAAGTGTCTTCTTTGTCGAAGAAGTTTTCTGATTGTTTAACGGCGGCTGGGGTAAGGTGATGGTGTTCACTGACCGCAGACCTACTTCTGTGATGGAGGGGGGGGGAGGCTGGTTGGGGGTGGGGGAAAGGAGGAAGAGGGAGGGAGAGATGCGTGAGTGTTGTGCATTTATTTTTTAACCCCCAAGAAACGCTGTTTTCTAAAGTTTAGAATACTTAACTGATCAAGCAGAGATTCAAGCAAAGCAGGAGCGTTCTCCTGCTACTGGGATGTGCTGAAGGGCTTTGGGGTGGCCAGAGACCTGGGTCCCGCTCTGCCTTCCTGTGGGCCCACGGGGTCCGGGAATGAACCCAACAAGGCCCCCGGTACGGCCCCCAGCCCTGCCCTTTCACTCCACAGAGCGGCCAGAAGGCAGAGGCCCTGAACCCAGCAGTCACTGGAGTATGGCTGGAGGTAAGTGGGTTCGGAGAGGGTTGAAAGCGGCAGGGTCAGAAGAGTCCCGCTGCCACACAGAGGTCGGGGAGGGGGCTCTGGGGTCTGGGGCGGCCTCACCCCTGCTCCCTGAGACACAAGCACTGGCTGGACCTTCCCTGGAGACTGGGAATGTCTTTCCTGGTCCCTAAGGGGCTCAGCAATGGGGGCAGGAGAGCCCAAGGGGGAGGAGGGTTCAGCTCAGCTTTCCCCTCCTGCTGACCCCCATGGGCAGCAGTTTGGCTGGCAGCGGTGAACGGACGGTAGGTGGGATTAAGGGTGTAGAAATGAAAGTATGGGAGAGCAGGTGTATGTGGTTGTATTTATCCAAAAGTTGTGTGAGAGTGGGTACAGGAGATGACTGGAAGTGTGGGTCTGTGTGAATGCGTGTGTGCGGTGTGTGTGTGCCCGTGTGCAATTGGGTGAGTGATGCTACTACTAATTCCGTTGCGCTGTACTTTCCCAAGCGCTTAGTACAGTGCTCTGCGCCTACTAAGTGCTCAATTAATGCCGCTGTTGGATTGACTGATGCTTTGCGAGGGACGATGAATGAGTGATGGCGGATGACAGTGTGCGACTGTGTGTGATGGCGTGTGAATGATGGTGTGTGAGATGCTGTGTGACAGGTGCTAGTGTGTGTGTAGCAGTGGGCAAGTGTTGTGATGATGTGCTAGTGTGTGCGCGAGGGATGGTGTGTGTTGAGTATGTGGGTGAGTGTTTGAGTGACAGTGTGTGTGTGTGGTTGGTTGGTTGTGGTAGCTGTGCTATCAGTGCTAAGAGAAAGCCCCCCTATCTCACCCCCCTTTTCCCTGGGACCCAGGGCTGCAACAGCACCGCCTACATCCAGGACGCTTTCCAGCTGCTGCTTCCCGTGCTGCAGACCTCTCACATCCAGACAAGCGGCCTCCGAGCACAGCAGCCATGATGGCCGTCCGGACGGACCCCTCCTCGCCGGCGGCCGGGTACTCGGTTCATGCGGGGCTGCCGGTCTTCGCCCCGGCAGATGGCCATCACCCCACCCGGCCCCGGCCGGAAATGACTGTCCGACTGTGGCCAGACTCCCCGAGGCCAGCGATGACCTGCTCGTGGGCCTTCCCTGCACCCCAGAGCCTTCCGCAGAGTGAGGGGAAGGGCCCCCCATCTGCCCACGCCCTGCATCACCTCCTTCCCCGGCCTGGTCCCGGGCTGAGCCACCGCCACTGCCGGCTGGCCGCTCAGGCCAGTCCCCCCACCGCCCGGGCCCAGCCCTCTGGCCCCGGCCCCTGTTCTGGGCTCTTGCAGTGAAGCACATTGTCCGTTCTGCCCACAGGGACTGGGCAGGGGGCCACTGCAGCAGGCCAGTGATTCACTTAGCCCATTTGTCCCTGGGCTAAGTCAAGGCCCTGCAGTAGCTGTCAGTGCACTAGGGGGTGGATGTAGTGCCCGCAGTGATGGGCAGTACCCCGGAGAGCAGTACCACCC
Source organism: Tachyglossus aculeatus (assembly GCF_015852505.1). Taxonomy (NCBI): domain Eukaryota; kingdom Metazoa; phylum Chordata; class Mammalia; order Monotremata; family Tachyglossidae; genus Tachyglossus; species Tachyglossus aculeatus. The sequence continues at coordinate 17,134,335 of NC_052075.1, forward strand.
TCTGGTAGTGTGAAAGGGTTCCTGTTCCTCTGGGGGCAAAACCCCTTAGACCCTTGGGAGAGCTTTCAACTCCCGAAGTGATGAACCAACTTCATTCGTGGTCAGTTGTGCGGTGGGACAGGAAGACCCAGAAGCAATCAGTTGCCAAACGAATCCCTCAGAAGCCCCAAGCATAGAACCAGGATCCTTTCCCACACCGGGGCCGCCGGCACAGAGGCAAAAACCCAGCAGCTCATCGCCGGTGAGAAAGGACCGAGCGGCTCTTCTGCAGGACAGAGCCCCCCTTCAAACCACTTTCTCCTGAAACTTCAGCCCCAAGCTCAGCTGACCTAGCCTGGTATGTCATCACCGTGCTGGTGGCCGGCCTCCCCGGAGCCCAGAGAAGCCACACAGGGAAGATCCTGCCGACGGGAGCCCCCCTGAAAGGTCTCCCCTCTCAGACCACCCAGGGCAGTGCCCTCTCAGACTGCCTAGGGCTGGGCCTGTGACAGGGCTGTCTGGTGGAGATCCAGCATCTGACCAACAGTTTTCAGGACTGATGAGAAAGGACACAAGGTGGTCCTCTGGAGTAGGAAAAGGGTTAATGCCCCCTGAAACCTCCAGCCCAAAGGCCCCGGCCAACCCAGACTTGGGACCGTGAGTGTAAGCTCCTTGTGGGCCGCGGACATGTCCCTTTTTTCTGTTGAATTTTCCCAAGTGCCTAGTATAGTGTGTGGGTGCTAATAAATGCCATTACTACCTTTACTTCTCTCTGCCAAGGGGCAGTTGGGGAAAAACCCACCAGAAGGCCTGAGGCGTTTCTGACTTCAGTCAGTCATTCATTCATTCAATCGTATTTATTGAGTGCTTACTGCGTGCAGAGCACTGTACTAAAGAACTTGGAAAGTACAATACAGCAATAAAGAGAGACAATCCCTGCCCATACCGGGCTGACTTCTGGACCCCTGGGCTGCATTTCAGAGGGAAATGGCCACCGGTAGCTGAACTGTGGCGAGCACACATCCGACCAGGGCTGTCCCATGGCTGACTGGGAACTGAGTCCCTTAGTTGCTGGCACGAGTGACATTTGTAGTGGCGAATGGGTGAGGGTGACGGGGGGGGGGGTGGTCAGTGCCTTGAGCCCTCTGCCCTGCCAGGGGGGTGCTGCTGGACTCTGCCCATTGGGCTCAGCACAGAAAGGGGTTCCAGGAGAAAGGCCCTTGGCAGCTTTGTGTCCTGGCACAGTGGAATGGTCTTTTCCAGTCCAGGGCCCAGTAGCAGAGCAGTAGCAGCAAACCCAGCCTCAGGGCAGGCTGGCGATGCCCTTAGCCTGTGGGCAGAGGGCAGCTGGGGGCTTTGTGCCATCAGTTGCCCTTTACCCCGGAGATTGTGTTCTTGGTGAGAAGGTCAGTTGTGATGGGCACCCGTGGTCACCCCGAATGCATCCTCCCAAGGAGACACTAGAGAAGTTGGGGACGCAGACCTCGGTCCAGTCATTTTGCGTGGAGGCTGGGGCCTGAGTGACCAGGCTCAATGGGGTTTGATGTGCAGATGGAGCCTGGTCCAGAGGAACCAGGTGCCCACCCTCGGCCCTCCCCAGACCCTCCCCCTCACCCAGGGTCCAAATCAGGGCAGAGAAGGAGGCTCCAAGGTAGGCAGAGGTCAACCGGGGACAGGCCCAGGATGGACAGCGAGACTCAGCAAGTGGCAGTCATTCCTTCACTCAGTTGTATTTAATGAGCGCTGTGTGCAGAGGACTGAACTAAGTGCTTGAGAGAGTACAGTACAACAACAAACAGACACGTTCCCTGACCACCGTGAGCATCAGAGGGAAAGGCGGGCTCCGGGGCCAAGAGCTGAGCCCGCCCTGGGTGAGCTGTCCCGTGCTTGATTTGGAAAGCAAAGTTCAGAGCTGTGATTCTACTGGTCCCTTTGAAGTCGGGGGTTGTGACATGGGCACCCTAGTGCCCACAGCAGTTTACAGCCCCGGGAGGGACTCTATGGGGGCTTGCTGAGAGAGCACCCTGAGATTGTCCCCATAATTTCCTGCTGCCACCATCCCACGGCTCTTGGATTTGGCCCTCAAAAGACTCAGGACACATCTGGGTGTTTTTTTAATGGTATTTCTTAGGCGCTTACTATGTTCCAGGGACTGTTCTAAGAGCTGAGGTACAAGCTAATCAGGTTGGACACAGACCATGTCCCACAGGGGGCTCACAGTCTTAATCCCCATTCTACAGATGAGATAATTGAGGCACAGAGAAGTTAAGTGACTTGCCCAAGGTCACACAGCAGACAAGTGGGGGAGCTGGGATTAGAACCCAGGTCCTTCTGACTTCCCAGCCCGTGCTTGGGATTCAACTAGGTGGCCCTTGCACCTTAGCGGGGGGCTATGGAAATTTGGGGTAGCCTCCTCCCTGCGATAGCCATCTATCCAAATTTGCAGATTCCATCAAGAGATGGACAACTCATGCACTCTCTCTGGATATGAACAAATCATCAATCGATCAATATTATTTATTGAGCGCTTCCTGTGTGCAGAGCTTGGGAGGGTACAACAGAGTTGGTAGACACATTCCTTGCTCACAGCAAGCTTACAGTCTAGAGATATTTTTGCTCACAGCTTCAACAGCAGTGGAATGTTAATGGAATTAGTAATAACCACCCATCCCTGCTCTCATACTTATCTTTAAACTACACTCTGTAAATTATGTATTAGTGTCTGTCTCCCCCTCTAGACTGCAAGCTCATTTGGGGCAGGAAACGTGTCTCGCACCTCTGTTGTACTCTCCCAGGCGCCTAGTACAATGCTGTGCACACAGTAAGTGGGCAATAAATGCCATTGACTGATTGATATTGATTGAGAAAACTGGAAACTTTGCATTTATGCTGATGCAACCATCCAGTTCCTTCAGGATCCTCCAGACCCCCTGACTCTCAGGCCGGTGCTCTTTCTGCTGGTTCATGCTGTTTTCTCAGCACTCATCTCAGAGGGAAACTTCTTTTTAATAGAATTTGTTAAGCCCTTATGTGTCAATCACTGTTCTAAGCGCTGGGGTAAATACAAGTTAATTAGGTTGGTTACAGAGGGAAGCCCTTTTATATCAATCATTCACACCTAGGTGACATCAGCGGAACATAGCCAGTGACAGGGGAAATACAGTAAAACAGATCTGGTAGACGCATTCATTCAATTGTATTTATTGAGCGCTTACCGTGAGCAGAGCACTGTACTAAGTGCTTGATTCACTGCTCACAGTGAGCTTACAGTCTACAGTCAATAATACTTATTGAGCACTTACTATGTGCAGAGCATTTTTTATGGTATTTGTTAAGCGCTTGCACTGTACCATACACTGTACTAAGCACTGGGGTAGTTACAAGCTAATCAGGTTAGACACAGTCTATGTACCGCATGGGGCTCACAGTCTTAATCCCCATTTTACAGATGAGATAACTGAGGCACAGAGAAGTAAAGTGACTTTCCCAAGCAGACAAGTGGTGGAGCCAGGATTAGAACCCAGGTCTTTTTAACTCCCAGGCCCATCCTCTAATCACTAGGCCACGCTGCTTGTACTAAGCATTGTACTAAAGGTTTCGAAGAGTACAATACAGTTGGTAGACACAATTCCTGTTCTCAAGAAGTTTACAATCTAGTAGCGGAGGCAGACACTAAAATTAATTACAGTTAGGGAGAGCAACAGAGTTTAAAGATATGTACCCAAGCACTTAGTACAGTGCTTTGCACACAGCAAGCTCGAAATAAATACCATTGATGATGATGATGATATGTACATCAGTGCTATGTGGGGAATGGAGGGAACTGAGTTCCTAAGTGTTAAGGAGGTGAGGACTCAAGTGTATTGGTGATGTGGATGTATTAAAGTGGTGCTAGGTGGGAGAAATAGGATAGATAATAATTGTGGTATTTATTAAGCACTTACTATGTGTCAAGTACTGTTCTAGGTGCTGGGGTAGATACAAGCTAATTAGGTCGGGTAGTGCCTCTGTCCGTCATGAAGCTCACAGGCTAAAAAGAAAGGAGTAGTCACTTAACTTCTCTGTGCCTCAGTTACCTCATCTGTAAAATGGGGATGAAGACTGTGAGCCCCACATGGGACAACCTGATCACCTTGTATCTACTCCAGCGCTTAGAACAGTGCTTGGCACACAGTGCTTAACAAATGCCATCATTATGATTATAATCTCCATTTTTCAGATGGGGCACAAAGAAATCAAGTGACTTACCCAAGGTCACACAGCTGGCAGAGTCCAGAGTCAGGATTAGAACCCAGGTCCTCTGACTCCCAGGACCGATATATTTCCATTAGGCCACGCTGGTTCTGAGAGATGGTTTGATGACTGACTCTTTAGGGTGGAGAGAGAGGAGTCAAAGGTAACCCCAAAGTTCCAGCTTAAGGGCGGTGTTCTCAACAATGATGGGAAAGTCAGGGAGAGGAGAGGGTTTAGGATGGAAGAGGAAGACGAGTTTTGGACATGTTGTGCTTTATGTGCCAGTGACACTCAGGCCCGTGCTCTTTCCCCTCAGCCGCTAGGTTTTGCCTTCTCCAGTCAATCAATCAATCAATGGTATTTATTGAATGCTGACTCCAAGCAGAGACTCTCCCCTGCCTCTTCCTGGGAACGGGAGGCCTGGGACCTTTTCCAGCCCTACTGCACCCCTGTATTCAGAGCTGCTCGAGCTTCTTTCCCAGAGGGCGAGGAAGATTTGGCACACAGTAATCGTTCAATAAATAGGATTGGTTTATTGACTGACGATGTGGGGGGGGTGGTGCCCCGGCCTGCTGTGGCCACCCAACAGCACCCTTGGCCCGTGCGGGCACCCACCTGTGCCCAAGATGAGCTCTGTCACTTGGCTCTGAGCAGCTCAGACACCCAGCTGAGGTAAAGGTGGATTAAGCAGGCGGGGAGGCAAAGTCTTCTGTGAACCGGCCCCAGCCACTGGATAAAGCATCCGTGTCCTGCTTGGCAGTGACGCACGGAGAAACGGTCATTCTGTCTCTGGGCCTTCCCCTTCATCCGGAGCTGCTGTTGGCGCCACCAACTCACTGGCCACAGGGAGAGGAGGTGTCAGTGGACAAGCCACCTGCATTCCAGTCTGCCTCTCCCCTCAGACAGGAGTGTTAGGCGTTCACTCTTGGTCTCGAGGGGGTGGCTCACAGCCTCGGGGAGGGGAGAGGTCCCTTGTGGTCTTGGAGGGGACCCCTCATGGTCTCAGGCATTCAGTGATGCTCTTGGGGGATCCCTCAGTCTCACGGGGTCACTCACGGTCTTGGGGAGCCACTTGTGGTTTTGGGGGTCCTTCATGGTCTCAGAGGGGGTCCTTCATGGTCTTAGGTGTTCACTCATGGTCTTGGGGGGGGTCACTCACAGTCTCAGAGAGTCATTCACGGTCTTGGGGAGCCACTTGTGGTTTTGGGGGTCCCTCATGGTCTCAGAGGGGGTCCTTCATGGTCTTAGGTGTTCACTCACGGTCTTGAGGGGGGTCACTCACAGTCTCAGGGAGTCATTCATGGTCTTGGGGGTCACTCATGGTCTCAGGGGGTCATTCACAGTATCAGGCATTCACCCAGGTCTCGGGAGGTCACTCACAGCCTCAGAGGGTCACTCACAATCTCGGCGGCGGGGGGTGTATGTGTCACAGCCTTGGGGAGTTACTCATGGTCTTGGGGGTCCCTCAGGTTCTTGGAGAGCGTCCCTCACAGTCTTAGGCATTCACACACAGGCTTGGGGTTGGGGGCGGGGGGTTCCCTCACCATCTCAGAGCTTCTTTCCTTCACTGTCTTGGGGGGATCACTCAAGGTCTCAGAGGGTCACGTACGGTCTTGGCAGGGGTCACTCAGTCTCAAGATTCACTCAAAGTCTCGGGGAGTCACTCATGGTCTCAGGGAGTCACTCACAGTCTTGGGAGAGCCCGTGGGATAGGCCTCCAGCTCCAGGATTGGCGGTAGCGTGTCTCTGGCTGGCGTGAAGGCTGTTTCGTGCTGCCAGTCAGTCTCTGTGGTTTAGAGAGAGAAGCATTTCAATCCTGGCAGAGTGATGGCAACTTGGTTCACGCAGAGGCCCGACAGCACAAGGGGAGAAACAGCATGGCCTAGTGGGAAAAGCCCGGCCCTGGGAGTCAGAAGGACCTGGGCTCTAATCCCAGCCCTGCCACTTGTCTGCCGTGTGACCTTGGACCAGTCGCTTCACTTCTCTAGACCTCAGTTCCCTCATCTGAAAAATCGGGATTAAGACTGTGAGCCTTATGTGGGCCCGGACTGTGTCCAACCTGATTAGCTTTATAGTGAGCACTGTATTGAACACTTAGGAGAATATGACAGAGTTAGAAGGGGAGAGAAGAGGCTAGAACATTGACTCCTATTCCTCTGACTTGGAACTCCCTCTGCAAATGGGACAGACAGGCAGTTCTTCCCACTTTCAAATACACCCCACCACCTCCAACGACCCTTCCCTAATTGATTGTTTTCCCAGCACCCTGATTCATATCATCCTTCATCTTAATCTATCTGAAGAGCTTAATCTAGCTCTTACAGATTTATTTGTACCCTCCTTGGCACTTAGGTAGACATATATCGGCTCAGTTTATCGATTCTGACCACTCTAGTTATCAACATTTTTAGGTCTGTCTTCCCCATTAGAGTGTAAGTTCCTTGAAGGAAGAGAATGTGTCATTTCCTTATTCTGTTTTCCCCAAGCAGCTAGTTCAGTGTATCCCACCCAGTGGGCACTGCTACTAAGCAGCGTGGCCTAGTGGATAACGCACGGGCTTGGGAGTCAGAAGGATCTGGGTTCTAATCCTGGCTCCTCCACATGTCTGCTGTGTGACCTTGGGCAACTCACTTCATTTCTCTAGGACTCAGTGACCTCATCTGTTAAATGGGATTAAGATTACGAGCCCCAAATGGGACAGGGACTATATCCAGCCCGATTTACTTGCATCCACCTCAGTGTTTAGAACAGTGCCTGGCACAGAGTAAGTGCTTAAATACCACAGTTGTTATTATTACTACTACTGCTACTACCACCACCTCCCATCAATCAAACAATGGTATTGATTGAGCACTTACTATGTGCAGAGCACTGCTCTAAATTGATAGAGATGTTCCCTGCCCACAGTGAGCTTACAGTCTAGAGGAACAGTGGCTTTGAGAACTAACCAAACCACTTTCCCCTTAGGGCTCACAGTCGGTGCAGAGCAGCAAATCCATGGACTGACCTACACAGGCAAACCGGCTAATGCGAGAAATCCACTTAGAAGCCCTTTATTTCTCAGTACCCATGGTCACGACAAACCGGTGGTGATACTCCCCTCTTTGACTACCTCTAGACTGTAAGCTCCTTGTGGGCAGGGATCACGTCTACCAACTCTGTTCTATTGTACTCTCTGAGCGCTTAGTACAGTGCTCTGCCCTCAGCACTCAATAAGTACAATTGATTTGACCTCATCAATCAACGAGCTCTTTCAGCAGCTGTTCTGTCATAGTCTCATTGATCACGCAGATGTTCTCTCAAGGCAAAAGTCCCTCCCATTCCCAAGGAACATTTCCCTCACCGCCCGGAGTCCCTGCCACTCCCTGCAGTTGGCTGTAACTCACAGCCTCCTGGATCTGTGTGGGAATGAGGAGAGTCATAAATTTTGCAGTTAAGCGAGTGAAAAATTACATTTTCATGCTGTCGCTTGGTCTGCGAAAATGGTGTAAGGGGCTAATCTTCCCCTGTAAGATAGTGAATCCACTTCAATTGTTCTATCAAGCATACAGTATTTGCCTATTTCAATTTTGCTTGGGGGCTAATGAATTCATCACTATTCAATAGTAAATCTGTCTGTGCCAGGCCACCACCTTATCTGTCTGCTTGCCCACATGTTTGGCTGGGATGTAGTGGTCTCATTCTGCTCTAAAATTCAGTTTTCTTTGCTTCTTTTTCTCTCAACCCTGACCCACCCACATTAAAATAATAATGGTATTTATTAAGGGCTTCCTATGGCAGAGGCATTGAGGTAGAAAATCAGCAGATTGGACACAGAGGTAGTATGGCCCTCTGGAAAGAGTACAGGGCTGAGAGTGGAGAGGCCTGGGTTCTAAATCAAGCTCTGCCACTTTGCTGTGTGACCCTGAGCAAGTCAATTAACTTCTCATGTAACTTCCTTGCGTCTCAATTTCCTCTTCCGTAAAATTGGGATTAAATACCTGCTCTCACTCCCTCTTAGATCGTGAGCTTGTTTGGGACAGGGATTGTGTTGCCTGAGCTGGTTGAACAGTGTCTACAGGTGCTTAACAGATACCATAGTTATTATTATGCCACAGCCTGTCTTATCCCCACTTTTCAGATGAGAAAACTGAGGCCCATTTGCTCGAGGCCACACAGAAAGGGCCCATACTCTTCACACTAGGCCAGGCTGCACCTCACAAAAAACAAGGCACCCATGGCCCCCTCAAGGGACAAGAACCATGTTTAATTCCCACTTGTGTATTCTCTCTCAGTGCTATGTGCTCTGCACATAATAAGTGCTTAATATATACTACTGCTGCTACATGGCAGATGCCCCCAATCTCTAATGCCTCTGGAGAAGAGGTTTAGCCCTTCACAGTTTGCAGACTTTAGTTTCTGTCTTTCTCACTCAAACCGGAAAATCTGGATGATAGTAAAGGCCCAGTGGCTACTTGCAGCTAGCGGAGGGCTTTAAGGTGGCTCATGGACCCGAGACCATCTAAAATGATTTAACCTTATGCGGTTTCTTTATGGTATTTGTTCATTCATTTAATCGTATTTATTGAGCACTTACTGTGTGCAGATCACTGTACTAAGTGCTTGGGAAGTACAAATTGGGAAGAGCAACATATAGAGACAATCCCTACCCAACAACGGGCTCACAGTCGATGTGAGCAGCGGGGCTCAGTGGAAAAGAGCACTGGCTTTGGAGTCAGAGGTGATGGGTTCAAATCCCACCTCCGCCAATTGTCAGCTGTGTGACTTTGGGCAAGTCACTTCACTTCTCTGTGTCTCAGTTACCTTGTCTGTAAAATGGGGATGAAGGCTGTAAGCCCCCAGAGGGACAACCTGATCACCTTGTAACCACCCCAGTGCTTAGAACAGTGCTTTGCACATAGTAAGCACTTAATAAATGCCATTATTATCATTATTATTATTATTATATGCCAGGCACTGTGTGTAGCTCTGGGGTAGATAAAAGCTAATAAAGTTGAATATGTCCGTGTCCCACATGGGGCTCACAGTCTTAACCACCATTTTAGCTCATTATGGGCAGGGAACGCATCTTCTAATTCTATTGTATTGTACTCTCCCAAGTGCGCTCTGCACATGGTAAGCTCTCAATACCACTGATTTTTGCAGATGAGGGTATTGAGGCAGAGAGAAGTGAAGTGACTTGCGCAAGGTCACATAGCAGACAAGTGGCAGAGCCCACATTAGAACCCAGGTCCTTCTGACCCCCAGACTCGTGTGCTATCCACTAAGCCACACTGCTTCAGTTCTGCTCCCCCAGAGGCTCTATATTATGGAGACCCTTTCTGGCTTCAAATCTGATGCTTCCAAATTCACTCATTCACTCATTCAATCGTATTTATTGAGCGCTTACTGTGTGCAGAGCACTGTACTAGGCACTTGGGAAGTACAAGTCGACAACATATACTGTCCTCCCTCTCCATTAACCATTTCCCAGTTTTCCCCAACTGTTCCCACTTTGTGGAACTGACAACCCGCGTCTCAATCAATCAATCATATTTACCGAACACTTATTTTGTGCAGAGCACTGAACTGAATCCTAGGGAAAGTACAGTAGCATCAGTTGACACGATCTCTAATCTCAAGGAGTTTCCCAACTAGTGGGAGAGGCAGATTCTGAATTATAGGTAGGGGGAAGCAACAAATTAAAAACAAATAGACCACTCCTCAGCTCTCAGGTGAGGAGGTAGCCGGAGGAGATATCAGAGAGACAGTTGCCCAGTGACACACACGCACACACACCCCAAACACATCGAGAAACAGAGATAGACACCTAAAGAGTCAGAGACAGACAGACAGCGAGAAGGAGAGTTAGGCTGAGAGATAGAGTGACATTAGAGAAGGAGCTAGAGGTGAAGAGGCAGAGAGAGAGAGAGCTGCAGAGAAACAGACAGGAAAGGGAAGAGGCACTCAGAAATGCCCATGGGAAGACAAGCACAAGCCTGTTTCTCTCTCTTGCCCAACTTGGAAACCCACCCCAGCTGGGCTGGGCTCAGACCTGTCTCCCAGCAGATGCTGTGAAAGGGAAGGGACGGGGGAAAGTGCTCTTCCAGGCCTGCTATCACCTGGTGAAGAAGATACCTTGTTTTTGACATTACTCATAATTTGGGTTTGGAAGCCCTTCTGCTGTTTAGCCTCTACAGGAGGGTGGTGTTCGATGCTCTGGGGTATCAAGGTTAATGGGTTTGGATGATAAATGAGAGACTGTGAGCTCACTGTGGGCAGGGAATGTGTCTGTTATGTTGTTATATTGTACTCTCCCAAGTGCTTAGTAGAATGCACTGCACACAGTAAACACTCCGTAAGTATAAATGACTGATTATTGGTGGCTATCCTCTGTGTGTCTGGTTCTGGTGAGTGTGTGTCTGCTGTGTGTCTTCTTACTACCTTGGTTCTGTGGGAGTATAGCTGTGTGCCTGTTGTGTGTCCTCTGTGCATGTGGCTGTTGTGCAGGGCAAATTTCAGGGTCATAGCATCAGGCCTGGTTTCAAATCTCCCCCAAGTTTTGTCAGTCTCAGCTCTCTCCCTGCCGGGGGCAGGGGGGTGGTGGGACAGAGGTGATGGAGAGACCCTACTCTCATTCCAGAGGATTCGGCCCCGGGACGCAGCCAGGAGAAACCCAATATTTCTCAGCCTCAGTTTCCTAGGCTGGGGCAAAGCTGTGGACAGGCCAGGCCAGCTGTGTTGAGCTCTTCCCCCAGGGGTTCCATCCCGAGGGGGCTGCCGGGGTGAGAGGTCCCCGAGTCCGCTCCTAACTCCCCACCTGAGAGGGTCCGGCCACGCAATTCTCCCTGCTCCGCAGAGTCGCTCTCCCGTCGGGCCTCGGGTGCAGCATAGCCCGCTGATCCTGGAGAAAAACGTTCTGTGATTTCATGATTTCTCATCAGTGTGAGGGCATCCGCCCGGACCACTCACTGCCTCTGGAGCCTGCAGTGAAGCTCCTCTTTCTTTTAATGGTATTTGCTAAGTGCTTACCATCTGCCAGGCACTGAACTAAGCGCTGGGGCAGATACAAGCTAATCAGGTTGGACACAGTCCCATTCCCACACTGGGCTCATTTTACAGATGAGGCCTGGAGAAGTGAAGTGGCTTGCTCAAGGTCACTCAGCAGACAAGTGGCGGAGCTGGGATTAGTGGTGGAGCTGATTCCAGGCCCATGCTCTATCCGCTATGCTAACGACAGACACTGAGTCTTCCCACAAGCTGAGTTTCTGCTGTCAGAGCCAGGACAGCTAACTCCACTCACACCACAGCAGCGTGGCTCAGTGGAAAGAGCATGGGCTTTTGAGTCAGAGATCATGGGTTCAAATCCCAGCTCTACCAGTTGTCAGCTGTGTGACTTTGGGCAAGTCATTTCACTTCTCTATTCCTCAGTTACCTCATCTGTAAAATGGGGATTAAGACTGTGAACCCCCCGGGGAACAACCTGATCACCTTGTAACCTCCCCAGCGCTAAGGACAGTGCTTTGCCCATAGTAAGCGCTTAATAAATGCTATTATCATTATTATTATCAGCTCCTGGCCAGTGGCCCAGTGGCCTTCATTCCTAGAGGGCAGGGATCATTCGTTCATTCATTCATTCAATCATATTTATTGAGCGCTTACTGTGTACAGAGCACTGTACTAAGCACTTGGGAAGTACAAGTTGGCAACATATAGAGACGGTCCTTACCCAACAGTGGGCTCACAGTCTAGAAGACTGTGATCATGACTACCAACTCTAGTGGACCCTCCCAGGTGCTTACTCTGCATACAGTAAGCAACTAATAAATACCATTGAATGCTAGTTGTGGGCAGGGACTATGTCTGTTTTCTTGTTATGTTGTATTACCTCAAGTGCTTAGCAGAGAGCTCTGCATACAATAAAGTCTCAATAAATACCATGGATTGATGGATGGATTGATTGATTGGCTGGTGTGTCCCTCTACAGTTTATGGAGACACTGTGATGTTGGACCTCTGCTCACTGTCCTGGCACCCGCTAATGATAATAACAATGATAATGGCATTTATTAAGCGCTCACTATGTGCAAAGCACTGTTCTAAGCTCTGGGGAGGTTACAAGGTGATCAGGTTGTCCCACGGGGGGCTCACAGTCTTAATCCCCATTTTACAGATGAGGTAACTGAGGCACAGAGACGTTAAGTGGCTTGCCCAAAGTCACACAGCTGACAATTGGTGGAGCTGAGATTTGAACCCATGACCTTTGAATCCAAAGCCCGTGCTCTTTCCACTGAGCCACGCTGCTTCACTAAGACTTTCAGTGGCTGGAAGGTCATGAGCCTGGCCTCGCCGCCTCTTCCCAGCCACTAACCCTTGACTCTGTCACATTCCTCAGCCTGGCTGGCTAACTATTCCTCTCTTTGTCAATCAGTGAGATTTACTGACCACTCACTGAGTTCAGAGCACTGTACTAAGCACTTGGGAGTGTCTAATAAAGCAGATGTTATCCCTGCCCTCAAGGAGCTTAGGAGCTCATTTTTTATCTCCCTTTTTCTCTTCCTCTCTCTCTTCCTGCAACCTTTCCTCCCTCTCTGTGTCTGTTTCTTTCCTCTGTCCCCATCTGTCTCTCTCCTTTCCTGCTTTTTCCCCTCCCTAATCTTTGACCACTGCCCTGCCCCCATAGAGTCCCCAGTCTGGTATTATAGAGTTTCGGTTGTCAATTCAACTTCATTTTGTCCTACTGCCCTTTGTTAAGTCCTCATAACCTATACATAGAATCAATTGGTAATTTTTTTATGGTATTTGTTACATGCTTACTCTCTGCCAAGCACTGTACTAAGTGCTAGGGTAGATACAAGATAATTGGACAGTCCCTGTCTTGCATGGGGCTCACAGCCTTAATCCTCGTTTTACAAGTGAGGTAAATGAGGCACAGAGAAATGAAGCCACTGGCCCAAGATCACACAGCATACAAGTGGTGGAGGCAGGATTAGAACCCAGGTCCTCTGACTCTCAGGTCCCTGCTCTTTCCACCAGGCCATACTGCTTCTCAATTCAGTGTCACAAACAAGAAAACTGGTAATTGACTGCTTTTAGTAGTGCAGCCACCACTATGGTGTGCTATCGCCCACACACTCATTTGAGTGTGTAAATGGGGTGAGTCAGTCTGCAGCCTGACCAGGTTTTGTGCTTTTTTTCTTTTAAATGGTATTTGTTCATCATTCACTATGTGCCAGGCACTGTACTAGGCACTGGGGTAGATACAAGTTAAACAGGTTGGACGCACTCCCTGACCCACATAGGGCTTGCAGTCTTAAACCCCATTTTCCAAATGAGTAACTGAGGCCCAGAGAAGTGAAATGACTTGTCCGAGGTCACACATCAGACAAGTGGCAGAGCTGGGGTTAGAACCCAGATCCTTCTGATGCCCGGGTCTGTGCTCTCTCCTCCAGGCCACACCAACTGTTTGGAGCAGTAGCGGTTCAGCCCAAGAACCTCTGGGATAAGCGGGACCCTAACCTAAAGGCCTAGCCCACCCTAAGGTGGCTAAAGAAGGTTTTTGGTACTTACTGGGCCTTGGGCAGCCTTTCTGGTTCCCTTGGAAGACCTTGTAGGTGACGATGATGACCAAAACCATGCACACGAGCAGAACTAAAACATACAAGGTGATCTTCCCTGGGAGGGTGGAGCCTGGAGAAAAATTGGAAAGGGCTGAATGATATCCTGAAAGGGTACAGATCCTGAATAGGTAGTTCCCCAGGTGGTTGGGTTGTAACAGGGGTAGTGAGCTGGGATGGGTGGGCACACTGTCCACTCCCCACTGCCCCTGATCATGGGCTCAGGGCTAAGGCGGCTGGTCTTCACTCAGGGTGTGGGGTATGAGTCACCTGGTGTGGAAAATAGCACCCAAATCCTAGCTCGGGGCTGAGGATCTAGTTGAGGGGAAAGCAGAAGAAACCCCTACCAGAATGGACCAGAATGGGCTGCTCTATCAATCAGTCAACAGTATTTATTGGGCATTTAACTTTACGTAGAGCACTATATTAAGCACTTGAGAGAACACAACAGAGTCAGTAGATATTATCCTTGCCTTCAAGGCACTTGCAATCTAGTTGGGAGACAGACAGTAAAATAAATTCCAGACAGGGGGAAGCAATAAAGGGTAAAATATGTACAGAAACGCTACATACCCAAGTGCTTGGGTGACGAGGAAGTACTGAAGTGCCCCTTGTTGGGATATAGGGTGGGAAGATGCAAGATTAATCAGGGAAGGCTTCCTGGAGGAGATGTGATTTCAGAAGGGCTTTGAAGATGGTGAGAGAGGTAGTCCACCAGTCTTGAAGGAGGATGGAGTTCCAGGCTGAAGGAGGGGTTGAGCTGGAGGTTAGCAACAGGAGAGATGAGAACCGGCCACGCTGAGTAGGTTGGCTTGACAGGAACAAAGAGCGTGAGCTGGAGTGTAGTGGCACAAGAGTGAAGATAAAGTACAGTGGAGAGAGCTGTTTGAGGGCTCTCAAGCAGATATTCTCCTTGGTGTGGAAAGAAATGGGCAACCGTGGGAAGTTTTTGAGGAGTGGAGAGATATATGCAGAATGATGTTTTACAGAAATGATCCAGGCATCAGACTGAAGTGCACACTGGAGAGGGGAGAGGCTGGAGACAGGAAGGTCAGCACGTTTAAGTCAGAACATGAAAAATTGAGAAGCAGTGGGTCCAGTCGTTAGAGAACAGGCCTGGAAGCCTGAAGGACCTGGGTTCTAATCCCAGCTCTGCCACTTGTCTGCTGTATGATCCTGGGCAAGTCACTTCACTTCTCTGGGTCTCAGTTCCCTCATCTGTAAAATGGGGATTAAGACTGTGAGCCCCATTTGGAACATGGACTGTATCCAACCTGATTATCTTGTATCTACCCCAGTGCTCATTTGGGAGAGGATGGTGCAACAGAGTTGGTAGGCATGTTCCCCGCCCCCAACAAGGCAATGGGCTGTATTCAGCCTCGCCTGATTGCTTCCCGGATTTTCCCAGTGCCCTCCCTGCCTGCAGCCCCTCCGATTTCCGCCTGTGACTTACCGCCCATTTGGAGCTGCAGAGAAATCTGTCTGCAGCTGTCCAAGTGGCCCATCCCAGAGCACGAGGGATTGCCCTCACTGCCCTGAGCTGGCTCTCTCCTCCCGAAAGGGGCATTTCCCATCCAGATTTCTACTCTGCAGTGAGGCCTGGGATCTTCCGGGCCCTCTCTGGTCGGGCCCACGGGGACGTTGTATTGTTCACAAGAAGGGAGATCGTCTCCTTTGGCTTCCAGAGAGACGCTCCCCACGGCAGCTACGGAGAGAGCAGAAGGAGTGCCGGCCCTCCCTACCTCGCTCTCCCTCCCACCTGGCCCATCTTGAGTCCTGAAGGAATAGAAACTCTCTCTAGGAGCAGCATGGACTAGTGGAAAGAGCACAGCCTGAGAGTCAGAGGACCAGGGTTCTAATTCCGACTCTGCCACTTGTCTGCCGCGTGACCTTGGACAAGTCACTTCACTTCTTTGGGTCTCAGTTCCCCCATCTGCATAATGGGGATTCAATACTTATTCTTCTCCCTCCTACTTCTTCCTACTAAGACTATGAGCCCCGTGTGGGACCTGATTAATTTGTATCTATCCCAGAGCTTTGTACAGTGCTTGAGGCAGAATAAGCACTTAACAGATATCATAATTATTTTTATTATTATCATTATTAATACAGCTGGGGAGCTGTATCAGGGGTGATATTGTGACCTACAGGCCCCCTCAAGAGCCCCACTCCACTGCTTAACAGGATTGTAGTCTGGAAGTCCCCCTTCTCGCTAGGATGAGCTCCCCTACTCCGTTATAATAATAATGTTTGTGGTAATTGTTAAGCGCTTACTCTGTGCCAAGCACTGTACGGAGCACTGGGGCTGATACAAGATAATCAGGTTGGACACAGTACCTGTCCCACATAGGGATTTGCAATCTTGAGAAGAGGCAGGGAATGTGTCTACCAACTCTATTGTATTGTACTGTCCCAAACATTCAGTACAGTGCTCTGCACATAGTAAGTGCTCAATCAATCATCCAACTGTATTTATTAAGTGCTTATTGTGTTTAGAGCACTGTACAAAGTGCCTGGGAGAGTTCAGTAGGGCAGAATTGGTAGACACTTTCCCTGCCCACAACGATCTTACAGTCTAGAGGATGATGATGAGAAGAAGAGCAGGTATTGAATCCCCATTTTGTAGGTGAGTAAACTGAGGCACAGAGAAGTGAAGTGACTTGCCCAAGGTCACACAAAAAGCAAGAAGTAGAACTGGGATTAGAACCCAGATCCTGGGACTCTCAGGCCTGTGCTCTCTCCACTAAGCCAGAGCCATCATCCAGTTCCTCACTGGAAGTTACAATTCTGGCTGTGCTACTGACTGCCTAGAACTCAGTCAATCAACCGTATTTATTGAGCGTTTACTGTGTGCAGAGCACTGTACTGAGCGCTTGGGGAAGTATAATATAACAATTTAACAGACACATTCCCTCCCTGCTCACAGTGAGCTTACAGTCTAGCCCCAGGAGGCCTCAGAGATCTGAACCCTAAGTCGGGAAAGGGCTGGGGATGTCATAGCCACCCCTCCACCCCTGGTGAATGGGTGGGGTCCGACTCTTCACCCCACTCCCTCCCTGCCGCACCTGGTGAGGGCAGTGCCTGAGCCCGGCCCCCGGGCCCTGAGGAGTCACAAAGCAGACAGGATGGGCAGGTGAGGGATGGCCGGGGAGCCACTTGGCAGGCGAGAGCGGAGGTCGGCCAGAAGGACCGGTTGATAAAGATCTCCAGAACGACAGTCTGATTCCCCGTTCCCCACTGCAGGATCCTCGGGAAGGAAATATTGAACGAGGAGAGTGAAGGAGGCGAGTTGTTTAGCGCACACGTGTCTGAACAGGAGAGCGCCACGATGGGTCCTGGAAGCAAAGACGGAGGAAAGAAAGGCTGGGTCCATCTGCCGTCCCACCACCCACTGAGCACATGCAAGGGTGCCCAGCCTTCCTTGGCTGAGCCCTCGCTCTCCAGCCAATCTGGAGCAATCAGCCGACTGATAATAATTACGATAATAATGGCATTAGTTAAACATTTACTACGTGCCAAATTCTGTACGGAAAACTGGGTAGGTATAAGATAATCACGTCAGCTATAGTTCCCGGCAGCCTGGACATAGTCCAGGCCCCACGTGGGATGAACAGACTCAATTCCCGTTTTGCAGATGAAGTGACTGAGGCCCAAAGAAGAGACTTGACCAAGTTCACACAGCAGGCAAGTGGTGGAGTAGGATTAGAACCCAGAGCCTCGGGCTCCCACGTTCATGCTCTTTCCATTAGACTGTGCTGCTTCTCTATTTCCAATGCTTTTGTATTTTATCACCATGAGTTGGACACCAGACTCTCCTCTGCCTCATCTGACACCCGTCCTGGACTGCTCCCATGTTCTCTGCTGTCTCAGCAAGGGGCCATGCCAGGCTGAGACTGTGCCAATGTGAAGTTGTGCCAACCTGAGGACTGACTTGCATGTTACACTCCTAACATTGTCATTTCTAGCCTCTTTTTTTTTTAAAGGCACTTACTATGTGCCTTTCACTGTACTAAGTGCCCTAAGCTTACTAAGCACTGAGATAGAATCAAGCTTAATCAGGTGAGACGAGATTACTATTCTATTTATTTTGTTAATGATGTGCATTTAGCTTTAATTCTATTTGTTCTGATGACTTGACACCTGTCTACATGTTTTGTTTTGTTGTCTGTCTCCTCCTTCTAGACTGTGAACCTGTTGTTGGGTAGGGACCGTCTCTATATGTTGCCAACTTGTACTTCCCAAGCGCTTACTACAGTGCTCTGCACATAGTAAGCACTCAATAAATACGACTGAATGAATGAATGAATGAATTGAGGTATAGTGAGGAAATTAGTGTTAGAGTAGTGAAATGTATGGGCTGGGATGTAGAATAATAATAATAATGGCATTTATTAAGCGCTTACTATGTGCAAAGCACTGTTCTAAGCACCGGGCACTGAGAAGGAAATCAGCAAGGTTAAGTAGGAGGGGGTGAGCTGATTGAGTGCTTTAAAGCCAAAGGGGAGGAGTTTCGAGTTTTAACTGTCAATTCTTTAGCCCCTTCTCTGTAGCTCTGAGGTCCAAACTTTCTTCTTGAAGGGTCTCTTGGCACACATTTCTCCACTCCTCAAAACCTCTGCCGGCTTCCCGTATCCTCACGTTCTTCTTTAAGGCACTACTCATTATTATTATTATCATCATCATTATTTTTATGGTAGCGCTTGTTAAGCGCTTATGGGTTGAGCACTGTTCAAAGTGCTGAGGTAGATACAACTTAATCTGATCGGACAAAATCCCTGTCCCAAGTGGTGCTCACAGTCTAAGTAGGAAGGAGAACAGGCATTAAATCCCCATTTTAAATCCCCATTAAATCAGAGAAGCAGCGCGGCTCAGTGGAAAGATCACGGGCTTTGGAGTTGGAGGTCATGGGTTCAAATCCTGCCTCTGCCAACTATCAGCTGTGTGACTTTGGGCAAGTCACTTCGCTTCTCTGTGCCTTAGTTCCCTCATCTGTAAAATGGGGATGAAGACTGTGAGCACCCCGTGGCACAACCTGATCACCTTGTAACCTCCCCAGAGCTTAGAACAGTGCTTTGCACGTAGGAAGTGCTTAATAAATGCCATTAATATTATTATTATTTTACTGTGGAGGAAAGTGAGACACAGAGAAGTTAAGTGACTTGCCCAAGGTCTCACAGCAACCAAATTGTAAAGCAGGGAGTAGAAACGAGGTTCTCTTGACTCCCAGAATCTACGCTCTTTCCACGAGGACATGCTGCTTCCCCATTTTACACATCGGCTCTCTCTTCACTTGCTGCTCCCCAGCTAACTCTCTTCATTCTTCCTCATCTAATGGCACCCATCCCTTTATCAACTCTCCCACCTCCATCCCCTACGTCACACTGTTCTCCCAGTTTGGAACGCCCTCCCCACCCGGCCTGACAGATTCCTGTTCTCCTCGCTTTCAAAGCCGTCTTAAAATTCCACCTCTTTCACCAACCTCCTCCAGCTAATTCCTCAACCCCGAATTTTATCAACCTAGAAGCCACCTCTAGCTCTTATGCATTTATTTATATCCCATTCACACTTGCATAAATATGTCTAATTAATTGTACGTTGAATTATTTTTTCTAATTATTTGTAGGTTTTTCATATCTGTTTTTCCTGCTGGAATGTAAGCTCCTTGAGGGCAGGAAACATGTCTCAAACTTTTATTATACTTTCCCAAGTACTAAGTTCAGAACATTGCACACAGGGATCACTATTACTACTATTACTAATACTATTACTATCAATCAATCAAACAGTGGTATTTATTGAGCACTTATTATGTACCGAGCACTGTACTAAGTGAAGCAGCGTGGCTCAGTGGAAAGAGCACAGGCTTGGGAGTCAGAAGTCATGGGTTCTAATCCCGGCTCCCCCACATGTCTGCTGTGTGGCTTTGGGCAAGTCATTTAACTTCTCTGAGCCTCAGTTACCTCATCTGTAAAATGGGGACTAAGACTGTGAGCCCCACTTGGGACAACATCATCACCTTGTAGCCCCACCAGTGCTTAGAACAGTTCTTTGCACATAGTAAGTGCTTAACCAATGCCATCATTATTTATTATTACTAAGTGCTTGGGAGAGAACAATACAAAAGAGTTGATAGATACGTCTCCTGCCCACTACTATTACTACTATAATCGATGGTATTTATTGAGCACCTAATATATGCTGAGCACTGTACTAAACTCTTAATAGAGCAGAATACAACAGAGTTAGCAGGCACATTCCCTGCCCACAACATGCTTGCAGTCTACTACTACCACTACTACTGTTACTACTACTTGACACATAGTAAGCACTTAACAAATACCATCATTATTATTACTACTATTATCAAATATCCTAATAAATAATTTCCCCTAGACACCCCTTATTTCAGGGGCTAGTGGTCGAGTTTGTGGGCTATCCAGGCCCTGGCTTCTCCTTCTCTGCCTTGCCCCCTGTCTTTTGGCTACTGAGTTTCTTGTTGGAGCTTTCACCAGAGGTGGACCCAAAGTGAAACTGAAATAATTTGTTCTCTTGGTCCTTGTGTGTCTCTGTTTGCTTATTGGTAAAATGGGGTTAAAATACCAGTTCTCCCTCCCTCTTAGACTCTGAGCCCTAGGACAGAGACTGTGTTAATTTGATTATTTTATATCCACCCCAGCACTTAACACAGTCCTTGCACATAGTAAGTGCTTAACAAATACCAGTCAGTCAATTATTAGTATTCATTGGGCACTTACTTTGTACAAAGCCCTGTACTATGAACTTGCGAGAGTATAATACCATGATAATATTAATCATAGTAATAATTATTATTATTTCCAGCCTCGGGGACATCAACCAAATTCACCCGGGTTGAAAAAGCTACATTTCTTCAACTCTAGAAAATAGACCTATCAAGTAATATTAACCTAGATCCTTTGACTGAGTAGAAATGAATTGTCTCATAAATTCTTTCAAAAATTTTACTCCCTTCTTGAATAACATCCTGTCAAGTCATTTGGATCCACATTTTGAGGTCTGGGGGAGTTCTTTTCTATCAGCTCTGCTCAGTAGATAAATGTGTCTCCTTAAATACTACATATATCCATCTTTTTTCTAATATTATTTCCCCAAGCACCCGCAATTCTCTCCTTCCAGAAGTCTGTCATGCCAACAGAGTGTTGCACAAATTGCATGGTACATTTTTCTTTCTTTCTTTCTTTTCTGCTGGGGGAGAAAAGGAATCCAAGAAACCTTACGTTCTTTAGAGAAACTCTGCAGAGAATGTGAAATACAAATGAATTATATAAATATAATTAGTTATATTAATTAACTGGCTCACAAAGTTAAAGTTTCCCCTCACCATAAAAACCAACTCAGTTGGCAGCCCCCTAACTTGTGGTTTTCTAAGTTAACCAGCCACAACACTTTATCATTAAGATGCAATCAGGCAGGCACAAGTAGAAACTTTGAAACCCATCCAATATAAGGGAATACTCACCTTCGGGTGACTGGAAGTACTCTGGCAGAATTAAAATGAACATAATTATGATTGTTACCAATAATTTCAGGAGCACCGTTTTGGTCATAGTTGAGCACGTGGCCCCAAGCAGTTTCCATATAACACTGTGCTATGTTTCTTCCTGCTTTAATCCTCATTGCAGTGAGTAGGTGAATGCAGTATACTTATTACTCATTTCCTTTGGGGGCAAGGCTTTCTCCTTTTTTTTTTCCTCTCACTTTGCTCCCGCGCCGACTCTTGATCATCGCAGCAGAAATTTCCCTTGGAGCAGCCAACCCGGGCAGGGTACGATTTGCTCTCAGCTTAAGGTTTCCCCTTGACAAAAAAAAAAAAAGCAAATCAGCTTGCAACTTCTCACGAGCAACCCACTAAAGAGCACTGTCCCAGGGACTTATCAGTATATGGGCATTCAGGGCAAAGTGCTCAGGTTCCAGAAATGTTGTTCCAGTGTGTGGGGAAACACAATCACCTATTCTATTTGTCCAGGAGAAACCGCGAATGCCAGTAGAGGCCAGGAGGCAAAAGAGTTCTGTGCCTTTTTTGTTTAAAAATGGTATTTGTTAAGCGTTTACTACGTGCCAGGCACGGTACTAAGTGCTGGGAGAATCAGTCCCTGTCCCACAAGTGGTTCCCAGTCTTGTTTTCCATTTTAAAAATGAGGCAACCTAGGCACAGAGAAGTGAACTGACTGGCCCAAGGACACAGAGCAGACAAGTGGAGCAGCAGGATTAGAACCCAGGGCCTCACCCTGCTCCAGGTGAGGACTAGGCTGAAACAGCAGGGAGAATCTATTGAAATCAGTTTCTTGGGTAGGAGCGCGGGAGGTTAGCACACACACCCTTAATTTTCTTTTCTTCATTGTAGTTATCATCCCCCTGCCCAGACCTTCTGTTCACTTCAAGTTTGTTTACTTCCAGACCGCTCTTGCCAGAAGACAACCATGCAGGGGAGATATCGAATTTGTTCTCCTGGAACAGAAAACTTTAATCAAATGTAATACAATGCCCATGGAAAAACAACGGCTTGACTTGCACCAAAGTGCTGGCATAAGTGTCTTGGAGACTCGGGTAGCCCTCAGAAGATGGAAATCTTCTGCCAAGAAGTTGAACAGTGGCAGCTTGTTACCTAGATGTTTCTGAAGCTCAGACAAAAGCTCCCTGTCTTACCTCAGAAGGGTCCCAACCTCCTCTGTTCGTTCAAAGCAGCATGGTCTAGTGATTAGAGCATGGGCCTGGGAGCTGGAAGGACCTGGGTTCTAATCCTGGCTCCGTCACTTGTCTGCTGTGTGACCTTGGGCAAGTAACTTAACTTCTCTGTGCCTCAGTTACCTCATCTACAAAATGGGGATTAAGACTGTGAGCCCCATGCAGGAGAGGGACTGTGTCCAACCTGATTAGCTTGTATCTACCCCGGCACTTAGACCAGTGATTGACACGTAGTAAGTGCTTAACAAATACCATCTTTATTATTAATATCTGGGTTTTAATCCTGGCTCCGCCGCTTGTCTGGGCAAGTCACTTTGTTTCTCTGGGGCTCATTTACCTCATCTCATCCCTCATCAAATGGGGATGCAGGCTGTGAACCCCATGTGGGACAGGGACTGTGTTCAACCTGATTAGCTTGAATTAGTACCACTTAGTAGAGTGCCTGGCACATAGTAAGTGCTTAACAAATACCATAAAAAATAAAGAGTTAATATACGTTGGATTTTATCCAATTAAGTCATCCCCCATACTCTATGTTATTTAGGATTTTTTTAGGTTTCAGTGGAAGGCAATAAGAAAAACACTCCACAAAATCATCCATTCTTGGGGTGGGATATTTGGGGGTGTAGGGGTACAAGAAATCAATCAATCAATGGTGTTTATTGAGTGCTCACTGTGTGTCGAGCACTGTACTGAGTGCTTGGGAGCGTACAATATTATTATTATCTGGGTTTTAATCCTGGCTCCACCACTTGTCTAGGCAAGTCACTTTGTTTCTCTGGGGCTCATTTACTTCATCTCATCCCTCACCAATCAATCGTATTTATTGAGTGCTTACGGTGTGCAGAGCACTGTACTAAGCGCTTAAAATGGGGATCATCAAATGTGGATGAAGGCTGTGAACCCCATGTGGGACAGGGACTGTGTCCAACCCAATTAGCTTGTATTAGTACCACTTAGTAAAGTGGTAGTACTTTGTACTTAGTACAGGGATAATAGAGTTGGTAAGCATGTTCACTTCTAGACTGTGAGCCCACTGTTGGGTAGGGACTGTCTCTCTATGTTGCCAACTTGTACTTCCCAAGCGCTTAGTACAGTGCTCTGCACACAGTAAGCGCTCAATAAATATGATTGAATGAATGAATGAATGTTCCCTGTCCACAGTGAGCATAAAATCTAGAGAAAGTTGCCAGATCCGGGGAAGGGAAGTAAATGAGGTTGTAAGGAGAGATTTTTAATGTTAATTTCTACAGTTTCTGAAAGACTCCATTTTGCAGTCAGGACTCAATTGAATTATCTTCTCTACTTGATGGACTCGCTACTCGAACTCACTGAGGCTGTATTGATTGTATAAAATCATGCTGAAATCAAGTGAGGTTTCCCAGGACCAGGGACCGGCATAGTTCAGGACAATGCAAAGGGAGTATTAACAAACTACAACGAAGCATGAAGATTTCCCACCAGACAAAAACCTGCTGAGACGTTGAAAGGGAAGCAGTCGTTGGCAGCAGGGTTGTGTATGACTTGATAATTTACGAATCCCATAGCAAATGAGAAGCTTCTGGGGAACTTTTACTGTTCAATTCCACCATTTAAAACATGACTTTATGTGTCGCCCTCCTCTGATTGGTTTTCTCTGTGGGCAGGGAATGTGTCTGCCAACTCTGTTATATTGTTCGCTCCCAAGTGCTTAGGACAGTGCTCTACACACAGTAGGAACTTAAAAAATAGGATGATTGATCACTGGGCATCAAGTGGCATTGGCTTCATGGTACCTCATGGTACCTTTCTGTCTGTAGTCAAATGAGTCAAAGAGAAGCCGCGTGGCCTAGTGGAACAAACATGGGTCTGGGGGTTAGAGGGCCTGGGTTCTAACCCTGACTCTCCCACCTACCTGCTGGATAATTTTAGGCAAGTCACTAAACTTCTCTGTGTCTCCATTTCCTCAACAGGACAATGGGGATTCAATTCAATACCTGTTCTGCTTCCTCTTTAGTCTGTGAGCCACATGAAGCATAGGGACTATGTCCAACCTTGTTATTTTGTGTCTCACCTAGCATTTAGTACAGTACTTGGCACATAGTAAATGCTTAACAAATACTATTAAATTATTATTATTATTATCATTTTCATTATTTCAAAAAATTCAACTCAGCTTGACAACCCAGGGAGCAAATAGCTTTTATTTAGGAATAGGGGTAGAGGTTGGTTTGGGTTTTTCTGCTGCATTATGGTTAGATATCTGTGATTAGTTTTGCCCAATTTTTTTGTTACGGTAATTGCTTAACTTTTTCTGTGTGTCAGGCACTGGGGTAGATACAAGTTACTTAGGTTGGAGACAGGTCATGTCCCACCAGAGCTCCCAGTCTTAATCTCCATTTTACAGATAAAGTAACCGAGGCACAGGGAAGTGAACTTGCCCAAGGTCACACAGTCGAAACGTGGCAGAGCCAGGATTTGAGCCCAGGCCCTTCTGACTCTTAGGCCCGTGCTCTATCTATTTTGCTACGCTGATTTATCTATCAATGAATGAACATTCTAAGAACAAATCATCAAAGCCCGACTTTCAGAGCACTCTACAAATAGACCCCTAAAACCATTACATTTCCAGGTATCTTCTACATCAAACTACTTCTTTAGAGCTTCAGTGAATCTTAGATATCCTAATCCTATCAGAGCTCTCCTAATCCTATAGTGGTCATCCTCGCTGTGGACAAAAAAGGACCCAGAGTTAGTATTCATTCTTGTGAAAGACTGGAAATTCTCTACACTCTCAATTATCCCCATTAATGGCAGGGGGAGTCTATTCAGGAAAAATAGAAATTCTCTACACTCTCAATTATCCCCATTAATGACAGGGGTGTCTTTTCAGGAAAAATCGATAGCTGTGAATAACATAAAGGTCTCTGTAGTGGCCGAGGGAGAGAGATTGGTCCCAGAGGCAATTTTAGGGGTCACATGAGTTGATCAGAAAGGGTAGTGTCTTTGAACCCCTCGGAAAATGCTGCTAATCCCTCCCCTGCCTCCACACCCCTTATACTCTGTTGCATCCTGGAATTTATTTTAATGCCTGTATCACCTACTAGATTGTAAGCTCCTTGAGGGCAAGGATCATATCAACCTACTTGATTGTACCCTTCCAAGTGTTTTGTTCAGTGCTCCACACGGAGTAAGCACTTGGGAAATACGATTGATTGTTGAGGAGGCGGTTGGGTTTGTCAACCTCCTGGAGGAGCCTGGATCCAATCACAAAGACTTCGAGTCCAAGAATTTATATGAAAGAACTGATTATAGTCCTAGTTGTTTTCCTGGTGCCATGCCATTCCGGTCCCTACCAGCCTACCAGTCTCATTCCCACTAGGGCAGTTTGGGCATCAAGAGCCCAGTGGAGCAGCGCATTGAGAAATGCCCTCAATAATTTTAAGTATAAAATCTATTTACATCCAGAGGGACAGCAGGAGAGTGGCAAAAATACAAAGATATGAATTGAATTATTATTTGATTATACATTGAATTATTATTAGTATTGGAGGCAGTCTTTGTTCATAGCATAGGATAGAAGAAAAACACTGAAGAACAGCTGTTTCGAAACTTAAAACTGGATCTATTAATGAGTGCCTTGGAGAGAAAATCGCTTGCAATTTTGTCCATGAAAATAAATCCCCATTGCTGACACCCGGCCTCTTGAGCCCCAGTGGTTTAAGGGCAGGATTTAGCAGTGTTGCCTAATGGTTAGAGCATGAACTTGGGAGTCGGAGGACCTGGGTTCTAATCCCAGCTCTGCGTCGTGCCTTCTGTGTGACCTTGGGCACAAATCACTTCACTTTTCTGGGTCTCAGTTGCCTCATCTGTAAAATGCGGATCCTACACCTGTTCACCTTCCTATTTTGATAGTGAGCCTTGTGGGGAACAGAGACTGTCCTGATTATCCTGTATCTTCCCTGTTATTTAGGACAGTGCTTGACACATAGTAATATTTATATATGTTTCTACTTATTTATTACTCTATTTCATTTGTACATATTTATTCTATTTATTTTATTTTGTTAATATGTTTTGTTTTGTTGTCTGTCTCCCCCTTCTAGACTGTGAGCCCGCTGTTGGGTAGGGCCTGTCTCTATATGTTGCTGACTTGTACTTCCCAAGAGCTTAGTACAGTGCTCTGCACACAGTAAGCGCTCAATAAATACGATTGATGATGATGATTATCCTGTATCTTCCCTGGTACTTAGGACAGTGCTTGACACACAGTAATATGTATATATGTTTGTACGTATTTATTACTCTATTTATTTTATTTGTATGTATTTATTCTATTTATTTTATTTTGTTAATATGTTTTGTTTTGTTGTCTGTCTCCCCCTTCTAGACTGTGAGCCCACTGTTGGGTAGGGCCTGTCTCTATATGTTGCCTACTTGTACTTCCCAAGCGCTTAGTACAGTGCTCTGCACACAGTAAGCGCTCAATAAATACGATTGAATGAATGAATGAAGCGCTTTAATATTCCTGAGGCGGCTGGAGCACCACACTGTTGTATTGTTGTATTGTACTCTCCCAAGTGCTTAGTCAGGTGCTTTGAACATAGTAAGCGTTCAATAAATACCCTTGATTGATGACCATCACTAGCCTGCTGCAGTGAGGTGACCAATTTTTTTTAATGGTATTGGTTAAGTGCTTATATTGTGTGTCAAGCACAGCTCAACAAGTTGTCTTGTTTCTTGTCTGCTGTGTGACCTTGGGCAAGTCATTTCATTCAATCGTATTTACTAAGTGCGTACTGTGTGCAGAGCACCGTACTAAGTGCATGGGATGTACAATACAACAATAACCAGTGACATTCCCTGCCCACAACGGGCTCAGAGTATGGACAGAAAGAAGGAGAAGGGGATAGAAACATGAGATTGGTGCTTAACTAATCGGGCATGAACTTCTCTGTGCCTCGGTTTCCTCATCTGTAAAATGGGGATTAAGACTGTGAGCTCCACGGGGGGATAAGGAGAAGCAGCGTGGCTTGGTGGAAAGAGCCCGGGCTTGGGAGTCAGAGGTTGTGGGTTCTAATCTGGGCTCTGCCACCGGTCAGCTGTGTGACTTTGGGCAAGTCACTTGACCCACACTGAGCCCCCTCCTTCCTCTCCCCATCCTCCCCCTTCCCATCCCCCCACCTTACCTCCTTCCCCTCCCCACAGCACCTGTATATATGTTTGTACAGATTTATTACTCTATTATTACTCTATTTTACTTGTACATATTTACTATTCTATTTATTTTATTTTGTGAATATGT
Organism: Tachyglossus aculeatus; assembly: GCF_015852505.1. Taxonomy (NCBI): domain Eukaryota; kingdom Metazoa; phylum Chordata; class Mammalia; order Monotremata; family Tachyglossidae; genus Tachyglossus; species Tachyglossus aculeatus. The sequence continues at coordinate 17,162,150 of NC_052075.1, forward strand.
TTTGTTTTGTTGTCTGTCTCCCCCTTCTAGACTGTGAGCCCGCTGTTGGGTAGGGACCGTCTCTATATGTTGCCAACTTGGACTTCCCAAGCGCTTAGTCCAGTGCTCTGCACACAGTAAGCGCTCAGGAAATACGATTGAATGAATGAATGAATCAGGTTGTCCCAAGTGGGGCTCACAGTCTTAATCCCCATTTTACAGATGAGGTAACTGAGGCACAGAGAAGTTAAGTGACTTGCTCAAAGTCACACAGCTGGCAATTGGCAGAGTCGGTATTCGAACCCATGATCTCTGACTCCAAAACCCGGGCTCTTTCCACTGAGCCACGCTGCTTTCCCTGACTCCTATTGCCCTGACTCCCTCCCTCTGCTCTACCCCACTTGTGTATATATGTACAGATTTATTATTCTATTTATTTTATTAATGATGTATATATATCCATAATTCTATTTATTTATATTGGTGCTATTGATGCCTGTTTACTTGTTTTGTTGTCTGTCTCTCCCCTTCTAGACTGTGGGGAGGGAGGGTTTGTTGGGGAGGGATTGTCTCTGTTGCTGAATTGTACTTTCCAAGCGCTTAGTACAGTGCTCTGCACACAGTAAGCGCTCAATTCATTCATTCATTTAATCGTATTTATTGAGCGCTTACTGTGCGCAGAGCACTGTACTAAGCGCTTGGGAAGTCCAAGTCGGCAACATATAGAGACGGTCTCTACCCCACAGTGGGCTCACAGTCTAGAAGCGGGAGACAGGCAATAAAACAAAACATATTCACAAAATAAAATAAATAGAATAAATATGTACCAGTAAAATAAATAAATAACTACAGTGATAAATATGTACAAACATATATATATATATATGCACAGGTGCTGTGGGGAGGGGAAGGAGGTAAGGCGGGGGAGATGGGGGGGAGGGGGAGGAGGGGGAGAAGAAGGAGGCGGCTCAGTTTGGGAAGGCCTCCGTTCACTCATTCAATCGTATTTATTGAGCGCTTACTGTGTGCAGAGCACTGTGCTAAGCGCTTGGGAAGTACGAGTTGGAAACATACAGACACAGTCCCTACCCAACAGCGGACTCACAGTCTAGAAGCAGGAGACAGACAACAAAACAAAACATATTAACCAAATAAAATAAATGGAATAAATATGTACAAGTATAATAAATAGAGTAATAAATCTGTACAAACATATATACATATATCCAGGTGCTGTGCGGAGGGGAAGGAGGTAAGGCGGGGGGAATGGGGAGGGGGAGGAGGGGGCTCAGTCTGGGAAGGCCTCCGTTCATTCATTCAATCGTATTTATTGAGCACTTACTGGGTGCAGAGCACTGTGCTAAGCGCTTGGGAGTACAGCGTGGCCCAGTGGAAAGAGCACGGGCTTTGGAGTCAGAGGTCATGGGTTCGAATCCCACCTCTGCCACTTGTCACCTGTGTGACTCTCCTCTCCATCCCTCCCGCCTTACCTCCTTCCCCTCCCCACAGTACCTGTATATATTTGTACGTATTTATTTATTTATTTATTTATTTATTTAATTTGTTCATATTTCTTCTATTTATTTTATTTTGTTAATATGTTTTGTTTTGTTGTCCGTTTTCCCTTTCTAGACTGTGAGCCCGCTGTTGGGTAGGGACCGTCTCTATACGTTGCCAACTTGTACTTCCCAAACGCTTAGTACAGTGCTCTTCACACAGTAAGTGCTCAATAAATACAATTGAATTGAATTGAAATATATACATATGAATGAATGAATGAATGAATATACAGGTGCCGTGGGGAGGGGAAGGAGGGAGGGTGGGGGGGATGGGGAGGGGGGAGAGGAAAAAGGGGGCTCAGTCTGGAAAGGCCCTACTGAGAGCCCACTTCCTCCAGGAGGTCTTCCCAGACTGAGCTCCCTCCTTCCTCTCCCCACAGCACCTATCATCATCAATCGTATTTATTGAGCGCTTACTGTGTGCAGAGCACTGTACTAAGCGCTTGGGAAGTACAAGTTGGCAACATATAGAGACAGTCCCTACCCAACAGTGGGCTCACAGTCTAAAAGGGGAAGACAGAGAATAAAACCAAACATACTAACAAAATAAAATAAATAGAATAGATATGTACAAGTAAAATAAATAGAGTAACAAATATGTACAAACATATATACATATATACAGGTGCTGTGGGGAAGGGAAGGAGGTAAGATGGGGGGATGGAGAGGGGTAGGAGGGGGAGAGGAAGGATTGGGCTCAGTCTGGGAAGGCCTCCTGGAGGAGGTGAGCTCTCAGCAGGGCCTTGAAGGGAGGAAGAGAGCTAGCTTGGCGGATGGACAGAGGGATTGGGGGCATTCCAGGCCCGGGGGAATGTATATGTATATGTATGTATATATGTTTGTACGTATTTATTACCCTATTTACTTATTTTACTTGTACATATTTATTCTATTTATTTTATTTGGTTAATATGTTTTGTTCTCTGTCTCCCCCTTCTAGCCTGTGAGCCCGCTGTTGGGTAGGGACCGTCCCTAGATGTTGCCAACTTGGACTTCCCAAGCGTTTAGTCCGGTGCTCTGCACACAGTAAGCGCTCAATAAATACGATTGAATGAATGAATGTTGCCGACTTGTGCTTCCCAAGCGCTTAGCACAGTGCTCTGCGCACAGTAAGCGCTCAATAAATACGATTGAAGGAATGAATGAAGGCCTCCTGGAGGAGGCGAGCCCTCAGGAGGCGGGGGAGTGGGCGTGGCCTCATGATGGAGTGGGCGTGGCCCGCCGGGAGGGGCGCTCGTGCGCCCCCTCGCAGGCCCCGCCCCCTGTGACGTCACCTCGGCTCCGCCCTCCCCTCTCGCGGGAGGCGCTCGGCGGAGGGATATTTTCCGCCGCCTCCTCACATTTCTTGTGCTCCGCTCGCCCTCTTTTCTTTCGCCGTCTCCCTCCCCTCAGCCACAAGGCCGGAGCGCCGGCGGAAGGGCCGAAGCGCCGCCGGACGCCCCAGAGGAGGCGCTGCAGCTCCGGGCGCCGCCAGAGGGGGCGCTGCCGGCTCGGACCCCAGCAGAGAAGGAGCTGCAGCTCCGGGTGTCGCCAGAGGGGGCGCTTCCGGCTCGGACCCCCCGGAGAGGAGGAGCTGCAGCTCCGGGTGCCGCCAGAGGGGGCACTGCCGGCTCGGACCCCAGCGGAGGAGGCGCTGCAGCTCCGGGCGCCGCCAGAGGGGGCGCTGCCGGTCGGGCACACTGAGAGAGGGAGCAGCAGCTTCGGGCGCTACCAGAGGGGGCGCTGACGGGTCGGGCAGCCTGAGAGAAGAAACTGCAGCTTCGGGTGCTACCAGAGGGGGCGCTGACGGCTCGGGCACCCTGAGAGAAGGAGCTGCAGCTTCGGGTGCTACCAGAGGGGGCGCTGACGGGTCGGGCGCCAGCAGAGGAGGAACTGCAGCTCCGGGCGCCGCCAGAGGGGGCGCTGCCGGTCGGGCACACTGAGAGAGGGAGCCTCAGCTTCGGGTGCTACCAGAGGGGGCGCTGCCGGGTCGGACTCCCGCAGAGGAGGAGCTGCAGCTCCGGGCGCCGCCAGAGGGGGCGCTGACGGGTCGGGCACCCTGAGAGGAGGAGGTGAAGTTTCGGGTGCTACCAGAGGGGGCGCTGCCGGGTCGGACCCCCGCAGAGGAGGAGCTGCAGCTCCGGGCGCCGCCAGAGGGGGCGCTGACGGCTCGGGCACCCTGAGAGGAGGAGGTGAAGCTTCGGGCGCTACCAGTGGGGGCGCTGCCGGCTCGGACCCCCGCAGAGGAGGAGCTGCAGCTCCAGGTGTCACCAGAGGGGGCGCTGCCCGGTCGGGCCCCCGCGGAGGAGGAGCTGCAGCTCCGGGTGTCACCAGAGGGGGCGCTGCCGGCTCGGACCCCCGCAGAGGAGGAAGCTGTAGCTCCGGGTGTCACCAGAGGGGGCGCTGCCGGCTCGGGCCCCCGCAGAGGAGGAGCTGCAGCTCCGGGTGTCACCAGTGGGGGCGCTGCCGGCTCGGGCCCCCGCAGAGGAGGAAGCTGTAGCCCCGGGTGTCACCAGTGGGGGCGCTGCCGGGTCGGGCCCCAGCCCGGGGGGGGCGCCACCAGAAGGGGGCGCCGCCGGTCTCCGTCCGTGTGCACGTGCACGCCCACGTGTTTGTCCACGTGCGCGACTCCTGCCACCTCTTCATGCCACCTGGGACCGCCGCTCCAGGTCAGTTCCTCAGCACCCACGAAGCCGAGGGGGCTCAAGACTAATAATAATAATAGTAATAATAATAATAATAACAGTATTTGTTAAGTGCCTACTCTGTGCTAAGCACTGTTCCAAGAGCTGGGGTAGATACAATTGCGATTTTGCTCAGCGTTCACCAATGCACCGGGCACCGTACTAAGCGATGGGGAAGATAAAAAGATATTCAGGTCCCAACAGTCGAAGTAGGAGGGAGAACAGGTATTGAGGCCCCATTTTACAGATGTGGTAACTGAGACGTAGAGAAGCGAAGTGACTTGCCCGAGGTCACACAGCAGACAAGCGGCAGGGCCAGGGGTTAGAACCCATGACCTGGGTAGGGACCGTCTCTATATGTTGCCAGCTTGTACTTCCCAAGCGCTTAGTACAGTGCTCTGCGCACAGTAAGCGCTCAATAAATACTATTGATGATGATGATGATGACCTCCTGCCTCTCAAGCCCATGTTCTATCCTGTCCCGCCATCGACCCCCGGCCCACGTCATCCCCCGGGCCTGGAATGCCCTCCCTCTGCCCATCCGCCAAGCTAGCTCTTTTCCTCCTTCAAGGCCCTACTGAGAGCTCACCTCCTCCAGGAGGCCTTCCCAGACTGAGCCCCTTCCTTCCTCTCCCCCTCGTCCCCCTCTCCATCCCCCCCATCTTACCTCCTTCCCTTCCCCACAGCACCCGTATATATCTATATATGTTTGTACATATTTTTTTACTCTATTTATTTATTTTATTTGTACATATCTATTCTATTTATTTTATTTTGTTAGTATGTTTGGTTTTGTTCTCTGTCTCCCCTTTTAGACTGTGAGCCCACTGTTGGGTAGGGACTGTCTCTATATGTTGCCAATTTGTACTTCCCAAGCGCTTAGTACAGTGCTCTGCACATAGTAAGCGCTCAATAAATACGATTGATGATGATGATGATGATACAACATGCTTCTTCTCTTACGATTTTGATTTGGCCTCAGAGGTGGACATCACATCATATTGATGGCTGCGCCTTTTACAAATTAGATTGGCAGTTAAATCCTGGCATAAGTCTGTGAAAATAGGATTTAAAAAATGCCCTTCCTGTCTGTGCCTCGGTTTCGTTTAGTCTCTCCGTTCATAAGTGCGTGTTTTCTCACCATGTTTTGAGTGCATACTATATCATCAACATTAATAATAACTATGGTGCTTAAGTGCTCCCCGTGCCAAGCACTGTTCTAAGCACTGGGGTAGATATAAGCTTATCAGGTTGGAGACACGGTCCCCGTCCCACATTGGGCTCACACTCTTAATCCCCATTTTTTTACAGATGAGATAACCGAGGCACAAAGAAGTTAAGTGACATGCCCAAGATCCCACAGCAGACAAGTGGTGGAGCCAGAATTAGAACCCGTGACCTTCAGCCTCCCAAGCCCAAGCTCTATCCCCGCCTCACTGCTGCTTCTCAGCAGTCATCATCATCATCATCATCAATCGTATTTATTGAGCGCTTACTGTGTGCAGAGCACTGTACTAAGCGCTTGGGAAGTACAAGTTGGCAACATATAGAGACAGTCCCTACCCAACAGCGGGCTCACAGTCTAAAAGGGGGAGACAGAGAACAAAACCAAACATACTAACAAAGTAAAATAAATAGAATAGATATGTACAAGTAAAATAAATAAATATATAGAGTAATAAATATGTACAAACATATATACAGGTGCTGTGGGGAAGGGAAGGAGGATCGACACAACCTTAGTTACCAACCTGAAGAATCCACCTCGATCTTTCCCCATGTTATAATAACGCCCCTGCATTATTAGACGGCCTTGAGCAACGGGATTTTTCTGAAGAAACGCTTGCTTTGTGGTCAGACAGTATTTCTGCAGAGCCACATTTCTTCTAGGCCAGTTCCTAATTTGCGTTGCCAAACTAAGGGCCATTTACCGGTAGCAGGGTCAACAGTAACCATTTAATTTCTTTGGTACTTTTAATTGAATCCGAAGAAAAGTTATGCCTCATAGATACAAATATAATGTATTTGTACATTATAAATATGACTGATTGATAACATTTATATTATTGTTTTTCGATTTACATAACTTTAATATTATTGTTTCTGTATTTCCATAACATTTATATTGTTATTATTGCGTGTCATTATATTTGTATCTCTAGGGCATAACTTTTCTTCGGATTCAATTAAAAGTACCAAAGAAGCTAAGTGATTGCTGTTGACTCTGCTACCAGTAAATGGCCCTTAGTTTGGCAAGGCAAATTAGGAACTGGCCTAGAAGAAACGTTATGTAAAGAAACAAGGCTATAAAAGTTATGTAAATGGAGAAACAATAATGTAGTTATTGGTAGGGAAGCAGCATGGCCTAGTGGATAGAGAGCGGGCCTGGGAATCAGAGGGCCTGAGTTCTAATCCTAGCTCCTCCACTTACCTGCTGGGTGATCATGGGCAAGTCACTTCACTTCTCTGTGCCTCAGTTCCCTCATCTGCAAAATGGGAATCTAATATCTGTTCCCCTTCCTACTTAGAACGTGAGCCCCATGTCGGGACAGGAACTGTGTCCAACCTGATTATCTTGTGTTTGTACATATTTATTTCTCTATTTATTTTACTTGTACATATTTATTCTATGTATTTTATTTTGTTAATATGTTTTGTTTTGTTGTCTGTCTCCCCCTTCTAGACTGTGAGCACGCTGTTGGGTAGGGACCGTCTCTATATGTTGCCAACTTGAATTTACCAAGCGCTTAGTACAGTGCTCTGCACACAGTAAGCGCTCAATAAATATGATTAAATAAAATAAATGAAATGAAATGGACCCTAGTGCTTATTACACTATTTGGCACATAGTAAGCACTTCACAAATACCCCTATTCTTCTTCTTATTATTATTAATATAGGAACAATAACATAGCTAACATTTTCAAACCCAAGAGCCAAGCAGTACTCCAGCTCTTTTTGTTATTAGGTGGTTGGGGTTTTTTTTTGTTGAATGAGTGGCAGAACAGGAATTGTCATCCCCCATTTATCCAGACTTGAGTCTTGTTAACATATCTTAGTGTATGTATGTCAGGTAATAATAAAAATGACAGTAAATAATAAAAGTAATGTTGGTAATGATGCCAAGCACTGTGATAAGATGCAAGATAGTCAGGAGAGCAGGTATTTTATACCCGTTTGACAGATGAGGAAACCGAGGCTCAGAGAAGTCAGGTGACTTGCCCAAAACGCAAAGTGGCGGCTCTGGTCGCAGCTGTCCTGATTCTCACTCTTGGGCTTCTTGCCCGAGGCTGTGCTGCAGTCGGGTGCGTTGGAGGGCCCCTGCGTGCCGACTCAATTAATCGTATTTATTGAGTGCCTACTGGAGGCAGGGCACAGGTCTAAGAGCTTGGGATAGTGTGACATAACAGATGCATTTCCTGCTCACAGTGAGTTTACAGTCTAGAGGAGTATTGCTCTGATGGCTGAGAGGAGTTGCCAAGGAATCATTCAGTCAACCAGTGGTATTTATTGAGCGCTTAACTGTGTGCAGAGCACCATACCGAGCACTTGAGAGAGTACAGGATAAGGGGGTTGGGAGACAGGTTCCCTGCCTACAAAGAGCTTACATTGTAGAGGTCGAGCATCCCGTCTAGAGGCCTGGTTTGGACATCACAGGCCGTCGGTTGGAAGGTGACGATGCCATCCGTCCCAGCTAACGTTAAGTAGTTCCCTGGGAACAGGAGGGACCGATGAAGTCCCTGGTTTGCTAGCCAAAGCGTGCCATTCCCTCGGAAGTGGCAATAAAGGCAATCCCATCTTTTGGGACCCTGGTCAGCGAACACCCTGGTCCAAACCTTATGGTTATAAACTCTAGACCGCAAACTTGTTGTGGGCAGGGAACATGTCGTCCAGCTGGATTGTATTGTACTCTCCCAAGTGCACACAGACCGCTCTCAATAAGTCCGACTGATTGATGAACTTAGAATCACGTTCTGAAAATTCACACCAAACATGGGCCTAAAGGGGGCCTGGATTATGACAGGCAGGTGACAGAGAGCATCTGTAAAATGGGGATTCAATCCTCCTTCTAGACTGTGAGCCCGTTGTGGGCAGGGATTGTCTCTATTTGTTGCTGGATTGTACTTTCCAAGCGCTTAGTACAGTGCTCTGCACACAGTAAGCACCCAATAAGTACAGTTGAATGAATGTATGAATGAATGAATTTTTGATTCATCACTAATAATAATCATCATCATATAGAGTGTTGTCCTTTGTACTCGAGCAAGTTGTTAACAACGGTCTCTTGGATTGACTTGCTGACCCTGGCAGCCTTAGCCACGGGGAGGGAGTTTCAGATCAGATCGTGGTCCATTGAGCGTCCCGCTCCTCCCGTGGCTGCCGTGATCTGTTTTAGAGACCCCCTGTGCCACGCTGGGGGGCATTCGATAAGGTGCCACTGTTTAGATCACGGCGGGCAGCGGGGGCTTCCGGGCTGTGTTTCATTTGTCTGGCCGGCGGAAAACGACCGCACAGGGGATGCATTGACTCGGCAGAACCGATCAGTGGTATTTATTGAAGGCTTACTGTGTGCAGAGCACTGTACTAAGCGCTTGGGAGAGTACAGTACAACAGAGTTGGTAGACACCATCCCGGCCCACGGTAAAATGGGGACTAAGACTGTAGCCGTGTGGGACATGGACTGGGTCCCAACCTGATTTAGCTTGAATCAGCAAGGCCCTACTGAGAGCTCACCTCCTCCAGGAGGCCTTCCCAGACTGAGCCCCTTCCTTCCTCTCCCCCTCGTCCCCCTCTCCATCCCCCCCATCTTACCTCCTTCCCTTCCCCACTGCACCTGTATATCTATATATATGTTTGTACATATTTGTTACTCTATTTATTTTAGTTGTACATATCTATTCTATGTATTTTATTTTGTTAGTATGTTTGGTTTTGTTCTCCGTCTCCCCCTTTTAGACTGTGAGCCCACTGCTGGGTAGGGACTGTCTCTACATGTTGCCAACTTGTACTTCCCAAGCGCTTGGTACAGTGCTCTGCACACAGTAAGCGCTCAATAAATACGATTGATGATGATGAATCGCCTTAGTATTTAGTACAGTGCCTGGCACATAATAAGCGCTTAATAAATGCCATTAGAAAACGAGAGGGAGACTGCACCACAGGTTCGAGCAGTGGTTGTCGGGAGAATCTGCAGCCGTCTCTATCTGTAGTGTACTCTCCCAAGTGCTTAGTACAGTGCTCCGCACACAGTAAGCGTTCAGGAAATACCACTGGATTGATGGGCAGCCCACCTAATGTGTGGCAATGAGGAGAGGGATTGATCTCCATGAGGAGACTCAAATCAATCGGTCGTGTTTATTGAGCATTTACAGTGCACAGAGCACCGCGTTAAGCACGGGGGAGAGTACAGTACAACAGAATTGGTAGACACGTTCCCCTCCTGTCACGAGCCTGTGGTCTGGAGAGGAAAGAGGGAAGACTGAAAGATGGGGTCAGATGCTTTTGGGCGGCACAGGATCGTTCTTTGCGTGCACTTAACGTGTTGCGGATTGTCAGTCGTGTTCCGTTCCCGTCAGCCGCCTCTGCACGCAGATAGGAGCCAGTCCGTAGCTTCATCTCAAACAGGCAGGGCGAGTTCTGTGCGTACCTTATCTGTGTATGATAAGGTCAAAAAAAGGATTCAGAAACTTCTTCGTATAGAAGTTGATGGGTCCTCATGCCATCCGTTGAATTGGACTCTCCCAAGCACTTAGTACAGTGCTGTGCACTTAGTAAGCGCTCAGTAATATATCGTTGACTGATGGATTAGGTTCCAGAAGACAGATGGTTGCAGCAGTGAGGGAATTGGTTTGAAAATCTAGACCAGTTTTTTCTCTGTGCTGCCGTGTAACAGAGGGAAAACATACATTTTAAACAAAAGTTTCTACAACTCCGACGTTAAGCAGTATGTTGGAAGCGTTTTTCTCCCCAGTGAGAAGTGTACTTTTCATAGGATTGTCTTTAGCGGGTGCCTTCTCTATAAAATGAGAAATTTCTTCATTAGAGTGAATTTATAGACCATCACTAAGCAAAAGTGCTGCAAATGTGTTCTGAGAGCATTTTCTGTCTTAGGAAGAAATGGCAGAAGTAGAGAATGTATGCAGTATAATGGAAAATCGTCTATTAAATATCATTTGTGAAGGTTTCTGGAAGCCCTGATGACAGTTGCGCCATTTCTACCTTTTCTTTATCTTTCACCCCTTGTGGAACTGGAGAATGATAAAATCAACAATATATTTTAAATCTGTTTATTAATATTTTATAAAGAAAATAACGTTTTCTTAATGGTGATTTTTCATTGATCACAGGGAGACAGACGTAGAAACTAACGAATGTGAGTATAGTCACAAGTGCATGTCTACGTAAGTGCGAGAGGGGGCTGAAATCAGGGGTGCTGATAATTAGTCAGAGGAGAGGGGATTTTAAGAGGGCTTTTTAGATAATGGGAGACAAAGCAAGAGAAAAATATTTTTGAGCAAGTTTCATCTGGATGGAAGACCGTACACATTTTCAAAGCATTAAAGAATATCCATTGAGTTTGGGGAGATTTTAGAGAAGAAGCCTGACCTAGGGGAAAGAGCTTGGGCCTTGGGGTCAGAGGACCTGGGTTCTAATCTCTACTTTGGGCAAGTCACTTCACTTCCTCTTATCTGCAAAATAGGGATTCATTACCTGTTCTCCCTCATATTTAGACTGTGAGCCCCATGTGGGGCCTGGTTATCTTGTACTTACCCTGACGCTCAGTACAGTGCTTGGCACCTAGTAAGCGCTTAACAAATCAATCAATCAGTAGTATTTATTGAGCACTTAGTGTGTGCAGAGCGCTGTACTAAGCCCTCGAGAGTGTACGATACAACAGAAATAGCGGACAAATTCCCTGCCCTTAACCTGCTTACAGTCTTCTACAATTTATGAATATTATTCAGAGGCTGTGTAACGTATTTCCTTAATGGTGATATTTCATCAAATGTAACAACTGTTTTAAGCTTTTTAACTGGTGAGAGAAAAACCAAGGAAAAATTTTTAGCAAGCAACATCTGGATGGAAGAAGATCATATGCATATCTTAATGGCATTTATGAAGAAGCTTTAAATAAGAAAACAAGTCTAACAGTGTGGGAATTATCAGAAAAGAGTTGATTTCAGATTTCTTGTCAGGTTGATGGTCACCTCAGGATAGCAAGGCATCTGTCAAATGCATGAGAAGCAGCATGGCTCAGTGGAAAGAGCACAGGCTTCGGAGGCAGAGGTCATGGGTTCGAATCCCCACTCTGCCAAGTGTCAGCTGTGTGACTTTGGGCAAGTCTCTTAACTTCTCCTTCTAGACTGTGAGTCCGTTGTTGGGTAGGGACTGTCTCTATATGTTGCCAACTTGTACTTCCCAAGCACTTAGTACAGTGCTCTGCACACAGTAAGCGCTCAATAAATGCGATTGAATGAATGAATCTGTTAAAAAGCTGCTGTTGATTCAACAGAGAATGCCTGAATGATCAAATCAGTAACACTGGAGTAGCAACAATGAATTTCCAGAGTACCACATATTTATTCCACAAGGAGCTTACGCTCCAAATGGGGAGACAAACGTAGAAAATAATGAATATGCGTATATACACAATTGCTGAGGGTGGACATTTAAAACATTTTTTTAAATTGTATTTTTTTTAATGGTATTTGTCAAGAGCTTACTATGCAGCAGGCATTGTAGTAAGCACTGGGGAAGCAGCATTATAATGGCATAATAATGATGGCATTTATTAAGCACTTACTATGTGCAAAGTACTGTTCTAAGCACTGGGGAGGTTACAAGGTGATCAGGTTGTCCCACAGGGGGCTCACAGTCTTCATCTCCATTTTACAGATGAGGTAACTGAGGCACAGAGAAGTTGTGACATGCCCAAAGTCACACAGCTAAGTGGCGGAGTTGGGATTTGAACCCATGACCTCTGACTCCAAAGCCCGTGCTCTTTCCACTGAGCTACACTGCTTCTCTAGGCACTGACCATCAAAGAGCATAGGCTTGGGAGACAGAGGTCATGGGTCCTAATCCCGACTCTGCCACTGATCAGCTGTGTGACTTTGGGCAAGTCATTTAACTTCTCTGTGCCTCAGTTACCTCCTCTGTAAAATGGGGATTAAGACTGTGAGCCCCACGTGGGACAACCTGATTACCTTGTATCCTCCCCAGTGCTTAGAACAGTGCTTGGCACATAGTAAGCGCTTTACAAATGCCGTCATCACCATCATCATCCAAGTTAATCAGGTTGGATGCAGTCCATGTATCACATGGGGCTCGCTCTCAATCCCCATTTCACAGATGAGGTGACTGAGGCACAGAGAAGTTAAGTGATTTGCCCAAGGTCACTTGGCAGACAAATGGCAGAGCTGGGATTAGAACCCAGGTCCTTCTGAGTCCCAGGCCCTTGCTCTATCCACTAGGCCACACTGCTTCTCACCGCGGGACAGAAATGCAAGAGAGGGCAGAAATCAGGCTGCTGAAAATTAGTCAGAGGAGATGAAATTTTAGGTGGGCTTTGAAGGTGGGGAGAGCTGAAGGTCTTGCAGATATGGGTTTGTGGGGGAGTTTGTGGAGCGCTGGGGACATTGTGAGTTGGGGTTGGGGGGAAAGCTGCACAAGAGTGGGGTACAGCTAGGAGGTGAGCTTGGGAAAAGCAGAGATCAAGGGATGAAGAGGGCTGAGACCTGAGGTGGGGAGAGCCTTAAAGCCAGTGGCCAGTGTCTTTGCTTGATGTGGAGGGAGGTGAACAACCTTGGAAAATTTGGAAGAGAAGAGAGAAGCCGGACGAGCCAGGTTTCAGAAAGGTGCAGGGAATACGGACTGAAGTGGGGAGAGGCTGGAGGTGGGGAGGCCAGTGAGGAGGCTGATACAGTAAGTAGTCCAATTGTGCTTTCACCAGTGCTAAAATTAGGACAGAAGCTCTGTGGGTGAAATTGTGTATATTAATGTCCGTCTCCCCTTCTAGGCTGTAAGCTCGTTGTGGGCAGGGAGTGTGTCTACCAACTCTGTTGTATTGACAACCCCCCCACCCCCGCAAGCATTTAGTATAGTGCTCTGTACACAGTAAGCACACAATAAAGTCCACTGATTGATTAGGGATTAAGGAGGTTTTCCCTCAAGGCCCCATATGGACCAGCACCTTTCCTTCTTCCCCTTTGGTGTTCCCGGAATGGCAAGGGGCCTATTTTATCTTCTTGGATAAAGGGTACCAGAGAGTCTCTCCCAGTGATACGGACGCAAGGCCAACTTTTCTACTACATTAGCCACAAACTTTCAGTTGGCACAAAGACATGCTGGTTGTTTGGGCCATGGCTAAACAACAAATTTTATCAGTGCTCGCCCTCTCTTTTGGTAGGTATTACTAAAGCAATGATCACCAGAACGTTGGCTACTGGCCACTTTCCCTCCTCTTACAATGAAATTAGCAGGGCATTTGGGGGGACATATATTCCCCCCCCCACCTTTTTTAAGAAAAGGTATCTTTTTAATGTTATTTGTTAAACACTTACTATGTGCCAGGCAGTGTACTAAGTGTAGATATAACAAATACCAAATACTAGCAGACATCACAATTATTATTGTTAGCACGGGCCTGGGAACCAGAAGGACCTGGGTTCTAATCCCAGATCTGCCACTTGTCTACTGTGTGACCTTGGGCAAGTCACCTCACTTCTCTGTGCCTCAGTTACCTTACCTGAAGAATGAGGATTAAGACTGTGAGCCCCATGTGGGACAGGGGCTGTATCTAACCATATTAGCTTGTGTCTCTCCCAGTGCTTAGCACATAGTAAGCACTTTACAAATGCCATTTTTTAAAAAAGAAAGGACAAAAGCCTCCATTGTCGTGATGGCTTTGCACCAGTTCTAGCCGCCTTATGGACAGGAAGTGTGTCTGTTTATTGATATATTGTCCTCTCCCAAGTGCTAGTTTCTAGACTGTGAGCCCATTGTTGGGTAGGGACCGTCTCTATAGGTTGCCAACTTGTACTTCCCAAGTACATAGTACAGTGTTCTGCACACAGTAAGCACTCAATAAATACGATTGAAGGAATGAATGAATAGTACAGTGCTCTGCACACGGTAAATGCTTAATAAATATGATTGAATGCCTTCCTCTCCCATGTTCCTCCCAAATGAACTGTCTCACTGCCCCTCGTTCTCACCTATGGAGACCTCCCTTCCCCTGAAAGCCCACCAAACCATAGCTCTCCCCACCTCTCCCCTGCTGAATTTCCTTCTCCTCGGATCAGCCTCTTCCCAACTACCTTCTGAGTTCGTGTTCACTCACGGCCCCCACTAGAGTCTAAGTAAGCCCCCATTTTACCTACTCTACTTTGAAACACTCTTTTATGCTCTCAGGAAATTGATTTTGTGTGTGTGCTCCGTGTGGAAATTGAGGCGTCCTGTAGTCAATCTATCAGTTGTGTTTAGCACTTGCTGTGTGTGCAGAGCACTGAACTAAGTGCTTGGAGAGAGGCATTTTTCTACAAAAACGTTAAGGATGTGTCACCCCACTCCACAGAAAACTCCCAAGGGTTGCCCATCCACTTCCGCATCAAACAGAAACTCCTCCCCATCGGCTTTAAAGCACTCCATCACCTTGCCCCCTCCTACCTCACCTCACTACTCTCCTATAACAACCCAGCCCACACATTTTGCTCATCTAATGCTAACCTTCTCACTGTGCCTCAATCTCGCTTATCCCGTCACCGACCCCTGGCCCACCTCCTGCCTCTGGCTTGGAACCGCCCTTCCTCCTCAAATCTGACAGACAACTACTCTCCTCCTCTTCAAAGCCTTATTGAAGACACATCTCCTGCAGGAGGCCTTCCCAGATTAGACGCCCACTTTCCTCTTCTCCCAGTTCCTTCTGCATCTCCCTGACTTTCTCCCTTTGTTCTTTCCCCATCCCAGCCTCACGGCACTTATGTACGTATCCGTAATTTATTTTTTAGCGTTGATGTCTGTCTCCCCCCTCTAGGCTCTAGCTTGTGGGCAGGGAATATGTCTGTTTATTGTTGTACTATCCCAAGCATTTAGTACAGTGCTCTGCGTACAGTAAGAGCTCAATAAATAAGATTGAATGAGTGATCGAATGACGTAGGAACTGTAAGTCTCCTCAGCACTCTTTCTGGGGAATAAAAATCAGAACCAAACTAATATGAAATTCAAAATAAAATTTGGTAGGTTTGTGAAATTATTCTTTGTGAAAGGTTTTGGGATAACCTCCCAGACCCCTGACTTCTTTGTGGGCAGGGAACTGGTCTTCCAGCTGTGTTGTACTCTCCCAAATGCTTCATACAGTGCTCTGCGCACAGTAAGTGCTCGCTCAATAAATACCATTGGCTTATTCTCTGTCCATGTAGCAGAGGGAATGTGGGTCATTGCAGCACTGTCTATTTAACCACAGCCTGGAAGGACCAAATGGGAGGTGGAATCCCATCTCATGCTTTTGACCTGTCCATTAAAATGGGGCAGCCCATGCATTACATATAAATGACAATATAGTGGACAAAATAATGTACGTTGTTGCTATTTGTAGCTCAAAACCAGATTCATAACAGTAATTAGGAAAAGGAAAAAACCACGTTTTCCTTTTGTGATTCTTCAAATACCCCAGCTTTTTTTTTTCCCAGTAAGAAAGATGCTCTCGTATCATCTTGTGAGGCATCTGATTTGGCTACTCACCCCAGGGAGTAGAATGCCAATACACTTTGGCAGTATTATAAGCAGTCTCAGGAATCTTTCCTGGATTTTCTGTGCAGCAGCGTGAGAGGGAGTTAATAGAATGAGCCACAGGGAGCCCGCGAGATGTTCCGGGATTAGCTCTCAGCCCGTCAGCCGCGTTTTATGGAAAGGGGCGGTGGGGGCTCATACGGACTTTAACGAATGCTCTTAGTGTTTGGAAAAGCCAGTGGTCGGGGCTGAGAAAGGAGGGCACCAGAAAAGCTTCTCTCTGTTTCGGCGTACACTCATTTTGCTTTGACTGGAGAGCCGGTTCTTTCTTTTTTTCCCGTAGCATTTTTTTTGGTGGGGGAGGGCGTTGTTGTTATCCTCTTGGGATCCAGGATTATAAAAATGAATGCAAATGTATCTGTGCATGCAAATCTTTCCTCCCAATCGGCTCGCTGGAGACGGCAGAGCACGTGCTTCTCCCGCCTTGGCTGAATGCACAAATCTTTCCTGTGCAGCGATTCTTGCCCTGTTGCCTAGACGATCGCGCTCTCTCCCTCTCTCCCTCCCTCTCTCTCTCTCTCTCTCTCTGAGGATGTCTGGTTCTCGCAAAGAATTTGACGTGAAGCAGATTTTAAAGCTCAGATGGAGGTGGTTCGGCCACCAGGCATCGTCTCCGAACGCTACAGCGGACAGCCAGCGGGGAGACTTCTGGAGTCCAGGACAAAGCGGAGCAGATGGTGGGAGAAAGTTTTTCGACCCCTGTAGCCTCCACTTACCCCTGGCTTCCATTGGTTACAGAAGGTCTGGCCAACAGGATTTCCAGAACTCCTCTCCTTGGCCAATGGCAGCCCCCTCCGAAGTCCCTCCATCTGACTTCCCAGCAGAAGCCTGCGGCGGTGCCCACTGGCTTGATAGACCAGATGACGGGACTAGTGAAGAAGAAAATGAATCTGACAGCAGCTCCTGCAGGTTAATTGTTCCTTTCTTCTTTTTAGAAACCGGGGCTTCTTCGGTCCTGTTTCCAGGGTCGCTGTAGTATCACTAGCCGAGATCTGGGTTTGGAATAAGAGGAGGGTACGGACCCCGACAGTACGTGTAGTGTTCTTTTGGGCAGGATTAATAAAAATGATGCAGTTATTTGATACGTTGATCCAGGAGCAGATAGGATCCGATCTGAAAGCCTCACATCAACCCCAGGTACTCAGCACATAGTGAACGCTCCTTAAATGTCATCATCATTATCATTATTATTGTGAACGCACAGCAAAAGTCACCACTGCCGCGAAGATAGGTCAGTTTTTGTGTAAAAACTAAAATTGTTATAAATGACACACGTTATTTTTAAAGGTGTTCTTCTGCACTAAAGCAGTGAGAATTGATTTAGCTTGAAGAGATTTCCCAGTGGCATTCATCTGAATTTAGGTGCATTAGGGACTACCCCATTTTATTCCATTACTTTCCACAGTCTTAAAGAAACCCAACAATTATCCCTGTTCTAATTTGTGAATTTTGGTGACCAGGAAGGATTATCAAGTAAGAAAATGCATTGGCCTTTGTACTGATTACCCTCGGGAGTGGCGGTTTTCATCCTGATACACCTCTTTGTGCTGTGTGTGTGCCGGTAGCTCTCGAGAATGCATGAAAAAGATGACAGCCACTAATGCAATTTTGTGCCGAAATTGGCCCACATAGGTGGGGCATTCAAGGGATTTTCTAGGGAGGGCACTGGGCAAAGAATGGAGAGGAGGCAGAAAGAGAAATGGAGTTAAGCAAAGGTGAAAGAAACAGGACACATCCACCCCTGACCTGATAGCAGCTTTCAGAATGCTCCTTTTAGTCCCCCGTGAATACCCCCCCGTCTTATTAACCATTTTGAGTAATACACCATTAAGGCACGACGGATGATATATCTCCGGTCACTGTCAATTATAGGCATTTACCTGCTAAATCTTCCTAAGGAGGCTAAGAGTTTTCATTTTTGTTTGCCATCAGGTACTGAGAACTCTTGATGGTCCAGAAAAATGAATCTCTAACTTACTATTAGTAGAAGTGGCAGGTGAAGGGATAGTGAAGAATGAACTGCAGAATGAATTTTCAAGTGTCCCCTTGGCTGAAAATATTCTAAGCGGAGATCTAGTGTGGTTGTGTATGTTGACATCATGTGGACAGTTAGGTGACAGGCCCTTAACATGTTATCATTTATGAACATTCATCCAGTGCGTGAGGGAATTGAACACTAGAACTTTTCATAGATAAGTTGATGGTGTCTTTGATGCTAGTTATGCTTCCATCAGATTCTAGTGAGTTGCTTTTGGAAGAAACATAAAATACATTTATTCATTCATTCAGTCGCATTTATTGAGCACTTTGTGCAAAGCTTTGTACTGAGTTCTTGGGAGAGTACAATATAACAATAAACGGACACATTCCAGGCTCGCAGTCTAGAGGGGGAGACAGACATTAATATAAATAAATAAATCCAGCAGTTAGGCTGAGGTGATACTGATAACCGTGGAGACAAGTGGCTCGTTGCCATTTAGAGATTGTCTGCAGAAGTTGATGAAATCAATCAGTCAATCATTTATTCAGTGCTTAGTGTGTGCAGAGCACTGCATTAAGCACTTAGGAGCACAATGTAACTGTTGGTAGAAACGTTCTCTGCCCACAACAGTTTTACAGTTTAGAGGGGGAGGCAGATACTTAAAGTAAATTATGGATATATATGTAAGTGCTGTGGGGTTGAGGGAGGGGTGAATGAAGGGAGCAAATCAGGTGAATAAAGGGATGCAGAGCGAGTGAGAGAAGAGAAATGAGGGCTTAGTCAAGGAAGGCCTCTTGGAGGAATTATGCTGCCAATAAGGCTCTGAAAGATTCATAAATAGTATATATCCTTCTTCTCTTGACCATATTTCACTATGGATCAGAAACATCTTACAGAAATAAGAAAAGAGAAGGCTTGTGCCCACAAGAGAAGTAATGACAGAAGCCTAGGTCATTTTCCAGTGTTTAGTTCAAGTGTAAAGTCACCGAAACAGAAAGGATGAGAAAGCTATCGGTGATTTCCCAGAGTAGCAAAGGTAAGAAGGCAGATAAGGAATGACATTCTAAAAGGAAATAACCTCATCATTTATGGGAAGAGCCATTCTGCTCCAAGAGCCAGTACTGTAAGTGGGGCACGAGAGTGGGAGAATTCCTTTCCAGTGTGACAAATGTTGGGAAAAGCTTCTGGAAAATCATTTTACAAATCAAATTGAAAAAAGTGTCAGTTTTCTTAACTGTAGGTCTGTTTTTTTTTCATTTTTGTCAAATGTCAGCACACAATGTGATCTTCTTGATTCTGTTTTACTCCCTTTCCAATGAAATTTGACATTCTAATCTCACTGTTGCCTCATCCAAAAGGAACTATCAGAGGCCTTTGGGGTTGAGATATGTATATATGTTTGTACTATGTATATATGTTTGTACATATTTATTACTCTATTTATTTTACTTGTACATATCTATTCTATTTATTTTATTTTGTTAGTATGTTTGGTTTTGTTCTCTGTCTCCCCCTTTTAGACTGTGAGCCCACTGTTGGATAGGGACTGTCTCTATATGTTGCCAACTTGGACTTCCCAAGCGCTTAGTACAGTGCTCTGCACACAGTAAGCGCTCAATAAATACGATTGATTGATTGATTGAGATAACCGAATGTCTTTTAAAAGAAGAATTGTTTCCTGTTTTTTATGGTATTTAAGCGCTTGCTATGTGTGCCAGGCACTGTAAGTAGATACAAGCTAATCACATCAAAGTCTGTATCCACCATAAGGCTCACAGTCTTAATCCCCATTTTATAGAGGAGGTAACTGAGGCACAGAGGAAGTGAGGGGACTTCCCCAAAGTCACACAGCAGATGAGTGGTGGAGTTGGGATTAGAACCTAGGTCCTTCTGACTCCCAGGCGTGTGTTTTATCCACTAGGCCATGCTGCTTCTCTTGTTCCTTGTTTCTTTGTTATAAATACCATTCCCCACCTCCCAGCAATCCCCAGCCAGGTTCAAGGCAGGAGTTCCTACACTTCAATGTCTTTTTAATGTCATAACCATAAGGCACGTCAGTCGTCCTTAGCGTCTGGTTGAGTGAGCCGTTCTCTTGGGGCCAACTCTCTAATCACACAAACCCACCTCCTGTCATTTTTCTCCTCAGTGGAATTTCAATTGGCAGTCTCCCAGCCCTAATCCTTGAGTGTATTCCTCGAGCTTGTAACACAATCTGCAACAATTGTATCGTAGAAAAATACCTTTTCTGAATCAAATGCTATTAAGACTATACGAGTAGCAGTAGAGTCTGTCGATCAGTAGCATTTATTGAGCGCCCGATGTGGGCCGAGCACTGTGCTAAGCAATTGGTAAGGCATAATAGAAATAGGCGTTGTGATTTGTGTCCTCAAGGAGCTTTCAAGCACAACTGTAAAAGACTGGTCTGTGACTGAAACAATTCTTGCCGATTCGGTATGTGTCTTCTGGGTTTCACAGGACTGGAGGAGGTTGGATACCCCAGCAGGGCTTTGGAGTGTGATGCCAGGGTATTGTCGTACTCTGTCTTTTTTATGGTGTTCATTAAGCACTTATGAAGTGCCAGGCACTGTAATAAACATTGGGGTAGATGCAAGCTAATGAGGTTGGACACATTCCATCTCCCACATGGGACTCAGTCTTAATCCCCATTTTACAGAGGAGAAAACTGAGGCAACAGAGAAGGTACATGTCTTGCCCAAGGTCACACAGCCGACAAGTGGCAGAGCCGGGATTAGAACCCAGGTCCTTCTGACTCTCTTGCCTGAGCTCCATCCACTGAACAATGCTGCTTCTCAGGGTTGCAGTCTTCCAAAGCTCGGTGGTCAGTTGATTCCGTTTTCTCTGTTCTTTTTCTCTGTGTGACAGTGAAATGCCCAGAGAACAGAATTCAGAGACAGCTTTAGATCGTGGGCATAGACGCAAACTTTTAGTGTGGAATTTCCCAAGTTTTGGCTGGTCTATAGCTTCAGTTTTCTTCAGGTTTCTTGCCAGTCCATAGCACTGTACTGAATATGCCAAGTGTTTGATGATCATTTTCATGTCTCCTTCTGCAGGAGACTGTGAGCTCGTTGTTGGGTAGGGACTGTCTCCGACTTGTACTTCCCAAGCACTTAGTACAGTGCTGTGCACACAGTAAGCTCTCAATAAATACAATTGATTGATTGATTAAATGAATGAGACAGCATGTCTTCCCTTTTTTTTCTTATGGTACTTAAGTGCTTATTATGTGTCCAGCACTGTTCTAAATGCTGATCCTCTCCATAGCCCTCGTGCCCCCACAACAACCCGAACACAAGATTCCAGGAATAGTAACAGAATTCAATTTTGTCCTTTGCCCCTCACAGCTTAGGATCCTCAGACAGTCTATCAGTGATATTTGTTGAGCGCTTCCTGTTGGCAGAACACTGCACTAAGTACTTGAGAGTATAGTAAGAGTGGTAAACACCATCCCTGCCCTCAAGGAGCTTACAGTCCAGTGGAGGAGCTTGCCTCAGGCAAGAAGGGCAACCTCCTGCCCCTCCTCATAGCCTCCCCCAGACAGATTTGGCCATCAGATCTGCCCCCACCAAGCCTTACCTCCTTCCCCTTCCCACAGCACCTGTATATATGTATATATGTTTGTATGTATTTATTACTCTATTTATTTATTTTATTTGTACATATTTATTTATTTTATTTTGTTAATATGTTTTGTTTTGTTCTCTGTCTCCCCCTTCTAGACTGTGAGCCCACTGTTGGGTAGGGACCGTCTCCATCTGTTTCCAACTTGTACTTCCCAAGTGCTTAGTACAGTGCTCTGCACACAGTAAGCGCTCACTAAATACGATTGAATGAATGAATCAATCAATCAATCAATAGGGCAGCCACTGTCCTAAGCACTTTGCAAAGTTCAGTGCTGTTGTTATTATTATTGCTATTGTATTTAAGTGCTTTCTGTGTGTCAAGCACTGTTCTAAGCACTGGGGTGGATACAGACTAATTAGGTTGGGTACAGTCCCTGTCCCCCATGGGGCTCACAGCCCAAGTAGGTCGGAGAACAGGTATTGAATTCCCATTTTACAGTTGAGGAAAATAAGAGCAAAGAGAACAATAATAAAAATAATGGTATTTGTTAAGCGCTTACTATGTGCCAAGCACCGTTCTAAGTGCTGGGGGAGGCCCAAGATAATCAGGTTGTCCCACATGGGGCTCACAGTCTTAATCCCCATTTTACAGATAAGAAATTAAGTGACTTGCCCAAAGTCACCCAGCTGATAAGTGGTGGAGGCAGTATTAGAACCCATGACCTCTGTCTCCCAAGCCCATGCTCTTTCCACTAAGCCATGCCGCTTCTATAGAAGTAAACGACAAGTTCCTTGCCCTTGAGGATCTTATAGCCTGCTGGGGGAAGGGAAGAAGAAATAAGGCAGAACGGTCTGGGGCATCCGTAAAAGAATAAGTACTGGTGTGTCCATTCCGGCAGGAATAATTTGAAAGCAGGAACGTTTTTTTTTTTTTTCATTCCACTGCATTGGGGTTGGACTGCTCCTCGTTGGCGTGGAGTGAATCTGGCTTTGACGCGGTGCCAGCCCAAGGCTGTGGCACAGGGCCCAGGCTACAGTGTGCCAGGCAGCCAGCCAGTCTGTCAGTCACCAGCAGTGCTACGGGCTCCCTCAGCGAGCTGGTCTGGCTCCGGGTGGAGCTCAGCGGGGACAGGTGGAGGCCTCTCCAGAGCCGGGACCTGGGGGACACCGGCCAAATGTTCCTCATCCTGCTGCTGCTGCTCCCGCTCATCCCCCCGGCAGGACCTGCGGTGGCCCCGTCTTCCATACCGGGCCACACGGTGAGCCGAAATCTTGCCTCAGTTGGCACCGCCTTGCTTCTCTCCCCGCCCCTTTGTGTGGGCAAAACTTGGCCTCTGAAATGCGCGCTCCCCACTCCTGGGTGAGTCCATTTATGCTCTCAGCACTGGAAGGCTGAACCTGAATGGACCCCAAGTAGTTTGCAGATGGGAGGAAGAGGAGAATGGAAAGATGGATAGGTAAATGAATAAATGAGTGCTCAAATAGTGGCGTAAGGAAATTGATACGGCAAAAAGTGCCCTGGAGGGCCATAAGGGCACGAGTGCTGAGGGAGTATTTGGGAAGACACGATCTAGGGAGAAGAAAAACCAATCGCGGAAAGTCTCTGGGAGGATATGGGATTTCAGGAGGGCCTGGAAAATGGGAAGAGCTGTGGTCTGGCAGATTTTGATTTTGGACACTGGAGTTGAAGGCAGTGGTGGATACGAATGAACCTGGGAATCAGAACAACCTGGGTTCTAATCCTGAGTCCACCACTTGACTGCTCTGTGACCTTGGGCATGTCAATTAACTTTTCTGCACCTCAGTTTCCTCATCTGTAAAATGGGCATAAGACTGCGAGCCCCCTGTGGGACCGGGACTGTGTCCAACCTGATTTGCTTGTATCTACCCCAGTGCCTATTACAATGTGTAGTAAGCACTTAACAAATACCACAATTAAAGGGCAGAGGCAGGACAGTCAAGAACAAGGTCCAACAAAGAGGTGATCTTGGGTGAGATGGAGAGTGTGAGCTAGGGTTTAGTGAGAGAAGGGAGCTGGTAAGAGAGTGGTATTGGTGAGCACTGTGGGAAAGTTCGGTGGAAATGTAGATTTGGAAAGGAAGGTGGAGTTCAATTTTAGAAATATCTAACTGAAGATGGAGATGTGCCGGGGCAAGATGGCAGGTCGAAGCTAGCAAGATAGATTTAGGAGGCATCCGCTTAGAGATGGCATCTGAAGCCGTGGGAGCGGAAGAGCTCTCTGAGGAAGTGAGTGTAAAGTGAGACGAGGAGAAGACGCAGAGCAGAGCCTTGAGGGTCACTCACAGTTTGAGAGCGAGAGACACAAGTGGAGCGGGAGAAAGAGACTGAGAAAGGGCCGTGGCTGGTGAGCAAACCCTTAGGTCAGTTCAAGGAAAGGGGGCAAAGACTCCTTGACAGAACCAAAGTGGCTCTCGTGAAGTCTGTAGTTTTGCATTCTCGGGCAAATTCAATGCCCAGAGAACAGTGCCGTGCTCAAAGCAGACAATCTGCTACAATTACTATTGGTAATAGGAATATTAATGGAGCCCTTCCAGAGTTTGAGACCCTATGCTAAGCACTGGAGAGACACAAGACTTTTGATACGACTTTTAGACTGTGAGCCCACTATCGGGTAGGGACTGTCTCTATGTGATGCCAATTTGTACTTCCCAAGCGCTTAGTACAGTGCTCTGCACATAGTAAGCGCTCAATAAATACGATTGATTGATTGATTGATTGATTGATACGGACACTGGAGTGGAAGGCAGTGTTGGATGCGTGGCTGTTTCGTGGGACAGGTGGTCATGAATCTGGAAAGTTTTACTCTGTTATCAGCGTCAACATCAGTGGTATTTATCAAGTGCTTACTGGGTGCAGAGCACTGTACTAAGTGCTTGGGAGAGAGCAGCACAACAGGATTGTTTCCTTGACCGAATATTTTCCCCAATGGTTGCCGCTTTGCACATACCCCTCACACCACCACATTCATTCAGTCGTATTTATTGAGCGCTTACTGTGTGCAGAGCACTGTACTAAGCGCTCCATATTCCCCGCCCGCCCACTTACACATCGCCAGCTACATGTTACCATGGAAAGCGAGCCAAGAGTCCGCTTTATCTTAATAAGTGGGGAATCAGAGCGTCCTTAATCAGGGCTCAGTTCCTTGAAGCGATGCTCCCATTAATGATGGATTTCCGGGATGACTGATTGAAACTCTTTCAGATGGAGTGTGGAATTGCAGTCCGGCCAACAGAGCGTGAATATAATATATCGCAAAGCAATCAAGATGAAGCCATAGCAGGAACTTTTTTTTTTTTTGAACCAAAGACTAAAATTGATTTAGGGGCCATTCTACTGTAGTCATTTCTTAAGTGCGTGTTTTCATGAGATCAGAGAGGACCCATTCTGCCTTCAAATAATCATAGCTGTGGTATCTGTTAAGCATTTCCTATCCTAAAAGTTGGGATAGATTCAGTACAATCAGTTCAGACACAACTCTTGCCCCACTTGGGACTTGCAATCTAGTGGGGTGGGAGACCAGGTATCGAAGCGCTTAGTAGCTCTGTATTCATGCATGATGTGCTCTGTATTCATTCATTCATTCAATCGTATTTATTGAGTGCTTACTGTGTGCAGAGCACTGTACTAAGCACTTGGGAAGTACAAGTTGGCACCATATAGAGATGGTCCCTACCCAACAGCGGGCTCACAGTCTAGAAGGGGGAAATGATAGTATTTATTAAGCGCTTACTACATGCAAAGCACTGTTCTAAGTGCTGGGGAGGTTACAAGGTGATGAGGTTGTCCCATGGGGGGCTCACAGTCTTCATCCCCATTTTACAGATAAGGGAACTGAGGCCCAGAGAAGTTAAGTGACTTGCCCAAAGTCACACAGCTGACAGGTGGCGGAGCCGGGATTTGAACCCATGACCTCTGACCCCAAAGTCCGGGTTCTTTCCACTGAGCCACGCTGCTTCTCCACAGCTTCTCCTCTTACACAGTAAGCGCTCAATAAATACGATTGAATGAATCCCCATTCTACCTTCAAAGCATTATCGAGGTCACATCTCCTCCAATAGGCCTTCCCCAATTAAGCCCTGGTTTCCTTGGCCTGCTGACCCTTCTGTGTCATCTATGCGCTTGGATCTGTGACCTCTGGGCATTTGATATTCGCCCCAACCCCACATACCCCACTTATGGACATATCTTTAAGTTATACATGATAAATGATTTATTCATATTAGTGTCCTCTCAGGGTCACACCTGGAGAGTTCCCAGTACTCTACCGGTCTCGACTACATGTGGGAGAGTCAGGCAGAGGCCTACCCATTCCATTTCTAGCTTGGGCAGTGGCTAGCGAATGGAAGGCAGTCTGCTACAAGTCAAAACTCACCCGTGCTGGGCAGCAGTGGCATGGGAAAGAATTGAGGGCGAAGACTAAGGTTTACCACGTGGAAGGAGGCAATTGTAAACCACTTCTGCATTTTTACCAAGAAAACTCTGTGGATCCACTACCAGAACGATTGCAGATGGAGGTGGGGCGTTTTGGAAGAGATGCGTCCATGGCATCTCTATGGGTCGAAGACGACTCGATGGCATAAGATAAGACATATTAATGTCTGTCCCCCCCTCTAGACTGTAAGCTTGTCGTGGGCAGGGAGCGCGTCTGCTAATTCTGTTGTACTGTACTCTCCCAAGCACTCAGTACGGTGCTCTGCGCATCGTAAGCGGTCGATAAATACCATCGATTGATTGATTTGATTTTTACAGACGGGGAAACTCAGGCCCAGAGAAGTAAAGTGACCTGCCCAAGGTCACACAATAGGCAAGTGGCAAAGTCGGGATGAGAACCCAGGTCCTCTGACTTGTGGCCGGCGGTCTTTTTTCCACTTTTTCCCTCAGGCAGCCCAGCCCCTCCCCGCAGTCAGCAGCTTCCTGCCGTGGCAGATGGATTGAGGGAAGTCAGAGCAGATGGTTAAAGCAGCTGAGGGGGCAGGCTCTCGGACTTTCCTTTCCACTGCCATCCTGCCCTGGAGCAGCAGTTAGAGGCAGGGGCTCCCTGAGGAACAGCCCCTTCCCATCGCCACCCCTGTCAGAAACCCATGGGATTCTGGGCCTTTTCCGGGGGGAAAATCCGGAGCGGCAGCAGACTTTGGGAAGGTCGTGTCTCCTGTGGCTTTTGGACTCTTGACTTATCGGCTGCACGGTGAGGAACCGCATGGCCACTTTAGCCGCACCGTTTTCCTGCTCTTATTGTTTTCATTGTTGCCCTCCTAGGCTGTTGGCTCTCTTCATTATTTCGGTCTTTCAGTTTCTCTGTCAGTGGTATCTGTTGAGCACTTACTGTGTGCAGAGCCCCATACTAAGGGCTTAGAGAATGCAGTATAACAGAGTTGGTAGACAAAATCCCTGCCCCTGAGGAGTCTGTGTCCGTGACTAACCGCCATCCCCGCCACCCCCTCCTTGTTCGTTGACTGGGAACCCACCCCGGGGCCAGGGTTCATGTGTGAAGCAGCATCTTAGAGTCTTCCCCCAACGCCGAGAACCTAGCTTCACCATTGGAAGTGCCTGTTTGTGTTGTGACCTCTATTACTCTTCCAGGAACTAAGTAGCAAAGTAGAATTACAGCACTTAATATACGAATCCATAACTTATTTATATTTGTGTCTGTCTCCCCCTCTAGACTCTTAAAATCGTTGTGGGCAGGGAACGTATCTATCAGTTCTGTTATATTGTACTCTTCCAAGCGCTTAGGCCAGTGTTCTGCACACAGGAAGTGCTCAGTAAATATGACTGATTAACAAAGGTGGTAAGAACAGTAGTGAGACGCTGTA
The DNA here is from genome assembly GCF_015852505.1 of Tachyglossus aculeatus. Classification (NCBI taxonomy): domain Eukaryota; kingdom Metazoa; phylum Chordata; class Mammalia; order Monotremata; family Tachyglossidae; genus Tachyglossus; species Tachyglossus aculeatus. Next base: position 17,189,537 of record NC_052075.1, read on the forward strand.
ATTTATTTGTCTGTATTAATGTCGCACCTCTCCCCTCTCCCCCAGACTGTAAGCTTATTGTGGGCAGGGAACAAGTCCATCAACTCTTATATAATCAATCAATCAATCATATGTATTGAGCGCTTACTGTGTGCAGAGCACTGTACTAAGCGCTTGGGAAGTACAAGTTGGGAACATATAGAGACAGTCCCTACCCAACAGTGGGCTCACAGTCTAGAAGGGGGAATAACTCTCTCATGCACTTAGTACAGTGCTCTGCAACCATTAAGTGCTCAATAAATACTATTAATGGATTCTCCTCTTTTGCCCCATGGGTGAATTAATCGTCATCATCAATCGTATTTATTGAGCGCTTACTATGTGCAGAGCACTGTACTAAGCACTTGGGAAGTACAAGTTGGCAACATATAGAGACAGTCCCTACCCAACAGTGGGCTCACAGTCTAGAAGGGGGAATAACTCTCTCATGCACTTAGTACAGTGCTCTGCAACCATTAAGTGCTCAATAAATACTATTAATGGATTCTTCTCTTTTGCCCCATGGGTGAATTAATCATCATCATCAATCGTATTGAGCGCTTACTATGTGCAGAGCACTGTACTAAGCACTTGGGAAGTACAAATTGGCAACATATAGAGACAGTCCCTACCCAACAGTGGGCTCACGGTCTAGAAGGGGGAATAACTCTCTCATGCACTTAGTACAGTGCTCTGCAACCATGAAGTGCTCAATAAATACTATTAATGGATTCTTCTCTTTTGCCCCATGGGTGAATAATGATTGGATGACACTTCCCCCCTCTCCTCCCTTCCAGGAGAGTAGGGTTATTGTGAGTTTTGTCCCCTCCCCTACCTTGGCCTGGCTCCCTCCCCGGTCGAATCTCCTCTCCCCTCCACATCCAGAAATACCCTCTCTTTGTCAGTCCCAAGCCAGTTGTCACTAAGGCTCACACAAGGAAGCGCCTCTATTGCCGACTGCTTTGTCTTGGGGAGGTCCACTTAGGTTTGTTTACCAGTTCAGTTGCACCAGAAAATTCTAGTTCCCGGTGCCCTTTCCATTACTCGCTAAACTGTCATTTATTTCAACGTCTGTAATTTATTTTAATGTCTGCATCTCCCTCTAGACTCTAAGCTTCTTATGGGCAGGGAGCTGTTCTGTTGTACTCTCCCGAGTTCTCAGTACAGTGCTGTGTGTGCAGTAAGCGCTCAATAAATGTGATAGATTAAACATGTCAAGTCACATTCCCTATCATTTGGTGTAAAGGGAAATCTGTGAATTCCTTTCTGTTTGCAGTCAGATTGTCTGATGTAACCGTGTCCAGTCCCAGGCTCTGCAAACTTCTCTTGTCCCCCCCGGGCGGAAAAGATTGCAGAGGTTTCATTAATACCCAGTGTATTGTTTGGGCTTTGCCGCTATCTTTAGCCACCTGAATTAGTAAATGTAGCAGCAGTAGTAGTAGTAATAGTAGTAGTAGAGAAACAGCATGGCTTAGTGGATAGAGCCCGGGTGTGGGAGTGAGAAGGACCTGGGTTCTAATCCCAGCTCCACCCCATTTCTGCTGTGTGACCTTGGACAAGTCACTTCACTTCTCTGGGCCTCAATTACCTCATCTGTAAAATGGGAATGAAGACTGTGGGCCCCGTGGAGGACAGGGACTGTGTCCAGCCTGATTAACTTGTATCTACCCCAGCGTAAAGAGCAGTACTTGGCACATAGTAAGTGTTTCACAAGTACTGTAATTATTATTATTATTATTATTATTATTATTATTATTGCTATTTATTAAGCACTAACTGAGTTACGGGCTGGAAAAGGATACCCACATGGGAATTAGGCACTGGCTCTGACCCTCAAGGGGCTCACAATCCAAGACTGTAAGGGGAGAGAGTCACTCAGTCAGTTGTATTTATTGAGCACTTAACGTGGGCAGAGCATTTGGGAGAGTACACGATAACAATACACATTCCCTGCCCACAACAGGCTTACAATCTAGAGAAGGGGGCTGGTGACACCATTATTACTCCCACTCTTTAGTTCTAATGACAATTTTTAAAGATATGCAGTATATTAATGTAGATCTAGCAATGTGTGGTTAGTTTCTTATTTTGGTCTTCAGAAGGACTGTATGAAAAAAGATTGTTGCCGTGGGAATATGAGAGAACCGTATCAAAATTTGTCATTTTGTTTTGTTTTTTTTTTTTTTTTTTTTTGGTGTCTTTCCAGAACCTCTAATAGCAGTCAGACATTGTCATTTTGCCCCACTATGGAGCCGTGTACATCCGATGAATTTTTCCAGGCTCTTAACCATGCTGAACAAACATTTAAAAAGATGGAAAACTACTTGAGGCACAAACAGTTGTGCGATGTGGTATTAGTAGCTGGTGATCGTCGAATTCCGGCTCACAGGTAAAAATAATTTTCAAAAAACTAAGAAAGACCGGGGCTTTTATATTTGTTTTTTTTTTTATAGAACATACTTTCTTCATTTTGTGGTTTCGATTATGTAATTGATCTGTTAGGTGGTTTGATGTAGCAGGTGCTTGTAACAAAATATCCTTCAGTCCTGACTCCACTCTGAGTTTTGTTGGTTGAGTGACTTAATACCTTGTCATAATTGCTAACGATTCAGAATCTGTTTACAACATTTGAACCGGGTTTCTCCGCTCTTGGGTTATTTCAGTTTGCTTCCTCTCTTTGGTGTGATGAATGTAGCCAACCCACACCATGGTTAGATGGGAATTGCAGGTATAAGATAAATCAGTATTTGCTTAGAGGCATGTGTCGTGACCAAGAATGTAATTTTTCTTCTACAACATATGGAAGTTCTCATTCCACTGATCCTTTCTTGATTCAAAGGAAACGTAGTTCGGGTAATCCTCGAAAAATCTACTGGAGCCAACAGTCTTGTACAGGCAAAGAAATTGACTTCTGAGCCCAGATTTGCTAGGAATTTGTGACGTGTCACTCAGTCCTGCAGCAGTGTCATAATATTGTGCAGGAAGCAAAGCAGCGTGGCCTAGTAGAAAGAGTATGGACCTGGGATTCAGAAGGACCTGGCTTCTAATTGCAGCTCTACCACTTTTTTTAAATGGTACTAAGCGCTTACTATGTGTCAAACACTTCTAAACCCTGGGGTAGATATGTTAATTAGGTTGGGCACAGTCCCTGTCCCTCATAGGGCTCACAGTCTAAATAGAAGGGAGAACAGGGATTGAATCCCCATTTTACAGTTGAGGAAACTGAGGCACAGTGAAGTGAAGTGACTTGCCCATGGTTACACTGTTATTATGGCATAGTGGAGTCAGGAGGTCGTGGGCTCCAATCCCGGCTTCACCGCTGTCTGATGTGTGACCTTGGGCAAGTCACTTCTCTATGCCTCAATTACCTCATCTGGAAAATGGAGATTGAGACTGTGAACCCCATGTGAGGCAGGGACTGTTTCCAACCCGATTTTCTTGTATCTACCCCAGCACTTTGTGCAATGCCTGGCACATAGTAAGCACTTAACAAATACCATTATTATTATTATTACAAGCACTGAGTAAATATTCTTGACTGATTAATGGGCAATTCTGAGCAGACATCCCGCTTGATTTGCGGCATTCCCGTGGCTTACCAAAGGAATCAGAAAGAACAGCGCTTCCGCGGCAAGGAAGTAGGAAATCCGCCTGGGATAAGAACCCGTGGAATATGAAGGATGCCAGCCTATGACTGGAAGCAGTGGAAGGTTTTAGTCAATGAACAAGCCAGACCGCCACATGTCTCAGGCCAAAGTAGTTATTGATTTCTCCTGATTGATATTAGAACCCACAAGTCTGAAAATAAGCTGATGGATTTGACAGAGATGGCGGTGAAAGATTTTCATAGCTGTTCCCACTAGTGTTCAGTTCTGTTCCTCTCCAGCTCCTTTGAGATATGCCTTGTCCTGAAGGAGAGGCTGCCCTCCAAAAGGCTTCAGCCGGGCCAATTTGGGCTGGACAAAAAAGGGGGAAATGGAATCACAATTTGCCACACTTTATGTGGAATTTTGAAGATTTTAGAAGAAAAAGAATCATGGAAGTAGAGTAGCCTTATTGCTTGTCTCTGGGCTGTGGTAGTCACCATATACCACCTGAAGATTCCCTTCACTCTTGGAGAAGAAATGTAACTGAAAAGCAAGGGGGAAAAACTGAATAATTAGTGCCTAGACATCTTATTTCACTTGGTTTCACAGATGTTTGAATGATATAGCAGTGTAGTTTAACAAATACATCTCCAAAGTTCAGAAATTGTTTTAGAGGTGGGTTGAGGAGGGCTGGGCATTTTAAAGGTGAAAAACTGGGTCTCAGAGATTTCAGAAATTCCAGAGACAAATCCAGTTATCTGTGGAGTTGGACAGTTGAAATCAGTATTGCAGTCTCCCAAGCGTTTAGTCAATAAATACGATTGACTCACTGACTATTTGCATGTCAGGAAAAAAAGGGATAAAAAAAATCAGTCTGAGTGCGGATGATACACCTTCTTTGTGAGTCAGTCGTGGCCCCCTCCTCTCCTCCTTGAGGGCCGGGGTCCTTGTCTGTTTTTAATCTGTGTACTTATTCCTAGTGCTTTGTGCACATAGGAAGTGCTTAATAAGTACTAGTCTTAGTACTGTGGTATAACAAAAGGATCAGCAGTCTACAGTCTTCAGGCCAGATCTGGGCCTCTTTCCATTTCCAAATGCACCGGACTTCAGGATATCCAGCAGCACACTCCACTTCAGGGTCGAGAATGAGTTGCGAGGGCTGTCCTGGCCCTTGGTGGCATCAAAACTCCGATTCTTCCCCTGCTCCCTCTAAGAGGGATGTGGTGAATGGACTGATTTCAGTCGTGAGGATTTATGCCAAGTATCATCACCAGTTGTTATTTATTGCACCCTTACTATGTGGAGAGCACTTGGGTACTAGAAGGTTTTTCCACTTTACGTTTTTGAAGCTATCGCAGTGATTATTCTTTTAAAAACTCCATGTAGAGAAACCCCAAAGACTTTGCTTATCAGCTCATAGTCGTTTAAGGAGGGGACGCAGCCAAATGCATGTAATAGAGTTTAGACGTCTCAGTTTTCTAATATTCTAATTGAAGTACTCTAATTGGGCCTGCTAAATGCATTCCAGAATCTTCCAACTGATACATTTCATTGATGTAAGACTACATTTCTAATCAAGATGCTGAAACTGTTTTAAATCTAAAGCTCAAACCACCTGGATGTTGTTTTCCAGTTTGATTCTATGCACAGTGGATTTAATGCACTGTGGATGGGATATTTTTCCGGAGGTTGCAGAGAGCCGTTCGAAGACTTAAAATCATAAATCATTTACCTCAGCAGAAAATGAGCTTCCGAAATGTTAATTTTTTATTCGGAGAGGGGGACTGGGTAATGTGCAGATGCATTTTAAGCGTATCTCAGACTGGGGGCCTTCAGTCTGGAAAAGAGCAAAAGGAAACATTTATTCATCAAGTCGGATGTGGTTATTGATTTTCTTTTCTCCTAGGTTAATCCTCTCCTCTGTCTCAGACTATTTTGCTGCCATGTTCACCAATGACGTTAGGGAGGCGAGACAAGAGGAAATCAAAATGGAAGGAGTTGAACCAAATTCACTGTGGGCCCTGGTACAGTATGCTTATACAGGTAATGGAATTCACTGTAACAGTGGCCATTGAGGCTGATATTAGGTCTTGGTTGTCTGATACCATTAGAGAAGCAGCATGGTCTAGTGGAAAGAGATGGGGCCCTGGGGGACAGAGGACCTGGTTTCTACTCCTAGCTCCTCCACTTGTCTGCTGTGTGATGATGATAATAATAATAATAATAATAATAATAATAATAATAATAGCATTTATTAAGTGCTTACTATGTGCAAAGCGCTGTTCTAAGCACTGGGGAGGTTACAAGGTGATCAGGTTGTCCCACAGAGGGGCTCACAGTCTTAATCCCCATTTTACAGATGAGGTCACTGAGGCATAGTGAAGTGACTTGCCCAAAGTCACACAGCTGACAATCGGCGGAGCCGGGATTTGAACCCATGACCTCTGACTCCAAAGCCCGGGCTCTTTCCACTGAGCCACACTGCTTCTTGATCTCGGGCAAGTCGCTTCACTTCTCTGTGCCTCGTTTACCTCACCTGTAAAATGGGGATTAAGACTGTGAGCCCCACTTGGGATATGAATGGTGTCCAACCTGATTAGCTTGGCACATCATAAGCGCTTCCCAAATGCTGTACAAATCCAAAACAAATCCCAAATACATACAAATGCCAAAGCAAATCCCACTGTCATTATCGTCATCCTCATCATTATAGAAAGGGGAGGTTCGGAGGTATTAACCCAGTCAGTTGATCAGTGATATTTACTGAGCACTCACTGTGGGCAGGGCACTGCACTGAGTGCTTGGGAGAGTGCAGTATGACAGAGTTGGCAGACATGTTTGCTTCCCATAGCGTGATTATAGTCTAGAGGGAAACTTAAGGTTTTTTTTGTTTGTTTGTTTTACTTTTTCAGGTCGCCTTGAGTTAAAAGAAGATAATATCGAGTGCCTGTTGTCCACCGCTTGCCTTCTCCAGCTCTCTCAGGTTGTGGAAGCATGCTGCAAGTTCTTAATGAAACAGCTTCACCCATCCAATTGCCTGGGAATCCGCTCTTTCGCTGATGCACAAGGTTGTACAGATTTACACAAAGTGGCTCATAATTACACCATGGTACGTCCCCCTTTTCAATCTCGAAGGCAGGTCACGAGGCATGGCCCCAGGAAAATGCACGCTTTCTATCGTCTTGGCCAAATGGCCTTTACCTTTCGGCCATTTACACCACGAGGGGACTTGTTTCCGTGAACCGGGATGAGCAGTTTGGGGTCTTCTGGTAGGGAGCCCGCGTCACTCAGCTGGGAGGCCCCTCATCGCCCCAGGAGTCGGGCCTCCCCTGCAAGCCGCAGCTGAGGGAGGGCCAGCCCCACGTCCGAGGCCCTGCGGCCGGAGCCGGGGAGGGGGGAACACGGAGGTGGACCTGGCGGGGTTCAGGCCACGTCGGCATCCCCAGCCCCGGGGACCAGCGTGCCTGCTCTGCCCCAGCGGACGGAGGCTCTGGACTCGCCGGGGAGGGCGGGGGGCCGGAGGGTGCTCTGGTCCGAGGCCCAGGCAGCCCCATCACATACTGGGGAACGGTCTCAGTAGCAACAGGACTTGTTCTGCCCTCAGGGAGCTCCCAGGCTAATAGTGGAAAGGAGAGCGGGGACCGGTTTAACGTTTTAACGGTCGCCCCAGACCTGAGGTCAGCATCCCGGTGGCCAGAGGGCTGAGGAGCCAGCACTGACCAGCTAAGGCCTCCCGCAGCTCGTTTCCACAGAGCTTTATGTAGCCTGTTACTGAAACACTAACTCAGAATAATAATCGTGGTGTCTGTTCAGCACTCACTACGTGCCAGGCATTGTACTAGGAGCTGGAGGGAATACAAGCAAATGGGGTTGGACTCAGTCCCTGTCCCACAGGGGGCTCACAATCTCAATCCCCATTGTACATCATCATCATCAATCGTATTTATTGAGCGCTTACTGTGTGCAGAGCACTGTACTAAGCGCTTGGGAAGTACAAATTGGCAACATACAGAGACAGTCCCTACCCAACGGTGGGCTCAGGGTAACCAAGGCACAGAGAAGTGAGGTGACTTGCTCAAGGTCACACCGCAGACAAGTGGCAGAGTTGGGATTAGAACCCAGGTCTTTCTGACTCTCAAGCCCGAGCTCTGTCCATTAGGCAGTGCTGCCTCTCACCATTTTTTTTTCCTTCATCTTACAGTAATTATTATTAGGGCATTTTTCAAGTGCTTACTATAGGGTAAGTAATCAGGTAGATGCGAGGTTATGAAGAATGGGCATTAAGACTGTGAGCCCCATGTGGGACAGGGGCTGTGTCTAACCTGATTAGCTTGTGTCTCTCCCAGTGCTTACCACATAGTAAGCACTTTACAAATGCCATTTTTTAAAAAAGAAAGGACAAAAGCTCCCACTCTCGTGATGGCTTTGCTCCAGTTCTAGCTGCCTTATGGACAGGAAATGTGTCTGTTTATTGATATATTGTCCTCTCCCAAGTGCTTAGTTTCTAGACTGTGAGCCCGACTCTGTATGTTGCCAACTTGTACTTCCCAAGCGCTTAGCACTGTGCTCTGCACACAGTAAGCACTCAATAAATACAACTGAAGGAAGGAAGGAGATCAAACATAGTCCTTGGCCCACATGGGGTACCCAATCTGTTTTATCCCCATTTTACAGAGGAAGTGACTAAGGCCCAGAGAAGTTAAGTGACTTACCCGAGGTCACGCCAATGACTACCAGTATCATGATCTTTCCTTTAGGCTGCAGTTTGGCAGGGATCAAGTCTACTAATTCTCTCGACCTGCCAAGTGCTTAGTACAGTGCTTCGTGCCCATTAGGTACTCAATAAATATCACTGATTGAAGGATTGAGCTGCTCTGAAATTCAGTTCCTCAGGATATTTTCCCTTCCCCATTTTCCTCCTTTTACCCTTGGAAATGTGGATACGGTGAGTTTTCCTTCTGCCCCTTTCCCTTGGAAAGACCTTCTGGCCTTGGTAAACTAGCTGAGTGTACCTTTGATCCATTATCGTTGTTTACTTTAGAGAGATAGTTACTGCTTTTAACACTTGTACACGAATGCTATTTAAATCAGTCGGATTTTAAAAAGCTATTTTCATACCTAATTAGTTGTGGAAGATGGATTTTTCCCAAAGCTGCTTTTTTGATGTTTTTTAGTTCCAACAGAGACGTGAAATTGAATTTTAGTGCTAATGAGTAATTCGGAGGCATATCCTTTGGTTTGAAACGTTGCTATGGGAACTGCATAGCAATAGATAGCTCAATTAAATATTCAATTAAAATAAATTCCCCAGTAGTTTCATTTGTTTAAAAGCTATTTAAAAGGCAACGTCTTCAACACCAGCACAGGCTGTGTCTCATACTCGCCACTTAGCTTTTAAAGCAGAATGAAAACCCAAGTGTAGAGATTAAATTTAGATGAGACAGAATACCTGTACACTCCGTGGTTTATTCCATGCATAATATATGAGTTACAAATATTTCTCGTTTCCATTACAATGGTTGCATTTGTCTGTGATCTCTTATTTTTCACATAAGGTTTGTCATACTGTTTCAGTTGTGACATTAAATATTAACATTTTCATTGAAATGGTTTTACCTCTCATTTTACCACTTTTCTGGTTCCAGTCTGTTTCGAAGAGCCGATGATCGTATAATCACGTAAACAGTTTCATTTTCCATTTTAAAAACAACTCCATTTTAGCCAGTTCTGTGTAACAATTTTCAACTTATCCTGGAGGCTGGATTTATTTTGATTTGCTCTAGAGTTGTTTTCATTTATTGACAGTTGATGCATTCATTCATTCGATCATATTTATTGAGCGCTTACCGTGTGCAGAGCAATCAATCAATCGTATTTATTGAGCGCTTACTCTGTGCAGAGCACTGTACTAAGCGCTTGGGAAGTACAAGTTGGCAACATATAGAGACAGTCCCTACCCAACAGTGGGCTCACAGTCTGTCAGCATTTCATCTGTAACAAAATTTTCTTAAAATAAAGACTGTATCATCGAATGACCTCAGATAGTACAGCTGCACAAATAGCCTTTTAATTTTTTTTTGTGGTGTTTAAGTGCTTACTATGTGCCAGGCATTGTACTAAGCACTGGGGTAGATACGAGCTAATCAGGTTGGACACAGTCTATGTCCCACATGGAGCTCACAGTTGTAATCCACATTTTCCAGATGAGGGAACTGAGGTACAGAGAAGTGACTTGCCCAGGGTCACCCAGCAAACAAGTGGCGAAGTGGGGTTAGAGCCCAGGTCTTCTGTCTCCCAGGCCCGGGTCTATCCATTAGGCCACACTGCTTCTCCATCTTCTTACCAAGGCCAGGCACGGGTGGCTTCCTCTAGTCCTGATCCTGTCAGGGACAATCTTCCTGGCTTGCCCTCATCTAGGTGATTTGGGGAACCAGTGGTTCTGTGCAGAAATCGTTCCTCCCCGCCCCGAGTCCCCACATAAGGCCCACTAGGCACTTCGGCCATGGTCGGACCCTCTAACCACCTTTGGGTGGGCCAAAAAAGGTAGGCAGATCCTCCGAATCACCTACATCCAGTCCCTGCACCTGGCAAATACCCAAACGCAGCAGTGGAGGAAGAGGAGTGTGGTCTAGTGGAAAGAGCACAGCCCTGGGTGAAAGAAGGACCTGGGTGCTAATCCCTGCTCCACCACTTGCCAGCTTTATGGCCTCAGTTTCCTGATCTGTAAAACAGGGAGTAGATACCAATTCTCCCTTCTACGTAGACTGTCAGCCCCCTGTGGAACAGGGACTGTGTCTGACACGATTATCTTGTCATCACCCCAGCACTTAGCATAACGCGTGGCACATAGCAAGCCTTTAACAAATATCACTGTTATTATGATTATTATTAGGTGGAGGTGCACCTATTAGTTCTTTTTCTTTCTTCTTTCTCCCCTTGCCCTCTAGCCCTCTCCTTTCTATTTCCCTCTCCCTCTTTCTCACTCCCTCGTCTCTTCTTCCCCTTTCTCTTCCTCCCTTCTTCCCACTTTATCCCCTAATGTCCTGCCTCCTCAGTTTTCCCTGCCCAAGTCCACCCACCTCCCCGGTGCTCTACCCCAAAGTTCGCCTCTAGGCTCAGAACAAAAAGTTGGCACCTTTAGACTTCATTTGTGTCAGTGCCATTGTCACTGAGTAGAACTGTGGTTCAATGTTTCCTCTGGAAGCATAATACCCCAAATGTTCTGACTTCTGCTTTCACATCCTGGCGCTGAACCAACTGATGTGTCGAGAGAGCCCCTTGCCGATTTATCCCCGAGTGTTGAAATCAAACATTTCAAATTCAGCTCACTGCTGTAACTTCCTAAACCTCTAAGAGTGTGTTTATGAGTGTGTGTCTGTAGGTGCATGCGCAGTGCTTGGCACTTGGTAAGCACTTAACAAAATCCGTTAATGTTATCATTAGTACCACTACTTCTGAAAGGAATGTCAGACTAAATCAGCTGAAGTACTTTGGATCAATACTTGTTAATTTGGGTAGTTGGGTAACAGATGACATGAACCTTAATTCCACTACACCAGCGATATTTCTTATTCCCGGATGCACTCTTAAACAGGAAAGCCTATTGAGATACTGTGTTCATGGGAGTTCCATTGGTTGAAATGGTGGAAGGGAATTGGAAGAGCATATGAAGAAAAGTGAGCCGTTCCGAAAGAAACCAGCAATAGGAATTCTCTCTCCAAATTAACAGATGCAAGGACACTATTAAGACAGATTGCCTTTTTCACCAAGGACCCTGGATCAATCAGTAGTATTTATTGAATGCTGACTGTGGACCGGGCACGGAGAGATAAATGGCACAATCCTTGCCCTCAGGGAATGTACAGTCTCTTGGGGAAGGAAAAGTATTTGCAGTTTGAAGGAAAAAGAGAGATACAGCTGCTTGTAAAAGAGATTGGAAAACAGATACGTGAATAAATGAGGTTTAAGTAGTAGGATATGTAAATTAGTACCTTCAGAAGCATTTAAGCGTTAGCAGAGAATAGGAGCTGAAGGAAAGATTATTAGTTAGGGAAAGACTCCTGGAGAAGGTGGGGTTTAAGAAGGAGTGTAAACGAGTGGAATAGAAAGAAGAAAGAAAAGAAAAGTGGCAGGGCTGGGATTAGAACCCAGGACTCTACCGAATGCCTTTGTGTGAGGGTTGTGAGAGTGGAGATGATCTGAACTAGTTGGTGCTTGAGAGCTGTAAGAAGGGGATAGACGGTGTAGGGGTTTTAGCAGGAATTTTGGGCTTGCTGTCAATGACTGGCTAAGAGGGTGAAGATTAAGAAATTTCTGTTTACTCTCTAGTGTCCTTCATTTTATGGCTCTTTTCCCAGACAGAGAGGCCCACCATTAAAATGACAGAAAAAAAAGCACTAAGGAAATACTTGTAAAAATACGTGAAATTAATAGTAATATGAATCTCATCTAAGAGAGATGGTTGACAAGGGGACCCAGACAAGGCCTAAAAAATTTCATTTATGTAATCATAATTTTTAAATTAAGCAAAAGGTTAACAAATATTGATTTTTAAAAAATAATCTACTGTTTCCCTTTTGCTTTTTCCCTGGTAAGCAGAAAAAATCTCTATAATAATTGTGGTATTAAGTGCTTAGTATGTGCCAATCAAAGTCCACATTGTTTGTTAGAAGTAGTGGCTCATTGGAAAGAGCACTCCTGGGTTGAGGAGTCAGAGGACCTGGGTTCTAATCCCAGTTCGGCTACTTACCTGCTTTGTGATCTTGGGCAAGTCATTTAAATTCTTTGTACCTCAGGTTCCTCATCTGTCAAATGGGGATTCAGTACCTGTTCTCCTTCCTACTTAAACTGTGAGCCCATGTGGGACAGGGACTGTGTCTTAATCTGATTATTTTATATCTATCCCAGTGCTTAGTACAGAGCTTGTACATAGTAAATTCATAGTAAACCTCCCTTTTCCTCTGCTCCCCCTCCTCTCCCCATCGCCCTGACCTTTGTTCTACCCCCCCACCGCCCCACAGCACTTCTGTATATGTGTACATATTTATAATTATAATTATATTTATTTTTATTAATGATGTGTATATATCTATAATTCTATTTATAATGATGCTACTGATGCCTGTTTCTTTGTTTTGATGTCTGTCTCCTCCCTTCTAGGCTGTGAGCCAGTTGTGGGCAGGAATTGCCTCTCTTGTTGAATTGTACTTCTCAAGTGCTCAGTACAGTGCTCTGCACGCAGTAAGCGCTCAATAAATATGATTGATTGAATGAACAAATACCATTAATATTAGTAGTAGTATTTTTGTGCATCTCTTTTTTCAGGAGCATTTCATGGAAGTAATCCGGAACCAGGAGTTTGTATTATTACCGGCCAGTGAAATTTCAAAGCTTTTGGCAAGCGATGATATGAACATCCCCAATGAAGAGACAATACTTAATGCCCTCCTAACTTGGGTCCGCCATGATTTGGAACAGAGGCCGAAAGATCTCAGTAAACTATTGGCTTATATTAGGCTGCCTCTCCTGGCCCCACAGGTAAGAATTTATCTTCTGTTGTATCAGTCAATCAGGTGTATTTATTGGGTGTTGACTGTGTTTCGGAGCACTGTACTAAGCTCCGGGTTAGATACAAGAGAATCAAGTTGAACACCATCCCTGTCCCATATGGGACTCACCAAGGGGGAGGGAGAATTATGTGCCTCAGTTACTTCATCTGTCCAATGGGGATTAAGACTGGGAGCCCCATATGGAACATAACATGGGCTATGTCTAACGTGACGTCTTTTATTTACCCCCGTGCTTAGCATAGTGCCTGGCACATAGAAAGTGCTTAATAAATGCCATTAAAGAAAAAAAAACAGCAGTAGCGAAAACAGATGAGGAAACAGACCCAGAAAAGTTAGGTGACTTGCCCCAGGTCACATAGCAGGCAAGTGGCTCAGTGGAAAGAGCCCAGGCTTTGGAGTCAGAGGTCATGGGTTCAAATCCCGCTCCACCACTTGTCAACTGTGTGACTTTGGGCAAGTCACTTAACTTCTCTGTGCCTCAGTTACCTCATCTGTAAAATGGGGATTAAGACTGTGAGCCCCGTGTGGGACAACCTGATTACCTTGTATCCCTCCCGGCACTAGGAACAGTGCTTTGCACATAGTAAGCGCTTAATAAATGCCAGTGCCCCAGTTCCAGGCCCCAGACTGGTTGTGCGGAGTGACTGCCGGCATGAAGGCATCCTTCTCCATCCCGCCGGCTGAAGGGGACCACTTGAACCCAAGACGAGGACTCCTAAGTGGAAGGAAAACTACTCAAAACAGGGTAGAGCAAGCAGTGGTATTTATTGAGCACTTGTGTGCCAAGCACTGTACTAAGCACTTGGGAGAATACGGCATAACAGATTGGTAGACATGTTCCCCACCTACAAGGAATTTGACACTCTACAGGAGCAGAACCAGAAGGGCCCACGTAGAGGAGGGGCAGGAGAGGAATTGATTTTTCCAGCAGTGATTGGACATAACATCGGGCAGGGCTGCATCAGCAGTTAGCGCATGGCTTCTGTCCCCATTTTATGAATTGTGGTGGTCTGGAACTGGGGTACCCCTGTCCCGTACAGTCGAATCCCTCTCCTTTTACTAGACTGACGCTTTGGCCCTGAAGAGTGTCAAATGTGCCAGATGATAGCTTTTATCTTTGAATTGCACGGTCATCCTTTCATCCATGTTGTGATTTGCTTGGCAATTGAGCATAAGCCGTATTTTTCCCGTAGTTCCTGGCAGACATGGAAAACAACACGCTGTTCCGGGATGACATCGAATGTCAGAAACTCATTATGGAAGCAATGAAGTACCATTTGCTTCCGGAAAGAAGACCCATGTTACAAAGTCCTCGCACTAAACCCAGAAAGTCAACGGTCGGGACCTTATTTGCAGTTGGAGGGATGGACGCCACGAAAGGTATTGTGTTCGTGGACCAAAGGACAAGAAATAAATGCTTCTTTAACTCTTACCCTTGGAGCGTCAGTGCAGATTAACTCCCATAATTGTCATCATCCTCGTTCTCCTGGGCATCTGTCAGTCAATCAGTGGTATTTATTGAGCGCTTATAATGTGCAGAGCATTCTTTTAAGTGCTTGGGAGAGTACAAAAGAACAGAATTAGCACATGTTCCCAGCCCATATCGAGGTCACGGTCTAAAGGGGGAGCATCCTCCATCAGTCCATGGTACTTACGGAGCGCTTACCGTGTGCTGCAGTGTTCTGTACTAAGCGTTTGGGAGAATACAATGGATGATATGATCCCTACCCTCAAGGAGCATACAGTCTAGCTTCCATGAGACCTATCCCACTGGGGATGGTTTGGGTCAGCTTGTCCTGGACTTCCCTAGTGGGTTTTTAAGGAGGCCAGAACCCCAGAAAGCCCAGGTCCCTGTTAGCCATAGAGGTTGCCGAGCCCAAAAGAAGGGGCATTTGAAAGACCGAGGACTCCCAAGAAACCTCATCATGGATGTCGCAGTCACCAACGTCCTGTGTGGAAAGCAAAGGAACCTGATTAAATGCGGAAGCCTCTCCAAGTGGCTAGTAGATAGCAGGTCCTTCAATCAGTCGATCAGTTAGTGGTATTTATTGAGCGCTTACTGTGTGCAGAGCACTATGCTTAGTGCTTGGGAGAGGACAGTACAGCAAGAGTTCATGGACACCTTACCTGCCCACAAAGAGCTGAGAGTCCGGAAGGGAAGACGGGTGTTATGTACATATCTGTAATGTAGTTTATTTGTATTAATGTCTGTCTCCCCCTCTAGACTGTAAGCTCATTGTGGGCAGGGACTGTTTCTGTTTATTGTTATATTGTACTCTCCCAGGTGTTTAGTACAGTGCTCCGCACATAGTAAATGCTCAGTAAGCATGACTGAGTGAACTGAATGAACATTAAAATAAGTTACCTCTATTGGCGTAAGTGCTGTGGGGCTGAGTGGGTTGAATATCAAGATTTAAGTGCAGAAGAACTCCTTTCGGTTGTAACAAGTGATAGAGGCTGATGGCATGAACTTTTTGTAGCTTCTCGTACCAGACCCAAGCTCTTTCCACTAGGCCAGACTGCTTGGTGCATGTGGGATCCTCCCCGTATTAACCAGCTTCACGGTTCCTGACCCCAGAGAAGTGCTCTTTTCATGGACTGACGGTGAAGCAGAAATAGCAAATGTTGTGTCAGTGGTATTTATTGAGCGCTTACTGTGTGAAGAGCACTGGATTAAGCACTTGGGAGAGTACTATGCAACAGAGTCGGTTAACATGTTCCCTGCCCACAAGGAGCACACAGCATAGAGGAGGAGTTTACGAGGATACGCGGCGCCTAAGAATTCTTGGGAAGCCAATCTTAATTAAATGAACAAAACAGCCCCTTGAATTACCATAGGTTAATTGAAGCCTCTTTTCTATCAATCAGCCGATCCGTGGTATTTATCGAGCACTTATTGCATGCAGAGCGCTGTGCTAAGCTCTTGGGAGAAGACAGTACAACAGAGTTCATAGACACGTGCCCCGCTCACAGGGAGCTCACAGACCAGAGGGATTATAACCTTCGACAGTAATGCGGTGTTTGTTACTATTAAGGAGCTACAAGCATCGAGAAATACGATCTCCGTACAAACATGTGGACCCCGGTAGCCAATATGAACGGGCGGAGGCTGCAGTTCGGAGTGTCGGTGCTGGAGGATAAGCTGTACGTTGTGGGCGGTAGAGACGGACTGAAGACTCTGAATACCGTCGAGTGCTACAACCCCAAAACCAAAACCTGGAGCGTCATGCCCCCCATGTCCACACACAGGCACGGTCTGGGTGAGTATCCTTGCCCCCCGACGAGCGCGTCTCGGTAAACCCGGGTGGCAACCACGTTCGGAGCGGGCATCGCCGGAGCAGAGTCGGAGGCCATCAGCTCAACCGAAACTGTGGCTCCGGGCCGGGCACCCTGCAGTCTCAGAGCTCAGTCAATCGACTAATCAATCAATCACCGGTCAGAGCGCGGTACTGAGTGCAGCAGGATTAGTGGACACGTTTCCCACCCATAGTGAAGAGCCTAGAGGAAGCCCAGCCCCTCCAGTAACCAGTAATGTTTAACAAGTGCCGACTGCATGTGGACCGCCATGCCAAGTCCGCGAGAGACGTAGACATCACAACTCCAGCCCTCCCTCCCTGCGTGGACGTGCTCGCACTCAGCCCCTGACTTTGGTCACTCTGGTGACCTCAGAGATCGCGGCTCCTGCAGGCGCAGCCCTCGAAAGAGCCCCCCGATCATGGGTTAGTGGGGTTCTGGAGGGATTGCATCCCACCCGCTGCCGGGGGAGATCCTTTTGAGGTCCTGAGTGGGGCAACTGGCTCCCACGCCAGCCCCAGAGCGACCACGGGCGTGGGGCATCTAGAAGAAGAGGGCAGAGAAGGGCTACCATCTGGCAGCTGGGCAAAGTCCCCTTTTGCCAGGCAACCCCAGCTCAAAGCTCCCCCCAAGGCAGGCCACCCCACCACAGAAACAGGGTGGCAGCCAAGTAACCTATGTCCCTTCAGTTTTGAACGGCATAGAAAGAACTGAAAATGTAATTCATTCATTCAATTGTATCGATTGAGCGGTTACTGTGTGCAGAGCACTGTACTAAGCACTTGGGAAGTACAAGTTGGCAACATCTAGAGATGGTCCCTACCCAACAGCGGGCTCACAGTCTAGAAGAGATGACACGGAAGTGATTAAAGTAGCAGTAGAGGGTGAAATCAGGTGAATAGTTGAGAGGTAATCAGAGAAAGCCTCCTGGAAATGTGATTTTAGGAGGGCTTGGAAGATGGGGAGGGCACCGTCTATTGGAGGTGAAGAATGAAGAGTTCCTGGTGGAAAGGAGGGTTTGGGAAAGAGTTCAGCGGGAGATAGGCGAGAATGAGGCATAGTGAGCACTTTGGCTTGAGAGGAATGAAGTGCGAAAGTTGGGGTGTAGTGGGGAAAGGATGTTCAACCAGTGTCTCGTGCTTGACTTGCCCTGCTTTTATTGTTATTACTATTATTGATATCATTGTTCTTAGTGCCATTGTTGTTATTATATTTGATAGGCACTTACTATGTGCCAAACACTGTCCTAAGCGCTGTGGTAGGTACAAGAAAATTAGGTCAGACACTATCCCTGTCCCACATGGGGCTCACAATGTAAGGGGGAAGGAGAATGGGTATCGAATCCCCATTTACAGATGAGGAACCTGGGGCACAGAGAAGATAAGTGACTTTCCCAGAGCCACACAGCAGGCAAGTGGCAGAATCAGGAGCAGAACCCAGGTTCTCCGAGTCCCAGGACCGTGCTCTTTCCACTAGACCACATTGCTTCCCTCAGGAAACTTTGCATTACATTTGAACTTCTTCACGGAGAATTGCTGCATTGAGACATGTAAATTTTAACAATGTGAAATATAATTAAAATAGCTTAGCAAAAAGCAACTGAAAGTTGGGCAGATGCTAAGACATGCCTGTTTCCTGACTTAGATACCGTAATCTAGGGACAGTGGACTAGTTCTCCAAAAGCTTAAGGCTACTGTGTCTCAGTCTGCCACGGTCCATTCAGGGCCTCTACTAATCGATCAGTGGTATTTAGTTAGTGCCCACAGAGTGCAGAGCACTGTACTAAGCACTTGGGAGAGTACAGTAGAATTAGAAGACATGATAGGACCTCACAATCTAGTGAGAGAATCAGACCCCGAATAACTTACAGATAATTTAGTGGAGAAGCAGCGTGGCTCCAGCGCTTAGAACAGTGCTTGGCACATAGTAAGCGCTTAACAAATACCAATATTATTATTATTATTATTATTATTATTAGCAGAAAGAGCACAGGCCTGGGAATCAGAGGGCCTTGGTTCTAATCCTGGCTCCACCTGGCTTGCTGTATGACCTTGGGCAAATCACTTAATTTCTCTGCACTTCAGTTACCTCATCTGTGAAATAGGGATTAAATCCGCCTCCCTCCAATTTAGACTGCGAGCCCCAGGTGGCATAGGGACCGTGTCCAACCTGATAAACTTATATCTACCCCAGTGCCTAGGATAGTGCTCTACTTGTAGTAAACGCTTAACAAATATCATACAAAAACCCCAGATTCCATTAAAATGAAAAGAACAGGGGAGACCGTTTTGTAGGTAAGTGCTGAAATTACTGGGTGGATAAGTCGGTATGCGTGGATGCCTCCCTGGTGCCCACTCAGGCTGGGATGTGCTAAACCCCCTTTCCCCCGGCCACGGGAGAAGCATTACTTCTCCCAAAGTGCTTGGCTTAGCCATCAAGGAGAGAACTCCGAGCCCCTGGAGAACCGGACTAAATGATAGCAACTTTGAAAATCATTGCTGGTGGACTGATCTTGTGTGCTGGGCATCCTGCCCCCTGGCACAGCCCCTTGCGGGTGGGTGGGTTTCTTTTCTCCTGTGGCCTAATTCCCTGGCTTGGAGTGAGGGCATCCTGGATCACGGCACCAGGTCCTTCCCTCTCCCATTTGGGGCCTCGCTCCCTTCCAAGGGAGGATCTGCCTCCCTACCCAGATATCTCCTGCCCTACTCCGCGATCAGAAGGTCGAATGCCCTGGCTGCGCCAGCCCCGAGCCCTGGGCCACCATGAAAACCGTCCCAGGGCTCAGGGTCCTTGGAGAGGCAGAGCCTCTGGGGTGGGGCCCAGCGCCAGCCGTTGGCGGGTCTGAGGCCGTGTTTCCTGCTTCTCCGTAGGGGTGGCCGTGCTGGAAGGCCCCATGTACGCCGTAGGGGGACACGATGGCTGGAGCTACCTGAACACGGTGGAGCGGTGGGACCCCCAGGCCCGCCAGTGGAACTTCGTGGCCAGCATGTCCACGCCCAGGAGCACGGTCGGCGTGGCTGTCCTCAGTGGAAAGTAAGCACGCCCCTTCCTCCCCACACCCCCCTCTCAGGGAGCTCACCCACCGAAAGCCTGCGAGGCAGACCAGCCCCAGGCTGCAACCTTCCAGGAAAGAGGCGAACGACGGAAACTCCTCACCCTGGGCTTCAAGGCTGTCCATCACCTCACTCCCTCCTACCTCACCTCCCTTCTCTCCTTCTACAGCCCAGCCCGCACCCTCTGCTCCTCCGCCACTGATCTCCTCACCGTACCTCGTTCTCGCCTGTCCCGCCATCGACCCCCGGCGCACGTCATCCCCCGGGCCTGGAATGCCCTCCCTCTGCCCATCCTCCAAGCTAGCTCTCTTCCTCCCTTCAAGGCCCTACTGAGAGCTCACCTCCTCTAGGAGGCCTTCCCAGACTGAGCCCCTTCCTTCCTCTCCCCCTCATCCCCCTCTCCATCCCCCCATCTTACCTCCTTCCCTTCCCCACAGCACCTGTATATATGTATATATGTTTGTACATATTTATTACTCTATTTATTTATTTTACTTGTACATATCTATTCTATTTATTTTATTTTGTTAGTATGTTTGGTTTTGTTCTCTGTCTCCCCCTTTTAGACTGTGAGCCCACTGTTGGGTAGGGACTGTCTCTATATGTTGCCAATTTGTACTTCCCAAGCTCTGCACATAGTAAGCACTCAATAAATACGATTGATGATGACGATGATGACGGCTGCTTAAGAGGACGAGGGGGTGAAACCCTCCTAATGCTCGGGTTTTAATCGCCTGCCTCATTTCACACTCGTTTCCAAAAACCTGGAAGGATTAGCCGCTTGCCGATCTGATGAGACCTTTACTGCCGCCGAGACAAATCCTAGTTTAGCCCTGCCGGGATTGGAAGAACCAGTGGTGTTTGCTTGTGAAAGGCCTCTTTCACTGCTGTCAGCCAATCCCAGTATATACGGCAGGCCCTGGCACTCTTGAATCCCCTTCCCTTCGTGCTGTTCCCCCAACCCCCAGCTCCTCGGCCCCCAGAAAGCTCTGCGGGTTCAGCCGGAGATGGGGGGCCAATGGTTTGGTCCCGAACTCCCCTGAGAGAGAAGAGCCCAATGTTCTGGCTCAGTTTTTGAGGCTCAACCTGGAAGAGAGCAGTCGGTACTGCCGAGAGCCACCCACGCACCCTGCACTGCCCACGCTCACCAGACCATTTTGGAAAAGTGGGTGACTCCCCTCAGCTCCTCAGATATGCCAGTTCACCACCACCGCCAGCTTCCTCAGCCTGAAGCCCCTTTCCAACAGCGGTGGGAGGGTTTTAGTTGCCATGGGAGTGGGGCCTGATGTCTCGGGCCCCAGTAAGAATGGGGGAGGAGGAGGAAGGGGGTGGGTCGATCTCTTCTGTTTTGAGGTGCACTCTTGTTTTTTGGTGTCTTTCCAGGCTGTACGCCGTCGGGGGCCGGGATGGGAGCTCTTGTCTCAAGTCCGTGGAGTGCTTTGACCCCCACACCAATAAGTGGACTCCCTGTGCCCAGATGTCCAAACGGAGAGGGGGAGTTGGAGTGACCACATGGAGCGGACTGCTCTACGCCATCGGCGGACACGACGCACCCGCCTCCAACCTGGCGTCCCGCCTGTCAGACTGTGTGGAGAGGTACTCCCCCTCCGCCACCCCCGGGAGGACGGGACTCGGGAACCACACCTGGAAGCTCTAGCGAGGCGCCAGGAGGCCCGGAGGGGCTCACGGGCCCAACAGGATCTGTTCACAGCCCCGATCGACCCTCTGGAGCATCCCTGGACCAAATGGTTCTGAGACTTTTGTCGGAACGCTGCGAAAAGCAGCGTGGCCTCCTGGATAAAGCATGGGTCTGGACGTCGTAGTCCTGGGTTCTAATTCACTTCTTGGGCAAGTCACTTAGCCTCTCTGGGCCTCAGTTGCCTCATCTGTAAAATGGGGATTAAGACTGCGAGCCCTACTTGGGGCAGGGACCGTGTCCGGCCTCTGTCCCGATGAAGCAGCCCGGCCCTAGTGGATAGAGCACAGCCTGGGAGTCTGAAGGATCTGGGTTCTAATCCCGGCTTCTTCGCTTGTCTGCTGTGTGACCTTGGGCAAGTCACTTAATTTCTCTGTGCCTCAGTCCCTTCATTTGTAAAATGGGGGTTCAGACTGTGAACCCCAAGCGGGCCAGGGACTGGGTCCAACCTGATTAGCTTGTAGCTACCCCATTATTTCGAACAGTGCTTGACACACAGTAAGCATCTAACAAATACCATTATTACTATTATTATTATCATCTGCCCCAGCGCTTCCTGAGTGTCAAACATTGTACTGAGCACCGGGGTTGAGGTAATAAATGCAGATAGGATACAGCTTTGGCCCATCTGGAGAGCTCGCAGTCTAAGGGGGAAGGAGAATAGGTATTTAAAATCCCCATACAAATGAGGAAACTAAGGCACAGAGCAGTTAAGGATGGGGATGGGAACAAACACACACACACAAACACACACATGGCACCATTGACATGGAGGTGGGGGAACCCGGGCCAGTTGCCGGCACCTGGAATGGACCTTGCTCCCAGAGGCCCCCGAAGACTTTGGGAGACTTAGATCGCGGTTGGGCAGTGCAGAACCCATCAGGGCAAGACCAATCCCGCCTGTCTTTCAGGTACGATCCGAAGACCGACGTGTGGACTTCGGTGGCCTCCATGAGCATCAGCAGGGACGCCGTCGGCGTGTGCCTTCTCGGCGACAGGCTGTACGCCGTCGGCGGCTACGACGGCCAGACGTACCTCAACACGGTGGAAGCCTACGACCCGCAGACAAACGAGTGGACGCAGGTATGGCCGCAGATCTCCTCCCGGGAGCTCGTCACCTTATCCCAAAGTAGACGGGGAGAGCGCTGACCCTCCCCGGTCCGCGGGACCTGACAGGGCTAGAGACCATCCTTTTAAACTACGGTTCGCTGGGCAAAAGATCCCATCTGTTTAGCTTCCATCCGCGGTGCCAAAGCGGGTTCATTCGTTAGCTCGTGCAGAAACGGGGAGATGTTGGTTCTGGTTGGGTTGGGTGGGGCGGGACGGGATGACAGTTGGCCGGATAGCGTTCAAGCCCCCGGCTTCTCTGGAAGGAAGGACAGAAGGCCGAATGTGGAGGTTCTGGACTGTCTTGTTGAAACATCTCAAATAAATGTAAAAAACCCTCCACTGCAGGATTTGGAGTGTTAATAATAATGATAATAATAGTATTTGTGTGACTTTGGGCAAGTCATTTAACTTCTCTGTGCCTCAGTTACCTCATCTGTAAAATGGGGATTAAGACTGTGAGCCCCCTGTGGGGCAACCTGATCAACTTGTACCCTCCCCAGCGCTTAGAACAGTGCTTTGCATCATCATCATCATCATCAATCGTATTTATTGAGCGCTTACTATGTGCAGAGCACTGTACTAAGCGCTTGGGAAGTACAAATTGGCAGCATGTAGAGACAGTCCCTACCCAACAGTGGGCTCACAGTCTACACATAGTAAGCACTTAATAAATGCCATCATCATTATTATTATTATTATTATTATTTGTTGAGCATTTACTATGTGCCAGGCACCGTACTAAAGCGCGAGGGTGGATACAAGCAATTTGGGTTGCACACAGTCCCTGCCCTACGTGGGGCTCACAGGCTTAATCCCCATTTTCCGGATGAGGTGGCTGAGGCCCAAAGAAGTTAAGTGACTTGCCACGCTGGTTAAGAGCACTAACTGGGATGGTTATTATTGTATTTTTGGTATTCATTAAGCGCTTGTGTATCAAGCTCCCCCAGCGCTTAGTCCACTGCTTGGCACGTAGCAAGCGCGTAACAAATAATACCAATGTAATCATCATCTGGTTCACTCCCAACCTGCATGTTTGCTGCGCTTGGCGTGGCTCACGTTCCCCAGCCGAGGGGTCCGTCCGTCCGTCCGTCCGTCAGCCCCTTCCTTTCTTCTCGTTTCAGGTGGCGCCACTCTGCCTAGGCAGGGCCGGGGCCTGTGTGGTAACGGTAAAACTGTGATTGACCCCGGACTTTATCCACTCACAGACGATGCTCCCGAATGGACGGGGAGGCTAAGGACAGGGAAGCCGCTTTTCCCCAGTCTGAGGAGCGGCCCGCCCCTCCGGGGAAAGGGCTAGAACGAGGCGGCCGGGGAGCCGGGAGAGGGGGAGGAATGGCACAGGCTTGGACCAAGATCAACCACCTTTTTCAGAAATGTTTTTGGTGGACTGAGGCTTCAGCAGGCTATTCCCCAAGTGAGGCTCTCCCGATGCGTACCGTTTGATTCTGAGCAAACCGAATCTCCAGTCCACGAGGAAATCTCCCGGTCAGATGCGTTTTACGTAATTATTGGGAGTTTCTGGGCAATGCACTCCATGTAAGTGGCTCTAAATGGCTCTCGCCTTCTGTGTACATATTCTTGTATACACACACTCAGTGACTACATTGCACTTTTTCCACTAAAATTGAGGTTTAGTAGCCTTTTCATTTAACCAAAGCCTTACGTTAAATAAATATTGTCTTTTCTTACGCTTTTTGATGGTGTCTGAAAGAGCTGAATGATATTTGCTCTGGTTTTTATGGATGGTCGGCGCCATCCAGGATGATATAAATGTCTCTCCCATATTCCTATCTCTTAGTTAATAGGGTGGTCATTTCTTTGAGAATTTTATCCCAATTTGACGGTTTCCAGGAGGAAACCCGAAGTGTCGGTCGGAGGCCTGTAGCCCAGTGAAAGCGCCCGCCGGCCCTTTGGGTAGCCCCCGGTGGATGATGCGTTTGCATCGAGAGTCTGCCCGCTCGCGGGTCACGATTTTCCTTGGTGGATCGGACACCCGGCTTTGCAGTCCTCCGAGGGGGCCGGTTATTGGCGTAACCGAGTGTGTGGTGCGTGTTCGGGCCCGGAGCGGGAGCCGTCCGGCCCGATCGGAGCCGCCTCCGACGACGACGACCAGCCCACCTCTCTCGTTGGTGGTCAGTGTGCCATCTCACCAGGAGGCAACACGGCGGCTCCTGCAAACTCCACATCCCCACCATCACAAAAACACTCCGGGAGGAGATGGAGCTGGAGAGGACAAGCCGCTGCCGTCTCCCCCACTGCTTCTTGCAGCTGGTGGAGGGGGTGCGAGGGAGAGGACACACAGGCCACTGGTGGGATCGGATAGTGAGGAAGCGGGGGGCTTCCGATCGTTAAACTTCTCCCCTTTTAAGGGTTTGCGGAAGAGATTCATTCAGTCGTATTTATTGAGCACTTACGGTGTGCAGAGCACTGTACTAAGTGCTTGGGAAGTACAAGAGATGAGGAAGGAGAACCCTCCGAGGGTGTGAACCCTAAAGCAAGAAGCCCTGTGGCTCAAGGGATGAAAGAACCAGGAAACCCGACGTGAAAAAGGCTGACGGTAAAGAATCATCCGGACAGGTCACGGGCCGACCTGAATGCCGATGCTGGAGCAGGAGAGAGGTGGTCAATAAAGATGCCGATACAGGAGAGTGGAGGTCAGAGGTCAATCTGGACACTGATGTCGGCGCAGGAGAGGAGGCCAAGAGGTCCGTCTGAACGCCAGCGCGGGAGCAGGGGAGGAGATCCAAGGTCGATCCGAACGCCGGAGCGGGAGGAGGAGTTGAAAGTCGATGTGAATGCCCGCGCTGGAGCAGAAGAGGAGGTAAATGGTTGTTCCGAACGCCGGAGCGGGAGAGAAGGTCGATCCGATCGTCAGCCGGAGAGAGGTGGCTGTCCGTGTGCCGGAAGGAGGCAGAAAGGCAGGTGACTCCGTGCCGTGGAGTGGCACGGGCGCTTGGGCTCACCAGGGCTCTACGTTGTAACCTTTGCGGCTGTTTCCTGTTGCCTTTGCATATTGTTAAGGCAAACATCTCCCCTTAGGCTTTCCCGGGTTGGCTTTGGGGGCCAGGTTACGCCCCCCGCAATCTCACCGTCGTGCTTCTTCGGAGCAATGTTACCCCGAAGAGAAGGGGGCTCGCTGGATGTGGTGAAGGGCTCTAATACCCAAAGTATTTGTACATTTGTAAACTCGAAAGACAAATGTGAGTGGTACTGCTCTCAGTAATGTATTTATTATATATAACATTTTGTGATAAATGCCGTGATATCTGATTCCCTGATTTCCTGTAAAGCGGCGGTCTTGATTAAAAACAGACTGAAGCTCAACTTTTTTTCAATCCAAGTTGGTGGTTTTTGTGTCATTTTTGTAGCTGCTTGCAGAGCTTGACTATGCTCCTGTTTCGTTTTGCTTGTGTTTTTAATTGGAAGATGAAGCCGGACCTCTGGCTTCCTAGAAAAAAAGGGACAGAACCAAGCGTTGCACTGAGAAATGGCCTCCGTGGGGAAGGAACAGACGGAAAAGGAGGAAGAAAAATCCAAAATCAACCTAAGAGCAGAATGGGTGAGGAAAAAAAGCTGTTTTCATGAGCCTGTTCAGGGTGGCCTTTGTGTGGCTTAGGAGGGGTGGTGGGGCCCTGGTCCTGGAGAAGTTCCAAGGGCTCCCATGTAGTAATAATAATAATAATAATATTTTTAAGCACTTACTATGTGTTTTGAGCGCTGGGGTAGATGCAGGCCAATCAGGTTGGACACAGTCCCTGTCCCACTTGGGACTCACAGTCTTAATCTCTGTTTGACAGATGAAATAACTGAGACCCAGAGAAGTGAAATGCCTTGCCCAAGATCACAGCAGGCAAGTGGCCGAACCGGAATTAGAACTCAGGTCTTTCTAACTCCCAAGCCTGAGCGGTATCCACTGGGCTATGGTACTTCATTCATTCATTCATTCAGTCATATTTGAGTGCTTACTGTGTGCAGAGCACTGTACTAAGCGCTTCTCTGGGAATTGAATTGGGTGTCTTCCTCTCTTCCTCCGTCTCGCCCTCTAATTCTAATGTGGAAATGCACAGAAATCCGCTCCCCCGGGGCCTTCCTGGAAAGGGAGGGGGCGGATGGGTGAGCCAAACCACCAGCCAGCCATCTTGTAGTGACGTCCGTCGGGCCGCAGTCGTGCTGTGAAACTACCGAGGAGGCACCCCGAGGCTTCGGGTTCTGGGACCCCCGAGACCTCTTCTGTAAGAAGAAATGTTTTACACGAGGTCTCTACCCTTTACAGGGTGGATTTTGAAGAGAGGTTGCAAAAGCCTGTTGCAAGGAAGTCTTGAGGTTTTTTATATTTCTTGCCTTGAAATTCCCGGGCTGCCCAATCAATCAATCAATCAATCGTATTTATTGAGCGCTTACTGTGTGCAGAGCACTGTACTAAGCGCTTGGGAAGTACAAGTTGGCAACATATAGAGACAGTCCCTACCCAACAGTGGGCTCACAGTCTAAATATCGTAAACATTGTACAACTGCTCTGTGGAGTGAGCGGTCAACAAAGCATGTTAAAAAAATCCGCACCTTCCCGAGAGAACGCAACCGATCCCTGCAGAGAAAACCCTGGCTCAGTGTGGACAGAGATCACTGTGTTCAGTGAATTTTCAATGAAGACATTTTGGACACCTCTCATTCAGAACGACGTTTTATTTCACCGCATTGAGAGTCACCGCCTTAAAACCTGGAAAAGACTCTCCCGATTGGTTAGAGTACCGTGGGCGTGAGCCTGCCAGGTGCTGGGGACGTTGCACCAAAATCTTTCCCCAGACACTTCAAACCTTTTCTCTGAATGCTTCGTGAAACTACAACCAGTAACACCTCCTGAGCTCGTAAAGCATCAGGCAGCTGATCACTAATCATCATCTAGGTCTCCCGCCTCCACTCCTGTGGTTCCTCAATGTCCCTCGGCCGGAGGGTTCTGAAAGTAAAGAAAAGGAAATTTTGGTTTAGTTTGGCTCTCGGGACGTCCCGTGGCAGCCAGGGCATGAGGAGCCCGGCCAGGAAGACAAGAAGCCCTGGGCGACGTCTTCTCCTTGGCGTGGGATGAACCCACGTTGGCTTGCAGCCAAATCCTCCTCCCCGGTCCATCAATGCATGGTATCTATTGAGTGCTTAGTGTGTGCGGAGCACTGTACTAAGCGTCCGGGAGCGTACCGTACGACAGAATTAGGAAACGCGTTCCCTGCCCGTAAGGAGAGTCCAGTCTAGAGCTCCATCCCCACGCCCCCACCTCCCGACCTCGGGCCGTGGCCGTGAAGCCGTAGCCTAAGCGGAGCCGTGGGAACCAGCGGGGAACCGAGGCACTGAGGCCTGGTTCTCCTCCCACCCACCCCAGTAGCCCAGTTGCTTGACCAGTGCCAAGGCCCGGCCCCAGTGGGGTGGGGGGCTGGAAGGGCCCAGGCGGGTGTCCCTTTCTACCCCCGGTTGGAAGTGTGGGTCTACAGGGTAAGAGCTGGTCTGCTCTTACGCTCTCCGGGATGGGCCGTCATTGATTCGATGCCCGACTTGGCCAAACCGGCCCAGTGAGCAGGCAGAAACAGTTTCTGAAAACACTTCACCTCCCGGGCCCCCGGGGCACCATCGATATGCTCTTTAATCTCCATTTTACAGATGAAGTAACGGAAGCCTAGAGACACCAAGTGACTTCCCCAAGGTCACACGGCAGACAAGTGGCGGATTCGGGATTAGAACCCAGGGCCTTGCCCTGCACTAGGTAAGGACTAGGCTGAAACACCAGGGAAATTCTAGGGAAAAGCCCCCTGCAGATTCATTCATTCAATTGTATTTATTGAGCGCTTACTGTGTGCAGAGCACTGTACTAAGCGCTTGGGAAGTGCAAGTTGGCAACATATAGAGACGGTCCCTACCCAACAGTGGGCTCACAGTCTAGAAGACCACCCTGAGCCCCTGATCAGCAACTGGGTGACACCATCATCCCGGGGGGGTTGATAAGTGGGTGTCGGGGTGACGCCAGCTACAGCCCCTCTACACACTGCAGTTTCAGAACTTCCCCACGCTAACATCAGCCCTGCCGAGGAAAAGCCGACATGGCCAGACGAGCGCTGGCCACTCTCCTGCAGGGAAAACACAAGGATGCCCCGAGACTTTGTTTTCCAGTGTCGGCATTATGCACATCTGAACGTACTGAGAGGCAGTGTAGCCTAGTGGATAGAGCATGGTCCTGGGCATCAGAAGGACCTGGGTTCTAATCATGGCTCGGCCACTTGTCTGCTGGGTGACACTGGATAAGTCACTTTGCTTCTCCAGGCCTCAGTTACCTCAGCTGTAAAATGGGGATTAAGACTGTGAGCCCCTTGGGGGACATGGACTGTGTCCAACCGGATTAGCTTGGCTCAGCAGCGTGGCTCAGTGGAAAGAGCTCGGGCTTGGGAGTCGGAGGTTGTGGGTTCAAATCCAGGCTCTGCCAGCTGTCAGCTGTGTGACTTTGGGCAAGTCACTTCACTTCTCTGGGCCTCAGTTCCCTCATCTGGATAATCGGGATGAAAACTGTGAACCCCACGTGGGACAACCTGATCACCTTGTAGCCTCCCCAGTGCTTAGAACAGTGCTTGCACATAATAAGCACTTAACAAATGCCATTATTATTATTAGCTTGTATTCATTCAACTGTATTTACTGAGCACTTAATGTGTGCAGAGCACTGTACTGTATCTTCCCAAGAGCTTAGTACAGTGCCTGGCACACGGGAAGTGCTTAACAAATATCATTAAGAATAAACACATAGGGGGTCATCAGGATATTTTGTTTGCCCTGCAAGATAAGGCAATCTGGTTTTTTTACTGAGCACCTACTGTGTGCCAAGCACTGTGCTAAGCACCTAGGAGAGTCGATGGAATTAGTAGAAAGGATCCCCGCCCTCGAGGAGCTTTCAATCTCACAGGGGAGACAGTCACCAAAATGAATTAATGAGAGGAGGAAGGAAAATTAGGCTATGCCTATGAGCTAGTGCTGAACTTAAAAAAGGATTTATACATGTTAGACGAACTTGAAAGCTACTTAAGTGCTTAGGTGGTGCAGAAATGTTGAAGTGTAGTTGGAGCCATAGAAGCTGAGGAGATTTTAAATTCATCAGGGAAGATGGGCTGGAGGAAAGGTCTTCTAGACTGTAAGCCCACTGTTGGGTAGGGACTGTCTCTATATGTTGCCAACTTGTACTTCCCAAGCGCTTAGTTCAGTGCTCTGCACACAGTAAGCGCTCAATAAATACAATTGAATGAATGATTGCAGATAGCCCTTAAAGATGTGGAGAGCTAAGACCTGCCGGATGTGAGGAGGGAAGGAGCAAGCGGTCGGCAACGGGACACCAGAAGGACGCAGAGTGACTGTGTTGGTTTGCGAGGAACAAAGTGCGCGAGCTGGGGTGGAGTGGGAGAAGGGAGTGGATGATCTGGATAAGTAACATGACTGACTGACTTGTCTCCTCTCCCTCGAGTTCCCAGGACAGTAGCTCTCCTCCCCTCGGGAGACCCGCGTAGGTCTTTGGGGTGCAGGGGCTACACTCGGGGGATGTTTCTCCTCAAGTTGTAAATGACATGTCCAGGCCGGAGTGGGCCTGCCGCCGGCCCTACCTGGAAACATCACGGCTCCACAGCTTCGGGATTCAGGTACGCTGAACAGTCCCCTATCTTTTTCAGGTCGGCGAGACTGAGGGACTCTGAACACATCGGACAGGTCTTTTCGGAATGTAGCATTCTGTCGGGGAGCGAGAGCATTTCGGCAGGTTGAGTAGCTGACTGTGGGATGCGCATCCCCGGTCCTGCTGTCGGAGAGCGGATCCTGGACTGAATGGGCCTCGGGACTGACCCAGGGGGGCTGTGGAGGGAGCCAGATTCTCCAGAGTTTGAACACTAACCATGCTGCGTTCCAACTCCCTTCTAGTTGGACCCACCTTGGGAGTCAGTCAGTCATATTTATTGAGCACTTACTGTGTGCAGAACACTGTACTGAGTGCCTGGGAGAGTACAATTTAACAATAAACAGACACATGCCCTGCCCACAGTGACCTTACCATCTAGAGGGGTGAGGCCCTGCTTGCCCTGCCCCCTTCAACTCAAGAGCATGCCAAAGTGGCCAACCCAAAGACAACTCAGCCTTTCCTAAGGAGAACTCAATAAATAGTTTTGCAAATTGCAGTTGCGGTCACATTTTTATCTCTCAGAGTGCTGTCCCCACCACTGATCCTCCTGCGACTGCCGGGCAGATTGGAGAAGTCTTCCGGTGTGCTCTGAAGACCAGCCCTAGGTCATGGTGGCCCATGGCCCGGCGGAGAGGTGGCCCCCTGGACTAGACCTGGACCCTCTGAGCCTCGTGCCAGTACCAACTTTCCACTGGGTCTCCCCGCCAGCCAGGTCTCCTGGAGAGGAGCGGGAACCCAGAGCCCGGAGGGCTACCGTGGGGTTCAGCCAGGCCCCGGCCGGCTGTTTTGTCGCCAGGAAGTCACTCCGTCTCGGCCCTGGAATCGCTCTCCCCAGCTCACTAAGCTCTCCTTGGCCCTCAGGGAGTACTCTCCCAAGCACTTAGTACAGCACTCTGCACACAGTAAGGGCTCAGTAAATACAACTGACTGACTGAATCGGGCCATTTGGGAACATGTAAAAGAAGCGAAAGTCAGAGCGCTCAAATCCGGGGGGCGGAAACCCCACCACCTCCCTTTTCCCTCTCTTCCTTGCCTCTGCTGAGCTCCCCGCTCCTTTTCTTTCTCCCTCCTCTTTCCCATCCCCTGTGGCGGCAACAGCTAGAAACAGCCATTGCTGTGAAACGGTCATGGGGGTGCAATGCTGTCTTCACATTGCACTGCATATGACATCATGGGTCACGTAGGAGGCCATCCATTGCATAGATGTGTGCCAGCCGCTCAAAGGTTTCATCCGTTCTGGCTCCTCTGCACAAAATGGTCACTGAGCCCGGCGGTAGGCGATTTTTCCGCCCTGCGCCTCAGGCCTCTCCCTGCTTGAAGAGCAGGGACTGAGCCCCGACTCTCCTCCTGCTTGCCGGAGCCGGGCCCTTCCCACGGGCCCAGTAGCAGGCCGTTCCTGCGTGCCACCTGAATGCTGGAGATCGGAACCGGCGGCGGAACTAACGATTCGGAATTCTGACTTACATCCTCAACTCGGAGTATAAAGCTGGAAAGTCGCAGTGGGAGCAGATGGTCCAATCATCCTTTACCATGTGTCGGCCCTGGAAATGGAGACGGGGTCATTTTTTGAGCTCGCTGAAGATTTCAACCCGTTCCTTTCACCCACCCCCGATCCCACAGACACTTCTGTCAACTCAGGAACGGTGGTCGCGTAGGCGAATTAACAGCTGACGCTGCAGATGGAGAAACAAATGGCAAGTGGGAGCATGTTTGAACCTTTCATTTTTTCATGAGAGGAATAACTCTGCCTTGTTTGCAACGTGCTACAAGGAGGATAAACTACAGCAGAGTAGTAACTGTTTGTCTGGATGGCCTGAAAGCTAATTAGGGGTGAACCTTGATGAGAGAATTCAGTTGATGGGGAAACCGCATGAGGGGAAGAATTGGAATGGGAGAAGAATCACCCCTACCCCCCGAGCAGCCACGGCTCTCTCTGGCAGTTCAGCTTTGATGCTTTCATCACTCATAATTAACAGTAATAATATTACTAATATTATTATTAGTTCAGTTTGATGCTTTTGTCACTCAGCACATATAATATTATTGTTATTATTAGTTCAGCTTTGATGCTCTAGTCGCTTAACATTAAGAGCATTGAGCCCCCATCTCAGGAAATGGAATATGTAGTCCCTCAGAGAGTTTGGGGAAATGAATAAGGAAAGATTCCTTCCCCTAAGTGGTTCACAAGCTAATCTCCTCTTCTCCCAGTCGCTTCTGCACCACTCTTGCACTGGGATTTACAATTATTTTTATTATTATTATATTTAAGTGCTTACTGTGTGTCAAGTACTGCTCTAAGCACTGAGGTAGGATACAAGGTAATCAAGTTGGACACAGGTCCTATCCCACTTGGGGCTCACAGTGAAAGTAGGAGAGAGAACCAGTATTGACTCCCCAATCGATCACCATTGATCAAGAGTTCCCTTTCGTATGCCCAGGAGCATAACGAGAGCCTATGGACAGAAAGCAGATTAATTTCTCACGTCGGCAGAGAAATGAAACACGAGGGCTGGGATTGGGTCCTCGGGCTCCTAGACCTGTGCTTTTATACACTAGACCACACTGCTTCTCTTGTCAGAGATCTGAAACTCCAAATCAATAATAATAATAATAATGGTATTTGTTAAGCACTTACTATGTGCCAAGCACTGTTCTAAGCACTGGTGGGGGGATACGAGGTAATCAGGTGTCCCACATGGGGCTCACAGCCTTAATCCCCATTTTAAAATGAGGGAACTGAGGCACAGAGAAGTGAAGTGACTTGCCCGAAGCCACACAGCTGATAAGTGGAAGAGCCGAGATTAGAACCCACGATCTCTTGACTCCCAATCCCAGGCTCTTTCCACTATACCACTCTTCTTCTCTGTGTGTTACAAAATATTGGAAAAGAGAGTTTCTTTCTTACGCCTGGAAAGCGTAGGCTTTCCCTGGAGCGAGCATTGTTCGAACAATTGCGATCAAGACACCCACCGTGGCAATGCAGTATGGGAGATTATTCTTGCACCCAGGACAGAGCAGCTCGCACTCAGGAAGCGGGAAATCACAAAACGGGCACGGGGTGGTCGCCTCTTCAGCCTCAGTGGTGTCGGGTCTCCTAGGAAGAAATAGCACAGAGGAAAAGTACAATGAGTTTAAATGAGAACGCTCTCTCACCTCTGCTAAAATCGAAACATCAGAGTCTGAAGGGCACGGTGGGTAAATAGTCTGAATTAGCGAAAAGTTTGAGTCGCAAAAAAATTTTTGAAAACGGACTTAATGCCTTTTTATTGTATTATGTAAGGTGTGCCTGTGTATATAAATGTGTGAATGCTTGTGCCTCATAGGAAAAAACATGGGCTTGGGAGTCAGAGGATCTGTGTTCTAATCCTGACTCTGTCACTTGCCTACTGTGTGCCACTGGGCAAGTCACTTCACTTCTCTGTGCCCCTGTTTCCTCATCCGTAAAATGGGGATTAAGACTGTGAGCCCCTTGTGGGACAGGGACTGTGTCTGACCTGATTAACTCGTTACATACTCCAACATGAAGTACAGTGCTTTCCACATGCTATGTGCTCAACAAACACCAAAATTGTTATTGTAGTGTATCCTGTCCATTTTACAGGTGAGGTAACTGAGGCACACAGAAGTTACGCTACTTGTCCAGGGTCACGCAGCAGAAAAGTGGCAGAGCCGGGACTAGAAACCAGCTCCTTCTGATTTACGTACATATCTTTAAATTGTATATTATAAATTATTTATTTATATTTATGTCTGTCTCCCCCTCTAGACTGAAAACTGTTTGTGAGCAGGAAACGTGTCTGCTAATTCTGTACATATTGTAGTGATAATAATAATAATAATAATGGCATTTATTAAGCACTTGCTATGTGCAAAGCACTGTTCTAAGTGCTGGGGAGGTTACAAGGTGATCAGGTTGTCCCATGTGGGGCTCACAGTCTTAATCCCCATTTTACAGATGAGGTAACTGAGGCCCAGAGAAGTGAAGTGACTTGCCCAAAGTCACACAGCTGACAAGTGACGGAGCAGGGATTTGAACCCATGGCCTCTGACTCCAAACCCCGGGCTCTTTCCACTGAGCCACGCTGCTTCTCTCCCAAGTGCTTAGTACCATGCTCTGCATACAGTAAGTGCTCAATAAATACCATTTGTTGATTGATTGATTGATAGCTGGTGGAGGAAGATGAGGAGGGCAGCAGAAATACTCCAACACTCCTCTCCCTTCCTCTTCCCTTCTCCCCCCTCCCCTCTATAATAGGGCTAGCCAAATGGGTGCAGAGCTGCAGGTAAGATGTTGGACAAGTAGAGACGAAGCCAAGCTCAGCACAGCGCTCTGCACGTAGTACGCGTTCAGTACATTTCATCGGCGACTGACTGATCGATGGACAGAGGGGAGGGAGGAGGAAGACAAATAAGGACTCGCTCCACGTCCCCCCCGCCCCCCTCATCTCCTTCCCTGCTGCCGGCCGCCTGACCTGACCATGGCTTCGATCTTCTTGCGGTATTTGAGATCGATCCGGCTGCGGTACTCGGGCCGCATGAGCATTGCCGCGAAGCTGAAGGCCGAGCTCCGCAGGCCCGCCCGGTGGCACTCGATCACGGTGGACGTCAGGATGGGCACGATGTCTGCAATGCCAAACCCCCTGCTCGCGATCCACTGCCGGACGGCTTGCGCCCGGGCCGAGGTTACGCATCAGGCCCTTGCCTCTCCCACGCTTCAAAGCCTCGTCAATCAATCAATCATATTTATTGAGCGCTTACTGTGTGCAGAACACTGTACTAAGCGCTTGGGAAGTACAAGTTGTCAACATATAGAGACGGTCCCTACCCAACGGTGGGCTCGAAGCCACATCTCCTCCAAGAGGCCTTCCCTGACTAAGCCCTCCTTTTCTCTTCTCCCACTCCCTTCTGCCTTTATTCCTCTCCTCTTCCCAGCCCCACAGCACTTATGTGTAAATAAATCTGTAATTTATTGCTGAGTGACAAAAGCATCAAACTGAACTGCTAATAATAATATTAGTAATATTATTACTGTTAATTATGAGTGATGAAAGCATCAAAGCTGAACTGCCAGAGAGAGCCGTGGCTGCTCGGGGGGTAGGGGTGATTCTCCTCCCGTTCCAATTCTGCACACAGTAAGTGCTCAATAAGTACCATTGACTTATTGATTGATTCTTCTCCGCCTCTAGACTGTAAGCTCCTTGCAGGTAGGGAAGAAGTCTACCAACTCTGGTGTATTGTACTCTCCCCAAATGCTTAGTACAGTGCTCTGCACACAGTAAAGTGCTCAGTAATTGATTGATTGATTGATTGACTGATCTTGGACTTCCGCTGGCCTTGATTCCTCAGGTGGCTGAGGCAGAGTTGGGAACTTTGTGCAATTGGTGAAGTGAATGAAGCCAAAAAAAAAAAGAATCTTGTGCAAAGCCTTACAGACACAGAGAGAGAGAGACAGAGAGAGGAAGGTGGGTAGCACTATCCCTGAAATAGAAGTGAAAATAATCGGCAAACAAATATCGATACTAAACACTGAACTGCATATTGTTCCTCAGTTGCCACTCCGATGAAAACAAAGAGCTGATGTGATTACTACTTACGGGAGGGGAATTTGCTAATGTTGTTGGCCACTCGAATCAGCATGCGGGCTCCCTTCAGGTGATCCCCACGTTTCACGTGAATCTGAAAGGATTAATAATGTTATATTCCACAGTCACCATTGCCGTGTTGGTGGTGCAGTCCGGATTTTAAAGAAGGTTTTCTCGGTAAGTATTTGTGAAAAAAGGAAAGTAAGCCAAAAGAGCTGGGTGGAGATCTTGGTGTGTTAATAGGAAGTCCGAAATGTTTGGAAACCAAGCTCTTGGGCCTTTTTCCTCGGGGCATATGCGT
Source organism: Tachyglossus aculeatus (assembly GCF_015852505.1). Classification (NCBI taxonomy): domain Eukaryota; kingdom Metazoa; phylum Chordata; class Mammalia; order Monotremata; family Tachyglossidae; genus Tachyglossus; species Tachyglossus aculeatus. Next base: position 17,225,440 of record NC_052075.1, read on the forward strand.
CCTATCTGGTCAGGGCTGTGTCAAGTATAAGTAGCACTTTTGGAAATAAATAATAATAATTGTATTCGTTAAATGTGCACTATGTGTCAAGCACTGTACTAAGTGCTGGGGTAGAACAAGATAATCAGGTCTTTACATGGGGCTAACAGTTTGAGTAGGAGGGAGCGCAGGTATTAAATCCCCATTTTACAGGTGAGGGAGGTGAGACACAGATAAGTTAAGCGACTTGCCCAAGGTCACACAGCAGAAAAGTGGTGGAACCAGGAATAGAACCCAGGTCCTCTTATTCTCAAGCCTGGGCTCCTTCCACTAGGCCACACCACTCTTCACAACAGTGGTTATTTCCAAAAGACATATCTGGTCCTTTTTTTATGAAGGGAAGTCTAGTGGAATGAGCATGGGATTGGGATGAGATTTGGAGCTGCTGAATGACTTGGACATCTTTCTATGACTAAGTTTCCTCACCTGTAAATGAGGCTGAAATCCCTGTTCTCCCTCCCTGTTACACTGTGAGCCCCATGTGGGATGGCGACTGTGTCTGATCCGATTAGCTTGTATCTAGCACAGTGCTTGGCATATTGCAAGTGCTTAATAAATGGCATCATTGTTATTATTGGAGAGCGGCTGTCAGCTGGCTTTCCTGGGATCAACTATGGTTCCTTCATGCAGAATCTGACCAGGTGGAGGACAACATCCAAGCTGACTTCCATTAGAACCACTAAGCAGAGGAATTCTCTTTAGACCCCTCATGGCAACAGTCTTATTAGCTCAAGGAACCAAGGAGACAAGCTGCCTTATTAATGACAGTTTGTGATCCCAAGAACAACAACAAGGAAGAGACTTTGCAAAGCCACTGATGGGCTTTACTTGAGACAGGTGATTGTGTGGGGGCAGAGCCTGGAGGGAGGTGGGGCTTTCTCTCCCTGTTCTAGTCAGTAATGGGCCTGGACCAATCAATGACTGTCCCATGGAGCCACAGCTGCGATGCATAAAGCAGATAAATGTGCTCGTTTTGAGCCCAGGCAGAGGGCAAGCAAAGCATCTGAATCAGAAGCACGAGAGCAGCACTTGGAAGCAGAAAGAAGAAGCAACGGCAGAATGGGATCCCTTCACTAGCAAACTGGTATGGACTCTTGGTGGAGTAAGTGTGTATGTATGTGTCACTCACTTGCATGTTGGTAAAACCTAAGTAAAAACCTTTCCATACTAACCTTGGGGGTTGGTGGTGTGGTTTGACTCTCTTATGTGTCCCTGAGGCTCCCCCTGGTCTAGGAAGGTCCTGGTTGGTACGAGCCAGGGATCGCAACAGTAAGAATGGTAAGACCCAAGAAGGTGGTAGAAGTAGTCTAGTGGATAAAGCACGGGGCTTCCGAGTCGGAGGACCTGGGTTCCAATACTGACTCTGCCACTTGTCTGTTTTGTGACCCTGGGCAAGTCACTTAACTTCTCTATGCCTGTTACCTCATCTAAAATGGAGATTGAGGCTGTGAGCCCCCTGTATGACATAGGACTGTGGCCAACCTGGTTATCTTCTATCTACCCCAGTGCTTAGTACAGTGCCTGGCCCATAGTAAGCCCTTAACAAATACTATTTTTTAAAAAAAGATATAAGGACTCAAAACTTTGGCAAACTATGGACCGTTTGGGAGACAGCCACAGAAGGCAGTGAGTTTGGCACTTAGCATGCCCAAGACAGGTGATGGTGACTGTCAGAGGCTTCAGAAAGATTCTGGTGCCAGAAGGGAAAAATGAAAATGAGGATATCAAATTCTGTGGTGTAGCAAGGGGCTATCTTTTTATGCACATGCTTTTTTTTTTTTTTGTTAAGTGCTTGTCATGTGTCAAGCACTGTTCTCAGCCCTGAGGTAGATAGAAGTTAATCAGGTAAGACACAGTTCCTGTCCCACATGGGGCTCACAGTCTAAATAGGAGGGAGAACAGGGATTGAATCCCCATTTTACAGTTGAGGAAACTGAGGCACAGAGAATAATAATAATTATGGAATTTAAGTGTTCTATGGGCCGGGCACTGTACTAAGCACAGGGGTGGATACAAGCAAATCAGGTTGGACACAGTCTCTGTCCTATGTAAGGCTCACAGTCTCAATCCCCATTTTACAAATGAGGGAACGGGAACCGAGGCACACAGAAGTAAAATGACTTACCCTAGGTCACACAGCAAGCAAGTGGCGGAGCAGGGATTAGAACCAAGGTACTCCGACTCCCAAGTCCATGCTCTTCCCACTAGGCCACATTGCTTCCCACGTGTTTAGAAGGTATTATCAGTCACTCTTTGGTTTATCAGATACACCCCCACGCAAGGATAAAAATCTCACCATCAACAAAGTCTTCTCTGAACCAGAAAGACAGCTTTGTAAATAAACATAAATGAGACATCTATATGTACTTCTGCCACAAAAACCAAACATTCACCTGATCATTTCTTCACATTGTTTTAACCTGCAAACTCCTTGGAGATAACTCTTGTTACCTGGAAGGTAATTACTCTTTAAAGGGTCCCCTTAATGCATAGCATCATGTAATATATTAAAGGGAAAAGAGGAAGAAAGTGAGAAAGAAAGGGGACATAAGGAGCGAGGAAGACCCCATAGCGTAAATATCATCCAGGAATGAAAATAAACAGCATTAATTTAAAAACTAAGAATGTGAACTGTATGTAAAAAAAATACCTTAACCAAAATATAGCTGTGCAGGATCATAAGGTTTGTGGCCATCTCAGAAGGAATTGTGATCTTCTGGGTTCTCAGTTCTGCGTACATGCTGAAGAGAACATCGTGGGCACTTCGATAGTTTCCTTCCAAAATGGTTAACAAAGACCAATAAATGAGAGCTCTTTAAAACCAAATTCAACTTTAGACTCTTTAAAAAAATCTGTTACATCAATCATCGATAATTTGAGTGCTTGCTGTGTGCAGAACAATTTACTAAGTGCTTGGAAGAGGACAATACAACAGAGTTAGTAGGCAAGTTCCTTCCCCACAGAGCTTACAGTCAAGAGTGGGGAGACAGGCACTAAATTGTGGGACTATACATAAGTCTTGTGGGGAAAGGATGAGGTGACTATCCAGTTCTTAAAGGATACAAATCCAAGTGAATAGGCAATGGGTAGGGGAATCAATTAGTCATGCATATTTATTGAGGACTTACTGTGTGCAGAGCACTGTACTAAACATTTGGGAAAATAGAATTCAACAATAATGGACACGTTGCCTGCCCACAAACAGTTTACAGTCTAGATAGAGGGGGAGCTAGACATTAATATGAATAAATAAATTACGAGTAGATATGTAAGTGCTGGGGGGTGAATAAAGGGAGCAAAGCAGGGCAACACCGAAGGGAATGGAAGAAATGAGAACTTAATTGTGGAAGATCTCTTGGAAGAGGTGTGATTTTTAGTAAGGTGAAATGTTATATGAAAACTTGTAGAGTCTAAGAACCATGTGAAACTGCTGTTCATTTGTAGGTAAAAGGAGCACTGCTCACATATGGCTGCAGTTATTGCCAAACATGTGCTCAATGAATTTTACTGCTCTTGGGCGCAGCGACTCCAACACCTGTGCAGCAGTGGTTTCCAGCCAGAGCCCGGTCCTCGAATGGAAGAGAAAATTCCGGATAGGGGCAGAAGAGGACAGCCGACTGGGCAGCTGTGCACTTCGGATTCCTTGGAAAGAAGGTACTGCATACACAAATGTACAGACATACGCACACACCAATCCCCACAGACCTGCGGACTGCTCCTCCCTGGAGATGATTATGGCAGTGCGGGCAGCCTCTCGGTATTGCTTCAGGGACATGTATAAGCGGAATAGATACTTGGCATCCTTAATAAGAAAATAGTTTGTAGGCTTCAGGTGTTAAAGGGTCTCTCCGTGGACGGTAACGGGCAAGAGAACACTTACCTAGATGAAACAAGCTATCCTCATATACCTCCTCCACACATGCTAGTCTTTCTCTTTAACATTTTAATGTCCGTCTCCGCACGCTAGACTGTAAGCTCCTGGAGCGGTTGGGATGGTGCCTTCTGGCTCTATAGTGCTGTACTCTCCTAAGCGCTCCCAGGGACTGGACTTGATCCGGTTATATTGACCCCAGCACTGAGTACAGTCCTTGGCATAGAGTAAGCTCTTAAATACCACAACTATTATTATAATTATGGTTATTCCGCGAGCGCCTTAAGCTCATTATGGCTCAAACTGAACTCATCTTTTCCCAAACCCACTCCTCCTCCTAACTTTCCTAACACAGACAGCAAAACCACCAACTTCCCTGACCAAGAAGCCTGTAATGGTGATAGTCTTAAACTCTTATATTCCGTGCGATGCTCAAGACTGCTGGTTCTTCATCCCTAACATTCCCCAAATCTGCCCCTTTCTTTCCTTCCCAACAGCTACTACCATATTCTGTCTGGGGTGTAATAACCCTTTATTTGCCCCCTTGCAGTGTAAGCTACTTGGAACTGTAAGCTCCTTGTGGGCAGGGAAAGTGCCTCCCAACTCTGTTGTACTGTACTCTCCCAAGTGCTTAATTCAGCACTCTGCATACAGTAAGCGCTCGATAAATACCATTGATGACGATGATAAATAGCACTCTGCACACAGTAAGCGCTCGATAAATACCATTGATGATGATAAATACCATTGACTGTGGGTAGGGCAGCTTTCCTTCTTTATTCTGTACTTTCCAAGCCCAGTGGGCCACGTCAAATGGGTGTTCAGTAAATGCCGTTATAAGTACTACTTACTATTATTGACTAGATAACTTCTCTTAGCTGGTTTCCTTCTCTCCAGCCTGTCGATCAATCAAAGGTATTTACTGAGTGCTTACTGTGTGCAGAGCACAATATAATGGAATTGGTAGACATGATCCCTGCCTGCAATGAACTTACAGTCTAGAGGGTGAAACAGATGTTGAAATAAATGAACATTCTGGCCCCAAATCATCTTTCCCAAATGCAGTGCAAGTCATGAAAAACATACTACCTTGGGCATGCCGTCACTCTCTCCCATGAGGTGATCTATGAGCTGATTGGTCAATGACTCATCCTTTGCCTGCCCAACCTATTCATAAAAAGAAAGGGTAAATTTCAATTCTCAAATAACTTTGTCTTTAGCTCTGTTTCTCTCACTGTGGGTCTCCCAGTTGGCCTCCCTCTGTCTTTATTTTTTTTTATGGTATTTGTTCAGTGCTTACTCTGTGTCAGGCACTGTTCAAAACACTGGAGTAGATAGAAGGTAGTTGGGTTGGACATAGTCCGTGTCCCACCTGCGACTCACAGTCTTAATCCCCATTTTACAGATGAGATAACTGAGGCACAGAGAAATCAAGTGACTTGCCCAAGGTCACAGAGCAGTCAAGTGGTGGAGTGGGATTAGAACCCAGGTCCTCCCAGGACTGTGCTGTAGCCACTAGGCAACACTGCTCCTCTAGCCTCTCTGCTTTTACAGACCTCTCTCCATGTTCCACTTTGAGCTCTTGAAAGTGTGGTCAACTACCTTTGTTCAACTAAAAATGAAGCTGAAAATATTTGGACCATTAAAAAAGATAAAGTTGATTTGAGGGGAAACTAGGGTAAAAACCCAGTCCTTTTCTGAAGTCAGACTAAGAGAGTGTACTGAGAGTAACCATTTAATAATGTAACATGGTAAGAAACCCTGGAATTCTTCAATAATAAGGATGAGCTACGGCTTCATAGTGATAACTATTTTATCTCTTTAATTCTACTGAGCCATCTTCATTTCTTACTGTGTCAATTGCCATTTCTAGGGCTGCGTTATCATCTGTACTGGAGCACTTGAGGAAGTGTTTTAAAGCCTGTAACGACACATGAACCAAATTAATGCACATCTTAAAAGTGAAAAGAACTCTCATAATTTTGCAGTTTCACTGTCAATAGCATAAACTACAAAGGAAGCAATAATTAATCGACTGAACAAGTATTTAAAAACGTTCAGTTTTGAGCAGCATTGTCTTTTTGTTGGACAGTGCTTTAGGGCTGTCTGAATCCATGTCATCCCCTCTAGACCATAAGCTCGTGTGGGCAGGAACGTGTCTACCAACTCTGTTGGACTGTGCTCTCCCAAGCAATCAGTACTGTGCTCTACACACAGTGAGCACTCAAATACCATTGTTTGATCTACTGTAATTTTCCCAAGACTTTGTGGTTCCTTTTGTTGATGATCTTTCTAGGCCCTCTCTGAAGCTTTCCTGGCTTGTCGAACCGCATTTAAGATGAAGTTCAGCCAATTGTAAAACAGGATGTATTTGTGGTTACTGGGTGTATCCATAATGACCCGCAAAATAGCTAGGGAGGGTCAAACCAGGGAGTTAGGTTTAACCACACTTGGGTGGAAAATATCATCCCTTTCGATCCGGTGACATTTCTGCCTTCCATGGGGAGAGTGCAGAGAACTGTACTCGGTGCCTGCTGTGGGCAGAGCAAACATACCAGGCCTCGAAAATAAACAAAGGCCTTGGTCCTTGAGGAACTTAGTCTAATGGAGAAGGCAAGCCGACACAAATTGTCAAATGTACACTAGATAAATGAGCGATTGGTGGAGAGTCGAATGATAAGCAAAAGAAATGAACTTACTAATTAATGGCACTCTTTCTCCTCACATACACCCCTATTCCCACACTCCTTGCACCTGCTCTCCTGTTCCCACTGTGTTTTCACCGTTCCCCTTGTCTCCCCACCCTACCACCTTCTCTGCCCCTTCCCTTCCTCCCCGTCTCAGGATGGGGCCTGGGTTCCTTCTGTGGCGTGGGAAGGACGGGAGAGGGCAGGGGAGGGGTGGGCCAGGATACCCTGGGGAAAGGAAGACAGAGGAAAGGCACATCAGCCCGGGCAGGAGGAGGTCTGAGATAGACTCGGAGACCCCTCGGGGGTTAGGAATGGTCCTGCCATTTAACTTGAGGAAAAACTTCCGATTGAACAACCTACTTAGAAGCAGCATCAGGAGTATATGGGCTGCCTTACCAGGACTTATGATGATGATGATGATGATGGCATTTATTAAGCACTTACTATGTGCAAAGCACTGTTCTAAGCGCAGGGGAGGTTACAAGGTGATCAGGTTGTCCCATGGCGGGGGCTCACAGTCGTAATCCCCATTTTACAGATGAGGTCACTGAGGCACAGAGAAATTAAGTGACTTGCCCAAAGTCACACAGCTGACAACTGGTGGAGCAGGGATTTGAACCCCTGACCTCTGACTCCAAAGCCCGTGCTCTTTCCACTGAGCCACGCTGCTTCCCCGTGCTTGTGCTGGAAATAGGATCACCAGAGATTTTGGCAAAACCCCATCTTTCCTGCTTCATTGGTAATAATGATAACAACAATAGTAACTATTTAAGTGCCTCCTCTATGCCAAGCATTGTAAGCACCAGGTTAGATACGAAATAATCCTGTTGGACACAGTGCCTATCCTACATTGGGCTCACAGCCCAAGTAGGAGGAAGAGCAGGTACAAAGGGAACAATAATAATCACGATATTTATTCAACACCTACTGTTGAATGCCAAGCACCATGCTAAGTTCTGGGGGCGATGCAAGATCATCAGGTCAGACCCAGTCCCTCATTAGGCAAAAGATAATAGTAATTATTAAAGGCTAATTATGTTCCAGGTATAATGCTAACATCACAGGCAGAGTTCCTGGCCCAAATGGAGCTATAGTCTACAAGGTAGGGAATGTAAAATTCCCATTTTACAGAAGAGGAAACAGGTTTAGCAAGTTTACGTGACTTGCCAATGGTCAGAGAGCAGGCCAGTGACAGAGGTGAGATTAGAACCCAGCTCTCCTGACTTCCAGAACTATCCACTTTCCACAAGGCCATGCTACCTTCAAAAGGGGAGGCAAATCACCTCCAATCGAATTGGACTTTGTATTCTCCCAGCTGTTATTGGAGGACCAAACCTGGTTCACTGTAACTTGGAGGGTTGGATACATTGGGCACACCATCTGTCCTCAATCAATCAATCAATCAATCAATGGTATTAAGTGCTCACTGTGAGCTGACCCCTGTAATAGGCAATTGGAAGAGAATAATATATTAGAGTTGGTAGACCCGATTCCTGAGCACGAGGATCGAATAAAGGGCCAGAAAGTCAGATTATATCATTTTTAAATGACGGTATGTAGAACTTGATTTGGATGTATCAGTAATATCTCCCCCTTCAGTTTCTCTTTGCTGAAAGTTTTTGAAGTAGAAGGTATTTGAGGACTATTTTTTCTTCTTCAGAGAACTCTAATACCTTTCTTTCTGTCGGTAACATAACGTCATTAGATGTGTGATCTCCCAAACGCATCCCTAGAATCATTCGAATGATGTTTACCATTGAACACTAACCCGTGCGTATTGGCCGCAGAGCAAAAAGAACTTGCCCGCTGGAAAATGTTTCTTTTCTCCTTCAAAGTGCAATGCGATACTCTGATAGTCTTCGTTGGGGGTGTCCTCTGAACCTACAACACAGACACGCGCCTGGCCCTTAGAACTCAGGAGGGTTTTCTCCTCAGGCCTTATCCCCGACTTCTCATTTTCTGGCTCCCTTGGACCGTCGTCAAGCTGACGGTGAGCAGCCCCTGCATCACCAGCTGGGCAGCCCCTGAGGGAAACAGGGCCTCCTGGGTCCACATCTGTCACCGCCACCCCTGTCATCCCTCAGGGAGGGAGAGTCTGCAGGGAAACTTTCTCAGACACCTGCCTTGCATGATGCAGCTGACTCCTCCCCACCTCAGATCATAGCTCTCTTTGAGAACCACAATTCCCCTCTGCCCAGTATAAAGACTCGATTCTTTACCATCCCAACCCCTCTTCCTACCATGCAGGGGCAGGGGGCGGCTGTTTGTAGGAGAGAACACGTGCGGTCAGAGAAGGAAGAGGAGAGAGACGCAGTCTGAGGAGGAGGGCTGAGAAGAGAGGGTGGGGAAAGAAAGAAAATGAAGGCAAGGGAGAACGTTATTAACAAGAATCTAGGTGGATCAGTGAAAGCGAGCACAAATGGCAGCCGCGGGATTTACCTATGATGTCAGCATACAGTTCCATTTGGTTGTGTTGCTGGGCCAGTGTGAAAGCTTCATTGTTGCATTTGGACATGACCAGAAACTGAATGGCAGAACCATAGTCTCCCAGTTGGAGAAAGAACCTAATCAGAATAAAGATTGGTTTTTTTTTATTTGGAATATCATATTAAAACAGTAATGAATAACCAAAGCCCATCAATTTTAGATATTCAACAGTGCAGTCTTGCCACCTGATCCTGTCTTAGAGAGTCGGCCTTTTACAGTGCCACAAACGAACATGTGCTAGGTTTTCATAGCTATGAAAACCTTGGTAGCCTGAGATGTATTTCGGTTAGTCTTTGGTGAGAGCTGTGGGTTTTCAAAACATCCAGGGGTCCTGCTGAAAGTTAGCTAAAGGGCTGTAGAAAAAGGAAGGAGAATATACATTTCCCAGGAAGCAAAGGGGCTGACTCACCTCGGAGCTTAGAACAGTGCTTGACAATAGTAAATGCTAACAAATACCATAATTATTATTTGGCACAGTAAGAGTGGACGGGAGCCAAGCTCCCAGAATTGTCTGGAGAGGGGAGTCCTCTGGACTGTAAACTCAGTGTGGGCAGGGAATGTGACTACTAACTCTGTTGTACTGCAGGCCTCCCACCGCCCAAGGGCTTTGTCCTTTGATCCCAAAATGTTGATGAATGGGAGAAGCACGGGCTACTGGAAAGAGCACGGGCCTGGGAATTAGAGGATCTGGGTTCTAATCCCGGCTCTGCCACTTGCCTGCTGTGACCTTGGGCAGGTCACTTCGAAGAAGGTGGGCCTCAGTTCCCTCGTCTGCCAAATGGGGATTCAATACTGATTCTCTGTCCTACTTAGATTGGAGTCCCAAATGGGACCTGATTATCTTGTATCTACCCCAGCACTTAGAACAGTGCTTGCACAAAGTAAGCGCTTAACAAATATGACAATTATTATTATTACTATAATGGGGTGAGCCCCATGATCTATTCAGCCTAGGATTCTGCCTACAATGGAAGCACAGGACACTTGGAGGAACTGTGTGATGGCTGCCCTCCTCAGCATTCATTCTCTGGATAGTGATGACCTGCCTACCCACCAGAAATACCCATAACTTTCCCTCTCGCAACCCACTGTGGTTATTACCTGGCTACCATTTTGGCTCCCTCCAGAGATTGGGTTTCTCTGACCACACTAACCGCCTTTTCAGGGTTGCCAAGGTGATCCAAATAGATGCGGATGACATTTTCCCACTGCTTGGCATTTTTATAAGCCACAACAGCTTCCTTGTATCTGCAAGAAACAATTTCCAAATCTTACATGTGACGTTCTGCATCTGAGGCATTTTTCAAAGAAACACTTAGAGGAAAGAGCATGGTCTTCAAAATCCAGCATAAGTAGCTCCTCCTCAGTAAAGCCTCCCTGAGTAAGATGTTCAAAAAAATATCCATGATCCAACGAACCAGTCCTCTCTGATGGAGAAGTAGTGTGACCTAATGGAAAGCACAGTTCCGTATTCTAATCCCAGGCTGCTGTATGATCACGGGCAAGTCACTTAACTTCTCTGTGGCACAATTTCCTTAAGCAAAAATGGGAATTAAATACCTGTGGTCCCCACTCCCCCTAGACTGTGAGCTCCATAAAGGAAAGGGATGATGTCCTTCCTGATTATCTTAGGTCTAACACAGTGCTTGGCACATAGTAAGTTCTTACCAACTTGTTATTATTTCAACTTGAGACATCTGTCAAGTGTAACATTCTTCCCCACTGGGTATACTCCTTTTTCCCCCAGTGTCATAGAGGTCCTGAGCTAGGGCAGGAGTAGATGGAGGAAGGAGCAAGAAAAGCTGTCGATAAGACATAAAGATACAGGTTGGCATAGCCTTCTCTCTCTTGTGCACGCATGCAATTCAGAACACGGGTGCTGCATGCCTGCCTGCCTACTTATTTGTTGCACTCAGTTTCCCAGTGGGGACGTGACTGGCAGGAAGGAGAGAGTGGGAGCGATGCCATGCCAGCCACTTGCACTAAAATCCATTCCTCTGCACAGGTTTTCGATCCTGAAGTCCCAGGACAGGGGCTCATCACAGAGATCTATCAACATATTTGCTTTGATCACCACCTGAGGGCTCAAAAAATGCTGTTGATCCTGAGGCCTTAATTTTTGTGAACACTTGTATTCAGGATTCTTTCATGGTCTTTTGTGACTTTGTAAAATAGTAACCACCGATTTTCTTCAGAACTGAACTGTACCTTCCATCTGCTTCCTTAGACTTGGCATATTGTAGATGAACCTTGGGAGAAGTTACGTGAGGGAGCAATTCACCAACCTTTGCCCTGGAAAACAGAGATTGTGGAAAGTCTTGTTAGCTGGACTGATTTGTTTTGAAAGTTCCTTTTCACCCACGAGGGTATTCACATGCATTAACAGATTCTAAATGATCAATTAGTCAATTGTATTTATTGAGTGCTTACTCTGTGCAGAGCACTGTACTAAGCATTTGGGGAAATACAATACAACAGAGGTGGTAGATATGTTCTCTCCCCACAAGGAGTTTACAGTCTAGAAGGGAAGACAGATGTTTATAACTTATAGATCTGTACATATATGCTGTGACCTTAAAACTAGTTCTCATATTGGTTCTTACTAATTCTTAAAGCTAGAATTCTAAGAACTCCAAATCTGCTATAAGAAAGCAATATGACTTTAACCTAGAGAAATTGGAGTTCCCATAAGAATCTTATGGATAAATCTTTCTACTTCAGCAATCACTTCCTTGTTTCAAGAATTCAGAGAAAAACTACAGTTATTCGGTCGTGACCTATGGCTAGGTTAGATGGACCTGTTAGACCAGCTTTTCTAGAGAAATACCAGAGATGTATCTGGTCCAAAACAAATCCAAGTTACCATTTTGATTTTCCCAAAGATTAGCCCAGGATATGAGGAAATGTTGGAAGAGTTCACTGGGGAAATAATAGCAATGGGTATAAGGAGATGGAGGGGAAGGGAAGCTTCTAGATTGCCGCTGCATGTAGAGACCATATGCCTGCCATGTAATTTTGCAATCTGAGCTGTGGCAGGAGGAAGCATAATCTATGGAGATTCAAGGGAACAGCAGATACAGTGGGAATGAGGGTAAATTATTAGTAGTAGTATTAGTATTATCCCGGTTTTGCCATCTGGATTTTAGGAGCAACTCAGAACAAGTAACTTTCAGATAAGTCCTCTGCCAGTATGGGAAAACTGTGATGCCAAAGGTCAAAGACCCGGGAAATGAGAGGAGGGTGGTGACTAGCAAAATTAGAAATGAAAAGGAAAGAGAAACCCAAAATCAAAGGGGGGTGTTTAAAAAAAGCAAAATGAATTAAGCCGATATGAAGGAAGTTGAATAGGTTGATCTGAATTGTTTTCAGCCCAGTGGCAATGATTTTGTTAATAAAATAAAACCGCAAATCTTTGGTCTTTATGCCAATCTGGCGTTCATCCTTAGAGAGAGGCTGATAATCCCAGGGGAGAATGAATTCTTTTTGATTAAGATCTTGCTTGAGTTTTGGCAGATTAAAGCAAAAAGAGTAGAAATGGATTGTCAATAATTTAAGAAACCACAAGATTGATTCCTAGACATGGTTCTCATGATAACTAGGAGTTTCATGAAATTGCCCTATCAGCTAATGTTCCTTTCTTCATCTTAAGTTTTTTGGGTTTTTTTGTGGTGTAATTCAGGAGAGGACTTAAAGAGCCAAGTGTTTAAAAAAAAAAAAAAAAATAGAAGTTGGAAACAGAAAAGTATACTAGAAAATTTGATTCCATAAAAATATACTAGAAAACAAGGTACAATCTCCAAATATGAAAAAATTTGATAAGATTTGTAAAATTGTTCCATTTTTCTTTTAAAAAAGGAATTGTAACACAAAACAGTCTCAAGAAGTCCTTACCAGTTTTTACAACGAATATATACTGATGCTGCTTTGTCATAATACTGTCCTTTTTCATATAACTGGGCCGCTTCTGAAAATTGCTAAAAATAAGGCAAGGTTATTTTTGAAGTGTAAGAATCCAGTAAATGAGCTCTTTTCTTAATCGTGCAACTTAAGAAGACCTTCATATTTTCCAGAATGGCTCCACAGTCCCGCTTGAGCAGCCTGCTGGGATGTTTAATGGCTTGGTTAACCCCTCGACGGATGTCACCCATCCGAATGGACATCTGAGCCACTCCGGCTAGGCAGGCTTCATCGTGGTCCTGGTACTTGAATGGGACAAACGAGAAGTTAGGTTTCCCTTCTCTGCAGAAGGGCTAGTTATAGACAGGTCCAAGCGGCAGTTCTAATAATAATGAAAGCCAGTGTCTCTCAGAGACGCTTACCTACTTTACCTCCCCCATCTGACCTTATCTCGCTGCTGTCCTACCACAATCCAGTCCACATTCTTCGCTCCGCTAATGCTAACCAACTCACTGTACCTCCATCTCACCTATCTCGCCACCAACCTCTTATCCATGTCCTGCCTCTGGCCTGGAATGCTCTCCTTCTCCATATCCGACAGACAGTTACTCTCCCTGAAACGTGGCTCAGTGGAAAGAGCCCGGGCTTTGGAGTCAGAGATCATGGGTTCTAATCCCAGCTCTGCCACTTGGCAGCTGTGTGACTTTGGGCAAGTCATTTCTCTGCGCCTCAGTTACCTCATCTGTAAAATGGGGATTAAGGCTGCGAGCCCCATGTGAGACAACCTGATTACCTTGTATCCACCCACAGGTGCTTAGAACAGTGCTTGGCACATAGTAAGTGCTTAATGAATGCTACCATCATTATTATTATTATTATTATTACTCCCAGCTCCACCACTTACCTGCTGGGTGACCTTGGACAAGTCACTTAACTTCTCTGTGCCTCAGTTCCTCATCCACAAAATGGGGGTTCAATGCCTGTTCTCCTTCCTACTTAGACTGTGAGCCCGATGTGGGACCTGAATATCTTGTCAGGTGTATTAACCCCAGCGTTTACTATAGTACGTGGCACCTAGTAAACATCTAACATTCCACAATTATCTCCTCCAGAAAGCCTTCTCTGACTAATATCTTACCTCCCCATTCTATCTTCTCTCCCTACTGCATCAACTACAGTGCTTGAATCCGAACCCCTGAAGTACTTAGGATCTTAACTGCTGCCTCCACCTCTCCATAGAATTTATGTACATACCTTTATACTTGGCTGCTTCTGCTACCTGCAATGTACTTTATTGCCCATTTCCACCACTATTCTTAGTCACAGATTGTGTCTATTTACTCTATTACCCTCCCAAGAGCTTAGTACAGTGTCTGCACACAGTGTGTTTAAAAAAAATTCCATTTATTGATGGATGCTTTTTAAAAGAAAATTTCCAGTTGACTATTAAAAGTCATTTTGTCACCCAATTAGGTCTATCTTTGGGAAATCACCCAAATATAACCAAACTTTTTAAATTCTGTACATTCTTTTGTAACATTGCAAAACATTTAAAACAGAAGAAAAGTACGTCCCTCCTTCAATCTCCAAGGACCCTCCTCTTCCCATTTCCTTTGACCTTGAGACATACTGATCACCGAATGGTCTGCTTCAGTAAGATTTCTCTGTTCCTATCACAGCCTAGCACTTAGAAGGAAGACAGAGGGAAGAACCATGTTATGGCTTAATTGTCTTACTTCGAAAGCAGTAGTGCAACAACAGTTGCGGAGGAAACGGAGCAGAGGCTAAAGAACCCCTCTTTTTGCTATCCTTTCCACAGACAGGTCTTTTGGGGGGCACAGTGTGGTCAGTGTGGCACCCACCCATTTTCTTTTTATGTTTCTCCTCTGAACCCATGGGCCACTCTCCTCTCTCACTCCAAAAAGAAGAGCAGGTCTCCTGGTCCTATAAGTTGTACTGGAGCCCAAACCACTATTATATTGCATAAGGGAACCACTGTAAATCACAACTCACCGTCCTCCAAGTGTTACCTTATTGTTTCCTGTAATTCCCTTCTCGTAATGTGCCAAAGCATTTATATAATCGCCCCTAAATGAAGATCGACACAAATGGTGAGAGACGGCTTTTTTGGAAAGGAAAAAAGCAGGCAAAAAGCTAGTGGCAAATAGATACCCCATTGTCTCCTGTCTCTGTCTTGTGGGCGGGGAGCACGTCTACCAAATCTGTTATAGTGTACTCTCCCAAGCGTTACCATCTCAGCTGTATTGTACTCTCCCAAGCTTCTAGTACAGTGCTCTGCACACAGTGTTCAATAGATTCATTCAATCGTATTTATTGAGCACTTACTGTATGCAGAGCACTGTACTAAGTGCTTGGGAAGTACAAGTTTGCAACACATAGAGGGTTCCTACCCAACAGCAGGCTCACAGTCTAGAAGGGGGAGACAGACAACAAAACAAAACCTATAAACCAAATAAAATAAATAGAATAAATATGTACAAGTAAAATAGAGTAATAAATATGTACAAACATATATATACAGTTATGATTTGATTGACTGAGCCACTGGGGACTGAGGAAGGCTACACCCTCTGTGATTGCCATTATCCTCTAATGCACCTTCCACTAGCCAATGAGAGGGAAAAAAAGATGGAGAGGGATCTGACTGCTTCCTTGTCACATTAGAAAAGAAAGACAGCTCCTAAGTGGGCAATGCACCGAAGGAAGAAAAAAATCACTCTGCCACCAAATAATGATGATCTTCAAGTTATTTGTCATGACATGGGAACAAGATACAAAGTCAGTGTTCAGTTTTTCCTCAAATCTATGGTTTGGTTGTGGCTGGCTGCCAAAAAACTGCAAATACTAGGTGTATTCAGGGAGGGTTTGCATTCTCAGAGGTTCAAAGAGGCCCAGGGCTGATATTTTAAGGCCTTTGACCATAAGAAAAATTAAAAATACTCAAGACTAGAATCCATGCACTAAAATGCTTTAAAATTATTGATAGGACCACCAATTTAAAAATTAAAAAAATATATAAAAACCAAAACCCATTCATTTTATTTTGTCAGGAGCACTAAATATTATTCTGCCCAAAACATCAAAACCATTAGTGACTCTCATCCTCTGTCATCCTCCTCTCCACCTAGTTGACTCTGAGAAAGGATATCAAAACCCAAATTTTAAAGTGGATCAGAAAGTATATCTTTTGCCCAATGTCCTGCCTCTGGCCTTCAAAGTCTTGTTGAAGGCATGTCTTCAAGAGGCCTTCCCTGACAAAGCCCTCATTTCCTCTTCTCCCACTCCCTTTTGTCTCACCCGTGCCCTTGAATTTTCTCCCTTTATTCACCCCTCCCTCAGCACTTACGTTTATATCTGTAATTTATTTACATTAATGTCCATGTCCCCCTCTAGATTTTTAAGCTCATAGACAGGGAATGTGTTTACCAACTCTGTTGTATTGCTATATTGTACTCTCCCAAGCACTTAGTACAGCCCTCTGCACACAGAAAGTGCTCAATAAATATGATTAATGTAAATATTGATTAATTTACCTGCTTATTCCTGGACTTGGATTTTGCGGTTGCAACATTTCTAAATTTGTTGAACAGTTTCTATTAGATTAGCTTTCTATTTATTTCTCATCTCAATTTTTTTTGGCTTTGTACGTTCATTGAGGATAGGGGTTATCTTGATTGCTTTATGTGTTCCCCAGTACAGCATCTCATGGGGAAATAATAATAATAAATAATAATGATGGTATTTGTTAAGAACTTACTATGTGCCAAGCACTGTTCTAAGCGCTGGGGGAGATACAAGGTAATCAGCGTTGTCCCAGGTGGGGCTCACAGTTTTAATCCCCATTTTCCAGATGAGGTAACTGAAGCACAGAGAAGTTAAGTGACTTGCCCAAAGTCACAAAGCTGACAAGTGGCAGAGCCGGGATTTGAACCCACATCCTCTGACTCCCAAGCCCGTGCTCTTTCCACTAAGCCATGCTGCTGTTTTGATGATAATCTAGAAACCCCACTCCCAAGATTGAATTTGACTTTCTAAAATAAGTGCTATAAGAAAAAGTTTTTTTTCCTCCATAGGTTTGGAAAATGAGGACATAAAAACATAAGCGATGCTATTTTGAGCAATAGCAGCCTGGCTTTCTTATGTTGTTTTCAGACATTTCTGAACAGTGGGCCTCACTTTTTCTTCAGCACTGAGGAAATATGGCATGGCATAAATTCATTTAAACTGCCATCTGAGCGAATGTGCTTTCCCTCCATGGGCATGGACGTTTGTCAATACCCATTCACTGGAGGTGCTCCCAAGAACCCTCTAGGAAGCGCCGGCTTGGTTAGGGAAAAAGTTTGTTCATGGATTTTTTCCTTCCCCTCTCTCGTGGATTTCTCCAGAATCCACTGCAGCCCTAGGAAGGAGAAGGGGAGGCCAGGCAAAAAGAGAAAATAGAATGAGAGGTGTTTGCAGTTAAGTAGTAGTAATTCAGAAAGGAAATGTTCCAGAAGAACAGGAAGTCAGTGAGAATGAGTTCAATAACTTCTCCTTGATGGAAAAGTGTGAACGTGATCAATGTTACTGAGGGGTTACTCATTTCATGCCTCGGTAGGTGTAATTAGTTTTAAAGTAAACAGTCTATTAAGAAGAACGAGAAGAGTTTATGTCCTTTTTATCCTTTTGGGGGCTCTTAGGGTGAAACCGATCAACTCCCATAACCTACAGATGCTAATTCAAAGCCTGCAGACTCTAGTTTGAGAAACGAAGCCTTTTAGATATAGAGAGCAACAAAACCATCTTTTTCTGAATGCCAAAAGAACAAAAGAAGGATGTTTTAAGTTTTGCTTCATTTCCTAGATGAAAGAGGGAAGGCAAACTGGAAGGCAGGCCGTAAGTAACTGTGTGCTTGTCAGGAAGGATGAAGCTTCCCTGTCAGAAGGCCCCCGACAGGAAACACGCTGGCCATGAGAAAAAGGCCAGCTGCGTGGGCTAAGCAAAACAGAGATCAGCCAGATAAATCTTCCACAATCAGAGTGCTTTCGAATGATAAACATGGCTATGTAACACACATTTCTGTCCAAGCCTGCCCTAATTTTTACTCATGCAGACTCAAGCGTCACATTTCAAGATATCTGCTTTAAATTGTAAATATCTGCCTCTAGCCTGTTGGTTCCTCTACACTGTAAGTTCCTTGTGGGCAGGGAATGTGTCTGCCAGCTCTGTTGTATTCTCCCAAGCACTTAACAATTCAGCAGGTTCTCAAAAAATATCATCGGTTGATTGATTAAAATCAGGTAGCTCCAACCCAAAACTAAATGTTCTTTCAACCCTGAAAATAACCAGGGATTTTTGTCAGTCTTGAGCCAAGAATTCTTCTCAGTCTCGGTTACCATCTCACTCGTGGATAAATAGTCATGTATGTAACTTTTCAGTATTCTAGACTGCACCAAAGGTGGTGTTGATATATTTTCCAAAGAATAACATACGTGAATTCGAGCTGAATAGCGTACTCCTTTGAGAGCAGCGGGATCTGGTCGGGGGCCAAGCGTTTAGCCAGCTGCAGTGCACTGTCCCAGTGCTGCAAATCTCGTCTCATCTACAAGAAAAACAGATCTTTTTCTATGAAAACGTAGATCCAATCACTAGAGAAAAACAAAGATACAAGTGTAGCAATGGTCCAGTGACGCCACTTTACCTTGTCAATCCAACAGTGATGTTTAATAATAATAATAATAATAATAATGCATTGATTAAGCACTTACTATGTGCAAAGCACTGTTCTAAGCACTGGGAAGGATACAAGGTGATCAGGTTGTCCCACGGGGGGCTCACAGTCTTAATCTCCATTTTACAGATGAGGTAACTGAGGCACAAAGAAGTTAAGTGACTTGCCCAAAGTCACACAGCTGACAGTTGGTGAAGCCGGGGTTTGAACCCATGGCCTCTGACTCCAAAGCCCGTGCTCTTTCCACTGAGACATGCTGCTTCTCTTATTGAGGGCTTATTCTGTATTAAACGTTTGGAAGAGTACGGTAAAGTAAGTAGACATATCCCTGCCATCAAAAAGCTTAGCAAGTGTATGTATCCAATCAATCAATCAATTGTATTTATTGAGCGTTTACTATGTGCAGAGCACTGTACTAAGTGCTTATCCAGCACTGGACATTATATTTCCAACCTGCAGTTATTAAATAATGGCCCATTAATGGTAAAAATAAGAAATTCAAATTTAAGGCCAACACTCATCCTTACTCATCTTCAACCTGATTTTCCCTGTCAAGTATGGGAGAGCACAAACAACATGATTTCCTGGGAGTGAAAGGGGGTGGAAAAAACTCTCCTCAGGGGAGAACAAGAATCCTTTCAGGCTTTACTGCATGGATTTAGGGCTTGGGCCACCGCATACTTCAAAGTGTCAGAAGGAGAACAGCCATTGTGGCAGGGCAGTGGTGAAGTATGAACTCAGGAGGGAGTTCGGCAGGAAGCAGAGCTATAGCACCCATGCCAAGTGAGAAGAAAAACTGTTTCTGCTTCCTTGAAAAGGCGCCTCCACCAGAAACACTGCAAGATGGGGCCCCACAGACTTGGAGGCAGAAGAAGCAGCCTGGCCTAGTAGGAAGAGCACAGGCCTTGGGAGTCAGAAGGACCTGGGGTCTAATCCTGGCTCTGCCACTTGGCTGCTGTGTGACTTTACTTCTCTGCCTGTTACCTCATCTGTAAAACGGGGATTAAGATTGTGAGCCCCGTGTGGGTCAGCGACTGTGTCCAACCTCATTACTGTGCATCAACCCCAGCGCATAGTACAGTGCCTGGCACACATTAAGTGCTTAACAAATACCAAAATGTTCTGACAGAAAAGTGCCTAACAAATGTCAATTGAAGTAATGGTGGCCTGGGTACCTCAAGTGCAGCTCTGGGGCAGCTAGATGCCAGGTACAGATCCTGGGCCAGGTTGAAATCATTAGTAAACATGGCAAGGTGTCCTGCTAAAAGACTGTGGTCTTCTACCCCCTGTAAATAGAACCAATATTGCATGTTAGAATGGTTTGAATTTTTTTTTTTTACTCTTAAGTACTATACAGTCATTTTTGTCCTTATTATAAAAATGCTTTAACAAAGACACTGTGCTATTTGGGAGATTTCCAATGTACCATGAAGAATATTTATATACTAGTGGGTGGAGGTCTCCATTATGTAACTCATTTTGCCCTTACGCCTATTTTTTTTCCTAAAAGAAGTTAGAAAATTCTCAGGGACTGGAATTAAGGGCAGATAAGAAATATTCAAATTCATAGCTGGAACTAGTCAAATAGCCATTGTAATTAGGCAAAACCTACCTTACAGTTAGTAAGAAAAGTTGATTAGCTATTTTTAAAGTTTTCCAAAAAACCTCTAAGATTACCTCTATATCTTGGCCTTTGCAATTCAGGAAAAAAAACCCTCATCATCTGTTCTTACCAGACCCTAGCACTCATATGTGTTCAGTTGTAGAGCAGATCAATTTATTTTTAATAATAATTATGGAAGTCGTTAAGCGCTTACTACGTGCCAAGTACTGACCGGTCTAAGCACTGGAGGAGATACAAATTAATCAGGCTGAACACAATCCCTGTCCCACGTGGGGCTCACACTCTTAACCCCATTTTACAGATGAGGTAACTGAGGCACAGAGAAGTTAAGTGACTTGTCCAAGGTCACATAGCAGACATGTGGCGAAGCCAGGATTAGAACCCAGATCCTTCTAACTTCTGGGCCCGTGCTCTATCCACTAAGCCATGCTACTTCTCTAATTCATTCCCCTGCCTCAAGACTACCAATATCTGTTGTTTGTACTCTCCCGCGTGCTTAGTACAGTGCTCTGCACACAGTAAGTACTCGATCAATACCACTGATTGATTAAACCATTTCAAAGTATTTCTCCTATTTTGAAAGACTATGAGGAAGATTCCCCACAGTTTTCACATCAACAATCCATTCTAGTGTTTACTAATTCCCACCATTAAGAAGTTTGTGCTTCTAGTTAGCCAAAATCCCTCCAGTGGCAGTTCATGCTATTTCCTCTTTTTCGGCCCTCAATGAAGTCAGAGAAAAGACAGTCATTATATAGGAAATAGTCATGTAAGTATTTCATTCATTCAGATATAAATTGATTAGTTTATAAAAAGCTGATCCCCTTTACTAACATTAAGGAATGATTAAGGAACTTCCAAAAAACCCCCAACACCTTTTGAATATTATTTGTCTTTCATTGCCTGGCTGAAATTCCCAATTTTTTTAGCCTTTCTTCATTACCCCACTCATCATCAGTGATACCACCTTCAAATATGGAAGGGTACATTATGTATGCATAATATATAAAATGCATATATTATGTATGCATTATATTTATATCTATAATTTTTGGATGATATTTGAAAACCTCAAAATCCTCCTTACCTTTCTTAAATTTAAACCTGACAACCTATGCTACAGTATATTGTAAAAAGAGGTACTTATTTTTCCTAGTGAAAACTGTCATGTTTCCCATTAAATTAAAGAAAGGCAATTAGAGTTTTCTTTCCAAAATATCTCTGGGTGTGATAACCCAGCATATATTCCTGTATCTCTTTACTTCAAAGTGATATTTTTTTCAAAAGTCATCTATAAGCACTCTTCAGCTTTCGGAAACACTTATGCCGTGAATTAGCTCCATTCCTCTTTTGTGTCGAGAGGTGTATCATTCCTATTCCTGGGGTCAGTGGTGGAAAATGTTAGCCTTGGAGCCCAACTCGGAGGTTACTAGGCAAGAAGGGAGAGTTTTTCTAATAAAAATGGCTATTCTGCAAATTTGAGCAGTTCCAAACCTGAGAAATTTACTGCAATCTTGAAGGTCCTTGCTAAACATTTGCTTTGCAATGAAAGTTTGGGGAGTGTGTCTGGTCATTTTACCACTTTAATCATTCTTCCAATATGCAGGTTAAATGTAGACATGCCAAAAGGACTTTTAGGTTTCAGATCCTGAAGAAATTTTGAACTTAGGAGGAACTAGTTATGCCAGTGTTTATTATCAAATAAAGATGTTTATAGCAGTGCAGGTTATGGTATGGAGACTTCCTTATCCACCCCACCATTTGGGGACGACATGACAGATTCCAAGGAGCAACCACTGTCACTACCACAGAGGTCTCCTACCTTGTCCCCTGCCTGTGATGGCAACAAAGAATGTGGCCAATACCTGTTCAAAACCTCATTTTCCTGAGTTCTAGAGTAGTCACTGAGGTCATTAGTCACTGGTAGAATCTACGCTGATTTTTCTTTTTCTTAGTAGGCATTTCAATAACAGTGCCTGGCACATAGTAACACTTAATACCACAGTATGCGTTGATAATGTCAGTATTGTTCAATGATGTTGAGTAATACCATTTCACCTTTATTTGTTCCAAAGACATCACTATCCCGACATTTCTAATTGTACGATATACACGTATGGCGAACTCTACTTCCATGTGATGCAAACAGGCACTGCCTAGTTCATTCCACGCAGACAAGTCATCCAGATGCTTGCATATCACCCAGGCGTCAGAAAATCTAGAGCAGGAAAGGTGAAATATGAAATTTAACAAAGAGAAATTGACAAAATGTAGGACGGACTCCTAGTTACGTCTCATCAACATGATCATCACCACTGGCATTATTGAGCACCTACTCAACCGATCAGGCAATCCATCAATGGTATTTATTGAGCTCTTATTGTGGGCAGAGCACTCTACTAAGAATGTGAGAGAGAATCATACAATCGAACAGGGAGATGAGCTTCCAGCCTAGTGAGGGAAGACAGACATTTAAATAAATTACAGATAGGAAAGAGTATAAAGTGCTGTGGGACCTGGGTGGGGTAAATATTGAAGTGCATAAGTACCCAAGTGCATAGTTGATGCAGAAGGAAAGGAGAATAGCGTGGAGAAATGAGAGGTGAGTCAGGGAAGGCTTTTTGTATGAGATATGATTTTAGTGGGGCTTTGAAGATGTGAAGAGTGGTGATCTATCAGATGTGAAGTGGGACGGAGTTCCAGGACAGAGAAAGGATGTGAGTGAGGGGTTGGCAGGGAGAGAGGTGAGACTAAGGCATAGCGAGTAAGTATTGCTACTATGGCCTTATTAGTGTACAGCATGCTAACTGTGTGCACAGCATTGTACTAGGCTCTTGGGATCAATCAATCAATCGAATTTATTGAGCACTTACTGTGTATGGAGCACTGTACTAAGTGCTTGGGAGTTGTACTAAGGGTTGGTAGACACATTCCCTGACCACAATGAGAAAGTGAAAAGGCATGACCCCCCCACCCCCACAGCACTTATATATATATATATATATATATTTGTACAGATTTATTACTCTATTTTACTTGTACCTATTTACTATTCCATTTATTTTGTTAATGGTGTGCATATACCTTTAATTCTATTTGTTCTGACGACTTTGACACCTGTCTACATGTTTTGTTGTCTGACTCCCCCTTCTAGACTGTGAGCCCATGGTTGGGTAGGGACCATCTCTACATGTTGCCGACTTGTACTTCCCAAGCGCTTAGTACAGTGCTCTGCACATAGTAAGCGCTCAATAAATACGATTGAATTAATGAATAAATACGATTAAGTGAATGAATGGGGAAACAAGCAGACTGAAATTACCTAATAAATAGAAATTACCTAATAAATAGGTAAGTTCTAAAGAGAGGATGCAATTACCAGGAAGGGATGATAAGTCTGAGAATGTCTCCTGAGGGGTGTATTTTTTTAGGTGGGCTTTGAAGTGGTAATGGATGTAGTTTTTAGGATTTGAGTGGGAAGAGAGTTCTCTGCAAGGCTAACAGCTTACATAATGGAGAGGAGAAAAGACATTTACAAACAAAGTATAGTTTGAAAGAATAGGCGATATTCATTGATTATCAATATTCATAGGACAAAACAAAATGGATATCCTGCCCCAACAGGAATGTGTAAAATGCTGAAATGTACACCTCAAATTGAAACTATTTCATTCTGCCCACACAAATGTAAATTTGTAACAGTGATTGGGGTCATCCAATTGTCCCCCCAATTGACTGATACAGGAAGCTTTTGGGCATTTCCTTTCTGTCCCTTCCAGTTCCCCTTCCCCTGTTCTATAATGAAATGAAACTATACTTGAAACATTTCTTTTTCTTTCATTCAGGAGGAAAATATTTTGTTATGCTTTACATCCAAAGGCCGACATTTCTCAAAGGTATTTATTGAGCACTTGCTGTGTGCAGAGTACTGACCTAAGTGCTTGGGAGAGTATAATACAACAGAGTTCGTAGACACACTCCCTGCCCATGAATCACTGAGCAGAAACATTACCTTTAGGAAGCTCTGATATGAGAACTGAAGTGAAGGAAGCTCAGCAGTTATCATATGGGACCACTTTTCTCTCCTCGTGAAGATAGCATCCATGAATCCTGGATCAATTTGCTTAATAACTTATGGCATTTTGCTACCCCACCAGCAGCGAGTTTTTGACTGAAAAACAATCTTACCTTTTCAATATTAAAGCCTGCATCAGTATTTGTTTTAGCTCACTGGGTTTTAAATTGTCCAACTTTCCCAGAAAACCATGCGTGCTAAGGCAGATATTGTTTGTTTTCCCACTCTGGGTCTGGCAGGTTAGTTCTCCATTATACAACAGCAATGGCTTATGAGAAAATGGAATTTTGGTGCCACCTGCCAAAATCACCTTGGATCCTAGAATATGAGAATAGAAAATTTTTAGCAGAATTACCCATTCTTCAACCAGATTATATAGGTGATGTTTCTTGCTTGTTTTTTTTCCATGATTTTTTTTCTTTCTGTATTTCTGTTAACATGGTTTCCCTCTACTATTTCCCTGCTTCTTCTTCATCACCATCATCAATGATACTTATGAAGCACTTACTGTGTGCAGAGCACTATACTAAGCACTTGGAAGAGGACAATAGATCTGTCCTTCTCACCCCATCCCCTGTGACTTTCCCTAACTTCCTTCCTCTCTCTCTCTTTCTCACTATCCTTTTTGTCTTTCTTCTCGTCCCCATTTTCATGGCTAACTGTCCACTGCTGGATTTGTTTCCTAGACTATAGTTGCTTTGTTTTCTTGCCCAACCTTGTCTGACCTTTCTGACTTTTATTTTTGGTTAGCTGGGTGAAGTATTTGGGAATACGTACTCTGCTGACCTGACCCTATACTCCTCCTCTCTGTAGGTTTCCATGGGCTTGTGGCCTTGTGCCAGTAACTCTCTCTTCCCCCTCTTTCTTTGTTTCCTGCTCTTACCTTCATATGATGTTTTAAAAGGCATCACGGACTAGAAGCACAAGGAAGGCTCTTTCTGTTTCCTGAGTGAGCCTGATTCTCTGCTTCACTGGGGGGCCTTTTAATGGTATTTGTTAAGCACTTACTATGTGGTAGACATTGTTCTAAGTGGTAGGCCTGTGAGAGTGAAAAACCAGTCGGTATTCTCTGCTTCTCTAGACCAGTGGGGTGGCGGGGGGCCCTGTTGAGAGCAGACGTATGACTAAAACTGCCACTCTGAAGACACAACTCTTCCTCCTTCCTCAGTAGGGCTCCTACCCTCTCCCTGGAACAACGATGCTACTCTGTTTTCTGAAAGAGGCAAGAGTTTCTGGGTCCAGTTTCAGACCATGAGAGGGCTAGTGACTAGAACACAGCCCTGGGAGTCAAAAGGACCTGGGTTCTAATCCCGGCTCCGTCATTCGTCTGCTCTGTGACCTTGGACAAGTCACTTAATGTCTCTGCGCCTGTCACCTCATCTCGAAAATGGGGGTTAATGCTTTGAGCCCCATGTGGGACATGGATCATGTCCAACCTGATTAGCTCGTATCTACCCAGTGCTTAGTACAGTGCCCAGCACATAGTAAACACTTAACAAATACCATAAAAAAAAAAAAAAGAAAGGAAATCCTCAGGTCCCCAACAGGGCCAGGAAGAGCTTTGGCTCCTGGAGATCTTTGACTCTCCTGCAGCTCCAGCTACCAAAAACATTCCTGCCTTTTTTCTATCATTACTATCACCCTCATCTGGAAGTTAGGGATTGTGGGGGAAGCAGAGGACACTTGGGTCTGATTTCAGCCCATAGCAGAGCCTAAACAGAGCAACCAGGACTGGAAATGGAATCCAGGCACCCCATGATTTCCTTGCAGCACTGAAGCACATTCACATTTTTTTAGTGGTATTTGTTAAGCGCTTATTATATGTCCAATATTGTTGTAAGCACTGAGGTAGATACAAGATAATCAAGTTGGACATAGTCCCTATCCCACACGGGCCTCATAGTTTAAGGAGGAGGGAGGAAGGGAGAACAGAAGAACTGAGGCACAGAGATGCTAAGTGACTTGCCCAAGGTCACACAGTAAGCATCTATTCCCTTTAAGCACTTGATATTCATCCCACCCTCAGCTCCAAAGGATTTATGTCCATATTCTTATACAAAGCCTTTCCCGTAACATTTTTTTAATGGTACTTGTTAAGCACTACTTTGTACTTAGCACTTAGTACAGTGCTCTGCACACAGTAAATATTCAATATATATGATTGAATGAATATTAAGCACTAGGGAAATCAAAATAATAATTGCAGTATTTATTAAGCACTTACTAAGTGTCAAGTACTGTTCTAAGCACTGGGGAAATCATAATAAAAATTGTGGTATTTATTAAGCACTTACTAAATTTCAAGCACTGTTCTAAGCACTGGAGAAGAGACAAGAAATTGGGTCAGACACAATCCCTGTGTCACAATGGGTTCGCCTTCTAAGTAGGAGGGAGAACAGGTATTGAATCCCCATTTTACAAGTGAGGAAACTGAAGCACAGAGAATCAATCAATCAATCGTATTTATTGAGCGCTTACTGTGTGCAGAGCACGGTACTAAGCGCTTGGGAAGTACAAGTTGGCAACATATAGAGACAGTCCAACAGTGGGCTCACAGTCTAAAAGAAGTGAAGTGATTTGTCCAAGGTCACATAGCGGGTAAGTGGCAGAGCTGGGATCCTCAAAACAAAACTGAAGGGCTGTTCCCAAACTACTCTGGAAGGCGCTTAATTGCCTAAATTCTAATTTTCCTTCAAAAGTACATTTGTTGACTGTGGTGATGCCAGCGTGGCATAGGTATGAACAGAGAAGCTCTGGAGCCGAGTTCCCGAAGTTGTGACCCTTCAAGCGAGCACAGAATTGTTTCTTCCGATACCACACTGTATTGTATGCGGACAGGTGTGTGTTATGAAAATAGTATTCCCTCATTCCTCAACAGCATTCTGTTAATCTCACTTAATGAAAACCCAGGTTACGGCAGAGTTGACCACGGCACGGTGAATGTTTCAGTGGGTCTAAGTGAGAAGGTCTCAAGCTAGGATTCACAATTATGACTCCATTAGTCATAGACCAGCCTGGATGAAGTGTAGCCAGAGGATACAAGAGCTAGCCGCCAAGAATGCTGAAGTATATTACCTGGGACGGCATAGCAAAATAAGAAAAAAAGCGCCAACTTCTATGTTGGCCTGAGTAACATGTCTCAATCAATCAATGGTATTGATTGAGTCCTCACAGGGTACAGAGCACTGTACTAAGCGCCTGGGAGGTACAATATAACAGAGTTGGTAGACACGTTCCCTGCCCACAGTAAGCTTATGGTCTAGAGACCCTCCTAGCTCCAAAGCACTTATGTACATATCTATAATTTGTTTATTAATAATAATAACACTAATAATTGTAGTATTTAAGTGCTTACTATGTGCCAAGCATGGTACTAAGCACTGGGGTAGATAGAAGATAATTAGGTTGCATATGGGGCTCACAGTCTAAATAGGAAGGAGAACAGATCCTCATTTTGCAGATAAAAGAACTGAGATCTTGCCCCAAGTCATAGAGCAGACAAATGGCAGAGCTGGGATTAGAACCCACGTCCTCAGACACCCAGGCCCAAGCTCTTTCCCCTAGGCCACGCTGCTTCCCTGCAGTTAAGAACTGTTGGGCATGAAAAATTTTTTGCCCAATGCCTCAACGTGAGGAGAAAGCATCATTGTGCACCAAGGCAGCCCAGGAAATACAATTATTGAATGGAAGCCATCACTGCCTAAGAGGACTTAATTAAATCAGTTCAGAAGCTAACATAATTTAGTGAAGTGTTTGCAGTGAAATTATGGGCATTGAGCCTTGAAAATAACTCTGCCGGGGGAACAGACGGTGATTATGATGTATTCCTTACACAAATACCCTCATCAGCAAAATGGAAAAAAGAAAAACAAAGAAAGAAACAAAGGGTCACAGAGATGATACTAAAAAAAAAAAAAGGTGGTGAGAAAGGCAGGCATGGAAGCAGGAGGAGGAAAATGCAGAGGAATTCAATATGAAATCAATAGTGAAAGAGGACAAGCAACAGAATGAAGATGAAAAAATGTGTCCAGTATTCTCCAGTCTTCACTCATGTTAAGTCACGTAGTAAATTGTATCTTTGTCCAGCACAAACCCAGAGCCAGTTCTTTGAATGTTGCCTGAAAAGATCCATTCATGTAAAGGGGAAGAAATTGAAATAGAAAATTTTTCAATTCCCTCTCAGTGAAATAAACATGCCCAACATATTTGATGAGAAAATGGCAGGAGGAAGACAGCAGAATAGTTCACTTTCACCAAAATCAGAATATCAGTACTAACGATGGCTGTATTGAGTGAGATTTTATCCATTTTCTAATGGTATTTGTTAAGCGCTTTTACTACGTAGCAGGCGCTGTACTAAACGCTGGGGTAGATCCAAGGTAATCAGGATCAAGTCCCACTTGGGGCTCACTGTCTTAAGGTACAGAACTGAGGTACAGAGAAGTGAAGTGACTTGCCCAAGGTCACACAGCAGACAAGTGGCAGAACTAGGATTAGAACCCAGGTCCTTCTAACTCCCAGGCCTGTGCCCTCTTCAGTGGGCCAAGCTGCTTCTCTGAAAAGCACCATGAAAGCATACGGTGCTGCTGGGGCAGACCATCGGTCCCTCCAGCCCTGGATTCTGTCTCTAGACTGTAAGGTCCTGGTGGTCCTGGTAGAGGATGTCTACCAACTCTGTTGTATTATACGCCCCAAAGTACTCAGTACAGTACTGTGCACACACTAACCACCTAATACATGCCATTGATTGGCTGGCAATATCTGCCATTCTTACATCTATACTAATGATTAGGGATCTACCACTTAACATCCCTAACTTTTCTGTTTATGTGAGCTAGGGTGCTTGAGAAGACTGTCAGGTGATGAAGTATCCTTTCCATATCGTATGCATCAATCGATCAATGGTATTGAGTGAGCACTTACTGTGTGCAGAGCACTGAACTAAGCTTCTGGGAGAGTACAAAACAACAGAGTTGGTAGACACATTCCCTGCCCACAAGGGGCTTCCAGTCTAGACGGGGAGACGGACGTGAACAAATAATTTCCGGATAGATGCGTGTTAAAGAGAAAACCTCGCTTCACTGTGGCATCTGCTCCCTGCAGTACGCTGGCACATTTTCGGTTGTGCCCTCGATGCCGCCGTCTTTTTGAAGCCTCTATTTTTAAAGCTGTCCCCCACCCCCATTTTTAATTGCCATATGCCAAGCCAGTCCTGTCTGCTGCTATCGGCTCGCAGTTGTACTTCATTGTGTCTTTGACACGGTTTTTTAAAATATTTTTGTCCTCCTCATTGGTGTATAGCCCTTGCCCGTCGTCCATTTCCAGAACGACTGAGGGGCTGATTGTGTTCCAGAACCTTATCGTTTGAGCTCCTATCTTGCCAGTTGTTGTTAAGCATCATACAAAGTCACCCTGCTGGAGCTGTCTAAAAGACATATGTGATGTCTAGGTCTCGCAATAACAGAGAAAACTGGAGGTCTCACAGTAACAGAGAAGGTTGGCGGTCTCACAGAACAGAGAAAGCTGGCAGTCTCACAGTAACAGAGAGGTCGGAGATCTCACAATAATGGAGAAGGTTGGAGGTTTCACAGTAACAAAGAAGGCTGGAGGTCTACAGTTGATCTTTAGATCTTCAGTTTGGTTTTAAAATTTGGACAAGCAGTTATTTTAAAATTTGATTTTTCCGTTTCTGTTTCTATCAGCGGAGGTACACTGACAAATTCTGTCACTGAACTTGAGATTCAAGTTCAGTGACAGCATTTGTCAGTGTACCCCTGATGGAATTTCTTGGGGACTTTTAGGGGCTTGCTAGGGTAGAACATCGGTGGTGGGGGAGACATGAGCGTTTCTGAAGGCAAAGGGGAGGGAGGCATTAGAGAGTGAACAATTGAATAATAGTAATAATAGTTATGGTGGCATTAAACTAGACTGTAAGCTTTTTGTGGGCAGGGGCTCTGCAAACTCTGTTATATTGTACTCTCCAAGGTTCTTAGCCCAGTGCTCTGCATACAGTAAGCGCTCAGTGAATACCATTGATTATTTGCAAAGCACTTACCATGTGCCAAACACAGTACTTAAGTGCTGGGTTAGGTACAAGATATTTAGGTCAGAAACAATCCCTATCCCCCATGGGGTTTATGGTCTGAGAAGGGAGAGCAGGCATTGAATCCCCCTTTGACAGATGAGGAAACTGAGGCCTAGTGAAGCGATCTGTGTAGGGTAGCACAGCAGGCAAGCAGAAGAGCTGGGAATAGGACCTAGGTCCCCTGACTTCCGAGCCCGTGCTTATTCCACTAGGTCACGTACTGGAGAGAGAGTCAGGGAGGGAAGAAGAGGGGTCATTTCACAGACCATCAGCCTTAGCGATCCAGACCTCTTAAGTGCCCACCAGCACCATCTTCAGTGGCTGACTGACCACCAAGTCCTGCCTGTCCTTCCTCCCCTTCCCCAACACTCCCCACCCCTCTGAAAACCTATATTTTCCCTCACCACTGCAGCTGTCACTACTGCTACTCCCCTGTCGATCCTTCTCACCTTTTAGACTGTGAGCCCACTGCTGGGTAGGGACTGTCTCTATATGTTGCCATCTTGTACTTCCCAAGCACTTAGTACAGTGCTCTGAACACAGTAAGCGCTCAATAAATACGATTGATTGATTGATTTGGCCAGAAGCAGGTGAGGCGGTGTGGCAGGGGCGGCTGGCTACTACCTTCCATGCTCCTAGAAATGCTTATCGTATGCAAGGTTGGCCAGAGCTATAGGCCAGCTGAATTCACAACCTGAAACCTCTGGTCTTTCCGTTCGTCATGTCTGTAGTATTGAGCTGTGAAGTACCCCTGTCTCTCCCCAGTATTTTTAATAACCATATCTGTTAAGGCACTTCCCGCTGTTGGGTAGGGACCGTCTCTATATGTTGCCAACTTGTACTTCCCAAGCGCTTAGTACAGTGCTCTGCACACAGTAAGCGCTCAATAAATACGATTGAATGAATATACCAGGAACTGTACTAAAAACTGGGGTAGATACAAGTTAATCAGGTTGGACACAGTCCCCGTCCCACATGGGGCTCCCAGTCTTAATCCCCACTTTACAGATGAGGGAACTGAAGCATAGAGAAGTAAAGTGACATGTCCAAGGTCACACAACAGATACGTGGCAAAGACAGCATTAGAACTCAGACCCTTTTGACTTCCAGGACTGTGCTCTATCCACTAGGCCATGCTGCTTCTCGTCCCTCCCCCAGGATTGATTGATTTGATTGACTGACTGTCAAGTGGCCCTTCATTCATTACAAATTAAGAACTGAATACTACTGCAAATGCTACTTCAAAAGGATACTAGTCAAATCAATTCTACTACTGAATGTCCCTCAAATCTACAGCACTTCATTTGTATTTCATTTCACTTCCCTCTAGACAGAAAGCTCCTTGTGGGCAGGGAACATGTCTACCAACTCTGTTGTATTGTACTCTCCCAAGCGCTTAGTACAGTGCTTTGCACACAGTAAGCACTCATTAGATAACACTGACTGATTGCTTGGAGTACAAATTTTGGACCAGATATGAGTCACACTAGTATTGCCGCTCGAGATAAATTTTAGTACCTTGAATAGTACCCTTGTGAAAGATGTAAGTATAGACTTTATCATCATCGTAGGCAACAAACACACTATTATCCATTGGCCAGTTTTCCCAAAGAATGCATTTGATGGTTGGTGAGAAATTTGGAATTTCATACACAGCATCAGTTACCTAGATTTAAAAAATATATATTTGCATCAAAAAACATTCAATCGTATTTACTGGATGCTTAATGTGTGCAGAATATTGTACTAAGTGCTTGGGAGAGTAAAATATAACAGAGTTGATGATACGTCCCCTGCCCACAATAAGTTTACAGTTTAGAGAGGGAGACAGGCAATAAATATATAAAAATAAATTAGAGATGGGTACATAAGTGCTGTGGGGCTGAGTTGGGGGGCAAATAAAGGGAGCAAATCAAGGAGATGCAGAAGGGAGCGAGAGAAGAGGAAATGAGGTCTTGGCTTGGGAAGGCCTCTTGGAGGAGATGTGCCTTCAGTGAAGCTTTGAAGGTGGGGAGAGTAATTGTCTGTCAGATAAGAAGAAGGAGGGCATTCCAGGTCTGAGCCAGGATGTGAGCAAGAGATCGGCGGTGAGGTAGACGAGACTGAGTTACAGTGACTAAGTTGGCATTAGAAAAGCAAAGTATGCAGGCTAGGTTGTATTAGGAGAATCGCCAGCTGAGGTAGGAGGGGGCAAGGTAATAGAGTGCTTTCAAGCTGATGGTAAGAAGTTTCTGTTTGATGCGGAGGTCGGTTCTTTGGGGGAAACCGGCACTGGAATGTTTATGTAGAAAGATGACCCAGGCAGCAGAGTGAAGCATGGACTGGAGTGGGGAGAGACAGGAGGCAGGGAGATCAGCAAGGAGGCTGATACAGTAATCAAGGCGGGATAGGATAAGTAGCATCACCACTGACACCCCGAAACATTGCTTAGGAACTTGTTGATCTACTTTATTAAAAGCGATTCGAATTATGATTTTCATTTTTTTTTTACATAAAGTGGTTTTCATTTAACTTTTTCAGTTAAAAGTCATGTAACAGCTAGACTTACTGGGCAGTACAGAAAGCCTTCATTTTTATCATCAATGTAAGTCAGCCGGGTCCCATTTGTATCTGGAAAGATTTTTTTGACACTGACAGGGTGTCGGTATTCATTCACATGTTGCCAATCTTCAATGTAGAAATAATGAATAACACCAGCCTAATAAAAAAAAATACAACTTCTAATCATTTGACAATTATTGTAATATGTCCCCAAAATGACGTTTACCTTATTGCAAATGAAATACTTTCACTTGCTGCTACTACATTTTTTTTGAAGCAATCACCTAAAATGTTGCAGGCAAATATGTCTATTTACTGGATTTATAATATCACTCTGTGTCTTAAACTGCCCTAGGGTGCAAATGCAACAAATTCTCATGAATTAGAATATCAAGATGAATTAACAGAAATAACCACCAGCAGCAATGATTAAAATATGGGGTGGTTTAAAAATGTAAATGGAAAGTTTGGAACCAAACGCATTGCACATTGCCTTAGGATTTATAACACATTTAGTTTCTGAAAACTAAGTCAAAACACTGGAAGTTGGAACACTGTTAAGTGCTTGAACCTGGGTGGTGGCTGTTCGGATAGTAAACCCTCTGTGAGACGGGGGCTGTGTCCAGCCTGATTATCGGGTATTTATCTAAGGACTTAGTACAATCCTTGGCACATAGTAAGTGCTTTACCAGTGCCATTAAAAAAAAATGTGGGGAATTCCTACTGACTCCCCCCGGGCCATTCTCCCTTTTTAGACCCGAGTGCTCAAGGAAACATGGGACCAGTATCATTCCAGCCACACACAGCAGAGAGAATAACTTTCATAATTGTGGTATCTGTTAAGCGCTTACTCTGTGCCAGGTACTGTACTAAGCACTGGGGTGGATACAAGCAAATTGGGTTGGACGCAGTCCCTCACAGTCTTAATCCCCATTTTACAGATGAGATAACTGAGGCATAGAGAAATGAAGTGAATTGTCCAAGGCCACAGAGCAGAGAAGTGGCGGAGCCGGGATTAGTATCCATGACCCCCAACTCCCAGGTCTGTGCTCTATACACTATGCCTCTACAATGCACCACTCCACCTATGCAAAGGCTCATAGGGAACATCCTCATGTCACTTTATTCATTCATTCATTCAATCGTATTTATTGAGCGCTTACTGTGTGCAGAGCACTGTACTAAGCGCTTGGGAAGTACAAGCTGGCAACATATAGAGATGGTCTCTACCCAACAGCGGGCTCACAGTCTAGAAGGGGGAGACAGACAACAAAACAAAACATATTAACAAATATAATACATAGAATAGTAAATATGTACATTGATTGACCAAATTGAGAAATAGCAGGGCCTCGTGGACAGAGCCCAGGCCTGGGATTCAGGACCTGGGTTCTAATCCTGTCTCTGCCACTTGTTTGCTGCATGACCCTGGACAAGTTACTTCACTTCTCTGTGCCTCATTTCCCTCACTTTATCGCACCCTTTGTCCTGGGAAATGTGGGCCCGCAGGTGGAAGCAAACTAAGACAACAAATCTCCCCACCTTCAAAGCCTTTTTAAAATCACATTTCCCCCAAGGGGCCTTTCCCGACTAAGCCCTCATTTCCCCTGGAGTGGAGTTGGAATGGGGACCTCGGGAGTCTAAAACCTCGGGAGTCTAGAACCGCGATGATCTAGAACCTCAGGAGGCAGCGACACCCAGGAAACCAGAAATTTGGGAGCCAGGGACCTCAGGTACCCAGAACCTCAGCGATCTAAAACCTCAGTGATCTAGAACCTCAGAAACCTAGAGGTCCTGGGAGCTGGAGCCACCTCAGGAACCCAGAGCCTCCAGGAGCTGGAGTCTAAAACCTCAACGATCTAGAACCTCGGTGACCTAGAGCCTCATAAGCCTAGAACCTCAATGATCTAGAACCTCAGTGATCCCGAGTCTACCACCTTGGAGATCTAGACCCTACGACTGGGCATGAGAGGAGCCTAAAGCCTTGGGAATGCCGGATCCCCCTAGATGCCGGAGCCGCCTCGGGAACCTAGAGCCTCCAGGAGCTGGAGTGGGGGCCTCAGGCACCTAAAACCTTGGGAGTCTAGACTGTGAACCTGTCGTTGGGTAGGGATTGTCTCTGTTGCTGAACTGTACTTTCCAAGAGCTTAGTACAGTGCTCTGCACACAGTAAGCGCTCAATAAATATGATGGACTGAATGAAGGAAGATGCTGTTTCTGCTTCAATATGTAATGTATTCTAAAAGAGTGAAGGCAATTTCCAGAAGCAACTAACTTCAAATGATTGAAGGACTAATTTTTTAGCTTCTAGTCTGTCTACGGTCATAATGTCATCCTTAGAGGATAAAGAAATACCATCAGAAACAAACACCCAACCTTGTTTCAAGCTCGTGCTCCTCCAAATAAAAAAAGTCCATACCTCTGGAGCACAGAAACATTGCCACCCAGAGAAAGCGATGGGGTGTGCCCAGTCCGGAGATCCACGATCCCAGGAACGTGGCAGAACATCATGACATCCGGAAGAAGCCAATTTGGGGAGATTAGAGTAAGAACTAAAGAAAGATAACCAGAAGCAGTAAGGTAGTTAGAAGGAGAAAAGGAGCCCAGGAACCTTAAAGGAGAGATCAAGAATTGCAGCAGGCAGTGCACAAAGAAAAAGAGGAGCCTAGAGAATGAAGAAAAGATGGCAGTTGGAAGCAAAGTGGAAAATGAAAATTAGAAGTAGAAAGCAAACAGTGGGGAGCTGGGGGAAAGACAGCGAAATCAGAGAGAATGGTGGAATTGGGGAACGGTGAAAATGTGTGAATCCCTTTTAAAGTTTCTAAAAACAGAATATTGCTGTCTCTAATGTGACTAATTTTGATTTATAATTACCCTTATTTTTAAGGTAGTATTAAACTCTAGGGCTTCCCCCCTCATCCCCATTTCAATAATCATAATTTATTTAAATGCCTGTTCTCCCCCTCTCGGCTGTAAGCTCCTTGTGAACAGGGAGCGTATTGACTAACACTGTTACATTGTACTCTCTCAAGCGCTCTGCACACAGTAATGCTCAGTAAATACAATTGACAGATTAAAATTATGATTATGGCTGGATTCCTTTTGTTTGTCTTAACAGTCCATATGCACTAGCAGAAAGAGGGGAAAAAGAAGGCTCAAGGCCCTTTGTACTGCATATGGAACTGCAGATTTTTTTTTTTAATGGTATTTGTTAAGCACTTACTATTTGTCAGACAGTCAATTGTATTTTTGAGTGCTTACTGTGTGCAGAGCACTGTACTAAGCACTTGGGAGAGTACAATTTTAACAATATAACAGACATACTCCCTGCCCACAACGAATTTGCAGTCTAGGGGACAATGCTGTACTACCATTGGACTAAGCACTGGTATTGATAAAAAGATCTGATTCTCCAGCCTGAGGCATAACCACACCTGAACCATTCCAAGTGATGAAAAGGCTACAACCTCCCTCTTTCCCGAGGTCTTGACAGCTTCAAGAAGAAACACTTATCGAAGGTCGGTGAATACGTACATCTGTTCCATAGATCAGGAAATCGTTCGTTAAAGCGTGACAGAGAATTCGACATTCATTAGCTGTTGTGGGGAAGAGGCGAGTTTCTCGCTCTTCTTGAGCATCCAGAATTTCACTCTGTATCTAATAAAATATGAAATAAAGAAGGAAACTTAACTCTCCTCAGGTAGGGGGGACACACTTTCTGCAGTCGGAAGGGAGAATTCTCTTCTGCAGAGGGGCCAACTTTTTCATTTGGAGTGCAGCGGTGAAAAGGGGGTGAGGATTTAGGGAGGATTGGGACAGGGAGACGGACACAAAGAGCCAACAATCAGTGGCACTTATTGAGCACTTAATTTGTACAGAGCACTGTACTAAGTGCTTGGGAGAGACTAGCAGGCAGCCACCATTTGGAGTCTTTTTAGCCCTGACTGGAATTTCTCAGACTGGATGGAGACCTAGGATCAGGGAGGATCATTCATAGAGCTGTGATTGCCCCAGTGCATTTCCCCTTGGATTCCCTTCAGCCTCCCCAGTTTTATGCCTAAGACAAAGGGAGCATGATCTGGCTATCGAAGAGGCCCCTGTCCATCTGGAAGTGATGGAAAGATAATCGGGCTGCTTCTCTAATGCCTGTTTTGCTGTCTGTCTCCCCCCTTCTAGACTGTGAGCCCATTGTGGGCAGGGAGGGTCTCTCTTTGTTGCTGAATTGTCCTTCCCAAGTGCTTAGTACAGTGCTCTGCACACAGTAAGCGCTCAATAAATACGATTAAATGAAAATGAAATGAAATCTCATGAGAAGCAGCACAGCCTAATGGATACAGCACGAGCCTGGGAGCTGGAAGGACCTGGGTTCCAATCCTGGCTCTGCCACTTGCCTGCTGTGTGACCTGGGGCAAGTCACTTCACTTCTCTGCGCCTCAGTTACCTCATCTGTAAAATGGGGATTAAGACTGTGAGCCCCATGTGGGACGGGGACTGTGTCCAACCTGATTCGCTTGTATCTACCCCAGCGCTTAGACTAGTGCTTGACACATAGGAAAGGAACACATAATCCAATAGCAGAAATCTTAGAATTTGATTTTCCTTTATTTCTGAATGTGAAGAATTAGAGGTTCTGCGTTACCTTTAGCACTTCATCAGGCAACAAATGTGTGAAATGACAGCTGATTTTTCTGTTTCACAGTTGCCTGCTGGGGCATTTTCCAACTGTTTCTATGGAAACTGGTTGAGTCGAAGAAGGGTTATTACTGTTATTTAGTGCATTCGTTGAGTGCTTTCTTTGTTCAAAGAATAAAAGCGCTAGGAGAGGTACAAGTAGTTTAGTTCAGACAAGGTCCCTGACCCCTAGCAGACTTACAACTGAAAATGGGGGGAGAGGGAAGAGAGAACATAAGGAAGAGTGTATCAGCTCAAATCTGTCCTCTGCCCCCAGAAAGTCATTTGCAACATCTCCTCCCAGGAGAGGAGGGAAGGAGAGGAGAGAAATGTTTTGCTTTAGCCCTCTAGTTCTACTGTAAAACAGAAAAAGTCAGGGGTCAAAAATGTACTTATTCTCTACTTACCATATGTAATTGGACCTTGCCCTCAAAGAGCACAGCTGCATAGTTAGAATTAAGGCACATACTGACTACTGTCCCCAGATATTCCACATCTTTCAGTTTTTTAACACCTACAACGATTCAAGGAATGTTGTTAAATGTAATTTTACGTTTTACATCATTTTTAAACTAAGGATTGAATGGTACGAATTTCAAACGTACAATTCGCTTCGTCAGAGGTCTTTTTAGTAGCGCTATGTGGTGGCCTTAATTTCACTGTACTGTGAACGACAGAGATCTATACCTCTAAACCAGGGGATATCGATAGGTTGCATGCTGGGGTATTATTAACGTTCTAGTAAAATTTCCCTTCTCCAGTGAAAATCTCAGCATAGCAGTCAAAATAACAGGTTAGGAAAATGGCATAATGGTATAAATAATACATGTTTCCCAAACTGTGCTGTTAAAAGCAGAATGAAAGTGTCTTGGGGAAACATTATATTGCCGATAACCTCTCTGACCTCTTTATTGAGACTCCATTAAAAACATAATTGTTCTACCTATTATGTAAAGGGATCAGCAAATATTTAAAGAATAGGCAAGGTGGATTTTATCTCATAAAAAAAATTATATGGCTATACAGGTGCCCTTCACTGTACTAGTCTTCTTTTAGTGTTTAGTACAGTGCTCTGCACACAGTAAGTGCTCAATAAATACAATCGAACGAATGAATAGTGTTCTATCGTGCTGACACTATTGACTTTCGTTGTTAGTATTTCATGCAATGTGGTCTCACTTGGAGATAATGCTTTGGTTTTGCAGCATGTTCAAAGTTTATCTTATCTTCTAGACTGTAAGTTCATTGTGGGCAGGGAACCTGTCTACCAACTCTGTTATTTTGTTACATCGTATTCTCCAAGTGCTTAGTATAGCCCTCAATAAATTACTCTAGACCGTAAGCTCATCTCTAGACTGTAAGTTCGTTGTCAGCAAGGAATGTGTCTATTATATTGTTAGACTGTACTCTCCCAAGCGCTTAGTAGAGTGCTCTGCACATGATAAGTGCT
Organism: Tachyglossus aculeatus; assembly: GCF_015852505.1. Taxonomy (NCBI): domain Eukaryota; kingdom Metazoa; phylum Chordata; class Mammalia; order Monotremata; family Tachyglossidae; genus Tachyglossus; species Tachyglossus aculeatus. The sequence goes on from NC_052075.1 coordinate 17,264,601, forward strand.
CAATAAATACGACTGACTGGCTGATGATTGGTTATCTTGGCTTTAAGCAGCTCCTTCCACCTCTCCCTCAACCTCTGAAGTATCCTGACTTGACCGCTTTTCCTGTAGTGGTTTAAGCACTTTCTGAAGTGGGATGGAGAGATGCCTCAGAGACCCTCCAGGGCCTAGGCGCCTCATGGTGAAGATTTTAACTACAAGTCAGTGCCTCCCAGGGCCAAGCACGATCCAGCAGAATAGCTCAGATGGCAGCCCTCTGGGAGAATATGGGGGTGTATGCTTCTGTGTGAGAGGGAATCTGCAAATGAGCAGGCCAGTGGGTGTATTAACACAACTGCGAGTGGGCTGGTGGATGTGGTAAAGACCGCTTCCATTTTCCTAAAGCACTTTTCACATCAGTTCTCTTATTTCATCTTCATGAGGTAGAGAGAGGCGGGCTCTTTCCACTCGGCCCTGCTGGGAAGCAATATTGGAAAGAGCGTGGCCCTGGCAGTCAAGAGGACGTGGGTCGTAATCCTGGTTCCGCCACTTGTCTGCCGTGTGACTTTGGGTGAGCCTTTAAACTTCCCTGGGCCTCGCTCAGTTCCTTCATCTGCATAATGGGGATTTAATACCTGTTCTCACTCCTACTTAGACCTGGACTCAAGGCAGCATAGTCTGTGTAAAGACCGAGGACTTCCACTGATACACAATAAAACCAGATTGTTAGTAGCTATAAAATGATTAACCAAGTTCATCCTTACTGTCCTCCTTGAGGGCATAAAACCAAGCCCGGTTGTTCATCCCAACAGCCAAGTGGTAGAGGCCAACGGCAATAAAGTTAGGCTCCACTTCAACGGACACCGTGATCGGGAGTTCCTGTAAAAAAAAATATGATCTCCATTTCATTAAACCGTATTTTGCCCCCTCGCTTTGACAACCCTATCAAAGTCGATTAAAGTTGCCATACTCCTTCAACGGGGTTGGCTACGGTGACTTCGAGGAGAGAGGTGAGGTGGGCAATCCGAGTGCCATGGGTGTCTCCGAGGACCGGGAGCTTGGTCAGGAAGACGTGCAGCGAGCCCCTTTGGGTAGACGTTGCCAACAGCTGTCCATCATCCGTCCAAGACAGAGTCCCTAAACCTAATACAGCAACAGACTTTTACTAAAAAGCAGTTCAGATGTTTATCCAGATGCAGGATTGTAATGCTTTAATTATAATACTATGCTACACTGGAAACAATGCCACTAAGAACTGGGATTTAGTAATTATAAAAACCTTTTTTTTTCTTTCCACAAGAATGGAATTCCCTAACTGTTTCTAAGTGGGTGTACTTACAAAAGGGAAAGAACAAGTGAACTAAAATCCTTATCTCAAGGGCTTAGTACAGGGCTTTGCACCAAGTGAGCACTCGTTAAATGCCATTACTACAGCCTCTGATAATAAATCACCAAAGAACAAAACATATTACTCTCCCAGGTGCTTAATAAAGTGCTCTGTACATGGTAAGCACTCAATAAACACCAGTGATTGATTCATTCATTCATTTTAGGCTTCATTATAACAGTGTGCATTCTTTGTAATTATTTTAATATAGATTTTTTGTCCGTTGAGATTTCAATGAAATTCACCATAAAAAAAACCCCCAAAAATTGAGGAACAAAAGCTGAAGACCTTTATTGAGGCTACTTTCTTCTTTTTGTATCGCTGTATCTCTGCTCTACATAGCAAAATAGGAACAGATTACTATTCTGAACAAAAAATATATAAGCAAAAGACTAATGGAAAAAAATAAAAGCCACAATCCAGATATCCAGTTTGTTCCCTATTCACTTTGGAGAATCTGAAAGCTCTAAAATGCTAAGCGGGTCTCATCGAGAGGAAGAAATAGGTGGTTAAAATCATAATGCACCTCGGTTTGACTGTTACTTCTTACTGTCCTAAACAATTAACCTCTTGAAATGGACTCAGCCTTCTAGGCTGATAAAAGGGCGAATAAAAGGGTGAATAAAGGGTAAAAATCCAGTCTCTATCTGTTGCCGAATTGTACTTTCTTCAGAAGGCAGCTTTTAAATCCTTATGTCAGGAGGAAGGGTTCTGCTATGAGTGCACTAAGACAGTCAATAAACATGATTTATTGCCATGACTCTACAAAATGGCTCAACTCTTGTCCATGCTTAAAGTAATGATTGTGGTACTTGTTATTAAGAGCTTACTATGTGCCAGGCACGGTACTAGGCCCTGGGGTGGATACAACCAAATCGGGTTTGACACAGTCCCTGTCCCGCATGGGGCTCACAGTCTCAAGCCTCACTTTCCAGATGAGGTAACTGAGGCACAGAGAAGTGAAGCGACTTGCCCGAGGCCACACAGCAGACAAGTGGTAGAGCCAGGATTAGAACCCAGGACCTTCTGACTCCCAGACTTGTGTTCTATCTACACCGTGCTGCTTCTCAAGGTCACTTAGCTAGTCTCCTCCTGTGCAGCCAGGGGTAATTAAAGCTGAAAGAAGCAAAGTTGGCATGTTGTATCGCGGCATGTGGTTCCTCAACTACTGGGAGAGAGAGTGAAGACTAACCCTGAATGGGTTCATGTAGACTGTAAGCTCCTTGTGGGCAGGGATTGCGTCTACCAATTCTGTTGTATTCAATCGACCAATCAATCAGTCATCATGCAGAGCACTGTACTAAGCACTTGGGAGAGTACAATATATCAGAGTTGGTAGTCACATTCCCTGCCCACAATGAGCTTACAGTCCAGACGGGGCTACAGACATTGATATAAATAAATAAATGATGGATATGTACATAAGTTCTGTGGGGCCGAGGGAAGGGCGAATAAAGGGTAAAAACCCAGTCTCTATCTGTTACCGAATTGTACTTTCCAAGCGCTTAGTGCAGTGCTCTGCACAGAGTAAGCGCTCAATAAATACAATTGAATGAACGAATGAGGTGCAAGTGTGACACAGAAGGAAGAGGGAGAAGAGGAAATGAGGGCCTAGTCGGGGAAGGTCTTGTATTGTACTTTACCAAGCGCTTAATACAGTACTCTGCACACAGTACCTGCTCAGTAAATACCATTGATTGATTGACTGTCTTTTTGCTTTAAAATAATTAAGCCCATAAGTGCCCATAAGTAGACCTCTGGTAAGCTCCTGGGGACAATATTTTATATTTAGTCCAGCAAACAAAAGATCAGCTGAAGTGATCTCTTTCTTGAGTTAATATTCCTTCCTAAAAATTGGCTCTAACATTCATTCTAACTGCACTTTACCAATTGAGAAAAATGGGATCGGTTTAGGACAATGTGTTATATTACCTTTATTTTCATCATCCAGGTTTATTATAGCATACATTTCTTTCAGCTCTGACAAATCGTGGATCTTAATGCTGAAACCAAGAACAGGTAGCAATTTCAATAGCTAGAATTTAAAACTTGTCCTGAATATTGGAGGTAGACTTGGGGGTTTAGCTAGGGCCCCTTTTGGAGGCGCAGCCTCTGGTAGGAGGAGAGGAGAACAGATAGAGCCAACCAGGCCCTAACTGGATTCACAGGAAGACTTAGCCAGGCTTGGTTTTTTTGTTTGTTTTAAAACGGTATTTGTTATGTGCTTATTATGTGCCAGACACTATACTATGTGTTGGGGCAGATACAAGTTAATCAGGTTGGACATGGTCCATGCCCCACATAGGACTCACAGTCTTAGTTCCCATTTTACAGATGAGGAACCTGAGGCACAGAGAAGTAAAGTGACTTGCTCAAGATCACACAGCAGCAAGTGGAGGGACCTGGATTAGAATCCAGGTCCTTCTGACTCCCAAGCCCATGCTTCAGATGTTTTTTGTCTTATGCCGTCGAGTCGTCTCCGACCCATAGCGATGCCATGGACACATTTCTCCCATCTCCATCAGCAATCGTTCCGGTAGTGTATCCGTGGAGTTTTCTTGATAAAAATAAGGAAGTGGTTTACCATTGCCTCCGTCCATGCGGTAAACTTGTGTCTCATCATCATCAATCGTATTTATTGAGCACTTACTATGTGCAGAGCACTGTACTAAGCGCTTGGGAAGTACAAATTGGCAACATATAGAGACAGTCCCTACCCAACAGTGGGCTCACAGTCTAAAAGGGGGAGACAGAGAACAAAACCAAACATACTAACAAAATAAAATAAATAGAATAGATATGTACAAGTAAAATAAGTCTCCACCCTTGACTTTCTCCTGTGCTGCTGCTGCCCAGCACAGGTGAGTTTTGACTTGTAGCAGATTGCCTTCCACTTGCTAGCCACTGCCCAAGCTAGGAATGGGATGGGTAGGCCTCTGCTTGACTCTCCCTCCCGCAGTCTTCAATCAATGTCTTCTACCTCTATGGTTCTCTCCCAGTGCTTATTACAGAACTCTGAACACAGTAAGTGTTCCAGTAAATGCTGATGATTTACTGATTCATTCATTCAATTGTACTTATTGAGTAGTTACTGTGTGCAGAGCACTGTACTAAGTGCTTGAAAAGTACAATTCAGGAAGAGAGAGAAAATCACTGCCCACAACAGGCTCACAGTCCACTGTTTCCCAAACAGGTCAGTTGTCATAGCAGTCAATCCTTGATACAGAGTCTTTTTTTACATGTTGCTTTAGAAATCATTAGTAAATAAAGAGAACTAGAAAAATTGGTAATTAGGTTACCAATTAGAGATTGATAGAGTTCTGGAAACTCTCCAAGTGCGACCCTGAGAGGGGTTTCAGACTTTTACTTTAGGTCATAAGCTCACTTGGCGGGTAATGTACTCGACAGCTCCTGGTAAAAATTTAACACTAAGTAGTTGTGCAACAATAATGTAAATTTCTAATAAACAAGAAGTATATTTAAGGGGAGCCTTCAAATTATTTTTACAATACAACTGTGGTAATAGGAAAGAGTCGAGGGCGGAGACTCAAGTTTACCGTGTGGAAGGAGGCAATGGTAAACCACTTCCGTATTCTGACGAAGAGAACTATGGATCCGCTACCAGAACGACTGCGGATGAAAGTGGGGCGTTCTGGGAGAGATATGCCTATGGTGTGACTTTGGGCAAGTCACTTAACTTCTCTGTGCCTCAGTTCCCTCATCTGTAAAATGGGGATGAAGACTGTGAGCCCCCCGTGGGACAACCTGATCGCCTTGTAACCTCCCCAGTGCTTAGAACAGTGCTTTGCACACAGTAAGCGCTTAATAAATGCCATCATTATTATTATTATGTGGGACACCCTGATCACCTTGTAACCTCCCCAGCGCTTAGAACAGTGCTTTGCACATAATAAGCACTTAATAAATGCCATCATTATTATTATTATTATTATTATTATGGTGTCATTATAGGTATGAGACGACTCAATGGCACAAGACAAGACAAATATATATCATTACTTTATTTACAATTGTATGATTTGGAAATTGGGCTTGTAAGCAGCAGGAAAGAGCATGGACCTGAGAGCCAGAGGACCTGGGTTCTAATCCTGCCTCTTCATTTGCCTGTTGTAGAACCTTTCGCACGTCACTTCACTTCACCTCTCTGTGCTTCGGTTTCTTCATCTGTAAAATGGTATTCAATACCTGCTCTCCCCGCTTAGACTTTGTCTCGCCTGATTTTCTTATACCTACTCAAATGCTTAGGTCCAGTGCTTGGCACACACAAAAAAAAACCCTTAACAAATACCACAATTTCTTATTTTTATTGTTATTATTATTAGTAATATTACTAAGTTACTTACCAGTTATCTCCACATGTTGCAGCTTTATTTAACGATTGTGATATTGCAATGTTCGTTAAATTATCCTTATGATTGTGAGCTTGAAAGATCTCTTGCCCGAGCTCTTGAAAATGTGTAGAAATGACCACAACGTAGCCTTGGGAAAAACCAATCATGATGTAGCCATCACCAAACCTGAAATAATAATTAGCACTAAATAAGAAAAACAAGGTACTGATCCAGCTCTATCACCTAGTCAAATTTGTTCTGGTGGGGAATTTAGGCCCAAGCTAAGGTCTCCTTACAAATAGCTAGGTAAGGTAAGATAACCTTTCTGAGCCTATTACTTTCTGCTAAATCTTCAAAGAGGAATAGATCTTAACTCTACATGATAAATGATTCTTTGGGAAATTTGAGTAACAACACTATTTCCTTGTTTCCATTGCTTAAAATATGAACATTTTCCCATATTTCATATTTTCAAGGAACATAATCCATCAACCAACTAATGGTATTTATTGAGTACTTACTGTGTGCAGAGCACTGTACTAAGCACTTGGGAGAGTATAATACAACAGAGTTTATACATACTCTGCCCACTACAAACTTACGGTCATAACCTGGTTTAATAGTGGTTTTTTAACTGTATTTGTTAAGTGTTTACTATGTGCTAGGAACTGTACTAAGCACTGAGGTAGATACAAGTGAATCAGGTTGGACACAGTCCATGCCCCTCATGGGGCTTACAGTCTGAAACCCCATTTTACAGATGAGGTAACCGAGATGCAGAGAAGCCAAGTGAGAAGCAGCATGGGCTAGTGGCTAGAGCCCAGACTTGGGAATCAGAAGGTCATGGGTTCTATTCTGGCTCCGCCACTTGTCTTCTAAGTGACCTTGGGCAAGAATTTAACTTCTTTGGGCCTCAGTTCCCTCATTTGTAAAGTGGGGATTAAGACTGCGAGCCCTATGTGGGACAGGGACTGTGTCCCTGTGTCCCGATTATTTTGTATCTTCCCCTCCTTCTGAACCTTTGGACTTCAGTTGGGAATTCTGCAGCCTCAGGCCCTTAGTCGCCATCCTGATCAGAGCAGGATAACCTAGTGGAAACTACACGCTGAATTTTAGAAGAGCAGGGAAGCTCGATAAAGACCAACTGAAGACCAACATGACTTACCAGTGGTAACAAACAATGCTGCCATAGTGCTGCTGGAATTCCAGCTCAACTGGATTTTCTGGACTATTTACGTTAATCAAAAAGATATTTTTCTTGCCAACAACCACACTGATCTGTCAAAGGATAAGGCATACATCATTTACATAAGAAACGTCTATGCCGCTGCCTACTGATATACTCCCAAAATTAGCTTGGACCCATAGGCCAATGAACAATAGATACTATAACCTTTTTGATTCATTTAATTGAGTTCAATAATTCCTCTGTGGTGACGCTAACAGTATACAATGCTCAAAGGGCTCTGTGGTCCCCAGCAATTGAGCCATTTTGTCTGTCAGTCAGTTGCAATTTTTGAGCACTTACTGTGTGCAGAGCACTGTCCTAAGTGCTTGGGAGAGTACAATTCAACAATAAACAGACACATTCCCCGCCCACAACAAGCATACAGTCTAGAGGGGAAGTCAGACATTAATATAAGTAAAAGATAAATTATTTTTGGATAGGAAGGTCATCTATAGAGAGCTGTGTTAACTATTAAGCTTTGAGTTCTATTATGAGCATTCCTGTAAGCTGGTTGTGGGCAAGGAACGTGCCTACCAACTCTGTTATACTCTCCCAGGCATTTATCATAGTGCTCTGCATATTGTAAGTGCTCAATAAATCCAAGAAATTGATTACTGCTGCAGCGTGGAAGGAGTAAATCTCCACTTGTATGGAGAGGGGATGGGGGGACAGCAGGAGTCGGCTCCTCAGTGCTGTCTCTGTCCCACCCCTATTTTTTTCTTTCATGGTACTGGTAAAGTGCTTACTATATGTCAAGCACTGTACTGCACACAGGGGTAGACACGAGATAGGCTGGACACAGTCTCACGTGGGGCTCACACTCTCATTCTCCATTTACCAGATGAGGCAACTGAGGCCCAGAGAAGTGAAGTGACTTGTCCAAGGTCACACAGCTGACAAGTGGCAGAGCTGGGATTAGAACCCATGACCTGATGCCCAGGCCTGCACTCTATCCATTACGCCATGCTGCTGGGGCCAGGACTCTCCCTTTCCCACATTCATTCATTCAGTTGTATTTATTGAGTGCTTACTGTGTGCAGAGCACTGTACTAAGAGCTTGTGTATAAGCTCTTGGCCAGCTGAACGTGACCTCCCTAAGATGTAAGCCCAAAGAGGATATTATTCACCAACTGAGTCCTTACGGTGTTTTCGGCGTTACTTGTTCTATTATCATCCCTCAGCACTGAGAAGCGCATATCGCTCAGCTCCATTTTCAAAAGGATCTGCAAAAAATAGGATATATCAAACTCGGGCGAGAAGACTGAAAGAGAACATTTTCATACATACGTCGCAAACGCAGGGACGAAGAACAAAATGGGGAAACGTTGCTTTATTATCATCCTCATCAACATTATTTTGTCTCGGCCTCCTGAGGGCAGACCAATGTAATACACAAGAAAAACATCGAGGCCTTGCCCTCCCTGAGTTACAATCCCTTGGGATGGGTAGGCACACAAAAGATGAGCGAACCATAATTGAGAACAGGAAAAAAGATCAAAATTCGCACTAGGGTCGAATAAATTACACATAAACAGTTAAGTATATAAAGTGAGATACAAAGCAGTGCAGCTCAGTGGAAAGAGCACGGGCTTAGGAGTCAGAGGTGATGGGTTCTAATCCCGGCTCTGACACTTGTCTGATGAGTGACTTTGGGCAAGTCACTTAACTTCTCTGTGCCTGTTACCTCATCTGTAAAAAGGGGATTAAAACTGTTAGCCGCATATGGGACAACCTGATTACCTTGTATCCCCCCCAGTGCTTAGAACAATGCTTGGCACATAGTAAGCCCTTAACAAATGCCATCACTATTATTATTATTATTATTTCTAGAAAAAAAGAATACAAAGATAAAGAGCTGGAGATTTCTCCCTAAGGGGAAAGGAAGACATTCTCCATTTTTATTACATCACAAATAAAAAAGGCTGGAAGTGATGAAGAGGGGAGGGGAGAAAAACATGTTCCCACGAAGACTATAAACTCCTAGTATACTAACTCTGTTACACTGTACTCTCCCATGTACTTGGCACAGTGCTCTGCACACAGTGCTCAATAAATGCCATTGATTGATCTACTCCTGTCCCTCCACCAGCTTTTAACTGGCTTCTGTTAGTGGGTCTGCTAGTCACTTGTTTGTGACTCGTCATTAGTCACAAACAAATGAAGCTTCCTTTTTTTAGCATGCAATGCTGGCCACATGGTGTTTTGTAAAAGCAGACCGTATGGCAGTAATTCTTAAAAGTCGCCATTTGATCACCTTAGGAAAAAATCAAAACCTGCCAGAGTGCTGTATGAATTACCTGTCTTATCGTATCCCCTTCTTGGTTGCTAACAGTAATCATTTTATCCTCACTGCCAAGGGCCAGCAGGTTTTCAGAGCTCCAGCACCCACATGTTATCCGCTTGATGTGTTTACCTGAAAAACGAAAAAAAAGCTAACATTAGACATCATTCATTCATTCAATCAATCGTATTTATTGAGTGCTTACTGTGTGCAGAGCACTGTACTAAGTGCTTGACACTCAATTGAAATGTTAAAGGCTAGGTATTATCAAAAGAAAGCAGAGAATGGATTATTCCTTATTATGTAATAGAAAAACATTACCAAGAAAAGCAAGAGCTGGGAACGTAAGGTACTACTTTACCAAGTATAGGGATTTTGCGGGAAGTCTGATGGTTATAAATAAACAAATTTCCCTTTACTGTTCCGATAGCGAGTAAGGTGCCAACTTTTGACCACAGCAGGAACGACATCTGATCCCTGAAATTTAAAAGTCCAGCTTTAAAAAATGGAATACGTGAATTCTGGAAATGATCAATCAATCCATAATCCATGCTTTCTCTGTACTATGTGCTTGGAAGAATACAATAGTTAGTAGACAAGACCTTGCCTTCAAGGAGCTTATAATCTAGTGGGGAATATAAACAATACAAGAAATTCTATATAAGGGAAGTAACAAAATTTAAATATACGTATATTCATTCATTCAATCGTATTTATTGAGCGCTTACTGTGCGCAGAGCACTGTACTAAGCACTTGGGAAGTACAAGTTGGCAACATATAGAGACGGTCCCTACCCAACAGTGGGCTCACAGTCTGGAAGAGATGACACAGAAGCGATGAAGTAGCAGTAGAGGGTGAAATCAGGGGAGTAGTTGAGAGGTAATCAGAGAAAGCCTCCTGGAAATGTGATTTTAGGAGGGCTTGGAAGATGGGGAGGGCAACGTCTATTGGATGTGAAGAATGAAGAGTTCCTGGTGGAAAGGAGGGTTTGGGAAAGAGTTCAGCGGGAGATAGGCGAGAATGAGGCATAGTGAGTACTTTGGCTTGAGAGGAGTGAAGTGTGAAAGTTGGGGCGTTGTGGGGAAAGGATGAAGAGGGGGAGAACTGAGTGTCATGAAGCCAGTGCCCAAGAGTTTCTGCTTAGTGCAGAGAGGAATGGGTGACCAGAGGAGGTTTTTGAGGAGTGAGGAGACTTGCAAACAAAAAACTTGCTTATTCATATTAATGCCCGTCTCCCCTTCTAGGCTGTAAGCTCGTTATGGGCAGGGAGCATGTCTGTTTATTGTTGTATTGTACTCTCCCCAGCACTAGCACAGTGCTCTGCCTTTGTGGGGCTGACAAAAACAATCTGTGTGCAAGGGTGACGCAGAAGGGAAAGGGAGTAGAGGAAATGAGGGCTTAGTTGAGAAAGGCCTTGTGGCAGAGATGGGATGGGATGCAGTAGTCGAGCTGGGATATGACACGTGCTTGGCCCAGCGTGGTGGCAGTTTGGATGAAGAGGAAAGTCCGCTATACTTCTAGACTGTGAGCCCACTGTTGGGTAGGGACTGTCTCTATATGTTGCCAGCTTGTACTTCCCAAGCGCTCAGTACAGTGCTCTGCACACAGTAAGAGCTCAATAAATACGATTGATTGATTCTATTTCTCCCATTATTACCATCTATGGGCATTATTTTATACCATTATTACACTTTTCTCTCTCCACTGGGTGCCCTCTGAGTTCTATCAGCTTTCTTTCACACTGGACTGGCTTGTCTACAGAAGCATATGTGGTTTTAGAATATCACTAGAATGAGAGAAACAAAACCTTTCTTACCTCATGCCACTATCCAATTGACTGATTTTATCTGTGTTAGCATCCCACAGATAGATGCAGTTGGATTTTTCAGCAATTACGGCTAAAGTGTCTCCGTCAACATCCCAATCCATAGCAACGCAAGTGCTTGAAAATGAAGGTGAACAGGAGCCGTGTTTAACGATTTTCGAATACTGGTTTGGGGGTGAATGTTCATTCTGGGATTATACTACATTTTTATTTCAATTGCTAAGTGTTATTAAATGTCCATCATCATCAATCGTATTTATTGAGCGCTTACTGTATGCAGAGCACTGGGCGTAGTCCACAGAATAAATTAAATCTAAAAGTACTGATCTACTCACCCTTGTAAGTTTATTTCATTCTTCATTAGACCATGGCGATCAAAAATTTTTAAGGTGGAACCAGCTCTAAAAGATCAAACCACAAGCAGAATTGTAAATGAACATCGTTTTGTTCATGAAGTACAGATAGGAAGATTTACCAACTTTTCAATAACCAATCGGGCTTCGTCGATAATTTTTGTTAATCGTAAAGTAATTTTTGATCTGTTTTCACATTTGTTTCCAGTAAATTCCATTTAAAGCAGAGATCAGTCCTTCCGAATAATTCTGTTTTCTTACCCAGCTACTGCAATGTAGTTTCCTTGGGTTTTCTGCCATTTGAACTGTATAGGAGCACCGAGCAAAGACTTTTCTTGGAGAATAAATACTTGCTGGAAAAAGATTAAAAATGCCCGCTTAATGTCATAAAATCTCAGGGATGGGAAAATGCTGGGATTTCCAAAGTAAAGAACATTGGTTTTTCTCAAGTGATGAGCCCACAGTTTGCTGGCCACGCCTCAGCAGAAAAGGCATCTGGTGTAGGCTTTGCATTAGACTTTAGTTTTAAGCCACTTCTCCCTTTCACCGAGTCTCTCCGGTCCGTCCACCATAACGGACTTTAGTCTTGGCCAGGATAGGCATCCACTTGGAGAATCCCAGGGCCCAGGAATTCGGGAATTGTGGGAGAGGCCTACCAATCAATCAATGAAATTTATTGAGTGCTTACTGTGAGCAGCACACTTTACTAAGAACTTGGGACAGAAAAATATAACAGAATTATAATAGAGAAGCAATGATGGGCCAGTGAGTCCGAAGGACCTGGGTTCTAATCCCAGCTCCATCACTGTCTGCTGGGTGACTTTGGGCACGTCACTTTGCTTCATTCATTCAATCGTATTTATTGAGCGCTTACTGTGTGCAGAACACTGCACTAAGCGCTTGGGAAGTACAAATTTGTGCCTCAGTTCCTCATCTGTAAAATGGGGGTTAAGACTGGGAACCCCATGTGGGATAGTATTGTGAGTATATAGTAATATGTAATGTAATAATGGCATTTGTTAAGCGCTTACTATGTGCAAAGCACTGTTCTAAGCGCTGGGGGGATACAAGGTGATCAGGTTGTCCCACGTGGGGCTCACAGTCTTAATCCCCATTTTACAGATGAGGGAACTGAGGCTCAGAGAAGTTAAGTGACTTGCCCAAGGTCACACAGCAGACATGTGGCAGAGCCGGGATTCGAACCCATGACCTCTGACTCCCAAGCCCGGGCTCTTTCCACTGAGTAGATACTCAATATCAATCAATAGTTTTTATTGAGTGCTTACTGAGTGCAGAGCTCTGTATTAAGCACTTGGGAAAGTACAATAGTTGGTAGACACAATCCCTGCCCGCAAGGATTTTATAGTCCAGAGGACTATATTTATTTTATATATTTTATAGTGCAGAGGAGGAGACAGTCATTAAAATAAATTAGATTGGGAAAATGGGAATTTGAGGTTATGTATATAAATTCTTTTAGGCAAATATCAAATGCTAATTAATGGCATTTATTAGGTGCTTACTGTGTGCACATATATAGATATAGATATTGATTGACCAAATTGAGAAATAGCAGGGCCTCGTGGATAGAGCCCAGGCCTAGGATTCAGGACCTGGGTTCTAATCCTGGCTCTGCCACTTGTTTGCTGCGTGACCCTGGACAAGTTACTTCACTTCTCTGTGCCTCATTTCCCTCCTCTGTAAAATGGGGATTAAGACTGTGATTCCTATGTGGCATAGGGACTGTGTCCAACCTGATTAGCTTCTATCTACCCCAGCAGTTAGAACAGTGCTTGACACATAGTAGGTGCTTAACAAATAGCATAAAAAATATGTTAGCTTTCCTTGAAGGCGTGCAGGTCACAGGCCCCAGGTACTGTTTGGCAAACCTAAGCACTGACCTGAACCCTAGATGGAAAGCTCTTGTGGGCAGAAAATGTCTGTGATTTGTTCTATTGTAATAGTAATAATAACGGTATTTGTTTAGCGCTTACTATGTGCCAAGCACTGGTCTAAGCGCTGGGGTAGATCCAAGGAAATCAGGTTGTCCCACCTGGAGCTCCCAGTCTTAATCTCCATTTTACAGATGAGGTAACTGAGGCACAGAGAAGTTAATGAATTATTATGGTATTTGGTAAGCGCTTACTATGTGCCAAGCAGTGTTCTAAGCGCTGGGGGAGATACATGGTGATCAGGTTGTCCCACATCAATCCCACATGAGGCTCATAGTCTCAACCCCCATTTTACAGATAATAATAATAATAATAATTGGTATTTGTTAAGCACTTACTATGTGCCAAGCACTGTTCTAAGCACTGAAGGGGATACAAGGTAACCAGGTTGTCCCACGTGGGGCTCACAGTCTCAATCCCCATTTTACAGATAATAATAATAATTGTGGTATTTGTTAAACACTATACGCCAAGCACTGTTCTAAGCGCTGAAGGGGATACAAGGTAACCGGGTTGTCCCACGTGGGGCTCACAGTCTCAATCCCCATTTTACAGATGAGGTTAACTGAGGCACCGAGAAGTGAAGTGACTTGCCCAAGGTCACACAGCAGACCAGTGACAGGGCTGAAATTCGTGGCTCAGTGGAAAGAGCACGGGCTTTGGAGTCAGAAGTCATGGGTTCAAATCCCTGCTCCGCCAATTGTCAGCTGTGTGATTGTGGGCAAGTCATTTAACTTCTCTGGGCCTCAGTTACGTCATCTGGAAAATGGGGATTAAAACTGTGAGCCCCCTGTGGGACAACCTGATCACCTTGTAACCGCCCCAGCTCTTAGAACAGTGCTTTGCACATAGTAAGCGCTTAATAAATGCCATCATTATTATTATTATTATTCTCTGGGCCTCAGTTACCTCATCTGGAAAATGGGGATTAAAACAGTGAGCCCCCCGTGGGACAACCTGATCACCAAGAAGCGGCATAGCTCAGTGGAAAGAGCCCGGGCTTTGGAGTCAGAGGTCATGGGTTCAAATCCCAGCTCTGCCAATTGTCAGCTGTGTGACTTTGGGTAAGTCACTTCACTTCTCTGTGCCTCCGTTCCCTCATCTGTAAAATGGGAATTAAGACTGTGAGCCCTATGTGGGACAACCTGATCACCTTGTATCCTCCTCTGCGCTTAGAACAGTGCTTTGCACATAGTAAGCGCTTAATAAATACCATTATTATTTTTTAGACTGTGAGCCCACTGTTGGGTAGGGACTGTCTCTATATGTTGCCAACTTGTACTTCCCAAGCGCTTAGTACAGTGCTCTGCACACAGTAAGCGCTCAATAAATACGATTGATGATGATGATGATGTTGGGTAGGGACTGCCTCTACATGTTGCCAACTTGTACTTCCCAAGTGCTTAGTACAGTGCTCTGCACACAATAAGTGCTCAATAAATACAACTGATTGATCGATTGATGTTGCCAACTTGTACTTCCCAAGCGCTTAGTCCAGTGCTCTGCACACAGTAAGCGCTCAATAAATACGATTGATTGATTGTAACCGTCCCAGCGCTTAGAACAGTGCCTTGCACGTAGTAAGAGCTTAATAAATGCCATCATTGGCCTCTGACTCCCAAACCAGTGCTGTTGCCACTAGGCCATATTGCTTCTCCCAATCGCTTACTACAGTGCTCTGCACACAGTAAGCGTCCAATAAATACAATTGGGTGAAGGAATACACCCTTTGGACGACTTCCCCACGGTCACCCTCCCTGCTGCCTCTGGCTAAAGGCCACTGGGCACCTTCATCTTTCCTGTCAGCCCAGTTGGCCTTCAAGGCCACCTCTTGATGGCACCACCGCGCAGGCGCAGTTGACTAACTGGCGGAGCCCCAACGGCCAAGCTGAGGCCTGCGTCACGTGCCCCCCCTCCCGCGCAGGCGCAGTTGATTAACTGGCGGAGCCCCAACGGCCAAGTCGAGGCCTGCGTCACGTGCCACCCCGCGCGCAGGCGCAGTTGACTAACTGGCGGAGCCCCAACGGCCAAGTCGAGGCCCGCGTCGCGTGCCCCCCTCGCGCGCGCCCGCCCGCCCGTTGACTTCTAGTTCTCGCGAGACGCGGCGCCCCCCGCCCTCTCCATCCCAATTCTGATTGGCCAAGCCCCGCGCCATCGCCCCGGTGATGGGGATGCGACTGTTGCCTTGGTGACGGCGGGGGGGGGGCGCATGCGCAGAGCCGTCAACCTGAGGCGGTTGGCATCAGTTTGGGGCCTGAGAGGGACAGGCGGTTGGCATCGGCCTGCAACCGTCAACCCCGGGCGGTTGGCGACATGAAGGTAAATTTTGACCGTTCAGGCCGTTTGAGGGGCGCCTGAAGTTTCAGTTGGCACCGCAGTTGCCCGGCCAACGTCTCAGGAGCCAGAGCAAGGGGGGCATCCTAAACCACCTGGACCCTGTGAGCGAAGGAAGGCGACAGGCAGGAAGGAAAGGGTCAGGTTTTTTAATTGCATTTGTTAAGCGTGTGTCAACACTGACTGCGAGCCCACTGTTGGGTAAGGACCGTCTCTCTATAATAATAATAATAATGATGGCATTTGTTAAGCGCTTACTAAGTGCAAAGCACTGTTCTAAGCGCTGGGGAGGATACAAGGTGATCAGGTTGTCCCCCGTGGGGCTCACAGTCTTAATCCCCACCTTACAGATGAGGTAATAATAATGATGGTATTTGTTAAGCGCTTACTATGTGCAAAGCACTGTTCTAAGCGCTGATTAGCATTTATTAAGCGCTTACTATGTGCAAAGCACTGTTCTAAGCGCTGGGAGATACAAGGTAATCAGGTTGTCCCACGGGGGGCTCACAGGCTTCATCCCTCAGAGGGAACTGAGGCCCGGAGAAGTGAAGTGACTTGCCCACAGTCACACAGCGGACAAGTAGCGGAGCCGGGATTTGAACCCGTGACCTCGGACTCCAAAGCCCAGGCTCTTTCCACTGAGCCACGAGTGAGGCCCAGAGAAGTTAAGTGACTTGCCCAAGGTCACGCAGCTGACAACTGGCGGAGCCGGGATTGGATCCCATGACCTCTGCCTCCCAAGCCCGTGCTCTTTCCATTGAGCCATGCTGCTTCTCTTCTATATACTTGTACTTCCCAAGCGCCTAGTACAGTGCTCTGCACACAGTAAGCGCTTAATAAATACGATTGATTGATTGATTGATAAGCGCTGTGGGGGGGAGATGATACAAGTGAATTAGTTGGACACAGGCCCCGCCTGGGGTTCACAATCTAAGTCTGGCCAGAGTTAGCCCAACTCTGAAACTTGATAGACAAGATCAAAGTTGGCCAGAGGAACCAAACTCCCTCTTGGTTCCTGATCCAAGCGCTTAGTAATAATAATAATTATAATGGTGGCATTTATTAAGCGCTTACTGTGTGCAAAGCACTGTTCTAAGTGCTGGGGAGGTTACAAGGTGATCAGGGTGTCCCACGGGGGGCTCACAGTCTTCATCCCCATTTGACAGATGAGGGAACTGAGGCCCAGAGAAGTGAAGTGACTTGCCCGAGGTCACACAGCAGGTAAGCGGCAGAGCAGGGATTAGAACCCAGGTCCTCCTGACTCTCAGGCCCGTGCCCTAGCCACTAGACTTTTTCTGTGGGGAGGGGGAAAAGGACTGTCAGTTACTCCTAAGAAGTTGTCTGTATGGAATTATTCTTGTGATCCGTGGTGCTCAATCCCGAAGTGGGACCCAGAACTTGTTGGACTTTTCATTGGGGCGAGCGGGGAAGATGGGGTGTTGTTTTTGACTTTGAGAAGTCCCCTGAGGCCAAGCCCTCCTTCCCTTCATTTTGATCCCACTGTGGGCAGGGAATGGGTCTGTTTATTGTTATATCGTACTCTCCCAAGAATTTAATACAGTCCTTTGCACACAGTAAGCTCTCAATAAATATAATTGAGTGAATGAATAAATCCCACCACTGGGGCAGTAGCTACCACCTCCAGAGCTGTTCTGGGAGGCTCTAGTCTCATTCTCACACCCACCTGTTTGTGGACTGTTTGGGCCAGGGAGATTTTCGGCAGTCTGATGGTGAAGAAAACAGTTCCTTAGCTATGTGTTGTCCTGCACCTTTCAAAAAGCAGAATTGAAGGGGGTCTTTGGGTAACAATCAATCACCGAGTGTATTACGTCTTTTGAACCATCTTTCACTGCATTATACCATGGCTTTCTCATGAGGAGGTGTGACCATTCTAAGTGTTTTGGGAGAGTACACCGTAACGGAGTTGGTAGACGTGTTCACTACCCACAGGGAGATTAAAATAAATTATGGATATGTGCATAAGTGCTGTGGGGCTGAGGGATGGGTGAATATTAAATGCTTAATGGGTACAGATCCAAGTGTAGGTGATGTAGAAGGGGAAGGGAGTAGAGGAAATGAGGGCTTGGTTGGAGAAGGCCTTTTGTTGAAGATGTGATTTTTGATAAGGCTTTGATGGAGGGGAGAGTTATGGTCTGTCCGATATGAAAGGGGAGGGAATTCCAGGCCAGAGTCAGGAGATGGGCAAGGGATTATGCTGAGATAGACAAGATTGAATTATTGGGAGTACACTGGCTTTAGAGGAGTGAAGTGTTCAAGATAGGTTCTAATAGGAGGTCAATGAGGTAAGGTGGAAGGGGGGAGTTTATGAGTGCTTTAAAGTTGTTAGTAAGGAGCTTCTGTTTGATGCAGAGGAGGTTAGGCAACCGCTGGAGGTTCTTGAGGAGTAGGGAGATGCGGACTAAACTCTTCCTTAGAAAAACTGTCGTGGCAGCAGGGTGAAATAAGGGCTGGAGAGGGGAGATTCAGGAGACTGATGTAGTTAAGGCAGGATATAAGTGCTTGGATCAGCGTAGTAGCAGTTTGGAGAGGAAAGGGTGGACTTTCACAGTATTGTAAAGGTAGAACTGACAGGATTTGGTGACACTGACTGTGGGTTGACAGAGAGATGAATTGAGATTAATGCCATGGCAATGGACTTGTTAAAAGAAACTGATGTTGCCTAGGCATGGGGAAAGACAGGGTTTGGATGAGATGAGGCATTCTGATTTGGACATGTTAAATTTTGAGTATGTCATGTCGTTGGAATTGTTGAAGAGTGAGGCAGTTAGCTCTTTCATCTCCCGTGGAGCTGCTGTTTTAGAACTGTGGCAATTGGAGGGTTCTTCAGCTTCCTGAATATCCTCATGCAGTGCCTCTTTTGAGCCTCCTCCCGTCTCTTCTTTGCTTCGTGTCACAACTCTCCTGGAGAAGATGTGATTTAAGGAGGCTTTTGAAGTTAAGTTGATCTCCGGGTTTGCGAAATTTGATGGAGGGAATCCCAGTCATTGAGAAAGTGCTGGGGAAGATAGATGTAAGGTAATCAAGTTGGACACAATCCCTGTCTTATATGGACGTACATTCTAATTTGGAAGGAATAGGCTAATAATCCCCATTTTGCAGAAGAGGAAAGGGGCATAGAGAAGTGAAATGTCTTGCCCATGGTCACACAGCAAACGAGTGCCGGAGCCAGATTTAGAATCCAGGTCCTCTAACAGCCCATGCTCTTACCAGTAGGCCTACTGCTTTCCACACCGGTTATGTATTATTGAGTGTATTTTCATGAATTTGTTTTGAGTTTTTTTTACAAATGCTTTAATGTATGATTTTGATTTAATAATCGACAATACATTTTTTTTCAGCGAGTTTTTACTCTTTCTGAAAAGTCTTTGCTCAGTACTCCAGTTCAATTCATCTGGCAAAAGACGTTAGGCAATTATCTTGCTGTGACAGGGTAAGAAAAATAACACTACTTTTATCTCTAATTTGTTAAAATGTAATACGGGTTAAAGAGGGGAAGGGCAAGGCCAATTTGAATTAATGAAAAGTCCAATTTATGGACTTTTTCAAATGGTAATTTTATATTATTTATGGTATTGATATGTCCCCATTTTATAGTATTTCTATTTAGTAAATTTTAGACCACCCACCCTATACAGACATTCAGTTGTCAGTTTGAGAAGACTGTCTACAGGAAGAGTCAGGGAGCTTGTAACAATCAGTTTTCCTAAGATCCAGAAACTAGAAATTTCTAATTTCAGTCATTATCTTGAAAGGAAAAAGAACAGCAAAGGTGGAATGGGAGGCTGGGAGGGGCTATTTACTCTCCCCTTGATGTGGAAAGCAAAGGGAAAGCTGGCCAATTAAAAATACCAATCAAACAGAGAGGGAGGAAGAATTAACCTCTTTCTCATTCTGTTATGGTCTTCTTTTTCTTTTTCTCTCCCTTTCTCCAGTCAGTGGACTTTTTCACCTTCCTGCTCCCTACCCATCTTTCTGTTTTTCTCTCTAATTCTTGTTACAGATCCCTGATGACACAGCCTGTTTCTTTTCCTACATCCTGTCCTTCCCATTCTCTCTGTTTTGCAGGGACCTCTTTGACAATGCTTTACAACTATAATAATAATAATAATGATGGTATTTGTTAAGCGCTTACTATGTGCCAAGCACTGTTCTAAGCACTGGGGTAAATACAAGGTAATCAGGTTGTCCCACGCAGGGCTCACAATCTTAAATCCCCATTTTCCAGATGAGGTAACTGAGGCACAGAGGAGTTAAGTGACTTGCCCAAAGTCACACAGTTGACAAGTGACGGAGCAGGGACTAGAATCCCGGGAGCTGGGATTCGGACCCACAACCTCTGATTCCCAATGCCATGCTCTTTCCACTAAGCCACGCTGCTTCTCTATCATCCCTGGGTTCAAATCCCGGCTGATGGCCTTGTAACCTCCCCAGCGCTTAGAACAGTGCTTTTCACATAGTAAGCGCTTAATAAATGCCATCATAATTATTATTATTAGCCCTCTTGCTCCCCAATACTTACCTCACAGCCACTACTCTGTGGTTTGTACATTATTTATAGTATGGACTAATAACACTTCAGTTGGAGTCAGAATTAATAGACTTAGAGTGTTAGTCGTGTAGTATTTTATATTAAATTCAGTCATCCCTGAACCATCTTCCATGGCACTTTTTGGCAAGAAAAATTAAAGTAGTTTGGTAAATTTTTCATAAGTTTTTAATATGTAAAATGTTTTATAATTTCTCAGATGTCTGTATTCCCATCTAATTTTAGTTCTGATCATTCTGTGAAAATATTTGATCGTCATGGACAAAAAAGAAGCGAAATTAACCTGCCTGGGTAAGTACCAACAACTTTGTTTTGTATTGCTTTCCTCCTGAGCAGTCAGTGCAGTATTAGAGTATTTTGGTTTTACACGAAGGCTGTTTTCCTTGATTTTTAGCAAACAAAATTAAGTTTCATTGAGACTTAAGGCTCCAAGAATAGAACAAAATCATCCAGGATATCAATTTATAACTTTGAAAAATAATTTTTTTAGTTGTAATAGGTAAATAATAGCCAAGCCATTTCCCCAAGGGCTTCATTCAGTAGTCGTTCAGTGAATTAACTCATTTGCCACAAGTTGTAGCAGTCTTGATGAGTTAACTTGCCACACCTCATTTGTTGTGGCTGCTCTACTTCCTTTGTCCTCTAACAGCCTTAATTAACTATTATCACCACCTCCTTTGTAGTGTTCTCAGTTTTCTGTTCCTCCTCTCCAGGCTGGTAGCTACCATTATTTACAGTTATGTGGAACAAAAAAAAAATCTTTTATTTCCCTTTCAAAAGTGATGGAGGGGCAGTTAGGTGATGGAGACAATTACATGAGTACAGCTCTTATTGAGCACCATATTAACATGGTACTTGGGAAGGTATAACAGAAGCATAAGATACATTCCCTGCCCTCAAGGAATTTACACTCTCATGGGGAGAGATAGGCATAAAAATATTTGCAAATGGAATAATGGATAAATTGACAATACAGTCAATCATACCGCCTCCCATCTCTTCTTTGCTGCATGTCACAACTCTCCTGGATCTCACAGATGTTGAGGCAGGGTGACAGTACATGTCATATGGAGTATAGACTGGAAAGGGATGAAGTTGGAGTCAGGAAGGTGAGTGAAGAGGCTCTTGCAGCAGATGAGGTGGGGTACTTGGACAACTGCTTGGACCAGTGGGGTAGCAGTTTTGGGTGGAGAGGAAGGGGCAGATTCTGGAGATGTTGGGCAGGATTTGGGGACTGGGTATGCGGCTCGTGGGAGAGAGATGAGCCAAGGATAATGCCAAGGTTGCAGACCTGTGAGACAGAGAGGATGGTGAACTTGGCAAGGAGGAGGTCACTGGTGACCTTGGAGAGAGCAGTGTCAGTGGAGTGGGGGAGGTAGAAACCAGATTCCAAGTGTAAGTGGTGATGCACAAACAACAGGAATGTTTCTCGGGGCTGAAGCCTCAGATTGGGAGTTAATCAGTCTTTCCCAATGGGAGATTCCATCATCAGCCTGGGCTTTATGATTTTTCCAAGACATCCTTCTCTGACTCCTTCCTTTCCCTGCTTCAAGTCCGCCGGACCACAACTTTCCCCACCTTCAAAGCTCTCTTGCAATCTCACCTCTTCTAGGAGGCATTCTCTGATTAGTTTTGTTTCTTTTTCTCCCCAGACCTAATTCTCCCTACTGTTACCTCAAAACTTAGTTATTCAGAGCAACCCATACCACTTGTGTAGAGTATATAGCTACAGAGAAGCAGCGTGGCTCAGTGGAAAGAGCACGGGCTTTGGAGTCAGAGGTCATGGGTTCAAATCCCAGCTCCGCCACTTGTCATGTGTGTGACTTTGGGCAAGTCACTTCACTTCTCTGGGCCTCAGTTCCCTCATCTGTAAAATGGGGATTAAGACTGTGAGCCCCCAGTGGGACAACCTGACTACCTTGTAACCTCCCCAATGCTTAGAACAGTGCTTTGCACATAGCAAGTGCTTAATAAATGCTATTATTATTATTATTATTATTATATCACTTTATGAATTGTACCATGTAAGCACTTTTATCAACTTTTTTCTGCTTCTCTGTCTTGGCAATCTCTTTTTCCTCCTAACTGGAGCTAATATTGTGTGTCTTCCAGTAAGAGTGTAAGCTCCTAGAGGGCAGGGAACGTGAACAGGGAGCTGGAACCATAACAGAGGGTTTGGTCAAGTCAAAAGAAGGCTTTTTTCCATATTGGGGAGGTGAGCACATTGAAGACTTAGAGGGGAAGGAGCCTTGAAAGCAGAGAATAGCAGCAAAGTTGGGTGTCTGGCAGGTTCGTAAAAGGGAAGAGGGGGGAAGGGGCCTGGCACAGGTAGAATTTCCATTTCTGGAGAGCTTTAACAAAAGAATAGACATCTGTCTGCCTTCAAAAGCTAAAAGGGATGATTTCTTGTGGTTCCTTCCAACTCTATCATTCTATGATTAGTCTGTGATTCCTCTGTTTTGTCACCATTGTTACCCCAGGACTTTTCTTAATTAACTTGTCATCTCCTAAATCTCAGTAGGAAATTCATTCTTAATCACTCCATCTTCTAAAGATATCACACTTTGAAGTCTTTTAACTTGTGGCATTTCAAAAGACTTAAAAATGTGAGATTGGGAGCCCCCGTTGGGCTTGGAGCTATGTTTGATCAGATTATCCTGAATCAGTTCCACCACAGCTCTGTGATGTGTTTTTAAATATGATCATAATCCCATCCCATTTGTGTACTTATGGGTAAACATTTTCCTGAAATTGCCTTTCTTTTTTCATTTTTTTAAGAGGGTACCTACAAGGTCCATTTGATTATCTTAACATGTAAAGAAACAGTTGATTTAAAAGATGCAAAGTAATTAAGCTTAAATAATCAAACCGCTATATTTAGTTATTGTAAGAGTCTCATTTTAGAGATGATGTTTAAAACAGTGTGACCGTATAGTTTGATTTTTTTTTTTCCTCCCTCCCTCCTACCCTTCAGCGATCAGCCAGCCACTAAATAAACTGGTGGCTTTGTGAGAGTTCACTCGGCGAGGTTTGGGCCTTGAATACAACCTTTTCTGAATCCCTGTTAATGTTTCTGTTTATCATGTTCTCCTTTCGTAAAAGCAACTGTGTTGCCATGGATTGGGATAAAGACGGCGATATCCTAGCTGTGATTGCTGAGAAATCGAGTTCCATCTACCTGTGGGACGCTAACACCAGCAAAACCAGCCAGCTGGATAGCGGCATGAGGTAAGAATAGCTTTTACAATACTGGTGGATAAAGCATATGTTTTTAAATTTCTGGATACAGACAGGGTCAAAGCATAGCCTTTTAAAGTACTTTTGTTTTTATTTGGGCTTTGACCATATTTCTTCAAGAATTAACAGGACCTTTGCCTTCAGTGATGAATTGGGCAGTTTTAAATAGAGAATTAGGGGCCAATAAACCATGGCAGAACTATTAATAGTAGCTATCAGGTAGCACTCTCAGAAGCTCTTCAAGATGGAGAACAATTTTCCTTAATCTGGCTTGAAGAGCGATAAGAAATTCCTTATAAATCATGGTCTTTACAAAAAAAAAAAAAGCTCTTGCTAACTTCAAGTCCAAATTAGTTGCCCCAAATCAGTTGAGTGTATGTAGTCAGTTTGTATTACTGTATAATGTTGTTTAGTCAAACTCACCAAAGCACTCAGTCAGCTTGCCCCATCCTACCTCACCTCACTAATCTACTACAGTCCAGCTCACACACTCCATTCCTCTAGTAACAGCTTACTCATTTTTTTTGTGCCCCGATCTCATCTGTCTTGCCTTTGATCCCTTTACCATGTCCTCCCCCTAGCCTGGATCTCCGTCCCGTTTCGTGTACGCCAGACCACCACTTTCTCCACCTTCAAAGCATTGCTAAGATCACATCTCCCGCAAGAGGCCTCCCCCGATTAAGTCCTCTTTTCCCTAGCTTGCTTTCTCTTCTGCATCATCTATGCACTTCAATCTGTGACTTTCAGACATTTATTTCCCCCCATACCCACAGCACTTGTGTCCAAATCTTTAAATTTTAAATTACTTATATTAATGTCTGTCTCCCCCTCTAGACTGTAAGCTCATTATGGACAGGAAGTATGCCTGCTAATTCTGTGATTTTATACTCTCCCAAGCGCTTAGTACAGGGCTCGGCACATTGTAAGTGCTCAGTAAATATGACCGATTGATTCCCTGAATGACTTTTCTCAAAAATGGTGGTGGGATAGATGTGATTTGTTAAGGGGGCATGAATTGGGATATCAGAGCTGAGCTGAGCTGCCTGGGGCAGTCGTGGGGGTGGCAGCAGAGGAAGCACTAACCCGCAAAATGTTGCATATGATGGAATTACGTTATGTAGCAAGTGGAACATGGCCTGTGGGGGGACAGGGGAGGGCAATCTTTGTCTCACATCAGAGTGTTTGAATACCTGAAACTGGCCCTGGGCATGCCCTGCCAATCACTCTTGAAGGAGCCGATTCATGAGGTGACATCAGTTGGAGCTAGTTGTTTTCTTCAAATTGGGCTCCATAGTCTCAGAGTTGCCCCCATCGTCCCCATCTTCTAGAAGAAGGATAAACGATGAGAATGCTCCTAACAATCAAACAATGCTCATATCAATGCTCCTAGCTCCTCTCCAACTCCAGCAAGATCTTAGCCACGTCCTAATGGGCCAGCTACTTAGGAATACTGTTGACTGCGCACTCCCAGAATTGCAGAGGTTTCAAATCACAGTGGAACACAACTCATATGATCTTTGCAGTGTGTCAGATATGGGAGATGAGAGCAGCACCAAGAGCTCTGTGTAATTTCTTTTACCAAATAAGTACATCTTGGACCCTGGAAATTGCGTAGTCAATTTGTTTGCCTGGAAAGTTCATTAAAATTTTGAGCCTAGTCAATCAGTAGTTATTGAGCACCTACTGCAGGTTATTGAGCATTGTACTAAGCAGTTGGTAAGGTACAATAGAAGTACTAGTCCAGATCCCTGCCTGTAAAGAGATTACAGTATAGTGGGGGAGAGATAGTAAGCGCTCAATAAATACGATTGATGATGATGATGATGATGATGATAAAATGAATTGAAGTTAGGAGGAGGAAAGGAGGTAAGTGTTCATCCACTTCACATAGCTGGTAAACGCATAAAGCTCAGAGTCAAACAGATCCTTTGGTAATTGGTTGGGGCTCTAAGATGCTACCTCCTGAAGAACATTTTAGAAGGGGCTAGGAGGAGGGAAGGGAATTTAATTTCTATTGTTCTAAGCTGTAATTTTTGGCAGTCAGTCTTCTGAGGTCATGGTTAAAATGCTTTAGTTAATGGACGCTTTTAAAAGTTGATGTCTGGTTTTTTGATGTGATTTATCCTTTTCATATTTTAGGGATCAAATGTCTTTTCTAGTTTGGTCAAAAGCTGGGGCTATTCTGGCTGTTGGAACTGTTAAGGGAAATTTGCTCATTTACAATCGTCAGACTTCTCGCAAGATTCCTATCCTAGGTAGGTTTTAGTTTAAAAAATGGTAATGGGAATTAACAGTCAATGCCCTTTGTATAATTGTTTTGATATCCTAAGTAATATATATTTGCCTGAAAATACAGTGATCTAGGGCACCTTCGGAAATATTTGATTTTTTGCCCTCTCGTTCAAAGTGATCGTAACTCATGTGTAGCTTGAACATGTGAATATTGAACTCAAGTTTTCTTGTTTTTTGCAGGCATTTAATAAGTCTAGTTTGAAAAGCGAATCCCATTTAATAGCTGTTGAAATGAAACTTAGCACCTATAGAGTCAGGAAATCTAAGGCTATAAATAATCTAATATGATATAATAATAAATGCCATTAATTGATTTTTAATGCTAAAACTTTGTTGCTTCTTGATGCTTTGTGCACAGTAAGCACTCAATAAATGTGATTGACTGAATGAATGAAAACTCTTTATTTTTCAGGGAAGCATACCAAGCGGATCACATGTGGCTGTTGGAGTTCTGAAAATCTGCTTGCATTAGGTAGTGAAGATAAAGTGGTCACAGTTAGTAATCAGGAAGGTGACACTATAAGACAGGTAAATCAGCCATCCCTGCTTTGAGCAGTTACATTTACATTTCCACTAAAATTAAAATTTTACCCAACTCAATCACAAAAACAGGCACAAACTCACTACGGGAAATAAATGTCTATTTGGGCAACTTATCTGGAGTGTCACGATTGTGACACATACATCCGTGGAGCATGCCCACAGTCAGCAGTGTTGTCTTTGAACAGAAGGTGAATTCAGTTCAGTAATGCCATGATGAAATTAATTTTTAGCCTTTTTTAAGGGTGCCTTTGTCTTTAAAGCTGGTAGAAGCAATTTCAGAGTCCAAGTTTTTTATACTTTTACTTCAAAACCATTTTTTATTAAACAACAAGGAAACATTACATCAGTCGCGCCAATGGTGTCTTCTTATTCATTCAATCGTATTTTAGATTCTCATGTTGTATAAAGCCTGGCCTCTGAAATTTTTTGCATTTATTTTTAGGCTTGCAGAAATAGCCAGGGAATTTTGTGCTAAAATCAATAGTCTTCCTATCAGACTCCCAAATGAGTCCCAGTTTTCAGTCTCTTTCCTAATTTTGTTTTCTCTGCAGACTCCAGTGAGATCAGAGCCTAGTGCTATGCAGTTCTCAATGATGAAGACTGATGACAGAACCTCTGGGACAGAAAGCACGGTAAGGCTTCAAATTGAAACCCATGTCCTACCCCTCTTGATGCTTTTGTTGAGTTTGAAAATCCCTTCCCTGGTCCACCTCAAAGCTGGAAAGGAGAAATCACTTCAGTGGGTATTATTGACCTCTGATTTGCCGGCAAGGTAGTGACCGCTAGGAAATTGCTTTAGGATCCGAGTTGGGATTACTTATTCCCAGGCCCGCAAGCCACCCGAGAATTCATTCATTCATCCAATCGTATTTATTGAGCGCTTACTGTGTGCAGAGCACTGTACTAAGCGCTTGGGAAGTACAAGTTGGCAACATATAGAGACGGTCCCTGCCCAACAGCGGGCCCACAGTCTAGAATGTGATGGCTGAAGGATCCCTGACAGCGCTGTCACCCCTCTCTGTTACCCCTGCTGATTCTCATGGACTCTCATCACCATCAATCGTATTGATGGAGCGCTTACTATGTGCAGAGCACTGTACTAAGTGCTCAGGGCAGTACAGTACAACTGAGTTGGCAGGCGTGTTTCCCTGCCCACAAGAAGCTTACAGTGTGGAGGGGGAGACAGACGTTAATGTCTCCCATTGGGAATGACAGATGAGCCTTGGTCCTGACACTTGAGGATCAAGAAGCAGCATGAAGGAAATGATTGTAGTAGTATTGTGGTACTATTTACCATTTCAGTGCTTAGAACAGTGCCCAGCACTTAGAACAGTGCTTTGCACATAGTAAGCGCTTAACAAATACCATCATTATTATAGTAGAAAAACCCCTCTAGACCATAGGCTCGTTGAATATGTCTGGTATATTGTTGTATCTGCCAAATGCTTAGTACGGTGCTGTGCACACAGTAAGTGCTCAATAAATATGAATGATTGGTAGAGGGCCTTCATTGTTCCCATGGTGTTATTGGTAGGAGACCATTGACAAGGAGTCTCACGCCCTTCCTGCAGCATCCGCCCTGGGGGAGAGAAGCAGCACCGGCTGCAGGGAGAAAGGACAGTCTCTCAAGTGCTCAGTCGAGTTCCCTCTATCAGTGACTGACTGAAAATTGCATGCTAAATACAGTTTCTGTGATAGATTATATGGTTATCCATGTTTTGGAGGTATCCTGTATTGCTTTTCACAGTGCTTTATCTTTCATTGGCAGATAAGCGTGGTGGTTGGCAAGAAAACTCTGTTTCTTTTTAATATGAACGATCCAGATAGCCCAATTGATCTGGAATTTCAGCAGCGCTATGGTAGCATCGTTTGCTACAGTTGGTATGTACAAACACATGTGCACGAATGCAGGCCTTTAGGGAAGCCCAAAATAAGAAAGTTTGGTTTTCTATTGTAATGTTTTATTTTCATTTAGCATAGCCGCCCCCATTTTGCAGGCTGTTGTCCGAATTAAGATGTTTGTTGTATAGCTCTGTTAAAGCAATGGGAAAAATCTTCAATTTCAAACTGCCTTCACTAATGCTGTGGTATTTCACAGTGCCTCGTGTTCTCAGGCATTGGCAGAGTAAATTAGTTCTCATCGTCCTACCCCAAGCCAAACCCTTAATGTTGAGCTAGCATCTGAGGCATCAGCCCTCAGAATTTCCAACTCCGCTCCCTCAACCCAAAAGCTTTTCTTCCTGGCTGCCCCTGAAGTCATTTGGAAAGCGGGCATTGCGTGCGGCCAAGGAGGTCTCTTGTTCAGGCAGCTATTTCATCTTCCCCCTAGGCAAAAACTCAATTCCAGCAGTGGGACTAGTCGAGCTGAGGACTTGGGCAAGGGGTGGAAGAAGAACTTTGTCCTTTTCACACCCGGGAGGGCAGGCTATTTGCCTAATCCGGGCAGCAGAGGCCAGAGGAAAGAGACTGGGCAGATAGAAAATAAAGAGGCGGTACTCTTTCTTTGAGTGACTGCGTTCTCTGAAATCATTCATAACAAGGTGGGTTCTTTCCTGCTAATTTGGAGGTTGAAATTTCCTGTCGTTGCTCCTGATTGGCACAAGCTCATCCATAATCTTCATACCACATTTTGCTTGTGGGCCTTCAGGTACGGCGATGGCTACATCATGATCGGTTTCTCTCGAGGGATCTTCGTCGTCATTTCTACGCATATTCGGGAGATTGGTCAGGAGGTCTTTCAAGCCCGCAACCATAAGGACAACCTCACTAGCATTGCAATATCACAGTCCCTCAACAAAGCTGCTACATGTGGAGATAACTGGTAGGTGAAATTCATATTTACAGGTAAACTTCTTAGGGGTTAAAAAAAAATGGTATTAAGCACATACTGTGTGCCAAGAACTGTTGTGGGTGCTGGGCTAGACGCAAGATAATCAGTTTGGGCACAATGCCTGTCCTGCTTGGAGCCTTCAGTCTTGGTAGGAGAGTATAGGGTTTAATCCCCATTTTACAGATGAGGAAACTGAGATGGAGATCCCTTTGTGGGAGAGGAACTGTCCAACTGTTTGCTTTGGACTTCCCTAGTGCTTGTCACCTGATAAGCCCTTATACATGGACAATCACCCGTGTACAAAAGAATGATGAGGATTATGGAGTGCAAAGGTGATGAGTCGATAGCAAAGACGTTGCGGCCCAAGAAAAAGAAAACTTTTTTCTTTTTCTTTTTTACTTTTCTCCCAAGTACAGAGCACTTGGGAGAGTGCAATAATAGACATGATTCATTCCTTCAAAACTGTGTCTTGTGTTTTCTTTTCTGTCCCCATCCTGATTGTGCCTAGCATTCAGTTGGCCTGAAGGTCTGCTGCTGGACACTGGATCAGTGTTTTAAAAGTCCAAGCAGCAGTGATTCCAAAGCTTCCTGTGTGTGCCTGGTAGCTTCAAACCTATGTCATGTAAGGGTCATTTGGATTCTTTTTCCCTAGACGTGTTCCTTGCTGTTGACCACACTGAAGCTCATTTGCCATTCTGCAGGACACTTATCTGTATGGGGTCTTTTAGGAGTTTATCCCGTCTTCAGGACATTTCTCCATCTGGAAGCAGTTAGTGTCATCTGCAGACTTTGAGATTTCACTGCACACTCTCTCTTCCAACTCATTTATGATAGTTAAACAAAAACATTCCTAACAACTGATCCCTAGAGAACCCCACTATTTATACATCTCCACCCCTACCATTTGTTTCCTACTTTTAGTCCAGTTTTTACCCATGAAAAAGCATGATTTCCCACCTGAACTGGTTTTTGTTAAAAGCCTTTACTGTAGAATCTTTTGGAAAAATCTCAGTATGTGTTGCTTTTTAGTTCCTTTGTAGCCACATTGCGTGCTGGCCCCTTCAAAGAACGCCAGCAGATTAGTGAGACATGCGTTTTCTGTTAGAGAAACCATACTATCTTCTCCCCCAGTTGATTATTTTCTTCTGAATGCTCATTGATCTGGGATTTAATTATCCATTTTTGCTATTTTCCCAGGAATAAGAGGGTAGACACCTCCTCCCCCCCCCCCCCCCCCCCCCACCAGTATGCAATTCCCAAGATCACTTGGGGAACGTTTTTATAAAGGGAAATGACATTGCAGTACAACAGTCCTAAATATGTTACATATTCTTACTGGGTGTTCCTCAGTTCCCCCTCTGCCTACCCCTAAATTTCTTCAGAAATTTCAGGTTGGGGCTGCCATTCATTTCCAGTGACTCAGTTGTAGTGATAGTCTAGCAATTTTATAACATCTTGTGATCACCACAGTTTGATTTTGTGACTGGTTTCTTGGTGGATCTTTTCCACTGAGATTAAGTCCCCTAATATCTTCTCTGAAATGCCTCTCACAGCTAAAATTCGGTCAGGCTATGCCACTTATACATATCTACTTCATAATTTTTTTTAACAATGCTCTCTATTGCTATTTAGCTAAGGCAACCCTTTAGGAGTGTGTCTTTATTTTTTATTATCATAATTTATGCTCTCCCCCATCTTCTAAGCCCTTCTGAGATCACATCTCTAGGAGCTCTTCCCTGAGTAATCGTTAATCTGCCTACTTTATATCACCCAATGGCCACTTCGACCCTTCCATGTCACCAAAATTGAATAAGGCGCCACAGTTTTTATAGCATTTTTGTACAGATATACTCTTATTCCCCCATCTGCAATTTATTTAATGTCCGCCTTGCCCTTTAGACTGTTAGGGCTTTGAGGGCTGGAATCATGTCTTCTAACTCTGTTGTACTTTCTCAAGCACACAGTGCTGTTCTCTGCACAAAGGAAACACTCATTACATGCAATTGATTGGCTTGGAACTGAAAAATAGGCCTGGAAAGTTGACAAACTTCTTCTTTTTGTTTCAGCATTAAGATCCATGACCTGTCAGAGTTAAAAGAAATGTACGCTATAATCAACTTGGATGATGAAAACAAAGGTATGTTCATGATATTTCTAGAACTGATGGGTTTTACAATGTGTTGTGATGATTCTCCCGTGAATATAATCGATGAGTGTTCGACTCCTGGCTGCATATAAAAGTGGGCTGTCAAGTCGCTGGATAGACCTTTTAAGTGAGTTCATTATTGACTCACTTGTGCCGCACCAATGCCATTCTTTTTCACCACTGCTGCCTCCTTTCATGTGCTACCTAGGGATTCAGCGTTGGCAATGGGTTTTTCTGTTTGGTTTTGCTTCCTTAATAATAATAATAATAATAATAATGATGGCATTTATTAAGCACTTACTATGTGCAAAGCACTATTCTAAGCACTGGGGAGGTTACAGGGTGATCAGGTTGTCCCACGGGGGGCTCACAGTCTTAATCCCCATTTTCCAGATGAGGTAACTGAGGCACAGAGAAGTTAAGTGACTTGCCCCAAGTCACACAGCTGACAACTGGTAGAGCCGTGATTTGAACCCCTGACCTCTGACTCCAGAGCTGGTGTTCTTTCCACTGAGCCACGCTGTTTCTTTAACCTTTGGTGCTGGGCCCAATCACAAGATAATGATGAGTCTATCGAACCCACTTTTGGTGCAGGATTGTTGAGACGGCCCTAACAAGAACATAGTCTAATGAGAAGCAGCGAGGCCTAGTGGAAAGAGCACGGGCCTCAGAGTTGGAGGCTCTGGGTTCTAATCCCGGCTCTGCCAATTGCTTGCTGTGTGACCGTGTGCAAGTCACTTAACTTTTCTGTGCCTCAGTTTCCTGGACTATAAAATGGGGATTAAAAATACTTGTTCCCCCGCCTACATAGACTGTGAGCATATGGGACGGGGACTGTGTCTGACCTAATTAACTTGTCCCTACCCAGCTCTTAGAACAGTGTTTGACGCATAGTAAGCGCTGAACAAATACCATTTAAAAAAAAAAAGACCTCAAAAGCATTCTGAACGAAATCCACAAGAAGAGAAAATAGTTTTTTATAGTACTGAACAGATATTGTTATAGCAAACAGTGGGTTTATACATTTATTTTATGAAGATTAAGCTAAGGCATTACTCTCATCACTGAGTCCTCCAGTGTTGCATCCTTATTTTAAAAGAGAGGAATTATAACATAAATTGACATTTCATAAGCTCTCAGTCAAAATTATTGTGGCTGGTGTAATCTTCCAAGCAACCTTTTGTAAATGTTACCAGTACTGTTTGTCATTTGTCCAGTATTGAATTCCAAATAAAAATATTTCCACTAAGGCAAGTATCTTCAAGCCATAAAAATGGTGTAGTTTTGAATCTGAAAAATGTCTTCTGCTATCAAAGCCTTTTCAAAGAAGAATAGGTATATTATATTAAATCATTTCCCCCTTCCTTTCCCCAACCCAATTAAAAAACAAATATATTTCAGGGCTAGGAAGTCTGTCTTGGACGGATGATGGGCAGTTGTTGGCAGTGTCTACGCAAAAAGGCTCACTTCACGTCTTCCTGACCAAGCTTCCGATTCTTGGTGACACCTGCAGTACCCGAATTGCACATCTCACCTCTCTTTTGGAAGTCACCGTAGCCAATCCAGTAGAAGCAGTATGAAACCTCTGTTAACTCTATTTACGGCTAAATTTAAAGTAAGTGAGAGTGGTGATTACAACTCTTCCAATTTTCTCACAGGAGTTACCCATCACGGTTTCTGTTGAGGTGGAGCCCAACTTTGTAGCCGTCGGCCTTTATCACTTAGCTGTGGGAATGAACAACCGCGCGTGGTTTTACGCCCTTGGAGAGAATGGTGAGTAAAAATCTCTTTCTGGTCTTTAACCTGTTGCACTGTAGTATCTCCAAGTTCACAGGTATTTGAAAAAGGTGGGTGTTCTTTTAATGTCACAAGTTTTATTTATTTCAAATTGTATTAAGTGCTTACTGTGTGCAGAGCACTGTACCAAGTGCTTGGGAGAATACAAAGTTCATTTGATAGCAAAATAGTTCTAACTTTACGAATGGTTCCTGAGTAGCAGGGTGAAATACTGTTAAGGAAAGATTCCCCTCCAGGGTGGAAACTCCTCATTAAATGCAATTTATTGGTTATTGGTTATTATTATTATGATTATTAGTAGTCCAGTGCCTTCCACCTAGTGAATGCTCAGTAAACACTGATGATTTGGTGATGCTTTTTTCTTTAGTTCAGCCTTTCAGTGCTTCCCCTTTGGCTTAAGGGAATTGTTTTAAGCATTTGTGGTTCTGTACTGTTTTGATTCTAGTCTATCTTTGTCTTGCAGAATGGTTTTGTCCTCCCACCAACCCTAGTCAGAGGTTATTACTTAGATCTAGATTCAGGATGAGTATGTTTCTCTGTTTCTAATGTACAACTCCATGTTCCTAAGGCAGTGGTTCACACACAGTAGACACTTATGTCTCTTACCCTAAGAGGGCCAGAATAGCCTCTTTCCTGCCCTGAGGGAAAGAGGAGTCAGTCAAGTGTTTATATTTTGGAATACAAATTGAGTGATTTTTAAGTTTTTTAAAACATGTATATGGAATGGTTATAAATGTATCTTTGTTGTTTTTCAGGAGTAAAAAAACTGAAAGATGTAGAGTATCTGGGGACGGTAGCAAGTATGTGCCTTCATTCGGACTATGCCGCAGCCCTTTTCGAGGGCAAAATTCAGTTGCATATGGTGAGTATGATTTTGAAATCTGACAGCCAGGAGGAGAATTAATTTGTAACAGTTTAGTATAAAGAATTTTGAGCCAGTGAGACGCTGTTGTCTGAAAGGGTGAATTTAGGTGATGGACAGAGATTACAGCAAAAGTAATTGAAAGCAAAACATAAAAAGATCTGCTTTTGTATGTAGGCTTGACTGGGTTTGATTCATGACAAGTACCTCAGTGGGGAATGATTAACTTTTTGTTGAAGCTCTATAATCCAACACTCATGTTCTTTGCTGTTTGTGTGCTATTGCATAAATACAACTTATAACTATTATTCTTTGTATTTTAGATAGAAAGTGCAATTCTGGATACTCAAGAAGAACGTGAAACTCGATTATTCCCAGCAGTGGATGATAAATGTCGCATCTTGTGCCACGCTTTAACTGGTGACTTCCTGATTTATGGTACAGATGTATGTATTTTGTCTCTTCATATCTTCTGATTCGACCCATTGCCTCGGGATATTTCTAATTCTGGTGTCTCTGGTTCTTTTGGAATCTCCAATTGCACCCAACTTTTCTCTTTGCCCTTTTATGGCATGCATTTAAATTTTGATAGTTTATGGATACCTGGAAAGCATAAGACGTTAAACTGTTTAAGCTTCTCTAGATTCCTTAGTGCACTAAAAATGAAACCAGGGACGATGAGTGAAATTTACCATTGTCCAGATCCGAGCAATTTAATAAATTGCCCCCTTTATATTATCCCCTTTCACAACTTAGCTTTCTGAGACCCATGACGATCATTTCTGCCTCCTACAGCTCCAAGTTTTAAGAAATATCAGGGGCCAGAATCTGCAAATGCCTATCCCAATAGTCCGAAATTGTCTAGGGAACAGTTTACGCAGTTGATACATAAACAATTTTTGGGTGTCTCATCCTACATCTTACTTCCCTTCCTGAGGAGAAAATGGAGCCATGCCCCTTCCTTTTAAATGTTAGCACCCAAGAATTTGTTCTCTAGGATGTAGTCTTGCTGATGCAAGGGTATAATGTGTGTGTGTCTTTCATGTCTGAGGATGATAAACTTCATGAAAGTGTGAGAGTAGCAGAAAGGTCAGCTTGTTAGTGTCAGTCTCTTCGATCCAATGTGTATCCTCTTTTGTGGTTTCTATTTTCAATCCTTGCCTTTATTTTTATTTTTTTGGATTTGCCTCCTAGGGCCATAGTCCTTCTAAAGCATCTGCTCAAGGGGAGTTTCCCCTCTCTTCACCACTGTAGCATGTCAGGCTGGTTGTCTGCTGTTCATTCTCAGTATTCTAGCACCATCACCTGACACAGTGGTTCCCTAGATCCGTAGAGAATTTCCCCTGTATTCTCATTTTTGCCCGGATTTGCAGTCACTTTGTTGTTTTGGATATCTTGCTGTACTCTTTCTGCGCACATGTTCCATTTAGTGAAGCTATGTTACAAAAAATATTGCTTCTGTATTTTTTTTTATAATGGCATTTATTAAGTGCTCTTAGTATGTGCAAAGCACTGTTCTAAGCACTGGGGAGGCTACAAGGTGATCAGGTTGTCCCACGGGGGGCTCACAGTCTTAATCCCCATTTTACAGAGGAGGTAACTGAGGCCCAGAGAAGTGAAGTGACTTGCCCAGAGTCACACAGCTGACAACTGGCAGAGCCAGGATTTGAACCCATGACCTCTGACTCCAAAGCCCGTGCTCTTTCCACTGAGCCACGCTGCTTCTGTACTGATAGTTTGACTTTGTTCTATAAATTTGATATGATACTAGGTGTGACATTTAAGTGATACTTAAGAATCCAAATGTGAAGTCCGGGGGGCATTAAGCCCCATCGTCAACGGTATTTATTGAGCGCTTCATGGCTGCCGAATACGGTACCAAGTGCTTGGGAGAGTACAATACAGTAGTGTTGGTAAACATGTTCCCTATCCATATCGAGCTTAGAGGCTAGAGTACAATGCTTACAATCTTATTACAGTGTTCTACACATGCTAAGTGCTCAGTAAATATCACTGATTTGAAATGTGTCTCAGTTGAGCCAGACTAGGAACTCAGTAGACATTTAGTTTGATTTTAAGTTTGATCTCACACAAGACCTGACACTCTTTCAAGTGGCATACTCCCTGACTTGATTCTATTTTTTGACTTCCTTGCCTTAACAGTGAATCATTAGACAGGATGCAGCTTTGATAGCAGAATACTGGGCCAGCCTTCATCTCAGTATTGCCAGTGAAAAGCTTTTGACCGTGTAGGTTTTCCTGGTGCAGGCTGCTACGTTACTGCATCCATAGTGTGATGCTGACCGTACCCAGGCATCTGGATTTCTTCTTCAGTGCGTGACTCTAGAGCGCAGTCATCCCTCTATGGCAACTTGTAATTGACTTTCTCTTGGACCTTCAGTTATGTTAGTGACTGGTTGAATTGGAACAACTTTCTCCAGGGCCTCCAGTGATATTAGTGACCGGTTGAAATGGAACAACTTCCCTGAGAATCAGGACACTTGACACCAGGATCCCACTCCCTTCGCATCCTCCTGAACTGTGGCATAGAATAAGTCAAACAGGACCAAACGTTCTTCCCGACCTTGGTCTGCCCCTTTGGTAATGAGGGAAGGGAAGCAGCATGGCCTAGTGGATAAAAACACAGGCCTGGGAATCAGAAGGACTTGGGTTCACTTTTCCATGACTCCGTTACTTCATCTGTATATGTATATGTACTTCATCTTCATATGTATGACTATGGGGTGGGAAGGAGCGGGGTGACAGGTGGGAGGCGGTGCACCCCTTTGGGTGGGCTCAGGTTGGGGAGGGGTGGTCCCACCTTTCCCTCTGCCTCAAGACCCTGGACTGTGTGCCCGGAGGTGGCATCTTCAACACTGGCTGGCTGGGGGGCTCCCCTCTACACCCCCCCACAAAAGTCCAGGTGTCACTGGGGGGGTCACTAGTGTCTGGTTCCACTTTTTTATGTTTTTAACGTTCAGCACTGCTCGGTACCAAAGTAGGTAAGTCATTAGTTGACTGTTGCATCCCAGATACAGTACGTTTGCCTCATACATACGACAGACCATTTGTTTGTTGCTGAACACTTTTAGCTTCAAAATGAAAAGCCTCTTTAACATAAATTACTCAAACTTGATTTTTCTATTAGAATATAATTGTCTCTAACACAAAGTACTCTTACAATTGCTATTTTGTTATTTAGACTGGTGTTATTCGGTATTTCTTCATTGAAGATTGGCAATATATAAATGAATATCGGCACTCTGTCAGCGTGAGAAAAATCTTTCCAGATCCCAATGGGACTAGATTGGTTTTCATTGATGAGAAAAGTGACGGTTTCGTCCATTGTCCGGTAAGTGTGGCAAATTAGGAAAAGCAACATAATTTCACTGTGCCTTGGTTTTTCCTTACATACACTGGACACTATTTCTACTGGACTATTACTATTACACTGGACACTTTTCCAACATACACTGGACACTATTTCTAAAATGAGTTTTTATTATGTAATTCAATTTCTTTAAAATTGCAGTGCGACTTTTTTTAAAGTCTTTGTGGCTGCATTCTGCTTTTTTTTTCAGGAGGGGGGTCTTCCAGGAAGGGATTTTTTTTTAATTTGATGAAATATTTATTTTTTTCAATTAGTTATGCTTGGATATTAAAATTAACCACTTAAAAATTTTACTTTCGTACAGTTGCCTGTAACCTAGCTATAAAAAGTGAATTAGAAAAGGGGAACTTCAGGGGACTGTGCAGTGCACCTGCTTATTAGTTTTTAGCAAGATAGGTGTCAGAATTTAGAACTCTTAGTGTATGTTGTGATGTTCAGCTACACTTTATTCCTGCAAGAAATACATTTACTTTAAATGGTCTAGCAAATTTGAATGCAATTGAGGGCTTTTTTTTTAACTTCATATCCTAATAAAGTTTGAAATGTTAAATGGCCCATCCTTCCCCGTGAGGATAGGTGGTCTTCCAAGTATACTTTGGTGCCATGTCAGAGAAGTATATCACCCAGGAGAATAGTAGTAGCATTTATTGAGTGCCCACTTGATGGTGTGGTGCACTATAATAGGCATTTGGGAAGAATAAAGGAATGATATATTGCCTGCCCACAAGGAGCTTAGCCTTTGATGATGGGAGCCCCACATGAAAGTATTTGGAAGTAGAATGATCAAAATAAATGATTCACGAGTGCCAAGGGAGAGTACAGTAAATGCATATAGGTGATAGGTCTCAAGATGCTGAGAAATTAAGGGGAGGGCTGACGGGAGGAGGTGGAATTTTAGGAGAACTTTGAATGTGGGGAGAGCAGGGGTCTGCTGAGGGGCGGGAGAGAATTTCAAGCCAGAGAAACAGCAATATTTGTGATCTTTTATTCTTACAGTTTTAGATGCATGTTAGTATTATGAAAAGGTTTTTTCTGTGTTGTTCTTGTAGGTTAATGATGCTATACACGAAATTCCAAATTTCTCCCCGACCATTAAAGGCATCCTCTGGGAAAATTGGCCAATGGATAAAGGTGTATTTGTTGCCTATGATGATGATAAAGTCTATACGTATGTCTTTCACAAGGACACTATACAAGGTATGTAGTCCTGTTTTATACTTTTATCCAATCAATCGTATTTACTGAGCACTTACTGTGTGCAGAGCCAAGTTGGGAGACAAGTTCTCTGCCCCCCAAGAAGCTCACAGTCTAAAGGGAACATATTGATTTAAATGTTTTTCCATTGACAAAGCAGGATAATCTTCTATGGAGTTTGCTTTGTGCCATTTGATTGGATAATGTCCTTTGAACCTAGCAAGGGTTGAAGAAAGTGCTACAGTTCTATGCGCGGAACTCACCAGAGAGGTGGTGGAGGGAAGCAGGGGGCGAACGCAGATCCGGCTACTACATTTTGGCCAGAGCTTCCTATTGTTTCTCTTGAATCTTTAGAAATGGCAACTTTTAGTCCTCAGTCCAGGCGGTACAGTTCAACATTTGTTGAATGACGCTTACGCGGGCCCAGCCAGAGGGAATAGAGAAGTGGGAGGAAATGAAGTAGAGGAAGGATGCCAGAGAATTTACAGCTTAAAGCAATAATGGCAGTGAGTCTTTGGAGGGACTTTGGGAGCAGGCGGAGGCCGAGGTCAGGGAAGGCTGCCTTTCAAGCCGGGAGAAAGAAAAAGCCGTCAGGCCAAGGGAAGATTCCAGTTGTCTCTAACCATACGGGGCCCGTTCTGAGGACTGTGATCCTGGGTTGGAATAGAGTTCCAGGAAGACACCTTTAGCGGCCCTCTGTAGTTGTATGTAGAAGCTTAGTAAGGCCTGCTGCTGGAATATCGTGGAATTTGCCCTATACACCCTGCACTTGTCAGCTGGTGAGGTTAGAAATACAAATGATCAGAGCCCAAGGGAATAATAACTTGATTTCTGAAGGAGAAGAAGAGAAGAGAACTTGTTTATTGGCAGGATCATCACGTTTATGTAGGCTGAACGTCATTGAAAACCATTCGTAACAGTATTACTACCTGTCTGTACCATCAGCTTAATTCACCCAGAAATACGGACTTTTACGTTGTCCCGTGTTTGAAGGTGTTGACTTCTGCTCCCCATTCCGGACTCTTTAACCATTTGTTTATGAAAAGGGGTTATAGCATTCGTGCTCATTGAAAGGTTTTTACATCTTTTGCTTGTCAGAGATTTGAATCTGGTTCCCAGTATGTTTACATGGCTAAGCCTCTGTTCACCCCAAGTAGTTGCAGTACCTCGTAACGTAGGATCCTTCATCTCGGAGGAAATGATGGGTTTTATAGCTGTCATCCTTTCGCTTCAGTTTGAAGTGTATTTCTTAATTTCAACCTCTTAGTTTTATTCCCACCTTATTCTCTGCAGAGATTTAAGTATTTTTAATTGAATGAAAAGAGAAGGCAAGAGAAATAAATCTGGGAAAATAACATCAAGTTGCTCAGTTGTGGTATTTATTAAGCACTAACTATGTGCCGAGCACTGTACTCGGTACACCCAATCTTTGTCTCACATAGAACTCACAATCCAAATTGACCAATGGCATCAGCAATGATATAAATGAGGTCTGTGTTAAGTGTTTACTATGTGCCCAGCACTGTACTAAATGCCAAGGTTGATATAGTAATCAGTCTTATTTTCTGAGCTCTTATGTTGTGCAGAGCACTGTACTAAAAGTGACAATCAGATCTGTCGCAGTCCCTCTCCCAAGTGGGCTCCCAATCTAAGGGAGAGGGAGAACAGAAATTTAGTCCCAGTTTCCCAGATAAGGAAACGGAAGTACAGAGAAGTGAAGCGGTTTACCCGAAGTCACCCAGTAGGCAAGTGATGGAGC
This sequence comes from Tachyglossus aculeatus, assembly GCF_015852505.1. Taxonomy (NCBI): domain Eukaryota; kingdom Metazoa; phylum Chordata; class Mammalia; order Monotremata; family Tachyglossidae; genus Tachyglossus; species Tachyglossus aculeatus. The sequence continues at coordinate 17,304,908 of NC_052075.1, forward strand.
CAGGATTAGAGCCCAGGCCTGTGCTCTTCCCCCCAGCCCAGGCCATATGCAGCCAACGACAAGCAGTAGAGTCCGCAAACTAAGATGAGAGTGTCAAGACAAGTAAAATAAAAAAAATCCGGAAGAAGGGAGTTTCAGACTGCACACTGTTACAGATTAGCAGTCCTTAGAAATCATCCGGGCCTCCCAAAGGTTGTAAAACACAGCGGCCCTGGGAGAGGCAGAAGGGACGGTAGAAGAGGCTGTCCCCTGAGGATGAGGTCCCCAGCACACAAGAGTTCTGATCCGGGGGGACCTCAGGGCCCCAGGCTTAAGCAACTTGTGACTCGGATCCTGCCCATTTAGTTTTGTACAAGGGAAAAGGGCTTCCAGGGGAAGGTCAGTAGGCGTGATGTGGAGGACTTAGAAGGGGAGAAACGAATATAGAGAGGAAGAACTCCTCATGACAATCAGGTGAGTGGTCAGCTAAGCCATAATGTTTTCCTAAAGATGTATGGATTGGAAACTGATCTCTTCTCTTCCAGGGTCCAAGGTGATTTTGGCAGGGAGCACCAAGGTTCCCTTTTCTCATAAGCCATTGCTTTTGTATAATGGAGAACTAACCTGCCAGACCCAGAGTGGGAAAACAAACAGTATCTGCCTTAGCACGCATGGCTTTCGGGGCAATTTAAAGGATGCTGGCCCTAATGAGCTGAAAGAAATACTCACCCAGACTTTAATGCTGAAAAGGTAGGGCTTTTAAAGATACAATTGGGTGATTTTTCTTTGTTTGTGGCTACAGAAGGTTAGAGTTCTAAAAATCTTCAGTAATCCTCTGGTACATATAAGAGTCCAGGATTAAATGTCTACTGGTAGTTAGTGTCTACGGTTTATTTTCTCAACATAGCATGAGAGAGGTAATGCTTTTCTTAACTTCCAGTATGGTATTACATCTGGAGAAACAAAATCACTTTTCCGAGAATAAAACCTCCGGTACAGTGTGAAGCTGAGGGGTGAGACTGGGAGAAGAAAGCTAGTTGGGGAAAATCCAGAGGAAGCCCAATCTAAGTAGCTTGACCAGTGTTACAGTAGTGTCAGCAGTGGAACACTGTAATAGTTGAACTAAAATCACCTGGTTATTGGATGACCATTTGACGAAACACCGTCATCTGTATTTCATCTGGCCACCTCCCTCCTGAAATCCCTGGTCCCCCAACTTCCCTCCACCTCTCGCCCCTTATGGTCTGGCAGCTACTTTGCAAATAAAGTTGTATCCATCAGGCTTGAACTCCTTCAGATCTCGTCTTTACTCCCTCCCACCCCTACATCCTTTTCAATGTCTCTCTCAAGAGGAAGTCCCCTGCCTTTTATCAAAATCTGCCCCTCCTACTTGTGCTTCCACCCCCATCCTTTTATTACCTAAAAACACTTGCTTACACTTCTTCCTTCCCTGACCACTGTCTCAAAACCCTCAATCTGTTTTGGCTATTTCCCTTCTCCAAGTGGCCTTACCCAACTAATTTTTAATTTCCCCAGGTTATATTCCCCCAACCTAATTACTGGTGCACTCACAACTACCTGCAATATTTATGCAATATTAATCTATCAAGCACCAATTTATGTACCTATCATCCCCTTTCCTTCTCTCATATGCATATTCATATGTCCATCTGTGTCTTCTGCTTGATTGTAATCTTGAGGGCAGAGTTCATGAGTACTTATTCTCTTATACTGTCCCAAGCACTTAGTACACCATTCTGCCCACATTAGGTGCTTAATAAATACTAATAATTGATTGCCATAAACCCGTTAACAATTTCACCGTCAGTGATGTCGTCTTGAAAAATGACAGCTCTGTAGAAAAGTCCTGAAGCCTAGGAAAAATTGCCATAAGGCAGCCAGAGCTACTTGGTTGTTGATTATTAGTTCTTCCTGGGGATGAGTGGCCATTTTATTCATTATTAATTCTGCCTGGAATTGGCCAGTCATCTTCAGAGCTTCTTTCAACAAAGAGCAACTCTCAATATCCTGGACTTCCATTCTCAAGGCTCTGCTTCTGTAGACTTGGAAGTGAATTACAAGTTCCAGGCTTTGAAGGACACTGAGATGCCAGGAAAGAAGGTGTTCCAGTCTGGAACTCCTTGTTCTGGGCTCTTTTCCACTGTTGTCCCACTGCAGAACCATGGAATGGGAAGACCCTGACTCTTCTTCCTCCTCCGCCTTCCTCCCCCAACCCCCACCACACATACATGATCCCCCAAGCCACAATGTAGAAGATACATTGTTCGATAATCCAGTTTTTCCTGATTTTTAAATTCCACATAGTTTTGAAAAGCCACTTAAAACATAAGGAATGGTTCTTAGCTGTAATTCTTTCCCTCTGCTTTAGATTTTCTGAAGCATGGGAGGTGAGCAAATTACTGAATGACCAAGCTGCTTGGAGTGAACTAGCCAGGGCCTGCCTACATCACATGGAGGTGGAGTTTGCCATCCGGGTTTATCGGACGATTGGGAATGTTGGGATCGTGATGTCCCTGGAACAAGTTAAGGTAACGTGCGAGAGGGTTTCACTGGGGGGTTTTTTGGAGACAGTGTGCCCCTTAAATATTTATATCTTAAAGAATCTAACTTGGGGGTAGTAGTAACCAAGGGGTGAGGGCAGTGATGGAGGGAACCATGCAGGGAAGCAGTGACTGGCCCTGGAAGCCGGAGGAAAGGAAGTAGGAGAGGACAGGGAAAAGATCTAGACCCCCTGATGCTTTTCCCTGGAGCATCCTTGGACTGGCTTGCTCCTCTGCCCTGCCACTACTCTGGCTTAATGGCAGCACAGATGTACACCGGCAAGTGCAGCCTAGTGGAAAGACCACAGGCCTGGGAGTCCAAGGACCTGAGCTCTTATCCCGGATTCTCCATTTGTCTGCTGTATGACCTTAGGGAAGTCACTTAACTTTTCTGTGCCTTAGTTACCATCATCTGTAAAATGGGGGTGAAGACATGAGCCCCATGTGGGACATGGACTGTGTCCAATCTGATTAGCTTATATCTTCCCCCAGCGCATACTACAGTGTCTGGTAATAATAATAATAATGATGGCATTTATTAAGTGCTTACTATCTGCAAAGCACTGTTCTAAGCGCTGGGAAGGTTACAAGGTGATCAGGTTGTCCCACGGGGGGCTCACAGTCTTAATCCCCATTTTACAGATGAGGTAACTGAGGCCCAGAGAAGTTAAGTGACTTGCCCAAAGTCACACAGCTGGCAATTGGCGGAGCCGGGATTTGAACCCATGACCTCTGACTCCCAAGCCCAGGCTCTTTCCACTGAGCCACACTGCTTCTCCTTAACAAGTGCTATTAAAAAAATTGGTGGGGACTTCTGAAGCCTATTCAGGAGGCCCACAGCCTTCATGTGATAGTAGTGGAATTTTTTGGAGCAGGGAGAGCTGCAGGAGAATGATGCTTTTATGTACCCAGCTTTTGACTGACTCATTTCTTCCCTTCCTAGGCCAGTCCAAATTAGGTTTTCTTTATTGTTTGATTTTTTTTTTTAAGGAGCAGCAGAACGTATTCCTATTAGGCTGTTTATTCGCTTCCCAAGTCTGAATATTCTGGGTAGGTTCAAGAAATACCAAAAACTCCTGGTCGTAGCCCTCTCCATCAGACTGTAAGCTCTTTGAAAGTAAGGGATGAAATCTAGAGCCGAATTTGGCATTCAGGGTCAGTCCCGGCCTCCCTAGAAATTCCTTCAAGGATTCCTTTAATAAGACTGTAGTGGCTCAGTGATTCATGGTGCCTGAGCCACCCCCAGAAAACAGGCCGAATAAACAAACAGGATTTAATTCAGTATCCGAAGAGAAGGAGGAGTTTGTGGGCGTTGGTGGGAGAGCTGCCCGTAGCACTGTTGCGACTCGGCTGAATGCCCGGCGTTCTCAACACCCTCAGGTTGTCATTGTGTCCAACAATTTGTGCTTACAGGGGATAGAGGACCATAACCTTCTAGCAGGACATCTTGCCATGTTTGATAATGATTTCAGTCTGGCGCAAGATCTCTATCTGGCATCCAGCTGTCCTATTGCTGCCCTTGAGGTACCTAACTATCAAACCTATAATGAATGACTTTCATAATTGTGTTTACCGTTTAGTCGCTTTGAAGGGACCATGCAAATGATAGGGAAAGAAACAAGAAGTGTCATTAATTGTGCATGTATACCTGGACCATAAAAATGGTACTTAAAATGGAACTTAAAATCTAATGTACGATATTTAATATATCTATAATGTAATATTAAATATAAATATATATATGCATATCTACACAGAATGTGTGTGTGTGTCTCTCTCTGCATATGGAGAGACATTTTGTATATCTCCAAACTCCCTAAGATGACTAATTTATTATTAAATGGTTATTACCTGCTTACCTGCATTTCGGATCCAGTTCCAAGTTTTGGATTGTTATCGTCACTGTTATTTTGGTGCGTACACACACATCTACCTATATTTATATCAGGCTTCAAGGTCACTAGCTATCTGTCTATGGAGAGCTATAGTGACCTCGCAATGTATTGTCAGATAGTGATCACACAGCGTAACGTCATATCTGGTGAATTTTTCTTGCTCAAACCACTTCTTTTCATGCAGATGAGACGAGATTTGCAGCACTGGGACAGTGCACTGCAGCTGGCTAAACGTTTGGCCCCCGACCAGATCCCGCTGCTCTCAAAGGAGTATGCAATTCAACTCGAATTCACGTACGTTCTCTTTTTTTTCACATGTTAGGCTAAAGGACAAATTGCTAATCATACTTCAGAAAGGAAAGTGCTTGCACAGTGAAGCTGATTACCTTCCAAGCAGATGATTTGGCTTCTTGAAAGAGCTGAAGCGCTTCCCTCCTGAGAGGGGGGTTTATTTTTATATACTTTTTCCACTGTGATTTGGCCCAGTAACGATGTGGGAATTGATTATTAATTGCCAGCTCTGGGCAGACCACTAGACTAGACTTAGTGCAGTCCCCTGCACATAGCAAGCACTCAATAAATCCCTCTCATGGATTGATTAACTGATATAAAAGAAGAAATAAAAGACAGGGTTCCGGGCCCCAAATTGTTGCAACTTAATGATGAAGACTGACAAATCCCAAAGAACGTGATCGGGCAGAGCCTGGGACAGGAAGCGAGCCAAAGGACGGAAATGCCTCCCCAAGATTTTTCAGTCGGAAGAGTCTGCTAAGGAAGCTGGGGAGTGGGGAGACGGCAGGGTGTGAAACTGGAAAGGAAAAGCTCAGGTAAAAGCCGAGCTGTCAGGAAAGCTATGAAAGACCAGCTGCGGGACAGGCAATAGGGCTGATTTGGGGTGAGGGAGGGGAGCATGCCAAAGAAAGAACTGAGCTAGAACTTGGAACAGGCCAGCAATCAATCAATCAATCAATCGTATTTATTGAGCGCTTACTGTGTGCAGAGCACTGTACTAAGCACTTGGGAAGCACAAGTTGGCAACATATAGAGACAGTCCCTACCCAACAGTGGGCTCACAGTCTAACAGAGAGTGGAAGTTTTGATGGAGTGCAGAACAGCCAGCCTCGTGGATAAAGCACAGGTCTCAGAATCAGCAGGACCTGGGTTCTGATTCTGGCTCTTCTACATGTCAGCCGTGATCTTGGGCAAGTCACTTCACTTCTCTTTGCCTCAGTTACCTCAGACTGTGAGCCCACTGTTGGGTAGGGACTGTATATGTTGCCAATTTGTACTTCCCAAGCACTTAGTACAGTGCTCTGCACATAGTAAGCGCTCAATAAATACGATTGATGATGATCTGTAAAATGGGGATTAAAACTCTGAGCCCCGTGTGGGACATGAACTGTGTCCAACCTACCTCTTTTGTGTCTACTCCAGCGTTGAGTACAGTGCCTGGCACATAGAAAACACTTAACAGATACCATTTAAAAAACAAAATAAAAAACACAGCTGAGGCGAGAGGGTATGTCGGCAAGGGCCAGTCAGTGTTGGGCCCGTTGGTCATTTTGAGTACAATTAAGATAATTTTGATTGTTCTTTTAGAGGTGATTACGTGAACGCCTTGGCTCATTATGAGAGAGGAATAACTGGTGATAATAAGGTAATCTTCAAAATTATATGCATCAATTTGTTCAGTGCTTTTTATCCACTTTATTGCAAAATGATTTGAGGCCCTGTCTATATACAAAGTAAAGTCAAATATCAGAAATCTTGAAAATGCTTCCTTCCCCTTCCCTTCTGTTTGTTTAGGAGCCTGGTAGCACCAGAGGTGCTGGAGAGAGAACACAGAGCTCATTATAGCTCTGTGTTTCCCCTCACACTGGGTGCCGGTATGTCCGCCTCTCTTTAGAGAGGCATTTCATCAGGAATTGTCTCCAGCACCTTCCCCTCTCCCTTCCCTTTGGAAAAGTACATCCCTCCTACCACATTCACAGGACAAAATCTGATAGCGTGCAGATGGCACGGTGAAATTATGCCCCATCTGTTAGTCTCAAGAACGGTTTGAATGAGAGGGTGATAACAGAAAATGTTAGGAATGTTATAAAGTTTAAATTGATTCTTGGACAATAAGTTCAAGTGAGAGAGTGGGAAAGGCTGGAGATGCTAGAAGGTGCATTCTTAGCCATGAGAACAGTAAGCGTGTGCCCACAATCCGAGAACATGTATGTGTTTTTCAGTGTATACTCTCCCAAGCACTTAGTGCAGTTTTTCAATGTGTACTCTCCCAAGCACTTAGTACAGTGTTCTGCACCCAGTAAGCATTCAATAAATATCGTTGATCAAGGAGGGCAATAATTAGTTCAATTCTTTCATGCAAACTCTGCCACCGTGGAAAGCAGAACACCGGACCAGGTAGAGCATTGGTTAGACTCAGAGGTGACATTTCATAAATTTTTCCATAGCAGGTGCAGTAGCACTTCTTTAAAGTACCCAATTTGAATGCTTTAAAGGAAGTTATATTGCGGTAGGGGAATCTAAAAGATGTATGCCTGAAATTCAGTTCACTAGTCAAATAACTGTGAGCTTCACGTGGGATGGGCATGCTGCCCGTTTTTTAGTTATTCTCTTGTATCTACCCCTAGGCTTGGTGCGGTGTTTGGCCCCAAACAGATGCTTAATAAATAATATTAATATTATTTAATATTAATAATTAATATTCTTACTATCATCATTATTGAGCAGCGTAGCCTAGTGAATAGAGCAAGGGCCTGAGCGTCAGAAGGATCTGGGCTCTGATTCCTGTTCCACCACTTGTCTGTTGTGTGATCTTGGGCAAGTCACTTAACTTCTCATCAGTTACCTCATCAGGAAAATGGGGATTAAGACTGTGAGCACCATGTGGGATTTGGACTTTGTCCAATTTGATTGTCTTGTAGCTACCCTAGCGCTTAGTATAGTGCCTGGCAAATAGGAAGTGCTTAACAATTACCATAAAAAAAATCCAAAAAACTTGATTTTGGGGAACCATTTGGGGGAAGGAATTATTTCTGTTCCAAGTACCCTATAATTAGAATTTAGCAAGTTAGCCTTAACTGATTGTGTATGCAGTGACAAATGTATTGAGAGGCGATCGACAATGTAAGGCTCTAACCAAGAAAGATCAAAGTTGGTTTTATAAATAAGCCAGTACATATTGTCAGAGTAAAATGTGCCCAGTAGATTTGTGCCTTTAAACAAACAAGTCACCTGATTCTAGAAACTGTTTATAGCAATCTTTTTTGCGTAAATTTGTAGGTAAAAATAGTCACTGGGGTTAAAAACTATATTAATAGTCTTTCTGTGTTTTAATGTTTCCGAAGCAAACTTGAAAATAAATCCCGGGTGCTCTCTGCTGTTTCATCTTTAGCATTACATTCTTGTTTGTGGGTGGTGTTTTTGTTTTTTTTTTCCATGAGACTTGGACAGTATAGTCTCAATTTAGGAAGAATTTGATGTGCTACTGTGGCTCTTTTCTTAGAAAGTACAAATTACAGGTTGTGCTAAATTTTTCATAAAATGATCTGGGTATTGTACTTAAATTGCATTTATTTTTGATCCAAGCATTCTCTTTGATTTCTTCAGCTAGAGACAGCAAAAGCAAGGAAAAAATGATCTGTCATCCAGCATTATTTTTGAGACTTATTTGTGCAAGACATTTATAGCCTTAGCAATAAAAAGTTTTACAGTCAGACTACCTAGCTAAACAGTTTTTTGGTATATCTCATTGTGGGCAAGGGAGTGTGTCTATACCAGTTCTGTTGTGTTGTACTTTCTGAAGTGCTTAATACAGCACTCTGCATATAAGTAAGCTTCTTAAGGGCAGGGAGCCTGTCTGCTAATTCTATTTTGTTGTACTCTCCTGAGTGCTTAGTACAGTGCTCTGTACATAGTAAGCACTCAGTAAATACCATTGATTTGGTAAGTAGTCATTCGAAGTGCAAAGCCACAGAAGAAATGTTTCTACTCCTGTTGCTTTTTTGTAGCCTCTGGGCTATAGACTTGGATATTGATACTTGTGTAAAGTGAAATAGAGTGCCATAAATAAGGCACCGGGGGTGGAGTTACTGAAAATTATCCATTGAGTTAGTCAGGAAAGAGATATGTCCGTCATTAATCGTAATTATCACCATCGTCACCATTAACAATGTTTGAGCCACGTCTTAGATGCAGAACACTGTAATGGGACCTAAAAAAGAAATGATGCCCTTGAGGAGTTTAAAAAGGGGAGGTAAGCAGGCAAAATCTGCCAAAGATATAATAGTTAAAGTATGAGGGCAAGAATACAAATGATAAAATCAGGTATAAAAAGTTTAATAAAATCATTGAATGACTAGATTTTAAAAGTAAACATTATGTGTGAATTATATATTACATATGTATTATATGCACATATATACATATGTGTGTGTGTACGTACATTTACAAATATATACATGCATGCATACACACACACGCAGGAGGCTGATGAAGATTAGTAGGGGGGATTAGTTGGGGAATGCATCCTGGAGGAGATGACCTCTTAGGGGTGCTTATCTGAGTAATATAATTTCAAATGTTCTTAGAATGGAGCTTAGATCAAATAAAGTAAAAATCAAGCCACGTTTGGCAGGGACACATTTTATAATTCTCTAGAGTGAATTCATACCATTAAACTGAGTTGTGAGTTGCCATTTTTTGTTTCTCACTGGAGCACCAGGACCACGATGAAGCCTGCCTAGCCGGAGTAGCACAGATGTCCATTCGGATGGGAGACATCCGTCGAGGGGTTAACCAAGCCATTAAACACCCCAGCAGACTGCTCAAGCGGGACTGTGGAGCCATTCTGGAAAATATGAAGGTCTTCTTAAATTACACAATTAATGAAGCAAAGAGAACAATGGATGGTCTGTGGAGGATCAGCATTCATACTGAAATAACCTTTTGTTATAGCAATTTTCAGAAGCAGCCCAGCTGTATGAGAAAGGGAAGTATTACGACAAAGCAGCATCTGTATATATCCGCTGTAAGAACTGGTAAGGATGTGCTGAAACTTGTTTTAGATCTGCATTGGGAAATGTTCTTGGTTTTATAACTGCCGATCCCCAGTTTAATTGGCCCAATCCTCCTGTCCCCCAACTTCCTGGCTGCATCTCTTCCAATGTCCTCCCCTTTGGGGACTTCTTTCCCCTTTCTGGAAGTTGGCCAGTGACTAGACAGTCTGTCAGAGATCTTAATAAAAGAAAAAAAAATTAGTACTTGTTAAATGCTTACTTCATGCCAAGTTAAGTTAATCAGGTTGGACACAGTCCCTGTCCCACATGGGGTGCACAGTCTAGTAGGAGGGAGTAGGATTTAATCCCCATTTTACAGATAATAATAATAATAATGGCATTTATTAAGTGCAAAACACTGTTCTAAGCGCTGGGGAGGTTACAAGGTGATCAGGTTGTCCCACGGGGGGCTCACAGTCTTAATCCCCATTTTACAGGTGAGGTAACTGAGACCCAGAGGAGTGAAGTGACTTACCCAGGGTCACACAGCAGACATGGCAAGGCCAGGATTAGAACCAGGTCCCTCTGACACCAAGGACCGTGCCCTTTCCAGTAGTAGGCCATGTTGCTCCTCTAGCAGGATGGAAGCATGGGGGAATACTCTGTGGGATCACTGAACAGTATTGACCACACAGGTCCAGAATTGAGTTACAAGCCCCCTCCATGACTCATTGGGCATGTATCGGGACGAATCCTAAAATCAGTTAAGCTCTCCTGGGTTTCAGCAGCAGTTTGGGCGGGAGAGGAGCAGGGCACGGCCCTTACAAAGAAGTGACGGGCCCCCCAAATAGAGCACTTCGTAGAAGGGCACCAGTAGCCGAAAGTGTGGAAAACTTGGTTTCTGGAGTCACAGAGAGTAACTCCAGACATGAAAGCGTAAAGCCCAGAATCCAGCTGGGCATAATTGTAAGCGCTCTCTGTGGATTTCCTGGAACAATTTTTATTATTTGGCGAGAGGAAGAATTTCAGGGGAATATCAATTGAAAGGTGAATGTGCATTCATCTTGATGGTTCTGGGAATGACCCAATTAACCGTTGTATTAGATCGGTATGTACTTGTACTCTAACTCATATCCTGTTTTACTATGACCTACATTTTGGTTTTGTTGAATATCAGAAATATTCATAGAGATCGCTTGGGGGAAAAGAAGATTCTTGATGCATTTTAAAGTATTCAGCTCCCCAAGCTTGGTAAATTGAGAAGCAGCCTGATCCAGTGGAAAGAACACAGGCCTGGAGACCAGAGGATGTGGGTTCTAATCCCAGCTTCACCTCTTGTCTGCTCTGTGACCTTAAGCAAGTCACATCACTTCTCTGGGCCTCAGTTACCTAATCTATAAAATGGGATTAAGACTGTGAGCCCTAGGTGGGACGGGAACTGTCACCAACCTGATTCACTGGTACTTACCCCAGCACTTAGTACAGTGCCTGCCACGAAGTATGTACTTAACAAATACCATTTTAAAAACACAATCAGAATAAAGGTGCCAGTCTTTTGCAACCTCTCGAGAGAGCAGTTTCCTTCCCTCTCACTGTTATGATCCATAATTTTTTTAAAAGTACCATTGCATCAAGTCCGTTAACAGTTGGATAGAGACATAGAAATAAAACCTAAATTGAGAGTTGGCATGGTGCATTTTGTGGTCTTTTTTCTTAGGGTGAAAGTTGGTGAGCTTCTCCCTCAAGTGTCTTCTCCAAAGATTCACCTGCAGTATGCCAAAGCTAAAGAAGCGGATGGTAGGTGAGTGTATTCCTGAATCATTTTTCGAGTGTAAGGTCATGTTCTATAAATCCTCAAAAGAAAGGCTGAAATAGATGGAGTGCTTCTGAAAGGGTTGAGCCCAAATCTGGAGTTTGAGCGATCAGAGGCCAGCTCAGATAACAGTTTTGGAAGAATCAACTATCGTACATCTTGCTGGTAATCAAACTCTGATTACTAATCAATTATGAGCTCAGGTAGCTACATGCTTTATTGTGTTTTTCAGTGTTTCCTGGATAGAATGCCTTTTGTGCAGTTTCTTTTAAGGTGGGGTAGCTGTTGCATTTCGGGGTCAGCGCACGGTGGGAACTTAATGGTGAAGAAACCAAGACAATCTGAGGTTTTAGGCTTTTCCAGTTTTCACGTCTACCTCTAGAGAGGTAAATTTGGGAGAACATCACTATCCTCATAGTGATGGTAGTTGAAGCTGTAGAAGCGAATGAGTCCTCTGAGGGGGAGAGTGTAGATGGAGGATGCAAGCTTATTTTGGGCAGGGATTGTGTCTACCAGCCCTGTTGAATTGTACTACTCTCCCAAGCCCTTAGTACAGGGCTGTGTGCCCCTTAAGCACTCATAACTCATAAGAGAATTAGCGTGGCTCAGTGGAAAGAGCCTGGGCTTTGGAGTCAGAGGTCATGGGTTTAAATCCAGGCTCCGCCAATTGTCAGCTGTGTGACTTCGGGCAAGTCACTTAACTTCTCTGTGCCCCAGTTACCTCATCTGTAAAATGGGGATTAAGACTGTGAGCCCCCAGTGGGACAACCTGATTACCTTGTTACCTCCCCAGCGCTTAGAACAGTGCTTTGCGCATAGTAAGTGCTTAATAAATGCCATCATTATTTTTATTATTATAACTACCATTGGTTGATGGTTTGAGGACTGCAATGTTAGCTCTGAAATCAAACTTAAACTGTACCAGGTAGTTATTCCCAGTGTGGTGTTCAGCTCTGCGGCATGAGCAACAAGCAGAAGACATTTTTCAGGTGGAGGAAAAATACCACAGATATTATTCAGTGGTGGCACAGGTGCACTGAGGAGGACAGCCTCTTCCAGCTGAGCACTGCAGATTTCCAGATTGCACTCCTCTAAATACATGGTCAAAATGCCGACTTGCTGACTCCGAAGGCTAGTGCCTCTTTCTAGCTAAACCAAGAGTTTTCTCCCAAGAGGAGGTCAAAGAATCAACCAGAGTATCAGTATTAGCATGGAGAAGCAGAGTGGTCTTGGGTGTTGGGCGATCTGGATTCTAATTTTGCCTCCACCCACCTCCTGTGTGATCTTAACTTCGCTGTACCTCACTTTCCTCATCTATCAAATGACGACCAAATATCTGGTCTCCTTCCCCTTTGGCATGGGAGCCCCATGAGGGACAGGGGCTTTATCGCAGCAGATTATCTTGTATCTACCACAGTGGTTAGTACAGTGCTTCGCACTGTAAAGGTGTATAACAAATACCGCAATTATTAGTGGTGTTATAAAGCACGTACCTTGTGCGGTACTAAACACTAATTGCTAGGAAAAGAGACATGTTCACTGATCTAGACATAGCTCCTGGCCCACAAGGCTCACTGGCGAAACAAGGGGATGATTAATAATAATTAAAAGATGGGAACATGGGCCCAAATGCTAAATTTGAAGGACTCCATCATTCGTAATTCTTAGTGTTACTAAGGCTTGCATGTGTTACCTCTGGTAATTGTGTCTTGCAGATACAAGGAAGCTGTTGTGGCTTATGAGAATGCAAAGCAGTGGGACAGTGTCATCCGCATATATCTGGACCACCTCGGTAACCCTGAAAAGGCTGTTACTATTGTCAGAGAAACCCAGTCTCTTGATGGAGCCAAAATGGTAGCCAGGTAACCCAGTACTGTCATAGTTAAATTCTGTTAGAGACTGGGGGGTCTATTAACTTGTAAACCTTGGGATCGCTTAAATTAAGAATAATCCTCCAAAGACAGAAGGCACTGAAAACTAAGAAAAACTTTGGAAAATACATTTAAAGAAGCAAGACTATTCTGGTGGGATTTTTCTAGAAAGCTGCAAATGGTCACAGCTGGTCTTTTAAGTTATAGCATTAGGAAGGGCCCTAATCTCAGTTAAATGAGATCTGCTTACAGGCTGCCCAAGGTAACACAGAACTAATCTTGAGATGACTGTCTTGCTTTATGTTTATTATTGTGAAGGTTGGAGAGGTACAAGTTAAGCAGACCCTGAGCCATGTGCAGGCCATAAGGCTGCGTTATCCAGATTCAGAACTACAATACCCAGTACCCATCTTAATCTCAATTGGCCAGAGAACTATTAAAAGTCCTTCCCAACGTCTTCCCTCTTCTCTCTGCATCCTCCTAACCCAAAACTGATCATTGCCTCTGCCCTCTTACCTAACATCAGCTAAGACTTGACTTTCAGTTCAGAGGCGATGATGCCGATGGTGAGAAATTGTCGCTTCATTTCTCTGTGCCTCCGTTTCCTCATCTGTAAAATGGGGATTCAAAATCTGTCGTCCCTCCTCCTTATACTGTGAGCTCCATCTGGGACAGAGACTGTGCTTGATCTTGTGTCCTACCCCAGCGTTTAGCACAGTGCTTGGCATATAGTAAGTGATTAACAAATACCACTATTACTATTATTATTATGTTTGAGAGAATCTCATGCACACTGAACGCCTTCTTGAAAATGGAGTAGGGTGCCTTTTCTGGCCCCTGGACATTTGGGGTGAGCAGTGTTTAGACACCAGTGATTGCGAAGGGTAAGTCTGTCACTGCCAGCCTCCATTAATCCTCTCTGAAGAGCAGCTCAGATCCCCTAGGGCTCTCGTGAAAGAGGGAGGAAAATAAAGTCTTATGCTTTTCTATCCTATCTCCTTGTAATTGGTCCTGAGAGCTAGATTGAAATTAGCCCAGACTCCTAGCTTTGATCTCATCTTTTGTCATTCAGGACTCAGTCCCTCCTTCATTTGGGTGTATTTAAGAACTCTCCCAAGCCTATTCATTGACCTGGCCTGACACCACTAAGAATATCATTCAACGTATTATTTTGTAGTTGCATGGGCTTGCAGTAAACCAGAGGGTCCCAAAGTCTCTGCTGGGGGCAGGGGAGACCCTTTGACTCCCTTTAGAGGGAAGGCAAAACCTTAGAAGATGCCCTCCACTTCTATTTTTCTATTTCCAAAAATTAGAGGGAGTGGGGAAAGACGCATTCTATTTTTGAGTTGGTTTCCCCTCTGAACTGAGATGAAACCTGAAATCTTTAAACCTAAAATCTTTGGCAGTGTGTTTTTATTCATTTTATTTTTTTGTTCAAGTAGGACAAAAAAAAGCCTTCTGTATAAAACAATGTAATTCCATCTAAGGCCTATTACAGATACATTTTAAGGAAGATTTGTCTAATAGTGGTGTAAATGGTTTTATTTTAGGTTTTTTCGCCAGCTTGGTGATTATGGTTCTGCCATCCAATTTCTGGTCATGTCCAAATGTAACAATGAAGCTTTTACGCTAGCCCAGCAGCACAACCAGATGGAGATCTATGCTGATGTCATTGGTGAGTTTGGTCCTTTTCCTTTTTTTCGTTTAGAAGTGTTTATATCTATAACTCTGGAACCCCTTGACACTCACAGCCTAATAATTATCAGGCAGGGATTTAAAGAAGTTCTGCTGCATTTCCATATCTACCAGGAACACAGTTACTCTAATACAATACTCTTAATTCTTTTATCCCAGATGATACTTAACATTCTGGGGTGTCTAGCCACAGAATATAAAGACGTGGTTAAATTCGTAGAAATTATTTTTATCTTAAATGGCACCTGTTAGAAGTCATTTTAAATACACTTTTTGCACTGAAATGAACATAGTTGGGATTTTTGCAAAGGTACTAAAAGACATTGAAAAAATCCTGCATTACCAACTTTGGCATAGCTTGTATATCACGTTGGAATTTTCATTCTGATTTAATACTGGGGAATTTTATGCAGGTATGGTTATTAGCATTATCTCTAGATTTATAAACATTTAGGTTTGGTACTGCCTATAAGATAGAGAATAAATTGTTCACTCTTTTGTGGTACAACAAATCTTTCAAGTCAGACTTCTACTCCAGATAAAGCTTTCATGATTTACAATACTCTAATCATGTCAAGCCAGCATCCATAAGTAACACTCCACTTATGTATTCTATTCCTTAGCAGATATATATACTAAGGATGCATGCATATTTTTATTGTATGATTATTTGGCTATTTCATCCTGATATTTGTACTATATCAATGTTATTCCTCATGCTCCCACTCTTTGTAAATAATTTTTATCTGTCTCCCCGTTACATTGTAATCTCTCTGAAGTCAGGGAACGGGTGTTGTGCTGTACTTTCCGAAATACACAATGCTTCGTACTCAGGGGCTGAATAGAGACCATTGATTGACTGATTCCTTTCAAAAACAAACAAAAAGATTCGAAAAATAGCTTGTAGTGTTTGTGGCCCAGCTATGTTGTGGTAAAGCTGATGTCTAAGAAGGAAGTAGAGAAACCAAGAGATTATGGTAAAGGAACAAAAAAGCAAGTCAGGGATAAATTATGTCCAAGAAGTGACACATGGAAGGAAAAACAAACGAAAGATACCGAGCAGAGCCTGTGTGCAAGAGCATATGTTTGGGGGAAAGGAGTTTTGATCAGAAAGAAAAGGTGGTATTTATTCAGCACCTACTAGGGGGTGGAACACTGCACTAAGCACTTGGAAGAGTTCAGTGGAGGGGGCTGATGTAAATCACTCACACTGCACCCAATTAAATTCCTCCTTGTGGAGAACACCACCAGTTTCCCTCACTCCTTAGTCTGGAGCCTGGGATTGTACAGCCCCTGCATTAATCCAGCCCTGGTCCATGAGAGGTTTTCAGTCGATAGAAGAGGATAAACACACTGGGCAATAAAAGTACTATTCAAACAGAGGGGGAAAAAAGGTTAAAATTCAGCCATCAAAAATACCACTTGGTATAAGCAAGTTAAACAGTGCTTGGAGGGGGCAGGCTTCAGGTACTTAACTATTGCTGGCCCCACAGTCCTTGGCTACAGAGTGCATTTTAGAGGTCGAGGAAGTAGTGTCTCCTGCCAGATTTGGGTAGGAGAAGGGAGGCCAGCCTGAGGATCAGGCAGGAGACCCCAGAGCCTAAAGGATTCAGTCCTGCCGAGAAAAATATTCTATTTGGTTTCAGATGCTTTATATGTTTGTCTTTTGTAGTCTTAAAACATTTTCCTAAATGTCCACCTAAGTAAGTTTGTTTTTGTAAATGGTTTTCTAGGTTCTGAAGGTGCTACCAATGAAGACTACCAGAGTATTGCCTTATATTTTGAAGGAGAAAAGAAGCATTTTCAGGCTGGCAAATTCTTCTTCTTGTGTGGTCAATATTCACGGGTTAGTGGTAATAATAATTGAGATATGTGTTAAGCATGGGGTAGATACAGGATAATCAAGTCAGACACAGTTCCTGTCCTCTGTGGGGCCCACAGTCTAAGTAGGGAGGCGGAGAATATGTATTTAATCCCCATTTTACAAATGAGGAAACTGAGGCACTGAAGAGTCAAGTGACTTGCCTGAGATCACACAGCGGGTAAGTGGGGAAGCTGAGATTAGTACCCAGCTCCTCTGACTCCCAGGCTGTGCTCTTTCCATTAGGCCCTATGGCTTCTCAAGCAGTATGGAGAAAAAAGTATTAATCAGATTGTTCATTGGAATGACCCTGAGAGAAGCTAAATGCAAGGATTTAAATGTTCTTTTGCAGGTTACCTGATCCTTGCCCCATGAAATCCAAAGAAAAATATTTCTATCCCAAACTGAACTCCTCAAAGGGCTAACTGGATTCTCCAGGCTCCTCAACTATTTTGTTAACTCTTATTACCTCCAAGAACCATGAAGACAGATTCAGCAACAGCATCCCAGTAACTCCCTAGTTTCAGATGAGCTTTTAAAAACAAAAGCAATCAGTCAGTAAATGGCATTTGAGTGCCAGGGGCTGGGAGCGGAGGGGGGAACTGTTCTAAGCAGCTGGGAGTGTGTAGAAGTGAAGATATGATCCCTGCCATCACAGAGCTAATGATTTAACAGTCCAGAAGAGAATCAGTCAACTTGGTTTAAGAAGGGAATGAGAGGTGTATGAGTAAATAAATAAGGGCTTAATTTGTAGATTATGCAAATCAGTACGTTTGTAAATGCTGCAGGTGCCTGTGACAACGTAAGAGCTTTTATTCTGAAGAGAGAATAAACGAATCAAACTGCAGGCTCACTCTTCCTGTAGAAATTCAGTTTATAATTGAGTGAAATTTCCCGTGTTCCTGTGCAGTGCCATTGAGCCACGAATTCTTTGTGTTTCAGGCCCTTAAACACTTCTTGAAATGCCCTGCTTCGGAAGATAACGTAGCAATAGAAATGGCCATTGAAACGGTAAGAAACTTTCAAGTAAGGGTGTAAACTCATTTGTGCATGTCCCTGCTTAATCCGGGGTGGTTAGATTATCTGCCCAAAGGATTGAATAGGGTGTGACTGCTGACTCTCTTGGCAAGACCCGCACCACTAAGGTGAGGCACATTTTCGAAGAGCAGTTCCCCAGTGCTCCAGTTTATTAGGCAATAGGTTCAGTAAGGTCTGTTTGCTACCAGGTGAGCCTCGGGGTTAGAGATGTCAGGCTTAATGACAGCGCCGTCTCTCAGACGGGCACCCCTGGGTCAGAGCAAGAGAGCCACAAGCGCTCTGTTCTGGCAGCATCTCTCCTGCACGCCCCCTAAAATGGCAGTCAGTTCAACAAGCCCCCCCATTAGCTCCAGAACAACAAAATTCCCAGGCCCACATAAGAATAATAATAGTAATGATGACATTTGCTAAGCGCTTACTATGTGCCGAACACTGTTCTAAGCGCTGGGGAGGGCGGATACAAGGTAATCAGGTTGTCCCACGTGGGGCTTACAGTCATTTTACAGATGAGGGAACTGAGGCACAGAAAAGTGAAGTGTCTTGCCCAAAGTCACACTGCTGACAAGTGGCAGAGCTGGGGTTAGAACCCATGATCTCTGACTCCCAAACCGGTGCTATTTCCACTGAGCCACTGAGCTGCTTCCCTGAACTCCCTGCTTTTATCCCCATTAGGTCGTTTGTCATACGAAGATGCACCTTTTCACCATGTATTCACCCACAGATCGGGGCCTGATGAGCCCCAGGTAGTCTCACCTTGTTGCTTCTTATTATGCCCTTAGAGACCACAAATAATCCTAGGCTTCCATCCAGGGCCAGAATCCTGAGCAGAAGGGCCAGCTGCTTCCCGAAAACTCCCAGCTCTTGGTGGAAATGATTTTGTGGGGCTCACTGGACCCCTCCCTGGACTGTGGACTGCCCTGTCAGGGCTTCCCCGGGCATTAATAGGGATTTTCTGGGTGTGTGTTTCCAGTTTCCAGTCTTTCTCATCTTTTTCTCTTCTTATATGTCAAGGCCATTCCATCCACACATTCCCTTCACATCCCATCCCCCATGGGACAGCCTGCACCCACGTGATTTGATAGATCGATAATTCATCAGTAATTGGATCTTTCCTCAGCAATATCACGGGTCGCTTTCCAAGCTTATATGCGGAGTAAAACTCTCATTTCAGTATCGGTGGCTGGGTCATGAAGGGGTGGTCAATTATCTTGAACCAAACTTTTAAAAAATCATGGAAGTGAATATAAAGTGTAAAGCACACTATTAGTAGAAACAGTTTTATTATACATTTTTCATGTCGTGTATTTTAGGAGAGGTTGGTAATGTCTTAATTTTTTATAAATAGGTTGGGCAGGCAAAAGATGAGTCTCTGACCAGTCAGCTGATAGACCATCTCATGGGAGAGAGTGACGGCATGCCCAAGGTAATAACGGTCTTGACTTCATTAAGGCTTATGGGCTCCAAGTCGTGAGCCTCATTAACAAATGACCCTTTTGAGAGAGAACTTTTCTGTCACACCTTTTGTAAACACGTGATGTCTAATGCTGGTGGGAAGCCCTGTGTCCCCTCTGGGCCCATTTTGTTTGGAAGGCTGGTTTTACTCCATCAAATAGCATCATAGGCACCCCAACCGCACGGGTACCATCGCCCCCATTTCAGAGCCGGACTTCTAAACTCGCAGATCCGCGGTCTCTGACCAAAACTGAGTTTCCAGTCAGGGCTGAAAAGACCCCAAATGGTGATCGTGAGCTCTATTCCCTTCTAATGGTCATTTGTTGTGTGACTTTAATTAAGGATGCCAAGTATCTGTTCCGTTTGTACATGGCCCTGAAACAATACCGAGAGGCTGCACGCACCGCCATAATCATTGCCAGGGAGGAGCAGTCTGCAGGTGGGTCACCCTCTCTCCTTCTCCCCCTTCTCCCCTCCGTAACATCCTTTTCATTGTCCATGTTCATAGTCCATCACTAGCTGCTGAGTACCAGATTACCGCCAGCATTGTCATGGAAAAAAATCCATTTTTCTGTTTCATTTTATAATTTTGTTCTATTCTGAATTTTTACCAATGCCAAGAGGCTTTATTTTGATTTTTTTCAATGCCTTCCCAAGCACTTTCCATTCTTTATTAAATTCTTTTTTGGAAGGAACTTGGCTGCGCTATACAGTGTTGACTGTGTTTCAAATAATCTGCATTTTTCATTTGCATCTTTATTAGACACCTGGTTCTTTTCCCAAACTGTGCTGTGGATAAGGGAATATCCAGTGGATAAGCCCACTGTTGGGTAGGGACTTCATATGTTGCCAACTTGTACTTCCCAAGCGCTTAGTACAGTGCTCTGCACACAGTAAGCGCTCAATAAATCCGATTGATGATGATAAGGGAATCATTTCTGTAATAGATTTGCAGCCAGTTCATGGGAATTCTATCTAGAAAAAACATGGTTTTTTTGTTGTTGTTGCTGTTATATTTTTGCTTTTGTGGGGATGCCTTTTTTTTCTTTTGCATTGCCACCCACATATTTTCCTATTGTAAATTTTCCAAAATCTCATTATGGGTATAAACCTATATCAGACAGCGGAACAAACTCGATCACTAGCTGGATATCTTTGGTTTAATGGATGCAAACTAACATTTGATGGGGACCAGGGGTGTTTCTGAACACCTCTTTCATTCAACCCAGTGCACTTTTCATTTATTGTCATTCTAAAAAAAATCAAGGTTTGGTTACTGCTGTGGGAGGGGAGGCTGCCCCAGCAGAAACAGGTAGGGCCTCCCAGGGGAGTTCAGTTATCCACGTCTGCTGTGTGACCTTGGGCAAGTCACTTAACTTCTCTGAGCCTCAGTTACCTCATCTGTAAAATGGGGATTAAGACTGTGAGCCCCACGTGGGACAACTTGATCACCTTGTATTCCCCCCCAGCGCTTAGAACAGTGCTTTGCACATAGTAAGCGCTTAACAAATGCCATCATCATCAGCATCCTGCCGGAAGCTAATCACAAGATCGTTCAGTCTTAAGGAGCTTGTTGTGAGCAGGGAACATATCCACCGACTTTATTGCATTGTCCTCACCCAAGCGCTACTTGAGTACTGTGCTCTGCAGTCAGTCAATCAGTGGTATTTATTGAGTGCTTACTATGTGCAGAGCACTGTGCTAAGCTCCTGGGAGAGTACAGCACAACAGAATTAGCAGACAAGTTCCCTGGCTACTACGAGTCCATCTTTTATCAATTGCCAAAAACAGGGAGCAAAGCAGCTTACAGATTCTTAAGGGAAAAAAAAATCCAAAATGCTCCTGTCCCAACAATTACCTGTATACTCAGTTGGCGCTCCATAGATAGCATTGATTAATTTTGAAAAATAGCGGTAAGGTGCTTCTCTGCTAGTTTACATTCATTCAATCATATTTATTGAGCGCTTACTATGTGCAGAGCGCTGTACTAAGCGCTTAGATTTGTTTAGACTAAGCAGTCCTTAGCAGTGCAGAAGTCCACTGCACTGTAAAGTGCACCTCGGTTTTCTGCTGTGTGAATTCAGTTCGTAACGGCCTCTCCCCTTTTTTTGAAGGAAACTATCGAAATGCCCACGACGTCCTCTTCAGCATGTACACAGAACTGAGAACCCGGAAGATCACGATTCCCTCGGAGATGGCCACGAACCTTATGATTCTGCACAGCTACATATTGGTGAAGGTAATAGAGCGGAAATAAGTGGCTACCGTCCTATAAAACCCTCCCCGCCTGCCCTCCACCCCAGAGGTTTCCAGACCTCCAGGCCTTTCTTTTCTCTGTCCTTCTCCTTTGTCTCCTCTCACCTGTATTGTATTTATTCCCTCATCCCTTTCCCTCTGCCCCTCCGGCCTTGTAAATCCTTCTAGGAGGTGGTGTCTGTGTGAAGGTGCTATATCTGTGGGCTTGCCATTCGCATTCAAAAAGAATAAACATAAAACATAAAAAGAATTAAAGAAACAAAAAAAACTCGTCATCTCACTGCACCCTCCATCTGTCACTCAATTTTCCTCCTCCAATTCCTGTCCAAATTGCTTGAATGGGTTGTACTCCCCCCCAGCCTCCATTTGGTTTCCTCCACTCCGCCGAGACTGCTGGCTCCGCGGTCAACAGTGACCATCTTCCTTGCTGAATCTAACAAACTCTACTTAATCCTACTCTTCCTCAACCTCTCCCCCGCTATCAAATCTGTGAACGTATTCCTGATTTTGCCACCTTTGCTGAGACAAATGACCTGTTCCTCCCATCTTGTGCATATAACTTGTGTCCACCTGCTATTAGACTGTAAATTCCGCCAAGGCAAGGACTGTGTCTTCTAAAATTATCATATACTCCCACTTACTTGGTAGATTGTTCTGCAGCCGGTTGGCACCCAGTTGACCTTAAATGCTGAGGAGTGAACGATCTTATCGCGGTGATAATCAGATGCTCAGCAAATCCATCATTTATTTCAGATTCACGTGAAACGTGGGGATCACATGAAGGGAGCCCGCATGCTGACTCGTGTGGCCAACAACATTAGCAAATTCCCCTCCCGTAAGTACCGTTTTCTATAAAATGGCCCAAAGCCCTGCACCCCCAATCCGATGAACATGTGGGGCATTGCAGTTCACGGTAGCTTCAGCTGGTTTCATGAACAACAAAATGTTTTTCAACTGTCCTTCAGTCTTTTGAATAATTTTGAATATTGAATATAAGCCCTTTTTTTAAGTTGCACAGTAGTAAAATCTTTGAAACATAAATATGCCAAGATTGTATGTGAGGCCTGATTATCTTCTCTTGTATCTACCCTTGAGCTTAGTACACCACTTGGCACATAGTAAGTGCTTAACAATTATTATTATCATCATCATCATCATTTTTGGCTAGAAATGCCATTTCGCCTCAGACGTGGATTCCACTTAGACTGTGATCCCTTTGTGGGGCGGGGACTGTGTCTGACCTGATTAACTTATATCTAGCCCTGTGCTTAGTACATAGGAAGTGCTTAACAAATACTACAATTGATGATTATCATGTCAGATAACATAGTGAGGGCTGAGCCAGTTACAACCTAGGGAAGAGGCTTTCTCCCATCTTCCATGATCTGACATGGATAACCTGCATAGATAGGGATAATCTAGGTTTCTCCTTAGAGGGGTATTGGGAATGTCTTTACCAACTCTGTTATAGTGTATTCTCCCAAGCACTTAGTACAGTGATCTACATAAAGTAAGTGTTCAGTAAATACCACTGATTGATAACGGGGTCTTGCAGCAGCAGGAAGAGAATGGTAAGGATCTACATTAAGTGTTCAGTAAATATCATTGATTGATACCGGGGTCTTGCAGCAAGCAGGAAAAGAATGGTAAGGAGCATGGATTAGTGCCATTTTTCCTTAGCATTCCCCTAACAATGATGTTTCCGCCTCCAGACTCTCCCCTCTCCGGTCCATTCTTCGCTCTGCTGCCCAGATCATTTTTCTAGAGCTTTGTTGTGCACCCATCTCACTACTCCTCAGAAACTTCCAGTGACTGCCCACTGTTCTCCGCCCAAAGCCAAAACCACACTGACCATCGGCTCTGCTCCTACTTACCTCTCTCTTCTCGTACTCTGCCCCAGCTCACAGGCTCGGTTCCTGGGCCTCACTCTCACCTCTTGATATCCTTCCATCTATCTGGAACTCCCTCCCTCTTCCCATTTTGGCAGACCGCCGCTCTCCCCATCTTCAAAGCCCTTCTGAGAGCACAGCTCTTCCAAGGAGGCCATCTCATCTCCACTCCACTCCTCTCTCATCTCCACACCGTATATCCACCATTGGCTTCTTTAGCCCTCCCAAGTCCCATAAGCACTTAATAAATGACCCCCTGTAGCATTTAGGTCTGTGTCTCCATTTCTCCCCTTATCTGAAATGTGCTTGTGTGTATCTTTGCCTCTAAACAGTAAGCTTCTTGAAGGCAGGGTTTGTGTCTAATTGTTATGCGCTCTCCTTTTTTAAAAAAATTTAAGTGATATTTAAATTTTATACTAAGTCATAGATACAAGGTAATCCGATTGGCGCAGTCCCTGTCCCACATGGGGCTCACGGTCTTAATCCCCTTTTTACAGATGAGGCCCAGAGAAGTGAAGTGACTTTCCCAAGGTCACGCAGCAGACAACCGGTAGAGCTGGGACTGGAACCCAGGTCCTTCTGACTCCTGGGCCCATGTCCAATCCATTAGGGCACGCTGCTTCTCTTCCAAGCACTCGGCACACAGGTGCTCAACAGCTCAACAACTGTTACTGAACGATAGCCCATTGTGGCCTTTCTTGGTAAATGGCATTGTCATCGGTGCCTCAGTGGACAGAGCCCGGGCTTGGGAGTCGGGTTGTGGGTTCCAGTCCTGCCTCCGCCACTTGTCAGCCGTGTGGCTTCGGGCAAGGCACTTAACATCTCTGTGCCTCAGTGACCTCATCTATAAAATGGGGATGCATTCATTCATTCAGTCGTATTTATTGAGCGCTTACTGTGTGCAGAGCGCTTGGGAAGTACAAGTTGGCAACGTATAGAGACGGTCCCTACCCAACAGTGGGCTCACAGTCTAGAAGGGATGAAGACTGTGAGCCCCATGTGGGACAATCTGATTACCTAGTACCTACCCCAGCGCTTAGAAAAGTGCTTGTCACATAGTAAGCGCTTTTCAAGTACCATTAACAAAAAAAATGATTGAGCACAAGCAGTTTAAGACGTTCCTCTAAGGAGCCCTTTCCTTCCTCTCCCCCTCGTCCCCCTCTCCATCCCTGCCATCTCACCTCCTTCCCTTCCCCACAGCACCTGTATATATGTATATATGTTTGTACATATTTATTACTCTATTTATGTATTTTACTTGTACATATCTATTCTATTTATTTTATTTTGTTAGTATGTTTGGTTTTGTTCTCTGTCTCCGCCTTTTAGACTGTGAGCCCACTGCTGGGTAGGGACTGTCTCTATAGGTTACCAACTTGTACTTCCCAAGCGCTTAGTACAGTGCTCTGCCCACAGTACGCGCTCAATAAATATGATTGATGATGATGATGATGATGATGGTTTCAGAGGTGAATAAGTGTAGTTGTTGTGGTGTGGGCCCAAGGCGATCTATGGGTATGTACAACCTCAGAGCCCCAGCCGGGTCCTCACTGGTTGGAAATCCAGCCCTAATAAGTGCTCAATAAATACAATTAACAATAATAATGACAGAGCTGCCCCCCTGCCGTGTTCCTTGTAAATATACCTTAATGACAGAGGAGTCACCGCTGTTCCCTTTGGATCGCAGACATCGTGCCCATCCTGACGTCCACCGTGATCGAGTGCCACCGGGCGGGCCTGCGGAGCTCGGCCTTCAGCTTCGCGGCAATGCTCATGCGGCCCGAGTACCGCAGCCGGATCGATCTCAAATACCGCAAGAAGATCGAAGCCATGGTCAGGTCAGGCGGCCGGCAGGACCCGGGGGCGGTGGGGGGAGAAAGTGTTTCCCACTTTGTTCAGGAAACGGTTTGAAGAGCCCGCTTGATTCATGGTTGGGGTCCAGCGGAATGCAGTGGAACCCCTCCTTGGTTTTTCCTGATTCCTTGTTGGATGACGAGCCCCCCCGAGAGAGTAGGAGCTGGAGAGCAGAGCCCTGGGGGATAACCCACCGTTAGGAAATGAAAGGTGGAAGGAGAGCCAAGGAAGGAGGCCGCGGCGCGGTCAGAGGGGTGGGAGAAGAACCAAGTGTGTACGGTCTCAGAAAAATTGAGGTCGGGTGGCCTTCCTTGGTAAAGGGCGGCGTCATCTGTGCCTTTCGGCAGCCGAGAGATCCGAGAGGACTAGCCAGAACGCAGCCCTTCGGGCTAGTCCGAGAGAAAGACAGAGTCTGCTTTCGGGAAAACGAAGCTGGAGGAGAGCAGACGGCAGTGGGTTCAGGAGGCAGATGGTGGCAGCAGCAGCAGCAGGTGTAGACACCCCTTTCCAGGTGGTAAGACGGAAATGGCATCCGGGAGATGGAGCAGGAGATGGAGAGGGTTCAGT
The DNA here is from genome assembly GCF_015852505.1 of Tachyglossus aculeatus. Lineage (NCBI taxonomy): Eukaryota > Metazoa > Chordata > Mammalia > Monotremata > Tachyglossidae > Tachyglossus > Tachyglossus aculeatus. The sequence continues at coordinate 17,330,645 of NC_052075.1, forward strand.
GCAGGGAGAAGGGAAGGAGGTAATGTAGAGCTTGAAGATGGCAGTAAGGGAGGAAATTAGTTATTGAGCTTAATATGTGCAGAGCACTGTACTAAGCACTTGGGAGAGTACAATTCATCAGTTTAGTCATTCATCATTTTGAAGTAGACTGTCGGTAGGGACTGTCCCTATATATTGCCAACTTGTACTTCCCAAGCGCTTAGTACAGTGCTCTGCACACAGTAAGCGCTCAATAAATACGATTGATTGACTTGAAGTATGTGATCTGTCCTGCAGGCGACCTGACACCTCAGAGGCCGAAGAGGCAACCACCCCGTGTCCGTTCTGTGAATTCCCGCTTCCTGAGTGTGAGCTGCTCTGTCCTGGGTGCAAGAATAATCTCCCATACTGCATTGCCACGGTGGGTGTCTCATCGTCAAAATGGTGCTCTCTGTTGAGGGCTTGGTATGGGCCGAGCCCCGGGGAAGGTAGAAGTTAATTAGGTCAGGCCCTGTCCCTCAGGAGGCTCACAGTCTTTTAAGTAGGAGGGAGAAGCAGGTATTGCATCCCCATTTTACAGACGAGGAAACTGAGGTACAGAGAGTTAAACGACATGCCTACGATCACACGGCAGGCAAATGTTACGGCCTAGTGGCTAGAGCACCGGCCTGGGAGTCGGGAGGTCATGGGTTCTAATCCCATTCTACCACTTGCCTGCTGTGTGACCTTGGGCAAGTCACTTGACTTCTCTGTGTCTATTGCATCTGTAAAATGGGGATGAAGACTGAGCCCCATGTGGGACAGGGACTGTATCCAACCCGATGTATTTGTATCTACCCCGGTGCTTGTACCTATTTATTACTCTATTGATTTTATTAATGGTGTGTATATAGCTCTAATTCTATTTATTCTGATGGGATTGACCCCTGTCTACTTGTGTTTTGTCACCTGTCTACTTGTTTTGTTGTCTGTCTCCCCCTTCTAGACTGTGAGCCCGTTGTTGGGTAGGGACCGTCTCTATATGTTGCCGATTTGTACTTCCCAAGTGCTTAGGACAGTGCTGTGCACACAGTAAGTGCTTGATAAATATGATTGAATGAATGCATGAATGCTTTGTAATAATACTAATAATGGCATTTATTAAGCACTTACTATGTGCAAAGCACTGTTCTAAGCACTGGGGAGGTTACAAGGTGATCAGGTTGTCCCAAGGGGGGCTCACAGTCTTAATCCCTATTTTACAGATGAGGTAACTGAGGTACAGAGAAGTTAAGTGACTTGTCCGAAGTCACACAGCTGACAATTGGCGGAGCTGGGACTTGAGCCCGTGACCTCTGACTCCAAAGCCCGGGCTCTTTCCACTGAGCCACGCTGCTTCTCAGTGCCTGGCACATAGTAAGCACTTAACAAATGCCACGATTATTATTAGTAGTATTATTATTATTTATCCCCTTTTTTCCTGGTTTTCTGGGGACCACTGAAGTTGCATTTACTGTGTGAGCAGATGGTTCCCTCCCTCTACTGTGAGCCTTCTTGAGTGTAACAGATGCCATTAGCATCTCTCTAGTTCTAGTTCATTGTCCTAGTCCTCATCTATTTATTATACCCTTAATTGAAATTAATTTGAAATTGCTAGGTTATAGAAGTAATGTGGTCTAGTGGAAAGAGCACAGGCTTGAGAGTGAGAGGACCTGGGTTCTGATCCCGGCTCCACCATGTGCCTGCTGGGTGACCTAAGGCAGGGCACTTGACTTCTCTGTGCCTCAGTTCCCTCATCCTCAAAATGGGGATTCGATACCTGGTTCCCCTTCTACTTAAAATACGAGCCCCATGTGGGACCAGATTATCTTGTGTCTATGCCAGCGCTTAGTGCGGTGCTTGATACATATTGTTGTTATTGTATTATGTCAACAATTATTTTTCTTCAGGGAAATGGAAAAGAATGCATTCAGGAAGAGTTCTATTTCTTAAGATCCAGTGACAGTGTCTAACTGTAAACTGCTCCCAGACCCATGGGAAGGGAAAAATGCACCTGATCGTTGGCGTTTGGTTTAGGCTCTTTGGAGCCCTTGAAATCCTGAGGATTTGTGATATGCTGGGGAAAGGAGATGAAATAATAAACAGATTTGGATTTGAACGCCGCCTCCCTAATCAGTCTGGTAGCATCAACTCTGCACCACCAGGCAGGCGGAATTTTCCAAAAAGGATTTTTCCATAGAAAATGATGCCAACCGGGGCACACCTGGCACTACGTGTCTGACCGTGGTTCTCAGTGGATGGGGTCTGGTGGTGTCATGCTGTATAGCCTAATCTCCTACCCTGAAAGCAAGGCCTCGAGTCGTAACTGGAGGGAAAACGGGGCCGGGAGCAGGGTGGTCATTAAGCAGCGGCCGGAATCTGCACAGATGCTTCTTGACCTCCTGGCTGGGCCATTTGCAGTTGTGGAAACAATGTGAATGTTCAGGAGGAGTAATGGTCTTTCCAAATGTGCCGTTTCAGGGCCGACACATGGTAAAAGACGACTGGACGGTCTGTCCGCACTGTGACTTTCCTGCTCTGTACTCAGAATTCACAAAGTAAGTGAAAGCTGCACTCTAAGCCCTCTGCTTGAGTTTGAGGTGACGAGGGCCCAGAGCACATCCCCCCGCTGCCCTGTTCTTGTATTCCCAAGCGCTTAGTACAGTGCTGTGCACACAGTGAGCGCTCAATAAATATGATTGATTGATTACTCTATTTTACTTGTACATATCTATTCTATTTTATTTTGTTAGTATGTTTGGTTTTGTTCTCTGTCTCCCCCTTTTAGACTGTGAGCCCGCTGTTGGGTAGGGACCGTCTCTATGTGTTGCCAACTTGGACTTCCCAAGCCCTTAGTCCAGTGCTCTGCACACAGTAAGTGCTCAATAAATACGATTGATTGATTGTTCTGTTCTCAGCTTGGACCTGTTCTCTTTTTGTTTCCAAAACAGCCTGCTCGACACAGAAAGTCCGTGTCCGATGTGTTCCGAAAGACTGAACAGGGATCAACTTGAGAAAATCTCAGATTGTGCCTCTTACCTCACCCAAGAAGTGGAGCAGTGAGTGTTTTTTCCAGGTAAAGGCCCCAGCTGCCCTGTCCAAAGATCCCGTGCCCACAGCTGTTTTCTCCCAGCCCCGAACCACCCACGGTTCCCAGCGCCTAGGCAGGTGGGATGGTTGGTGAATTCAACAGTCACCAGTTCTGGGGCTGATCGTGTTTCCAGAAAGGGAATCCGGGACCCGTTGCTGTGCCGTGGCTGGCCAGGGGAACAGACAGTGACCTTCCCTCAAAATGCCTGTCGTAATCAAGTTGATTTGGTTTCACGTTAGCCTTAACTCGAGTAAATTGGTGAAAGACATATCCGCCCACCCCCGGCCCAAGTTAGTGTGCCCAGAGTAACTTCGTTACATTAGGATTCAGGGTGAGAATTCGGCCCCTGCCAGGTATTGATTGGTTCTAGTTATTAGTCGTTTTTGTTTTCACATCACCTGAACCGAAACAGATCCTTTTCCATCCCCCCGTACCTGTTCCTCTCTCCTTTCAGGTGAAGAGTTGACCTGAACAGCCTGTGGCAACTGACCAGGCCTCAGTGAGCGGCTAGTGGCGAGGTGGGGGTGTCTGAGGATTAGTCTTTCCCCATCAATCAGTTGAGCAGTAGCATTGGATCCTCTTTCCGTTACAGCCTCTGATATCATCATATTCCGCAGTCCCTGCCCCTCATCCATTAAGAAGCACTGGCTTAGGAATCAGAGGACCTAGGTTCTAATCCCACCTCCGCCCCTTGCCAACGGTGTGACTTTGAGCCAGTCACTTCATTTCTCTGTGCCTCAGTTTCCTCATCTGTAGAATGGGGATTCAATACTTAAATGGTGAGCCTCCCCCACCCCCAGACTGTCCAACCTATCTTGTATCTCACCAGCTGCTTAGTACAGTACTGGGCACAAAGTAAGTGCTTAACACGTACTAGTATCATTATTATTATTATGCCCAGGAGAATTCCTCTGTGGACTCAGAAGTGAACATCCCAAAAACACACAAACCGGCTGTGCCGAGCAATGGCCTATATGCAGACGGGACAGCTACTAAAATAGTAGGTAAAGCGGGAAGACAACACTAAGGACTGGTTCATCCAACCAATCAGTCGTATTTATTGAGCACTGGTGCTTCATCGGAAAACAACCTGCAGTAAATCCAGAAATGGATCATTGAAGCCCTTGCCGCTCGTGAAGAGGTCAACGCAACCCAGGGCCGGGCCTGCAGATTGAGCTATGAAGTATGTCTGACCAGGGGGGCGAAGACAAAGGCTAAGAAGAGCCAAGGATCTGCTGCCCATCACCCAACTAAGAACGTCTACCCATTACCACAGAAAGCCCAGTGACGGCCCTGGACTGATGAGAGGGACCTAAGGAAGCTTCCCCATGGTGGTGGATGAGGTGGAAATGCCGTCATGGGCTTACGAAGCACCGCTGGACGCTTATGGATGGTGACCCTTTGGAGCAAGGTAGTTGGGGACTCTGGGAGAGTGGTGAAGTAACAAGGCAAACCCAGACCTCTTACTGGAGGGAAGGGGGCAGGTCGGGGCCTGGGGGAGCGCTCCCCCTCTGCAGAATGAGATGGGGGTCTTTCACTATGGTGGTCATGGTGGCTGCAGTGGTCTGGCCCATCCAGGTCGCTTGCATAGGGTGGGGGGAGGAATTCAGTGGATTTAAGGGGTCCAGGACTCTGGGCTGGACGTCACTGCCCTATTCTGGCCTCCAGATGAAGCAGAGATCAATGCCTGGAGGACTCAGCTCAGGTTGTCACTTCCCTGGTCCGGCTTCCAGGTACTCGTTACCAGAGGGAAGAAAGCATGTTGGGAACTGGAGGGGTAGGATACTTCGGTCCCCGGCCACCCCCCCGCCCCCCAAGCCTTAGCTAACTTCCCGTGATGACCAGTGACTCCAGGGGCACTGGGCAGGGATGTAGAGCAGAAAACCCCGGGGAATGTAGCCCTCTCCCCGTGGGGACTGGGTGGGTCAACGCCGAAGTCATACCATGAGTTTGTCGTGGTGGCCGGGGTGACAGCCGTGGTTTCTGGAGAATGACTTCAATTTGGTCCTTTTCCTTCTCTCCGTCAAGTTAAAAAAAAATTCTTCTGCCTGAGTCGCAGTGCACTAACTCGGTCTGCAGATCGTGATGGTGAAGTAGGAAGGTAAATCCAGACCCCCGCCTTGTGAATTTAGGGGCTCTGGGATTCCCACCTGGATGCCACTGCAACCCTCCAGGTTCCAGGGCGCACAGAGGAGCTCCTGGTGATTGGTACCCGTGTTCCTGAAGGAAAGAGGGCACGTTGGAGACTGAGGGAGCAGGGCACATGGTTCCCTGGCTCCCCCATGGAGAGCTGGACAGGTCAGTCTTCTCCATCCTCATCACCACCTGGGCTGCCGCTGTCCATCGGCTTAAAAAAAAACCAAGGTCTTCTGCCTGTAATCCCCTGCCTTTGTCTGGCTTCCAGGCCACAAACGGTAAAGTGGGAAGGTGATACGAGACCGCTTGCTTAGGTTATTACCTGGAGGACTACAACTGGGATGTCACTGCAGTCATCCAGCCTCCAGACTGCAAATTGTTGGTTGGCCACTCTCCTTCCTGGAGGGAAGAGGGCATTTTGGGGACTGAGGGAGCAGGACACTCGGTTCCACGGCTCCCCGGTGGGGAAATGATCGGGTCAGTGATGGGGGGGTCTGTCTTTATGCTTACGTCAGCCCGGATGGCTGTTGGACAGCGGGTCTCGGGTGTGACCTCAGCTCGGTCCTCTCCCTCCTCTTCAGGTCTTGAGCTGCTGCTCTCTGTTGCGTGAAAAAAATGATTTTGCCCCTATTGCACATTACTGGCCTGGCCTTCAGAGCATGAACGGTAATGTGGGAAAGACAATCCAGATTCACAGCTCATTGTCCAGGCAACCCCTGAGTTCATGGGTTCCGTCACTGTGATGTGGATTTCTCTGATCTGGCCTGGTCTTCAGGGCACAAACAGTAAAGTAGGCAGGCAAATCCCAACTGCTCACTTAGGTCCGTTACAGGGAGGGCCGGGAGTTTTAGAGGCCTTGGGACTCCCAGCTGGGTGTCCCTGGAGGGAAGAGGGCACGTTGGGAATTGAGGGAGCAGGGCAGTCGGTCCCCTGGCTCCCCCACCATGGGGAACTGGACAGGTCAGTCCAGTGGTCCTACTCTGTGCTTGTTATATTGGCTGGCATGGCTGCGGTGGTGACTGGGCACGGTCTCTCGGGAATGACCTCACCGTGGTCCCATCCCTCCTCTTCACTTGAATGGCTGCTGGCCATCAGGTTGAAAAAAAAGCCTTCTGCCTTTTGGGCCCTGCCCTAGTCTGGCTTCCAGAGCGCAACGGATAAAGCAGGCAGGCAAAACGCAGACCACTGGCTTAGGTCATTACCTGGGGCTTGGGAGTTTAGGGGCTCTTGGACTCCGATCCGGAAGTCACTGCAGTCGTCCAGCCTCCGCAGCAGAAACTGTAGCCCCTGTTGGTTGGTGCTGGAGGGAAGAAGGCATGTTGGGGGCTGAGAGAGGAGGGCATTTGGTTCCCCAGCTCCCCGGGGCCCAGGGGACTGGGCAGGTCAGTCCTGGGGTCTTACTCTAGGCCTCTGTTGACCGTGGTGACTGGACACGGTCTCTCTGGAATGACCTCAACCTCATCTTCCTCCTCTTTACCACTTTTGCTGTTCTGCCCATTAGATTTAAAAAAAGTTTTACTACACTGTCCTGCTTTGGCCTCCAGAGCACAAACAGCAAAGTAGGAACAGAAATCCAGACCACTTGAATAGGTGGTCATTACCTGGGGGGGGGGGGACCAGTGAATCTTGGGACTCCAGGGCTCCAATCTGGATGTCCCTGCCCCTTCTCCATCCAGAACATGAACATAAGGCCGATCCAGGCCCCTTTCAGAGCTCATTATCCTGGCAGCTTAGGGACCCCAGTCATTAGGGAAGGACAAAAGAAAGAAATGACCTGTTCCCTGCCCAGGCTCTGTCCGTGGGGACAACACAAATACTTACAACCGGAGTGGTCGCAATTAGTCATTGAGTACATGTACGTGTACTTCCCATTATCCTGGCAGTTTAGGGACCCCAGTCATGGCATCCCCAGCCTCAGATCCCTCTTTTGGGAACCGAACGGGTCCATGCTGGGGTCTTACGCTCTGCTCGTCGTGTCGGCCGTGACGGCTCCGGCCTCGCCTTGTTACGGTCTCTTGGGGATGACCTCAACTTGGGCCCCTCCCTCCTCTTTATCAGACAAACTGCTACTCCCTATCAGGCTACAAAAAACCGTCTCCCCTGTAGCACAGTTCATGAAGCAGGAACCCTCCTTCCTGAAATCTTCATGTAGGAATGCTTTTGAGGGGAACGGGAACCGGTCCAGTGAGCAGTTGTGGCGGGGGACGGGCCAACTGGCTGCTCTCCCTCCCCGCCTCACCCACGCTCCCTAGCCCCAGGCCAGCTTTTAAGCTCTGTGGGAAGAGGAGGGATGCTCTGCCTGGGCTCCCGTCCTGAAAACTGAGGTTCGAATAGGGGTGGATTGTACTACAGAGAAGTAGACCGCCCCGCCCCGCCAACCCGAACCCCGCACGAGATGGGCAACCCTGAGAGACAGACGGAAGGAGCCCTCCTGGGAAAAGCCCCCAGCCAGACAGAAGACAGTCTCACCCTCGCAGTCTTGGTGGCACCCTGAAGGCTCAACACAGTCGGGTAGGGTCTTCTGGGGATCCTCAGTGTCCCACCGGTGAGCGCCGCGGACTGCTTAGGAATCCTGAAAACACGGGCCACCGCTCGAAAGTCTTGAGTCAAGATGGCTGTGGAACCCACCCACCTTTCATCCGAGGAGCGGTCACGGGGGAGACGAGAGGAGAGGACCAGCCCTCAACAATCTGTAAAAAAAAAAAAAACTATCACTTGTCTCTTTGCCAGCGTGTTCACGTTGCTTTTAGGAAGAGTGACAGTTGGACCCTGACCTTAGCGGAGAAGAGACAGCGTGGCTTGGAAGGCTGGGGTCGAAGCCTGGCTCCGCCACTTGCCTGCTGTAGGCCTTTGGTCCCTTGACTTTCCTGGTATGGAAAATGGTGTGGGGGGTGAGGGGGTGAGGGGGATTTGAGTACCTGCTCTCCCTCCTCCGTAGGGACTCTGTCTTACCTGATTATATCTATCCCTGCTCTTAGCACATAATAGGCGCTAAACAAATATTCTGGTTGCAGGCTACTAGTTCCTGCCACCCTAGGGCCACGAAGGCCAGCAGAGGAGGCTTCCCTTTGGCCACAACATTGTGTTTGCCAGAATGTCGTTGCCCAGGGTCACCAGGGCAGATGGTGGTGCCCGCTGTCTGCTCTGGCCCTCTGAAGGGTCTCAGCCCCAAACGTAGCGCTCGTGGTTTCATCTGCCGCCCTGGGGTCCATCGGGCCAAACCACCCTCCCCTTGTTCCCTTCGTTCCTTCGAGAGCGTGTGTCACGTTCCAGAGGAACTCTGCCACTGTGCACTGTGGAGGAGAGCAGGTGTGACTCATCTCTGGCTCCCGTTTTGTACGTTGAGACACCTGCTCACAAATAAAATTATTTTCTTTTGATGGTTGGAAGTTTTTCGAGTGGCCAAAACGTGAGGTGAAAGGGAGGGGGTAGAGGGCCGGTTGGGGATCTGTGGGTCCAGTTTCAAGTCTAAGATGAGTACAAGAGAAGCAGCGTGGCTCAGTGGAAAGAGCCCGGGCTTTGGAGTCAGAGGTCATGGGTTCAAATCCCCGCTCCGCCAATTGTCAGCTGTGTGACTTTGGGCAAGTCACTTCTCTGGGCCTCAGCTACCTCATCTGTAAAAATGGGGATTAAGGCTGTGAGTCACAAGGGACAACCTGATCACCTTGTATCCACCCCAGCACTTAGAACAGTGCTTTGCACATAGTAAGTGCTTAACAAATACCAAAATTTATTTATTTATTTTTTTTACAAGTCTAGGATCAGTCTGTGACTGAACCAGGGTTTTTTTCCTAGTCTCTAGTGCCTGATTTCTGTTGCTGCTGTCCCGGTTCTTTTCCAGCTAAGGGAGATTTAGGATTTAGCTTTAAGTACCTTCTGAATCCCGCTCTCGGGATGGCACCTGGAGAGTTTCCGGTACTCTACCAGTCTCGGCTACGGGAGGGAAAGATGAACAGAGGCGTAGCCATTCCATTCCTAGCTTGGGCAATGGCTAACGAGCGGAAGGCCATCTGCTAAAGGTTAAAACTCACCTGGGCTGGGCAGCAGCAGCAGCACGGGAGACAGTCGAGGGCAGAGACTCAAGTTTACTGTGTAGGAGAAGGCCATGGTAAACCGCTTTCATATTATTACCAAGAAAACTCTATGGATACACTACCAGAACGATGGCAGTTGGAGGTGGGGCGTTCTGGGAAAGGTCACTGTATATCAGAAATGACAGCATGAGACAAGACCTTGTGAACAGAGTTAATGGCAGCAGGGACAGAGCACAGGCCGGAGAGTCAAAAGGACCTGAGTTCTAATCCCAGCTCTGCCACTTGTCTGCTGGGTTACCTTGGGCGAGTCACTTTGCTTCTCTGTGCCTGTTACCTCAGCTGTAAAATGGAGATGAAGACTAGGGGCCCCATGTGGGATATGGACTGCCCAACCTGCTTAGACAGTGCCTGGCACAGAAGCACTTAAACACCATTTTTTAAAATATATATTTTTCTTCAAAGAGGGGTTCCTGTGTCACACAAACTGCCTTTTCATCCTCACTTCCCGTTCCTCAGGTTCAGTCTTCACCCCTAAGAAATCATCTCCTTACCCGTGCCCCAATCCCCACCCCCCTCCCAGAATCCCTCCCATCCCTAGATGGAGGTCATGCCCTCAACTCACTTAGAACAATGATACTGTACTCTTCCAAGCACTTCGGACAGTGCTGTTCACACAGTAAGTTTTCAATAAATACACCTGACTGACTGGCATATAGTAAGTGCTCAACAAATACCACAAATGAAAAAAAAAACCCACTAGAGGGGAATTCCACTGCTACCCTAGCTAACTTAGGGTTGTAAGCTGTCTCATCCCATCTGTGCAACTGATGTCCTACATAAGGAACTCGCCTCCTGGCCCACCCTACTACTCGGGAGATCTGAGCCACCACATCTCAGAAATCCCAATTCCACTAGACAAGGGGGTCTGGAGCTCCTGGAGCCCTTCACCCACGACACTAGCCTAACACAGGCACAAAAGGCACAAAAGACTCACGGGAAACAAAAGGGGATAGAGTCCAGACAGGGACTGACAATATATAGGAAGTTAAAAAGTGGTAGGAAGTCAATACAGGTTGGAGCCACACTCCTGCAACCTTGTTTTCCCCTTCAATCAACCCCTGCACCACAACATCCGAAAGGCAAACGTGAACTTCAAACTCCATCAAGACACTTCAGCCTCTTCCCCTCACCCCCGACCCCAGCTCTCGAACCTGGGAAAAGTCATGAGGCCCATGACAATCCTTCACACGGTGCCATCAAGCCGCAGCTCGGTCAATTGAGAAACAACACGGCCTAGTCAAAAGGACCTGGGTTCTAATCACTGCTCCTCCGCTTATCAATCGTATTTATTGAGCACTTACTGTGTGCAGAGCACTGTACTAAGCGCTTGGGGAAGTACAAGTTGGCAACATATAGAGACGGTCCCTACCCAACAGTGGGCTGTTGCGTAGCCGTGGGCGAGTCACTTCACTTCTTTGTACCTCAGTTACCTCATCCGTAATGGGAATTAAGACTGTGAGCCCCACGTGGGACGTGGACTATGTCCAACCTGATTATCCCCGGTGCCTGACACATAGGAAGCGCTTAACAAATACCGTAAAAAAAAAGAAAAATTCAAAGAGTTGGAGAGCCAGGAGAGAAAGTAAGGTGATGCAGCAGTTTCTGGCTCTTCCTCTGAACCTGGAATGATCAGGAAGGATCCCAGCCATTGTGGCCACAGCAACCGCACCTTGGGAAACAGTACTAAGTCATCATCATCATCATCAATCGTATTTATTGAGCGCTTACTGTGTGCAGAGCACTGTTCTAAGCGCTTGGGAATTACAAGTTGGCAACACATAGAGACGGTCCCTACCCAACAGTGGGCTCACAGTCTAAAAGTGTACTTCTAAGTGAAGTACAGGGGGTCTCCAGGGAGTCAGGAATCCAGGGTTACAATTTAGGACACTGCCCAGAGTGGCCCCAACAGGAAGAGGTTCTGCCCGTGTCTACTGCAGCAGCTGTCTGAAGGACCCCCCTGCAGACAAACGCAAGGGACTGGCCTCACCACACTTGCGAGAAACGGGAACGGCGACAAACAGGAGAAAAAGGTCAGTGGGGAAACGGGGGGGGCGGTTCCGAGAGGGAAGACCCTTAGGAAAATAAGGTTAGTCCTTATTTTCCTAGTCCTTCGACTTAGTCCTAAAAGACCCCAGGGGTGGGCTCTGCCGCGTAAAGATCCCGGCCAAGGGAGCGGCGTGGCCCAGGTCTGGGGGGGCTCAGGGCTTGGAGATCCTCAGGCCAGAGCCAGTCCAGCGGAGTTGCAGGGGTCGGCTCCTGCTCCGCCTACAAACACCCTCCTTCCCTCTTGTCAAGCTGGGACTGACCCGACTAGGCCCCAGACGAGCAAGCCAGGCAGTCCCGGTTGACGGATTCAGAATAAAACACCTTCGAATGTGCTCTTTACGGCGCCCTGCCTGGAGCCAAGAAGAACTGGGAGAGAAGTTGGTTAGGACGGGTCTTGGGAAGCTGGTTTTCTTGCAGGTTTATTGTAGCTTATTTGACAATGTACAAAAGAAACCCCCAAGCCGCAAGGCGGTGCTTCCAATGTGCCTATTTACAAGGTTTTAGCAACTAGTCAAAAAGAGGCCACGAGGCTCCGGGGACCTCAAGGTGGGCAGTCCCAGCGGAGCCTGTTGTCCTCCTCCCTCAGCCCCAACCTGAGGCGAGGTGGTCACGGCCGTAGCCGAGGGCGAGGACGCCCTGGCGTGGGGCGGTGGGCCGGCCCCTCACCTCCAGAAGAGCAGCAAAGTGCTCACAGTTCTCACCCGGGGTCGGGGGGAGAACCCCCTCCCAACCCCAACTTGACCGTCGCTCCGCTGACGTCTCCTCGGGGACAAGCTTTCTCTGGGAGGGGATGATGGGCGGGCGGCAGTGTGAGCAGGCGGAGTCCAAAAGCAGCTAGTCAGCGGCACGGGAAACTCAAGTTTATTCACACTTGGCGAGGACCTCTTCCCTTTGACTTTTTGGGGTCCTCGTGCTTTCCCGGCTTCGATGGCTTTGAAGACTTGGTCTTCTTCTGTGGAAAGAGAGTATTTGTCAGATCAGTCCGTCAGTCAATTGTATCGAGAGCTACTGTGTGCAGAGCGCTGGACTAAGCGCTTGGAAAAGGACACCATTCATTCATTCATTCAATCCAATCGTATTTATTGAGCGCTTACTGTGTGTGCAGAGCACTGTACTAAGCGCTTGGGAAGTACAAGTTGGCAACATATAGGGACGGCCCCTACCCAACAGTGGGCTCACAGTCTAGAAGGGGGAGACAGACAACAAAACAAAACATATTTACAAAATAAAATAGAATATGTACAAATAAAATAGAGTAATAAATACATACAAACATATATACATATATACAGGTGCTGTGGGGAGGGGAAGGAGGTAAGGCGGGGGGGATGGAGAGGGGGAGGAGGGGGTGCTTTGCACATAGCGCTTAATACCAAAATTGTCAAATAAAATAATTGTATTTAATTTTTATATTATATTATTTTATAATATATTATTTTATATTTTTATAAAATAAAATTATTGTTATTGGACGGGATGGGGGGGTGTCCCACCCGCGTGCTTTTTCCCAGTGCTTAGTAAGGTGCTCTGCACACAGAAGCGCTATCTTGTCGCTACCTCAGCACTTAACACTGTGCTTGGGACGTAGTAAATTCTTAATAAATACCACAATTAATCAGTGTTTATGCTGGGACTGCCTGAGGTTTTACTTGATTTTTGTTGGCGCCACATATAAAAAAATGAATATAAATCAGGACATCCCTTCCTGGAGCATAAAGCATCATCACTCCCCACTCCCTGCCAGGCTCAGGGCCCCATCGGGGCAAGCTCCACAGCCGGACCGTCTGCCCTACGGCCAAACCCTGACGCGGGGGATGCCCCAGCGCTAAACGGACCTTTCCCGGTCCCCAGTTTTCCCCACAGAGCAGCGGGGCAGGCCCAAGGAGAGCCCCGCACTTCTAGTCCGTCAGTCTTCCCCTCTAAATTTCGAGAGCCAGGACTGGGAAACCCCAGAAGCAGCTGGTCCGAGTCGGGGCTGGGCAAGTCGGGGGGGCTCGGCGGTACCTTGATCATCGCGTCGGCCTCCACGGAATCCTGGTCTTGCTCTTCAGAGTGGCTTTCGTCTTCATTCAGCTCTTCACCCGCTTCCCCCTCCAGGGCTGGCCCCGGCCCTCGCTTGGACACCTTTATCCCGGGGAGCGAATACGGCGTGAGATGGGCCTCTCTATTGTAGGCGCGGGTGAAGGCTGCCTTGACCTGGATGGGGAGAGGGCCAGACGGGTAGGAAAGCCGTTAGGAAACCCAAACTCACTTCAAACCTATCCCGGCTCTGGGCTCCGGATCAAGATAACAAAGGGAGGTAATGGGAACAGGAGGGGAAGGGAAGAGGGAAACAAGAGAGGTCCATGCTCAACTTGCAAAACTCCCATGGGAAGCGGGGGTAGAAAGGGAAAGGCCACACCAAGGTTTGAAAGTATACCATTTTGTCATTCCCCCTCCTCCCCGTCTCCATCCTCCCCGCCTTACCTCCTTCCCTTCCTCGCAGCACCTGTATATATGTTTGTACGTATTTATTACTCTATTTTACTTGTACACATCTATTCTATTTATTTTATTTTGTTAATACATTTTGTTTTGTCCTCTGTCTCCCCCTTCTAGACTGTTAGCCCCCTAGGGACCGTCTAGTTGGGTAGGGACCGTCTATATGTTGCCAACTTGTACTTCCCAAGCGCTTACTACAGTGCTCTGCACACAGTAAACGCTCAATAAATACGATTGACTGATTGACTGATTGACAGCAGCCCCCATCTGGGCCCAGCTGCACACTGAGGAGGAGGAGGAGGGTGTCAGAAGGCCTTCAAAATTCAGGAAAGCCGGGGCCCCATCTCTCCCATCTCCGTGTCTCTCCAAAATCGGGTTGGGTCACATACGCCCGCTACATTAATCCCGTCTCCACCATTTCAGGCGACACCCCCACCTTCCTCCCTCTCCCGGAGGTCAACCTTGGAGGGTGGGGGGGGATGAGGGTGGGGTGGTCATCCTGAACTCCTCGCTCTCCCAAACTCCTTCCACTGCCAAATCTCACCTGTTTGTCCTGGCTGAACCACCCCAACTTTCCGCCACACGCCGGTAACGAGTTCTGGTCTTGCCAGAGCTAGCCTTGGGCATCAGCCTCGCGGCCGGAGTTCTCCATTCCTCCCGCCTCCCTCCCAGCCTACCTCTGCTCGACGCCGCTGGCCGGCTCCATCTCCCTGGAGCGTCGCCCGGCCCGCATCCCCGCTCCCCTCCCTCCCGACCCTGCCGTGGCTCCGGGTCTCTCCACGACGAACCGCAGCTCCTCACAATCAGCCTCAAGGCCGTCTGGGATCAGACCCCGCCTCACACCTCTGTGCTATTCCCCAACTCGCCGGCCTCGTTCCTCCCAAGCCAATCTTCCGGATCTTCTTCGCTCTCAACTCTCCAGCCTCCACCCCCTCACTCTTGCTGGTTTTGGGGTGGTTTTTCAATGGTATCTGTCGTGTGCTTATTATGTGCCAGGCACTGTACTAAGCAAGCACCGGGGTAGACATAAGCGAATCAGGTTGGACGCCGGCCACATTGGGCGCAGTCTTAATCCCCATTTTACAGATGAGGTGACTGAGGCCCAGAGAAGTGAAGCGACTTGCCCTAGGCAGAGCTGAGATGAGAACCCAGATCCTCCTAACTCATCTCATGCTGTTCCCCCAGTTTGGAGCTCCCTCATTCAAACCACAGCTCCCCCACACACACAAAACCTTCAGAAAGTGCTACCTCCTCTGATAAACCTTTCCTAATTAATCTCCCAGCACCTGGAATTTTTTTTTTTAATTGGATTTTTTTAAGTGCTTGCTACGTGCCGGGTGTTGTACTAAGCACTAGGTTAGAGGCAAACTCATCAGACTGGACGCAGTCCATGTCACACATGGGGCTCTCGGTCATAGCCCCCATTTTACAGATGAGATAACTGAACCCCAGAGAAATCAGGTGACTTGTCTAAGGTCACACAGCAGACAAATGAAGGAACTGGGACACCCGATCCCAAGCTCTATCCCCTAGATCACGATGCTTCTCAGTGGGATTAAACAATTCCATCAGCATTTACAAACTTACTCCCGCCCACGTACATGGACTCAATGACTAATTGCGACCACTCCGGTTGTAAGTATCTGTGTTGTCCCCACCGACAGAGCACGGGCGGGGAACCGGTCGTTTCTTTCTTTTGTCCTTCCCAAGAACGGAGTGCAGCGCAGTGCACCGGGCAGGCCCTCAAAAATGACGACCACCATCACTACTGCTACTTCGAAACAGGTAGCCGGCCCTGAGAAAATCCCCGGCCTCTGGGCACGCGGGCCAACCGGGGCCTGAGCTAGCCCACGTCGGAGGATCCCCGGGAGACGGCAGCTGGCTCACAGCCCCGGCGCGGACCATCCCTCCACCTGGCAACCCGATCTCTGGGGATGGGGACTGACCGGGGGTCTTGGATTTTACCTTGGGATCCACCGTAGAGAAGGGACTTGGTTTCCCGCCCCAGCTGCTTATCTCCATGACGTTTTCGAAGTCTTCCCTCAGCAGGTGATAGGTGTCCATGAGGGCCACGGCCTCCTGCACCCCTTCGGCCCCGCGGCCCGTTAGGGGTCGGACCAGGGCGTCCCGCACGTGGGGCAGGTACTCCAGGTTCACCGTTCTTTTGCTGGAGTGGGTTCTTCCCCCAAGAAAAGGAAACTGAGTCAGCAGGGGTGGTCCCTCCCGGGGGGCCCGGTGGAGCGCGCCGTCCGCGCTAACCCCCTCCCCAAACGCAGGGTGAAGACGAGCAAGTCTGCCGGCCGGCGGGCGGACGGATGCTCAGCCCCCAACCCCAGCCGTGGGGTAGGGTGGGTGCCAGTGGGCAGGGCAGGCCCATCTTGCCCAGCGTGATCAAGCTCCAACAGACATTCCCAAAAGGGCCCTGAAAGTTCGGAGAGCAGCTGGATTCGCTCCCAGCTCCGGGCTCTGCCCTGTCCATGGAGGAAGGTGGGGAGTGGGGAGGGTGGTTCCCAAGCCAAGGGGCTCCAGGAGAGACCTGGCCCCAGCAAGTGCTGCAGGAGGCAAAATGGCCTTGTTTTTTTGGTATTTGTTAAGCACTTAGTGTGTGCCAGGCACTGAACTAAGCGCCGGGGTAGTTACGAGCTAATCAGATTAGATAGAGTCCACGTCCCGCACGGGGCTCACAGTCTCAATCCCCATTTTACAGGTGAGCTATGAGCTCCAGAGAAAGAAACTGACTCGCCCAATGCCACACGACAGATAAGTGGCAGAGTGGGGATTAGAACCCAGCTCCTTCTGACTCCCGGAGCTGTGCTCTATCGGCTAGGCTGCGCTGTTTCTCTGGCTTTGAGGGACAAAAGGGCCGGGGTGGGGCGGATTTATACACAGCCCCCACCCCAATATCCCACTGCACTCTTCTTTTCCTGAAAGCGCAGAGGGGAAGCCAGGTGGCAAAGCCCTCAGCCGGAATGGTCTGAGGGCAGGGCCGCTCTCCGTCGGCCCGGAAAAACCCTAGCAGCCCACTTCTCCGCCCCGGGGCCTGCAAACCGACTCAGCGAAACCTCTTCCCAACCGGTGTCCGCTCCCTTTCCTCTGTCCCCCGGCGCAAAGTTCCTCCAGATGATTCGAGCTAAACCCCCCTCACGCCGTCCACCTGAGCAACCTGTGACCGCAGTCTGACCGCGACCCGGTCCCGATCGCCGCCTCCACGGCCGCCCCACCCCCCGAGCCCCCCAAGCTCCAGGGTCCGGAGTGGGCCCCGGAACCAGCCCGGTTTGTTTCCTTACCGCAGGCTCATGTGCAGGGCCAGCTCTTGGACGATGCGGTCGTGCTTGCCCCTGGAAGAGTGTTTCCCCAACCAGCTGGGAAAGCTGGGGAACTGGGTCATATAGCCTCGCATCAGCTCCCCGGGGAGGACGCTTGAGTAGATGGCCTGGGAGCAGAGCAAGGGTGGGTAGGGGACAGGGAGGGGTCAGAGGCCATGGACTCCACCACGGGAACAAAGGCGGCTTCCAGGGGAGGAAGAGCTGGGGGTGCGGGAAGAGCCGGAAGCGCGACACGGCACAGCTCCGAGGCCCGGAACGGGCCCGGCCCGCTCACTTGGCACTTGGAAAACCTTTTCCTTTTTTTTTTTTTTTTTTTTTAAATCATATTTATTGAGCGCTTACTGTGTGCAGAGCACTGTACTAAGCGCTTGGGAAGTACAAGTTGGCAACATATAGAGACGGTCCCTACCCAACAGTGGGCTCACAGTCTAAAAGGGGGAGACAGAGAACAAAACCAAACATACTAACAAAATAAAATAAATAGAATAGATATGTACAAGTAAAATAAATAAATAAATAAATAAATAGAGTAATAAATATGTGCAAACATATATACATATATACAGGTTCTGTGGGGAAGGGAAGGAGGTAAGATGTGGGGGACTCTCCCAAGTGTTTAGTACAGTGCAAATAAATAGACTCCAAAGCCCGGGCTCGTTCCACTTGCCTACTGTGTCCATGAAGATAACAGCAATACACTTTTTCTGGCCCTCTGGATTCTTGGGACCATTGTTCAGATACCAGGGATTAATCAATCGATCGATCGATCGTATTTACTGAGCGCTTAATATGCGCCGAGCACTGTTCTAAGATATGCGCCGAGCACTTTTCCTGAGCCTGGAGGCCCGAGGCTAAGCTCAGCCGATGGGGTGAGGCTCGGCCCTCCCCACCGTCACCTCCCACGCTAACCCCGGACTCGGTTCTATGGCCAGGGTCCGAGCTGGAGAGGTGGCTCGCAGCCGGGACGGCCCAGGGATTAGCCCAGGAACGGATTTCCTCTGACGCAACCGCAGGGCTGGGACCACGGCCCCAGACCAGCCCTGTCCGGAGGCCCGAATAAAAGCACCGCGAGCCGGGGGCAGCCTGGGAGACGCGCGGTCCGGTAGTACCTGGGTGGGCAGGAGGCTCCAGTTTTGTTTGCTCCGGATTTGCCTGTCCACCAGGTCTCCATCACATATACTGTCTGCTGCTCTGCTCAACAGCATCAAGTGCTTTTTGATGTTCCCCCTGCAGGGAAAAATGAGTCAGGATGACCGCAGGCCCTGGCTTCCGGACCCCCCCCCGCCCCAGGAGGCCGGCAGGCACCTCCCGTCACTCACCCGGCGGCTGCAGGTTTCACGTGAACGTAGTTTTCTTGGACAAAGAGGGGTGCGATGCTGTAATCGTGGAAGAACAGGTCCGATTTGTCCGCTAAGGACATGCGAGCGGTCTCCTCTCCAGCCGCAAACACCTTCCGGGCAACATCAAACGGGCTCTGAAAACACAGCGGCACGTTCAAAGAGGGGGCCGGGCCCTACTCACACCTTCCAAGCCCCTCCATGCAGTCAATCAATCAATGGTATCTATTGCGCGCTTATTTATTCATTCAGTCATATTTATTGAGCGCTTACTGTGTGCATAGCACTGTACTAAGCACTTGGGAAGTACAAGTTGGTAACATATACAGACCTTCCCTACCCAACAACGAGCTCACAGTCTAGAAGGGGGGAGGCGGACAACAAAACACGTGGACAGGTGTCAAGTCATCAGAATAAACAGAATTATAGCTAGATGCACATCATTAACAAAATAAATTCATTCATTCATTCAATCGTATTTACTGAGCGCTTACTGTGTGCAGAGCACTGTACTAAGCGCTTGGGAAGTCCAAGTTGGCAACATATAGAGACGGTGCCTACCCAAAAGTGGGCTCACAGTCTAGAAGGGGGAGACAGACAACAAAACAAAACATATTAACAGAATAAAATAAATAGAATAAATATGTACAAGTAAAATAGAGTAATAAATACACAATAGTAAATGTGTACAAGTAAAATAGAGTAATAAATCTGTACAAACATATATGCAGGTGCTGTGGGGAGGGGAAGGAGGTAGGGCGGGGGGGATGGGGAGGAGGAGAGGAAAAATGGGGCTCAGTCTGGGAAGGCCTCCTGGAGGAGGTGAGCTCTCAGTAGGGCTTTGAAGGGAGCACTTTATTGAGCGCTTACCCTGTGCAGAGCCCTAGACTAAGCGCTTGGGAGAGTACAACATAACAGAATTAGCAGACACGTTCCCGGCCCATCACAAACTCTTTCTGGAATGAGTCCCAAATCTTAACGGGATGGAGAGAAACCGAACCCGAGAACCTCCCCGAGTTTGACCGCAACAACGCTTACCGTATTTCCTCGCAAAGCGGCCCCTGTTTGGGGCACAGTTTTTGTAACGTTAAAACAAGAGTGGGGCTAGTGTATGGGTCATCTAAGAAACAGAGCAATAAGGAGAGAAGAAAAAAGGGAAGACGGAAGAAAGAGGAAGGCATCTCTTACTCTTAATGCAGTCGCCCAGTGCTGCATTCAATAATCAGTCAATAGTACTTACAGAGTGTTCAAGTCTGTGCAGAGCACTGTATTAAGTACTTGGGAGAGTATAATACAACAGAATTAGGGGACACACTCCCCGCCCGTAACACGCTTACGCTTATGTCAACGCCCTGAATCTTTCACATTCTCATCCCACCCAAAGACGAATAAACCCACTAGCCACTAGCTTTACATTTTCTGACCCATTTCTACCCATCCTCAACATTCACACAGATGTGATCTTTAGCCCTGAAAGGATAAGGGAACAGGTATAATTTGGCACAAATACGACTATGTACACAAATATGTATTGTATACATATATATGCACACCCGTTATTCCCCCCCTCCTGTTGCCACTAATTATAAATCACTCGTCTGCCCTCCTCCTCTAATGCATTATAAGCTCCCAACGGACTAGATCTTTTGGGTCTGTTGCACTCTTCCATGAGCACAGCACAGTGCTCTGCACAGAGACAGCCGATAAATGATCGATGTTATTTATTGAGCGCTAACCGTGAGCAGAGAACGGTACTAACAGCTTGGGAGAGTAGGACTGAATTGGCCGGCCCCTTTCTTGCCCACAATGAGCTTCCACTCCTGACGGAAGGAGGAAATAGGGGAGGCAGAAAAGGGCACCAGAGCGGCATCGTTTCTCTTACCAGTTTGATATCCTTCCTGGCTCTGTTGGAATCGGCCTTGGCCTGGTCATAGTTGAGAGCTTTACTTTTCGCACACCACATACTGAGGTTGTGTAGAACCTGAGACACAAAAGAACACAGGTTTGGTGCGGGCAGAGAACAAATGATGATGATTGACTACGATGAAAGCGGTACTCGATGGTGATGGCATTTGTTAAGCGCTTAATATGTGCCAGGCACTGTCCTAAGCGCTGGGGTGGATACAAGCAAATCGGGTTGGACACATTCCCTGTCCCACGTGGGCTCACAATCTCAATCCCCATTTTACAGATGAGGGAACTGAGGCCCAGAAAAGTGAAGTGACTTGCCCACGGTCACACAGCTGATATGTGGCGGAGCCGTGACTTTTTGATTCCCAGACCTGGGCTCTATCTACTGCACCATGCACTGACTAGGCGCCAAGCACTGTTCTAAACACTGGGGTGGATACAAGTTAACCAGGTTGGACACAGTCCCCTGTCCCACAAGGGACTCACACTTTTATCCCCATTTTACAGATGAGGTAACTGAGGGCCAGAGAAGTGAAGTGGCTTGCCCACAGTCACGCAGCAGACATGTGAGGGAGCCGGAATTGGAACTCAGGTCCTTCTGACGCCCAGGTCTGCACGAACAAAACGATGGCGGGAATCATGCTGATGGTGGTATTTATTCAGCGCCGACGCTGTGCTGCACACTGTTCTGTAAGTACCCGGGGTAATCAGGACGGACGGGTGGCGGGGCGAAAAGCGAAGCAAGGTCACGCACCTGCCGGATGTCCTGGTTGGCTCCCAAGATGATCTCATTCATCGCAGGCGGGGGGATCTTCAGCCCCTCTTTGAACGCAATAGACATCATCGCTCCCTGAAACACACCGCTCAATCAGGCCCATTTTCAATCCATCAATCTGATCTACTGAGCTCTAAGTGCGGAGAACTGTACTAAGCGCTTGGGAGAGCACAACAGAGCTGGTGGATACGCCCCCAGCCCACGATGAGCTTAGTCTAGAAGAGGAGACAGGCATTGATATAAATAAAGAAACTGGGGATACGGACTTAAGGGTCGTAGGGCTGAGGGAGGGGTGAATAAAGGGAGCAAATCTAAGTGTGAGGGTGACATCATCATCAATCGTATTTATTGAGCGCTTACTGTGTGCAGAGCACTGTACAGTGACAGAGAGGGGAGGGGGAGAACCAGGCAAGCACAGAAAAAGCACAGAAGCACAGAAAGCTCCCTCTCCAGCCCCACGCAACGGGAAAAGGAGGAAAAGAGAGATCCGAAGCCCCCTTGGTATCGTACCTTTATCTGTTCCACGCGGGGCCTCTGAAAGCGTAGGTCAAAGCAGTAATGAACCAAGGAGCGAATTTTGGGGTGGTTCCGGTCGTTACACATGCAGATGATGGGGATCTTGGTCTGTCTAATCAGGCCGATGAGTTCCTGAAAGGGTCAACGAGCCACCTTGAGAACACGGAGGCGGCCGGGCCCCATCGGTGTGGAGAGCATCCCCCGGGGCAGAGCCCAGCCAGCAATCTTTTTCTTATCCGACTGTCGCGCGGGTTCCAGGCCCGGCCGATCCAGGTTTCGGGGCCTCCGTGGGAGCCCCTGCTCGACTACCATCTCTTCTGCCAGCAGCCCCCCGACTCCTTTGGCAACGCGCCCCTCTCCCGCGCGGCTGCTCCGCCCAGGACGGCCTCTCGCCTCTCCCCGCCGTGGGCCAAGAAGCCGTTACCTGGATTCCTCCCCTGTCTTCGTTGCCCGCCATTCCGTCCACCTCGTCCATGATCAGGGCGTGTTTCCCGCCCCCGGCCTGGACGGCACCTGGCCGACGGGAGGCAGGCGGTCAGTTAGTCCGTTAATCCTGTTTACTGAGGGCTTACTGTGTGTCGAGCACTGCTCAAAACGCTTGGGAGAGTACAGTGCAACGATAAACAGACATTCCCGGCCGACAATGAGCTTACGGTCCAGTGGGGGGGGAACGGACAGACAATAATATGAATCGATAAATGACAGATTGCCAGATAGGTACATAAATTTTTAGACTGTGAGCCCACTTTTAGACTGTGAGCCCACTGTTGGGTAGGGACTTTCTCTATATGTTGCCAATTTGTACTTCCCAAGCGCTTAGTACAGTGCTCTGCACATAGTAAGCGCTCAGTAAATACGATTGATGATGATGATGATAAATTATGTAGGGATGGAAGGGAGATGAACAAAGGGAGCAAATCAGGGGGATGCAGAAGGGAGAGGGAGAAGAGGAAAGGAAGGCTTAGTCAGGGAAGGCGTCTTGGAGGAGACGTGCCTTCAAATAAGGCTTTGAAGGGGGGTGAGTAAATGTCAGGCCAAAGGCAGGATGAGCAGAACTTTGCACATAGTAAGCGCTTAACAAATGCCATCATCATTATTATTATTAAGGGGCCAAAGTACGTAACCATTCTCCCGAGCCATCGTGCTCTCCCCAGAAGCGCACAGAGCATTCTTGTCCATGCTGTCGTCCCCTTTTCCTTCCCCGGCCATGCCCCCCCCCGTCCACCGACCCCAGACCACCCCCTCGCTCCCTTCTGCCCCATCTCGAAGCAGTGTGGCTTAGAGAAGCCGCGTGGCTCAGTGGAAAGAACACGGGCTTTGGAGTCAGAGGTCATGGGTTCAAATGCCGGCTCTGCCAACTGTGTGACTTTGGGCAAGTCACTTCACTTCTCTGTGCCTGTTACCTCATCTGTAAAATGGGGATTAAAACTGGGAGCCCCCCGCGGGACAACCTGATCACCTTGTAACCTCCCCAGCGCTTAGAACAGTGTTTTGCACATAGTAAGCGCTTAAAAACCACCATTATTATTATTATTAGAGGATAGAACCTGGGCCTGAGCTCTAATCAATCAATTTATTGAGCACTTACTGTGTGCAGAGCTCTGTACTAAGCGCTTGGGAAGTACAAGTTGGCAACATATGGAGACAGTCCCTACCCAACAGTGGGCTCATCCCAACCCCGCCACTTGTTTGTGGCCTTGGGCAAGTCACGTCACTTCTTCGGGCCTCAGTTCCCTCAGCTGTAAAATGGGGGTTAAGGCTATGAGCCCCATGTGGGACAGGGACTGCGTCCAACCCGATTTGCTTCTACTCGCCCCAGTGCTTAGAACTGGGCCTGGCACGTAGTATGCGCTTAATAAGTGCCAGAACAAATGCCACAATTATTTCTTCATCTTCCTCCTCCTCCTCAGCATCAGACCATGGGCCCTACCTGGTTCTTCGGATGGTGGGATTTCTGTGCTCTCCTACTCCCCGTGGCTGCTCAGTGTGCTTGGCGTGGAAGAGAGGAACCATGTCCGACTCGATGAGCTTGTGTCTACCTCAGCCCTTGCCACAGTGCTTGCCACAGAGTAAGTCCTCTATAAATACCCCTGCTACTATGTTGTCACTGCCACTCAGGATTCTCTCTCTAATCGGTCGGACCTAACCCCTCCCAAGGATAAAATCACCCTTTCTTTCCTAAATGATCTCCAGTAAATTACTAATAGTAGTATCTGCTAAATGGTTATTGCAGGTGCAAGCATTGTACAAGGCACTAATCAGGACGGATACAGTCCCTCTCCCGCATGGGGCTTAAAGTTTTAGTAAGAGGAAGACCAGGTATTTCGTCCCCATTTTACAGATGCCGAAACTGAGGCTCAGAGAAGTTAAGTGACTGGCTCTTGGTCACACAGCGGGCAGGTGGCAGAGCCAAGACTAGAACCAGGTCCTCCAACTCCCAGACCCGAGCTCCCTTTGCGAGACCGAGCTGCTGCTTCACCTACAAATACTTCCAAAGGTCACCTACCGGAACAGAAGCCTCTGATACTGGTGTTATTCAGGGACTCGGCAACCATCTCCTTCAGGCTGTTTTTACTTCGGGTGTCACTCGCATTCAGCTCCACAAAACTGTACCCCAGCTCCTGGTTGGAAACAAACCACCATTACTCTCCCACGACCAATCAGCGACACCAACATTCACAGGGAAGGGGAGAATCAATCAATCAATCAATCGTATTTATTGAGCGCTTACTGTGTGCAGAGCACTGTACTAAGCGCTTGGGAAGTACAAGTTGGCAACATAGAGAGACAGTCCCTACCCAACAGTGGGCTCACAGTCTAAAAGGGGGAGACAGACAACAAAACCAAACATACTAACAAAATAAAATAAATAGAATAGATAATGTACAAGTAAAATAAATAGAGTAATAAATATGTACAAACATATATACATTTATACAGGTTTTGTGGGGAAGGGAAGGAGGTAAGATGGGGGGATGGAGAGGGGGACGAGGGGGAGAATCACACCGTCTCTTTGGTGTGAGGCTGCCTTTAGCCAGCTCCTATTTAAAAGATGCCAAAAGAGCTGTCTGTCTTTGTGTGTCTATGTCTTTGTGTATCTAAACAATTAAGTTAGCCTGGCTTAGAACCTCATCCTTGTCTGAAAGCATACATTCATTCAATCGCACTTATTAAGCACTTACTGTGTGCAGAGCATTGTATTAAGCACTTGGAAAGTACAATTTGGCAACAAATAGAGCCAATCAATCAATCAGTCGTATTTATTGAGCGCTTACTTTGTGCAGAGCACTGTACTAAGCGCTTGGGAAGTAAGTACAATCTCTACCCAACAACGGTCACGCAGACTAGAAGGGGGTGGCCTTCTAGAAGCAGTATGGCCTAGTGGAAAGAGGATGGGCCTGGAAACCAGAGGACCAGGGCTCTAACTCCAGCTCGGTCATTTGTCTGCTGTGTGACCCTGGGCAAAGCCGCTTCACTTCTCTGTGCCTCAGTTCCCTCATCGGTAAAATGGGGATTAAGTCCACGAGCCCCATGTGGGACACGGACTGTGTCCAACCTAATTAGCCTGTAGCCACCCCACGGCTTTAGTTCAGCGCCTGCCCCGAAGTAAGTGCTTAACAAATACCATAAAAAGGTTGTGGGGGTAGATCATCATCATCATCACCAATCGTATTTATTGAGCGCTTACTGTGTGCAGAGCACTGTACTAAGCGCTTGGGAAGTACAAGTTGGCAACATATAGATTTCACTAGGGCTCATCTGGGAAGATGATTTAGCCAAACCATTCTGTGAGACGCCGCTTCCTTGCGAACGGCAGCTGCCACGACCGTGCGGTATTCCGCTCAAGACGGAGGGCAACGAAACTGAACGTGGAAACCTCAGGGGCAATAGGAATAACCCTTTTAATTGCGACAAGAGGCTACCCTATGATGGTGCTGAAACCGCTGTCTACTGGCAAGGAGAGAGGACCTGCCGCAGTCGGGCAGATGGAGAAGTAGTTTGGCCTAGTGGAAAGCGCTCGGGCCTGTGAGTCAGAAGGACGAGGATTGTAATAATAATAATAATAATAATAATAATAATGAAATTTATTAAGCGCTTACTATGTGCAAAGCACAGTTCTAAGCGCTGGGGAGGATACAAGGTGATCGTATTGTCCCACATGGGGCTCACAGTCTTCATCCCCACTTTACAGATGAGGTACAGGGAAGTGACTTGCCCAAAGTCACACAGCTGACAAGCGGCAGAGCCGGGATTTGAACCCATGACCTCCGACTCCCAAGCCCGGGCTCTTCCCATTGAGCCACGCTGCTTCTCATCTCGGCTCCGCCAACGGCCTCCTGCGTAACCCTGGCAAATCCCTTCTCCGTTACCTCAGTTGGTTCATCTGTAAAATAGGGATTAGGACTGTGAGCCCCATGTGGTGGGACAGAGACCATCTTGATTACTTTGTGTCTACCCCAGCGCTCAGTACAGTGCCAGGTAAATAGTAAGCGCCTAACAAATACCACGTTAAAAAAAAAGGAAAAAAAAGGTCCACGAGGGCGGTAGGTGGGGCGACGGGGAGCTTAGGATCCACAACCCCACCACCACCGACTTGTACTTCCCAAGCGCTTAGTACAGTGCTCCGCACACAGTAAGCGCTCAATAAATACGATTGATTGATTGATTGATTGACTTTTCCCGCTGTCAGAGCCCCCAAGGAGGGGCACGGGTCCAAGAGGCCAGAGGGGAGCCAGGGTTGGCATGGCAGTTCCTCAAGTTTCCTGTTTACCAACCCCTGCGCCGGACCAAGGTGGGTGGGGAACTGAGGCAGCCCTGTCGCGCCCAAATTAAAACCACGGCAGCACTTCCTAGCTCCGAAACGCTGGCCCTTCCCACCAAACTAAAAGGCACTCAAACAGCTGTTTTCCTGTCATAATAAGAATAATAATGATGGCATTTATTAGGTGCCTACTATGTGCAAAGCACTGTTCTAAGCGCTGGGGAGGTTACAAGATCAGGTTGTCCCACGGGGTGGGGGCTCACAGTCTTCATCCCCATTTTACACATGAGGGAACTGAGGCACAGAGAATAATAATAATAATGATGGCATTTGTTAAGCGCTTACTATGTGCACAGCACTGTTCTAAGCGCTGGGGAGGTTACAAGGTGATCAGGTTGTCCCACGTGGGGCTCACAGTCTTAATCCCCATTTTACAGATGAGGTAACTGAGGCTCAGAGAAGTTAAGCGACTTGCCCAAGGTCACACAGCAGACAGGTGGCAGAGCTGGGATTCGAACCCATGACCCCCGACTCCAAAGCCCGGGCTCTTTCCACTGAGCCACGCTGCTTCTCTACCTTGTGACCACAAACACTTCTTGAGAACGGAGGAGGAAAGAGAAGGTGCCAGTCCCCGGAAGCTGGGACTTTTAGCAAATCCAAGCCCCGAGTTTTCATCTTGCCTTGGAAAACTGGGTGGAGGAAGCTGGTACCTTACCTCAGCCCCCTCCGAGGAGAAGGGGCAAAAAGCCAGGTGGACTCAGGGACTCAGGCAGGAGGCTAAGGAAATGGGATACTTTTTTCTCTCCCTTTTTGGTGGGTCTGGTGCGTCCGGAGTCAGGGCGGCACTCGGAGCGTGCCGGGCAGGGTTAGGCCGGCCCGGAGCAGGGGCCGGCGGTGGACGGAGACGAGGGGCAGGGAGACCCTCTCCAACTTGAGCGGGCAGGATGCCCATTTCTCCAGCCAGATCTTCCAACCGCACACATTCCACTGGCGGAGCTGACTTCTGGAAATTCCCCGGAGCGAACGCCTTCCTGAGGACCCGGCGGACTTCCAACACTCACCTCACACACTAAAGAAGCCGTGGTGGTCTTGCCAACTCCCGGGGGGCCCGAAAGCAACGCGGCCTTGAAACTGGAGCCATCGTCTCTGCCCACGAACTTACCGGACTTGGCTGTGGGGAACAAACGTCACAGAATGAAGCCGGCCTGCCAGGAACGCTTATTGGCAGAAAGGAGGTCTGAGTTTATAGACCTTCCCTGAGCCCTTCTGAGATCCCACCTGTTCCAGGGAGTCTCCCCCCGCCCCAAGAAACTCTTCCACCCAAAATCCCCACCGCTGCACTCAGGTAAGCGGCGTGGCTTAGTGGATCGAGCCCAGTCCTGGGAGTCAGAAGGACCTGGGTTCTAGTCCCGGCTCCACCATTTGTCCACTGCGTGACCACGGGCAAGTCACTTCACTTCTCTGGGCCTCAGTTACCTCACCTGGAAAATGAGGATTAAGACTGTGAGCCCCATGTGGGGCAGGGACTGTTGTCCATCCTGACTGACTTGTATCTATCCCACTGCTTACAACAGTGCCTGGCACATAGTAAGTGCTTAATTACTATTAAAGAAAAAAAACAACCTGTCAAACGGACACACAGAGGACGAGTTAAGCTATATATTCACCGTGTCTCTTCTCTTCCGGTGAGGTCCTGGGCCAGTTTTTGAGCCAGCGCAACAGTTTGTTGGCACAGCTCTGGTCCCCTTGTTGTCCGATTATGGTCTTAAGAGAGGTGGGCCTGTACTTATCTACCCACAGCAAAGCCTCGGCTCTGGCCGGGTCAGCGAGGCGCCCGGCCCGCGGGACGCACGTCTTCTCCTCCCCGGCCATTTGCTGGAAGTCTAGGCCCTTCCTCGAGCTGCTGGTGTCCCTTTTGGAGGCGTTCGGGACGTCGTCTTTTTCTGGAGTCCATTTGCCCTTTTTCGATCCACTGGCCTTCCTGTTGGGGGTAGCTTTCCTCTTGCCCTGGTTGGCTTTTTGTGGTGTCTTCTCCAGGATTGATTTTTCTTTCTTGACCTTAACAGTTAGGAAATGAAATCTGAGCAAGAGAGGGCGGGAAGAGAGGAGAGACCTGGGCAAGTCACTTCCCTCCCTCTGTGTCTCAGCTACTTCATTCTGTATAATGAGGAGTAAGACTGAGCCCCACGTGGGATACGGACTCTGTGTCCAACCTGATTACCTTGTATCTACCCCAGCGCTTAGTACGGTGTCTGGCATATAGTAAGCGCTTATCAAATAAAACAGTTATCATTAATTATTGTTTCTCCTAATTTATACTGGTGTCTGCCTCCCCCTCTAGACTGGAACCTCAAGATGGGCGGGGAGCGCATCTACCAACTCGGCTGTACTGTCCCATCCCAAGCGCTCAGTTCAGTACTCAGCACACAGTAAGTGCTCAATAAATACCGTCAAATGATCGATTACAACGTGCCTTGATTCTTCCAATTGGGTTAGAATGATATTAAAAAAAAAAAAATGAAACCCCACCAGGCATCCCTAGAGCAAGCCCCTCCGGCTCTCTGGGGAAGGAGAGTTCATATTAGCATGGGGGCAAGTGCCGGGGGGGAGGGTCTTCCACTCCAGCCCGAGGCGAGCCATGGCCGAGTCCCGGGGATAAGGCCAGCAGACCAAGAAAACAAAAACGGCGCCATTCCAGACCTCAGCCTCTGCCGCCGTCTCGTATTTGGACTTCTTGCCGGGCATGGTCCGGATCAGGTTCAGCAGTCCGTCCTCGTCGATGACTTTGGTTCCCAAAGCAGAGGCCTAAAACAATTGGAAATTCAGCCCGAGGAGACCCTCGTGTGGTTTCCTCTAGCGAAGGGACGGTGGCACGACCTTTCACTGAGCCCTGCTTCCCTAGGATTGATTTCCATTCTACAGCCAACCCAGTCTCCGTACCCCAACCTCGCCTCTCCCGCCGCCATCACCACCCTCTCCTCCTCGCCCACGTCCTCCCAGGGGTCTGGAGCTCCCTCCCCCTTCCCACGCAAAAGACCTCCTCGCTCTCCACCTTTAAGGTCCTCCTGACATCACATCTCCTCCGAGAGGCCTTCCCAGACTAAGCCCTTTATTTCCCCTATCCGCCCTCCCCTCTGCATCCACTCTGCTCTCCTCTCTCTGCACCACTTTAAGTACTGTGATTCTCACCCCAGCCCCTCAGCACTTTTACAGTCTCTAGCCTGTAAACTCACTGTGGGCAGGAAATGTCTGTGTTTGAGTACACTCCAAGTACTCAGTACAGTGTTCAATAAATACGACTGACTGAATGAATGAATGTTCTCCACACAGTAAGTGCTCAGTAAATACAACCCACTGACATACACATCCTTATACTCTGCGATTTCCCCTCTCTGCAATTTAGTTTCCTGTCCTTCTACCCCACAGACTGTATATTCCTTGGGTATGGAGATGGCAGAGCAGACTGGCCTAGTGGCTAGAGTATAGGCCTGCCACTTGCCTGTTGCGTGACCTTGGGCAAGTCGCTTCATTTCTCTGGGCCTCAGTTACCTCATCAGTAAAATGGGGATTAAGATTATGAGTCCCATGGGGGACAGGCACTGTGTCCACCCTGATTATCTTGTATCTGCCGCAGTGATTAGAACAATGCCTGGCACTTAAGTGCTTAACAAATACCGTTAAAAAAAAAAAATTTATCGCATTGTACTTCACCAAGTGCTCAGCACAGCACTCTATGCATTGTTAAGTACACAGTAAACACCACTGATTGACATCAAGTCACCCGTTTTGGGAAGTCCGGGCTCCCAAACAGAGTTGGGGGCAAGCGACCTTAACTCAAAGTCAACCGTTGCCCAGGAGGCGGTGAGAGCGGAAACAACTTGGGCAGGCCGCACGGCTGGTCCATCACCCCTAATCCTGCCGGCGGGGGGGACCCCGATTTGACCCCACTTTTTTTCTTTTTTTAAGCGGTATTTGTTAAGCACTTACTACGTGGCAGGCACTGTACTCAACGCTGGGGCAGATACAAGTTAATCAGGTTGGACACAGTCCATGTCCCACGTGGGGCTCGGTCTTAATCCCCATTTTACAGATGAGGGAACTGAGGCGCAGAGGAAGGGAAGGGACTTGCCCAGGGTCACCCAGCAAGCAAGTGGCGGAGCAGGGATTAGAACAGCGTGGCTCAGCGGAAAGAGCCCGGGCTTTGGAGTCAGACGTCGTGGGTTCGAATCCCGGCTCCGCCAACTGTCAGCTGTGTGACTTTGGGCAAGTCACTTCACTTCTCTGGGCCTCAGTTCCCTCATCTGTAAAATGGGGATGAAGACTGTGAGCCCCCCGTGGGACAACCTGATCACCTTGTAACCCCCCAGCGCTTAGAACAGTGCTTTGCACATAGTAAGCGCTTAATAAATGCTATCATTATTATTATTATTATTAACACAGATCCTTCTGACGCCCAGGCCCGGGCTCTCCCCTCCTCTTCTCCCTCCCCAGCCCCGACGCACACCCCGACAGACCTTGTCGCTTTTGGACTGCCCACTGTCCCGGCCCATGACGAGGTAGCTTGTCCTCTTGCTGACGCTGCCCGTGACTTTTCCCCCGTGTCGCTCAATCAAACCCTTGGCCTCGTCCCGCTCAATGGACTCCAGGACGCCCGTGATGACGAACGTCAGACCTTCCAGGCAGTTCTCGGCTCCCTAAGAAACGGAACCACACACTGTCTCGTGAATGCTCTTGGTTACGCATTTACTATGTTCTAGAAGGCTCTGGGGAGTTAAGCGTTTACTATGGGCTGTGTGCTAAGTGCTGGGGCTTAGGATAATCAGGTCTCACATCATCATCATCATCATCATCATCAATCGTATTTATTGAGCGCTTACTATGTGCAGAGCACTGTACTAAGCACTTGGGAAGTACAAATTGGCAACATATAGAGACAGTCCCTATCAATCAATCAATCAATCGTATTTATTGAGCGCTTACTATGTGCAGAGCACCGTACTAAGCGCTTGGGAAGTACAAATTGGCATCGCATAGAGACAGTCCCTACCCAACAGTGGGCTCACAGTCTAAAAGGGGGAGACAGAGAACAGAACCAAACATACCAACAAAATAAAATAAGTAGGATAGAAATGTACAAGTAAAATAAATAAATAAATAAATAGAGTAATAAATATGTACAACCATATATACATATATACAGGTGCTGTGGAGAAGGGAAGGAGGTAAGACGGGGGATGGAGAGGGGGACGAGGGGGAGAGGAAAGAAGGGGCTCAGTCTGGGAAGGCCTCCTGGAGGAGGTGAGCTCTCAGCAGGGCCTTGAAGGGAGGAAGAGAGCTAGCTTGGCGGATGGGCAGAGGGAGGGCATACTAACCAAACATACTAACAAAATAAAATAAATAGAATAGATATGTACAAATAAATAAACAAATAAATAAATAGGGTGATAAATATGTACAAACATATATGGGGCTCTTGGGAGCCAGAGATCGTGGGTTCAAATCCCGGCTCTGCCGCTTATCAGCTGTGTAACTGTGTAAGTTAAGTCACTTAACTTCTCTGGGCCTCAAGTTCCCTCATCTGTAAAATGGGGGTGAAGACTGTGAGCTCCACGGGGGACAAGCGGATCACCCTGTATCCTCCCCAGTGCTTAGAACAGTGCTTTGTACATAGTAAGTGCTTAGCAAGTGCCATCGTTATTAAGAACAGGTGATGAATCTCCATTTTGCAGATGAAGAGAACAGGTGATGAATCTCCATTTTGCAGATGAAGAGAACTGAGGCACAGAGAAGTTCATCGACTTGCCCAAGGTCTATGTGTGAGGCACTGAACTAAGTGCTAGATTGTAACTTCACTATGGGCAGGGAATGTGTCTACCAACTCCATCACACTGTTACACTGTTCTCTCCTAAGTGCTTAGTACAGTGCTCTGCACACAGTAAGCACTCAATAAATATGATTGATTGGGGCAGAGACAAGTTCATCATCAATCATCATCAATCGTATTTATTGAGCGCTTACTGTGTGCAGAGCACTGTAATAAGCGCTTGGGAAGTACAAATTGGCAACATATAGAGACAGTCCCTACCCAACAGTGGGCTCACAAGTTAGTCAGGTCAGAGACAGTCCCTGGCCCACAAGGGCTTCACAGTTTTAACTCCCATTTTACAGACGAGGTAAGAGGCACAGAGAAGTCAACTGACTTGCCCACGGTCACACAACGCAGACAAGTGGCAAAGCTGGGACTAGACTGGGAGCCCGTTGTTGGGTAGGGACTGTCTCTATATGTTGCCAACTTGTACTTCCCAAGCGCTTAGTACAGTACGCTGCACACAGTAAGCGCTCAATAAATATAACTGAATGAATGAATGGAGCCCCTGAAGCCCATGTTCCTTGTGGGCAGGGATCACGTCTACCACCTCTGCTGTATTGTACTCTCCCAGGCGCTCAGTATAGTGCTCTACACATAGGAGGCACTCAGTAAATATAATTGACTGTGACTGCGTCTCATTCTCAACTCTCCTACCTCTGTGTCTCGGCTAACACTCCTCCTCCTGCCTAGAACACCCTCATTTTTTTTAATGGCATTTATGGAGCGCTTATTATGTGCTAGGCACTATACTAAGCACTGGGGTAGATACAAGTTAATCAGGTTGGACACAGTCCCTGTCCCACGTGGGGCTCAAAGTCTTAGAGAAGCAGCGTGGCTCAGTGGAAAGAGCCCGGGCTTCGGAGTCAGGGGTTGTAGGTTCTAATCCCGGCTCCGCCACTTATCAGCTGTGTGACTTTGGGCACGTCACTTAACTTCTCTGTGCCTCAGTTACCTCATCTGGAAAATGGGGATTAAGACTGTGAGCCCCAGGTGGGACAACCTGTTTACCTTCTATCTACCTAGCGCTTAGAACACTGCTTGGCACATCGTAAGCGCTTAACAAATACCAAAATTATTAATCTCCACTTTACAGATGAGGTAACCAAAGCACTGAGACGTGAAGTGACTTGCCCAAGGTCACACAGCAGACAAGTGGTGGAGCCGGGATTAGACTGTGACCGTGAGCCCGTTTGAGGGTAGGGACCGCCTTTATATGTTGCCAACTTGTACTTCCCAAGCGCTTAGTACAGTGCTCTGCACACAGTAAGCGCTCAATAAATATGACTGAATGAATGAACCCAAGTCCTTCTGACTCCGAGGCCCGTGCTCTCTCCACTAGGCCATGCTGCTTCTCCATTTCCGATCCATCAGACTATAGCACTCTCCATCTTCTACGTTCTTCCAAAATCCTACTTCCAAGAGGCGAGAGGAGTGGAGCGTATGGGCTGAGCGGCAGTTGATCAGTGAGGTAGGAGGGGGCAAGCTGATCGAGTGCTTCAAAGCCGACGGCAGAACTCGAGTCTTTCAATCAATTGTATTTATTGAGCGCTTACTGTGTGCAGAGCACTGGACTAAGCGCTTGGGAAGTACAAGATGGCAACATATAAAGACAGTCCCTACCCAACAGCGGGCTCACAGTCTAAAAGCTCCAATCAGCAGGCACTGGGGTCCCGAACAAAACTTTGACGGGCCGGTGGAAAGAGCATGGGCCTGGGACTCCGTGTACCTGGGTTCTCATCATCATCATCATCATCATCAATTGTGTTTATTGAGTGCTTACTGTGTGCAGAGCACTGTACTAAGCGCTTGGGAAGTACAAGTTGGCAACATATAGAGACAGTCCCTACCCAACAGTGGGTTCTCATCCCAGCTCCGCCGCTCACCTACTCTGTGACCCTGTGCGAGCCACTTCATTTCTCTGTGGCCCAGCTCCCTCACCTGTAAAATGGGGATTAATAATAATAATAATAATAATGGTAACTGTTAAGTGCTTACTATGTGCAAAGCACTGTGAAGACTGTGAGCCCCACCTGGGACAGGGAGTAGGCCACATTGATTCTCTAATAGCAGGACGCTGAATCGTGCTACAGGCCGGGACTCTCCGTGCCATTCTACGTGCCAATCCCGTTTTGCCCCCTTTTAGACTGTGAGCCCAATGTTGGGTAGGGACTGTCTCTATATGTTGCCAATTTGTACTTCCCAAGCGCTTAGTACAGTGCTCTGCACATAGTAAGCGCTCAATAAATATGATTGATTGATTGACTGATTGATTGCTCCCTGTGATTTAGATTCTGTTGGGATTGAGACTTCAAAAATATGGACCGAGCTATGCGGAGGTTTGAGAAGAAGCCCAGTGAAAGGCAGCCCATTGGTTTATATATCACTGTTGCCTCAGTACTTTCAACCCTCACATATGGAGAGAAAACTAGCACACGCCCACTCAATCAAATTTGTCGGTAGCCACGCTGGGACTTTTTTTATGATATTTGTTAAGCACTTACTACGTGCCAGGCACTGTTCGAAGCTCTGGGGTAGATACAAGCTAATCAGAATGGACACGGTCCAAGTCCCACGTGGGGCTCAGAGTCTTAATTCCCCTTTTATAGTTGAGGGCGCAAAGAAATGAAGTGAAATATTTATCTGGATTGGCGCACATCTTCCTCCATCAGGATTGTTAGGTGGGATGCAGAGAGATATTTTTACCAAATGATCCTGAACCTTTTCTCAAAGAAGTGAAATGACTTACCCAAGGGAACACAGCAGACAAGTGGCAGAGCCAGGATTAGAACTCAGGTCTTTCAGATTTGCAGGCCTGTGCTCTGTTCACTAGGTCATACTGTTTCTCTAGCTGCGGGACCACCTTAGAACTAGTGTACACACATACACACACAGTACATTTCCCAGTAGTCACGCTGAGACTGACCTGTGGAATCTCCTTGGAACCCAAGGCCTTGGGACCCTCTCGATTCAGGTAGCTTCGATAAGCCTGGTAATTCGTGCGCTTCTTGTCCGAATCTTCTGGACTTACAGACTTTGTGGACAGAGAGTAGATTTTTTTTAAAAAAACCAAGCAAATGAAGAAATATTCAAACTTCTGCTTTACACTGTTTAATACACACAAAGCTCACCAGAAATGTGTAAAAGAGATGTAAAACATGAACAAAGCTCATCAGAAAGAGATGTAAAACATGAGTCCCAACCAAAACACCTGAAACTAAAACGGTAATTCTTTACTTCGTTCAGTTTTTCATTTTGATGTTAAAATCCGCCCCCATCTGCGTTCAGCTTACAATCGCTAACCCAAATGACTCAAGTCGTTCTGTTTTGAAAAGTCCTGAGAAAAGGTTCAGGATCATTTGGTAAAAATATCTCTCTGCATCACACCTAACAATCCTGATGGAGGAAGACGTGTGCCAATCCAGATAAATATTACAGAGAACGAAACTGAGAGCCAATGAGGCAACTGTCTCCCCCTTCTAGACTGTGAGCCCGCTGTTGGATAGGGACCGTCTTTCTATGTTGCCAACTTGTACTTCCCAAGCGCTTAGTACAGTGCTCTGCACACAGTAAGCGCTCAATAAATACGAATGAATGAATGAATGAACTGTCCCTAGAAATGCATCTGCCTGCAAACACTACCTCTTTCAACCCTTTAGAAACAACCAAAGCACAGCAGCCTTTCCGTTTCTCAGATTAGCAATGATAGAGAATGGGGGACATTCAAAGCAGTCTTTGCATTCTAAGGGTCCAAGGACCCGGGAAGACAAAACGACAGTTCTAGTCTGGAAATTCAAAAAGCATTTGGAAGACAAGCAAACATCTGCAGCTCAAAAAAAAAAAAAATAACAAATAACAAACCTACGGGAAAGCAGATTTATGCATTCTTGGCACCAGAAATATCCACTTTCCCTTTGGGATGCTTTTCTGTGACTCAACAGCAGCACACCCATTCCCCAGGGAACACCCACCAATCACCACCCCGGGGAAACTGCTAAATTCTCCCCGCTTAAAGCTCAAAGGGCGGCAGGAAGGGAGTGTCATCTCCCTTTCCCAAGAAGTTTAGGCATCTCTTTAGGGAGCAGGACCCTCCTGGCCCAGCACCAGCTGGGGGTTATGGGTCTAAACAGCAGGACGGGGGAGGGAAGAGGAGGAGAAGAAGGGGTTCAATTGGCACCAAAGTAGCCCAAACCACTGGACTCCCAGGAAAGGCCAGTTGCCCAGAACCAAATCTACTTCCTTCCTTCCTTCCTTCATTCAATCCATTAATTGTATTTACTGAACGCGTACTACTTGGATCAGGATGGCCACAGGAGCCTACCAGCTGAAGGGGTGGAAGTCAAACACCCGAGCTATTTGCCTTGGGAATACTGACCACTTTGCTGGGGCTCACTCCAAGTAAAGAAAGCGTCCGCTGACATCCAAGTTATGACTCAAAGGGAAAGCAACCAACCTCTGTTTTGGAAGAAGAAACGTTACTTTTCTTAGGCGATCTGGTCTCTTCTGTCCTGACGTCTGTATTTCCTTTTCTCCCGAGAGCAGCCCCTTTTTCCTTTTCGCTCTCTCCCTTTTGTTTCAGGAGTGCCAGCTTGGAGCTCATGTTCAGAACGGGGAGCTTAGTTGACGATCCGTGCGCGCCTTGACCCACGGGGGGCTTGGGGGACCGATATCCTCCCGAACCGTCCCGCTTAATTGGCTCCCCCGGCCTGGAATTCTCACTGCCGTCTGAAAATCGGGGTTTTCCTCCTGGGAAGAGGTAGAAACCGGATCAACAACCCTGGGGCGGTCAGCGACACTGAAGGGCGGCTCTGCTGTGGGAGAAGCTTGGGCCTCAGAGGACCTAGGTTCTAATCCCGATTCTGCCACTTGTCTGCTGTGTGTGACCTTGGCTAAAACACTCCACTTCTCGCTGCTTCGGTTACCTCGCCTGCAAAATGAGGACTCAATACCTGTTCTCTTAGTTGCAAGCAGCTTGGCCTACTGGATAAAGCCCGGTCCTGGGAGTCAGAAGGACCTGGGTTCTAATCCCGGCTCTGCCATTTGTCTGCTGTGTGACCTTATACAAGTCGCTTACCTTTTCTGTGCCCCGGTAACCTCATCTGTAAAATAGGGATTATGACTGTAAGCCCCATGTGGAACAGAGACTGTGTCCAACCTGATTATCCTTTATCTACCCTAGTGCTTAGAACAGCGCTTGACAGATAATAAGCACTTAACAAATATCATCATCATTATAGTACTTAGACTGTGAGCCCCATGTGGGACAGGGACTGTGTCCAACCTGATTAACTTGTATCTACACGAGTGCTTAGAACAGTGCTTGACACTTAAATACCATAAAAAAAGCCAGAAGTTTCTCGGGGTCCATGTGGGCCTCTCCTTGCTAGCCTGGGCCTGAGCCTCCACAGAGTCCCGAAAGCTTGCTCAGCCCTTGATTTCCCATTTCCCACACCTCCCGTTTTCACAAAGTGAAGAGCATTTCTTTGCTCTTATGGCTTGGTTTCAACGGATCAGGATTGGAATCAGTAGTAGAAATGATAACAGTACTTACTAAGCTCCCACTGGGTGCAAAGCACTGTACTAAATGCTTGGGAAGTACAAAACAAAGTAGTAATACGCTCCCTGCCCACAAGAAGTTTACACTTTAACAGGGGAGCCAAATTATTATGAATATTTTCCCTTCCTTGGGTAGCTAGTTAATCAATCAAGGGTATTTGTTGAGCACGTACACTGCGCAGAGCATGGACAGATACAATAAAGAAAGGAGACGCAATCATCATCATCATCATCATCAATCGTATTTATTGAGCGCTTACTAGGTGCAGAGCACTGTACTAAGCACTTGGGAAGTACAAATTACTTGCCCTCAAGGTGCTTACGATCTAGTGAGGGAGCGAGACAAAATTCCATGTAGGAGAAAGAAACTGAGTATAAGGCTGTATAAGTAAGAGCTGTGGGTGGGACGGGATGGGGTGCTCAATAAATACCACTGATTGATTGATTCCAGCACCTTTCAGGTTCCTTGTCCAATATATATTAGTGTCTAGAACGTGATCCATTCTAGTAAATGAATAGGAAACCAAGACCGTGAGAATACTATCAATCAATCAATGGTATATACTGAGCTTTTACTATGTGCAGAACACTGTACTAAGCGCTTGGGAGAGTATGATACAACAGAATATGCCCAACAAACCTTGGAAGGGTTTGCCTTCTGCACGGTAACCTCCAAGGAATCTACAGTCTCTAGCTACCGGTCTAGTCCTAGTTGCTCTTCTAATGACACTCTCCCTAGTGATAGTACAGTGCTCTGTGCACATGAAACAGTGCTTAGAACAGTGCTTGGCACACAGTAAGTGCTTAACAAATACCATAATCACCATCATCATCACACAGTAAATACCACCGATTTACTATTTCAACAGAAATTACCTTTATGAGACGGCGTATACTTTTCTGCTTTGCTTGGAGTAGTTTTCTTAGGTGAAAATGTCTCCTTCTCTTCTGAATCCTTTCGAGCCTAAGCAGATACAAAAAAAAAAAGGTCAACTACGCATGAGCCAAGTAATAACTGACACCATCTTCGATTTGGAAAGCCAAGCCCGGGCGCACGACGTGGAAAAGTTCTGACATTGCCATTTTCCTCAAACTACACCATCCCTGGGTAATTCCTTGGTCCTGTCAGGTGAGGAAACTGAGACAAGTTTTTTTTTTTTAAGGGACTGTTTCTTGGGGAGTTGAAAACACTTCCATCATAAGTATCTAAAGAATCGCAGCTTATTTCAGGGAGCGCTAAAAGCACTTCTGCCAGAAGTATCTAAAGAACTCCAGCCTGCTTGCCGAAGCCTATACCCAGTTTTTTTCCTCCATGCCACATGGGAGCTCAAAAGCATTTTTGTCAATTACCAGGGAACTGAAATTAAAACAACCTGTGCATTCAAAGCCAGGAGAAAATTACCTAGGTCTGGCTCAGACACCTGCCACCTTAAGACAAAAGGAATAAATCTCACACAGTGCTTCAGGAGACCCACATTCACCAAGAGAACACAACAGAATTAGTAGACATGATCCCTGCCTTCAAGGAGTTTCCAATCTAGCAGGCAAGACAGACACCAAAACTTCCATGGGAAGTTGGGATACTTGCCTGGATAGTCATTTCAAACACTACTCCTGATGCTGTTTCTCATCCTGAGAGAGCAAATATCTTGGTTCTTTTCAAGAAAATGTGCTGGTTAAGATTCATGTTTCTGAGTCCACTCCCAGTTTGAAATCAAAGAGCTTTCTAAGTATAAAAGGAACCTTGTTTTCTGCAGACGAATAAACCGCTGTCCTGAAAATACAGCGGATTCCCCACTTCCTTCTATCTTAGTGTGACCAACTGTCCTGGAATATCCAAGATTGTCCCTT
Organism: Tachyglossus aculeatus; assembly: GCF_015852505.1. Taxonomy (NCBI): domain Eukaryota; kingdom Metazoa; phylum Chordata; class Mammalia; order Monotremata; family Tachyglossidae; genus Tachyglossus; species Tachyglossus aculeatus. Next base: position 17,370,391 of record NC_052075.1, read on the forward strand.
GTTCCTTGGCTTAGTCTGCTCATCCCCCAAAGTCCTTTAGGAGGGGCCACAGAAAGGCAGTGCCACCTCTCTCAAAACCCTGAGCGTGGGCAAAGCCATCTTGCAGTCAGGATCCTGATTTCCAAAATTGGCAACCCCCTCCCTAAGGCTGCTTGCTTTGGGCTGAAAGTTTTGGCTTTGAATTTATCTAGCTGTCTCAAAAATGACGAAGGACATCCTCACTAAACATCCCTAAAAAGGTACCGATGATAAACCTCACTAATCTGGACAGACTGGGGAAATCCAATCTGAGGGGGTGAAAAATAAGCACCGGAGCACGTCCTCTAATAAACTGCATACGTAACCTTTTTGTTCTTTGGCGCTTCATCCAGCAGGGCCAACGTCTTGGCAAATTCCTCATCTTCGTGCAGTTGCCTCTCCAACTACTCCCCCGCAAAAAAAGAGACCCAAAATGAAAGGGCAAGTCAGAAGTTCAATGGACGATTCAAATGGCATGTGAAGAACAGCAATCATGCTTCCCAGTTTTCCCAAGTGTTAGAGAACCATTTTGATAGCAGAACTGAGACGCAGCTTTACGGATGAGAACATTAAATCAGACGTTCAATTAATCAGTGGTATCTACCGAGAGCTTACTGTGGGGCTGAGTGCTTAGAAGAGAACAACAAAGTTGCTACAAACCTTCCCTGCCCTTGAGAAGCTCACAGATAAATATTTCACAGAGGATTAGATGTTTCTATATTTTCAGTGAAAGACGCTTTTACTACAAGCATTGGCTTGACTTACTTCTGCCTGTATTTTAAATTAATTTAATACCTGGCAGAACTGGAATACTGGTAGAAAAATGCCCTTTCAATACCTGGAACCCTGTGAACCTTGGAAATGAAAAATGCTCTTGACACTTAAAAAGGAAAACATATCAGTTGTTTTTCAAATGCCACCATTTCTAATTCAGTTGAATGACCCATAAATGGCTTTAAAAAAAACAAAAACAGTTCACAGCGTGCTGATTAGCTCTTCGATCATTTTCTTCCTCACCTGCTAATCCAACATCTATAATGGGCTGGGCTGTTATCCTCTATGTTCACTGGGTGAACATACATGAAAATACAGCGGATTCCCCACGTCCTTCTATCTTTAGGGTGACCAACTGTCCTGGTATATCCAAGATTGTCCCTTGATCCTTATGTACATATTCTGTAATTTATTTATATTCAAGTACATCTCCCCTTATGGATTGTAAACTCCTTCCGGGCAGGGAACATTCTACCAATACTGGTATATGATACTCTCCCAAGTGCTTAGTACAGTGCTCTGTACATAGTAAGCACTCAATACATACCATTGATTGATTGACTGAGATTCAGGAGCAAAAGCCATGGGCTTGCAAGTGTCATGGGAGATCAAACAAGCTTCCCCCTGCCCATCTGCTGGGAACCTAGGAAAGATTCCTAGTGGCTCCTGCTGGTTCTCTTTCCTACCTTCTTCCCACAGTCCAGGGAACCTCCCTGTTCTCTGCTAGACGATTCCAATGAACAAAGCCTGTATTGATCAAAGGAAGCCGGTAATAAGAAATAGAGAAGAAGCCAATATATGAATAAAACACCTCAAAAAAAAAAAAAACCTATTTGAAAACTTCATGAGAGTAAACTGAAAGGGATAAACTTGTGGAAAGAGCCTTAACCTGGGAATCAGAGCATCCCGGTTCTGTCACTTGCCTGCTGTGTGAACTTGGGCAAGTCACTTCACTTCTTTGGGCCTCAGTTACCTCATCTGCCAAACGGGGTTTAAGATTATGAACCATATTGGGGACAGGGATTGTCTCCAACTGTTTAGCTTGTATCTCCTCCAGCGCTTAGTACAGTGACTGGCGCACAGTAAACACTTAACTTCCATTAAAAAAAAAAATTACCTCTGAGTCTTCTTCAAGCTGCAACTGCTTAGCTATGGCTTCATCATCTCTTGTCAAATCAAGAAGGTTCTGGGAAGGCTACAATATAAACGGAACAGGATTAGTTTGGGGTCTAACGCGCCTGGGGATTAATGATGACATTGGTCTTCTGTAGCACACAACACACTTCACATAAAAACTTCGCATAATCTCGTGTCTGAAAACCACCTTCACTTCAACTTTCCCTCTTGTGTCTGCCATCACAGCTGGCTATCACTCAGACCTAGAGGTCCCAGGACGATGGCAGAGCAGAAAGTTGAAGTCTGTGCTATTCTGCACTATGGCACAAATTTAAAAAGAGTAAAAGAAGAATCAATAACAGGCCCCATTCTCCCAAATATGCCAATGAGAAAAGGGCATATTTTGGTAGAATTTGGTAGACTGGTGGTAGAAGAGACAGGGAGGGAGGAAGAAAGAGAAGAAAAGGAAGAGAGAGAGGAAAGGGCAAGAGGGATAAGCCAGAGGGAGGAATGAAAAAAGAGGAAGGGAAAGTCTGGCATTTTCTCCTTCCTTCAAGTTCATGTTCTACAAAGGGGAGAAACAGCTGGCCACTCTGAGGTGCCAGGAGGAGACCTTTCCCTGTAGACACATTTCAGGAGCATGGGGAAATCATTTATTTGTCAGGATCGCATCTCGAGAGGTTCCAGTACTCTATCAGTCTCAGCTACGGGAGGGAGAGTCAACCAGTGGTATACCCATTCCATTCCTAGCTTGGGCAGTGGCTGGAAAGTGCAATTTAATCTACTACGAGTCAAAACTCCCCTGTGCTGGGAAGCAATGACGAGAGAGAAAGTCGAGGGCGGAGACTCAAGCTGACAGAGTGGAAGAAGGCAATGGTAAACCACTTCTGTATTTTTACCAAGAAAACTCTTTGGATACACTACCAGAACAGATGCAGATGGGGCGTTCTGGAGGAGATGTTTCCATGGAGTCGCTATGGGTCGGAGGCGACCTGATAGCATAAGACAAGACTCTCCCGAGTGCTTAGCTCAGTCTTCTGCACAAAGAAGGCACTCAAGAAATACCACTGACTTATCGAGTGCCAACTGTGTGCGCCGCACTTGTACTGATCGCCGGGGGAGTACAATACTAGTTGTAGTATTTAGTAAGCGCTTACTGTATGCAGAACACTGAACTAAGGGCTACAAAAGGAATACTTAGGTGGGAATTAAACACGGCACCTGGCCCTCAGGAGGCTCATAATCTAAAAATGAAAAGGGGGAGAGACGACATGTAAGGAGAAATGAAACAAAACACTAAGACAACATAAAATGAAAAGGGGGAGAGAGGACACCTAAGGAGAAACAAAACAAAACACTAAGATGACATAAAGACAAAAATAAATGTATACGATCCCTGTAGACTGAAAACTCCCTGCGGATGGGGATTGTGTCTACTAACTCTATTGTACTATACCCATCCAATCGTTCAGTATAGTGCTCTGCACATGGGAAGTGCTCAAATACCACTGATTGATTCTTGCCCTCAAGAAGCATACAATCCAAATGGGCAGACGGACACAAAACAATGTACATAAAGGAAGGAAAAGACAATAAAAAAACGAACAGAGGAGTAAATCAGTATTCAGAATATGTACAGCTACACGTACAAAATTGCGAGTGAATGTACAATTAATCAAGGCGTGCCTCCTGGAGGCGGTAGGATTTCAGGAGGGTTTGGAAGAGAGTCATAGTTTTTCTGAGCCTCAGGTCCCTCTTTTGTAAAATGGAGATTAAGACTGTAGCCCCACATATGACATGGACTGTGTCCAACCTGATTAGCTTGTATCTACCCTAGGCTTAGTACAGTGTCTGGCACATAGCAAGCACTTAAATGCCATTTTTACAAAGTGTGGGGAGGGGGGGCGGTTGGGGAGGGGGTGCCTCCCTATTGGTGTCAAGGGGGAAAGCAGGGTTCCAACCCAAGCTCAAGGCTAAAAGGAGAGAATCCTATGTGTGATTAGTAAATAGACAGAGAAGTATTGAGATAAAACGTCAAACAAACAAAAAGAGATAAGATAAAGAGGAGGGAGCAGAACAGGCGGTGGGCATCTGACCACTGTGACGTGGGTTAAGGCCGGGGTGAGTGGGCGAGGGGGAAGGCCTACTCTCCCATCCCAGACCCCTCCGCTGAGCAAAACTTGGCTGGCTCTGCCCAGCTGCCCCGCCGTGAAAGAACCAACCTACTAGCTACACTGCAGAACGTGTACCTTTGCTCCTTCTTTGCCTTTTTTTTTTAATGGCAGTTGTTAAGGACTTAATATACGCCAAGCACTGCTCTAAGAGCTGGGGAAGATAATAATAATAATAATAATAATGTTGGCATTTGTTAAGCACTTACTATGTGCAAAGCACTGTTCTAAGCGCTGGGGGGGATACAAAGTGATCAGGTTGCCCCACGTGGGGCTCACAGTCTTAATCCCCATTTTACAGATGAGGTAACTGAGGCTCAGAGAAGTTAAGTGACTTGCCCAAGGTCACACAGCAGACATGTGGCAGAGCCAGGATTCGAACCCATGACCTCTGACTCCAAAGCCCGGGCTCTTTCCACTGAGCCACGCTGGAAGATGCAAGCTAAAGAGGTTGGGCACAGTCCCTGTCCCACGTGGGGCTCAGAGAGAGGAGGATTTAATCCCCATTTTACAGGTGAGGTAACTGAGCCACAGAGAAATTACGTGACTTGCCCAAGGTCCCGCAGCAGACAAGGGGCTGACTACTGAACTGCCTCATCACTGACCACCCTGCCTTCTGTCTCTCCCCAGTGATAGTCAATAAATAATCAATAATCAATAAATACCACTGACTGATTAATTCATCCAAGTGGTGTAGCAGGGGATTAGAACCCAGGACCTCTACAGCTTAGTATAGTGCATGCCACATAGTAAGCACTTCAATACCATTATAAAAATAAAAAAATAAATGTTTGATTCCCAGGCCCAGGCTCTTTTCCCTAGGACACACTGCTTCTGGTCCGTTTTTCCCCCCGAATGAAGACCCCCCACAAGGGAGAACAAAGCTAAGTAGGAATCGGACCTTGCCTGTGTGATGGGCAGCACACACTTGGATAAACTCCTAAGCGCTCAAGAGCTATACTGTTGGATCAACAGTCCTGGTGAGAGCTGTGTGGAGGCTTTTACAAAAAGATAATTAAGAAAACAATTACAGTGGTGTTCGAGCATTTTTAATCACCTTACCAACTAGCACTCATTTCAAAACATCACCACTATTTATCTCAGGGAGAGAGAAGCTTATGGCTAAAGAAATCTAAGCAAGCTTTCCCTACCCACTTATAAAAACTAGCAGATGATTAAAACAGACATAAAAACCCAGGATACGGCAGGGGGGATAAGCAATATTAGACATTCTGAACCGTTAGACAATAATGATGGCATTTATTAAGCGCTTACTACGTGCAAAGCACTGTTCTAAGCGCTGGAGAGGTTACAAGGTGATCAGGTTGTCCCACGGGGGGCTCACAGTCTTCCTCCCCATTTTACAGATGAGGGAACTGAGGCACAGAGGAGTGAAGTGACTTGCCCAAAGTCACCCAGCTGACAAGTGGCGGAGCCGGGATTTGAACCCATGACCTCTGGCTCCAAAGCCCGGGCTCTTTCCGCTGAGCCACGCTGCTTCTCTAAGATTGTCAGGATAGGAACTGAGTCTTCGCGAACTCTCCCAAATGCTTCCAAACACTGTACTTGTGTACATGTTTTTGTGTTTTTTGTGTTTTTTTGTTAATTATACCACTCTGTACACAACCAGTTGTCCAGCGGTTGCTTCCCCTTGCATTTGTGTCGCTTCCTGCCTTAGGTTTGTTCTTCCTGTCATCATTATCAGTATGGGCAGCGAATGTGTCTGCTATTTCTGTTGTAATGTACTCCCCCAGGCGCTTAGTACAGTGCCCTGCATATAGTAAACGTGCAATAAATACCATTGATTGATTATCGGAAAGCAATTCTGGTCCGTCTCCACCAATAAACTGCAAGTTCCTCGAAGGTGGGAAACTGAGTTCATCAAATGCCAACTCCTCACTGTACCGCGATCTCGGCTACTCGTTCTATCATATTCTTTGAGCGCTTACTGTGTACAAAGCACTGTACTAAGTGCTTGGGAGAGTACACTACAGCAATAAACACATTCCCCGCCCACAACGAGCTTACAGTCTAGAGGACTATCTGGCCACATGTCCTGCCTCTGGCCTGAGACTCCCTCTCCCTCTAAAAGGCGATGACTCTTCCCACCTTCAAAGCCTTATTAAAAATCCCAACTCCTCCAAGAGGCCTTCCTTGATTAAACCTTCGTTACCCCTCCTCCCTCCCGCTTCTGCATCGCCTATACATTCAGATCTGACTCCTTAAGCAATTGATATTCACCCCACGCTCTGCCCCACGTCGGTAATTTATTTTAAAGTCCATCTCTCCCTTGAATTGGTAAGCTCCAAATTGGCAGGGATCATCATGTTCTACCAATTCTACTGCACTGTACCCTTCCAGAGCTTAGTACAGTGCTCCGCACACAGTAAGCGCTCAATAAATACCATCCATCGATAGACTGATTGATTCAACAACTGGAACGGGATAGTTTTCTAAAAAACCCCTGATACTCACTACTTTTCTTTTGCTTGCCACGAGCTTCTTTTCCGATCTCTGGATACTCCCGGTTCCAAAGTAGTCGAGCACTGATGTTGGGGTTAGTTTTCCTGATGACACATGGTTGGTCTTCGCCTGGGTCTCATTTTCGACCTTTGTTGTATACGAGGCTCTCAGATGGTTACTTGCAGACGCCCCGTTCTCTTTAGGTTTAAGGGACGTCTTCTGACAGACAAAGTCATCGTCTTCATCTGAAAAAGAAAGCATTCCGTTACTTGGTGTTTCTACACCCAAACCAGTGGTTCTTACATGAAAGTGATAACTCGGGCTAGATTTATTAATCCGTCTTTAGAAAAAATGCACTGGCTTTATAAAAAAGTTAACCCACCTATGAAATAGAGGGTCCAGAGGCCAATCCATAGTTACCCCCTTTTCCAGCAATCCAATCAGCAGGCTAAGAGGGCCAAATTTACACCTGCAGTTAAATAATTAGGTTTGACCCACAAATTAAAACACTTAAAGGAGGAAGAGGAAAAGTCTACCCTTCTAGACTGTAAGCGCGTTGTGATCCGGGAACAGGTCTACCAACTCTGTTGTATGGTACACTTCCAAGCGCTTAGTACAGTGGTCTACACAGAGTAGGTGCTCAAGAAATACCATTGATGATGAATTTGACATAACTTAAGAAACCGAAATCTGAAATCCTTCAGCACTTAAACAACGAATTTGTCTCCTCTGACAACAGTTATTATTCCACAGCCAGGTATCTACATCAACCTGAGTCAGAGGATAGTCACCTCAAGGGAAATTTTCTGAACAAGAAACAGGGAAGTAAAATGAAATTAAAATTTTGTAAAAATTCCTGTCTTCTCCTCTCTTTATTCAATTTACACACATTACACCAATTCTAATCTTACATACAGATTCAGAACAAAGTACAACTTAAAAGATGCTGCTGTGATTTAGAGGAAGGAAAGGTTAGAAAAAAATGGAACACAAATTCAAATAAGCCTTCTAAATTCCTTCTAAACATAAATTACAGCAGTTAACTGGAGAAAAAAACAAATAAAATCATCTCATGCAGCGCCTGCCCAACATTACCTACGATGGAATCTGAATTATCCATTGAGCTGGAATCACTAAAGACGACTTTCCCTCTCTCTCCCTTGGCAGTTGGGTGACGGGATTATGACATCATTATAACGTTTTTGCTAATAACTAGACCGTAAGCTCGCTGTGGGCGGGGAACATGTCTAGCAACTGCTGTATTGTTCCCTCCCAAGCACTTAGTACAAATATCCGTAACTTATTTGTTCATATAAATGTCCGTCTCCCTTTCTAGACTGTAAGCTCGTTGTGGGAAGGGAATTGTGTCTTGTTATTATTGTTGTATTGTACTCTCCAAGCGCTTGGTACAGTGTTCTGTACATAGTAAGCGCTCAATAAATACCACTGACTGAAAGCTTGCTGTGATTAAATTGCCGAGGTTTGCAAGTAAATCAACCGTTCTTAGCCATGTAAGCTCGTTCATTCATTTATTCATTGATTCAATCGTACTTACTGAGAGCCAACTGTGTGCAAAGCACTATACCAAGCGCTTGGGAGAGTATAATAACAAAAGACACATTCCCTGCCCAATTCTGTCTTTCAACTATGTTGCACTGTCCTCGCCCGCACTCAGTACGGTATTCTGCACATAGTAAGTGCTCAATTAACGCCATTGATTGATTGACTGATTATTTACTGAACTGAGAGACTTACTTTACTAAATGACCCAATGTACCAGCAGAGATTCACCTCCGAAAGGCGGACGGATTTCTAGGTTTAGCTCCAACCGGGTGAAAATTCTGCTGAAACTGTCATTAAAAGAATACGAAGTTATCCACTAAAGGCACTCCAGACCACTAAGAATTTTTTTCCCAGAACAGGTGATTGCAAGATGACACTGACTGAGGAGGGTATGTGAATGGGCCACACCCCGTCTTGTGATCACCAACATTAATGTCCAACTTTCAAAAGAAGAAAGCCATCCTGGATGCATTCACAATCTAAATAAAAACAACTCATCAATTTTAATCAGTGGTCTTTATTGAATACATACTGTGGGCAGAGAGCATCATCACCCTCATCATCACCATTACAGTAGTTACCTTTTAAGTTGCGCTTTGTTCTGAATCTATACATAAGATTAGAATTGGTGTAATGTGCGTAAATTGAATGAAGAGAGAAGACAGTAATTTTGGTTTCATTAAAAAAATACGAAGTTATCTACTAAAGGCACTCCAGACCACTAAGAATTTTTTTCCCAGAACAGGTGATTCCAAGATGACACTGACTGAGGAGGGTATGTTCATTCATTCATTCATTCAATCATATTTATTGAGCGCTTACTGTGTGCACAGCACTGTACTAAGCGCTTGGGAAGTACAAGTTGGGATGGGCCACACCCCGTCTTGTGATCATCAACATTACCGTCCAATTTTCAAGAGAAGAAAGCCATCCTGGATGCATTCACAATCTAAATAAAAACAACTCATCAATTTTAATCAGTGGTCTTTACTGAATGCATACTATGGGCAGAGCATCATCATCCAGGGCATTTACTGAGCACTTACTATGTGCAAGACACTGTACTAAGCACTTGGGAGACTACAAAATAATGGAGTTGGCAGACACGTTTCCTGCCCACGCCGAGCTTAGAGTTTAGAGGAAGAGATAGAAATTGATATGATAAATAATTTACAGACCCTTGAAGGTTGAGTCTAAAATCCAGGGGAGAAGAAAAGCCAGTTCTTCACAAATTGACAAGAGCACTGTACTATGTGCTTGGGAGAGCACACGACAACAGAGCTGGTAGATATGTTTCCCGACTCTTTTTTTGTGGTCCTTTGGAGAAGCAGCATGGCTCAGTGGAAAGAGCCCGGGCTTTGGAGCCAGAGGTCAGGGGTTCAAATCCCGGCTTCACCACTTAGCTGTGTGACTTTGGGCAAGTCGCCTAACTTCTCTGTGCCTCAGTTACCTCATCTGGAAAATGGGGATTAAGACTGTGAGCCCCCCGTGAGACAACCTGATCACCTTGTCACCTCCCCAGCACTTAGAACAGTGCTTTGCACATAGTAAGTGCTTAATAAATGCCATCATCATCATCATCACTATGTGCCAGGCACCATAGTGAGCGCTGGGGCCGATACAAGCTAATCAGGTTGGACACAGTCCATGTCCCACATGGGGCTCATAGTTTGAATCCCCATTTTACAGATGAGGTAACTGAGGCACAGAAGTTAAGTGACTTGCCCAAAGACACACAGCAGACAAGAGGCAGAGCCAGGATTAGAAGCCAGGTCCTTTGACTCCTAGGCTCGGGCTCTTTCCAAGCTGTTTCTCAATCAATCAATCAATCAATCCTATTTATTGAGCACTTACTGTGTGCAGAGCACTGTACTAAGCGCTTGGGAAGTACAAGTTGGCAACATATAGAGCTCTCAAGGAGCTTACGGCCTAGAGCGGGAGAAAGACCTTAAGACAAACAAACTACATCAAAATAAATCACTTAGATCATAATCAACTTGATGAATGAAGGAAGCATCATCTAATACACACCAGTTCATTCATTCAATCGTATTTATTGAGCACTTACTGTATGCAGGTCAGTGCTCCGGCCAATGAGTCGGAAAGTGACCCCACTATCAAGCCAGCTCAATGTTAAGGCTCCTGATGAAGCCTACAAGACCCCCTCAAGATGTTCCCTAGCAACATTTGGTGAATCAAAGAAGCCCATCTACAATGTAGCCAGCCAACGGGTGGTTTCTAAGGCAATACTGTTTATCGTCCAGAAACTGGGCACGGCTAGTTGATGCTATCGAGACTGCTTCGAATAATTCCGCAAAAAGTGGACTCTACTTGCAGAACAGCAAGTGATGCGTCAACATCCTGAGGTACCTCGCAGTCCTGACAAAAGAGATTTACAGAGTAAAGGGAGGATCGTGTCAAGAGCCATTCATTCATTCAGTCGTATTTATTGAGCGCTTACTGTGTGCAGAGCACTGTACTAAGCACTTAAGAGCCACGCTAGACAAGTTGCAGTGTGCCATCGGTAAAAAGATACTACGTTCCACCGCCCACCACCAACCCAGGATTTCTTCCACACCACTAAAGAAGGCTTGCCAGACAACCTCCTCCCCTTCTCCATCCTCCCCGCCTTACCTCCTTCCCCTCCCCACAGCACCTGTATATATTTATATATGTTTCTATGGATTTATTACTCTATTTATTTGTACATATTTATTCTATTTATTTTATTCTGTTAATATGTTTTGTTTTGTTCTCTGTCTCCCCCTTCTAGACTGTGAGCCCACTGTTGGGTAGGGACCGTCTCTATATGTTGCCGACTTGTACTTCCCAAGCGCTTAGTACAGTGCTCTGCACACAGTAAGTGCTCAGTAAATACGACTGAATGAACGAATGAATGACAACCCGTACGTAAAGCTCTGTCTTTTAAAGAATTGCGTGCAAGATACCTGGTATTGTGTACGCCACAAAAATTGGGAACAGCGTCATCTGTCTTTTCTGAATACAGAGACCATTCCTACAAGAACGACTCTCGGCCTTCAAATCTGTCCCAAAACGGGAAGGAGACCTTCAATGCTATGGGAGTGCGTTGCTTTGGAAAACAACTCCACAGCCTTGTGTTTCGTGGCCCGCCAATAAAAACCATTTTCAAAAAGCCCTTGTATTTTTCCAGGACTGGGGGGTGCTCGAGATGTCGTTATCGCTGCCGCACCAGCTAAACGCTCCATTAAACACTTTAGGGACGCTAAATTTGCAAGGAAGAAACGCCAACGGCTCGAATTAAATATTGGTCCCCGACCAAACCAGACGGCACTCTAAGAGGTCATCGTCAGCAAACAGGACTCAAGGTCTCCCACTTCATTAAACAGCAAAAGGTAAATATTATTTCCTCGGTACTACAAGAATTTGGCCGTCTCCCAGTGACCCAGTACAACTCACCAGGAGGCTCCGGTTAGTAACGGAGACATTTAGAAGCAACTCTTCCCTCTTCCTGTAATCAGAACATTCCACGTTCGGTTGAGGAAAATCAAATAAGGAAATTTCATTAAAGTATTTCTTCAGGAAGGGGTAGAAGGGAGGGGGTAAATGGGAATCCTAATCACTTACAGAGTCAGGAAACTATAATACAGTGCAGCAGTAGCATGGCCTCGGAAAGAGCACAGGCCTAGAGGAGCTAGGGTTTTGAAGCCAGCTCAATTGCTTGCCTGCTGTGGGACACTGGGCAAGTCCCCCCACTTCTCTGGACCTCAGTTCCCACATCTGTAAAATGGGGATACAAAAAACCTGTCCTCCCTCCTGCTTAGAATGTGAGCTCCATATTCATTCATTCAATCGTATTTATTGAGCGCTTACTGTGTGCAGAGCACTGTACTGGAAAGTTACCGACTGGAGAGCTTTTACTCAAGATTTCTTTTCAGAGCATGCAGAGATTAAGCACTCTTTCCCCCCACTCCATCTGCCTTCTGCGTCATCTACGAACTTGGAGAAGCATCGTGGCTCAGTGGAAAGAGCCCGGGCTTTGGAGTCAGAGGTCATGGGTTCAAACCCCGGCTCCACCAACTGTTAGCTGGGTGACTTTGGGCAAGTCACTTAACTTCTCTGGGCCTCAGTTCCCTCATCTGTAAAATGGGGATGAAGACTGTGAACCCCCCGTGGGACAACCTGATCACCTTGTAACCTCCCCAGCGCTTAGAACAGTGCTTTGGCACATAGTAAGCGCTTAATAAATGCCATCATTATTATTATTATTATCATCTGTGCCCTCTGGGCATTTGATATTCACCCCACCCTCAACCCTACAACGCTTACGTACATCCCTTTAAATAACATATGACAAATTATTTATATCGCCCTTCTAGACTGTAAGCTCTTTGAGGGAAGGGAAAATGTCTGCCGACTCTTATACTCTCCCAAATGGTACAGTGTGCTCTGGCGCATAGTAAGCACTCAATAAATAACACTGATGAGGAGACTGGGTCAGATCCAATATGGCACAGTACCACGGCCCCGAAACAGGATGCTCGGGTTCGAGAAATCACTGATTTCTTCACAGCAGCACAGACACTCACCCCACCCCCAGCCCCACGACACTTACACGTCCATGCGTCCCGAGGGACGAGGACTGTGTCCGATTCCCACCTGCCCAGTCTTTCCCATCACTTGGTTCAGTGCTCTGCACGTAGTAAACGCTTAACACATACATACTACTACTATTACACTCGGCCGCGACTCCTGGTTGATTTATTTTAACGTCTGTCTCCCCGGCTAGACCATATAATAATAACAATAATAATGATGGCATTTATTAAGCGCTTACTAGGTGCAAAGCACTGTTCTAACCACTGGGCAGGTTACAAGGCGATGAGGTTGTCCCACGGGGGGGCTCACAGTCTTCATCCCCATTTTACAGATGAGGGAACTGAGTCCCAGAGAAGTTAAGTGACTTGCCCAAAGTCACACACCTTGAAGGTAGGGACTGAGTCTACCCACGGTATTGTACTGCATTCTCCCAAGGGCTTAGTCCAAGGCTCTACACAAGTGCTCATTATTATTATTATTATTATTATTGTGGCATTTTTGAAGCACTTACTAGGTGTCAAGCACTGTTCTAAGCCCAGGGGCAGATCCAGGTTAATCACAGACCCTGTCCCACATGGGGCTCACGGTGAAAGGAGGAGAGAGAACAGGTATTGACTCCGCAATTAATCAATAAATACCACTGACTGATCTCACGTGTTCACTTTTGTATGCCCAGGAGGATAATGAGAGCCTATGGACACAAAACAGACTAATTACTCATGTCGGCAGAGAAATGCAACTTGAGGGCTGTCACCTCACTGACTCCTCTCTTCATGCTCAAGACTCCCTCAACCAAGAAGGCAAGGTATTCCCGCTTTGGCAGAGATCAATCAATCCATGGCATTTATTGAGCGCTTACTAGGCACTAGTAGTGTACTAGGCACTCGGGAGAACACAATCCAACAGATTTGGCAGACACGTTCCCTGCCCACAACGAGCACACCGTCTAGCTATTACCAAAAGCATTTGGTTCTCACAGAATTGTATAAGTGTTGGGGTAGACACTGCAATAAGTGTCACATAGTAAGCACTTAAATACTATTAAAAAAAAAAAGAAATCACAAGTTTTCGGACTGGAGGGACCTTACAATCTAGAGGAATAAGGCAGAGAGAGAGATAAGGCTTAAAGCATTCACAATCAAGAAAACAACAGAATAAAACCTCTAACCCAAATGATGGATGGTAGTTCCAGGCTGGGAAAGAGAGAGCGAATCCACTGTGACCCATTTAAAGGCACCTCAATGATGGCAGCGTGAATGGCCTGAATGTTTGTACACTAAACATCACAAGATAAGGATAGCCTTGATCTGCAGTTTCTGAGGGCCACAGCCTCTTCCAGGGCTGCTAACCTCAGCTGACGTTTCCCCGGTGTCACCGGGAAGCTCGATCACACCACTTGACGTTCTGGGATAAACCTATCCCTTCCCCGTTTTTACTCGCTCCTCCCTCGCATCCGGAAAAAAAAAAAGGGGGGAAAGAGAAAAAAATCCACCAGCCACGACACGGGGAGGTTAATCAACGCTCGTACTCGTGTACGATGCCCAAAAGTGGTTTGGCAGAGATTTAGCAGAGGAATCGAAAACTCAGAGACTCGCCTGGAGTGACGAAGATCTTGCTGTTGACCCAAAGACGAGAGAAAATGGGTTCCCCTCTCTTAAGGGCCGAGCTAGCTTTGAATAGCTTGATTTCTTTGCTGGCCTCTGGACAATAATAATAATAATAATAATAATAATGATGGCGTTTATTAAGCGTTTACTATGTGCAAAGCACTGTTCTAAGCGCTGGGGAGGTTACAAGGTGATCAGGTTGTCCCTCGTGGGGCTCACAGATTTAATCCCCATTTTCCAGATGAGGTAACTGAGGCACAGAGAAGTTAAGTGACTTGCCCAAAGTCACACAGCTGACAATTGGCGGAGCCGGGATTTGAACCCATGACCTCTGACTCCAAAGCCCATGCTCTTTCCTACTGAGCCACGCTGCTTCTCTTTAAGGCAGTGTGGCCTAATGGAGAGAGTGTGGGCCTAGGCAAACAGAGGTTTTGGATTCTACCTAATCCTGGCCCTGCCGCTTGTCTGCTTTGTGACTTTGGACAACTCACCTCACTCTTCAATGCCTCAGTTACCTCATCTGTAAAATGGGGATGAAATCCTACTCCCTCCTACTTGGACTGCGAACTCCATGTGGGACCTGCCCGGCTCCGCCATTTGCCTACTGTGTGCCCTTAGGCGAGTCGCTTCACTTCTCTGCGCCTCAGTTACCTCATCTGTAAAATGGGGATGAAGACTGTGAGCCCCCCGTGGGACAACCTGATCACCCTGTAACCTCCCCAGTGCCTAGAAGGAAGCGTTTAATAGGAAGCGCTTAATAAATGCTATCGTTATTATTGTTACCAACCCCGGGGCTCCGTGCAGCGCCTCGCAGACAGCAAGCACTTAACAAATGGCCCGGAGAGAGGAGAAAATGTCAGATTGCAGATGGGGAAGCCAGTGCTTTGCACATAGTAAGCGCTTAATAAATGCTGTTATTATTGCTCCTGGGAGTCACTGAAATTGAGTGATCAGACGAGCGTGAGTCTGAAGCGGGAAGAGGAGGAGAGCAACAAATGAACCTTGAGGAAGCGGGGGACGGTGGGGGGGGGCAGAAAAACTGGTGAAAGGCCGACAAAAAGCAGCCAGAGAAGTTGAGGCCCTCCCAGAGAGGAACGTACTACTAACACCATGGTTAGATAGCGTTTCTAGGAAAAGGGAGCGGTCCACGGAGCCCAAGGTCCGTGCGAGGTCGCTGAAGGCTAGGAGAGAGGAGAGGCTGTTAGCTACGTTAAGGTGGTCGGCCCCGGTGACCTTGGTGAGAGCAGCTTCGGTGGAGGGAAGGGGGCTAATTTGGGGCCGTAGAGGGACTAGGAGAAGAGGTGGGGGGGAGGACCCACTGAGTCAACCCATTGAGGAGTAGGGTGGGAATGGGAGCAGGGAGATGGGGTAAGAGCTGGAGGGCTCGCTGCCATCCAAACCTGGCTTTTTTAATGATAGGTGAGAAGAAAGCGGGTCAAGCAATCGTATTTATTGAGCAACTACTCCGTGCACACCACCGTACTAAGCGCCTGGGAGAGTGCAATAGCCCCAATAATAATAATTATGGCATCTGCTAAGCACTTACTATGTGCCGGGCGCTGTACTAAGCGCTGGGGTGAATGCAAACAAATTGGGTTGGACAAAGTCGTGGCTCAGTGGAAAGAGCCCGGGCTTTGGAGTCAGGGGTCATGGGTTCAAATCCCAGCTCTGCCAATTGCCAGCTGTGTGGCTTTGGGCAAGTCACTTCACTTCTCTGGGCCCCAGTTACCTCATCTGGAAAATGGGAATGAAGACTGTGAGCCCCCTGTGGGACAACCTGATCACCTTGTTACCTCCCCAGCGCTTAGAACAGTGCTTTTCACATAGTAAGCGCTTAACAAATGCCATTATGATTATTATTATTATTAACTTCTCTGTGCCTCAGTTACCTCACCTGCAAAATGAGGATGAAGACTGTGAGCCCCCTTTGGGACAACCTGATCAGCTTGTAACCTCCCCAGCGCTTAGAACAGTGCTTTGAACATAGTAAGCGCTTAATAAATGCCATTATCATTATTATCATTATTATTAAAGTCCCTGCCCCACATGGGGCTCCAAATCTTAATCTCCATTTTATAGACGTGGTAACTGAGGCCCAGAGAAGTGAAGTGACTTGGCCAAAGTCACAAACAGCAGGCAAGTGGCAGAGCTGGAATTAGAAGCCAGGACTTTCTGACTCCGAGGCCGGTGCTCTATCCATTAGGCCATGCTGCTTCACTACTACACCCAATCCCTGCCCTCAGGGAATAGTCCATCTGGCAGGGCAGATATTAAAATAAATTACCGATAGGAGCAGCAACCTAGCATACAGATATGGTACGTATGGGCTGTGTGGAGAATACCTAAGTTTTTAGGGGGTAACTCGCCGAGACTTTGCCTGCTGTGTCACCTTGGGCTTCTTCACTTTACTTCTCTGACATGTTTTGTTTTGTTGTCTGTCTCTCCCTTCTAGACTGTGAGCCCACTGTTGGGTAGGGACCGTCTCCATATGTTGCCAGCTTGTACTTCCCAAGCGCTTAGTACAGTGCCCTGCACACAGTAAGCACTCAATAGATATGACTGAATGAATGAATGAATGTGCTTTCCAAAATTCAAGCAAATCCACAGCAGTTATGAGAAGGGAATCAAAAAGACTTCCTGAGTGACTCTCAAAGGATAATACTGAAGCAGTGAGGCCTAGTGGAAAGAGCACGGGCCTGGGAATCACAGGACCAGGGATCTAATCCCACCTCTGCCATGCACCCGCTGTGTGACCTTGGGCAAATCAGTTCACTTCTCAGTGCCTCAGTCTCCTCATCTGCAAAATGGGGACTCGATACCTGTTCTCTCTCCTTCTTAGACTGTGAGCCCCACGTGGGAACTGATGATCCTGTATCTACCCCAGTGCTTAGTAGTGCCTGGCAAATTCTAATCCATTAACATATAACCACTGTTGTCATTATTATTATTATACACCACAGTCCTAAACTTTAGTCCTTTAAAACAGTCTTACCTAACATACAATTACTGCACGCTGCAGCTATAAGTACAGATTTATAAACAAATCCTTGAACTCTGCTCCCTTTCACGTCAGGTGGGAACTCAATCTCAACCCTGCACGGCGAGCAATCCATTTGTAAAAACAGTCAGTGCCGCAAGACGGAAACGCTGTTAATATATATATATATATATATATATATATATGTTTGTACATATTTATTACTCTATTTATTTTACTTGTGCATATCTATTCTATTCATTTTATTTTGTTAATATGTTTGGTTTTGTTCTCTGTCTCCCCCTTCTAGACTGTGAGCCCACTGTTGGGTAGGGACCGTCTCTATATGTTGCCAACTTGTACTTCCCAAGCGCTTAGTACAGTGCTCTACACACAGTAAGCGCTCAATACGATTGACTGATTGATATATGGTTAGGTCTGTACATTGCACACCATATTAATCTCAAGGCCCTAGAGTTTTGTTCCCGGGCAGACGCGAAAATACTGTCATCGAAACAGAAATGTGGCAAGAATCTGATTAAATTCTCGCCGCTCCATACCCAACTGGGAATTCTAGAAATGAACAGAAAAATCCACCTCCCTTGGGCAGGGAATGAGCTCTGCTAGTGTGGTCCCACCCAAGGAAAACAAGATAAAGCGTGCACCCCCCCCGTTTGGAAATTGGGAATCGATTCCGCCAGGCTATTCCCCGAAGCAGACGCCCTCCATAATGACGGTCCCGTGAGCCCACTGTTGGGTAGGGACTGTCTCTATATATTGCCAACTTGTACTACCCAAGCGCTTAGTACAGTGCTCTGCACACAGTAAGCGCTCAATAAATACGACTGATTGATTGATTACCCATGCGAAGCCATCTTGGGGCAGGCGGCTGTGTTGTTTAGGAGGTGACTCCTACTTGGACAGAGCACAGGCCTGGGAATCAGGAGGTCATGGGTGAGAAGCAGCGTGGCTCAGAGGAAACAGCAAGGGCTTTGGAGTCATAGGTCACGGGTTCAAATCCCGCCTCCGACCATTGTCAGCTGAGTGATTTTGGGCAAGTCACTTAACTGTGCCTGGCACACAGTAAGCACTTAAAACACCACTTTAAAAGCAAGAACAGAAAGTTTTCAACATCTCCTACACACTATCAAAGTTTTCTAACACATCCCTGACCTTTAAATTAGAAGAGTTTTGAGTCCCAAAGCACATCCTGTCCATCTCTCTACAACAGGGTCTTTCTCGGAAAACTTACCTGTCTCAGAAACATATGTGACTGGATCGCGCCTGGAACTTTTCCGGGGTTTGGACAGCAGCGGCGGTTTTTCCGATTGCTTTTTGGAATGTTTTACTGGCACCGTCTCCTCTGGTTCCGAATCTGTGTTTGGGATTGGATCGCAGTGATTAAAGCAGGAAGGGAAGTGAGTCAGCGAAGAGTTTCATTTTTCAAGAGAGCCCTTTCAGGCAAACAGCTTGACACCTCTGTCAAAGTCCTCCAATGAAGCTTTGGGGTCCTTTTTTATGGTACTTGTTAAGCACTTAGGTGTCAAATATGTGCCAGGCACTGTACTAAGCACTGGGATAATAATAATAATAATAATAATAATAATAATAATAGCATTTATTAAGCGCTTACTATGTGCAAAGCACTGTTCTAAGCGCTGGGGAGGTTACAAGGTGATCAGGTTGTCCCTCGTGGGGCTCACAGTCTTAATCCCCATTTTACAGATGAGGGAACTGAGGCCCAGAGAAGTGAAGTGATTTGCCCAAAGTCACACAGCTGACAATTGACGGAGCCGGGATTTGAACCCATGACCTCTGACTCCAAAGCCCGGGCTCTTTCCACTGAGCCACGCTGCGAATAATCAGGTTGGACACAGTCCATGTGGGACTCAGTCTCAATCTTCCAGATTGTAAACTCAGTGTGGGCAGGAAATATGTCTGTTACATTGTTATACTGTATTCTGTGCTTGTCCCGAGTGCTCAGTACAGTGCTCTGCATACAATAAGCACTCAATAAATTTGATTGATTGATGGATTTCACAGATGAGTTAACTGAGGAACAGAGAGGTAAAGTGACTTGCCCAAAGTCACCCAGCAGACAAGATGGGATTCGACCCCAGGTCTTTCTGACTCCGAGGCCCGTGCCCTATCCACTAGGCCACGCTGCTTCTCATTCTCTGTTCTTCTCATTCTCTTTTAGACTGTGAGCCCACTGTTGGGTAGGGACTGTCTCTATATGGTGCCAACTTGTACTTCCCAAGCACTTAGTACAGTGCTCTGCACACAGGAAGCGCTCAATACGATTGATTGATTGATTCCTTGTCACGCTCTGCCCCTGCCCTCTCCAAAATCAGCGAAAGGCCTGTGAATGCCTGTGCTGAAGGCATTCTGTTGGCAGAAGGGTTTGTGTCACGAGCCGCTCTCGGCCTGCTCGATCCAGGAGCTGAACTAAATTCCTCCTCCGGTTCCTTGCCCAGATCAGAGAAGCCGCAACCTGTTTCTAGGATGGCTGCAGAATGGAGCCCGTAAAGAAGCCCTAAACTCCAACGAGGCTGGTGACCCTGTGGCAGCCCATTATCGGCACTCTGGGGAGGAGAGGCAGTAGACTCCAAACCAAGCAAAACAAACATGATGGCCTGTGGTATAACTTCATTTGATTTTTCTTTTCAAGCGTAATAACGGTAATAATAATGCTAATTATTAAGCACATACTACGGGCCAGGCGCTAAACTCTGGGATAGACACAATACAGTCGGCTCGGACACAGTCCCTTTCCCACATGGGGGCTCGGGCTCTAACAGACAAATTGTGAAGGCGAGGAGGCTGTGAAGCATTTTTGCACCGTTGTACACAGACAGAGCAGGAAGGAAAACAAAAGACCACTGTAAACCCACAAAAATGGGTGGGAAAACCCAATTTACACAATAATCGTCTACTCTAAAGGAGCTGCTAGTCTCTAAAGCCTCCTCAGCCCAAAACCCTACTACTTTTCTCAGGAAAGTGTAGAACTATTTTAGCTACCTTTAGATTAAATTTCTGGTACTATTCCACTTCCACCACCAAGTATGTGGTTGCTTAAAAGAAGTCAACAAGGGAAAAGAAAATGTTTTCTGGTCTACTTCACGAAATTGCCACTGTATGGAAAAACAAAGTAGCGCACTGCTTAGCTGCAATATTTGTGGCACTGCAATTTAAACACATTTTACACTGGGATTCTTTTCCTTCTTTTACAATCCGTGCAAACTTGTACTAGAGAAACATCACATAAAACCACATTAATACTCTGCTATGAAACGAGAGGAGAAAACTGGGGAAAAAAAACAAACAAAAAAACCTATGTATCTCTTCTAGAAGCCTCAAAGCTGGACTGAGGCACAGAAAGAAATGAGGGGAGAGAAAAACACTGAAAAACAACACGACCGAGTGGATAGAACACAAGACAGGGAGTCAGAAGGACCTGGGTTCTAATCTCAGCTCCTCTACTTGTCTGCTGTGTGACCTTGGGCAAGTGACTTAACTTCTCTGGACCTCAGTTACCTCATCTGTAAAACTGGGATTAAGACTGTGAGCCCCAGGGACTGTGTCCAACCCAATTTGCTTGTATCCACCCCAATGCTTAGCACAGTGCCGGGCACATAGTAAGCACTTAACAAATGCCATTATTGTTACTGTTACTATTATTAATTAAACCGTGAGCAGGAAAGTAGTCACATACCCTATCTTTTCTTGAGTAAAGGAACTCTGGAAACATTTTTACTCCAGCACTTAATACAGTGCCTGGCATATAGTAAGCACTTAAATACCATTTAAAAAACACCACCACCAGTTATGTCATAACACCTTGTGAAAATCAAACTTGAATTTAAGTTGTTGTTACACTTTCAAGATGCATCATGAAAACGCCACGTTTCAATCACAAAACCTACCTCACACCCCAGCTGTACTTGGTTGACCCAAAATTAGAAATCTGAAAAGTCCTCAAAATAATTACCTGAGTCATAGATAATCCGCTTTTTCTTGTTTGAATGCCTTTGCTTTGAGTCATCTTCATTAGGCGACTTTTTTACCTAAAAGTAATAAAGACCACGGTAAACACAAACTGACTACAAAAAACAAAATCCCCCAAGCCTCTGACGGTCTCCAGACACCCTTACAAACACCCATCACTTAAAAAAAGGGGCAAACACCACACACTCTGGCGATGAAGGAAACGGGGATTCCAAACTTTGAGACATTCCACTGTCCCAAATGAAGCGGACTTTTCCATCTTTTTTTTCGAGGCTGGTTTAAAGATGAGAATTTAACCAGAGCTGGCTCCAACTCATTCTGTGTAAACACACATCAAGGCAGTGACCCTGGTTGCTTTGCAGAGACGTAAACTCGGGTGGAAAACGATGCACGGAATTTGCTTTTACCTTAGTGGTCCTAACACGATTCCCTCGGGTACTATAAAGAGGACTTGATAGCCAAGGCGGTCAATTGGGTTCATTAAACGGAGCAGATACAGACAGGCAGGGAGACGCCGAGAGGCAGCCGTCCTTTTATGTTGCCGGAGGTCTGAGAGAGCAGCCGTTTCCAGCTACTGTGCCCAAGGAGGGTCTAGTGGCTTCTGCATTGGCCTCCTCACCTCTCCCCACCTGCCTGGACTCAGCTCAGCTCTAAAACCATCCCGGAGCAGAGCTGGAGACTGAAAAACCCCCACACCTGTTCCCATGTCACTTCCAGGGACTGACCGGCTCAAGATAAGACTAATATCCGCCTGGTTCCCTTAAACATGGATCTGCCCGTGTGAGATGTGCTCCGGGCAGATTTGGGAAAACACTGGATTCTTTTTTCCAGGAAAATGATTTTCAAAAAAGGCCCATCTAGTACAAATACAGCCATGCAGTTTGTCTTTTAATTTATCTGATGTTCACAACTTGGTTTCAGCATAGGGATTTTCAAAAGTCCACCCCAAACCAAGAGAGGTGGCCACGACTTCCTCCAACCACCCTTTTACTTCCATTGCCAGAGGCCCGATTCCAGGCTGGTTGGGTCTTGGGCCTGCCCTGCCCAGAACTGTCTTTATTTTAAACTGTGAAACTCACACGGTAACGGGAATACTGACCTTGATTTCCTTTGCTCCTTTTTTCACTTTGGATGTGCTCTCATTAAGCTTGGTTTTCTCATTCCTCACTGCCTCCTTTCCAGGTTTCTTTCCCGTAGGTACGACCCCAAAGAATTTCCTGATATCCTAAAAAGTGGAGGGAAGTTTGATAAAACAGTGAATTCTCTCGAGACGCCAATTTAAAATGGTTTTTTCCTACTCATAATTTTACTGCCAAATAAGTGACAGTAAGAGTTTTTCTTCCTCAGGAAGCAGTGTGGCCTAATGGAAAGAACCCAGGTCTGGGAATCAGAGAATCTGGGTTCTAATCCCAGCTCCACCACTTTTCCGCCAGGTGACCTCGGGCAAGTCACTTCACCTCTCTGTGCCTCAGTTTCCTCATCTACAAAATAAGGGGTTCACTGCCTGTTCTCCTTCCTACTTGGAATGTGAGCTCCATGAGGAACCTGATTATCTCGTATCTACCCCAGCACTTAGAACAGCGTTTGGCACCAAGTGCTTAATGAACACCACAACTATTACCATTATTTTCATTTTTGTGGGACTTGGTGCTACCTGAGTTGAACTTTACTTGCCTTAAATCTTGCAGAATTCTCTGTCTCTGGCCAAAGAAAGACAAGAAAAAGAAGTCTTGATCTTTTCACTAAATACAGCATAATTAAGGGAAACGCTACAATGCTGGGTAGTGAGACACTGGTAACAACAATCTGAAGAAACGTGAGGCAAATCGTTCCTAAATATGGAGAATTACATATGCTTCTTAAAACACCTAAAACTGTTCTTGTTAATGAAAACGAATTCCACTGACAAAATATTTTCACCCAAGTAAACCATTCACTTTCTCTCGTCCCCCATTCACATTCCTCGCTTAATTTTTAGATGTCTGTGTCCTACTTTTCTGTTTCAAGGCAAATGCGTCTTTATTGCGTCTTCGTCACCCTGCCACTCTTTTCTGCAATAACAATGTCATTTCTAGGCTCAAAAGCACATATATTTCTAGACTGTGACCGTCTCTATATGTTGCCAACTTGTACTTCCCAAGCACTTAGTACAATGTTCTGCACACAGTAAGCGCTCAATACGACTGAATGAATATTTAAAAAATCATCTCCAGAAGCACCTGCCACACAGGTACTTACTGAGTGCTCACTATATACAGAGCACTGTACTATGTGGTTGGGAAAGTCCAATACAATGGAATTGGTAGCCATGTTCCCTGCCCACAAGGAGTTTACATCCTGTAAGCAAGGAAATGAACATTCAATTGTATTTATTGAGCGCTTACTGTGTGCAGAGCACTGTACTATGGCACAGTGAAGTCCACAGCTCTAAAAACAATCAAGGGCCTGGGATTCCGAAGGCCCTGGGTTCTGATCCCGGCTCCGCCACTTTTCTGCTGTGTGACCTTGGACAAGTCACTTCACTTCTCAGTTATCTCGTCTGTACAATGGGGATTAGGGCTGTCAGCCCCACGTGGGACACGGACTGTGTCCAACCTGGTTACCCTGGATCTGCCCCAGCACTTGGAACAGTGCTTGGCACAGAGTAGGTGCTTAAAGGCCACAGTTACTATTATTATTATTGTCACCAAGGATTTTGTTAACCATTAAACGAGAGTAAGCTCGATGGCCGGAACTGCATCTCTGGCTCCCGAGGCACTCTCCCCTGTGCACGGGAGGTGCTCAATTGATGCTATTTATTGAGAGCTTACAATGCGCATTGCACTGTTCTAAGCACCTGGGAGAGTCCAATATGATTCATTAAAGGACTATTTATCAGGAGCAGTGAAATGCCAAAGTACTATTTTACCGGCTTATGTCGCTAAGGTTTTGGTCACTGTTGCACTTTTGCTAGTTTTTGCTGCGGTTTCCCCTATATTCTCACTCTTCCACGAGGTGGGAGGAGGAGGCTGGCACTCCCCAATGAGATTCTGAGGCCCGGCCTCAACTCAATCAAGCAATCAATCAATCGTATTTATTGAGTGCTTACTGTGTGCAGAGCACTGTACTAAGCGCTTGGGAAGTACAAGTTGGCAACATATAGAGACAGTCCCTACCCAACAGTGGGCTCACAGTCTAAAAGGGGGAGACAGAGAACAAAACCAAACATACTAACACAATAAAATAAATAGAATAGACATGTACAAGTAAAATAAATAAATAAATAAGTCATTTCCTTGTATTTCCCTCAGCACTTAGCGCACTGCAAATGCTGGTGATCATGAGGATGACATTAGTGACGATAATGCCCAGCCTGAGGCAAGGAGGCCCAACTCCTCCAAGAGGCCTTCCCTGACTAAGCCCTTCTTTCCTCTCCCCCCACTCCCCTCTGCATCCCCCTGACTTGCTCCCTTTATTCATTCCCCCTACAGCACTTTTGTACGTATCTGTCATTTTACTTATTGATATTAATGTCTGTCTTCCCCTACAGACTGTTTGTGGGCAGGGAATGTGTTCATTGTTATACTGTACTCTCCCAAGCATTTGGTACGGATTTTTGCACACGGTAAGTGCTAGTTCGACGACCGAATAAATGAATGGTCTAATGTAGGCCGGAAAAAACACCATCAAAGGAAATTTAGAGCAGAAATGTCTGTTCAGAAGCGCCGTCTAATTTGGGCATTCTGATGCAGCATTTCGCAGCTCTGACCCAGTTAGCAAAACCACACATGTGGCTTACCCTCTCTCCACCAATCTGAGGGGGCTGCCAAAATCTTTGATCTACACCTCTCCTGCTACAGAGGACATTCTTGAAATGGAAAGTGGAACCTAATCCCCTGGTATAATCACTGAGCCCGGACTGAACCCAAGAGAATCATGGCTTTTTTCCCTACTGATTGTCTTAATAACTTTCTATTGACTACAGTCTTACTGTTAAATGAGCAGAAGCAGTGTGGCCTAAGTGGCTTCAGAGCAGGCCTGGGAATCGGAAGGACCTAGGTTCTAATCTGAGCTCTGCCACTTGCCCTCTGTGTGACTCTGGGCAAGTCGCTTCACTTCTTCGGGTCCCAGTTCCCTCATCTGTAAAATGGGGATTAAAGACTGTGATCCCCGTGTGGGACAGGGACTGTGTCCAACTTCATTAACTTGTATTTATCTCAGTGCTTAGTACAGTGTGTGGTCCATAGGAAGTGCTTAAATACCATTTTTAAAAAAATCACTTTTCAGCTCTATTATTAACCATGAAGTTTCTTGGACGCACCCTGAAATGCAACAATTCCTTTGGCAAATGATGGCACTAGAGTTGCAAGAAAACAGCTTTCCTCTTGTTTATGGCCACTTACCGATCTTCAAGAAAATGATCAAAACCTGCAGACCTAAAAAAAAACCAGACAACTGCCATCTGTGAACACTTGGCCCAATTCTGTGAGTGGGATGCAAACAGGCCTGGTCTAGTGCAGAAGAGACAATTGAACAATCACTAATATTAGACCGTAAGCTCCTTGTGGGCAGGGAGTCTACCAACCCTTTGTAATGTGTGCTCTCTCAAGTGCTCAGCACATAGTCAGTGCTCAATAAATACCATTGATGATGATTTATTGAGCACTTACTGTGAGGAGAGCCTCGAACTAATAAGCTCTTTGGAGAGTACAACAGAGCTTTTCTCTAGATTGCAATCTCCTTGAGGGCAGGGATCATGTCCAACACAACAGCAATAATAATTATTAATCATGTAATAATGGTACTACTTGTAGTATTTGTTAAGCATCTGTTCTGTGCCAAGCACTGTACTAACTGCTGGGGTGGAGACAAGGCACTGGTCCCACATAGGGCTCACAGTCTAAGTAGGAGGGTGACCAAGTATTGCATCCCCATTCTGCAGGTGAGGGAACTGAGGCACAGAGAAATGAAGCGACTTGCCCAAGGCCATACAGCAGGTAAGTGGCCGAGCCAGCAGTTAAGGGGCAGAGGCAGGATTAGAACCCAGGTCCTGGGACTCCCAAGCCCGTGCTCCTTCCACTAGGCCCTGCTGCTTCGATGCGGTCTACTATCGTACTCTCCCAAGTGCTTAGTACAGTGCTCTGCACACAGTAGAGGCTCAATAAAATACGATTAATTGATCAGAAGGCATAATCCCTGCCCACAAGGAGTTTACCATCTAGCAGAGGGGAGGGACACCAAAATAAATTACTGCTCCCTCCTTCCTGTAGAGTATAAGGATGTGTGGGTAAGTACGAGGGGGAGGAAGTGGGGGCGGGCGGGGAAGCATTCATTCAATCGTATTTATTGAGCGCTTACTGTGTGCAGAGCACTGTACTGAGCGCTTGGGAAGTACAAGTTGGCAACATATACCCCAGTGCCGCTGCTTACAAAAGGAGGGTAAAGGTCGCCCGCCATCTCTAGACTGGGAGCTTCTCGTGGGCAGGGAACGGATCCACCAACTCTGTTGTCCTGGCCTCTCAGTCAGTCATTCAGTCGATAGTATTTATTGAGTGCTTTACCATGTGCAAAGCACTGGACTAAGCGCTTGGGAGAGTAAAACAAAATGACTGACACATTCCCTGCCCACAATGAGCTTACGGTATACAGCACTCAACAGAGTGCTTTGCACACAACAGAAGTGATTGAACAGAACTCCAAAAGGAAGGAGAGTTATACTGTTATTGTTGTTATATAATATATTGTTATATTGTTGACCCCAGCACTTAGCACAGTGCTTGGTGCATAGTAAGCGCCTAAAAAATACCATTTTAAAAAACTGAGTATACGACACAGTTTATGAGCCGTAACAGCAGGACCAGGCTAGCATTAACTCAAGGCAGGTTACATTATTATTATTATTATTATTATTATTATGGTATTTGTTAAGTGCTTACTGTGCATAGTAAGTGCCTAAAAAATACCACTTTAAAAAATTGAGTGTACGACACAGTTTATGAGCCATAACGGCAGAACCAGGCTAGCATTAACTCAAGGCAGGTTATATTATTATTATGGTATTTGTTAAGTGCTTACTATGTGCCAAGCACTGTTCTAAGCACTCCACAGAATGTTTTGTTCTAGGGCAGCAGGATTGAAATAAAATATTCCTATGTCTCCCGGGCTCACTTGTAGAGTCAAAAGTCGGCAACAGACGCTAGCACTAGAGTCCCTTCACCTAAATCAGGTGACAATGAGTGAAGGATTGTTTAAATCACGCCTCAGATTGCATTGTTTCTAAAGGGGTTTAAAGCTGCAAAATGGCCAGTTTGATCACCGGGTACAGGCTTATCTTTCCTCCTGTCAATAGCCTAAATCCTAACTCCAGCAAGAGTTCACCTTCAGAAAACTCCATCTACTTTCCCGCTCTGGCCCTGGCCTGCTCTGTGACCTTGGCTAATTCTACTTCACTTTTCTAGGCTTGTCTAGCACTTGTAAAATGGTGATAAAGCTCCTCCACAACCTCCCTTAAATTGTGGGGAATGATTTTCTAAACTGCAGAAGCACTGGTCCAGCCCCTAGGCCAACCAGCCCAATCAATCAATCAGTTTATTGAGCACTTACTATGTGCACAGCACTGTAGTAAGCCCCTTGGGAGAAACGTGTGGCACAGAGTAAGCACTTAAAAATTACGGTATTTTTTTATTTCAATTGTGTAAACAACTGAAAATAATCGGTAGCAAGCACTGACATGCCTTTATTATTGGTATTTGAGACCGTTTTCCTTACAAATGATCTCACAAGCCAATTAGACTGTGAGCCCACTGTTGGGTAGGGACTGTCTCTATATGTTGCCAATTTGTACTTCCCAAGCGCTTAGTACAGTGCTCTGCACATAGTAAGCGCTCAATAAATACGATTAATGATGATGAATAATAGCCCAAAACATACACATTTTTCAAATCTGTACTTTGTTGATGTCTTCAGGGTTGAATGGGTGCCAAAATGTTTCCTGGGAAACCCGCATGAACACTTGAGAGCCAAGGGAGAGCCATGGGATTTCACCACTCAACTCCAGGCCTCTCCTTGCCTTTTTTTTTTTAATTATTTTTATTTTGGGTCAAGTGGCACACGTTAAGAGCTATGTACCAGGCACTGTACTAAATGCCCGGGGACGTCACACTCACAATCCCGGGCAAGCGGCATAAGCGGATGACAACGCGGCCACCATTTTGCGGAAGCAGGTGGATTCCCTACAATCCCACGGCACTTTTCCGTGGATACCCTGGTATCCTAAAATTGCTTCAGGGTGTCCAGGTGTGAAGCCTGGCACCGTCCCGCTTGACAGCAGGAGGCTCAGCATGGTAAATTAAAAACAGACAAAGAGCACACACCACAGCCGGGAAGGGACAGGCCAGCTGAAAAAACGGACGGTCTCGTATAACGCTGGATGAAATGTCCACCCTATGTATATGTTTGTACGTATTTATTACTCTATTTTATTTGTACCTATTTATTCTATTTATTTTATTTTGTTAATATGTTTTGTTTTGTTCTCTGTCTCCCCCTTCTAGACGGTGAGCCCGCTGTTGGGTAGGGACCGTCTCTATATGTTGCCAGCTTGTACTTCCCAAGCGCTTAGTACAGTGCTCTGCACACAGTAAGCGCTCAATAAATACAATTGAATGAATGAATGAATGAAAAGCCCACACAGACCCACCGCTGACAGGAATTGTCCTTCTGGGCTAGTTTAGTTTATGTTGCCAACTTGTACTTCCCAAGCGCTTAGTACAGTGCTCTGCACACAGTAAGCGCTCAATAAATACGATTGATTGATTGATTGATTTAGTCTTGGGTGCAGTACTAAACTCAAGATAAATTTCTGGGAGGAAAAAAATAATAATAAAACGGGAAAATGAAGGCTGAGAATGAAAACACCTACCAGTAAGAAAACCCTGCTTTTTTTTCTTAATGCTGGTGAAATCAACCAATAAACCGAGTTCTATTTATCTAAAAGGAGAAGTGTAAGCAAATAACAGTACTATATCCATTTTCCTTTGAAGCGTGCACATTTGCGCAAATGCAAAATCAGAAGGGACCGTCTCTACGTGTTGCCAACTTGTACTTCCCAAGCGCTTAGTACAGTGCTCTGCACACGGTAAGCGCTCAATAAATACGATTGATCATCATCAATGGCATTTCCTGAGCGCCTGTCGGGTACAGGGAACTGTACTAAGCACTTGGGAGAGTTGGTAGACACGTTCCCAGCACTTGGTACAGTGCCTGGCACACAATAAGCGCTTAATACCATCATTAATGCTATTACCTCTGCCCAGTAAAATGACTACACCTGAGCAGCGTCCCAAACACACAACTTTTGGTTCTGCCGTCCTATATTGAGATGATCAGAGACTTTCCTATTTCTCTCGCAAGATCTGTTTTCAAACCGCCGGCACACAAAGAGAGAAATCCACCTGTGGAGGGAAAGTTCCCAGGCTCCGTCCGGGGGCCAGTCACCAATCTTATAAACCACCGAGTTGTTGGCTGTGCCCAACTTTGATATAACCGTGTCAGGATGAAACTGGTTTAATAGGTGATGATAGTGGTGGTAATAGTATTTAATAAGCGCTCAGTGGAGGCAGAGCACTGTTCTAAGATATGACACACTAACCCATTAATAATAATAATACTATGTGCCAAGCACTGGGGGAGATACAAGGTAATCAGGTTGACCATTGGAAGATGTACAGGTCCACTGAAAGGACCCTTGCAAATGAGGCATGAGATGGACAGCAAATAACAATAATAATAATGGTATTTATTAAGCGCTTACTATGTGCAAAGCACTGTTCTAAGCGCTGGGGAGGTTCCAAGATGATCAGGTTGTCCCACGGGGACAAATGAATCACACCGACTGCAGGTTTGGGCAATGGACTCCCTAATGTGAACTACTCCTTTAGGAGGAGAAGAGGGAGGGGGAGAAGGGAAAAAAAGTGCTGGGAAGGGGGAAGGGGGGAAGGAAGGAAGAAGAAGGAAGGAAGGGGGGAAGGAAGGAAGAAGAAGGAAGGAAGGGGGGAAGGAAGGAAGAAGAAGGAAGATCCTGGAAGAGGGAAGACCCTAGAGGGAGACCCCAGTTGGGGGGAGAGGAGGGTTCCTGGGAGAGGGAAGATCCTGGAAGGGAGGGGGTCCTAGTGGGGGAAAGATCCTGGGAGAGAGAAGACCCTAGAGGGAGACCCCAGTTGGGGGGAGAGGAGGGTTCCTGGGAGAGGGAAGATCCTGGAAGGGAGGGGGTCCTAGTGGGGGAAAGATCCTGGGAGAGAGAAGACCCTGGAGGGGGACCCCAGTTGGGGATGGGGGGGGGTTCTTGGGGGAGGGAAGACCCTGGAAAGGAGGGGGGTCCTACTGGGGGGGAAGATTCTGGGAGAGGGAAGCCCCTAGAGGGGGACCGCAGTTGGGGGAAAGGGTGGGGGGAGATTCTGGAAGAGAAGACCTTGGAGGGGGGCCCCAGCTGGAAGGAGGGAAGACCCTGGAAAGCGGGGTGTCCTAGTGGGGGAAGATCCCGGGAGAGGGAGGACTCTGGAGGGGGACCCCAGTTGGGGAGAGGGGGTGCTCCTGGCGGGGAGGAGACCCTGGAGGGTTGGGTGGGGGGGCCTAGTGGGGGGAAGACCCCGGGAGAGGGAGGACCCTGGGGGGGGGGGTACCCCAGTAGGGGGAGATGGGGGGGGGGTTCTAAGGGGAGGGAAGGCCCTGGAAAGGGGGGAAGATCCTGGGAGAGATTAGAACCCGGGGGGGGTGGGGGACGGTTGGGGAAAGGGGGGGCTTCTGGAAAAGAGAGAAGGCCCCGGAAGGGGACCCCCGTTGGGGGGAGGAAAGACCCTGGATGAGGGAGTGTCCTAGTGGGGGACGGTCCTGGGAGGGGGAAGGCCCTGGGGGGGGGTGGGGGGGGACGGACCCCAGTTGGGGGGAGGGAAGACCCTGGAAAGGGGGGGGGGTCCTGGTGGGGGGGGGGAAGGTTCTGGGCGGGGGAAGGCCCTGGGGGGGGCGTTACGGGGGGGGGAGGGAGACGTCGGGAGAGGGGAAACCCGGGGGCCCCCGGGGGAGGGGGGGAGGGGGGAAAGGGGGGAGGGGGCTCACCATGGCGGGCGGCGGGGGGGCGGAGGGGTCACCGGGGGTCACCGGGGGTCCCGCTCCATTGGCGCCAACGACGGGCCCGAGGGTGGGACGGGGAGGAGGAGGAGGAAGCCTTGGTGGCGTTGTTGGCGTTGGCGGCGGCGGCGGCGCTCCGGGATGACGCCGGGGCCCGGGGGGCGGGACGGCGGGGCGCGGGCGGCCGAGGGAGGGGGGCGGAGGGAGGGGCCCGGGGCCGGGAAAGAGGGGCCGGGGGCGGGGGCGGGGGGGGCCCGGGGGGGCCCGGGGGGAGGGGGCGGGGGCGGCGCCCGGAGCCCGGGCGGTTTGTTTGTGTCGGGGCTGGTGGGGCCGCGGGGGAGGGGGCGGGGCCGCGCGGGAAACTCGGGGCTGCGCGGGAAAACTTCACTGCGCCTCACGCCGCGCGCACGCGCATCCTCTCTCTCCCTGTCCCCCTCTCCCTCCCTCTCTGTCACACCCCCCCCCCCCACCACCGTCTCCCCCGTTCTAGCCCGTGAGCCCGCTGTTGGGTAGGGCCCGTCTCTAGATGTTGCCAACTTGAACTTCCCAAGCGCTTAGTCCAGTGCTCTGCACGCAGGAAGCGCTCAATAAATAAGATTCAATGAATGAATGAATCACGGGCCTCAGTGGATTCTCTCTCTCTCTCTCTCTCTCACACACACACACACCACGGGCCTCAGTGGATTCCCTCTCTCCCTCTCACCCCCCCCCCCCCCAGTAGACTCTCACAGATACACACATGACGGGCCTCAGTGGATTCTCTCTCCCCCCCCCCCCCCCAACCAGTGGACTCTCATACATACACACATGACGGGCCTCAGTGGATGCTCTCTCACCCCCCCCCCCCCACCAGTAGACTCACACATACACACATGACGGGCCTCAGTGGATTCTCTCTCTCTCTCACACACACCCACACCCCAGTAGATTCTCACACATACACACACCACCGTCTCCCCCTTCTAGACTGTGAGCCCGTTGTTGGGTAGGGACCGTCTCTAGATGTTGCCGACTTGGACTTCCCAAGCGCTTAGTCCAGTGCTCTGCACACAGGAAGCGCTCAGTCAATACGATTGATTGAATGAATCACAAGCCTCAGTGGATTCTCTCTCACCCCCCCCCCCCCAGTAGATTCTCACAGATACACACATCACGGGCCTCAGTGGATTCCCTTTCTCCCTCCCTCTCTCTCACCCCCCCCCCCCACCACCAGTAGATTCTCACAGATACACACATCACATCTCCCCCTTTTAGACTGTGAGCCCACTGTTGGGTAGGGACTGTATGTGTTGCCAATTTGTACTTCCCAAGCGCTTAGTACAGTGCTCTGCACATAGTAAGTGCTCAATAAATACGATTGATTGATTGATTGATTGATCACGGGCCTCAGTGGATTCCCTTTCTCCCTCCCTCTCTCTCACCCCCACCCCCCACCAGTAGATTCTCACAGACACACACATGACGGTCCTCAGTGCATTCTCTCTCTCCCTCCCTCTCTCTCACCCCCCCCCACAACCAGTAGATTCTCACAGACACACACATGATGGTCCTCAGTGGATTCTCTCTCTCTCTCTCTCTCTCCCTCTCCTCTCTCACCCCCCCCCCCCCACCAACCAGTAGATTCTCACAGATACATCACGGGCCTCAGTGGATGCTCTCTCCCTCTCTTCTTTCTCTCTTTTTCTCTCCCTCTCCTCTCTCACCCCCCCCCCCCCCCAACCAGTAGATTCTCACAGATACATCACGGGCCTCAGTGGATGCTCTCTCCCTCTCTTCTTTCTCTCTTTTTCTCTCCCTCTCCTCTCTCACCCCCCCCCAACCAGTAGATTCTCACAGATACATCACGGGCCTCAGTGGATGCTCTCTCCCTCTCTTCTTTCTCTCTTTTTCTCTCCCTCTCCTCTCTCACCCCCCCCCCCCCACCAGTAGATTCTCACAGACACACACATGACGGTCCTCAGTGCATTCTCTCTCTCTCTCTCTCTCTCTCCTCTCTCTCCTTCCCTCTCTCTCCCCCCCCCCCCATAATAATAATGATGATGGCATTTATTAAGCGCTTACTATGTGCCAAGCCCTGTTCTAAGCGCTGGGGAGGTTACAAGGTGATCAGGTTGCCCCACGGGGGGCTCACAGTCTTCATCCCCATTTGACAGATGAGGGAACTGAGGCACAGAAAAGTGAAGTGACTTGCCCAAAGTCACACAGCTGACACTTGGCAGAGCCGAAATTTGAACCCGTGACCTCTGACTCCAAAGCCTGGGCTCTTTCCACTGAACCACGCTGCTCCCTCTCTCTCTCCTTCCCTCTCTCTCTATCCCTGTCTCTGTCCCTCTCTCTCTTCCTTGAGCACTTACTATGTGCAGAGCGCTGTACTAAGCGCTTGGGAGAGTTCAACACACTATAACAGACACATTCCCCACCCACAAGAAGCTTACAGACTAGAGGGGAAGACAGACATTCCACACAACAGGGCTGTGGGGCTGAGGGAGCTCAATCCCATCAAAATCCGGTTGTAGACGTTCGAGTCCCAAGAATCCAGTTCTTACCTGGGAAGAGATCATTTGCTGGGAAACTAGTTTCCGCACCATAAATTATCATGGAGGAATCAAGCGTCGGCCTCCTTCTCAGATGTCCGCAAAAATAATCGTGATGAAGGGACGTTTTTCCAGCAGCGATGACACGGGTCAAATAACTGAAAGGTTAGAGCTGCGTGGTTGCCAAGAGAAGCATGTGAAAGCACTGAGATTTACTTTTAAAATATTTTTTCAGCATCAGGAGAATAATAATAATAATAATAATAATAATGGCATTTGTTAAGCGCTTACTATGCGCGAAGCACTATTCTAAGCGCTGGGGAGATACAAGGTGATCAGGTTGTCCCATGTAGGGCTCACCGTCTTCATCCCCATTTTACAGATGAGGGAACTGGGGCTCGGAGAAGTTACGTGACTTGCCCAAAGTCGCACAGCAGACACGTGGGGGAGCCGGGATTAGAACCCATGATCTCTGACTCCCAAACCCGGGCTCTTTCCACGGAGCCACACTGCTTCTTTTGTTGTGCCACAATTACAAAATTTTTTGGCATTTCCTGGAGACCTAGAACCCGTGCCCATTTTTTGCAAGAAAAAGTGTTCTGACTTTCCATAACAAACCTTACAATTCCCTCTTCCCAAACATGGGATTTTTTTAATTTTTTTTTTAGTATTTGTTAGGCGCTTACTATGTACCAGGCACTGTACTGAGGGCTACGGTAGAAACAAGGTTGGGCACAATCCGTGTCCCTCGTGGGGCTCACAGTCTTAATTCCCATTTTACAGGTGAGGTAACTGAGGCGCAGAGAAGTTAAGTGACTTGCCCAAGGTCACACAGCAGACCAGTGACAGGGCCAGAATCAGAACCCAGGTCCTTCGACTCCAAGGCCCCCGTTCTTTCCACTAGCCCACATTATTTCTCAGGCTTTCCTGGACCCCACAGCTCAGACCTCCCCAATGCGGTGGAAACTCACAATCAATCAATCAATCAATCAATCGTATTTATTGAGCGCTTACTATGTGCAGAGCACTGTACTAAGCGCTTGGGAAGTACAAGTTGGCATCACATAGAGACAGTCCCTACCCAACAGTGGGCTCACAGTCTAAAAGGGGGAGACAGAGAACAGAACCAAACATACCAACAAAATAAAATAAGTAGGATAGAAATGTACAAGTAAAATAAATAAATAAATAAATAAACAGAGTAATAAATATGTACAACCATATATACATATATACAGGTGCTGTGGGGAAGGGAAGGAGGTAAGACGGGGATGGAGAGGGGGACGAGGGGGAGAGGAAAGAAGGGGCTCAGTCTGGGAAGGCCTCCTGGAGGAGGTGAGCTCTCAGCAGGGCCTTGAAGGGAGGAAGCATAACCACCACGCTCAGATCTTTTCTCTTAAAAAAAATTTCATTTTGATTTACAAAAATTTTCACCTCTGAATCCTCCTTGATATCTGTCAACTCTCAGTGTAAAAAGTAAATCATTCCATTGTGAAACTGGTAGTATCGACAGCAGGTTTAGCAAGGAAGAATTGAACTTCAAAACAGAAATCTAGTGACACTGTTCCGTTCGTTGGGTCCACACGAAACCTGAATATTATCAACGTGACGGGAGAACTTCATCCGACATCTGTTTTTCTACAAGTGCTTAAACAAGGCAATAGTGATTGTGGAGAAGGAAATATTTAAAAGAGTAGACCGCCTTTATTAACCTCCCTTTAAGCCAATTTTTCTTACAGATTAAATTGTAAAAATCACCCTCTTGTAGACTGTAAGATTCGTTCACCATATATTTGAAACTTTGTTTTCCCCCAAGTGGGCAAAAGCCCAAAATATTTTCATCTCCCTTAGAAAATCAGTTAGAAAAATCGACGTGTGGCATTGTCTCCCCCTTTTAGACTGTGAGCCCACTGTTGGGTAGGGACTCTCTCTATATGTTGCCAATTTTTACTTCCCAAGCGCTTAGTACAGTGCTCTGAACACAGTAAGCGCTCAATAAATACGATTGATGATGATGATGATTTTTTACCCGAATCACGAGACCGACACTTTTAGAGCCGCTGAATTCAAAATGCAAGTGATTGGAGGCTTGTTTTGATTCTGACAGGATAAGAAACACCTTCCCATACTCAAAAGAGTCAATCAATCAATCAATCGTATTTATTGCGCACTTACTGTGTGCAGAGCACTGTACTAAGCGCTTGGGAAGTACAAGATGGCAACATATAGAGACGGTCCCTACCCAACAGTGGGCTCACAGTCTAAAAGAGTCGCTCGTTGAGGGCGGGGAACGTGCCTATTATCGTACGGTACTCTCCCAAGCACTCGGCCCAGTGTTCTGCGCACGGTAAGCGCTCGATAAATACGACCGAGTGTATTCATATCTCCTTTATCATCATCATCAATCGTATTTATTGAGCGCTTACTATGTGCAGAGCACTGTACTAAGCGCTTGGGAAGTACAAATTGGCAACATATAGAGACAGTCCCTACCCAACGGTGGGCTCCCAGTCTAAAAGACTTTACTGTAAGAAGGTCACCTTTTCCCAAGTGCCTCCCTCTCAGGGACCCATCCGGGCCCTCCCTGTCCGGGCTTAATCATTGACCGAGGTTTACAATCACCAGCTTCTGCTGAAACTTTGATAAAAAAAAAAACAGCCCAGCAGTCAGTGCCAAATGAAAGTAGGCGCCGTGGCAGGTTCTCGGAGGTAGGAATGGATGGTTGAAAGCAATTTGCCGCTCAGCTGGCACACTCCAGGAAGACGATGTGGGGCCGAGGCCCGGGCCCCGCGTCCGTCTGGCCGTTCCTTCTCCTCCGCGCCGTTCTGGGGAGTCCCGGGGACCCGGGGTCCGTGTGGCACAAGGACCCCGATTCCAGCCCGGTGGACGAAACCCAGATGTTTCTGTACGACACCTTCCCGGCAAACTTTCTGTGGGGCGTGGGGACCGGCGCGTTCCCCGTGGAAGGGAGCTGGAGCGAGGACGGGAAGGGGCCGTCCATCTGGGACCGCTTCGTCCGCTCCGACCTCGACGGCCTGGGGGGCTCCGGCGACAGCTACGTCTTTCCGGACAAGGACCTGTCCGCCCTGGACTTTCTGGGGGTTTCTCTGTATCAGTTTTCCATTTCCTGGCCGAGACTTTTCCCGGACGGGACGGCTTCGACGGTCAACGAGAGAGGACGCCGGTACTACGACGCTCTCCTGGACTCCCTGGCGCGGAGAAACATCGAACCCCTGGTGACCCTCTACCACTGGGACATGCCTCTAGCCCTCCAAGAAGCGTACGGCGGGTGGAAGAACGAATCCGTGATCGAGCTCTTCAACGACTACGCGACTTACTGTTTCCGAACGTTCGGGGACCGTGTGAGGTACTGGATTACGATTCACAACCCGTATCTGGTCGCCTGGCACGGCTACGGCACGGGGATACACGCCCCTGGAGAGAGGGGGAACCTAACCGCCGTCTACACCGTGGGCCACAACCTCATCAAGGTACGGCACCAGCTGTTTTGGGGTGACGTTCTGGCGTGGGTGTTTCAAATTGCAATGACCGAAGGATCAGAAGTGGGAATGAAGACCATGGGCTAGGGAGAGCCTGGAAATATTTTCCGGGAGATCAGGTTTGAGGAAACCGTGGTCGCAAACAACTCCTTTCGGCGGTACGGTCACCCTCAACTGAGCCAGGATCTACCTCCGATTCCGTTTCAGTCGCCGGTGTATCTGTGAAGGGAGTCGGTTGATCCGGTTTAGTCTCATCAAATAATTTCAGGTCCTCAGAAAAGCAGTCTTCCTAATTGCCTAGTTCTGGGTGTCAGAGAATGCCGTTTCTGCGGTCACACAGATTTATTCTCTCCTTGTTTTTTAATGGTATTTGTTAAGCACTTACTGTGCGTCAGGCACCGTGCTGAACGCCAGGGTGGATATAAGCGAATCGGGTTGGACGTAGTCCCTGTCCCCGTTTTACTGATGAGGTTACTGAGGCACAGAGACGTGAAGGGACTTGCCCAAAGTCACCCAGCAGACAAGTGGCGGAGCCGGAATTAGAACCCAGGACCTCCTGACTCCCGGGACCGTGCTCTATCCACTTGGCCACACTGCTTCTCAGTTCCTGACAATGGGTAAAAAGTCAAAAATCTCTTGACTTGTTAAGACTCGTTAAGACTTTTTAGACTGTGAGCCCACTGTTGGGAAGGGACCGTCTCTATATGTTGCCAACTTGTACTTCCCAAGCGTTTAGTACAGTGCTCTGCACACAGTAAGCGCTCAATAAATACGATTGATTGATTAAGACCGCACTCTCAAAATTTTGCATTTTCCCACACGGTGACTTTCAGCATTTCTTAGCACAGTACGCTGTGGAGCTTCAGGTGGCTGTTGATTAGTGGGGCCAAAGTGCAGATCCTGAAAGAGATGAAGAAGGTCAGCCCTCGCTTTCATTTGTCTCCAAAGAGTCCTGAATCAAAGAGTTCAAGCTCAAGTTAGTCATGTCAAACGACACAAGGTTAGGTAAGGAGCAGACCGCAGCAAGCACCAGAGGGTTTTTAGTGTCTTCGGTGAAAGGAGTCAAAGGATGGAAATAATCACAAAAATGTCAGCCTCCAAATCGGGCACGCGGCTGAGACACTGTACATTTAAAAACCCCGCTAATTTCCTCAGGGGATGGGAAAGGAGAAGCCGGTAATAAGCCCTTTCAGATAGCCAGACTACAATCAATCAATCATATTTATTGAGCGCTTACTAGGTGCAGAGCACTGTACTAAGCGCTTGGGAAGTGCAAATTGGCAACATATAGAGACAGTCCCTACCCAACATTGGGCTCACAGTCTAAAAGGGGGAGACAGAGAACAAAACCAAACATACTAACAAAATAAAATAAATAGAATAGATATGTACAGGTAAAATAAATAAATAAATAGAGTAATAAATATGTACAAACATATATACAGGTGCTGTATATAAGTATATAAGTACTACAAAGTACTTGGGAGCATACAGGACTCCTACAGATCCACTTCAGGGTACTTCTGACCGTATGGGTATAACTCCAGAGAACCCATGAGCTTCCCGATATACTGCAGAATCCTGGGAGCATTAGTTGATGAGAACAAACTTTAAATAGACTAGGAATAGCTCTATTATCTTATATTCCTCTGAGGCCTATTTAAGTTAACATGAAAGAGGTAAATTGTGAAGGATCACAGTGGTGGTGCCAGTGTTTCCTGGAAAATAACATTTTAAATCCAATTAAGAATTTCAATGATAAGACCAGTGCCTACTTGTTTTGTTTTGTCAGTCTTCCCCTTCTAGACCGTGAGCCTGTTGTTGGATAGGGACCGTCTCTATCTGTTGCCAATTTGTACTTCCCAAGCGCTTAGTACAGTGTTCCACACACAGCAGGCGCTCAAAAAATATGATTGAATGAATGAATGAATTTAAATAACCACAAAAACAAGCTTTAAAACCAAATTGGGCAGAGTCAGAAACAGAGCAAAATTCCCGGCCACAGAGGCACCTGAGCTGGCTAGAAACTCAGTAGGGCTCGTTAAATTACCATCAATTTCTGCCTGAAGAATCAACCGAGTCTTTTCTAATAGAAAATGGAACCGCCGGTGGCTTTAAGGATCTCTGAACTGAGATCTCCTTCACATCCTCCAGATTACTTCTAATCCAGCCAAGTGGGTGAGCTGAAAGCCCCTAGTATCTGACTTTTTTTTGTGACATTTGTTAAGCGCTTACTATGTGCCAGGCACTGTTCCAAGCGCTGGGGTAGATGCAAGCTAATCAGGTTAGACACAGCCCGTGTCCCACATGGGGCTCACAATCTCAATCCAGTGTTTAGAACGGTGCTCCGGTGCTTAGGACAGTGCTTGGCACATAGTAAGCGCTTAACAAACGCCGTCATTATTATTTTACAGATAACTGAGGCCCAGAGAGGTTCAGTGACCTGCCCAAGGTCACCCATCTGACAAGTGGTGGAGGCAGAATTAGAACCCAGATCCTTCTGACTCGCAGGCCCATGCTCTATCCACTAGGCCAAGCTGCTACTTTGTCCCCGAGTCAGCCAGCGGGTTAGCTCTTATCATCATCATCATCAATCGTATTTATTGAGTGCTTACTATGTGCAGAGCCCAAGATCACACAGCAGACATGTGGCGGAGTCAATCAATCAATCAATCGTATTTATTGAGCGCTTACTGTGTGCAGAGCACTGTACTAAGCACTTGGGAAGTACAAGCTGGCAACATATAGAGACAGTCCCTACCCAAGAGTGGGCTCACAGTCTAGAAGGGGATTCGGAGTCTAGAGTCGGGATTGGAACCCATGACCCCTGACTCCAAAGCCCGTGCTCTTTCCACTGAGCCACACTGCTGATTTGTTCTGCTGCAGGGGGGATCTTTTTCCTCGAGATGGGCACAAAAGGAGTGGGATATTTTCATCTAATGCCAGAGTTTGCTAGTAGGTGAAGGGGGCACCAGTCACCCTCTTCTGCTGTGCCGAGAAATGTGAGGTGTTGGGCACAATTCAGGATTAGCGTCCTGAAATCCTTATCGGGATGGTCCCTCAATTCAGGGAGAGCAGCGGGAGCCAGAAAGGGCCCAAGGCATAGAAAACAGAACAAAAAGCAATGCTTGGCCTCTAGGAAAACCGGGGATACTGTGTAAAATTCTGGCCACCACTTTTCAGGGCAGACAAAAGAGAGTTGGGGAAGAGACGGAGAAGGACAACCAGGTTGGGCTGGCGGATGGAGGCACTGAAAGGGTCCAGGGGGAAGGAGAAGCTGAGAGGAGACAAGATTGAAGCCCC
The DNA here is from genome assembly GCF_015852505.1 of Tachyglossus aculeatus. Taxonomy (NCBI): domain Eukaryota; kingdom Metazoa; phylum Chordata; class Mammalia; order Monotremata; family Tachyglossidae; genus Tachyglossus; species Tachyglossus aculeatus. The sequence continues at coordinate 17,411,107 of NC_052075.1, forward strand.
CCCAAACCGTGCAGGGTGTGGACATGACCAACATGGATTGTATTCACCAAATCAGGACAGGCCAAGGGACATCCATTGAATCTGGAGGTGGTAAACGCAGGATAAACAAAAGGATACACCCCTTCCCTAGGGGGTGAGTAAACTTATGGGATTCTGTTACCACAGGAAATCCTGCAGGGAGAAAATATCCATATATTCAAGAGGATTTGGGATAACCTCATGGATAAGAGGAATAAGGTAAAGCTGTTAAACAGAACAACTATCAATCACTCAATTGTATTTATTAAGCCCCTAGTGACAAGACACAAATCAACTGATGGAAAGGAGGTCTTGTCCCATGCTGTCGAGTTGTTGCTGAGCCATAGCGACTCCATGGATACATCTCTCCTGGAAGGCCCCCACCTCCAATCAACCTGCTAGTGTAACCGTAGAGTTTTCTTGGTTACAAAACAGAAGTGGTTTACCATTGCCTTGTTCCGCGCAGCAAACGTGAATCTTCGGCCTCAAATACGGCTACGTGGAAGGAAGCACAAGCCTGGGAGTCGGAGGATCTGGGCTAATAATAATGATGATGATAATAACACTAATGGTATTTAAGTGCTTACGATGTGCCAGGCACTGTACTAAAATCTGGGGGTCGATACAAGCAGATCGGGTTGGGTCATAATCCCGGACTCTGCCACTTGACTGCTGTGTGACCTCGGGCAAGTCGCTTCACTGCCCTGTACCTCAGTTTCTCTCATCTGCAAAATACCCATTCTCCCTCCTACTGGGACTGTGAGTCCCATGTGGGGCCTGATTAGCTTGTACCTATCCCAGTGCTTGGCACACAGAAAGCACCTAATGAATACCACAATTATTACAGTGCTTAGCGCATAGTAAGCGCTCAATAAATACGATTGATGATAGTAAGCGCTTAACAAAGTGCTTAATACAGTGCTCTGCGCACAGTAAGCGCTCAATAAATACGATTGATGATAGTAAGCGCTTAACAAATAATAATAATAGCATTTATTATTAATAATAATAATATGGTATTTTTTAAGCACTTACTGTGTGCAAAGCGCTGGGGAGGTTACAAGGTGATCAGGTTGTCCCACGGGGGGCTCACGGTTTTAATCCCCATTTTACAGACGAGGTAACTGAGGCACAGAGAAGTGACTTGCCCAAAGTCACACAGCTGACAGTGGGCGGAGCCGGGATTTGAACCCATGACCTCTGACTCCAAAGCCCGTGCTCTTTCCACTGAGCCACGTTAAGAGTTTACTATGTGCCAAGCACTATTATTAAATGATAGTGGCCACTGTTGGGTAGGGACCGTCTCTATATGTTGCCAACTTGTACTTCCCAAGCGCTTAGTACAGTGCTCTGCACACAGTAGGCGCTTAATAAATACGATTGAATGAATGAATGGATACTAGGGCACGGAAGTTGGTAGGTTCAAAAGTGCCGCAGGTGGCTGTGAAGGCCTTGAGTGCTGAGGTGATGCGAAAATGTGAGGTTATAGTTGGGAGGATAATGAGCTGAGAGTATTGTTATACTGTACTCGCCCAAGAGCTCAGAACAGTGCCCTGCACACGGTAAGCGCTCCATAATTACGACTGCCTGAGTGACTGAGAATACTGATCTGGGAATGCTTTCTGGAAGAGGGCAACCATCATTTGGCTCCTCCGAGTTTCCCGGTGCTGTTGCCGGAGCCAAAATCCTAGTTTGGCCGGATCTCGGGGTGTTCTGGACTGGTGTTGCTCAGGGGTGCATCGCAGAGCCCATAAAGCTCAACCCTGACCATTCCCCCCCCACATCTTACCTCCTACCCTTCCCTACAGCACCTGTATATATGTTTGTATATACTTATTACTCTATTTATTTATTTATCTTACTTGTACATATCTATTCTATTTATTTTATTTTGTTAGTATGTTTGGTTTTGTTCTCTGTCTCCCCTTTCTAGACCGTGAGCCCGCTGTTGGGTAGGGACTGTCTCTATGTGTTGACGACTTGTACTTCCCAAGCGCTTAGTACAGTGCTCTGCACACAGTAAGTGCTCAATAAATGCAATTGATTGATTGATTTCCTATTCTGAAACAATCCCTCCACGGAGCCATCAGTCAATCAATAAAGCGTATTCATGGAGTGCTTACTTTGTGCCAAGCACTGTACTAAGTGCTAACGAGAGTTCACTACAGAGTTGGTGGATACGTGCCCTGCCCACAGTGAGTTTACAGTCTAGAGCTCTCCTCTCAAATAATCAAGACTTGGGTTATGGAATTCTCTAAGACTACCCCCCTAGTCCCAGTTTACATGATTCAATCAGCCACTTATTTATTTATCAATCAGTAGTATTTACTGAGCGCTTACTGTGTGCAGAGCATTGTAACTAAGCGCTTAGGAGAGTACAAAACAACAGGCTTCTAGACTGTAAGCCCGCTGTTGGGTAGGGACCGTCTCTAAATGTTGCCAACATGAACTTCCCAAGCGCTTAGTACAGTGCTCTGCACACAGTAAGTGCTCAATAAGTACGACTGAATGAATGAACAGGCTGGGAAGTCACTTTCCCTGCCCACAGCGAGCTTACAGTTGAAATTTTCGAGTTGAAAATATTCCTCCATTGAAGATTCTTCCTGATCCAGCCAGGCCAGGACTGTCTCTGAGAGGAGCACAGGGAAATCATCATCATCGTCATCAATCGTCATCAATCGTATTTATTGAGCGCTTACTGTGTGCAGAGCACTGTACTAAGCGCTTGGGAAGTACAAATTGGCAACGTATAGAGACAGTCCCTACCCAACAGTGGGCTCACAGTCTAAAAGGGGGAGACAAAACCAAACATACTAACAAAATAAAATAAATAGACTAGATATGTACAAGTAAAATACATAGAGTAATAAATATGTACAAACATATAAACATATATACAGGTACTGTGGGGAAGGGAAGGAGGTAAGATGGGGAGGATGGAGGAGAGACGAAAGACGGGGTGAGATTCTACTTCAGGTGGAGTTGTCAGGTGGGAAATTGATGGGTGAAATTCAAACAGCTTTATTAATCCTTCGGCACAGCAATATTAAATTATTTTTCCCCAATTAATGTGGAGGACAAAAAAGTTGCCCGTTGGATGAATGATTAACCAAAGTGTAAATGAATGTAATTATGAGTAATAAGTGAAGGTGCTGTCCTTGTGATATTTAAACAGCTTGACTCCATGGGCGAGTTCTCAGAGAAGGGGAGAAAGGGTGTTCAGTCACATCTCTTATTAAGGAACAGATGAGTGAGAAAACGCATTGTTAGAAAACAATGGGCAGTTAAATGAAGCCTCTGGAACTATTAGAAGTAATATGCCTGTGCTTAAAGGACTCCCTGATGAGCCATTGTGAGCCCATTGATTAGCATATTTATCAGGTAGAAATGCTAACAGAAGGGTTAATTATAGATTCCTTGGATAATCGGATTAAATCAGTTACTGGAGAACTAGCCAATCTGGTCGGTGAAATCCAGCTCCTCCCACCATCCTGGATTTCTTTGGGGGCCTATGTGGGCTTAGGATTCACTAGGGTTTTTGTATTAACAGAGAGTTTTGACAAATGGCTGGACTTTCCTGTTGGTCATTTTCTTTCTATTTTATTTCTGGGCAGGATGGGACTGTGAATGAATCCCTCATCCCCAATAATCAATCAATCAATCAATCATATTTATTGAGCGCTTACTATGTGCAGATCACTGTACTAAGCGCTTGGGAAGTACAAATTGGCAACATATAGAGACAGTCCCTACCCAACACTGGGCTCACAGTCTAAAAGGGCGAGACAGAGAAAAAAAAAAACCCAAACATACTAACAAAATAAAATAAATAGAATAGATATGTACAAGTAAAATAAATAAATAAATAGAGTAATAAATATGTACAAACATATATACATATATACAGGTGCTGTGGGGAAGGGAAGAATAAGGAGGTAAGAATAAAACTTTCTTCCTCCTGTTAAGAGCTCCCAGCACATTTTTTTTTTTACAGAATGACCCAAAACCTCAGTTCCCAAACTGTGAACTCCACGTTCCTGGATTTCCTGATCTTGCCAATAGGAGGGAAAAAGAAGTCAGACAGGACATGGAAATTTCCAGGAGGGAAATGGAATTTCTGGATTTAGCCCTGGCTCTCGATTTTCCTTTATTGGAAAAACAACCATGACACCTTTAATAATCTGGCTGGGGTGGTGAAGACTAGGGCAAGAGAGGGAGACTCGTGAAAAGCGGAGGATTTGGAGGAAACCAATGCACTTCTAAGAGGGTTTGTCCTTTTGGATGTGAACTCGGGGGATTAAAAAGAAAGCACTAGGCCGGGAGGCCAGATAATTTAAAAATGTTTGGGAGCTTTGGAGTGGCAGCTATTTGATTTTGCTTTCTGTTGGGTCAGGGCCTCTCAGAGCCTGGTAAAGGCAAACTGAACCTTTACTGAACCATCAGAGATGTGGCTTACAAGAAGACCAGAGAAGCAGTGTGGTCCAGTGGATAGAACACGGGTCTGGGGGGTCAGAAGGACCTGGGTTCTAAATCCCCCCTCTGACGTTTGTCTGCTCTGTGACAATAATAACAACAATTTACTACTATTATTATTATTCTGGTATTTGTTAAGCGCTTACTATGTGCAAGGTATTGTACTAAGCGCTGGGGTGGGTACAAGCTAATCGGGTTGGACCCAGTCCCTGTCCCACGTGGGCTCACAACCCCATTTTACAGTTGAGGTGACTGAGGCCCAGAGAAGTAAAGTGACGTGCCCAAGATCACGCAGCAGACAAACGGCAGAGGCGGAACTGGAACCCGTGACTTGGACAAGTCACTTCACTTCTCTGGGCCTCAGTTACCTCATCTGTAAAATGGGGATTCAGACTATCATCATCAATCGTATTTATTGAGCGCTTACTGTGTGCAGAGCACTCTACTAAGCGCTTGGGAAGTACAAATTGGCAACATAAGACTATGAGCCCTGTGCGAGTAAGCGCTAGGGAGAGTACAGTACAACAATTAATAGACATATTCCCTGCCCACAATGAGTTTACAGTGTAGAGGGTGGGTAGCGACTGTAAACTCATACAGTTAGCATTAGCGCATAGTTAGCGTTCAATAAACGCTAACTATGCGCTAAGCAGCGCATAGTTGCATAGTTGGGAAGCAGCATGGCTCAGTGAAAAGAGTGCGATCTTTGGAGTCAGAGGTCGTGGGTTCAAATCCCAGCTCCACCACTTGTCAGCTGTGTGACTCTGGGCAAGTCACTTCACTTCTCTGTGCCTCAGTTACCTCATCTGTCAAAATGGGGATTAAGACTGTGAGCCCCCCGTGGGACAACCTGATCACCCTGTAAACTCCCCGGCGCTTAGAACAGCGCTTTGCACATAGTAAGCGCTTTATAAATGCCATAAAAAAAAAATGCCAACGATAATAATAATGGTATTTGTCAAGCACTTTTCTAAGCACTGGAGTAGATACAAGTTAATCAGGTTGGACACAGGCCCTGTCCCACATGGGGCTCACAGTCTCAATCCCCAATTTACAGATGAGGTAACTGAGGCCCAGAGAAGTGAAGTGATTTGCCCAAGGTCACACAGCAGACAAGTGGAAGAGTTGGGACTCTCAGGCCCGGGTTCTTTCCACTAGACCAGGCCATAGGTACCGGGATACTGGAATACTACAACGTCGGGATATCGCACGCTGTATGCTCTTGGCTTTGGCACGCTATATCCTGGACCCCTAACCTTGACTCCCCCAGAGCAGGTTAAAGATTAGTTATGTATCAAGGACAGGGCGAGTTCAGCCTATAGGTATTCCAAGAAACAAATCGATTTGAACATCCAGCTTTTAACCAGTAATGGTGTCAACCCCAAATGGTCAGGGGTTTGGTTCAACAGTCACATCCTGATTAGGCCAATCGAACCTGCTCTACTCAGCCTTCATTCATTCATTCATTCAATCGTATTTACTGAGCGCTTACTGTGTGCAGAGCACTGTACTAAGCGCTTGGAAAGTACAATTCGGCAACGGATAGAGACACTCCACAGTCTAGAATAACTGTGGTATCTGTTAAGCTCTTACTGTGTACTAGGCGCTGTACCAAGCGCTGGGGTGGACACAAGAAAATCGGGTTGAACACAGTCCCTGTCCTACATGGGAGTCACAGTCTCAATCCTCACCGAGGTATTCCAAGAAACAAATCCATTTGAACATCCAGCTTTTAACCAGTAATGGTGTCAATCAATCAATCAATCATATTTATTGAGCGCTTACTGTGTGCAGAGCACTGTACTAAGCGCTTGGGAAGTACAAGTTGGCAACATATAGAGATAGTCCCTACCCGACAGTGGGCTCACAGTCTAAAAAGACTGTGTCAACCCCAAATGGTCAGGAGTTTGGTTCAACAGTCACATCCTGATTAGGCCAATCGAACCTGCTCCAGAGACGTGAAGCGACTTGGCCTTGGGAAAGTCACTTAAGTTCTCTGTGCCTCAGTTACCTCGTCTGTAAAATGGGGATTAAAAGTGAGCCCCACGTGGGACAGCCTGATTACCCTATATCTACCCCAGCGGTTAGAACAGTGCTCAGCACGTAGTAAGCACTTAACAAACGCCATAATTATTATTATATTAGAAGGGGGAGACAGACAACAAAACAAGTAGACAGGTGTCAATATGCCTCCTGGGGATGCAAGGCCCCCCCTTAGGGGACTGACCACAAGAGATAGAAGGAATTTAAATTTAAAGGGTCCCCAACCCCGCCGCCCAGGGTCATCCCGAAGCCACAGGGCACAACCCCAGCACCCGCATCCCAGGGGCTCAAACTTCCTCACCTGGTTGATTAAGGGGTGAAACGCAGGCCCGGGAAAGAACCATTCATTCATTCAATCGTATCTATTGAGCGCTTACTCATCATCATCATCGTCATCAATCGTATTTATTGAGCGCTCACTATGTGCAGAGCACTGTACTAAGCACTTGGGAAGTACAAATTGGCAACATATAGAGACAGTCCCTACCCAACAGTGGGCTCACAGTCTAAAAGGGGGAGACATAGAACAAAACCAAACATACTAACAAAATAAAATAAATAGAATAGATATGTACAAATAAAATAAATAAATAAATAAATAGAGTAATAAATATGTACAAACATATATACATATATACAGGTGCTGTGGGGAAGGGAAGGAGGTAAGATGGGGGGGATGGAGAGGGGGACAAGGGGGAGAAGAAGGAAGGGGCTCAGTCTGGGAAGGCCTTCTGGAGGAGGTGAACTCTCAGCAGGGCCTTGAAGGGATGAAGAGAGCTAGCTTGGCGGATGGGCAGAGGACTGTGTGCAGAGCACTGAACTAAGTGCTGGGGAATCAATCAATCAATCGCATTTATTGAGCGCTTACTGTGTGCAGAGCATTGTACTAAGCGCTTGGGAAGTACAAGCTGGCAACATATAGAGACAGTCCCTACCCAACGGTGGGCTCATAGAGATGGTCCCTACCCAACAACGGGCTCACAGTCCAGAAGGGGGGAGACAGACAATAAATACAAAACAAGTAGACAGGTGTCAATACCGTCAGAATAAATCGAATTATAGCTATATACACGTCATCAATAGAATTGCACACCCTCTCCCTCTCGGTCTTTCTCCCCTTCAAAGCCTTACTTTAGGGGAAGCAGCGTGGCTCAGTGGAAAGAGCACGGGCTTTGGAGTCAGAGGTTGTGGGTTCAAACCCCGGCTCTGCCACTTGTCAGCTGTGTGACGTTGGGCAAGTCGCTTCACTTCTCTGGGCCTCAGTTCCCTCCTCTGTAAAATGGGGATGAAGACTGTGAGCCCCTCATGGGACAACCTGATTACCTTGTACCTACCCCAGCGCTTAGAACAGTGCTTTGCACATAGTAAGCGCTTAACAAATACCAACATTATTATTATTATTATTACTGAAGGCGTATCTCCTCCATGAGGCCTTCCCAAACTAAGCCCTCTTTTCCACTTCTCCCACTCCCTTCTTCTTCAACCCGACTTGCTCCCTTTATTCATCTCCGCTCCCAGCCCCACAGCACTGACGTCCATCTCTGTCATTTACCGATTTATAGTAATGTCTGTCTCCCGCTCTAGACTGTAAGCTCATGTGGGGAGGGAATGTATCTGTTCATTGCTGTACTGTACAGTCCCACGTGCTACGTATGGTGCTTTACATACGGTAAGCGCTGAATAAATAGGATTGACTCCTAATTTCACCAGCTTTTCTACCCTTGGAACCAGTTTCTTGATTTGCGGTTTTCTTCCTCAGACTTAACCTGAACTCGGTCCCTACTTAGCCCGGGAGCCCTGTACGGGACAGGGACAGTGTCAGTCCAGATTGTCTTGTATCTGCCCCAGCATTTAGTACAGCTCTTGACGCCTAGCGAGAACCTAACGGAGACCACAAAAAAGACACGAAAAAACTCAAGATGTCTATTGGCGACAGAAAGAGTCCCCGCTCCAGGAGCCCAAGATAGCCAGCCCCCTGTCTCTGGGACCCATCCCCAGCTAGCTGGCATGGGAATACAATCTGCTGACTTCCCCTTTAAGCGATGGAACAAAGGTCGAAGTTAATTTAAATCAATCATTCCAAAGGTGGGTGGCCTTGGGCAGAGGGATGGTGGCCTTGGGAAAATCATAAACTTGTGCAAGGGTCCTCTGGCTGGGATTACAGCCTCCACCTCTGTCCCCGACCAAGCCTTGGCGATGCACTGACCGGAGGAGAAAACACCCAGTCGACTTGAATCAATTTTTGTGTCTAATATACCAGCGCGAAGGCATCCTCAACTGTTTCTTGGGAAATACCGGCAACTTATAATTGAAAGTTTTGCCCCAGTTTGTGCGCAGTGAAGCCCAAAGTAAAAATAATCTTAGATTCCTCCGATAGATCCCGGGTAATAATAATAATAATGATGATATTTGTTAAGCACTTACTATGTGCCAAGCACTGTTATAAGCACCGGCAAGTCTCCTGAGAATCCCCTCATAGCCTCTTGATAACCTAGTCAAGCAGTCCATCTTCGGGAAAGAATCGCAGACACCTTGGAGGACAATGCACGGGTATAATAATCTTCAGAAAACTGGCTGTAAAAGACAGGCTTGTAAGGTGCGTTCTTCTAGATTACAGAGCAGAAAAAAAACCCAACAATTTTATGAGTCTGGACTGCAGAGTCAATATTAGTGCTGGCAAGTATGGTGAGTTTTATTTTATTTTTTTTTACTTGATTTAATGATGTATTAAAGGCTAGCCAAGTTTCAGTATGAGACGGGAAGGCAGAGGACCAGGGGTCTAATCCCGACTTCAACACTTGTTTGCCGCGTGACCTTGGGCAAGTCACTTAAATTCTCTGTGCCTTGATTACCTCATCTGCCAAATGGGGATTAAGACTGTGAGCCCTATGCGGGACAGGGGCTGCATCTAACGCGACTCTGCCCGAGCACTTAGAATAGCGCCTGACACGTCGGAAGCGCTTAACAAATTACCGTTAAAAAACGCACAAATCAGAAAGAACACAATTTGATCTTCAAACATAAAGATTTGCAATTCAGTCCAAAAAGTGGAGCAAAGTGGCAGTGTGGCCAAATGGATAGAGCAAGGACCTGAGAGTTAGAAGGACCTGGGTTCTAATCCTACCTCTGCCACTCGTCTGCTGTGTGACCTCGGGCAACTCATTGCACTTCCCTAGGACTTCTCTGGGCCTCAGCTGCCCCATCTGTAAAATGAGGATTAAGACTGAGAGTCCCATGTGGGAGAGGGACTGTACAGAAACTTGTATCTACCCCAGCGCTTAGTACAGTGCCTGCCTCGTATAGTAAGCATTCAACAAATATCTTAAAAAAATACCATTAAAAAAGGTCATCCTTGCTTGAAAAGGTTTAGTCGATCCCTAAGCCCCGATCTCCAATTTATTTTAATGTCTGTCTCCCCTGAGGGGAGAAACTCTTTGTGGACAGGAATCACACCTACCAACTCTATTGCACTGTACTTTCCCAATGGCTTAGGACAGTGCTCGGCAAACACCAAGCACTCAAAAAATACCACTGATTGACCAATTTCCCGGTAAACAGGTGTAGATGTCATCTTTCTGATCACTTGCACGGCCGGGTTTAGAAACAGTGATTCAGTAATTCAATAAGTCAGTAAAACAGTAATTTAGACCCAACTGGATTAAGCCTAGCAGACAGAACACAGGCCTGGAAATCACGGCACCTGGGTTCTAATCCCAGCTCTGCCTCTCGTCTGCCGGGTGACCTCGGGCAAGCCATTTAAGTTCTCTCTTACCTCATCTGTAAAATGGGGATTAAGACCGTGAGCCCAATGTGTCCAACCTGATTAGCTTGGCTCTACCCCAGCGTATAGTAGAGTGCCTGGCACATGGTAAGTGCTTAACACTACTGTTAAAAAAAAGTTTATATATATATATATGTCCAACCTGATTAGCTTGGCTCTACCCCAGTGTATAGTAGAGTGCCTGGCACACGGTAAGCACTTAACACTACCGTTAAAAAAGTTTATATATATATATGTCCAACCTGATTAGCTTGGTTCTACCCCAGCGTAGAGTGTCTGGCACACAGTAAGCGCTTAACACTACCGTTAAAAAAATTATATATATATATATATATATATATATAATGTCCAACCTGATTAGCTTGGCTCTACCCCAGCTTATAGTAGAGTGCCTGGCACACGCTAAGCACTTAACACTACCGTTAAAAAAAAGTTTATATATATATATATATATATATATCCAACCTGATTAGCTTGGCTCTAACCCAGCATATAGTAGAGTGCCTGGCACATGGTAAGCGCATAACACTACCGTTAAAAAAAAGTTTATATATATATATATATATATATATATATGTCCAACCTGATTAGCTTGGCTCTACCCCAGCATATAGTAGAGTGCCTGGCACACGGTAAGCGCTTAACACTACCGTTAAAAAAAGTTTATATACATATATATATATGTCCAACCTGATTAGCTTGGCTCTACCCCAGCGTATAGTAGAGTGCCTGGCACATGGTAAGCGCATAACACTACCGTTAAAAAAAAGTTTATATATATATATATATATATATATATATATATATATATATATATATATATATATATATATATATATATATGTCCAACCTGATTAGCTTGGCTCTACCCCAGCATATAGTAGAGTGCCTGGCACACGGTAAGCGCTTAACACTACCGTTAAAAAAGTTTATATATATATATATATATATATATGTCCAACCTGATTAGCTTGGCTCTACCCCAGTGTAGAGTGCCTGGCACACAGTAAGCGCTTAACACTACCATTAAAAAAGTTTACATATATATATGTCCAACCTGATTAGCTTGGCTCTACCCCAGCGTAGAGTGCCTGGCACACGGTAAGCGCTTAACACTACCGTTAAAAAAGTTTATATATATATATGTCCAACCTGATTAGCTTGGCTCTACCCCAGCGTATAGTAGAGTGCCTGGCACACGGTAAGCGCTTAACACTACCGTTAAAAAAAGTTTATACATATATACATATATTTATATATATATATATATATGTCCAACCTGATTTTAGCTTGGCTCTACCCCAGCGTATAGTAGAGTGCCTGGCACACGGTAAGCGCTTAATACTACCGTTAAAAAAAGTGTATATATATATATATATACACATATGTCCAACCTGATTAGCTTGGCTCTACCCCAGCGTAGAGTGCCTGGCACACGGTAAGCGCTTAACACTACTGTTAAAAAATAGTTTTTTATATGTATATATATATATACATATACATATATGTATATATATATATATGTGTGTGTATGTGTATATATATATATCCTGTCAGCTCTACCCACCATTGATAGTGTGGATGGGGAAATGTCCCTGGCACAAGTGTCTTGGCCTTGTGAAAGAGTCATTATTAAAGCTCAGGCCCGCTGTCTTCTCCCAGGCCCACGCTAAAGTCTGGCACAATTACAACACAAACTTTCGGCCACACCAGAAGGGCTCGTTATCGATCACCTTGGGTTCCCACTGGATCGAGCCCAACCGGTCAGACAACGGTCCGGACATCGCCAAGTGTCGGCAGTCCCTGGCGGCGGTGCTGGGCTGGTTCGCGGAGCCCATCCACGGGAGCGGGGACTACCCCCGGGAAATCGAGACGAGATCCCCCTCGCGCCTGCCCCGCTTCTCCGCCGCCGAGAAGGACTGGGTGAGGGGGACGGCCGACTTCTTCGCCTTCTCCTTCGGGCCCAACAACTTCAAGCCGGCGCACACCGTGGCCGCGATGGGGCAGGCCGTCTCGCTGAACCTGAGGGACGCGCTCAACTGGATTAAGCTGGAATACCGTGACCCCCGCATCCTCATCACCGAGAACGGCTGGTTCACCGACAGCCACGTGGAGACCGAAGACACCACGGCCATCTACATGATGAAGAATTTCCTCAACAAGGTGCTGCAAGGTCGGTTAGTGGCACGCCCGCTTCGGAAATGGTGGCCAAAGTTCGGGTATTTGGGGGGGGGGGGGGGTGTCACAAGGACCTGAGTTCTAATCCCACCTCTTCCACTCGTCTGCTGTGTGACCTGAGGCAAGTCACTTCCCTTCTCTGGGCCTCAGTTACCTCATCTGTAAAATGGGGATTAAGACGGTGAGCCCCACGTGGGACAGGAGGCCTTCCCAGACTGAGCCCCTTCCTTCCTCTCCCCCTCGTCCCCCTCTCCATCCCCCCACCCTACCTCCTTCCCTTCCCCACAGCACCTGTATATATGTATATGTGTTTGTACATATTTATTACTCTATTTATTTATTTTACTTGTACATATCTATCCTATTTATTTTATTTTGTTAGTATGTTTGGTTTTATTCTCTGTCTCCCCCTTTTAGACTGTGAGCCCACTGCTGGGTAGGGACTGTCTCTATATGTTGCCAATTTGTACTTCCCAAGCGCTTAGTACAGTGCTCTGCACATAGTAAGCGCTCAATAAATACGATTGATTGATTGATTGACAGTCCCTGATTAGCTTGTATCTACCTCAGGGTCTAGAACAGCGCCTGACACGTAGTAAGTGCTAAACAAAAAGCATCATTCTAGACTGTGAGCCCACTGTTGAGTAGGAACTGTCTCTATATGTTGCCAACTTGGACTTTCCAAGCGCTTAGTACAGTGCTCTGCACACAGTAAGCGCTCAATAAATACGATTGATTGATTGATTGATTGATTGTACTTCTCAGGCGCTTAGTACAGTGCTCTGCACACAGTAAGCGCTCAATAAATATGATTGATTGATTGATTGTACTTCCCAAGCGCTTAGTACAGTGCTCTGCACACAGTAAGCGCTCAATAAATACGATTGATTGAGTGATTGATCGATCATAGAAGGGGCACGGAAGCAGAAAGAGTAGGTGAGCCTTGCGGGACAGGAACCGATTTTCTTGTATCCACCCCAGCGCTTAGTACAGTGCCTGGCACATTGAATGTGCTTAACAAATACAAAATTTGAATGTCAGGCACATGGCTAAGCGCTTAATAAATACCAGCACTCTTATCATCATTATTATCATCATGAAGTGAAGTGACTTGCCCAAGGTCGCCCAGCAGACAAGCAGCAGAGCTGGGATTAGAACCCAAGTCCTTCTGACTCCTGGGGCTGTGCTCCCCCCACCATTCATTCCTTCAATCGTATTTATTGAGCGCTTACTGTGTGCAGAGCACTGTACTAAGCGCTTGGGAAGTACAAGTTGGTAACACATAGAGACGGTCCCTACCCAATAGCGGGCTCACAGTCTGGAAGGGGGAGACAGACAACAAAACAACACATATTAACAAAATAAAATAGAATAGTAAAGTCTAGAAGGGGGAGGCAGACAACAAAACAACACAGATTAACAAAATAAAATAGAATAGTAAAGTCTAGAAGGGGGAGACAGACAACAAAACAACACAGATTAACAAAATAAAATAGAATAGTAAAGTCTAGAAGGGGGAGACGGACAACAAAGCAACACATATTAACAAAATAAAATAGAATAGTAAAGTTAAGGGGGAGACAGACAAAACAACACATATTAACAAAATAAAATAGAATAGTAGTCTAGAAGGGGGAGACAGACAACAAAACAACACATATTAACAAAATGGAATAGTAAAGTCTAGAAGGGGGAGACAGACAACAAAACAACACACATTAACAAAATAGAATAGTAAAGTCTAGAAGGGGGAGACAGACAACAAAACAACACAGATTAACAAAATAAAATAGAATAGTAAAGTCTAGAAGGGGGAGACAGACAACAAAACAACACATATTAACAAAATGGAATAGTAAAGTCTAGAAGGGGGAGACAGACAACAAAACAACACAGATTAACAAAATAAAATAGAATAGTAAAGTCTAGAAGGGGGAGACAGACAACAAAACAACACATATTAACAAAATAGAATAGTAAAGTCTAGAAGGGGGAGACAGACAACAAAACACCACAGATTAACAAAATAAAATAGAATAGTAAAGTCTAGAAGGGGGAGACAGACAACAAAACAATGCATATTAACAAAATAGAATAGTAAAGTCTAGAAGGGGGAGATAGACAACAAAACAACACATATTAACAAAATAAAGTAGAATAGTAAAGTCTAGAAGGGGAAGACAGACAACAAAACAACACAGAGTAACACAATAAAATAGAATAGTATAGTCTAGAAGGGGGAGACAGACAACAAAACAACACAGATTAACAAAATAAAACAGAATAGTAAAGTCTAGAAGGGGGAGACAGACAACAAAACAACACATATTAACAAAATAGAATAGTAAAATCTAGAAGGGGGAGACAGACAACAAAACACCACAGATTAACAAAATAAAATAGAATAGTAAAGTCTAGAAGGGGGAGACAGACAACAAAACAACACACATTAACAAAATAAAATAGAATAGTAAAGTCTAGAAGGGGGAGACAGACAACAAAACAACACATCTTAACAAAATAAAATAGAATAGTAAACTCTAAAAGGGGGAGACAGACAACAAAACAACACATATTAACAAAATAAAATAGAATAGTAAATACGTACAAGTAAAATAGAGTAATAAATCTATACAAACATATATCCAGGTGCTGTGGGGAGGGATGGGGAGAGGAAGGAGGGGGCTCAGTTTGGGAAGGCCTAGGCCCAGGTGCGTTTTCAGGTTGGTTTGGGAGAGGCGTTGGGTCCTCAAACCGTCCATTATCATCAATCGTATTTATTGAGCGCTTACTGTGTGCAGAGCACTGTACTAAGCGCTTGGGAAGTACAAGTCGGCACCATATAGAGACGGTCCCTACCCAACAGTGGGCTCCCAGTCTAAAAGTCCATTCCGTCTTTGGTTCCTGCAGCGATCAAACGCGACGCCGTCCGGGTGTTTGGCTACACGGCCTGGTCCCTGCTGGACGGCTTCGAGTGGCAGGACGGCTACAGCACCAGGAGGGGTCTGTTCTTCGTGGATTTCAGCAGCCAGAAAAGGGAGAGGAAGCCGAAATCTTCCGCCCGCTACTACCGCCAGATCATCCACGCCCACGGCTTCGTGCCCGAGGAGTCCCCGGCCGGCGAGCCGGGCCCGCCGCCCTGCGACTTCTCCTGGGGGGTCACCGAGTCCGTCCTCAAGGTAAGGGACCGGGCCGGCGGCCAACGAGCGTCTACCGCGCGCAAGGTACGTTAAGGAGTAAATCAGACCCGCTATCGCTTGTCCTCGGGGGGTGTCCAGTCTCAAAGGAGGCCTGGGAGGGTGTGTGACTGGGCGGAAACGCGCACCTGTAGTCCGTCCCGCTGCGGCTGACCCACATTTTGCGGCCGCAGACGATCCGTCTCTAGTCAACCCACACCTGTAGATGATGCACCTGTAGACAATCTGCCTGTCAATCAATCAATCAATCAATCGTATTTATTGAGCGCTTACTGTGTGCAGAGCACTGTACTAAGCGCTTGGGATGTACAAGCTGTCCACAGACAGTCCTCCGACCCGCACCCCTCCACGATCCCAGATGCATACCTGTTGACGATCCATCCCTGCCCAACTCACACGGGCAGAAGGAGAAGCTGCTGTGGCTTTGTGGAAAGAGCTGGGCTTTGGAGTCAGAGGTCACGGGTTCAAATCCCAGCTCTGCCAACTGTGTGACTTTGGGCAAGTCACTTCACTTCTCTGTGCCTCAGTTACCTCATCTGGAAAATGGGGATTAAGACTGTGAGCCCCCCGTGGGACAACCTGATCACCTTGTAACCTCCCCAGCGCTTAGAACAGTGCTTTGCACATAGTAAGCGCTTAACAAATACTAACATTATTATTGGCAATGGCAGATTCCCGCGGGGCGAGGCTCATCTATCCTAGTTGGCATTTCTCTAAGTTCTTCCTCAAAGAGCTACATCAACGCGGCCCTTTGTCCCGTCTTGTTTTTAAGAAGGCTGGGGTTTGATCCTGGGTGTCACTTAGCGAGGAATGGCTGCCCACTGTACCACTCATCAGCTGTGTGACCTTGGGCAAGTCACTTCACTTCTCTGGGCCTCAGTTCCCTCATCTGTCAAATGGGGATGAAGACTGTGAGCCCCACACGGGATAACCTGATTACCCTGTATCTACCCCAACGCTTAGAGCAGTGCTTGGCGCGTAGTAAGTGCTTAATAAATACCAACATTATTATCGGAGAAGCAGCGTGGCTCAGTGGAAAGAGCCCGGGCTTTGGAGTCAGAGGTCACGGGTTCAAATCCCGGCTCCTCCAATTGACAGCTGTGTGACTTTGGGCAAGTCACTTCACTTCTCCGGGCCTCAGTTCCCTCATCTGTAAAATGGGGGTGAAGACCGTGAGCCCCACGTAGGACAACCTGGTGACCTTGTATCTACCCCAGCGCTTAGAACAGTGCCTGGCACACAGTAAGCGCTTAACAAACACCATCATTATTATACCACTAATCAATCAACCAATCCGTGGGATTTACTGAACGCTTTTTTTTTTTTAAGGTATTTGTTAAGCACTTACTGTGTTCCGGGCTGGGGTAGAGACAAGTCCCTGTCCCACATGGGGCTCACTGTCTTAATCCCCATTTTCCAGAGGAGGTAACTGAGGCCCGGAGAATTGAAGCGACTTGCAGACAAGTAGCGGACTCGGGATTAGAACCCCCCATCCTTCCCACCCCCATCCTCTTCCAGTAAATAAATAAATGATGGCATTTTGTTAAGCGCTTACTATGTGCAAAGCACTGTTCTAAGCGCTGGGGGGGGAATACAAGGTGATCAGGTTGTCCCACGGGGGGCTCAGTCTTAATCCCCATTTTACAGATGAGGTAACTGAGACTGAGAATAATAATAATGGCATTTATTAAGCACTTACTATGTGCAGAACACTGTTCTAAGCGCTGGGGAGGTTACAAGGCAATCTGGTTGTCCCACAGGGGGGCTCACAGTCTTAATCCCCATTTTACAGATGAGGCAACTGAGACTGAGAAGTGAAGTGACTTGCCCAAGGTCACACAGCAGACAAGTGGCAGAGCTGGCATTCGAACCCATGACCTCTGACTCCGAAGCCCGGGCTCTTTCCACTGGGCCACGCCACGATGTGCTTAGTACTGGGCTCAGTGGAAAGAGCACGGACTTTGGAGCCAGAGGTCATCATCATCATCAATCGTATTTATTGAGCACTTACTGTGTGCAGAGCACTGTACTAAGCGCTTGGGAAGTACAAGTGGGCAACATATAGAGACAGTCCCTACCCAACAGTGGGCTCACAGTCTAAAAGGTCATGGGTTCAAATCCTGACTCCACCACCTGTCATCATCATCATCATCATCAATTGTGTTTATTGAGCGCTTACTATGTGCAGAGCACTGTACTATGCGCTTGGGAAGTACAAATTGGCAACATATAGAGACAGTTCCTACCCAACAGTGGGCTCACAGTCTAAAAGGGGGAGACAGAGAACAAAACCAAACATACTAACAAAATAAAATAAATAGGATAGATATGTACAAGTAAAATAGAGTAATAAATATGTACAAACATATATACATATATACAGGTGCTGTGGGGAAGGGAAGGAGGTAAGATGGGGGGATGGAGAGGGGGAGCTGACACTTGTCAGCTGTGTGACTTTGGGCAAGTCACTTCACTTCTCTGGGCCTCCGTTCCCTCATCTGTAAAATGGGGATTAAGAGTGTGAGCCCTCCATGGAACAGCCTGATCACCTTGTAAACTCCCCAGCGCTTAGAACATAGTAACATAGTAACATAGAACATAGCTTTGCACATAGTAAGCGCTTAATAAATACCATCGTCATTATTAGTAGTAGTACAGCGCTCTGCGCGCGGGCAGCGCTGGATAAACGCCACCGATGGATTGATTCCGGGAATGATGAGGCAGAAGGATAAAGATGGGGATCGCCAAAGCTTAAGGTCCGGAGGGTCCCCGCCGCCCTGGGCTCACTCTGCGGCCCCCACTGACCCGGGACCCGTCCCCAGGGTTGCCCCCGCTTCGGGCCCAGTCCCCATTCCCCCTTTTAGACTGTGAGCCCACCTTTGGGTAGGGACTGTCTCTAGATGTTGCCAACTTGTACTTCCCAAGCGCTTAGTACAGTACTCTGCACATAGTAAGCGCTCAATAAATACGATTGATGATGATGATGATGATGATTCCCGCTCGGGTGGAGGCGAGCGGGGCGCCCGGCACGCAGGCGGGCACCCCGCCGACCCGGTTACCCTTCCCCGCTCACCGCCGGGGCGCCGTCCCAATTGTCAGCTGCGTGACTTTGGGCAAGTCTGTGCCTCAGTTACCTCATCTGTAAAACGGGGATGAAGACCGTGAGCCCCACGTGGGACAACCTGATCACACCGCATCCTCCCCAGTGCTTAGAACGGTGCTTCCCACATAGTAATCACTTGACAACCGCCATCGTTATTATTTCCAGAGTCCCCATTTCAGGTGGCTGCTTCTCCTGGGGGTCGGACAGAAAGCATTATGTGTCTATAATTTTTTAAGCGCTTAGTACAGCGCTCTGCACACAGTAAGCGCTCAATGGATACGATTGTTGATGAAGCCCGGGCTTCGAGGCTGTCCATCACCTCGCCCCCTCCTACCTCGCCTCCCTTCTGTCCTTCTACAGCCCAGCCCGCACCCTCCGCTCCTCCACCGCTGATCTCCTCTCCGTACCTCGCTCTCGCCCGTCCCGCCATCGACCCCCGGCCCACGTCATCCCCCGGGCCTGGAATGCCCCCAATCCCTCTGCCCATCCGCCAAGCTAGCTCTCTTCCTCCCTTCAAGGCCCTGCTGAGAGCTCACCTCCTCCAGGAGGCCTTCCCAGACCGGGCCCTTTCTTTCCTCTCCCCCTCGCCCCCCTCTCCATCCCCCCCATGTTACCTCCTTCCCTTCCCCACAGCACCTGTATATATGTTTGTACATATTTATTACTCTATTTATCTTACGTGTACATATCTATTCTATTTATTTTATTTTGTTAGTATGTTTGGTCCCGTTCTCTGTCTCCCCCTTTTAGACCGTGAGCCCTGTGAGCCCCTTTTAGACTGTGAGTACAGTGCCCTGCGCATAGTGAGCGCTCAATAAATGCGATTGACGATGATGATGCTGATGATCGATGATGCCGCGTGTCTCCGTCCAGGCCGAGGCGGGGGCCTCCTCCCGGCAGTTCCACGACCCGCGGCTGTACCTGTGGAACGTCACGGGGGACGGGCAGCTCCGCCCGGTGCCCGGCGCGACCCTGAAGACCCGTCCGGCCCAGTGCACGGACTTCGTCAGCATCAAGACCCAGCTGGCCCTGCTGGCGCGGACCAGGGTGACCCACTACCGGTTCGCCCTGGACTGGTCCCGGATCGTCCCGGGCGGGCGGGCGGGCGGGGCGGACCCCCAGGCCCTCCGCTACTACCGCTGCGTGCTGCGCGAGGCCCGGCGCCTCAACGTCTCCTGCATGGTCACCCTGTACCACCCGACGCGGGCCTCCGTGGGCCTCCCCGCGCCCCTGCGGCGCGCGGGGGGCTGGCTGAGCCCGGCCACCCCCCGGGCCTTCCGCGACTACGCCGAGCTGTGCTTCCGCCGGCTCGGTGACCTGGTCAAGCTCTGGATCACCATCAACGAGCCCAACCGGCTGAGCGCGGTGTACGCCGCCAGCGGCAACGCCACGTACCGCGCGGCCCACCACCTGCTCCTGGCCCACGCCCTGGCGTGGCACGCCTACGACCGGCGCTTCCGGCCCCGCCAGCGCGGGGCCGTGTCCCTGGCCCTGCACTCCGACTGGGCCGAGCCGGCCAACCCCTTCGCCGCCTCGCACCAGGCGGCGGCCGAGCGGCTCCTCCAGTTCGAGGTCGCCTGGTTCGCCGACCCCATCTTCGGGCCGGGCGACTACCCGGCGGCCATGCGGGAGTACATCGGCGCCAAGGCCCGGCGCGGCCTGTCCGGCTCGGCCCTGCCCCGCTTCACGGAGGAGGAGAGGAGGCTGGTCAGGGGGGCGGCCGACTTCTACGCCCTCAACCACTTCACCACCAGGTTCGTGGCCCCCGACCCCCGGAACGGCAGCCACTACGCCCTGGACCGGGACGTGCGGTTCCTCCAGGACATCACCCGCCCCAGCTCCCCCGCCGGGCTGGCCGTGCTGCCCCTCGGCCAGCGCAAGATCCTCGGCTGGGTCCGCCGCAACTACGGCGACGTGCCCATCTACGTCACGGCCAACGGGGTGGACGACCCGGCCCCGGAAGACGACCGGCTGCGCAAGTACTACCTGGACCGCTACACCCGGGAGGTTCTCAAAGGTGCGGACGTCGGCGGGTGGGGGGGACGCCCCGCGGCGGGCCCCTCGGGAGAGGGAGGGGAGACGGGGGCTCTGCCGTCGGCTGTGGGGGTCACCGCCCGATGGCCGGGCCTCTAGACCGTAAGCCTGTTGGGGACGGGGACTGCGTCTGTTCTGCTGTACTCTCCCCAGTGCTGGGGACCCACGGTAGGCGCTCAGTAAATACACGACTGAGCCCGACCCCTAGCATGCGGTCGGGGTGGGAAAGTCGCCGTGCGGGGTAACACGCTGACCCGCCACCGATCTCCGCCGCCCTCAGTCGAAACTTGCCGATCTTAGAGAAGCAGCGTGGCTCGGGGGAAAGAGCCCGGGCTTTGGAGTCAGAGGTCGTGGGTTCAAATCCCGGCTCCGCCACTTGTCCGCTGGGTGACTTGGGGCGAGCCGCTTCACTTCTCTGGGCCTCAGCTACCTCGTCTGGAAAATGGGGATGAAGACTGGGAGCCCCCCGTGGGACAACCTGATCACCGTGTAACCTCCCCAGCGCTTCGAACGGTGCTTTGCACATAGTAAGCGCTTAATAAATACCATCATTAAGCGGGCCGGGGGCGCTGAAGGCCGAGCCAATGCCGAGGCTGGGAACTAATCGATCAGTGGTAGTTATCGATCAACATTTGTTGTGCGTTACTCTGTGCAGTGCACTGTTCCAAGTGCTCGAGAAAGTATAATTCAGCCTGACTCAGCCTGACCCTTATGATGTCATCAGGTTGGGGAAGCATCTCGGTAGGATTTGCCGATAACGTCGAATTTTCCGATCTTGAGCAGGCGGGAGGTTCTGAAGGCCGAGCCAATAATAATAATAATGATAATGATAGCATTTGTTAAGCGCTTACTATGTGCAAAGCACTGTTCTAAGAGCTGGGGGAGATACAAGGTGATCAGGTTGTTCCACATGGGGCTCACAGTCTTCATCCCCATTTTACAGATGAGGTAACTGAGGCTCAGAGAAGGTAAGTGACTTGCCCAAGGTCACACAGCAGACCCGGGATTAGAACCCATGGCCTTTGACTCCCAAGCCCGTGCTCTTTCCACTGAGCCACGCTGCTTCTCTAAGCTGCCGTAAGCTCTAGCTGCTTCTCGGAGCCACTGCTGAGAGGGGTATCGATCAATCAATCAATCAATGTGACATTTATTGAGCACTCACCGCGCACGGAGTGGTGGCTCTAAGTGCTCGGGAAAGCATAATGCGACCGAGTTGGTAGACGCGAACCCTGCCCACAGGGAGCTTCAGTCTGTAGTGGGAGACGGACATTGAAATTTCCCCCTTTTAGACTGTGAGCCCACTGTTGGGTAGGGACTGTCTCTATGTGTTGCCAATTTGTACTTCCCAAGCGCTTAGTACAGTGCTCTGCACATAGTAAGCGCTCAATAAATACGATTGATTGATTGACTAGGAATTGGGGAAATACAGAGCAGTGCAGATAAATCGGCCTGAGCCCCGTGATGCAGTCGGGGTGGAGAAGGGTATCGTTCGATCAATCAGTCCATCAAGCAAGCGATGGTAGTTATTTAGCCCTCACTGCGTGCAGATTACTGTCCTGAGCGCTTGGGAAAGTACAGAGTTGGAAGACGCGGTCCTTGACCACAGGGAATTTAGAGTTTGAGAGGGGAAGACAGACATTAAGATAGATTAGGGATCGGGGGAATAACAGAGCGGTGACCCGGACGACGCTGCCGAACGGGGAAAAATGGTCCTGTTTCCCGCCGGTGGCAGCGGCGGGAGGGATTGAAGGCCAAGCCAGTGCCGGGTGTTAGCGAGGCAGGGCCGGGGCCGTGACCGGGCATTCCGACTTGCGGGCATTACGCCAGGCCGGCCCAGGAGCCGGAATTAATTGGGCTCCGGCAGCCGTACGGGCACTGACCCCTGCCCGGCCACTGATTCCTTGGAACCTGCCGGGGCTGAATGCGAGTAACGGCGACCTCGTCTCCTTTCCCCGCAGTTTAGTCTTCCCAGCCGGTACCGGCTTCTTGAAAAAGCTGGCGAGGTGGGGAACGGTCCTGGAGGGTGGGACTGGTGGGAGCCTGACCTTTTCCGAGGAAAAAGGGAGAAAGAGCCGCGGTCCACGGCCCAACCGAACCTCTGCCTCCCATCCCATAGAGAAGTAGCATAGCCTAGTGGCTAGAGCACGGGCCTGGGTTCTAATCTGGCTCCGCCACTTGTCTGCCGTGTGACTTTGGACAAGTCACTTCACTTCTCTGGACCTTTGTTCCCTTTAGCTGTAAGTGGGGATTAAGCCTGTGAGCCCCACGTGGGACGGGGACTGCGTCCAACCCGATTTGTTTGGACCTACCCCAACGCTTAGTACAGCGCCTGGCACATAGTAAGCGCTTAACAAAAACCATTTAAGGGGAAAGCAGCGTGGCTCAGTGGAAAGAGCCCGGGCTTTGGAGTCAGAGGTCGTGGGTTCAAATCCCAGCTCCGCCACTTCGCTGTGTGCCTTTGGGCAAGTCACTTAACTTCTCTGTGCCTCAGTGACCTCACCTGTAAAATGGGGATTAAGATTGTAAGCCCCACATGGAACAACCTGATCACCTTGTAACCTCCCTTAACAAAAACCATTTAAGGGGAAAGCAGCGTGACTCAGCGGAAAGAGCCCGGGCTTTGGAGTCAGAGGTCGTGGGTTCAAATCCCGGCTCCGCCACTTCGCTGTGTGCCTTTGGGCAAGTCACTTAACTTCTCTGTGCCTCAGTGACCTCATCTGTAAAATGGGGATTAGGATTGTGAGCCCCACATGGAACAACCTGATCACCTTGTAACCTCCCTTAACAAAAACCATTTAAGGGGAAAGCAGCGTGGCTCAGCGGAAAGAGCCTGGGCTTTGGAGTCAGAGGTCGTGGGTTCAAATCCCGGCTCCGCCACTTCGCTGTGGGACCTTGGGCAAGTCACTTCACTTCTCTGTGCCTCAGTGACCTCATCTGTAAAATGGGGATTAAGATTGTGAGCCCCACATGGAACAACCTGATCACCTTGTAACCGCCCCAGCGCTTAGAACAGCGCTTTGCACATAGTAAGCGCTTAACAAATGCCATCATCATCATTTAAAAAAAAAAAAAGGAACTTATGATCTAGAGGAATTCACCTGGCCCGCCTTGCAGAGGGAGTCTCTCTGCGACCCCTCTGCTCAAGTCCATCCCAGGCTATTTATGTACGTTTTACTTTTCTTTTTTACGGTATTTACTATGTGCCAGGAACAGTACAAAGTGCTGGGGCAGATACAAGGTAATGAGGTTGGACATAGTCCTACACTCTGTGCTCCCAGTCTTAACCTCAATTTGACAGGTGAGGGAACTGAGGCCCAAAGAAGTGACTTGTGTCACGCAGCACACAGACGGCAGAGCTGGGATTAGAACCCAGGTCCTTCTGACTGCCGAGCCTGTGCTCTTAGCCACTGGACCACGCCGCTTTCTCTACAATTGCACAGTTGGAGAACACAAACCAGCCATTCCTAAATGTCACCGCCTTGGACCGTCCGGGCAGGGATGGTGCTAGCCGGCAGACATCTCCCTGACAGACTCGGCACCAGACCGATGTGGATGTTTAAAAACCCGGTAAACCACTCAGGCGATCCACACCACCGAGGGCCCGGAAGGAGCAATGGAGAAATATAAAAATAAAAGAAATGCTAGCATAGGTCCCGGCAGGGCGGCAGGGCACCTCTTCGATATGTAAAAACAGCACCAGAAATAGATATAATGGCAGCTTTCAGCCAAAACCGGGCTTTCTCCTAACATTACAGTGCTTATCTGTACTTATTGAGCGCTTACCGTGTGCAGAGCACTGTACTAAGCGCTTGAGAGAGGACGATACAACAATAAGATGAGAGAAGCAGCGTGGCTCAGTGGAAAGAGCCCAGGCTTTGGAGTCAGAGGTCATGGGTTCAAATCCCAACTCCACCACTTGTCAGCTGGGTGACTTTGGGCCAGTCACTTAACTTCTCTGGGCCTCAGTTCCCTCATCTGGAAAATGGGGATGAAGACTGTGAGCCCCACGTGGGTCAGCCTGATTGCCTTGTAACCCCCCCAGCGCTTAGAACAGTGCTTTGCACATAGTAAGCGCTTAATAAATGCCATTATTATTATTATCGATGCCAAGTCCTTATCTACTACGGCAGTGGAAAGCAACATTGCTGTGTGACCTTAGGCAAGTCACTGAAATTCTCGGGGCCTCAGTTTCCTCATCTGTAAAATGGGGGTTCAATACCTGTTCTCCCTCCTCCTTAGACTGTGAGCCCACTATTGGGTAGGGACTGTCTCTATATGTTGCCAATTTGTACTTCCCAAGCACTTAGTACAGTGCTCTGCACATAGTAAGCGCTCAATAAATACAATTGATTGATTGATTAGACTGTGACCCCCACGTGAGACAGGGATTCTGGCCAACCTGCAACCTGATTAACTTTTATCTGCCCCTGTGCTTAGAACAGAGTTTGGCACATAGTAAGCACTTGACAAATACTATAAAAACAACAAACATCCCGCCACCCCCCGCCCCAAAAAACCAACTTACATTCCTTAGAGTATAAGGGACGGTTTGGTGGAAATGGGCAATTTTTTCAACTCTCCTAGCTGAGGAGTTGGGGCTCTATTCCCTCTTCCCATTCTCCTTCCATCCCTGCAACAGAGCTCTGGGTCCAGGGAATGAGCTCTGATGGGCAAAACGGAGGCCTCGGGTCACTGCTACCATTTTTAAGACATACCCTGCCATGTGGCATCTACAATGCCATCTGTATGACCCCCCAAATTGCCGTGCCCCTCTGAACAGCCCCCCGGATCAGGATGGTGGGAAGAGTTTATCACACCCTTTCATCAGTTGCGCCCTTTCCGTTGGTCTATTTTTACAGTTCTGCCCTGATTAAAGCCACTTGTCCACCCTTTCTCCCCTCAGCATCCCAGATCGACAAAATCAACGTTAAAGGTTACTATGCGTTTAAACTGACGGAAGAAAAATCTAAACCCAGGTTTGGATTCTTCACCTCGGACTTTAAAGCCAAGTCCTCGATCCACTTTTACAACAAGCTGATCGGCAGCAGGGGCCGGCCGGAGCCCGGGTGCGGACCGGCTCCCCCGGGTCCCGAGTGTGCCTTCTGCTCTTTCCTCGGCCAGAGGAAGTCGCTGATATTCTTTGGGTGCTGCCTGATTCTGTCTACCCTGGTCCTGTTGCTGACCGTCATCACGTTCCACAAGAGGAAGAGAAGAAAACCGTCCCTCCACGCGCAAAGCCGGCATCTCGCCCCCGTGCCCGGGAAGCTCTGAGCTGAGCGGGCCCGGTGAGGGCGAGGACGGTTCAGGACGGACGTCGGACCGGGCCCCTCCTGGACTGCCCATCACGAGGCAAGTCGGGGAAATTGTCGGTACCGAGGCTCGGGGCTGACCTGGGCCTTTCTCCTAAAAACCGTGGTCGAGTCTCCCACCGACCGGAAACTCCATTTTTCACCGGCCCGAGGCAGGGAGATGGATGGACCCTGCGCTTTGTTCTCCCTCTGTGACGGTCGGGGCGGGGGTGGGCAGGGCAGGGCCTTAGCCGGGTCCTTCTAAAAGAGAACCCACCTACGTGTCGGACCATGTTGCGGATGCTTCTAAGGTGAGCCCTCACAGACTTTTCACTGGACAATTTCTCCTCAGTTCAGGTTACGGGGCTTGGGGCCACAGGTTGCCGACTTCTCGTTCTGGGGACCGGGATGAGAAGAGGGCGGGGAGGATGGGCATCGAGAGGAGGCAGACTTCAAAGGGATTACTGGCCATTGAGCCACCACACTGGGGCTTTTCAGCCCCAACGAGAAACTCTCAGGTCAGGCCAGAGTCCACCTCCTTAACCGTGGGGGGACACGGGCCCCAAGGAATCGGCACCAGGAAGCAGATGAGGTGCACATTCTCTTTCCCTTTTTCTCTCCCTCCGCCTCCACGAAACCAAGAAGCGGTAACAATTCTTCGCAACCCGTAGTTTCCCAGTTGACTTCTAAGCTCGGGAAGCCTCAGAATAGAAGTCAGGTTGCTCCTGGAGAATTTGAGACGGGTTCCGTCGGGCAATTTTTACAGTTCTGACATGATTAAAGCCATTTCTCCACCCATCAGCATCCCAGATCGACAAAGACTAAGACTATGAACCCTATTTGGGGCAGGGACTGTGTCCAACACAATTTGCTTGTCTTCTAGACTGTGAGCCCGCTGTTGGGTAGGGACCGTCTCTATATGTTGCCAACTTGTACTTCCCAAGCGCTTAGTACAGTGCTCTGCAAACAGTAAGCGCTCAATAAATACAATTGAATGAATGAACGCTTGTATCTATCCCGGCACTTAGTACAGTGCCTGGCACAAAGTAAGCGCTTAACAGATACCATTACAAGCAAAGATTCCAGCGCAGACCTGTAATGGACCTCTCCCTGCCCTGACTTCCTAGTGAGGTACAAGGAACAAGGACCAGGACCAACACTTTTGGAAAGGAATTCTGCTCTGGAAATCCACTGAGATGTCAACTATAGTCCCTCACCGCTCTGCAGAAAACAAGACTCCCCCACAACTGATCTGGCACCACAAATTCTGCCCAACTTTCCAGGTTTCCTTGCATTTATTGAGGCTAAATGGGAAATTTTGATTTAAGAAACTGCTATCACTAGGGAAAGTTAAGTATACTTAGTAAAGTAATATTGGTATTTGTAGAGCACCTGCTGAATATAATGCGCTGTACCAAGTGGTTGGGCACGTACAACAGAAGCACAGGACATGGATTGTACAGTTGAATACAGAGAAGGGCTGAGAATGGGAGTGTTAGAGGTATCGGCGAAATAATGCAACTTCATGTCTTGTTGGAGGTGGGCTTCGAACAAGGGCGGTCTTTCTGATTTGGGGTTGTGCTTGGGAGACTTGTATTTTACACCACTGCTCAAATCACATGCAAGAATTCCTGCTTCCCGCCTGGGCACTTTTAAGAGATGCTTAGTTATTTTCACCAGCAGATGCTGAGTGCTTAGAAATGCTGCAATAAAATTGTTTGGCCTCTCTGGAGTGTGCTTGTTTTTGAACAATGTAATTTATGCCAAATGTGATAATTGGGGGACAGAAGTGTCATCAACACTGGCTTAAACCTTTGACACCAGTTCTACTTTAGGGAGAAACCAGAAATTCATGTCGAACAAGGGCGGTCTGTCTGATTTGGGGTTGTGCTTGGGAGACTTCTATTTAGGAAACCTACATCACTGCTCAAATCATGTGCGAGAATTCCTGTTTCCCGCCTGGGCACTTTTAAGAGAGATGCTAAGTTATTTTCACCAGTAGACGCTGAGTGCTTAGAAATGCTGCAATAAAATTGTTTGCTTGAGTGTGCTTGTTTTTGAACAATGTAATTTATGCCAAATAAAATAATTGGGGGACGGAAGTGTCATCAACACTGGCTTAAACCTTTGACACCAGTTCTACTTGGGGAGAAACCAGAAACTCAAGGTCCGAATGACTTTATTTCAGACCACTTGATGTGGTTCAACCTAGTGGCTAAGCAAGGATGACCCAAGACCAGCCGGGGCCTAGCTGGTGGCCAAGGGGACTGATTAGCCAGTTGGAGCTCTTGCTTCCACTAATAATGGTTTTTGTTAAGCGCGTAATATGTGCCAAACACTGCTAAGTGCTAGGCTGGATACATGGTGACCAGGTTGTCCCACGTGGGGCTCATATTTTACATAGGGTAGCTGAGGCCCAGAAAAGTTTAGTGACTTGCCCAAGGTCACACATCAGACAAGTGGCGGAGCTAGGATTAGAGCCCATGACCTTCTGACTCTCGGGTCTGTAGTCCATCCACTGAGCCACATTGCACACAGCAAACATTTGGTTAGTGCACTCTGCATAGACTGGTACATGACTGAGGAAAGGAGGAGGTGCAAATGGGGCAGACTGAGCATGGAAATTAGCGCCTAAAAATGGTGTTGGTTAAGTGCTTACTATGTGCCAGGCACTGTACTAAGTGGATAAAAGCAAATCGGGGTGGACATAGTCCCACTCCGGCATAAGGCTCAGTCTTAATCCCCATTTTACAAATGAAGTAAATGAGGCACAGAAGTGACATGCCAAGATCACACAGATGAGTGGCAGAGCGGAGATTAGAACCCATAACCTTTTGACTTCTGGCCCTGTGCTCTATCCACACTGCTTCGCCTCTAGACTCTGAGCTCCTTGAGGGCAGGGGACGTGCATACCAACTGTTATGTCTGCTCCCAAGAGCTCAGTACAGCGCTCACTAAATATTACTGATTGAGCCTCCCCTTGGCCTTTCAGGCATGCTCATCTCTGGAGACTCCCTTCTTCAGTTCCCATCCCAGTCTTAAAATGCCTAGGCCAGTTGGTCTTCCCCACTCCTCTCCCTCCCATCCCTCCACCACTTGCAACCCCCAAGGTTGCAGGCCTGTGAGACGGGAAGGATGGTAGTGCCGGGACAGTGACGGGAAAGTCAGGGAGAGGGCAGGGTTTGGGAGGGAAGATAAGGAGTTCAGTCTTGGACATACTGAGTTTTAGATGGCGGGCAGACATCCAGATGGAGATGTCCTGAAGGCAGGAGGAGACCCGAGCCTGAAGAGAGGGGGAGACAGCAGGGGCAGAGACAATAATCAATCGTATTTATTGAACGCTTACTGTGTGCAGAGCACTGTACTAAGCACTTGGGAAGTACAAGTCGGCAACACATAGAGACAGTCCCTATGCAACAGCAGGCTCACAGTCTACAACAGCTCCCTTTGCACGCTGAGGTTCACACTCATTGCCTTTTTAAAAATGGTACTTAAGTGCTTACCGTGTGCCAGGCACCGTACTAAGGACTGGGGTAGTTATGAGCCAATCAGGCTGGCCATGGTCCATGTCTCACGTGAGGCTATCTTAATCCCCATTCAACAGATCAATCAATCAATCGTATTTATTGAGCGCTTACTATGTGCAGAGCACTGTACTAAGCACTTGTACTAAGATGCGGTGACTGAGGCACAGAAAAGCTAAATGACTTGCCCAAGATCACACACAAGTGGCAGAGCCAGGATTAGAACCCAGGTCCTGGCTTCCAGGCACTACGCACGACGCTCTGGAAGAGACTTAGAATTACACGAAGATGTTAACTGTAACCACTGCAGGTAATGGTCTTTTGTTACACGGAAGTAATCTCTGGGATAAAGCCCACCTGACCTTTCAAAAGCAGTCATTTCTCCTTGGCAGAAATCCTTCTTCGGGTGGTTAACGGCGGCTCCGATGAGGAAAATATCAGACCATTTTCTGAGAGGCTTTGTTCAGCTCAGCGAATTTTACCTTCTCTCCAGGACAATCTTGCGGGGAGTGGTGAGTTGCGAAAGGAGGAGGCCGGAGCTGGCTTCCTCGCTTTTCGCCAAGATCGTCCCCACTCCGACTCAGCATCATCCAGTGTGCAACTGAGTCGGGTGTTGACGGTACAAGCCTCCCCCTCCAGAGACCTTAGCCCCTCTTAACGCTTCTAAAACACGTAAAACAACATATCCACTACCGCTGACGGTCGGCTCCAAAATCTAAAGCCTGTAATTCCTGCTGTGGCAGCAGTCCCCACAGCCCTGGCCTATGAAATGGGGCCCTGGGGGAAGTTGGTGATGGAACCCATTCGTTCTGGAGAAAGACTGTACAGACGGTCAGAGAGCGACTAATATTTTATTGTATCTTTGATCACAGATCAAGTTTTAGGCCATGTTAAACGGACTCCAGCCACTGCGGAAACAAAAAAAAAAACGGGAAAAATATGCTTACGATTTTTTTTTAACACACTGCATTTTGGGAAGCATGCAAGTGGACATAGCCAAGAACAAAAAAGGGTCATCACCATCTAACCCAGGTATGGTTGACGAAGGCTAGCTGGGCACTGTCAGTAATCTCAGCACTACCTTGCTCAGAAGAGCTGCTTCATTCATACTTGTACCACCATCCTGCTTTTTATCCGCAACCCCCAAAACAGGGGCCAACTGGGTGGGGAATTCAGCCTAACGCTAAAGGGAGCAGGAGAAGAAATAAGCGCTCAATAAACACAAGACTGAATGAATTAAATGAGGAAAGAAGACCATCTTTTACTCGCATTACACTTTCCCACGTGTGCTACATACCACGGGCACTCATTGGCCCCCTCCTTCTCCTCCTCCTACCCTGGGCCAGTCAATATTTATATTAAACCCATACAAAGTGACAGGGAAAGCGGGTGGGCAAGATGGGAGTGACCCCTCACCCACCTTGACCAGGGGAGCGTGAGCCACGGATGCCTCTAACACAGCGGCCCGGCCCCGGCGGGCAGCCCGCCTTCCTCCTCCGTCACACCTCAAGGCCCCGGCGTTCAACCCGAAAAGCAGCAATCTTGCCACCCACCTGCGGTAGCTTATTCATCGGCTTGCTGTACGGTTCCTTTCTCGGAGACGTAGATACCGTCCAAAAATTTCCTGATATCCTTGTTTTTTACTGTTGTGGCCTGCTGGATCAGGGCGGCTGTAAAGACACAAGACGGAAGATTAGAAAGCGGCACGAACGACGCCCAAGTCGGCCATTTCCCTTCGCTTTGAAAGCGCTTCATACCGATGTATTCTGAGAAGACAGTGATGACAGCTCCAGCACAGCTAGCCAACATGTACTTCCCAAGCGCTTAGTACAGTGCTCTGCACACAGTAATTTGTCTGCCTGCTCACATGCCATCTTTTTTAAATGTGCTAAACCCTAACACTGTGAGTTTACTAACCTGAATTTGACACCAGTTCAATGTCATTTCCCTCAAGAATCAACTCGTCTT
Source organism: Tachyglossus aculeatus (assembly GCF_015852505.1). Classification (NCBI taxonomy): domain Eukaryota; kingdom Metazoa; phylum Chordata; class Mammalia; order Monotremata; family Tachyglossidae; genus Tachyglossus; species Tachyglossus aculeatus. The sequence goes on from NC_052075.1 coordinate 17,442,714, forward strand.
TCTGGGCTTGCGATACAGCGCAGGCAACACCTGGACAAAAAGGACAAAATTCAGTCATTTTTCCACAAAGCTCAGTGGTGCAGTACAAGAGAAACTCAACGCTCACTATCCAAGGCCTCCCACCCCAAAATTACATAATTGACACCCATCATTGGGGCGCAGCTAACGTTCTCTACGTTGTGCCCTGACGTTTCATCGGGAACGACTGATCTCCGGCAGAGGAGTGGCTTGATTCCTTCTGCCAAACTGCCTCCCACGGTAGCAAAGACCACCCGCCTCGTTCCGTCCCCTCCCAAGCGATTGGAAGCTGCTTGTTAGAAAAACTACAGTCAAGCGTGGATAGACCTGACGGTCCGATTTGGGACCGATGATCCCGTGCGATGATGATGGGAATACAATACTCCACCGCCCAAAGACACCCCCAACCCCTGCTATGAAGAACAAGCTCAAACCACTGCATATGGACATGAAGAAAAACAAGTTACCCGCCCCTTTTGAACAGGAAAATAAAGTACCGAAAGCCGAGCTCAATTGTCAGCGTTTACATACCTGCCCGCATGCGCACCCGGCGAATGTATTTCTCGCCCAGAAAGTTTCGGATCTCCACGAGTGACCCGTTCTCCTGAATCACCACGTTGATGGGAAAGTGGGCATACACAGACCTCATTTTGTAACGGAAGCCCTGCCACCAAGACGAGAAATTAGCAACAGAGAAGCTGAGGACCAAGACTAAAGAAATGATTTCCCTCTGAGAGCTCTCCCCATCCCATCTCCCGTACGCTGTTCTCCCACTACAACCCAATCTGCATACTTTGCTTCTCTAATGCCAACCTCCTGCCGCCGGGCCTCCATCTCTCCCCAAGTCCTCCCCTTCCCTCATACCTGACGTCCCCCCGACTCTCCCCACCCTCAAAGCCTTAATAAAAGCACAACTCCTTCAAGACGACTTCCCCAAATAAGCCCTCATTTCCTCTACTCCCTCTCCCTCCTGCATCGCCCTTGCATTTCGATCCTTTTACGCACTTGATATTCACACCATCCCCACGGCACTGACGGACATATCCGTAACGGATTTTAATGTCTATCTCCCCTTCGAGGTTGTAAGCTTCTACCGCTGTTACGCTCTCTTGAGCACTTAGTACAGTGCTCTACAAGCACACAACACAGCAGAATTTGACGATACCATCGATTGATTGGGTATGGAACTCCCCAAACTGAGAGGGCGGAGACCCAGGTTCTAATCTTGGTGACTTGCCTGCGGGACACCTTAACCAAGTCACTTCTCTGGGCCTCAATCTCCTCTTTGAAATGCAGGTGAAATATCCGTCTCCCCTCCCCAATCTGACTAGTGCTTAGCACTACGTTTGGCAGAATAAGCGCCCCTTACACTCATGACTCCCCATCTTGCCCCTCAAAATGAAACCCCGGTACTGAGGCCTGCCCGCCCCCAAAAATAGTGAACTTGAGCCTCACTCACCAGCGTGACCCCCTTGATCATGTTCTGCACATGACTACAGATGGTGCGGACGGTGGCGAGTTCCTTCCTGTTCCCCCACCATTTGTCAACACGGAGCTGTAACAAAGCAAAGGCTCAGGAGGCAAAAACCGGACACGATTCTCCTTCCCTCTTACCGGGAAGATTTTCATCTTGAATTCGGAGCAGTTCGTCGGAAGCATTTTGTCCCGCAGAATCCTCAGGTATTCTACCACCGCCAAGGGCATCACAATCCCATCGCCAGTGGGACCTTCCCCCTCACTCCCCACGCCCACCCCAATCGATCCAAGCACCCGGGCCTCACCTTCTTGCGCCTCTTGCCCAGGAGACTGAGCTCCACGTTGATGTGGTTGAAATCTCTGCGCAGGGAACCCCGGGGTCCCTTCACGATGACCGTGCGGCCCTTCAGGACGATGTCGACTGTGGGAGAGGAGGAATGACCAAGCGCCGCTATGAAACTCCTTGGGGGCCGGGCTCACGTCACCCAACTCTACTGTGCTCTCCTAAGTGCTCAGTACAGCCCACAGCACTCAGTAACTGCTCAATAACTCCCAGTGACCGACCGATCCATCGGTCAATTGAATTTACTGAGCTTTTACTGGGTGCAAAGCACCGTACCAAGCGCTTGGGAGAGTACCACGTAACGACACGCTCCCTGCCCACAACCAATTTAAAATCTAGAAGGGGAGACGGACATTACTATGAATGACGAACAGAAGCGCTGTGGGAGGAGTGAATAAGGATGCAAGGGTGACACAGGAAAATGTGAGATTAGAGGAAAAAGAGGGGTTAGTCGGGGAAGACCTCTTATAGGAGATGCGCTTTTAATAATTCATTTCATTTACTCAATCGTATTTATCAAGTACTTACCGTGTGCAGAGCTCTGTTCTAAACAATTGAGTACAATATAATAGACACATTCCCGGCCCAAAAAAGAGACTACAGACGGGAGACAGATGTCAATATAAACAAATAAAATCACAGACATGGAATTGAGTGCTGTGGGGCTGGGAGAGGGAATAAAGGCAGCAAGTCGAGGCGATGCAGAATGGGGTGGAAGAAGAAAAAAGAAGGGTTTGGTCAAGGAGGGCCTCTTGGAGGTGGCCCTTCAGTCGCCCCATAGCACTTGTGTATATTTGTACATATTTATCATTCTATTTATTCTCCTAATGATGCACATAGATCTACAATTCTATTTACCTATTTTGATGCTGCTGATGCCTGTCTACTTGTTTTATTTTGCTGTCTGTCTCCCCCTTCTAGACTGGAGTCCGCTGTGGGGTAGGGACCGTCTCTATATACTGCCGACTTGTACTTCCCAAGCGCTTGGTACAGTGCTCTGCACACAGTAAGCACTCAATAAATATGATTAAATGAATGTAAGACTTTGAAAGTGGGGGGGGAGGAAGTGATGATTCTGTCGGGTATTTAGAGAGAGAAGATGGAGAGACTGTAGAAGAAGCGTGGCTTAGTGGAGAGAGCCCGGGCTTGGGCTTGAGAGTCAGAGATCACGGGTTCTAATCCCAGCTCCTCCACTTTTATTCAATCGTATGTACTAAGCGCTTGGGAAGTACAAGTTGGCAACATATAGAGACGGTCCTTACCCCACAATGGGCTCACAGCCTAGAAGGGGGAAACGAGACAACAAAACAAGTAGGTGTCAGTATCACCACTTGCCAGCTGTGTGACTCTGGGCAAGTCACTTCACTGGGCCTCATCGACCTCATCTGCAAAATGGGGATTAAGACTGTGAGCCCCCCGTGGGACAACTTGATTATCTTGTATCCCCCCCCACCCCCCGCGTTTAGAACAGTGCTTGGCACATAGTAAGCACTTAATACCATCACTATTATTATTATTCACTTCTCTGTGCCTCAGTGACCTCATCTGTAAAATGGGGATGAAGACCATGAGACAGCCTGATCACCTTGTATCCGCCCCCAGCGTTTAGAACAGTGCTTTGCACATAGTAAGTGCTTAATAAATACCATCATTATTATTATTTCTCTGGGCCTCAGTGACCTCATCTGTAAAATGGGGATGAAGACTGTGAGCCCCCCGTGGGACAACCTGATCTCCTTGTAACCTCCCCAGCGCTTAGAACAGGGATTTGCACATAATAAGTGCTTAATAAATGCCACCATTATTATTATTACTCACTTCTCTGGGCCTCAGTTCCCTTGTCTCTACTTCTTTCACTTGTACATATTTATTCTGTTTATTTCATTGTTAATATTTGTTTTGTCTCACTCTTCTAGACTGTGAGCCCACTGTTGGGTAGGGACCGTCTCTACGTGTTGCCAACTTGTACTTCCCAAGCGCTTAGTACAGTGCTCTGCACGCAGTAAGCGCTCAATAAATACGATTGAATGAATGAATCCGTAAAACGGGGACGAAGACTGTGAATGCCCCATGAGACAACCTGATAATAATAATAAAAATGGCATCTATTAAGTGCTTACTATGTGCCAAGCACTGTTCTAAGCGCTGAGGAGGTTACAAGGTGATCAGGTTGTCCCACGTGGGGCTCACAATCTTAATCCCCATTTTACAGCTGAGGTAACCGAGGCCCAGAGAAGTGAAGTGACTGGCCCAAAGTCGCACAGCTGACAATTGGCGGGGCCGGGATTTGAACCCATGACCTCTAGTTGAGGTAACTGAGGCCCAAAGATGTGAAGTGACTGGCCCAAAGTCACCCAGCTGACAATTGGCGGGGCCGGGATTTGAACCCATGACCTCCAGTTGAGGTAACTGAGGCCCAGAGATGTGAAGTGACTGGCCCAAAGTCACCCAGCTGACAACTGGCGGGGCCGGGATTTGAACCCATGACCTCTAGCTGAGGTAACTGAGGCCCAGAGATGTGAAGTGACTGGCCCAAAGTCACCCAGCTGACAACTAGCGGGGTCGGGATTTGAACCCATGACCTCTAGTTGAGATAACTGAGGCCCAGAGATGTGAAGTGACTGGTCCAAAGTCACACAGCTGACAACTGGCGGGATCAGGATTTGAACCCATGACCTCTAGTTGAGGCAACTGAGGCCCAGAGATGTGAAGTGACTGGCCCAAAGTCACCCAGCTGACAACTGGCGGGGTCGGGATTTGAACCCATGACCTCGAACTCCAAAGTCCGGGCTCTTTCCACCGAGCCACGCTGATCACCTTGGATCCGCCCCCAGCGCCTTTACACATAGTAAGCGCTTACCAAGTGCCATCATTATTATTATTATTATTATTACTATTAAGAACGATTATGATGATGTTCCCGTCCCGGCCGTACCGTTGGGCGGGATGTCGACGGTCTGGTTGCTGAGGATGGTCTTCATGGCGCCGCCGGGGCCCTGCGCGGGAGGGGCAATCGGAGGGTGATTGTCGGTGGTGCGTCCGTCCGCCCCCCCGCCGCGGCCATCGGGCGCCCCCCGGGCTCCCCGGGCCCCCGGCCCCCATCCCCGGCCCCCGCCCGCCCGGACGGCCGCTCCAGGAGCCCGATGGCGACCGATTCCCGGGGGCCTCGCCTCACCGCCCCAGCATGGCCGCCCGGCCGCCCGCTCACCTCAGAGCCGAAAGGGGGACCGCCCCCGACGTCACCTATTTGTACGGCGGACGCCAGCGCGCTGACGTCATCGGGCGCGCGCCGACGCCCAGCCCCAACCAGCCCATCCCAGAACATCTCGGCGCTTCGCCGGGCCCCAGGGATCCGACCTCCGGTCGTTCGTTCGTTCGTTCATTCATTCATTCATTCATCCACTTATTCATTCATTCCTTCTCTCTTTCTTTCTTTCTTTCTTTCTTTCAATCTCTCTTTCTTTCATTCATTCCTTCACTTTCTTTCATTCCTTCTCTTTCAGTAATTAATTAATTCTCTCATTCATTCATTCTCTCTGTCATTCATTCATTTCTCTGTCATTCATTCATCTCTTTCATTCATTCATTCATTCATTCTCTCTGTCATTCACTCATTTCCTCTGTCATTTATTCTATGGGTCATTCATTCATTCCCTCTGTCATTCATTCATTCATTCTCTCTGTCATTCACTCATTTCCTCTGTCATTCATTCTATGGGTCATTCATTCATTCCCTCTGTCATTCATTCATCCATTCTCTCATCCATTCATTCCCTCTGTCATTCGTTCATTCTCTCATCCATTCATTCCCTCTGTCATTCATTCATTCATTCATTCTGTCATTCATTCATTCTCTCATTCATTCATTCCCTCTGTCATTCATTCATTCTCTCTGTCACTTACTCATTCCCTTTGTCATTCATTCATTCATTCTAATTCATTCCCTCTGTCATTCATTCATTCTCTCTGTCATTCTATCATTCATTCATTCTCTCTGTCATTCGTTCTCTCTGTCATTCATTCATTCTCTGTCATTCATGCATTCACTCATTCTCTCTTTCATTCCTTCATTCTCTCTTTCATTCCTTCATTCACTCATTCTCTCATTCATTCATTCTCTCTTTCTTTCATTCATTCATTCACTCATTCTCACTCTTTCTTTCATTCTCCCTTTCATTAACTGATTCAGAGAAGCAGCGTGACCCAATGGAAAGAGCCCGGACTTTGGAGTCATAGGTCATGGGTTCAAATCCCTGCTCTGCCAACTATCAGCTGTGTGACTTTGGGCAAGTCACTTCATTTCTCTGTACCTCAGTGACCTCATCTGTAAAATGGGGATGAAGACTGTGAGCCCCCCCGGGGGACAACCTGATCACCTAGTAACCTCCCCAGCGCTTAGAACAGTGCTTTGCACATAGTAAGTGCTTACCAAATGCCATCACCATCATCATCACTTCTCTGGGCCTCAGTTCCCTCATCTGTCAAATGGGGATGAAGACTGGGAGCCCCACAGGGGACAACCTGATCACCTTGTATGTCCCCCCAGTGCTTAGAACAGTGCTTGGCACACAGTAAGCACTTAATAAATACCATCATTATCATCATCACTTCACTGGGCCTCAGTTCCCTCATCTGTAAAACGGGGATGAAGACCGTGAGCCCCCCGTGGGACAACCTGATCACCTTGTATTCCCCCCCCCCCCCCAGTGCTTAGAACAGTGATTGGCATATAGTAAACGCTTAACAAATACCAACATTATTATAGATTGCGAGCCCATTGTTGAGCCCATTGTTGTATATGTTGCCAGCTTGTACTTCCCAAGCGCTTAGTACAGTGCTGTGCACACAGAAAGCGCTCAATAAATACGATTGAATGAATGAATGAATTAGAATGAATGAAGTAGAGAGTGACGGGGGGGGGGACAGGAGGAGGGAGGGACGCATGCGCCATGTGAGGACGAAGTGCCCGGATGTCGCGGCCTCAATAAATACGATTGAATGAATGAATTATTAAGTGGCGGGGGGAGAGACAGGAGGAGGGACGGACGCATGCGCCGAGTGAGGGCGAAGTGCCCGGATGGCGCGGCCTCAATAAATACGATTGAATGAATGAATTATTAAGTGGGGGGGGAGAGACAGGAGGAGGGAGGGACGCATGCGCCGTGTGAGGGCGAAGTGCCCGGATGTCGTGTCCTCAATAAATACGATTGAATGAATCAATTATTAATCAATCAATCGTATTTATTGAGCGCTTACTGTGTGCAGAGCACTGTACTAAGCGATTGGGAAGTACAAGTTGGCAACATATACAGACGGTCCCTAGTAAGCGGGGGGGGGGGGGGAGAGAGAGACAGGAGGAGGTAGGGACGCATGCGCCGTATGAGGGCGAAGTGCCCGGATGGCGCGGCCTCAATAAATACGATTGAATGAATGAATTATTAAGTAGAGGGGGGAGAGACTGGAGGAGGGGCGCATGCGCCATGTGAGGGCGAAGTGCCCGGATGTCGCGGCCTCAATAAATACGATTAATGAATGAATTATTAAGTGGGGGAGGAGAGACAGGAGGAGGGAGGGACGTATGCGCCGAGTGAGGGCGAAGTGCCCGGATGGCGCGGCCTCAATAAATACGATTGAATGAATGAATTATTAAGGGAGGGAAGAGACAGGAGGAGGGAGGGACGCATGCGCCATGTGAGGGCGAAGTGCCCGGATGGCGCGGCCTCAATAAATACGATTGAATGAGTGAATTATTAAGTAGAGGGTGTGTGTGTGTGGGGGGGGGGAAGAGACAGGAGGAGGGAGGGACGCATGCGCCGAGTGGGGGCGAAGTGCCCGGATGGCGCGGCCTCAATAAATACGATTGAATGAATGAATTATTAAGTAGAGAGTGGGGGGGAGAGGAGAGAAAGGAGGAGGGAGGGACGCATGCGCAGTGTGAGGGCGAAGTGCACGGATGGTACGGCCTCAATAAATACGATTGAATGAATGAATTATTAAGTAGAGGGGGGGGAAGAGACAGGAGGAGGGAGGGACGCATGCGCCGAGTGAGGGCGAAGTGCCCCGAGGGCACGGCCTCAATAAATACGATTGAATGAATGAATTATTAAGTGGGGTGGAGAAGAGACAGGAGGAGGGAGGGACGCATGCGCCGAGTGAGGGCGAAGTGCCCGGATGGCGCGGCCTCAATAAATGCGATTGAATGAATCAATTATTAATCAATCAATCGTATTTATTGAGCGCTTACTGTGTGCACAGCACTGTACTAAGCGATTGGGAAGTACAAGTTGGCAACATATAGAGACGGTCCCTAGTAAGTGGGGGGGGGGGAGAGACAGGAGGAGGGAGGGACGCATGCGCCGTATGAGGGCGAAGTGCCCGGATGGCGCGGCCTCAATAAATACGATTGAATGAATGAATTATTAAGTAGAGAGGGGGGAGAGAGACCGGAGGAGGGAGGGACGCATGCGCCGAGTGAGGGCGAAGTGCCCGGATGGGGCGGCCTCAATAAATACGATTGAATGAATGAATTATTAAGTAGAGAGTGTGGGGGGCAGAGGAGAGAAAGCAGGAGAGAGGGACGCATGCGCAATGTGAGGGCGAAGTGCCCGGATGGTACGGCCTAAATAAATACGACTGAATGAATGAATTATTAAGTAGAGGGGGGGAAAGACAGGAGGAGGGAGGGACGCATGCGCCGTGTGAGGGCGAAGTGCCCGGATGTGGCGGCCGCGCTGCAGGCCGACGAGTCGATCGCCGAGGCGTCGAGCGGCAGGACGGGCCGAGCTGTCATGGCGGGCCGATGCCCGGGCCTCGGGCTCCGGGTGAGTCTCGGGCCCGGACCTGTGATCATCATCATCATCATCATCACTAATTAATAATAATAATAATAATAATCACTAATTAATAATAATAATAATAATCATAATAGGGAAGCAGCGTGGCTCAGTGGGAGGAGCCCGGGCCTTGGAAGTCACAGGTCATGGGTTCTAATCCCGCCTCAGCCACTTATCAGCTGTGTGACTTTGGGCAAGCCACGTCATTCATTCAATCGTACTTATTAATAATAATAATAATAATGGCACTTGTTAAGCGCTTACTATGTGCCAAGCACTGTTCTAAGCGCGACAAGGTGATCAGACTGTCCCACGTGGGGCTCACAGTCTTAACACCCATTTTACAGATGAGGTCACTGAGGCGCAGAGAATACTAATGATGATATTTGTTAAGCGCTTACTATGTGCCAAGCCCTGTTCTAAGCGCTGGGGAGGTTACAAGGTGATCAGGTTGTCCCACGGGGGGCTCACAGTCTTCATCCCCATTTTACAGATGAGGTCACTGAGGCCCAGAGAAGCGAAGTGGCTTGCCCAAAGTCACACAGCTGACAGTTGGGGGAGCTGGGAAGTGAAGTGACTTGCCCAAGTTCACACAGCAGACGTGTGGCGGAGCCGGGATTCGAACCCATGACCTCTGACTCCCGAGCCCGGGCTCTTCCCACTGAGCCACGATTTATTGAGCGCTTACTGTGTGCAGAGCACTGTACTAAGCGCTTGGGAAGTACAAGTCGGCAACGTGTCACTTCGCTGGGCCTCAGTTCCCTCATCTGTCAAATGGGGATGAAGATTGAGCCCCCCGTGGGGCAACCGGATCACCTTGTAACCTCCCTAGTGCTTGGCACACTTAGTAATAATAATAATAATAACAATGATGGCATTTATTAAGCGCTTACTATGTGCCAAGCACTGTTCTAAGCGCTGGGGAGGTTACAAGGTGATCAGGTTGGCCCACTTGGGGCTCACAGCCTTCATCCCCATTTTACAGATGAGGTCACTGAGGCCCAGAGAAGTGAAGTGACTTGCCCAGAGTCACCCAGCTGACAATTGGCGGAGCTTAATAAATGATGATGATGATGATGATGATGGCATTTGTTAAGCACTTACTACGTGCAAAGCCCTGTTCTAAGCGCTGGGGGGATACAAAGGTGATCAGGTTGCCCCACGCGGGGCTCACAGTCTTAATCCCCATTTTACAGATGAGGGAACTGAGGCTCAGAGAAGTGAAGTGACTTGCCCAAGGTCACACAGCAGGCGTGTGGTGAAGCCGGGTTTCGAACCCACGATCTCTGACTCCAGAGCCCGTACTCTTTCCACTGAGCCACGCTTCTTCTCCTATTATTATTATTATTAACTAATAGTAATGATGGTAACGATGGTATTTGTTAAGCACTTACTATGTGCCAAGCACTGTTCTAAGAAGCAGCGTGGCTCCGCTGTGAGCCCACTGTTGGGTAGGGACCATCTCTAGATGTTGCCAACTTGTACTTCCCAAGCGCTTAGTACAGTGCTCTGCACACAGTAAGCGCTCAATAAATACAATTGAATGAATGAATGAATGAGTGCTTGGCACATAGAAGCTGGAGAAGCTACTGTGGCTCAGTGGAAAGAGCCTGGGCTTTGGAGTCAAAGGTCATGGGTTCAAATCCCAGCTCTGCCAACTGTCAGCTGTGTGACTTCAGGCAAGTCACTTAACTTCTCTGTGCCTCAGTTACCTCATCTGGAAAATGGGGATTAAAATTGTGAGCCCCCCGTGGGACAACCTGATCACCTTGTAGCCTCCCCAGTGCTTAGAACAGTGCTTTGCACATCATCATCATCATCATCAATCGTATTTATTGAGCGCTAACTATGTGCAGAGCACTGTACTAAGCGCTTGGGAAGTACAAATTGGCAACATATAGAGACAGTCCCTACTCAACAGTGGGCTCACATAGTAAGCGCTTAACAAATACTGACGTAGTAAGCGCTTAATAAATGCCATCATTATTATTATTATTGATAACTAATAGTAATGATGATAATGATGGTATTTGTTAAGCACTTACTATGTGCCAAGCACATAGTAACTGTGCCCCAGTGACCTCATCTGGAAAATGGGGATGAAGACTGTGAGCCCCACGTGGGACAAACTGATCACCGTGTAACCTCCCCAGCGCTTAGAGCAGTGCTTTGCACATAGTAAACACTTAACATATACCATTATTATTATTATTATTATTAAGTGGCTTCTGATCAGAATTCCCAGTGGGTTCTCTGCCAGCTAACGACACGCCCTGTCATTCCCAAGAACCAGCACGGCCAAGTGGGAAGAGCCTGGGCCTGGGAACCCGAGGACCTGGATTCTAAACGCGGCTCTACCACGTGTCTGCTGGGTGACCTTGGACAAGTCACTTCTCTGTGACTCAGTTCCCTCATCTGCAGAACGGGGATTCAATATTCACTCATTCATCATCATCAATCGTATTTATTGAGCGCTTACTGTGTGCAGAGCACTGTACTAAGCGCTTGCAATCATTCTGTGTGCAGAGCACTGTACTAAGCGCAGCTACCCATTCTGTCTCCTACTTTAGTCTCTCAAGCGCTTAGTAAAGTGCTGGGTACGAATGAATGAATGGAGGGCAAAACCCCCAAAACTGTGAGCCCCATGTGCGACGAGGAAGACCTTGTCCTAAGAGATGGACGGCAGTAGCTTGGTGGCTGAATAATAATAAAACTCACTCTCTTCTAGGTGTTTGGGAGCCGTTTAGGTTACCGATTCAGAGGATTAAGTTCTTTGCCGGATGAAAAGAAGGAATACCTGAAAAATGGACCAGACCTTCAAGATTTTGTATCTGGAGGTTTGTCAGACAAGAGTGCCTGGGCTGATTATAAGGAGAACTTGAAACGCCAGAAGGGCGAGAGGTAATTGCGATTCCACACGATCCCAATCCCTCCCCACCGGCTTAGCCAGGAGCTCAGGCCGCTTAGCCCCCGAAACAGCAGAAGGAGTCGGAGGCCTTGGGTTCTAATCCTGGCTCTGTCATTTGCCTGCTGTGTGACCTTGGGCAAGTGACTTCACATCTCTGAGCGCTTAGTACAGTGCTCTGCACAAAGTAAGCGCTCAATAAATGCGATTGAATGAATCTCTGCTTCAATTACGTCATCTGGAAAATTGGGATTAAACCCCACTCCCTCCTATTTAGCCCGTGAACCCCATGTGGGACAGGGACTGTGTCCAACCTGATTTTCTTTTATCTATCCCAGCGCTTAGTATAGAGAGTATGTGGTAAGCTCTTAATCAAACCATTAAAAAAACAAAAAACGAGCAATAAGTGGCACGGAAGGCCCTTTAAGGGCCTATCGGTATTAATGCGGGTTCCATCTGCTGATGAAATATTTTAAAAGATTTTTCAAAACCCTATATTCAGTGATACCCCAAGCTGAAGTTTAGTGCTATCGATTTAGCGCTATCTGTTATGGTCACAGCAGGTCTAAATCGATTTACATCCGGTACTTCTCAGGCTGAGACTACCTCCGTGGCTAAAAACCGAGATTCCAATAGGCAAGAACTACAACAAGCTGAAAAGTTCGCTGCGGAATTTAAACCTTCACACGGTAAGTATATTAAGGTCATTTACTCTTTCCTCCATAAGGGTGTTGTGTTTCTAGGGTTAAGACCCATTAAGAAGGTAAGTAAAGAGGATAAATATTCAGTTTCATGTTCCTGCTCTGGAATGGGGAGAAGTGGAAAGCATTTTTTGCTGCAAAAAAGAGTCCAGAACTAGGTAGAGGACGTAACCCCGACTTTACTGCCAGCTGCTTCTGGAATCTTTTTCCAGAACAAATTTTTGACTGTTGTCATTTAATCTGCCATTGGGGAAGTGAGTGTCGCTGAAGGGACGGCTACGGCCTAGTGGTTAGAGCCTGGGTTGGGATCAGAAGGACCTGGATTCTAATCCCGGGTTCTGTCACCTCTCTGCTGTGTGACCTCGGGCCGGTCACTTCACTTCTCAGTGCCCTCGTCTGTCAAATGGGGAGCGAGACTGCGAGCCCTCTGTGAGACCGGGACTGTATCCAACCCGATTATCTCGTATCTTCCCAAGCGCTTAGAACATTCATTCATTCATTGTCGTATTTATTGAGCGCTTACTGTGTGCGGAGCACCGTACTAAGCGCTTGGGAAGTACAAGTTGGCAACATATAGAGACGGTCCCCACCCAACAGCGGGCTCACAGTGCCTGGCCCGTAGTAAGTGCTTAACATAGTAGCCGTATTAAATGTTCCCAATGAGCCCACTGTTGGGTAGGGACCGTCTCTATATGTTGCCAACTTGTACTTCCCAAGCGCTCAGTACAGTCCTCTGCACACAGTAAGCGCTCAATAAAGATTGATTGATTGATCCTGTCGTTCCCGAGGAAACCTCCCCAGGCCGGTTTGGGTTTGACCCCGTTCACGGCGCTAGTCAACGCCTCTGGGTTTCGATTTCAGGTGTGCGAGGAAGCCCGCTGCCCCAACATCGGCGAGTGTTGGGGCGGGGGTGAGAATGCTACCGCCACGGCCACCATCATGGTAAGGGAGGCCTACGTCTCTGGCTCGTCGCGGGCGGGGAACGCGTCTACCGAGTCCGCTGCCTTCTTACACTGCACTCTCCCAAGCGCTTAGTACGGCGCTGGGCACACAGCAGACGCACCAGAAATATGACCGGGAAGCAGCGTGGCCTAGTGGGTAGAGCCTGGGAGAAGGACCTGGGTCATCATCATCATCATCATCAATCGTATTTATGGAGCGCTTACTGTGTGCAGAGCACTGTACTAAGCGCTTGGGAAGTACAATTTGGCCACATATAGAGACAGTCCCTACCCAACAGTGGGCTCACAGTCTAAAAGGGGGAGACGGAGAACAAAACCAAACATACTAACAAAATAAAATAAATAGAATAGATAGGTACAAGTAAAATAAATAGATAAATAGTGTAATAAGTGTGTACAAACATATATACATACATACAGGTGCTGTGGGGAAGGGAAGGAGGTAAGATGGGGGGGATGGAGAGGGGGAGAGGAAGAAAGGGGCTCAGTGTGGGAAGGCCTCCTGGAGGAGGTGAGCTCTCAGTAGGGCCTTGAAGGGAGGAAGAGAGCTAGCTTGGGTCCTAATCCCGGCTCCGCCACTTCATCATCATCATCAGTCGTATTTATTGAGCACTGACTATGTGCAGAGCACTGTACTAAGCGCTTGGGAAGTACAAATTGGCAACACATAGAGACAGTCCCTACCCAACAGTGGGCTCACAGTCTAAAAGGGGGCCAGGGCCACTTGTCTGCTGTGTGGCCCTGGCCAAGTCACTTCACTTCCCCGGGCCTCAGTTCCCTTACCTTCATTTGTGGCATCGTCCTTCTTGACGATCAGAGTGGTTCGTGGCTCAGTAGAGAAGCAGCGTGGCTCAGTGGAAAGAGCCTGGGCTTGGGAGCCAGAGGTCATGGGTTCTAATCCCGCCTCTGCCACCTGTCAGCTGTGTGTCTGTGGGCAAGTCACTTAACTTCTCTGGGCCTCAGTTACTTCATCTGTGAAATGAGGATTAAGACTGTGAGCCCCTCGTGGGGCAACCTGATCACCTTGTATCCCCCCCCCCCCCCCCAGCACTTAGAGCAGTGCTTCACATATAGTAATAATAATAATAATGGCATTTATTAAGCGCTTACTATGTGCAAACCACAGTTCTAAGTGCTGGGGAGGTTACAAGGTGATCAGGTTGTCCCACGTGGGGCTCACAGTCTTCATCCCCATTTTACAGTTGAGGTAACAGAGGCGCAGAGAAGTGAAGTGACTTGCTCAAGGTCACACAGCTGGCAAATGCCATTATTATTATTATCCATTCATTCATTCATTCAGTCGTATTTATCGAGTGCTTACTGTGTGCAGAGCACTGTACTAAGCACAAGTTGGCAACGTATAGAGACGGTCCCTACCCAACAGTGGGTTCGCAGTCTAGAATATTATTATTATTATTATCTGTAAAATGGGGATTGAGACTGTGAGCCCCATGCAGAGCAGACTGACAAACTTCCCCAGCACTTAGCACGGTGCCTGGCACATAGGAAGTGCTTAACAAATACCACAGGTATTATTACTGCTATTGTTATTATTAGGATTGATTGGTTTGTGGTGCATTTCAGGGCCCGATGTGGGGCTGGGGCCGGCCCGCCTCTTGCGCTCCGGGCCGGGCTGGGAAGGGGCTCGGGAATGATGAGGCGGGAACTCGGTAACATTCGGCCTCGGGGCTGTCCTTGGTCTCCAGCTGATGGGCGACACGTGCACGAGGGGCTGTAGATTCTGCTCCGTGAAGACGGCCCGGAACCCGCCGCCCCTGGACCCCGAGGAGCCGTACAACACGGCCAAGGCCGTCGCCGAGTGGGGCCTGGACTACGTGGTTCTCACGTCTGTGGATCGCGACGGTGAGTGGGCTTCCTGGCCGAGGGAAGCCCGGCTCCCCCGGCGGGTTCCCCCGGGCCCCGTCTTGAAGCACGCGTCCCTCCCTGTCCCCAGATCTGCCGGACGGAGGAGCCGAGCACTTCGCGAGGACGGTGTCGCACTTGAAAGAAAGGTAGGGGACCCGTCCTGGTGAACCCGGCCTGTTTCCAGTTAATAATACGCAGAAGCGGCGGGGCCTAGTAGATCGAGCCCGGGCCTGCAAGTCAGAAGGACCTGGGTTCTAATCCTGGCTCCACCACGAGTCTGCCGGGTGACCTTGGCTAGCCACTTCACTCCTCTGGGCCTCGGTTCCCTCATCTGTAAAATAGGGGTTAAGATTGTGAGCCCTGTGTGGGACGTGGGCTGGGTCCAACTGATTACCTCGTCGTATCCACCCCAGCGCTTAGAACAGGCTCGGAGTAAGTGCTTAAAAAGTACCGTTAAAAATAAAAAACGGATGGTTCCTGTTTCCATGGTGAATTCTGGAGGATTTCAGGAAGCTGGGAAGGCCAAGGCTGCTGGGATCTGGTGGATTTGAGGGGTCGGGAAAAACTTAGGGTTGAAGAGGTCCAGACAGGAAGGGTTACGGCAACCCCTCCCTGGAGGCTGTCCTGATTGTTTTTTATTCTTTTCCCCCCTATGTTATTTGTTAAATGCTTACTATGTGCCAGGCACTGTACTGTGTGCTCAGGTGGGTACAGCAAATCGGGTTGGACAGAGTTTCTGTCCCAAGTGGGGCTCACGTTTTCCAGATGAGGGAACTGAGGCCCAGAGAAGTGACTATGTGCTCAGGTGGGTACAGCAAATCGGGTTGGACAGAGTTTCTGTCCCACGTGGGGCTCACGTTTTCCAGATGAGGGAACTGAGGCCCAGAGAAGTGACGTGACTTGCCCAGGGTCACACAACAGACAAGTGGCGGAGCCGCGATTAGAATTTAGGTCCTTTTGACTCCAAGGCCCGGGCTCTGTCCACTGAAGCCACGCTGTTTCCGACCCAGCCCACGGGTCTTGGGCTTGTGGAGGCCCAGGGAGGGTGAGGAGAAGCCCTGCCAGCTTGTTAGCTTCTTGAGGGCGGGAGTCTTTTCTCTTGTAATCAGTCAAACCATGGCATTTATTGAACGCTTCTTATGGGTAGAGCACTGTACTAAGCATTGGGACAGTGTTCATTCATTCGTTCAGTCGTATTGAGCCCTTACGGTGTGCAGAGCACTGTACTAAGCGCTTGGGAAGTACAAGTTGGCAACATATAGCGACGGTCCCTACCCAGCAGCGGGCTCACAGGATAGTACGACAGAATTAGCAGGCACGTTCCCTGCCCTCGTGTTCTCCGGAGCACTTGCCGCAGTGCTCCGCACGTTGTAAGCGCTATGTAAATTCCATTGGTTGTTCTCCGGAGCATTTACTACAGTGCTCCGCACGTTGTAAGCGCTCCGTAAATTCCATCGGTTGAGCCATTCCCACTCCAGAAGGCTCCGAGGTGAGATCTCCTAAGTTCCTCGCAGGATAGAAACCCCAAACCCACCTCTCGCTTGGGCCTCGCGCTCGTCTTTCTCGCGTCCAGCTTCCGCTGGCTTTTTGAATTTCCCACAAGGAGCCTCAGTCGGAGCAGTCTTTTAAATCCCAGTCGACTTGACTCCGCACCGGAGAGCCGCCTTTAAAAATCCCATCTCCCTGCTGGGGTTTTGTCACTGGATGAGGAGGAGCAGTCATGCATTCATTCAGTCGTATTTATTGAGCGCTTACCGTGGGACTAAGCGCTGGGGAAGCACAAGCCGGTAACATACAGAGACGGTCCAGCCGAACTATTTTTGGAGGAAACCTAGCTTCCTGGCTTTGTCCTGAGCCTTCCTGGGCATTTACAAGCCACTTCGGGAAACCAGAATTGACCACTTTGAAGATGCGAGTGAATTGTCTTGGAATAGCTCTTCGGAGCAGAAGCAGGATGGACACCGTTCTTCAGTGCCTTTCCCATCTTTTTGGCTGGTCTTATCCCCCAGGAATTCAAAAATCCTCGTGGAATGCCTGACCCCCGATTTCCGCGGCGATCTGCAGGCCGTTGAGAAGGTCGCCCTTTCGGGCTTGGACGTGTTCGCCCACAATGTGGAGACGGTTCCAGAGCTGCAGAGGTGATCCCTTCTTATAATTGTAGTGTCCGTTCAGCGCTTACTAGGTGCCGAGCGCTGTACTAAGCGCCGGGGTAGATACGAGATCCTCACGTGGGGCTCGCATTATAAGTAGGAGGGAGAACAGATATATCGAGTTCCCTGTTTCGCAGATGAGGGAGCGGAGGCATTGAGAAGCAGTGTGGCTCAGTGGAAAGAGCCCGGGCTTTGGAGTCCGAGGTCATGGGTTCAAATCCCGACTCCGCCAACTGTCAGCTGTGTGACTTTGGGCCAGTCACTTCACTTCTCTGGGCCTCTGTTCCCTCACCTGTAAGATGGGGAGGAAGACTGTGAGCCCCCCGCATGGGACAACCTGGTCACCTTGTAACCTCCCCAGCGCTTAGAACGGTGCACATGATAATAATAATAATGATGGCACCTAGTAAGCGCTTACTATGTGCAAAGCTTCTCTAAGAATAATAATAATAATAACGATGGCACCTATTAAGTGCTTACTGTGTGCAAAGCGTCTCTAAGAATAATAATAATAAAATGATAATAATAACGATGGCACCTATTAAGCGCTTCCTATGTGCAAAGCACTGTTCGAAGCGCTGGGGAGGGTTACAAGGTGATCAGGTTATCTCACGGGGCTCACAGTCTTCATCCCCATTTTACGGGTGAGGGAACTGAGGCACAGAGAAGTGAAGTGACCTGCCCAAAGTCACACAGCTGACCACTGGCAGAGCTGGGATTTGAACCCATGACCTCTGACTCCCAAGCCCGGGCTCTTTCCACTGAGCCACGCTGCTGATATTTGTTAAGCGCTTACTATGTGCAAAGCACTGTTCGAAGCGCTGGGGGGGTTACAAGGTGATCGGGTTGTCCCACAGGGGGCTCACAGTCTTCATCCCCATTTTACAGGTGAGGGAACTGAGGCACAGAGAAGTGAAGTGACCTGCCCAAAGTCACACAGCTGACCATTGGCAGAACCGGGATTTGAACCCATGACCTCTGACTCCCAAGCCCGGACTCTTTCCACTGAGCCATGCTGCTGATATTTGCTAAGCACTTTACTCTGGCCAAGCCTTCATTCATTCATTCAGTTGCATTTATTGAGCGCTTACTGTGTTCAGAGCACTGTACTAAGCGCTTGGGAAGTCCAAGTTGGCACCATATAGAGACGGTCCCTACCCAACAGCGGGCTCACAGTCTAGAAGGGGGAGACAGACAACAAAACCAAACATATTAACAAAATAAAATAAATAGAATAAATATGTACAAATAAAGTAGAGTAATAAATACATACAAACATATATCAATCAATCAATTGTATTTATTGAGCGCTTACCGTGTGCAGAGCACTGTACTAAGCGCTTGGGAAGTACATACAGGTGCTGTGGGGAGGGGAAGGAGGTAAGCACTGAGCACTGTTCTAAACGCTGATGGGACTCAGGTTTAGGGTTTTGTTTTGCCTTTTGGGATTTATTTGGTGCTTACTATGTGCCAGGCACTGTACTAAGTGCTGAGGTAGATAGGTGATATCATCATCATCATCATCATCATCATCATCATCAGTCGTATTTATTGAGCGCTTACTGTGTGCAGAGCACTGGACTAAGCACTTGGGAAGCACAAATTGGCAACATCTAGAGACAGTCCCTACCCAACAGCGGGCTCGCAGTCTAAAAGGGGGAGACAGAGAACAAAACCAAACATACTAAGTCTAAAAGGGGAAGACAGAGAACAAAACCAAACATACTAACAAAATAAAATAAATAGAATAGATGTGTACAAGTAAAATAAATACATAAATAGAGTAATAAATATGTACAAACATATAGACAGGTGCTGTGGGGAAGGGAAGGGTACCCCACATTAAAGCCCGCAGCTTTAATCCCCGTTTTACAGATGAGGTAACCGAGGCACAGAGGAAGTGACCTGCCCCAGGTCCCACAGCAGCCAAGTGGCAGAGCCAGGATTAGAACCCAGCTCCTTCTTCTAGACTATGTAGTTGGGTAGGGACCGTCTCTATATGTTGCCGACTTGGACTTCCCAAGCGCTTAGTACAGTGCTCTGCACACAGTAAGCGCTCGATAAATACGATCGATTGAGTACCAGGCCCGGCTTCTATCCGCCGGGCCACGCTTGACGGAGGCCAGCCAGCAGGCGGGTGGTGGGGCCGGAATTCGAACCCAGGCCCCCCCCCTCCCGCGGGGTACCGGTTCTGAACGCGGCGCCGGGCCGTTGCAGGCAGGTCCGGGATCCGCGAGCCAGCTTCGCCCAGTCCGTGCGGGTCCTGAAGCACGCCAAGGACGTTCAGCCTCGACTCGTCTCCAAGACGTCCCTGATGTTGGGCTTGGGCGAGACGGACCGGCAGGTGTACTCGACCCTCCGAGGTAACGAGCGGCCACTCCGGAGCGGGAATTTCGGGAACAGGGGGAACGCCCTGTGCCGGCTGGGAAGGACCGGCGGTGGAGGAATATTTATTTATTTGATTTGATTTTGTTAGTGGGTTTGGTTTTGTTCTCCGTCTCCCCCTTTCAGACTGTGAGCCCGCTGTTGGGTAGGGACTGTCTCTAGATGTTGCCAATTTGTACTTCCCAAGCGCTTAGTACAGTGCTCTGCACATAGTAAGCGCTCAATAAATACGATTGATGATGATGATGATGGGAGCGTCTGGGTCAACAGGTCGGGGGGACAGGCCGGGCTAAGGCCCCTACAACCTAATACCTTAATCACCCTTTTTGCTTCATAGTGGTATTTGTTAAGTGCTTACTAAGTGCCAGGCACTGTACTAAGCACTAGGGTAGATAGAAATTAATCAGGTTGGACACACATGGGGCCCATGGTCTTAATAATAATAATAATAATAATAATAATGATAATGTTGGCATTTGTTAAGCGCTTACTATGTGCCAAGCACTGTTCTAAGCGCTGGGGGGGATACAAAGTGATCAGGTTGTCCCACGTGGGGCTCACAGTCTTAATCCCCATTTTACAGATGAGGTAACTGAGGCTCAGAGAAGTGAAGTGACTTGCCCAAGGTCACACAGCAGGATTCGAACCCATGACCGCTGACTCCAAAGCCCAGGCTCTTCCCACTGGGCCACGCTGCTTCTCTTCATCTTTATTTTGTTAGTATGTTTGGTTTTGTTCTCTGTCTCCCCCTTTTAGACTGTGAGCCCGCTGTTGGGCAGGGACTGTCTCCAACTTGTACTTCCCAAGCGCTTAGTACAGTGCTCTGCACACAGTAAGCGCTCAATAAATACGATTGATTGATTGATTGATTGATTAATCCCCATTTTACAGATGAAGGAACTGAGGCACAGTGAAGTGACCTACCCAGGGTGGTATAGTTGGCACGGGGAGGAGTTGGGATTAGAACTCAGGGCCTTCTGACTTCCTGCGCTCTATCCACTAGGCCATGCTGCTTTTCATTTGCTGGGGAGACTTGCTGGGGGCCTAAGGAAAAGGGTGGGGGCACTTAACGCTCTTCAAATCATCATCATCATCAATCGTATTTATTGAGCGCTTACTGTGTGCAGAGCACTGTACTAAGCGCTTGGGAAGTCCAAGTTGGCACCATATAGAGACAGTCCCTACCCAACAGTGGGCTTACAGTCTAAAAGGGGGATGAGGACCTGTAGGTGCTGCCTTGGGATTGGACGCTCAAGAGGCAGACAGAATAATAATTGCGGTATTTGTGGGCGCTTACTATGTGCCAGGCACGGTACTGAGCGCTGGGATGGATACAATCAATCAATCGTATTTATTGAGCGCTTACTGTGTGCAGAGCACTGTGCTAGGCGATACAGGCCAATTGGGTCGGCCCCAACCACGCGGGGCTCAAGGTCTCAGTCCCCATTTTACAGATGAGGTAACTGAGACACAGAGAAGTGAAGTTAGTTGCCCAAGGCCACACAGCAGACCAGTGGAAGAACCGGGATTAGCCTCCCCGTCTGGACCGTAAGCTCACTGTGGGCAGGGACCGCGCCTGCAAATTCTGTTGTACTGTACCCTTCCAGGTGCTTAGTGCAGTGCTTTGCCCGTAATAAGTGCTCAATAAATGCCATCGATTGAACGGTGTCCCGATTGAGCGGTCACCCGAGCCGCCGCGGTAACCGGGCATAATCAATCAGTCGTATTTATTGAGCGCTTAACTGTGTGCAGAGCACTGTAGGAGGCCTTCCCAGACTGAGCCCCTTCCTTCCTCTCCCCCTCGTCCCCCTCTCCATCCCCCCCATCTTACCTCCTTCCCTTCCCCACAGCGCCTGTATATATGTATATATGTTTGTACAGATTTATTACTCTATTTATTTATTTATTTTACTTGTACATATCTATTCTATTTATTTTATTTTGTTAGTATGTTTGGTTTTGTTCTCTGTCTCCCCCTTTTAGACTGTGAGCCCGCTGTTGGGTAGGGACCGTCTCTATATGTTGCCAATTTGTACTTCCCAAGCGCTTAGTCCAGTGCTCTGCACCTAGTAAGCGCTCAATAAATACGATTGATGATGATGATGATGATGTTGGGTAGGGACTGTCTCTATATGTTGCCAACTTGTACTTCCCAAGCGCTTAGTACGGTGCTCTGCACCTAGTAAGCGCTCAATAAATAACGACTGATGATGATGATGATGTTGGGTAGGGACTGTCTCTATATGTTGCCAATTTGTACTTCCCAAGCGCTTAGTCCGGTGCTCTGCACCTAGTAAGCGCTCAATAAATACGATCGATGATGATGATGATGATGTTGGGTAGGGACTGTCTCTATATGTTGCCAATTTGTACTTCCCAAGCGCTTAGTCCGGTGCTCTGCACACAGTAAGCGCTCAATAAATACGATTGATCATGATGATGATGATGATGTACTAAGCGCTTGGGAAGTACAAGTTGGCAATATATAGAGGCAGGACTGGGCTCAGAGCTTTAGGCGTCACTTCTCAGGTTTCTGCTTCCTTCCCTGAAGCTCTGCGGGAGGCCGACGTGGACTGTCTGACTCTGGGCCAGTACATGCAACCGACGAGGCGTCACCTCAAGGTACCGCGGGGCTCGTCACGGGGTGGGGGGCCCCGCTTCTTGCGACTGTTAAATTGCTCTCTTGGACTCTCCCAAGTGCTTAGTACAGTGCCCTGCACATAGTAAATACGATTGACTGACTGAGCTCTCGACACCCGCACCGCGCCTGCCCTGAAGATTTGTTTTCCGAACATTTCCGCAAAACGCCCCGAGCTTCGGAGCCTCGTGGCACGGAAGTAGCTGTGGTATTTAGTCGTGGTACTTGCTAAGCGCTTAGGACGGTGCTTTGCACATAGTAAGCGCTTCTTTTAGACTGTGAGCCCACTGTTGGGTAGGGACTGTCTCTATATGTTGCCAACTTGGACTTCCCGAGCGCTTAGTCTGGTGCTCTGCACACAGTAAGCGCTCAGTAAATACTATTGATTGATTGATAACAAATGCCATTATTATTATTAAGCGCTTACCGTGCCTGGCTCTGTACTAAGCACCAGATTAAGACTGTGAGCCCACTGCTGGGTAGGGACTGTCTCTATATGTTGCCAACTTGGACTTCCCGAGCGCTTAGTCCGGTGCTCTGCACGCAGTAAGCGCCCAATAAATACGATTGATTGATTGATTAACAAATGCCGTTATTATTATTAAGCGCTTACCGTGCCTGGCTCTGTACTAAGCACCAGATTAAGACTGTGAGCCCACTGCTGGGTAGGGACTGTCTCTATATGTTGCCAACTTGGACTTCCCGAGCGCTTAGTCCAGTGCTCTGCACACAGTAAGTGCTCAATAAATACGATTGATTGATTAACAAATGCCATTATTATTATTAAGCGCTTACCGTGCCTGGCTCTGTACTAAGCACCAGATTAAGACTGTGAGCCCACTGCTGGGTAGGGACCGTCTCTATATGTTGCCAACTTGGACTTCCCAAGCGCTTAGTCCAGTGCTCCGCACACAGTAAGCGCCCAATAGATACGATTGATTGATTGATTGATTAACAAATGCCATTATTATTATTAAGCGCTTACTGTGCCTGGCTCTGTACTAAGCACCAGATTAAGACTGTGAGCCCACTGCGGGGTAGGGACTGTCTCTATATGTTGCCAACTTGTACTTCCCAAGCGCTTAGTCCAGTGCTCCGCACACAGTAAGCGCTCAATAAATACGATTGCTGATGATGATGATTAAGAGAAGCAGCGTGGCTCAGTGGAAAGCGCACGGGCTCTGGAGCCAGAGGTCATGGGTTCAAATCCCGAGCCCGCCAGTCATCATCATCAATCGTATTTATTGAGCGCTTACTATGTGCAGAGCACTGTACTAAGCTGCACTAAGCTGTGCGACTTCGGGCGAGTCACTTCACTTCTCTGGGCCTCAGTTACCTCATCTGTCAAATGGGTCCTGTCCTTCCAGGTGGAGGAGTATATAACGCCTGCCAAGTTTAAACACTGGGAAAAGGTGGGAGAGGAGCTTGGATTTCACTATACCGCCAGCGGACCCTTGGTACGCTCCTCCTACAAAGCAGGTGAGGACCACCCACCGCTCCCGCCGGCAGCCGAAGCCGCTTCTTCCTTGGGGGTGGGGGGGCCGCGGACAGCCACTATCGCTGAGGAATCGGGATTTCTTCTCCGGGACGCGTTCCTCGGCGACCCAGCCATCGTCGCTGCCCGTCCGGGTGGGCGTCAGTTTCCCCTCGGGGATTTTGGGGGACACCGCCGGTAACCGGGGGCTTTGGTCATCCGCTCCTTCCTGCTTGTCTTCCTCGTTACCGCCGCGTGCGAATAAATTGGGACAAACGGTCGGTCTTACAGAGGTGACCGCCAGGAATCTCTGTTACAAGCCATCCTGCAGGACCGGGAACCGAGTCAGCGGGTCACAATCCCGACGGTCTCAGCCGGAGCCCGCGGCACCTCCTCCGTTAGTTCCTCGGCTCCCGGCCCGAACGATACCGCAAAACCAGAAGCAAGCGGGCCTTCCTTCCTTTTTCTGAGCTGGGGGGACGGAGACGCGGGCATCTCCTGGCACCAGGTGGGAATTCCACCGGGAGTCTGGCCCCGCGGACACAGGAGCCCCGGATGTTCCAAAGGAATTCAAGATGGGATTTGGTGCAGCCGGTTACTAAGGACCCAGACTAGCCTGTCGTCTTCCCAAAAAAAACTCGCGCATCTTGGTAACCTACATTTGTTTCCCCTCAGGTGAATTCTTCCTGAAGAATCTAGTGACCAAACGAAAGACGCCAGTGGAAAGCGACAAGCCGACTTCACTAGCGTAATGGAGCTCGAGGATCCCAGCCAGGCATTTGATCTTCAACCCCGCTCCCTGCTTTTTTGTGTCCGTTTGGGATTTATGTAATTGTTGGGGCTGTTGTCATTTGGCTTTGTCCACTGGCCCCGTGGTCACTGGGACTCTCAAGCCTGCCCCAGTTTGAAAAATTTGTAGCGGAAAATGAGTAAGGCCGGAGCTTCCGGACGTCGGCCTCACCGGCACCGTCGCATTTGGGAATTGTGGACGCGGTGGATTGTAGGGAGACGTTCCATTTGGGAATTGTGGACGCGGTGGGTCGTGGAGGGACGTTCAGCAGAGCGTGATCGGTTCACGCAGTTAACGGGTGACGTGGGCGATGGCTGCAGCGTCACTCCATCCTTTGGCTGTGGCGCCGGGTTTGAGGGACGATTCTGGTAGACGGGCGGGAGGACTTTGGGCTCTGAGCAAAATGCAATTACACATTAACCCACGTAGAGACTTTGTCGACCGCGGGTCTCTCGGTTCGGAGCACAGAGAGAAAAATAGGAAACGTATTTATACCGGATGAACAGAATAGTCAAGCTTTTTCCCATTGAGCTGTGGAGTAGTTTAAAGACCGTTGTGGGCAGGGAATGTGTCTGTTATAGTGTACCCTCCCAAGTGCTTAGTATGGTGCTCTGCATTCATTCATTCAATCGTATTTATTGAGCGCTTACCGTGTGCAGAGCACCGTACTAAGCGCTTGGGAAGTACAAGTTGACACAAGGAGCGCTCAGTAAATACGATCGGTTAAGGTGGCCTTTCAGATAGGGAGACTTGGAACCGAGGCAAAAGTAACTGTAATGAAACACTTTTGATTTTTCTTATGAAACGTCTCCCCAGCATCTAATGGCCTCAGGCCTTTACAGGCTCTTGGCAGAGTTGACTTCTCAACATCCCTTGTGACATGGGTGCGAATTGCTTCAGTAGCAAAATGCAATTACACACTAACCCGCGTAGAGACTTTGTCGACCGCGGGTCTCTCGGTTCGGAGCACAGAGAGAAAAATAGGAAACGTATTTATACTGGATGAACGGAATAGTCAATTAAGCTTTTTCCCATTGAGCTGTGGAGTAGTTTAAAGACTGTTACGTTAGTTGTGGGCGGGGAAGGTGTCTGTTATAGTGTGCCCTCCCAAGCGCTTAGTACGGTACTCTGCATTCATTCATTCAATCGTATTTATTGAGTGCTTACCGTGTGCAGAGCACTGTACTAAGCGCTTGGGAAGTACAAGTTGACACAAGGAGTGCTCAGTAAATACGATCGGTTAAGGTGGCCTTTCAGATAGGGAGACTATTGGAACTGAGGTAAAGGTAATTGTTATGAAACAATTTTGATTTTTCTAATGAAACGTCTCCCCAGCATCTAATGGCCTCAGGCCTTTACAGGCTCTTGGCAGAGTTGACTTCTCAACATCCCTTGTGACATGGGTGCGAATTGCTTCAGTAGCAAAATGCAATTACACGTTAACCCATGTGGAGACTTTGTCGACCGCGGGTCTCTCGGTTCAGAGCACAGAGAGAAAAATAGGAAACGTATGTATACCAGATGAACAGAATAGTCAATTAAGCTTTTTCCCATTGAGCTGTGGAGTAGTTTAAAGACTGTTACGTGAGTTGTGGGCAGGGAAGGTGTCTGTTATAGTGTACCCTCCCAAGCGCTTAGTACGGTGCTCCGCATTCATTCAGTCGTATTTATTGAGCGCTTACCTTGTGCAGAGCACCGTACTAAGCGCTTGGGAAGTACAAGTTGACACAAGGAGCGCTCAGTAAATACGATCGGTTAAGGTGGCCTTTCAGATTAGGGAGACTATTGGAACCGAGGCAAAGGTAACTGTAATGAAACAATTTTGATTTTTCTTATGAAACGTCTCCCCAGCATCTAATGGCCTCAGGCCTTTACAGGCTCTTGGCAGAGTTGACTTCTCAACACCCCTTGTGACATGGGTGCGAATTGCTTCAATAGTCTGCCCCATCAGAGAGCGACAGACCCAATTTGGACTCTCAGGTGAATGCCTAGGGTGACCTTAGAGGCCAAATTGGACTAGGATTTGAGGAGTGTGGCCTAGTGGGTAGAACACAAGCCTGGGGGTCAAAGGACCTGGGTTCTAATCCAGGCTCCGCCACATGTCTGTACTTCCCAAGCGCTTAGTACAGTAAGAGCTCAGGAAATACGATTGAATGAATGAATGAATGAATGCTCTGGGACCCTGGCAAAGTAATGTCAACTTCTCTGTGCCTCAGTGGCCTCATCTTTAAAATGGGTATTAAGACTCAGCCCCATGTGGGACATGGACTGTGTCCAACCTCATTAACTTGAATGAATGCTCTGGGACCCTGGCAAAGTAATGTCAACTTCTGTGTGCCTCAGTGGCCTCATCTTTAAAATGGGTATTAAGACTCAGCACCATGTGGGACATGGACTGTGTCCAACCTCATTAACTTGAATGAATGCCCTGGGACCCTGGCAAAGTAATGTCAACTTCTGTGTGCCTCAGTGGCCTCATCTTTAAAATGGGTATTAAGGCAAATGGGTATTGACTCAGCCCCATAATAATGATAATAATAATGATGACATTTCTTAAGCGCTTACTATGTGCAAAGCACTGTTCTAAGCGCTGGGGGGGAATACAAGGTGATCAGGTTGTCCCACGCAGGGCTCAGTCTTAATCCCCATTTTACAGATGAGGGAACTGAGGCTCAGAGAAGTTAAGTGACTTGTCCAAGGTCACACAGCAGACATGTGGCAGAGCCGAGATTCGAACCCATGACCTCTGACTCCAAAGCCCGGGCTCTTTCCAGTGAGCCATGCTGCTTCTCTTCTCCATGCCCCATGTGGGACATGGACTGCGTCCAACCTCATTAACTTGAATGAATGCTCTGGGACCCTGGCAAAGTAATGTCAACTTCTCTGTGCCTCAGTGGCCTCATCTTTAAAATGGGTATTAAGGCAAATGGGTATAAAGACTCAGCCCCACGTGGGACATGGACTGCGTCCAACCTTCTTAACTTGTATCCGCCCTGGCTCTTGAATATAGCGCCTGCCACATAGTAAGCGCTTAACAAATGCCATTTAAATAAAAAAACCAAGGTTTTGGGCCCTAAGGGAGGGTCGCAGTCAGCCAAGTAATTGTATTTATTGAGTGCTTACTGTTGTACTAAGTGCGTGGGAGAGTACAATGTAACAATAAACGCACATTCCCCGCCCACAAAGAGCTTAAGAGTATAGAAGGGGAGGCAGACATTAATATAATATCCCTGTAGTCTCGGTGATTTCTCAAAGCCTCCCAAGGGGATGATACCAACACACAGCACTGGGCAGTTCCAAGATGCCTCTAAGGAAGGTGTCCCTGGGGTTTGGGGGAGTTTTGCTACTAAGGTAAAAAGTCACCTTCCTTGTATCTATCCCAGCACTTAATACAGTGCCGGGCACATAGTAAGGGCTTAATACCATTCAAAGAAAAAAAAAAAACACTAGTGAAGCCGGCCTGAAGCCCTGTCGACAAAGGAGGACCCAGAAAAGAGCCTTGAGAGATGCCCACAGTCAAGGGGAGTCGAAGAATCAGCAAAGGAGGCCGAGCGGCGGTCGGAGAGGTAGGAACAGTTAACCGAGAGCATCGTGGGGTTGAAACCGGGGCCAGTGAATTTCTAGGAAGAGAAGGTGGGCTCAGGAGGGTTAGAAGAGTGGGTTATGCCCTTTTAGACTGTGAGCCCACTGTTGGGTAGGGACCGTCTCTGTATGTTGCCAACTTGTGCTTCTCAAGCGCTTAGTCCAGTGCTCTGCACGCAGTAAGCGCTCAATAAATACGATGGATTGATTATGCAGTCACTGGAAAAGGAGGCCATCGGAGAGCCCGGAGGAGGTAGGGGAGCAGGATGGCGGTGGTATCAAAAGCCGGGCAAACCAGCTTCCAGCAGGTCCAGATTGGGGGTGGTGAAAGCGAAGCCATCAGGCGGCAACATCTTGCCCGTCTTACCTCCTTCCCTTCCCCACAGCACCTGTATATATGTTTGTACATATTTATTACTCTATTTTACTTGTACATATCTATTCTATTTATTTTATTTTGTTAGTATGTTTGGTTTTGTCTCCCCCTTTTAGACCGTGAGCCCACTGTTGGGTAGGGACTGTCTCTCTATGTTGCCAATTTGTACTTCCCAAGCGCTTAGTACAGTGCTCTGCACATAGTAAGCGCTCAATAAATACGATTGATGATGATGACTAAAAAAGAGCAGGAAGAAGATGAGCAGACCAGGTTTTAGTTGGCCTACGGCACTCCAGGAGGGTAGGGCTCTAGGGTTTGCTGAACACCTCCTGGAGGGGGGCCCTGGCTCCAGAGGAAGAAGCTTCCTATTCCTTGAAAGGAATATAACGGTGACCCCATTTCTACGACTCGGGCCAGATTCTGTAGTAAACTCATGCCTTCATTCAATCGTATTGATTGAGCGCTTACTGTGTGCAGAGCACTGTACTAAGCGCTTGGCAAGTCCAAGTTGGCAACATCTAGAGACGGTCCCAACCCAACAGCGGGCTCCCCCTTCTAGAGAAGGGGGAGACAGACAACGAAACGAAACATATTAACAAAGTAAAAGAAATAGAATAGTAAATATGTACAAGTAAAATAGAGTAATAAATCTGTATTAACAAAAGAAAATAGAATAGTAAATATGTACAAGTAAAATAGAGTAATAAATCTGTACAAACATATATACAGGTGCTGTGGGGAGGGGAAGTAAGGCGGGGGGGATAGACGGAAAAGCATATGACCCAAATAATTTTGTCCTTTTTTTTTTTTTTTTTAATGAGTTGACGGGCCCTGTACAAGTTGATTTCAGAACACA
This sequence comes from Tachyglossus aculeatus, assembly GCF_015852505.1. Lineage (NCBI taxonomy): Eukaryota > Metazoa > Chordata > Mammalia > Monotremata > Tachyglossidae > Tachyglossus > Tachyglossus aculeatus. The sequence goes on from NC_052075.1 coordinate 17,472,069, forward strand.
AACTTTACTTAACCTATTAGAAAAGGATACAGTATTTTGTCAGGAAGTGGTTTTCTAAATAGAGGACTACAGTGAAGCAAATTGAAATGCAACTGTCACCTAGGGTGAAGAACGGTTGCAACTGTTACTAAGGAGAGTAGGGAAAAAGCAAAGACAGATTTTTGAAATCCGTGTGGGGCAATAACGCCGTGTGGATGGGTGAGACGGCGGTTTCCCCTCACCGACGCCGGGCCGGTTGGAGCCATTGGGATGGTGATGTTATGCTTGCTTTGTGTGGTGGGTGAGGGGACGGGGGCTTGAACCAGGCGATGGCTGCCTACAGCGGGGAGGAAGAAGAGGAGCCGTGAAAAGCTTCTGAGGAAAAACAGATTGAACTTTAGCGGTCGGGTGGAGGGGGAAGCCCGAACTGAGGGAGGGGTCGAGGACGGTACCGCGTTTACAGGCTTCTGTCGCGGGGGAGACGGTGGCCTGCGCAACTGAGAGGAAGGGAGAGGGTTTGGGGCACGGTGAATCTGAAGCGCCGGCAAGCCAGTCGCGTGGAAATTTCCTGGAGACAAGAATAATGGTCTGTGAGCTGCACATGGGACAGGCTCTGTGACCGAGCTGATTGTATTCAGCCCAGCACTTCACACAGTGCTTGGCACACGGTAAACGCTTAACAGATAGCATAGTGATTAGCGACGGGGAAGCAGTTAGGTCCTTAGGCTAAGGACTCTGCGTCAGGCCACTGCTTTCCTTCACCCACCAAGTGCTGGGGAACTTTTTTTTCCCCCAATGGTATTAAGCGCTCACTATGTGGCAGGCACTGTGTTAAGCGCCGGAGTAGGTACAGGATAACCTGGCTGGACAAAGTCCGTGTCGCACGTGGGGCTCACCGTCTCAATCCCTGTTTTATAGATGAGGTAACTGGGGTACAAAAAAAGCGAAGTGACTTACCCAAGATCACACAGCTGACAAGAGGCAGAGCTGGGATTAGAACCCAGGTCCTTCTGACGCTCCGGCCCGTGCTCTAGCCACTAGACTGCACTGCTTTTCTAAGAAAAGAGCCGACAGTCCGTCTGTTGGCTTTGGTGTTTAACCCAAACAGCTCTTCTTGAGGCCTCCTCCGCCAACCCTCCATTCCCCTCATCCCCAGAGAAGATATCTGCACAGCGGGAAGACACGAGGGAAATATTTTATTCGAAGGGTCCATTGTCTTACAGTTGTCTGTGCTCACCTGGATCGAGTCTTAGAAGAGCCTCGGTTCTTTACACATCTGGAGGCATTGAAGCTCGAACAACAGAAGGACGATTTTTTTTTAAAAAGCACGACAGGAATGGCAGACGATCGGAAGTCACGGGATCCAGGTGACTGACGGGTTAGCCCCAGGGAAATGGAAATGATTCCCTTTTTCGTAGCAGTGCAATCCCTGGCATAGGAAGGGCGACTTGGAGGGGGGAGGAGGGCCTTCCCTCCCCATCCCGCCACACAATTTCTCCCCTCATTACTCATTTTACCCCAATTTAGACTACCTGACACTGGGGACAGGGCTATGAAAATAACGCTTCGTTCCAGAAGCCAAGTTTGCCACACAGGGCAGACTTGGTGGATTCTGCCTTTGAGCCGACCTGGGACAGATGTCCTCCTCAGAGCTGAATAATAATAATAATGGCATTTATTAAGCGCTTACTATGTGCAGAGCACTGTATTAAGCGCTGGGGAGATTACAGGGTGATCACGTTGTCCCACGGGGGGTATACAGTCTTCATCCCCATTTTACAGATGAGGTAACTGAGGCCCAGAGAAGTGAAGTGACTTGCCCGAAGTCACACAGCTGACAGTTGGCGGAGCGGGGATTTGAACCCATGACCTCTGACTCCAAAGCCCGGGCTCTTTCCACTGAGCCACGCTGCTTCTCTAGACCCAAATAGGGGTCCAACAAGGTGCCGGAGTAGGTACAAGATGATAACCTGGCTGGACAAAGTCCATGTCGCACATGGGGCTCACCGTCTCAATCCCTATTTTATAGATGAGGTAACTGGGGTACAAAAAAAGGGAAGTGACTTACCCAGGATCACACAGCAGACAGACAAAGGGCCCCAGGGCTGGCAGGGACCTTGGGAGGTCATCTGGGCCAACCTCCCACCTCCTCACAGGTGAATGAATAAGATTTCGAGGATGCCTGGCTGATCTTTCAGCGCTTAGAACAGCGCTCTGCACATGGTAAGCGCCTAATAAATGCCATCATTATTAGTAGTATTATCTTTCCTCAGGGAAGGAACCTGAGGATATGAGGAACCTGAGGAATATGTTGCCAATCTGTACTTCCCAAGCGCTTAGTACAGTGCTCTGCACACAGTAAGCGCTCAATAAATACGATTGATGATGATGATGAAGGAACCACCACCCCCTCCCTCAGTCAGCCATTCTGGTTTTCATTCATCCCGCGAGCCTGGAAGTTCTTCCTTCTCTCCCCCCTCTTCCCCTGCCATTAAAACCCGTGTTCCCTTGAGAAAAGCGAGTCAGAATCTCTTCACCGAAACCCTTCAGACAGCTGAAGGCAGTAATTCATCCCTTCAGCCGGCTCTTTCTCCAGGCTAAAACAGTCCCACTTCCTTTAGCCTTTCCTCAGAGGACTGCTTTTTCCCTTCCCATCTCATCACTCAAGTTACTTAGGACTTCCTTGTACTTCCCAAGCGCTAAGTACAGTGCTCTGCACACAGTAAGCGCTCAATAAATACGATTGATTGATTGATTAAGACTCTCCAACGTCTCCACATCCGGCTTAGAGGGTCGAGACCCGAATAGAGGCCAGCGATCGCGCTGATCCGAGCAGGGTACGGTCCGATTAATCCGGGCGTGCGATATTTTTGCCACTCTCGCCCAGTCCCGTTTCTTATCCACACTGATGATTCCTATTCAACTTGGGGTCCACTCTGACCCTCTCCTCGGGAGACTTTGGTCGGACACATCCACTTAGCCGTGCACCCGGAGGTGTCTTTTGACTCTTTGGGTTAGTTTGCGGGCGGGATGGAGGGGCTGGGGGGAGACAGTTGACTCCGTACTCATCACTCTACAGGTCTTGTGCTCTTTAACGCGGGGGGAATGAAGCAGCAGCTTCTGGACATTTTTCGAAAGCAAAGAGTTGCACTTTTATTTTTTAAAAAGACCATTAAAAATCACTAGGGCTCGCCCTCTGTCTCGATAATTGAACGGAATTATAAAAATAGAAAAGAGACTAGATATAGAAAGAACTACTGCGTCTGCTGCCACAGCTAGGGAAAAGGTGGGTTAACGACTCGAAAATAGCCTCCCTAAAGCGCGTGGTTTTTGCTACCTAATGGAGGTGGGCGTGGAGGGGACAGGGAGGAATTCACGATCCCGTCGTACAGACCAGACACATTGAGGTGCTCTTGATAAGCCCTACACTCTGGGTTTCTTGTTCGGCGGGTCTTGAAGGCTGAACTTGGGAATTTCACCTGAAGGAGCGTAGGGAATTCTTTTTGACGACACCTTCTTGCCGATCGTTTCAATCTAACAAGGAAACCAAGACACGTTGGTAGTCGTACTTTGCCAAATGGCCTCGGATCACTTAGTCAAGACACTGTGCTTGTTTTACGGTATCTGTTAAGCGAAGGCGGTCAGGCGGCGCCGGAATGAGGTGGGGGAAAGGAAGGAGGGCGTGGGGGTGGTCTTCCCTCAACCAGGTTTGCTCTGAAATTTGCTCATAAAGCTCCTCATCCCAGAAGGAGAAACCTCTCTGGGCCTCAGTTTCCTCACCTTGTAAAATGGGGATTAAGGCCGCGAGCCCCAGATGGGACACGGACTGTGTCCGGCCTGATTAGCTTGTATTTACTCCAGTGCTTGGTACATAGTAAGCACTTAAATGCCATTTTTAAAATACCATTAAAAAAAAAAGGAGGGGAACAGAAATAAAGGATGGAAGGAACCACTCAGAGAGCGCCGGGGGTGGCAGGACTTTTGCCTGAGTCTAGTGATTCAAAGGCAGGTTGGAAGGCCCAGCCAGACCCATTTTGTGCTAAGTTTCTGCAGTACTAATAATAATGATGGAATTTGTTAAGCACTTACTATGTGCAAAGCACTGTTGTAAGCGCGGGGGGGATTAGTAGAGCGCTATTTCCCCTTTTCCCAGGAGTAACGAGCCTACGACACTGGTTTTCCCCTTGAGCAAAACCACGGCGGGCAACGGGCTAGGACTTTAATAATAATAACAACTGCGGTATTTGTTAAGCACTCATTATGTGCCAGGCACTGTACTAAGCGCTGGGGCTCACAGTCTTAATCCCCATTTTGCAATTTTAATCATCATCATCATCATCAATCGTATTTACTGAGCGCTTACTATGAGCAGAGCACTGTACTAAGCGCTTGGGAAGTACAAATTGGCAGGTGGAGAGAGCGACGATGGTCTGTTTTATGTGACGGGAAGGAGGCAGGACATGGGCGAGGGTTTGATAGCACAATAGATGAAACTGGGGTACAGTGGGTAGATTGGTGTTAGAGGAGTGAAGTTCATGTGCTGGGTTGTAGACGGTTGTAGCTCAGTCGGCAAGCCAAGATAGAGGAGGTCAAAGTGATTTAAAGCTGACGATAGTCAAGCTATGAACCAACATTATTTTGGATGACTGTGAGCCTGTTATTTGGTAGGGAGTATCTGTTGCCAAATTGTACTTTCCAATTGGTACAGTGCTCTGCACACAGTAAGCGCTCAATAAATACAACTGAATGCATGAAGCGAGGCACAGAAAAGTCAAGTGACTTGTCCAAGGTGACGCGGCAGACAAGTGGCAGAGCGGACATCGGACTTTAGTTACGGGCCACGATACCTGGAAGCCAATGGCCTGGAGCTCATTGTGAAGTCCATCCAGGACCCGTCTGCCGTCGAAAATGAAGGCCGGCTTCAGCATCTTTTTGTGGATGCGTTCATAATCCAGCTCCTGAAAGAACCATTAAAAAAAAAAAAAACCCTCAGGATTCTCCTCTTCCTGTGCCTCGCTCCCGCCCTTCCTCCGGCCCTGAACTGCCTCCCGCTTCCCAGCTGCCAGAGACCAGCCCTCCCCAGCCTCAAGGTCCTTGGAAAGTCTCACCTTCACTGGGAGATCTTTCCCAATTTAATTTCTGCGCTCCCTTGGTTTTATCTAAGAGGAGCAGGGTGGCTTGGGGGGACAGAGCCCAGGCTTCGGAGTCACAGGACCTGGTTTTTAATCCTGGCTCCGCCACGTGCCTGCTGTGTGACCTTGGGTAAGTCACTTAACTTTTCTGTGCCTCAGTTACCCACTGGGCTGTAAGTTCCCCAAGGATGAGGTCCACTAACTGAGGACCTGGATTTTAATCCCGGCTCCGCCACGTGCCTGCTGTGTGACCTCGGGCACGTCACTTAACTTTTCAGTGCCTCAGTTACCCACTGGGCTGTAAGTTCCCCAAGGATGGGGTCCACTAACTGAGGACCTGGTTTTTAATCCCGGCTCCGCCACGTGCCTGCTGTGTGACCTCGGGCAAGTCACTTAACTTTTCTGTGCCTCAGTTACCCATTGGACTGTAAGTTCCCCAAGGATGGGGTCCACGAACTCTCCTGTCCTCACCCAAGCACTTAAGAACAGTAATCCACCCATATACTATAAATAAATACTACTGATTGAACGACTGAACCCCCCATCCCAACCCTCCCCCTCTCCTCTATAATAATAATAATAATGATGATGGCATTTATTAAGCGCTTACTATGTGCAAAGCACTGTTCCAAGCGCTGGGGAGGTTACAAGGTGATCAGGTTGTCCCACGCGGGGGGTGGGGGTGGGGAGCTCACAGTCTTAATCCTCATTTTACAGATGAGGGAACTGAGGCACAGGGAAGTTAAGTCACGCAGCTGATGACTGTCAGAGCTGGGATTTGAACCCATGGCCTCTGGCTCCAAAGCCCGGACTCTTTCCACCGAGCCACGCTGCTTCTCACGGACCGTAAACCCACTGCGGGCAGGGCACGGGTCCGTTAACTTTCAAACTGTACTCTCCCAAGCGCTTAGTAGTCCGGTGCTCTGCACCTGGTAAGCGCTCAATACATCAGGATGGCTGACTGGTTAAGGCGCTGTTCTTATAAACCTACTGTGTGTGTTTCCTTGTGGGTTTGAACCCCACCCCTGCAAACTTCCTTTTCAGCACTTAGAACAGTGCTTTGCAATCAATCAATCGTATTTATTGAGCACTTACTGTGTGCAGAGCACTGTACTAAGCGCTTGGGAAGTACAAGTTGGCAACATATAGAGACAGTCCCTACCCAACAGTGGGCTCACAGTCTAAAAGGGGGAGACAGAGAACAAAACCAAACATGCTAACAAAATAAAATAGAATAGATATGTACAAGTAAAATAAATAAATAAATAAATAGAGTAATAAATATGTACAAACATATATACAGGTGCTGTGGGGAAGAGAAGGAGGTAAGATGGGGGGATGGAGAGGGGGACGAGGGGGAGAGGAGGGAAGGGGCTCAGTCTGGGAAGGCCTCCTGGAGGAGGTGAGCTTTCAGCAGGGCCTTGAAGGGAGGAAGAGATATACTTTGCACATAGTAAGCGCTTAATAAATGCCAGCATCATTATTATTATTATTCAATAAGTACCCCCTGATGAATGGATTCCTGCAGGCAGGATCCATGTCCGCCCTCCTCACCTTAAACATATCCCACTCGGTGCAGATGACTACGGCGTGGGCCCCGTCGCAAGCTTCGTAGGGATCCTTTGAGATGGTCACCAGGCGAGCCACTGCGGCAGGGAAGGGACAGCGAGGGAGGGGAAAGATGACGGGAAAGAGGAGAGGAAGGACAGGAAGAAGAGGATGGTCGTTCTCCCCACCCAACCTCCCGCTGGGGTTAGCTATGTATTTCTTTAATTTCTTCACAAGCTACGGGAGGCAGAGAGGACTAAAAACAGCCACAAGAGCCCGGGCTTTCGAGTCAGAGGTCATGGGTTCAAATCCCGACTCCGCCGATTGTCAGCTGTGTGACCCCGGGCAAATCACTTTTTTTTTTTGATGGCATTTATTAAGTGCTTACTATGTGCAAAGCACTGTTAATCTTCTCTGGGCCTCAGTCACCTCATCTTTAAAATGGGGATGAAGACTGTGAGCCCTGTGTGGGACAACCTGATCACCTTGTATCCCCCCAGCGCTTAGAACAGTGCTTCGCACATAGCAAGCGCTTAACAAATGCCATTATTATTATATAATTATTATATATTGATATACTATATAATAATCATATATTAGCCCCAGCACTTAGAACAGTGCTTCGCACACAGCAAGAGCTTAACAAATGCCATTATTATTATATAATTATTATACATTGATATACTATATAATAATTATATATTATCCCCAGTGCTTAGAACAGTGCTTCGCACATAGCAAGCACTTAACAAATGCCATTATTATTAATCATTACATATTAATATACTATATAACAATTATATATTATCCCCAGCGCTTAGAACAGTGCTTCGCACATAGCAAGCGCTTAACAAATGCCATTATTATAATATAATCATTATATATTGATGTACTATATAATAATCGTTATATATTATCACACACAATAAATTATTATATAATTATACAATATCGTTAACATGAAATATTATTGCATATATTATACATAATATATAGATAAACACCATTATTAATTTATCCATTATTTATTAACTTATTATTGTTTCTAATTGATTATCATTATTAATTAATATTATCATGTTAATAATATTTGATAATAATCAAAGTAGCATGGCCTAGCGGAGACAGCACAGGCCTAGGAGTCAAAGGACCCGAGTTCTAATCCTGGCTCTGCCCCTTGCCTGCTGCGGGACCCTGGGCAAGTCAGTCAGTCAGTTGTATTTATTGAGTGCTTATACAGTGGAAGACAGAAAATAAAATCACTCAGGGATACGTACATAAGTGGTGTGGGGCTGAGGGTGGGGGGAATATCAAGTGTTTTTTAGACTGTGAGCCCACTGTTGGGTAGGGACCGTCTCTATATGTTGCCAACTTGTGCTTCCCAAGCGCTTAGTACAGTGCTCTGCACGCAGTAAGCGCTCAATAAATACGATTGAGGAAGTGTTTCCAGAGGCCAGATCCAAGTGCTTAGGCGATGCGGAAGACGCTACACCGTAAACCCGTCACGGACGGGGGACGTGTCCGCCAACTCCGCGGAGAAGCAGCCTGGCCTAGGGGCTAGAGCACGGGCCGGCCCGGGGGGTGGGAGGACCCGGGTTCTAATCCCAGCTCTGCCACTTGCCTGCTGCACGAACTTGGGCAAGTCCCTTCACTTCTCTGAGCCTCAGTTCCCTCATCTGTAAAACGGGGATTAAGACTGTGAGCCCTCAGTGGACCAGGAACCAATCTTGTATCTACCCCGGCGCTTGGTAAGCAGTAAGCGCTGAACAAATACCATGATTATTATTCCGCTTTAGTGTTCTAAGAGCAGTGCAGTGTTCTGCTCATGGTAAGTGCTCAATAAATACCACTGATTGACCGAGAGGGAGTCGGGGAAAGGAAGACTTAGTTGGGGCAGGCCTGCCCCTTGGAAGGGGTGCGACGGATGAAGCGGGAGCCTCACCTTGGTCGTCTTCGGAGACGCCGGGGTGCGACAGATCCACCACGATCTGTTCCCGGGGCACTTTGGGGTCATAGATGTGGAGGTGAGCGCCCTCGTCCATCAAGTACTTGCTGATGTAGATGCTGGACGACTCCCTAGCGCCGAAGGCAACCGCGGTCAGTGGGCCCGGCCCCGGCACCGCCCGCCCGCCCGCCTGCCCACCGCGGCCACGGAGCCGGTGGAGGCGGGCGGGCCGACCCACCCCGCCGGGCCTCGGCCTCTCTCGGGCGGCCCGCCTCCCCGGGGCAACAGCAGCCACGCTCCCAGGACGCCAAGGGAACACATTCAAAAGAGGTGGAGAAGCAGGGTGGCCTAGTGGGTAGAGCAAGGGCCCGGGAAGACTTCTCCCGCCCTCAGTTCGCCCACCTGCAAAACGGGGGTTAATAATAATGATAATAATGGCACTGGGGACTGTGAGCCCACTGTTGGGTAGGGACCGTCTCTCTATGTTGCCAGCTTGTACTTCCCAAGCGCTTAGTCCAGTGCTCTGCACACAGTAAGCGCTCAATAAATACGATTGATTGATTGATTACTTTGTGCAAAGCACTAAGCGCTGGGGGGATACAAGGTGATCAGGTTGTCCCGCGTGGGGCTCACAGCCATCCTCCCCATTTGGCAGATGAGGCTCCGAGAAGTGAAGTGACTTGCCCAGGGTCACCCAGCGGACATGCGGCGGAGCTGGGATTCGAACCCACGACCTCTGACTCCAAAGCCCAGGCTCTTTCCACTGAGCCACGCCGCTTCTCTTAAGACTGTGAGCCCCATGTGGGACACGGACTGTGTCCAACCTGCCAACTCGTGTCTACCCGTCACTTAGTACAGTGCTCGGCACGGAAGCAGCGTGGCTCAATGGAAAGAGCCCGGGCTTGGGAGTCAGAGGTCATGGGTTCAAATCCCGTTTTTGTTTTGTCATACGTTTTGTTTCGTCGTCTGTCTACCCCTTCTAAACTGTGAGCCCGTTGTTGGGTAGGGACCATCTCTAGATGTTGCCAACTTGTACTTCCCAAGCGCTTAGTACAGTGCTCTGCACACAGTAAGCGCTCAATAAATACGATTGAATGAATGAATGAATGAATCCCGGCTCCACCAATTGTCAGCTGTGTGACCTTGGTCAAGTCACTTAACTTCTCTGCTACCTCATCTGGAAAATGGGGATGAAGACTGTGAGCCCCACCTGGGACAACCCGATCACCTTGTATCCCCCTCCAGTTCTTAGAACAGTGCTTTGCGCATAGTAAGCGCTTAACAAATGCCATTATTATTATTATTATTCTTAATACCATTTTTAAAAAAGAGCAAAAAATAACCCAAGGTCGCGGCAGAAACCCTCATCCGCTCTGCAGGTTATTTGCAAACCAGGAATCCACGCGAGGAGACGGTGGGGAGGAAGGAAGGGCCAGACTGGGGCCTCGAGGATTTTTATTCCGGTCGGTGAGTCTGAAACCTACCTTGTGTCTCCGGTGTCCTTTTTGAAGGCAAATCCCAAAATAGCGATCTTCTTGTCCGTGACTGTGTTGAACAGGCTGTCTATGATCCTAGATGCAAACCTCCTTCTTTGGTAGTCGTTCATGTCTATCACCTGCAAATGCAGCGGGTAAATTGGGCAGGAAAGGAAGGACGGCGGCCTCACTATTGCCAAGAAGGCAACCGTGCCAGCGAGATCAGGCAACTCGGGCATTGCCATCCTCCGCCCTGGTTCTCCGCTTTGGGTGCTCTGAGCGGGCCCAAGGGTTGGCTACCCGCCCAATGTCTCAAAAAGGAGAAGCAGCATGGCCCGGGAGTCCGAAGGACCTGGGTTCTAATTCCACACCCACCCCCTGTCTGCTGCATGACTCTACAATAGTCACTTCACTTCTCTGGGCCTCAGTTCCCTAATCCGTAGCACGGCCCGGGAGCCCGAAGGACCTGGGTTCTAATTCCACACCCACCCCTTGTCTGCTGTGTGACTCTACGATAGTCACTTCACTTCTCTGGGCCTCAGTTCCCTAATCCGTAGCATGGCCTGGGAGTCCGAAGGACCTGGGTTCTAATTCCACACCCACCCCTTGTCTGCTGTGTGACTCTACGATAGTCACTTCACTTCTCTGGGCCTCAGTTCCCTAATCTGTAGCATGGCCCGGGAGTCAGAAGGACCTGGGTTTTAATTCCACACCCACCCCTTGTCTGCTGCGTGACTCTAGGATAGTCACTTCACTTCTCTGGGCCTCAGTTCCCTAATCCGTAGCACGGCCCGGGAGCCCGAAGGACCTGGGTTCTAATTCCACACCCACCCCTTGTCTGCTGTGTGACTCTAGGATAGTCACTTCACTTCTCTGGGCCTCAGTTCCCTAATCCGTAGCACGGCCCGGGAGCCCGAAGGACCTGGGTTCTAATTCCACACCCACCCCTTGTCTGCTGTGTGACTCTATGATAGTCACTTCACTTCTCTGGGCCTCAGTTCCCTAATCCGTAGCATGGCCCGGGAGTCCGAAGGACCTGGGTTCTAATTCCACACCCACCCCTTGTCTGCTGCGTGACTCTACGATAGTCACTTCACTTCTCTGGGCCTCCGTTCCCTAATCCGTAGCACGGCCCGGGAGTCCGTAGGACCTGGGTTCTAATTCCACACCCACCCCTTGTCTGCTGCGTGACTCCAGGATAGTCACTTCACTTCTCTGGGCCTCAGTTCCCTAATCCGTAGCACGGCCCGGGAGTCCGAAGGACCTGGGTTCTAATTCCACACCCACCCCCTGTCTGCTGCGTGACTCTACGATAGTCACTTCACTTCTCTGGGCCTCAGTTCCCTGATCCGTAGCACGGCCCGGGAGTCCGAAGGACCTGGGTTCTAATTCCACACCCACCCCTTGTCTGCTGCGTGACTCTACGATAGTCACTTCACTTCTCTGGGCCTCAGTTCCCTAATCCGTAGCATGGCCCGGGAGTCCGAAGGACCTGGGTTCTAATTCCACACCCACCCCTTGTCTGCTGTGTGACTCTACGATAGTCACTTCACTTCTCTGGGCCTCAGTTCCCTGATCCGTAGCATGGCCCGGGGGTCCGAAGGACCTGGGTTCTAATTCCACACCCACCCCTTGTCTGCTGCGGGACTCTAGGATAGTCACTTCACTTCTCTGGGCCTCAGTTCCCTAATCTGTAGCATGGCCCAGGGGTCCGAAGGACCTGGGTTCTAATTCACCCACCCCCTGTCTGCTGTGTGACTCCAGGATAGTCACTTCACTTCTCTGGGCCTCCATTCCCTAATCCGTAGCATGGCCCGGGAGTCCGAAGGACCTGGGTTCTAATTCCACACCCACCCCTTGTCTGCTGCGGGACTCTAGGATAGTCACTTCACTTCTCTGGGCCTCAGTTCCCTAATCCGTAGCATGGCCCGGGGGTCCGAAGGACCTGGGTTCTAATTCACCCACCCCCTGTCTGCTGTGTGACTCCAGGATAGTCACTTCACTTCTCTGGGCCTCCATTCCCTAATCCGTAGCATGGCCCGGGAGTCCGAAGGACCTGGGTTCTAATTCCACACCCACCCCTTGTCTGCTGCGTGACTCTACGATAGTCACTTCACTTCTCTGGGCCTCCGTTCCCTAATCCGTAGCACGGCCCGGGAGTCCGTAGGACCTGGGTTCTAATTCCACACCCACCCCTTGTCTGCTGCGTGACTCTAGGATAGTCACTTCACTTCTCTGGGCCTCAGTTCCCTAATCTGTAGCATGGCCCAGGAGCCCGAAGGACCTGGGTTCTAATTCCACACCCACCCCTTGTCTGCTGCGTGACTCTAGGATAGTCACCCTTCTCTGGGCCTCAGTTCCCTGATCTGTAGAATGGGGATTAAGACTGGGAGCCTCACGTGGGACCAACCTGATGACCTTGTATCTACTCCAGCAGCTAGTATAGCTCCTGGCACCGAGTAAGCACTTGATAAAAACCATTGGAAAAAAAAATCGAATTCATTCAACAGTATTTACTGAGTGCTTACGGTGTGCAGAGCACTGTACTAAGCGCTTGGGAAGTACAAATCGGCAACATATAGAGACGGTCCCTCCCCAACAACGGGCTCGCAGTCTAGAAGGGAGAGACAGACTACAGAACAAAACAAACAGGTGCAGCGTGGCTCAGTGGAAAGAGCCCGGGCTCTGGAGTCCGAGGTCATGGGTTCGAGCCCCGGCTCCGCCAATTAGCTGTGTGACTTTGGGCAAGTCACTTCACTTCTCTGGGCCTCAGTTCCCTCATCTGGAAAATGGGGATGAAGCCTGTGAACCCCATGTGGGACAACCTGATCACCTTGTAACCTCCCCAGCACTTAGAACGGTGCTTTGCACAGAGTAAGCGCTTAATAATAATAAAAAAATACCATCAAAATAAATAGAATTATAGCTAGATACACGGCATTAATAGAGTAATACACCTGTACAAATACGCACAAGTGCTGTGGGGAGGGGAAGAGGGGAGGGCAGAGGGGAGGAGGAGAGGAAAAGGGTGGAGGGGCTCAGTCTGGGAAGATTGGAGCCTCCGATGAGGATTCAGAAACACCTTGGGGGCCCCGAGGCAGCTCCGCAGTCAGGTGAGAACGGGAGGCCCAATCTTTGAATTACAACTTTGCCTGGTCTACGGCAGAGTTTCCAGTGTGCTTACGTCTTCCCACGTTCATCTCTCGCCTCCCCACCAGCAGTTCATCATCATCAATCGTATTTATTGAGCGCTTACTGTGTGCCGAGCACTGTACTAAGCGCTTGGGAAGTACAAGTTGGCAACATATAGAGACAGTCCCTACCCAACAGCGGGCTCACAGTCTAGGAGGAGGAGACAGAGAACAAAACCAAACATACTAACAAAATTAAATAAATAGAATAGATATGTACAGGCAAAATAGAGTAATAAATATGTACAAGCATATATACATATATACAGGTGCTGTGGGGAAGGGAAGGAGGTAAGATGGGGGGATGGAGAGGGGGACGAGGAAGAGGACGATGGAGAGGGGACATCACACCCAGGCCCATTTTCCTGCATTTTGGTGCTCCGTGACCAGACCCATGCGCAGACGCCTCCACTGTCTTCACTGCTACGATCAGAGTAGAGGGTTTTTTTTATGCTATTGGTTCTGCTGTTACCAACGGCCAGGCACCGTACTATGCACTAGGGTAGATATAAGATAATCAATCAATCAATCGTATTTACTGAGCGCTTACTGTGTGCAGAGCACTGTACTAAGGCTTGGGAAGTACAAGTTGGCAACATATAGAGACGGCCCCTACCCAACGGTGGGCTCACAGTCTAGAAGACTGGACACGATCCCTGTTCCACTTAGAGCTCACAGTCTTCATTCCCATTTTACAGATGAGGGAACTGAGGCCCAGAGAAGTGAAGTGACTTGCCCAAAGTCACACAGCTGACAACTGGCGGAGCCAGGATTTGAATCCATGACCTCTGACTCCAAAGCCCGGGCTCTTTCCACTGAGCCATGCTATATGGGAAGGTGGGAGTCTGGGCCCCCTGTTATTTTTTTATGGTATTTGCTAAGTGCTTACTAAAATAATAATAATCATGGCATTTATTAAGTGCTTACTACGTGCAAAGCACTGTTCTAAGCACTGGGGAGGGTACAAGGTGACCAGGTCGTCCCACGTGGGCCTCACAGTCTTAATCCCCGTTTTACAGATGAGGTCACTGAGGCCCAGAGAAGTGAAGTGACTTGCCCAAAGTCCCACAGCTGACAACTGGCAGAGCCAGGATTTGAACCCATGACCTCTGGACTCCAAAGCCCGGGCTCTTTCCACTGAGCCACGCTGCTTCCTATGATGTGTCAAACACTGTGCTAAGCACTGGGGTAGGTACAAGTCAACTTGTACTTCCCAAGCGCTTAGTACAGTGCTCTGCACACAGTAAGCGCTCAATAAATACGATTGATTGATCGATTGATTGGTAGAACACAGACCCTGTCCCACATGGGGCTCACTGTTTAAGCAGGAGGGAGAACAGATTTAATCCCCATTTTACAGTTGAGGAACTTGGACACAAAGAAGTGACTTGAAGAAGCAGTGGAAAGACCACCGGCCCGGCAATCTGAGGATCTGCGTTCTAATCCTCCGCTGTGCCACATGCCTTCTGTGTGACACTGGGTAAGTCGCTTCACTGTGCCCTGGCTACCTTATCTGTAAAATGAGGGGAAAAGCTGTGAGCCCCATGTATCTTGTCTCTACCCCTGTGCTTAGTACACTGCCTGGCATGTAGTGAGTGCTTAACAAATACTTTAAAAAAAAAAAAACAAACTTGTCCAAGGTCACACAGCAAGTAATCGGCACAGCTGGGATTAGAACTCAGGTCCTTCGGAAGAGCCCAGGCTCTTTCCACTAGGCACTCTGCTTGGCAAAAATCAGGATTTGCCCTTTCTCCTTCACAGAATTCCTACTCCCCTCGCCGACCTCCAGCCAGATGATGGAGATCAAAACCCTCCTCTCCCCTGGGAGAGGGAAATGCTCCTTAGGGAATGGAAGGCAAAGATGAGGACATCCTGAAGTCCAAAAGGAAGGGGGCGGGGGGTTGAGAGGCTGGGGTTCAACTGGTCCTGGACACAAGGGAAGTGAGAATGGGAAATGAAAGGAGATAAGCGGGAGTATCAAAAGACAAAATGAGAAGAAAAAGGAAGTGAGGAGGTAACTGAGGCCCAGAGAAGTGAAGTCACTTGCCCAAAGTCACACAGCTGACAACTGGCGGAGCCGGGATTTGAACCCATGACCTCCGCCTCCAAAGTCCGGGCTCTTTCCTACTGAGCCACGCTGCTTCTCTAAGCGCTTAGTACAGTGCTCTGCACACAGTAAGCGCTCAATAAATACGATTGATGATGAGGAGGAGGGTGGGAGATGGAAAGAGTAGCGATCAACCAACAGTATGGACTGAACACCTCCGGTTTGCAGAGCAACGGACGGAGGGACTTGGGAGAGTACCACAGAGTTAATAAATCTGAGCCCTGCCCTCCAGGAGCTGACAATCTAGTGGGAGGAAGAGCAAGAAAACCGAGGAGAAAGGGGAGAATTGAAGGGGTACGAAAGGAAAGGGAGAGGGGGAAGTGTTATATGTTGGCAAATCATCATCATCATCATCAATCAATCGTATTTATTGAGCGCTTACTATGTGCAGAGCACTGTACTAAGCGCTTGGGAAGTACAAACTGGCAACATATAGAGACAGTCCCTACCCAACAGTGGGCTCACAGTCTAAAAGGGGGAGACAGTTGCCAACTTGTACTTCCCAAGCGCTCAGTACAGTGCTCTGCACACAGTGAGCGCTCAATAAATACGATTGAATGAAATAGGGAGGAAAAGAAGAGAGGGGGAGAAGTGTCAAGAAAAGAGGAGAAAAACCTGACCTGAATAGAGACAGGTTAGTGTCCCCTACATTCAGCGCTTAGAACAGTGCCTTGCACATAGTAAGCACTTAACAAATGCCATCATTATTATTATTATTATCCATGTCTACTCCAGAAAAGGAGCAGCATGATTGCTCCAGAAAATTCTGTTATCCGGACTCACAGAGTCTGGAGTCAGGCTCAACTTGTACTTCCCAAACGCTTAGTACAGTGCTCTGCACACAGTAAGTGCTCAATAAATACGATTGAATGAAATATGGAGGAAAAGAAGAAAGAGGGAGAAGTGTCAAGAAAAGAGGAGAAAAACCTAACCTGAATAGAGACAGGTTAGTGTCTCTTACATCCACATGTGCTCCAAAAAAGGAGCAGCATGACTGCTCCAGAAGATTCTGTTATCCGGACTTGCGGAGTCTGGACTCAGGCTCAACTTGTACTTCCCAAGTGCTTAGTACAGTGCTCTGCGCACAGTAAGTACTCAATAAATATGATTGAATGAAATAGGGAGAAAAAGAAGAGAGAGGGAGAAGTGTCAAGAAAAGAGGAGAAAAACCTAACCTGAAGAGAGACAGGTTAGTGTCTCCTACATCCGTGTCTGCTCCAGAAAAGGAGCAGCATGACTGCTCCAGAAAATTCTGTTATCCGGACTCGCGGAGTCTGGAGTCAGGCTCAACGTGTACTTCCCAAGTGCTTAGTACAGTGCTCTGCACACAGTAAGTGCTCAATAAATATGATTGAATGAAACAGGGAGAAAAAGAAGAGAGAGGGAGAAGTGTCAAGAAAAGAGGAGAAAAACCTAACCTGAATAGAGACAGGTTAATGTCTCCTACATCCATATCTGCTCCAGAAGATTCTGTCATCCGGACTCGCGGAGTCTGGCGTCAGGCTCAACTTGTACTTCCCAAGCGCTTAGTACAGTGCTCTGCACACACTAAGAGCTCAATAAATACGATTGAATGAATGAATGAACGGACCCCACAGATACCCGGCTAACGGAACCAACTCAGTAGCCCCAGGCCGCGGACAAGCTCCCGAACTAAAGGACGAAGAAAGCGACTGGTTCCGCACCAGAATCGGGAAAGCTCGCCCATGCTTAGGTCCAGTCTCCAATGGAGATGGATCTGGCTTTGGGGTCCGGTTTGATCATTTTTGGATCGCTTCCCATGTATAACTAAGGGCCAGTCCCAGTGCACCCAAGATTCCCAGCACGACCAGCAGAAACACAGGTTCAAGGTCTCCATAAAGCTGCGGAAGTAAGGGAAGCAGCACGGCCTCGTACGGCCTGGGAGTTGGAAGGACCTGGGTTCTAATCCTGGCCCTGCCACTTGTCTGCTGGGTGACCTTGGGCAACTCACTTCACTTCTCCGAGCCTCAGTTATCTCACCTGTAAAACGGGGATTAAGACGGTGAGCTCTACGCGGACTATGTCCAACTTAATTAGCTTTTATCGACTTAGTACAGTACCTAGCACACATTAAGTGCTTAACAAGTACCATTAAAAAAAAAAAAAAAGGAGTCACGACCGAAACAGTGATTGGCTCCTCCTAGAAAAGCCTCCGAGGAAGAATTCCTACCTGTTGCCAATAACGCGCTACCTCCGGCAGGTTCAGCGCCTCACAGAGATAAACCAAGTTCAGGACGTCTTTCTGAAAACAGCTCCCGCCGAACCCTGTTCAGGTGAAAGTGCTCAATAAATACAATTGAATGAATGAATGAGTGAAAGTGAGTGAGTAAAATCCGGAGAATTGTCCCGTGATAATTGTTGACTCAGTCCAGGACCCGGGCCGCCCACCTGGGTAGGTAGGTGGGCCGGGAAGCTGAGTGAATAATAATAATAATAATAATTATGACGGCATTTATTAAGCGCTTACTATGTGCAAAGCACTGTTCTAAGCGCTGGGGAGGTTACAAGGTGATGAGGTTGTCCCACGGGGGGCTCACGGTCTTCATCCCCATTTTTACAGATGAGGGAACTGAGGCACAGAGAAGTGACTTGCCCAAAGTCACCCAGCTGCCAATTGGAGGAGCCGGGATTTGAACCCATGACCTCGGACTCCAAAGCCCGGGCTCTTTCCACTGAGCCACGCTGCTTCTCTAAATGAAGGGGCCGGGTTTGGGAAATATGGGGAATCACAAAACTCTGGGAAATCTTGGAGTTACGTGCAATCTACCTCTTGGTTCTCAGAACTCAGTGGACTGTGGACTGGGAAGCCAGCCAACTTAGATGCTGATTCGCAACTTGCTTGTGGTCAGAGGAACAGAATAATGGTACTTTGTTAGGCGCTTACTATGTGCCAGGCACTGTACTAAGCGCTGAAGAGGATACAAGCAATTCAGGTTGGATTCTGAACCCAGAGCCTGAGGTCTGCCTGTATGTCAGAGCGCCCGGTTAATATCAGACTGTACACCACCAACTCCTTCAGGGTCTGGTGCGCAGAATTAAGTATGTCCTGTCAAAGTGATGGTCACGTAATTTGCTTTTTAAGAAGAGCGCTTAGCTTCCCAAGCTCTGCACAGAGTAAGCGCTCAATAAATACGATTGAGTGAATGAATGAATGAATGAATGAAAGAGAAATGACCCTGAATTGCCCACTGCGGCCTGAAGGAAGAGATTTGAGTGAGTGAATGAATGAATGAATGAATGAATGAATGAATGAATGAAAGAGAAATGACCCTGAATTGCCCACTGCGGCCGAAGGAAGAGATTTCATTCGGGACTAAGCCAGTGGCTTTCACAACAGAGTCATTGTCGAATACGATAGAGGGTCCTTTCTTTCTCCCCACGGCTCTTACTGTGTGTGGAGCACTGTACTAAATGCTTGGGAGAGCACAGTGTAAGAGAGTTGGTGGACATGATTCCTGCCCTTAAGGAGTTTTCAGTCTACAGGGAGAGACGAATATTTAAATAAATTACAGACAGGGGAAATACTGTATAACATAAGGTTATTTTTCCTCTCCCCCGCCCCATCCCCCCGACCCTAATCAATCAATCGATCGTATTTATTGAGCGCTTACTGTGTGCAGAGCACTGTACTAAGCACTTGGGAAGTCCAAGTTGGCAACATATAGAGACGGTCCCTACCCAACAGTGGGCTCACAGTCTAGAAGGGGGAGACAGAGAACAAAACATAGTAACAAAATAAAATGAACAGAACAGATATGTACAAGTAAAATAAATAGAGTAATAAATACGTACAAACATATATACATATATAACGGTGCTGTAGGGAAGGGAAGGAGGTAAGGCGGTAGGGGTGGAGAGCCCCACAGCACCTGTATATATGTTTGTACAGATTTATTACTCTATTTCACTTGTACATACTGACTATTCTATTCATTTTGTCAATGATGTGCGTCTAGCTTTACTTCTATTTATTCTGATGACTTGACACCTGACCACATGTTTTGTTTTGTCGTCTGTCTCCCCGTTCTAGACTGTGAGCCCGTTGTTGGGTAGGGACCGTCTCTATATGTTGCCAACTTGTACTTCCCAAGCACTTAGTACAGTGCTCTGCACACTGTAAGCGCTCAATAAATATGACTGAATGAATGAATGAATTTATATAAGCATACATATATAAACAACATGGGGCTGGGGTGGGTATATATTTGTACATATTTATTACTCTATTTTATCTGTACATATTTATTACTCTATTTTATTAATGATGTGTATACAACTATAATTCTATTTATTCTAATGGTATTGATGCCTGTCTACTTGTTTTGTTTTGTTCTCTGTCTCCCCCTTCTAGACTGTGGTGAGCCCGTTGTTGGGGAGGGACCGTCTCTGTTGCCGATTTGTACTTCCCAAGCGCTTAGTACAGTGCTCTGCACACATTAAGCGCTCAATAAATATGACCGACTGAATGAATGAATGAAGGGATGAAAAGGAGCTTAAGGAGTTCACAATCATGTGCATCGTCTAGGCGGAAGGAAGGACGGGTCAGTGAAATGAAGGCCTACTCAGGGAAGGCTTCTTCTCTTACCTCCTTCCCTTCCCCAGAGCACCATATGTATATATGTTTGTACATATTTATTATTCTATTTATTCATTTATTTACTTGTACATATCTATTCTATTTATTTTATTTCGTTAGTATGTTTGGTTTTGTTCTCTGTCTCCCCCTTTTAGACTGTGAGCCCACTGTTGGGTAGGGATTGTCTCTATATGTTGCCAACTTGGACTTCCCAAGCGCTTAGTCCAGTGCTCTGCACACAGTAAGCGCTCAATAAATACGACTGATTGATTCTTAAGGAGGTATCTCCTACAGAGCGCTTTCTCTGACAGAGGTACAATGGGAGCAAGAAACAATTCTGCCTGCTCTCCCTGGGGCCGCACAACTCGTTTCTCTCCTGGAGCTGCATGTGTGGTTACCGCCTGACGTGAGTTCCCGGAGGCACGTCATTCCCAACCGCTTCCTCTTCCCGTCCGCTGTGGAGCCATGGCAAGACCCCAACGCCCTCTCATAATGCGACTGGGAAACATGGACAAATTATCATTCTAAGCTAAGATACGCTTGTATCTACTCCAGCGCTTAGTACTGTGCCTGGCACGTAGTAAGTGCTGACAGATGCCATTTAAAAACAACAATGACAAGAAAATAAAACAGTCTTTTCTTTCAGAACATACTTATTTTCAATGTAAGGGCTCAATAAATACTATCATTGGATTAAACAGTCTTTTCTTTCAGAACATACTAATCCAACGATGATATTTATTGAGCCCTTAAATTGACCAAATGGATGACACGCAAATTCGTGAAGCGTTCCATATTTTTAGACTGAGCCCCTTCCTTCCTTTCCCCCTCGTCCCCCTCTCCATCCCCCCATCTTACCTCCTTCCCTTCCCCACAGCACCTGTATATATGTATATATGTTTGTACATATTTATTACTCTATTTATTTATTTATTTTACTTGTACATATCTATCCTATTTATTTTATTTTGTTGGTATGTTTGGTTTTGTTCTCTGTCTCCCCCTTTTAGACTGTGAGCCCACTGTTGGGTAGGGACTGTCTCTATATGTTGCCAATTTGTACTTCCCAAGCGCTTAGTACAGTGCTCTGCACATAGTAAGCGCTCAATAAATACGATTGATGATGATGATGATGATGATGACCATCTATTGCTTTATATTTTTGTCCATCTTTCCCCGCTAAACTGTGAGGCTGCTGAGGCCAGAGATCGTATGGGTCAACTCTGTTGTAATGTACTCTTCCAGGCGCTTAGTACAGTGCTCTGTGCACAGTAAGTACTCAATGCCATTGATGATGATGGGCAGGGAGCACGTCTACCCACTCTGTTTTAATGTACTTTCCCAAGAGCTCGGCACAGTAGCCGCTCAATAAACACCGCCGATGGCCCAGTTCTGCGGTTCAACCCGAATTGTCGCTTACCGACACTGGCTTTCAGAAACTTATTCCCGATCCTCTGATCCATCCCGATGGCTGTTGCCACTTCTTCCACGTCAGCGCCCGTAGCCTCGCACAAGGCGCTGATAGAGTTAATACTGCTGATCCTCTGGGCCAGAAAAGCATTTGCTGCCTGGGAAAACCAGAAATGGAAGCAATGAACCAACGGGTCGTGTGTCCCTCCGTGGCCACGTCCGAACAGTCTCCCTGGGTAGAACCAACCCCAGCCACTCCCCGGGAGTTCAAGAAGAATGGGCAAATGCTAGGAAAAGTTTTGTGGATGGACCGCGAAGAATTCCGACGGGGAGATCGGAGGGAAAAACAGAGAAGCGGCTTGACCTAGTGAAGGCACCTTGGGCCTGGGAATCAGGAGGACCTGGGTTCTAATTTCCGGCTCCGCCAACTGCTTGCTGTGTGACCTTGGACGAGTCTCTTCACTTCTCCGGGCCTCGGTTCCCTCCACTCTAAAACGGGGATACCTATTCTCCCTCCTACTTAGGGAGACCGTAAGCTCGTTGTGGGCAGGGGCTGTGTCTGTTTATTGTTGTACTCTCCCACGCGCATAGCACAGCGCTGTGCTTACAGTAAGCGCTCAATAAATGATTGAATGAATGGACTATGAGTCCTGCGTGCTTACTACAGTGCTCTGCACATAGTGAGCACTCAATATATACAACTGGCTAAGTGCTCAATTAATACCACTGATCGATTAATCTCCATTTTACAGATGAGGCAACTGAAGCCCAGAGAAGTGAAGTGATTTGCCCGAAGTCCCACAGCTGACAAGTGGTGAAGCCAGGATTAGAATCCAAGATGCTCTATCATTCATTCATTCAATCCATCGTATTTATTGAGCACTTACTGTGTGCAGAGCACTGTACTGAGGGCTCGCTCCTTCTCCTAATTTCTGCAACCTAAGTTGTGTCAAGTGAGGAAGTTTAACCACCCCGATAGTAAAGTCGACGCTTCTGTGTCGGAACAACCCGGTGTGTTTTCACCCAGGTCACTGTCAGATGCCGCCAGCGGGAAGGGAAAGGTCACCAACCAGTTTGGAAAGCTCTGAAGACCAGGTGTTGGTCGTGAGGATCTTTTCTTTGGGAACCCAGTGTTCGTAGACGGCACTAAGGGCACGGACTGCTTTCTGTCCCTCCGGGGTCTCGTCGCCGCCGATCAGTACTCGATCCGGGTTCTTCAAATCCTTAATGGCTGTCCCTTCCGCCAAGAATTCGGGATTGGACAGCACCTGGCCTCCCCACAGAGAAGAAAGGGTCAAAGGAACCGCTGACCGAGTCGCCGTGACCCGAGTTCTGAATCGACCCGTCAACGGTACGTACTGAGCGCTATACTGAGCGCCCGGTATGGCGGAGTTGGCGGAGGCGATCCCGGCCCACGAGGCGCTCACCTGCAGGTTCAAGTTGGGTTTGGTGTTGGCGTCAAATATCCGGCGGATGCTCTCGGCCGCCCGTACCGGGACCGTGCTTTTCTCCGTCACGATCTTGTAGCCGTTGGCGTTTTGCACGATCCGCCGGGCGCACGCTTCGATGTACTTCAGATCGGCGGCCCGGCCTTTCCCCATCCCGTAAGTTTTTGTTGGGGTGTTAACCTGGAGGAGAGGAGAGCCCCCAGTGAAGACACGGTCCTGGGGTCGTGCAGAGTGAAGGAACGGGTCCTGGCTAAGGCTTGCGTTTTTCTTGGGGTGTTAACCTGGAGGGAGGAGGGCCCCTAAATGACAACCCAGTCCTAGGGTCACAGAAAGGGAAGGAGCCCGTTCTGGCGAAGACTTGTGTTTTGTTGGGGTGTTAACTTGGAGGGGAGAAGAGTCCCTAATGAAGACACGATCCTAGGGTCACAGAACGTGAAGGAACGTGTTTTAACTATGGCTTCTGTTTCTTGGTGGGGTGTTAACTTGGACGGGAGAAGAGCCCCATATGAAGACACAGTCCTAGGGTCCCGGAAAGCGAAGGGACAGGTCCTAACTAAGCTTTGTGGGGGGGCTGGTGTTAAGGATGGGCATGAGGAAAAGGTACCCCCGAATGAGACGAGGGATGGCTTCTTGTCTGGAGGGAAACAAATCAATCGATCAATTGGATGGATTAAGCGCTTACTGGGTGCAGAGCGCTGCACTAAGCGCTCGGGAGGGTACATGCAATGCCACAGAGTTGGTAGATACATTCAGTCCTTTCCACTGACACCCACTTTAAGGCCCTTTACTATCAGAAATAGAGGTGGAAAATCAAGAGACCCTTCCCAGCCCCGCAACCCGGAACCTTGGGCACGGCTAAGGATGTCCAACAGCTAAGACGACACTTACTGAGATGAATACAAGGTCGGCCTCTTTAATGGCATCGTCAATGTTGGTAGAGAAGAAGAGATTCTTCCCTCGACAGGATTCTACCACTTCCTTCAGTCCTGGCTGGAAAATAAAGGCCTCCTCAGTCAATTCCAATACGGTTGGTTTACGGATGAAAAGTCTACATTTTTCAAGAGGGCAGTGATTAAGTCCTCCTTCCTTCTAGTTAGACTGTGTCCAACATGCTTCCTTTCCTCCTCCCCATCCCCCCCACCTTACTTCCTTCCCCTCCCCATAGCACCTATATATATATATATATATATGTTTGTGCATATTTATTACTCTATTTTAATTGTACGTATTTATTCTATTTATTTTATTAATATGTTTTGTTTTGTCATCTGTCTCCCCCTTCTAGACTGTGAGCCCGCTGTTGGGTAGGGACCGTCTCTAGACGTTGCCAACTTGTACTTCCCAAGCGCTTCGTACAGTGCTCTGCACACGGTAAGCGCTCAACAAATACGATTGAATGAATGAATGAATCCTGATTAACTTTGTATATCAATCAATCGTATTTATTGAGCACTTACTGTGTGCAGAGCACTGTACTAAGCGCTTGGGAAGTCCAAGTTGGCAACATATAGAGACAGTCCCTACCCAACAGCGGGCTCACAGTCTAGAAGGGGGAGACAGAGAACAAAACAAAACATATTAACAAAATAAAATAAATAGAATATGTACAAGTAAAATAAATAGAGTAATAAATACGTACAAACATATATACATATATACAGGTATATCCACCCCGGTGCTTAGTATAGTGCACGGCACATAGTAAGCACTTAACGAGTAGTATAGTTATCATGCCAGCCCTCTAAAGCATCAGCTGAGAATCAGGGGGACCCCAGAATCAAACACTAACTACCTAGAAGACTGCAGTCATATAATTAAAGAAAAAAAATGTAGGTCACCAACCCAATGCTTTGAGATTCAGAAAAGCACTGTCCTACCATTTTTTAGCTGTTTGCTTGATTGCCCATGTTCTGAGAGCACCTCACTGAAGATTAATTCTACTAAAAATACAACGTATTAAGGTCTAAACACGCAGAAGGCCTGATTTGGCTTTTCCAATAGTTTTCCTCGAAACTATAAAGCACAAAATTCTCTTGGAATACTTCCTGCTTGTGCCTATCCCAGAGGAAAATGGACATAAACGGGGCCTGAGAATCAGGGTCCTCTATTAAGTTGATAGATTAGAGGCCCACAATAGCTAAACAATAAGATTGTCGCAAAGACTATGCCTATCTCGTGGGTAACTGTCAGAGTCGAATCAGGGCTACCACACATTCATTTGTTTATTGAGTGCTTATTGTGCGCAAAGTACCGTACTAAGCCCTTGGGAGAGTACGATACAGCAGGGAAGTATTCATTTAACAAAAGTTTACCTCATAAATGGGGAGCGTGCTGGAGTTCCACGCGTTGATTCTGGATTCGTTGACATCAACGACAGTCACCTGGATTTTGGGGCACATTTGGGCAATGACGCTGCAGGTGGGTCCTCCTACATAGCCGGCCCCAATGCAGCAGATCTTCTTAATTTCCACCATGATTGCACTGGAGGGGGAAGAGAAGAAGAGAGAACATCCAGCTTCACCGCAAACCGCCTGAAATGTTCGAGAAAAACCAGCGGGTCCTTTCGCCCCTACTGTGAAACGTTAATGAGGTTGGCTGATGGAAGGAATCACATAAATCCTGTGAATGACTACCCTTAGGAAAATCTGGAAGCCATTTGGGCAACTAGTAAATTCCCACATGGGCTGTAGTAGTAATAATAACAATGATGATGATGGCGATGATGATAATAACCGCGGTATTTGTTAGGAGCTTACTTTGAGCCAAGCGCCATAGTTGGCGCTGAGTAGACACAAGATGAACAGAATGGGCATAATAATAATAATAACAGCATTTATTAAGCGCTTACTATGTGTGGCATAATAATAATAATGGCATTTATTAAGCGCTTACTATGTGCAGAGCACTGTTCTAAGCACTGGGGAGGTTACGAGGTGATGAGGTTGTCCCACGGGTGGGGGCTCACATTCTTAATCCCCATTTTACAGATTCATTTATTTATTCATTCAATTGTATTTCTTGAGCGCTTACTGTGTGCAGAGCCCTGTACTAAGCACTTGGGAAGTACAAGTTGGGAACATATAGAGACGGTCCCTACCCAACAGTGGGCTCACAGTCAATGGGCACAGTTCCTCGTCCCACCTGGGGAACACAGTCGAAGAAGGAAGGAAAGCATATTTTATCCCCATTTTCCAGATGGGGAAACCGAAGCACAGAGAAGTGAAGTGACTTGACCCAGAGCTGGGATCAGAATCTGACTCCAAAGCCCGTGCACTTTCCACTAGACCACGTCGCTTCAGCTTAATCCCGCGGAGGGGACAGACACAAAATACTTTACAGATGAGAGGAAAAAGAGAATGGAAAGATGAATGGGGGAATAAAGATGTGCTTATATAGTAGAGTACGTACGCCAACATGCAGGTAAACTGAGGAGGATAAGATCTAGGGAAGAGGAAACTAACTGGGGAACGCATCTCGGAGGAGAAGGGATTTCAGAAGGATTTGGCTTAGAACAATGCTTGGAACGGTAAGTGCTTAACACAGTAATAATAATAATAATAATTTGGAAGATGGGGAGAGCTGTGTGTGGTCTCAGGGATTTGACGAGGGATGGAGTTACGGGCAAGTGGAGGGGTGAGGGCCGAGGTCAGAAGTGGAAGAGATGACAACAAGTAAGCGCTCAATAAATACGATTGATGATGATGACAACAAGGCACCGTGAGGTTAGTTTCGGAGGAATGGAGGGTGCGGCTGGGAGAATGGGAGAAGAAGAGTGGATGCATAAGAGGGAGAGTGCTGACGGAGAGGCAGTGGCCAGGCGCTTTCTACTTGAAGCAACGATGGAAGGCTTTTGAGGAGTGGCATGGACTAGAAAAGCGAGGTGCTGAAGACAGGGAGATCAGTGAGTCAATCAATGCTATTTATTGAGCACTGTAATAATAATAATAATAATAATAATGGCATTTATTATCATCATCATCATCATCATCAATCGTATTTATTGAGTGCTTACTATGTGCAGAGCACTGTACTAAGTGCTTGGGAAGTACAAGTTGGCAACATATAGAGACAGTCCCTACCCAACAGTGGGCTCACAGTCTAAAAGGGGGAGACAGAGAACAAAACCAAACATACTAACAAAATAAAATAAATAGAATAGATATGTACAAATAAAATAAATAAATAAATAGAGTAATAAATATGTACAAACATATATACATATATACAGGTGCTGAGGGGAGGGGAAGGAGGTAAGGGGGGGATGGAGAGGGGGACGAGGGGGAGAGGAAGGAAGGGGCTCAGTCTGGGAAGGCCTCCTGGAGGAGGTGAGCTCTCAGCAGGGCCTTGAAGGGAGGAAGAGAGCTAGCTTGGCGGAGGGGCAGAGGGACTGGGGGCATTCCAGGCCCGGGGGATGACGTGGGCCGGGGGTCAATGGCGGGACAGGCGAGAGCAAGGTACAGTGAGGAGATTAGCGGTGGAGGAGCGGAGGTTGCGGGCTGGGCAGTAGAAGGAGAGAAGGGAGGTGAGGTAGGAGGGGGCGAGGGGATGGAGAGCCTTGAAGCCCAGGGTGAGGAGTTTCTGCCTGATGCACAGATTGATCGGTAGCCATTGGAGGTTTTTGAGGAGGGGAGTGATATGCCCAGAGCGTTTCTGGACAAAGATAATCCGGGCAGCAGCATGAAGTATGGATTGAAGTGGCGAGAGACACGAGGATGGGAGATCAGAGAGAAGGCTGGTGCAGTAGTCCAGACGGGATAGGATGAGAGCTTGAATGAGCAGGGTAGCGGTTTGGATGGAGAGGAAAGGGCGGATCTTGGCAATGTTGCGGAGCTGAGACCGGCAGGTTTTGGTGACGGCTTGGATGTGAGGGGTGAACGAGAGAGCGGAGTCGAGGATGACACCAAGGTTGCGGGCTTGTGAGACGGGAAGGATGGTAGTGCCGTCAACAGAGACGGGAAAGCCAGGGAGAGGACAAGGTTTGGGAGGGAAGACAAGGAGCTCAGTCTTCGACATGTTGAGCTTTAGGTGGCGGGCGGACATCCAGATGGAGATGTCCTGAAGGCAGGAGGAGATGCGAGCCTGGAGGGAGGGGGAGAGAGCAGGGGCAGAGATGGAGATCTGGGTGTCATCAGCGTAGAGGTGATAGTTGAAGCCGTGGGAGCGAATGAGGTCACCAAGGGAGTGAGTGTAGAATCCCGGCCTGGGGATTAAAACTGTGAGCCCCATGTGAGCCCACTGTTGGGTAGGGACTGTCTCTATATGTTGCCAACTTGTACTTCCCAAGCGCTTAGTACAGTGCTCTGCACACAGTAAGCACTCAATAAATATGACTGATTGATTGATTGATATGGACTGTGTCCTATCTTGCAGCTACCCCCAGAATTTAATACAGTACCAGGCACATGGAAAGTGCTTAATAAATACCATTAAAATATTTTAGACTGTGAGCCCACTGTTGGGTAGGGA
The DNA here is from genome assembly GCF_015852505.1 of Tachyglossus aculeatus. Taxonomy (NCBI): domain Eukaryota; kingdom Metazoa; phylum Chordata; class Mammalia; order Monotremata; family Tachyglossidae; genus Tachyglossus; species Tachyglossus aculeatus. The sequence continues at coordinate 17,500,367 of NC_052075.1, forward strand.
CTGTCTCTATATGTTGCCAATTTGTACTTCCCAAGCGCTTAGTACAGTGCTCTGCACATAGTAAGCGCTCAATAAATACGATTGATGATGATTAAAATAAAATGTCAATCCCAGATCTGGACTTTGGCATAGTCAGATTACCTAGCGCCTATTTAATCGAAAGCGATAGCATTGGTTGTCAAATCATAACCGTATAAAAGTAACCATATAAAAAAATTGAAGGAAAACAAAGCACTACTTGACCATCAATCTACTTATTGAACACTTATAGCGTGCCGAGCACCGCACTAAGCACTTGGAAGAGTACAATATATTCATTGTGGGCAGGGAATGTGTCCGTTTGTTGTTATAGTGTACTCTCCCAAGCGCTTAGTACTGTGCATTGCACACGGTAAGTGCTCAATAAATACATTTGAAGGATGAATACAACAGAGTTGGAAGACCCGTGGCACAGTGGAAAGAGGCCGGGCTTTGGAGTCCGAGGTCACGGGTTCAAATCCCAGCTCCGCCAATTGTCAGCTGTGTGACTTTGGGGAAGTCACTTCACTTCTCTGGGCCTCAGTTACTTCCTCTGTAAAATGGGGATTAAGACTGTGAGCCCCCCGTGGGACAACCTGATCACCTTGTAACCTCCCCAGCGCTTAGAACAGTGCTTTGCGCATAGTAAGTGCTTAATAAATGCCATCATCATTATTATTATGTTCCCTGCCCACAAGGAGTTTACAGCCTAGACGTGGAGAGAGACATTAAAACAAATAATGGATGTTTGTAAGTGCTGCTGGGATTAATATATACATACATATATATATTCACGTATATATGTATATGTTTGTACATATTTATTACTCTACTTTACTTGTACATATTTATTCTATTTATTTTATTTGGTTCATATGTTTTGTTTTGTTGTCTGTCTCCCCCTTCTAAACTGTGAGCCCGCTGTTGGGTAGGGACCGTCTCTATATGTTGCCAACTTGTACTTCCCAAGCGCTCAGTACAGTGCTCTGCACACAGGAAGTGCTGAATAAATACGATTGAATGAATATCAACTACTTAAAAGGGTACGGATCAAAGTGCAGAGGTGATGCATAAGGGATAAGGAGTGGGTGGGGGGGGAGAAGGGTTAATCAGGGAAGGCTTTTTTGTTTTTTAATGGTGTTTGTTGGAGGAGTTTTAGACTGTGAGCCCACTGTTGGGTAGGGGCTGTCTCTATATGTTGCCAACTTGTACTTCCCACGCATTTAGTACAGTGCTCTGCAAACAGTAAGCGCTCAATAAATACGATTGATGATGATGAGTTTAAGGTTTTTCTAGGTGGGGAGAGTGGGAGCATATCAAGGAGGAAGTTCCAGGACAGAGGGGGGAGGTGAGCAACACGGTGGCAGCAAGAAAGATGAAATCCAGGCCAAGTTCATTCATTCATTCCTTCAATCGTATTTATTGAGCGCTTACTGTGTGCAGAGCACTGGACTCAGAGCTTGGGAAGTACAAGTTGGCAACATATAGAGACGGTCCCCAGTTGGCCTCGGGAGAACAGAGTGAGCAAGCTGGGCTGAAATAGGAGATCAGTGGGATGAGGTAGGAGGGGACCCGAGCTGATTGAAGACTTTACAGCTAATGGTGAGGAGTTTTTGGTGGATGCGGAGGTGGATGGGCAACTACTGGAGATAATAATAATAATAATAATAATGTTGGCATTTGTTAAGCGCTTACTATGTGCAAAGCACTGTTCTAATGTGGACTGAACGTCTTTTTTTGCAAAATTATCTCAGCCGCAGAGAGAAGCGCGGACTAGCGTGTGGAGAGGCGGGAGACAGACTGAGACTGAGCCCCTTCCTTCCTCTCCCCCTCGTCCCCCTCTCCATCCCCCTCATCTTACCTCCTTCCCTTCCCCACAGCACCTGTATATATGTATATATGCTTGTACATATTTATTACTCTATTTATTTATTTATTTTACTTGTACATATCTATTCTATTTATTTTATTTTGTTAGTATGGTTTTGTCCTCTGTCTCCCCCTTTTAGACTGTGAGCCCACTGTTGGGTAGGGACTGTCTCTATATGTTGCCAACGTGTACTTCCCAAGTGCTTAGTACAGTGCTCTGCACACAGTAAGCGCTCAATAAATAGGACATACATTGATTGATTGATTGTTTGATTGACTGAGACCAGGGGGATTTTACTCTGACTTTTCCAAAAGCCACCGCAGAGGGAAGATGGATGGTACTGAGCAGGCAAAAATGGCATTTTTGTATATATGTATATATGTTTGCACATATTTATTACTCTATCTATTTTACTTGTACATATCTATTCTATTTATTTTATTTTGTTAGTATGCTTGGTTTTGTTCTCTGTCTCCCCCTATTAGAATGTGAGCCCACTGTTGGGTAGGGACTGTCTCTATATGTTGCCAACTTGTACTTCCCAAGCGCTTAGTACAGTGCTCTGCACACAGTAAGCGCTCAATAAATACGAGATTGATTGATTGATTGAGACCAGGGGGATTTTACTCTGACTTTTCCAAAAGCCACCGCAGAGGGAAGATGGATGGTACTGAGCAGGCAAAAATGGCATTTTTGGAAAACGAAACCACGCACCGTCTCTTTCTTAGACCTTTCCTATCTTCCTTCCAGTCGCCTCACCTGGATGCCAGCCATGAACATATCTATTCTATTTGATGATGATGATGGCATTTATTAAGCGCTCACTATGTGCAAAGCACTGTTCTAAGCGCTGGGGAGGTTACAAGGTGATCAGGTTGTCCCACGGGGGCTCACAGTCTTAATCCCCATTTTTACAGATGAGGTAACTGAGGCGCAGAGAAGTTAAGTGACTTGCCCCAAGTCACACAGCTGACAAGTAGCGGGGCCGGGATTTGAACCCATGACCTCCGGCTCCAAAGCCCGGGCTCTTTCCACTGAGGCACGCTGCTTCTTCTTCTTCTCTATTTTATTTTGTTAGTATGTTTGGTTTTGTTCTCTGTCTCCCCCTTTTTGACTGTGAGCCCACTGTTGGGTAGGGACCGTCTCTATACGTTGCCAACTTGTACTTCCCACGCGCTCAGTCCAGTGCTCTGCACGTTGTAAGCGCTCAATAAATACGATTGACTGATTGATTAACCTCCATCAATCAGTTGTACATCTTGAGCGCTCACTGTGTGTGTCCATTCATCCAGAGTCGAGTCATTTCTACAGTCCTCTTTAAGGAGCAGAGGGAATTCGGGAAACTCAAAGACCTTCATTGAGATCCGTCAAGGCGCCTACTGTTTATACGGATCAAAACCTTCTTTCTCTAGGTTCGGGTTACCCCTACTGAAAACACCTCAGGTTTTTTTTTTCCTTTTAGGCTAGCAGATGCGGCTCTGTTGGGTTTTCTTACCACAAACACGGAGAGGCCCAGGGAGTTTCCTGAAGCCAGAAAGATGCCGACACAAAGAGGCTCTCAGTACCTGCAGCAAGGGGAAGGAAAAAAGCCCGGGCAGGGGTGATCCGCCACGGGAAAGATCATCACCGGCCAAACCGTTTTGAGCCAGGGTGACGGGTCCTGGATGACACCGAGACGGGATCAAGCGGATTCCAAGAGTCTTCCGAGGTTTTCGTCCTTTTTCTTCTCTAGACAGTAAGCTTGTTGTGGGCAGGGAACGTGCCCACTGATTCTGTTCTGCTCTGCACATAGTACGCCCTCAAATCATCATCATCATCATCAATCGTATTTATTGAGCGCTTACTGTGTGCAGAGCACTGTACTAAGCGCTTGGGAAGTACAAGTTTGCAACATATAGAGACAGTCCCTACCCAACAGTGGGCTCACAGTCTAAAAGGGGGAGACATCATCATCAATTGTATTTATTGAGCGCTTACTATGTGCAGAGCAAGAACAAAACCAAACATACTAACAAAATAGAATAGATATGTACAAGTAAAATAAATAATAAATAGAGTAATAAATATGTACAAACATATATACATATACACAGGTGCTGTGGGGAAGGGAAGGAGATAAGATGGGGGGGATGGAGAGGGGGACGAGGGGGAGAGGAAGGAAGGGGCTCAGTCTGGGAAGGCCTCCTGGAGGAGGTGAGCTCTCAGCAGGGCCTTGAAGGGAGGAAGAGAGCTAGCTTGGCGGATGGGCAGAGGGAGGGCATTCCAGGCCCGGGGGAGGACGTGGGCCGATTTTTTTTTTTTGGTTTATTTGAAGGTTTGGAAGGAAGGTTTAATCAATCAATCAATCAGTCGTATTTATTGAGCGCTTACTGTGTTCAGAGGGCCGGACTAAGCGCTTGGGAAGTCCAAGTTGGCAACGTATAGAGACGGTCCCTACCCAACAGTGGGCTCACAGGCTAGAAGTTTAAGGAAGGGGTGGGGGAAGAAGAGATTATGAAAGCAGTCCAATGAATAACAGGAGAAAGAGGCCCCTTTGAACAGAGGGGAGCTTCTTTCAGCCTGGGGCAACTGTCAATCACTTATAATAATAATCAATCAATCATATTTATTGAGCGCTTACTGTGTGCAGAGCACTGTACTAAGCACTTGGGAAGTCCAAGTTGGCAACATATAGAGATGGTCCCTACCCAACAGTGGGCTCACAGTCTAAAAGGGGGAGACAGAGAACAAAACCAAACACACTAACAAAATAAAATAAATAGAATAGATATGTACAAGTAAAATAGAGTAATAAATATGTACAAACGTATATACATATACACAGGTGCTGTGGGGAAGGGAAGGAGTTAAGGTGGGGGGATGGAGAGGGGGAGGAGGGGGAGAGGAAGGAAGGGGCTCAGTCTGGGAAGGCCTCCTGGAGGAGGTGAGCTCTCAGTAGGGCCTTGAAGGGAGGAAGAGAGCTAGCTTGGTTATTATATAATAATAATAATGATGGCATTTATTAAGTGCTTACTACGTGCAAAGCACTGTTCTAAGCGCTGGGGAGGTTACAATATTTAAATCATATTTACTGAGCGCTTACTGTGTGCAGAGCCCCCCCACCCCGAGACACACACCCTTTGTGTCTCCCCTCACAACACACACAGTGTCTCACCCCCTACTCACACTCACAGTGCCTTGCTCCCCCCAACACAGAGACATTGTGTGTTTCTCATTCCCTCTACACCCGACAGTATGTCTTGTCCCCCTACGCACACCCAATGTTTTGCTCCCTTATACACGCAGTGTCTCGCTCCCCCTAAACTCACACCCACAGTGTCATCTCCCCCCTACACACCTACAGTGTGTGTTGCCCCCCTACAAACACAGTGTGTCTCGTCCCGCGTACATACCCAGTGTGTCTTGGCCCCCTACACACCCACACAATGTTTGTTGCCACACTGAGCCCCCTCCTTTGTCTCCCCCTCGCCTTACCTCCTTCCCCTCCCCACAGCACCTCTATATATGTATATATGTTTGTACGGATTTGTAACTCTATTTTACTTGTACATATTTATTCTATTTATTTTATTTGGTTAATATGTTATGTTTTGTTGTAAGCACTCAATAAATATGACTGAATGAATAGATATATGTATATACGTTTGTACGTATTTATTACTCTATTTTACTTGTACATATTTATTTTATTTTGTGAATATGTTTTGTTGTCCATCTTCCCCTTCTAGACTGTGAGCCCGCTGTCGGGTCGGGGCCGTCTGTATATGCTGCCAACTTGTACTTCCCAAGCGCTTAGTACAGTGCTCCGCACACAGTAAGTGCTCAATAAATACGATTGATTGATTGATTGACCGTCTCTCCATGTTGCCAACTTGTCTTTCCCAAGCGCTTAGTATAGTGCTCTGCACACAGTAAGCCCTCAATGAATATGACTGAATGAATATATATATGCATATATGTTTGTACATATTTATTACTCTATTTTACTTGTACATATTTATTCTATTTATTTTATTTGGTTAATATGTTTTGTTTTGTTGTCCATCTCCCCCTTCTAGACTGTGAGCCCGCTGTCGGGTAGGGGCCGTCTCTATATGTTGCCGACTTGGACTTCCCAAGCGCTTATTATAGTGCTCTGCACACAGTAAGCGCTCAATAAATATGATTGAATGAATGAATATGCATATATGTTTGTACATATTTATTACTCTATTTTACTTGTACATATTTATCCATTTATTTTATTAACATGTTTTGTTCTGTTGTCCGTCTCCCCCTTCTAGACTGCGAGCCCGCTGTTGGGTAGGGACCGTCTCTAGATGTTGCCGACTTGTCCTTCCCAAGTGCTTAGTTCAGTGCTCTGCACACAGTAAGTGCTCAATAAATACGATTGAATGAATGAATGACTATATCAGCATATATGTTTGTACATATTTATTACTCTATTTTACTTGTACATATCCCATTTATTTTATTAATATGTTCTGTTTTGTTGTCCGTCTCCCCCTTCTAGACTGTGAGCCCGCCGTTGGGTAGGGACCGTCTCTATATGTTGCCGACCTGTCCTTCCCAAGCGCTTAGTCCAGTGCTCTGCATGCAGTAAGCGCTCAATAAATACGACTGAATGAAGGAATGAATGAATGTTGCCCTCCCACACACCCACACAGTGTCTCTCGTGCCCCCCTATACACCTACATTGTGTGTCTGGCCACCCCTCCACCTCCACCCAGTGTCTCACCCCCTCCAGACACCCACACAGTGTGTCTCCCACCCCTACACACCCCACCCGCTGTCTTCGCACCCCAAACACTCACACAGGGTGTCTCCCACCCCTACACACACCCCCAAACACCCACACAGTGTGTCTCCCACCCCTACACCCCCCCACCCGCCGTCTCCGCACCCCAAACATTCACACAGGGTGTCTCCCACCCCTACACACACCCCCAAACACCCACACAGTGTCTCCCACCCCTACACACCCCGTGTCTCACCCTCCAAACACCCACACAGTGTGTCTCCCACCCCTACACACCCCCACCCGCTGTCTCCGCACCCCAAACACTCACACAGGGTGTCTCCCACCTCTATACACACCCCTAAACACCCACACAGTGTGTCTCCCACCCCTACACACCCCGTGTCTCACCCTCCAGACACCCACACAGTGCGTCTCCCACCCCTACACCCCCCCACCCGCTGTCTCCGCACCCCAAACACTCACACAGGGTGTCTCCCACCCCTACACACACCCCCAAACACCCACACAGTGTGTCTCCCACCCCTACCCACTGTCTCACCCCCCCAACACCCACCCAGTGTGTCCCACCCCTACACCCCCTCCAAACACCCACCCAGTGTGTCTCCCACCCCTATCAAGGCCCACCCAGTGTGTCCCCCCCCCCCAACAGCCCCAGAGCCCCCCGGTGTGTCCCCCACAACACCCCCAGACCCACAGAGTGTGTCTTCTATCCTTTAGGCACATCCCCCCCCCAGCCCCCCAGTGCTCCCTGGGCCCGTGCCCTGGGGGACACACAAACACACACACACACCCCCCTCATTAATAATAATAATAATGATGGCATGTATTAAGTGCTTACTATGTGCAAAGCACTGTTCTAAATGCCGGGGAGGTTCCAAGGTGATCAGGTTGTCCCACGGGGGGCTCACAGTCTTCATCCCCATTTTACAGATGAGGGAACTAACACCCACACACCCACCCCCCCACACACATTGGGGCTCAGTGGAAAGAGCCCGGGCTTTGGAGTGGGAGCCCGTGGGTTCGAATCCCAGCTCCGCCACGTGTCTGTTGTGTGACCTTGGGCAAGTCACTTCACTTCTCTGGGCCTCAGTTCCCTCCTCTGTCAAATGGAGATGAAGACTGTGAACCACCCCCCGTGGGACAACCTGATCACCTTGTAACCTCCCCGGCGCTTAGAACAGGGCTTGGCACACAGTATAAGCACTTAAATGCCATCATTATTTATTTATTATTTATTACAAACACACCCCCACACAAACACTCACACACCCCCATCCCCCCCACACAAACACACACACACACACACACACACCCGCACACCCCCACACACAAACACCCCCACACACTCACCCCCCACCCCCCCACAAGCAGAGACCCACCCACCCCACACAAACACCCACACCCACCCAGCCACACACACACACACACACACACACACACACTCACACCCCTGACCCCCCCACACACAAACACCCATCCACCCACCCACCCCCACACAAACACCCCCACACACCCAGCCACACACCCCCACCCCCACACAAACACCCCCACACACAAACACTCACACCCCCCCACCCCCTCACACAAACTCACAACCCCCCACCCACCCACCCCCCACAAACACCCACACCCACCCAGCCACCCCCCACACACAAAAACACTCACACCCCCGACCCCCCCACACAAAAACCCATCCACCCACCCACCCCCACACCCCCCCACACAAACACCCCCACACACCCAGCCACCCCCCCAGCCCCCCACAAACACTCAGACACCCCCACCCCCTCACACAAACTCACACCCCCCCACCACCCACCCACCCCCACACAAACACCCACACCCACCCAGCCACCCCCCACACACACAACTCACACCCCCGACCCCCCCCACAAACACACACCCACACACGAACATCCACACCCCCACACAAACACCCCCCCTACACAAACACTCACACACCCCCAAACCCCCCCCACCACCCACACAACCACCCACTCACCCACACACACCCACACACAAGCATCCACACCCACCCAGCCACACATACCCACACACAGACACTCAACCCCCACCCCACCCCCACAAGCACCCACACACAAACACTCACACCCCCCACCCACCCACCAACATCCACACACACCCCCACACACACACCCCTAAACACCCACCCCCACCCAGCCACACATACACCCCCCCAAACAGACACACACACACACACACACACACACACACACACAAACAGCCAGACCCGCAGGTGCCCAGGCCTGGCGGGCACCTACCGGGCATCAGCCGGGGGGTGGTGGTGGTGGTGGGCTGGTCTGGGCTGGGCTCCGTCCTCCCCGGGGCGCGGGAAACGTCAGCTGCTCCCGCTGTTCCCGTTTTTCCCGTTGTTCCCGCTGCTCCCCCGTCCCATTCCCAGCCGCGGTGGGCCGGGCCGCACCGAGGGGGCGCGGCCTGCAGGGGGCGCGGCCCGACCGGGGGGCGCGGTCACCAGAAGCCACGCCCCCCACGCCCCAAGCCCCGCCCACCTCGCCTCCGCCGGCCAATGAGCGCCGGCCAGCTGGCCCCGCGCTCCGGGCCGCCCTCCCCCGCGCAGGCGCAGTCGTCCGGCTGCGTGCGTGGCGCGGCGCGGTGCGGCGCGGCGGCCGGCCGGTAGGGGGCTCCGTGGCGCGAATTGTCCGTTGCCGAGCGCTCAGTACACTGCCCAAATAATGATGCCATTTCCTAAGCGCTTACTATGTGCAAAGCACTGTTTTAAGCGCTGGGGTAGTAATAATAATAACAATGGTTATTTATTAAGCGCTTACTATGTGCAAAGCACTGTTCTAAGCGCTGGGGAGGTTACAATCGATCAGTCAATCTATCTATCAATCGTATTTATTGAGCGCTTACTGTGTGCAGAGCACTGTACTAAGCGCTTGGGGGTAGATACAAGGTGATCAAGTTGTCCCACGGAGGGGGCTCACGGACTTAATCCCCATTTTCTAGATGAGGTAACTGAGGCACAGAGAGCCCACTGTTGGGAAGTACAAATTGGCAACATCTAGAGATGGTCCCTACCCAACAGTGGGCTCACAGTCTAGAAGGGGGAGACAGAGAACAAAACAAAACATACTAACAAAATAAAATAAATACAATAGATATGCACAAGTAAAATAAATAGAGTAATAAATATGTATAAACACATATACATATATATATATAGGTGCTGTGGGGAAGGGAAGGAGGTAAGATGAGGGGGATGGAGAGGGGGACGAGGGGGAGAGGAAGGAAGGGGCTCAGTCTGGGAAGGCCTCCTGGAAGAGGTGAGCTCTCAGTAGGGCCTCAGTCTGGGAAGGCCTCCTGGAAGAGGTGAGCTCTCAGTAGGGCCTTGAAGGGAGGAAGAGAGCTAGTTTGGCGGTTACAATCAATCAATCAATCGTATTTATTGAGCGCTCACTGTGTGCAGAGCACTGCACCAAGCGCTTGGGGGTAGATACAAGGTGATCAAGTTGTCCCACGGAGGGGGGCTCACGGACTTAATCCCCATTTTCCAGATGAGGTAACTGAGGCACAGAGAGCCCACTGTTGGGTAGGGACCGTCTCTATATGTTGCCAACTTGTACTGCCCAAGTGCTTGGTACAGCGCTCTGCACACATAAGCGCTCAATAAATACGATTGAATGAATGAATGAACATATAGAGACGGTCCCTACCCAACAGCAGGGTCAGTCTACACTGCACTAATAATGATGCCACTTCTTAAGCGCCTACTATGTGCAACGCACTGTTCTAAGCGCTGGGGAGTTTACAAGGTAATCAGGTTGTCCCACGGGGGGCTCACAGTTTTAATCCCCATTTTACAGATAATAATAAATGATAATAAAATAATAATGGCATTTATTAAGCGCTTACTACGTGCAAAGCACCGTTCTAAGCGCTGGGGAGTTTACAAGGTGATCAGGTTGTCCCACGGGGGGCTCACAGTTTTAATCCCCATTTTACGGATAATAATAAATAATAATAAAATAATAATGGCATTTATTAAGCGCTTACTACGTGCAAAGCAACGTTCTCAGCGCTGGGGAGTTTACAATGTGATCAGGTTGTCCCATGGGGGACTCACAGTTTTAATCCCCATTTTACAGATGAGATGACTGAGGCCCATAGAATAATAATAATGATGATGGTATTTGTTAAGCGCTTACTATGTGCAAAGCGCTGTTCTAAGCACTGGGGGGGATACAAGGTGATCAGGTTGTCCCATGGGGGGCTCACAGTCTTAATCCCCGTTTTACAGATGGCGTAACTGAGGCACGGAGAAGTTAAGTGACTTGCCCAGTCACACAGCTGACATTTGGCAGAGCTGGGATTTGAACCCATGACCTCTGACTCCAAAGCCTGTGCTCTTTCCACTGAGCCACGCTGCTTCACAATGGCATTTATTAAGCGCTTACTATGCGCAAAGCACTGTACTAAGCGCTGGGGAGGTTACAAGGTGATCAGGTTGTCCCACAGGGGGCTCAAGGTCTTAACCCCCATTTTACAGATGAGGAAACTGAGGCCCAGAGAAGTGAAGTTTTGTTTTGTTGTCCGTCTCCCCCTTCTAGACTGTGAGCCCACTGTTGGGTAGGGACCGTCTCTATATGTTGCCAACTTGGACTTCCCAAGCGCTTAGTACAGTGCTCTGCACACAGTAAATGCTCAATAAATACGATTGAATGAATGAATGAATGAATGACTATGTGGGTTGAATGAGAGATAGGGTTCAAGGATAATTTAGATGAGACACAGTCTCTGTCCCTCTCCTCCTTCCCCTCCCCACAGCACTTGTATATATATATATATATATATATATATATATATATATATTTGTACAGATTTATTACTCTATTTTACTTGTACATACTTGCTACTCTATTTATTTTGTTAATGAGGTGCATATAGCTTTTATTCTATTTGTTCTGACGATTTTGACACCTGCCTCCATGTTTTGTTTTATTGTCTGTCTCCCCCTTTTAGACTGTGAGCCCACTGTTGGGTAGGGACCGTCTCTATATGTTGCCAACTTGTACTTCCCAAGCGCTTAGTACAGTGCTCTGCACACAGTAAGCGCTCAATAAATACGATTGAATGAATGAATGACTATGTGGGTTGAATGAGAGATAGGATTCAAGGATAATTTAGATGAGACACAGTCTCTGTCCCTCTCCTCCTTCCCCTCCCCACAGCACTTGTATATATATATATTTGTACAGATTTATTACTCTATTTTTCTTGTACATATTTGCTACTCTATTTATTTTGCTAATGATGTGCCCATAGCTTTTATTCTACTTGTTCTGACGATTTTGACACCCGCCTCCATGTTTTGTTTTATTGTCTGTCTCCCCGTTCTAGACTGTGAGCCCGCTGTTGGGTAGGGACCATCTCTATATGTTGCCGACTTGGACTTCCCAAGTGCTTAGTACAGTGCTCTGCACACAGGAAGCGCTCAATAAATACGACTGAATGAATGAATGAAGGATGACGCCAAGGGGTACAGTGATCCACACTCATCAGACATCAGGTCAGCAGGGGAACGGGCGGCAGAGCATTCAAAATGAGCTGTCTTCATCATCATCATCAATCGTATTTATTGAGCGCTTGCTGTGTGCAGAGCACTGTACTAAGCGCTTGGGAAGTACAAGTTGGCAACATACAGAGACAGTCCCTACCCAGCAGTGGGGTCACGGTCTAAAAGGGGGAGACAGAGAACAAAACCAAACATACTAACAAAATAAAATAAATAGAATAGATATGTACAAGTAAAATAAATAAAAAAATAAATAGAGTAATAAATATGTACAAACATATATACAGGTGCTGTGGGGAAGGGAAGGAGGTAAGATGGGAGGGATGGAGAGGGGGACGAGGGGGAGAGGAAGGAAGGCTGAGTGCCAAAGGGAGGTGTCAGATTGGGGGGGAAGATTAATTTCGGGTGTCTAGCAAGAAAAGAGCCATATGAGACATTAAGTAAGGCAGGCAGGAAGATGACGCAGGATGAGAAATAGAGAGACATCGCAGGGAGTCGTGTTTGCCGTCTTCGCTATGGTCATTCCGGCCCTGCCCTTGGTTACTTCATCCTGGAAAACTCCTCTCTGACTAACTCCTCTCTGACTTTTTCTTTCCCCCAGCACTCCACAGGACAGGGCATCCTCACTCCACCCCACCGCCATGGCTTCATTCAGGAAACAGTAATGTTTTCTAGACGTGTTGCTGGGAAAAATGAGTCCCATTTCTTTAAAGAGTGATTTTCCAGACCAGAGGTCCCGTTACCTCTTAATGCTGGGCAAACCACCTCGAGGGATGTGCAAATGGAACGCGGTAACGGCTGGGAAAGTGATGTGGGAAACTAAAATACGTACTTAAGGAGTTAGAATTATCACAATAAGCGCTCAATAAATACAATTGATTGATTATTCTCAAACTATAGTTCTTCTGGACTAAATCACTCTTAGCTCCTTACTCTCATGGGAAACTAAAATACATACTTAAGGAGTTAGAATTATCACAATAAGCGCTCAATAAATACAATTGATTGATTATTCTCAAACTATAGTTCTTCTGGACTAAATCACTCTTAGCTCCTTACTCTCGTGGGAAACTAAAATACATACTTAAGGAGTTAGAATTATCACAATAAGCGCTCAATAAATACAACTGATTGATTGATTATTCTCAAACTATAGTTCTTCTGAACTAAATCGCTCTTAGCTCCTTACTCTCATGGGAAACTAAAATACATACTTAAGGAGTTAGAATTATCACAATAAGCGCTCAATAAATACAACTGATTATTCTCAAACTATAGTTCTGGACTAAATCACTCAGCTCCTTACTCTCGTGGGACACTAAAATACACACTTAAGGAGTTAGAATTATCACAATAAGTGCTCAATAAATACAATTCATTGATTGATTATTCTCAAACTATAGCTCTTCTGGACTAAATCGCTCTTAGCTCCTTACTCTCGTGGGAAACTAAAATACATACTTAAGGAGTTAGAATTATCACAATAAGTGCTCGATAAATACAATTGATTGATTGATTATTCTCAAACTATAGTTCTTCTGGACTAAATCGCTCTTAGCTCCTTACTCTCGTGGGAAACTAAAATACATACTTAAGGAGTTAGAATTATCACAATAAGCGCTCAATAAATACAATTGATTGATTGATTATTCTCAAACTATAGTTCTTCTGGACTAAATCGCTCTTAGCTCCTTACTCTCGTGGGAAACTAAAATACATACTTAAGGAGTTAGAATTATCACAATAAGCGCTCAATAAATACAACTGATTGATTGATTATTCTCAAACTGTAGTTCTTCTGAACTAAATCGCTCTTAGCTCCTTACTCTCATGAGAAACTAAAATACATACTTAAGGAGTTAGAATTATCACAATAAGCGCTCAATAAATACAATTGATTGATTATTGTCAAACTATAGTTCTTCTGGACTAAATCGCTCTTAGCTCCTTACTCTCGTGGGAAACTAAAATACATACTTAAGGAGTTAGAATTATCACAATAAGTGCTCAATAAATACAATTGATTGATTGATTATTCTCAAACTGTAGTTCTTCTGGACTAAATCGCTCTTAGCTCCTGACTCTCGTGGGAAACTAAAATACATACTTAAGGAGTTAGAATTATCACAATAAGCGCTCAATAAATACAATTGATTGATTATTCTTCTGGACTAAATCGCTCTTAGCTCCTTACTCTCGTGGGAAACTAAAATACACACTTAAGGAGTTAGAATTATCACAATAAGCGCTCAATAAATACAATTGATTGATTATTCTTCTGGACTAAACCGCTCTTAGCTCCTTACTCTTGTGGGAAACTAAAATACATACTTAAGGAGTTAGAATTATCACAATAAGTGCTCAATAAATACAATTGATTGATTATTCTTCTGGACTAAATCACTCTTAGCTCCTTACTCTCATGGGAAACTAAAATACATACTTAAGGAGTTAGAATTATCACAATAAGCGCTCAATAAATACAATTGATTGATTATTCTCAAACTATAGTTCTTCTGAACTAAATCGCTCTTAGCTCCTTACTCTCATGGGAAACTAAAATACATACTTAAGGAGTTAGAATTATCACAATAAGCGCTCAATAAATACAATTGATTATTCTCAAACTATAGTTCTGGACTAAATCACTCTTAGCTCCTTACTCTCATGGGACACTAAAATACATACTTAAGGAGTTAGAATTATCACAATAAGCGCTCAATAAATACAATTGATTGATTGATTATTCTCAAACTATAGTTCTTCTGGACTAAATCGCTCTTAGCTCCTTACTATCGTGGGAAACTAAAATACATACTTAAGGAGTTAGAGTTATCACAATAAGCGCTCAATAAATACAATTGATTGATTATTCTCAAACTATAGTTCTTCTGGACTAAATCGCTCTTAGCTCCTTACTCTCGTGGGAAACTAAAATACATACTTTAAGGAGTTAGAATTATCACAATAAGCGCTCAATAAATACAATTGATTGATTATTCTCAAACTATAGCTCTTCTGGACTAAATCACTCTTAGCTCCTTACTCTCGTGGGCAACTAAAATACATACTTAAGGAGTTAGAATTATCACAATAAGCGCTCAATAAATACAATTGATTAATTGATTATTCTCCAACTATAGTTCTTCTGGACTAAATTGCTCTTAGCTCCTTACTCTCGTCACCAATTCTGAACAACTTTAAAAGAAATTTTACTTTCAGCTCAGCTTTTGCGGTGGATTTGCCCAGTCTCTGGAGCTGTAGCGTATCGTGTTTCTTCCAAAGGTTGGAACTGGTCCAGGAAGGAAAATACAAGGAGAAAACTGCCTATGTGTGAGGCTGCTGAATTTCCCACAGCATATCAGATGCCACAATCTGGGATTACGGCAGACTTCGGCCACAGCTGTGTGGACCAATACCTATAACAATCAATATCACCAAGGCCCTAGTGACAGTGGGCTAGAGAACAAGCCAAACGACTGCCAGAGGCCGTACGGCCTCTTTGGCATATTGATCAATCGGTGGTATTTATTTATTCATATTAACGTCTGTCTCCCCCTCTAGACTGCAAGCTGGTTGTGGGCAGGGAATGTGTCTGTTATTGTTAAATTTTACTCTCCTAAGTGCTTAATACAGTGTTTTGCACACAATAAGTGCTCAATGAATGAATGAATTAATTAATTGATTGATTTATTGTGAGCTGAGCACGTACCTAAGCACTTGGAAGAGTAGGTAGACATGACTCCTGCCCACAGTGAGCTCCGCTAGCAGAACTGACCATTTTTTTTCTTTAATGATATTTGTTAAGGGCGTATTATGTGCCAGACCCAAGCGCTTAGTACAGTGCTCTGCACACAGTAAGCGCTCAATAAATACAGCTGAATGAATGCTTTGGAGTCAGTGGTCATGGGTTCAAATCCCGGCTCCGCCAATTGCCAGCTGTGTGACTTGAGGCAAGTCGCTTCACTTCTCTGGGCCTAGTTACCTCATCTGGAAAATGGGGATGAAGACCGTGAGTCCCCCGTGGGACAACCTGATCACCTTGTAACCTCCCCAGCGCTTAGAACAGTGCTTTGCACACAGTAAGCGCTTAATAAATGCTATCATTATTATTATTACTAAGTGCTGGGGTAGATGCAAGCTAATCAAATTGGCTCCAGTCCATGTCCCACATAGGGCTCGTAATATTAATCCCCATTTTACAACTGAGGCAACTGGGGCACATGAGGTAACTGGGGAGTGGCCCAGCGGATACAGCACTGGCCTCGGAGTCACAAGGACTTGAGTTTCCATCCCAGCTCTGCCAACTGTCTGATGTGTGACCTTGGTCAAGTCACTTAACTTCTCCACGCCTCAGTTACCTCATCTGCAAAATGGGGATTAAGACTGCAAATCCCATGTAGGACAGGGAATGGGCCCAACCTGATTAGCTTGTATCTATGCTAGTGCTTAGTAGAACGCCAGGCATGTAGTAAGCGATGAACAGAAGCTTGGCTTGGTGGAAAGAGCCCGGGTTTAGGTGGTGGGTTCTAATCCTGACTCCGCCACTTGTTAGCTGTGTGACTTTGGGCAGGTCACTTCACTTCTCTGGGCCTCAGTTACCTCACCTGGAAAATGGGGGTGAAGACTGTGAGCCCCACGTGGGACAACCTGATCACCTTGTATCCCCCCCAGCGCTTCGAACAGTGCTTTGCACATAGTAAACGCTTAACAAATGCCATCACTATTATTATTATTAACAAATACATTATTTTAAAAAAGTCCTGCTGGTTTAAAAGCCTACTTACCCTAGTTGTGGTTGCTTCAACATGCTAGCCCCTCTTTCCTGAGTGGTAGCCAAAAATGACTGATGAATGAGATGCCCCCTCCCTCCCAACATTGTGCACTAGCCCTTTGGCACCAAATCAATCAATCCTATTTCTTGAGCGCTTACCACAGCACTGTACTAATCGCTTCGGAGAGTACAACAGAATACGCAGACATGTTTCCTATCCATAATGAGCACCAAATTAATAGGAACCTAAATGGGCACCTGAAGGGTCTTTGTGAGCAGCTTATCTTCTCCAGCCGTGCCTTTGAGGTGGAAACCACAGCTCCTTTTCAGGAAGATGCACCTTAGCTATATGCTTACCCCTAATCCATGAAGGAGGCAGTGTGGTCTAGTAGAAAGAGCTAGAGTCTGGGAGTCAGAAGGCCTGGGTTCTAGTTCTACCCCTGGCCTGAAGTATCGCCTTCGGAGAATCAATAAAATACAGGCTCTTAGGTTAGGTCACCCCTTGTGTACCATAAAAATGAGACAGGGACTATGCCCCACCTGATTATTTTATGCTTAGCAAAGTGCTTTGGCCAGTAATAAGAGTGTACTGAATGCCCAAGCATTATTATTAACTCTGAGTACGAGGCAGAAAGGGAAATAAGTTCCAAAGGGGAATATTTCCCAAGTGGAGCATCATTGACATTAGGCCAGTCTGTGTTGTTGCATTTCATTGAAGCCCATCCCCAAATCAAAGGGTCATTACCCCCAAATGTTCAGTGTATTCTTCTGGTAAGAGATGAGACCCAGCTTTGCTATAAACAAAAGTTTTCACTCCACATTTTATTTTAAATGGTATTTGTTATGCACTTACTCTGTGCCAGGCCCTGTATTAAGCACTGGGGTGGATAGGTTGGACGCAGTCCGCGTCCCAGGTGGGGCTCACAGTCTTAATCCCCATTTTATAGAAGAGGTAACTGAGGCACACTGAAGTGACCTCCCCAAGGTCACACAGCAGACAAGTGGCAGAGCAGGGATTAGAAACCTGGGTGCTCTGATTCCTAGGCCCGTGCTCTATCCTCTAGGCCACACTGCTTCTCTATGATAATGACGAGGAGAATATTTGGGAGAGGCAAATTTTTCCCTGCCTCAGGGTAGCCTGAACCCAACCCTGACCCTGTTACTTGCTTTGTGGGAATGTGTCAGAATGGTGAGTTTTTCTGAACACACCGATTTTGCAAGAAGTCCTTTGTGTATACACTGCGGCTCTTTGGGAAGCTCCTCCTTCTCTCCAAGCTATGGGCAACACCCCAAAGTACTGCGGACCGTCAATCATGATTTGCTCTGTGCAAAGAATTGTGCCTTAAGACATGCAAAGTGGTAGTAACTCCTTTGTGGAGTCAGCCCGGCCCTTTGGACTGCCAACGCATCTGAAGAAACTGGATGTATCAGCCTGTACCAGGGGAATCTTAAACGCAGTAAGAAAAGCATCATTGGCCAAGCAGAAATAGACTGCCGCAGTTCAGTTTCCCGTACGACACTGCAGCAATAACAAATAAGTAGAAAACTAAATGAAGAAGGCCAGGCTATTTGCGGGAAGGCCGCGGCCTAGTATACACCTATATACATATAGTATACATACACCTAGTATACATATATACACCTGTATTATTATTATTAACTCCCTCTGAGTAGGAGGCAGAAAGGGAAATGTATATATGTTTGTACATATTTATTATTTGTGCATTTATTTATTTATCAATTATTTATTTATTTATTATTTCATCATCTACTTATTATTTATTTATTTATTATTTGTATATATTTATTACTCTATTTATTTTCATTCATTCATTTATTTTATTATTTATTTATTTATTATTTGTGCGTATTTATTACTCTATTTATTTATTTTACTTGTCCATATCTATTCTATTTATTTTCTTTTGTTAGTATGTTTGGTTTTGTTCTCCATCTCCCCCTTTTAGACTGTGAGCCCACTGTTGGGTAGGGACCGTCTCCATATGTGGCCAACTTGGACTCCCCGAGCGCTTAGCACAGTGCTCTGCACACAGTAAGCGCTCAATAAATACGATCGATTGATCGATTGATAGTAGATGGAGCACGGGCCTGGGCCTCGGAAGGACCTGGGTTCTAATCCCGGCTCCGCCACTTGCCAGCTGGGTGACCCAAGTCATTTCAGGTCTCTGTGCCTCAGTCACCGTGTCTGTAAAATGGGGATTAAGACTGAGTTCCACGCGGGACAGGAACTGTGCCCAACCTGATTGGCTTGTTTCTCCCCCAGTACTTAGTTCAGTGTGTGGTTCATAGTAAGCGCTTAATAAATACTATTAAAGAAAAGCTTGGGCATCAGACTGGGGGAATGTAACACCGCTGTCTGGATCGCCCAGCCCCACCGCCTGACTCTGTGTAGGACTCCTCCAGCTTCATTTATGAGCCAAACTTCACAACGGGTGCCAAGGAAGACTCACACACACAACAGAGTTGTACTGTCCTTTTCTTAGCCCTGAAGCTGCGTGCTTCTCAGTACAGTTTCACCAGATGGGCCATTTGACGGGTGATGGAAGAAACAATTGAAATACCGAGGAGAGCCAAGCTTCAGACAATGGGACAATGGGGCAACGAGTCTACCAACTCTGTTGGCATTGTACTCTCCCAGGCGCTTAGTACAGCGCTCTGCACAAGGTAATCTAGACTGTAAACTCACTGTGGGCAGGGAAATGTGTTGCACTGTTGTGTTGTACTCTCCAAACTGCTTAGCATGTAAAATGGGGATTAAGACTGTGAGCCCCCCGTGGGACAACCTGATCACCTTGTAACCTCCCCAGCGCTCAGAACATCATCATCAATCGTTTTTATTGAGCGCTTACTATGTGCAGAGCAGTGTACTAAGCGCTTGGGAAGTACAAATTGGCAACATATAGAGACGGTCCCTACCCAACAGTGGGCTCACAGTCTAAAAGGGGGAGACAGAGAACAAAACCAAACATACTAACAAAATAAAATAAAATAACAAAATAAAATAAATAGAACAGTGCTTTGCACATAGCAAGCGCTTAATAAATGCCATTATTATTATTATAGTATAGTGCCCTGCACACAGTAAGCACTCAATAAGCATGAATAAGTGCTCAATAAATATCAATGATGGATCACAGATGAAAATGGGGAGACAACTACCAGATAGCCCAACACGGCTCATTATGGGCAAGGAACGTGTCTGTTAATTCTGCTGTATTATACTTTCCCAAGTGCTTAATACGGTGCTTTACACATAATAATAACGATGGTATTTGTTAAGCGCTTCCTATGTGCCAAGCACCGTTCTAAGCGCTGAGGGAGATGCAAGTTAATCAGGTTGTCCCCCATGGGGCTCACAGTCTTACTCTCCATCTGACAGATGAGGTAACTGAGGCCCAGAGAAGTTAAGTGACTTGCCCAAAGTCACACAGCAGACAAGTGGGGGAGGCGGGGTTCGAACCCACGACCTCTGACTCCCAACCCCGTGCTCTTTCCACCGAGCCCCGCTGCTTCTCGCACAGTAAGTGCTCAATAAACACAATTGATTAGTTCAGACACGGGCCCTTTCAACTACTCACGGTCAGAGGTAAACGCCACCAATAACGAAGCCTTCTAGGCGGAAACCTTTGGTTCCTTATAACTTCCTTTCCTGGTTCTTCAGCGTCGTCCCATCGCTCCCGTTCCGTCTGGCTGCCATTCCTTGGGAAAAGGGAGAACCATTATGGGATACACTAGTTCGGCCCCTCCACTTAGGAGATTACAGCTCTGTTAGAGCAGAGGAGGTGGAATTGCCGTTCAATAGCATTTACTGTAAACTCCTTACGGGCAGGGAGAGTGGCAAATTCTTTTGCTCTCTCCCAAGCGCTTAGTACAGTGCTCTGCCCATAGTAAGTGCTCAATAAAAACCACTGATTGATTTAATAGTATTTATTGAGGGCCTACTTGGGGCAGAGCAATGTACTACTACTTGGGAAAGCGCTCTGGAGTTAGAAGACGTGACATCTGCCCCCAAGGAGCTGGCAAGTCTTGAGGGAGAGATGGACACAAAATAAATCACAATAGTACAGTGCTAAGCGCTTAGTACAGTGCTCTGCACACACTAAGCGCTCAATAAATACGACTGATGATGATAGGAAGAAGGGATTATAAAGTTGGGATGAGTAGATCTTAAACTGGAGAGGTTGCAAGCCAATACGTTTAGACTGTGAGCCCACTGTTGGGTAGGGACCGTCTCTCTATGTTGCCAATTTGTACTTCCCAAGCGCTTAGTACAGTGCTCTGCACATAGTAAGCGCTCAATAAATATGACTGATGATGATAGGAAGAAGGGATTATAAAGTTGGGATGAGTAGATCTTAAACTGGAGAGGTTGCAAGCCAATACGTTTAGACTGTGAGCCCACCGTTGGGTAGGGACCGTCTCTCTATGTTGCCAATTTGTACTTCCCAAGCGCTTAGTACAGTGCTCTGCACATAGTAAGCGCTCAATAAATACGATTGATGATGAATACGTTCAGAAATACAACAGGTAAAGCAGCGTGGCCTAATGAAAAGAGCCTGCGCCTGGGGCTCAGAGGACCTGAGTTCTAATCCCTGCCCTTCCACTTGTCTGCTGTGCGACCTAGGGCAAGTCTCTTAACTTCTCCTGGCCTCAGTTACCACATCTGTAAAATGAAGATTAAATCCTACTCCATCCTACATATAGGACAGTGACTGTGTCCAACCTCCACCTTCCCGGTGCTCAGAACAGTCCTGGCACATAGTAAGTGCTTAACAAGTATTATTATTATTATTATTATTAGGTGCTTTTAAGTGCATAGGTGCAGAAGGGGTCGTTGGGAGACTATAATCTGGGAAGGACGAAAAATTAATCGAGGAAGTCTCCCAGTGGAAGTGTCATTTCAAATGGGGAGGTCTGGGAAAGGCGAGGGAGTTCCAAGCAGGAAGGACATCAGCAGGGAGGCGGAGATGAGGAAGATGAGGATGAGGTCCAGTGAGCAGGTTGGGAGGAACGGAGAAAAGCGCTTAGAACAGTGCTTTGCATATAGTTAAGTACTTAATAAATGCCATTAAAAAAAAAAAAGAGTAGACAGCTGGAGAGAAAAGAAGAGTGTAAACTCGAGGGGCAATTATTACTCAATCATCTTACACCATGAGCCGTAGGTGGGACAGGGGTTGGGGCTTATGATAATAATAATCATGATGGCATTTGTTAAGCGCTTACTATGTGCAAGGCACTGCTCTAAGCGCTGGATCCGATTACCTTGTATCTGCCCTGGCACTTAAAACTGTTACTGACACATAGTAAACATTTAAGGAGAATAAGAAGCCGCGAGGCCTAGGGGAAAGAACACAGACCTGGGTGTCAGATGACCTGGGTTCCAATCCTCACTCCTCCACTTATCTGCCGTGTGACCTTGCACAAGACGCTTCACTTCTCTGTGCCTGTTTACCTCGTCTGTAAAATGGTGATTAAAACTATGAGCCTCATGTAAAACACACGCTGTTTCCAACCTGATTATCTTCCATCTACCCCAGCACTTAGTACAGTGCCCGGCACGTGGTAAGCGCTTAAGTAGCGTGGCTCAGTGGGAAGAGCACAGGCTTTGGAGTCAGAGGTCAGGGGTTCAAATCCCAGCGCCGACAATTGTCAGCTGTGTGACTTTGGGCAAGTCACTTCTCTGTGCCTCGGTTACCTCATCTGTAAAATGAGAATTAAGACTGTGAGCCCCCTGTGGGACAACCTGATCACCTTGTAACCTCCCTAGCGCTTAGAGCACTGCTTTGCACATAGTAGGCGCTTAATAAATGCCATTATTATTATTATTAAGTACCATTAAAAAATCATCATTATTATTGCCCCTATACCCTGCAAGGATGTGGCAGAGCAGAATTTCCTGACAGTGACTAATAATAATAATGATGATGATGATGATGGCATCTGTTAAGAGCTTACTATGTGCCAAGCACTGTTCTAAGCACTGGGGTAGGTACTACTACTACTACTATTACTAATAATAATGATGGCATTTGTTAAGCGCTTACTATGTGCAAAGCACTGTTCTAAGCGCTGGGGAGGTTACAAGGTGATCAGGTTGTCCCACAGGGGGCTCACAGTCTTAATCCCCATTTTACAGATGAGGTAACTGAGGCACAGAGTAGTTAAGTAACTTGCCCAAAGTCACACACCTGACCAGTGGCGGAGCTGGGATTTGAACCCATGACCTCTGACTCCAAAGCCCGGGCTCTTCCCACTGAGCCACGCTGCTTCTCTACTAGTTAATCAGGTTGTCCCACGTGGGGCTCAAAGTCTTAATCCCCATTTTACAGATGAGGGAACTGAGGCACAGAGGAGTCAAGTGACTTGCCCAAGGTCATACAGCTGATCAGTGGCAGAGCGGGGATTAGAACCCACGACCTCTGACTCCCAAGCCCGGGCTCTTTCCACTAAGCCATGCTATTTCTCATAAATATATATATATATATATATATATATATATATACATACACACACACGCACATACTATATACAGATATATAGTATAGAGTATAGTATAGAGTATAGTATATATAGTATATACATACACATATATACACACGTATATACTTATACATATATAGTATGTATAGCATATAGTATATATAGTATAGTGTATAGTATATATATACTATATGCATGTACTATATATACTATAGTGTATATATATACTATATGTACATACATACTATAGTGTATAGTGTAAATATATACACTATAGTATAGTATATAGTATAGTATATAGTATATATATACTATATGCATATACTATATATACTATAGTGTATATATATACTATATGTATATACTATACATGTAGTATATATATACTATATGTATATACTATACGTGTGTGTGTGTGTGTGTGTGTGTGTAGTATATATACAGTATATATCTATGTGCAGTCCCATCTGGTGCCAACAAAACCTAGTAACTTGAAGGTTGAGTTTTTCCTATTCTAAGTTACCTAACGGTCCCTCTCAAATAAAAGAAAAAAAATCACAGAAATTCTCTTTCACCCTGGGTCAACTCATGCAGTTTTCTGTGAAGTTAAAAGTCCAAGTTTATGGGGTAACCATTAACCTGAGAAACAACATGGCATAGAAGAGTACCGGCCTGGGAGCCGGAAGGTCTTGGGTTCTAACTCCGGCTCCGCCACCTGTCTGCTGTGTGACCTTGGGAAAGCCACTTCACTTCTCTGGGCCTCAGTTACCTCATCTGTAAGACGGTGAGCTCACAGTCTAGAGGAGGGGAGACAGACATTCATTCATTCGTTCATTCAATCGTATTTATTGAGCGCTTACTGTGTGCAGAGCACTGGACGAAGCGCTTGGGAAGTCCAAGTTAGCAACATACCAATCAATACAAATGAATAAAATTACAAATGTATAGATAAGGGCTGCGGGGCTGGGGGAGAGCAAAGGGGACGAATCAGGGTGAGGCGGAAGGGATTGGGAGATGAGGAAAAGTGGGGTTTAAGTGACTCAGCTTAGATTAGATTAGAGAAGCAGCGTGGCTCAGTGGAAAGAGCCCGGGCTTGGGGGGTCAGTGGTCATGGGTTCGAATCCCGACTCCGCAACCTGTCTGCTGTGTGACCTTGGGCAAGTCACTTGACTTCTCTGAGCCTCAGTTCCCTCATCTGTAAAATGGGGATGAAGACTGTGAACCCTGCGTGGGCCAACCTGATCATCTTGTATCCCCCCCCAGCGCTTAGAACAGTGCTTTGCACATAGTAAGCGCTTAACAAATGCCATCATTATTATTATAATTATTAATACTGACAGCCCATGTGGGACAGGGACTGTGTCCAACCTGAATACCTGTATTTACCGCAGCGCTCACAACAGTGCCTGGCACAGAGTAAGCGCTTAACAAATACCATTATTATTAGAACAGTGCTTTACACATAGTAAGTGCGGCAGAGAAGCAGCGTGGCTCAGTGGAAAGAGCACGGGCTTGGGAGTCAGAGGTCATGGGTTCAAATCCCAGCTCTGCCGCTTGCCAGCTGTGTGACGTTGGGCAAGTCACTTCACTTCTCTGGGCCTCAGTTACCTCATCTGGAAAATGGGGATTAAGATTGTGAGCCCCACATGGGACAACCTGATCACTTTGTATCCTCCCCAGGGCTTAGAACAGTGCTTCGCACATAGTATGTGCTTAACAAATACCAAAATTATCATTCTTAGAGAAGCAGCGTGGCTCAGTGGAAAGAGCCCGGGCTTTGGAGTCAGAGGTCATAGGTTCGAATCCCAGCTCCACCACATGTCTGCTGTGTGACCTGGGGCAAGTCACTTAACTTCTCTGAGCCTCAGTTCCCTCATCTGTAAAATGGGGATTGAGACTGTGAGCCCCACGTGGGACAGCCTGATCACCTTGTATCTCCCCAGCGCTTAGAACAGTGCTTTGCACATAGTAAGTGCTTAACAAATGCCATTATTATTATTATTAACAAATGCCATCATTTATTATTATTATTATTATTGTTAACTTTACCTCAGCAGGTTGCAAAGCAGCAAGAAGCTCGTGTTCTGGTACATATGGAAGTGGCTGGAGAGAGTTTTGAATTCACGTAAAGAAGAACCTATTTTACAGAAGGTTTTACAGAACGTATTTTACCTATTTTACCAGTCTTTAGCACTAGGATTAGCTGTTAAGAACCACAAGGCCCCCAGCAAAATTCAAGTCAGTATATGTTGTGCTTTGTCTTCCCCCAGGGCAGGAAAAAGCAAATGACAGTCAGGACTGTTCGTTTTCTTTCCTGACATTCCGCCTGATTTACTACAGGACAGAGCTTTGTTGTTTTTTTTAGCTCACTGCCTCTGTCCGATGGATTACTTTCCTCCTCCCTGCCACTTCTATCTCCAGGCTTAGAATAAGATTTCAGTTCTTCTGCAACCCCCAGACTGGCACATCTCCCTCGAAATCCTATTCATTTCACCTCTGCTTCCAATCCCACGGAGGCGTTTCCAGAGCAAGGCTTTATACGGGAGCAGCCGTGAAAGGTGAGTTTTCTTCCCTGGTTGCCAAGGCTCTGATTTAGTACAATGGGATCGGATTGATGTGAACATTTTATTTTTCTCGCATCCTTCTTTCGGAAAGCAACTCTCTCTTGATCGGCTTGGACCCCCAGGAAAGTTTTCTACCGAGAGAAATTCGTTTTCAGTCGAGGAATTTGGACCGTGGGTGTCCGTCCTGGGAAAGATGGCTGTCCCGCCGTTCAAGCGTCGGTATGATAATTAATAATCATCATGGTATATGTTTAACGCTTACTATGTGCCGGGCACTCTGCTAAGCACTGGGGTGGATACAGGCAAATCGGGTTGGACACAGTCCCTTGTCCCACATGGGGCTCCCAGTCTTAATTCCCAGTTTACAGATGAGGTAACTGAGGCCTAGAGACCAGAAGTGACTTGCCCAAGGTCACACAGTAGACAAATGGTGGTGCCAGGATTAGAACCCACGTCCTTCTGACTCCTGGGCTCTATCCACTGTAGCACGCTGCTTCTGTAAGAGATCAGACCCAAAATTTCCAACCTATTAGCTCTGCTCATCTCACTGTCCGCAGGGACCTCAGCGAAAGGAAAGCAGATATTTACTTTCTCATAGTACAACGTATGAACAAAGGAGAATTAACTTAAAAAGCCGAGACTTCCATCCTTCCAAAAAGCCAAACTGAAACTCAAGTGTTACTAACGTATTCTATTTATTCATTAATAAAAAGTGCATAGTACAAGCCCTTTATCCCAATCCAAGTACTCAGTAAAAGATTAACAGAACGCCAAATGGCACAAACATAATTTGGCATGATTTAACCATTTGAAATCAGCAATTAACGTTGAGAACAACACGCGACCACTTTGCCCTTTAACGAAGCGATCTTCAAACACGGTTCGGGTGTGATTTCTTCATATAATGGAATAGAAGGCTAAGAAACGAAACCGACCACTGCACTGACTGATTCCCTCGGGTTGCTCCATTATGGTTCGCTTTAAATTCAGCTGTTCAAGTTTTAGCGCATTTCCAAATAGCATGAGATAAAACTTCCGGTTCTTAAT
This sequence comes from Tachyglossus aculeatus, assembly GCF_015852505.1. NCBI lineage: Eukaryota > Metazoa > Chordata > Mammalia > Monotremata > Tachyglossidae > Tachyglossus > Tachyglossus aculeatus. The sequence goes on from NC_052075.1 coordinate 17,527,460, forward strand.
CTCTTCCGAGAACCGTTCCAACACGTGATTTCATACACAGGCATGGGATGGTTTTCAACAGAAATCACAATGATGTCTCTAAAAGTAACCATCTGAAGTCCCTTCAAAGTATCTCTGTAAGCTTAAAGAGAGACAGAATAACAATGGAATTGAGCTCTGTTACGCCGTAAGACATTTTACTATAAAACATTTCCAATGTTAACTTTCCCCATATGGAAAAATCAAAACGTTATTTTACCTAAAAGCACGTTAAATGTGTGTGTATATATATATAAAAAAAGAATGTTTAAGAGCCATTGGTGATTAAAATACGGGGGGGGGGGGCGTCAATCTTTTATTCAACCTAGAAAATTCAATAATCTCAGGGAAAAGCTTCCAAGGCAGAAGTGCTTAGTGTGTCCATTGAAAGAACAGCAGCTTTAGACATGGGCCTGTCCCCTGTAAATAATTGGCTGTGGTAAGAACACTCCGTACGGGTTCACGGGAATGCTGAAGCGGTTTTACGAGCAGCCAAACCAGTCTCACGCTGCTCCTTTTCAATACGGATTATGGTTCCCAATTCCCCGGGACGGAGTCATCGGATGGCGGGGGGTGGACGGGGAACTTGCCCGGGATCGGGTGTTAAGACGCCACCAGTGAAGCCCAAGAGTCCGAATTCCAGTTCTCAAGCAAACCCGGCACCGCCCTGGGTTCACGTTACCTATTTGGTCCACAGCCCAGTTGGCTCTCCACTATTTGGGCGTGGAATGATCCGCGGACAGATTATCCCTTCCAGGGAGAGGGATACCCAAGGGCCACGGAAGGAACAGAGGACATTTCTGGCATCCTCTGTGATGCTGCGGCCCCCCACCTCCTCAGATTTTCCTATCAAGTCAATAGCCCGGCATCTTTCCGGCCCCGGAGAAGGGAGCCCCCCGACTCGTGGCTTCTTTTTTGCTCTTCTCTCCCCGTCTTCTCCCACCCCCAACCCCTACGGCTTCCCGTTGGCACAGATATTTGAGAGCTGGCTGCGTTCCCTCCAGAAGCTGGGAAAGCCGACCAGCTCACGGGCGAACGCGAGTGAGAAATCTCCCTGGGTCTTTAAACACTACCCTTTCACAGTGTTGGTGGCAATTATATCTGTTTTAAAAGGGAACACTTCCTTGAATTTAGAGCGTTACATCAGAGACCGTGTTGCACAGCAGCGAAGATACTGAGAGATGCATTACACCGACACGAATGTCGTCTCGTGTCTGTTCAATCAAAGTGGCTAGTCTGACCCTTCCGTTTTCTCTGATCCAGCAGATCGCCAAGAGTCTCGGGGGCTGGCGCTAGTCTCTGCAAAACCATATGCTAGGAAAGAAGCCCCTTAGCCACCCGATCCCATCCGGGTTATTACGTTCGTCTTATTCTCGGGTTTCAAACGGACCACGGAAAACGTATCGTCTTACTTTTCTGTTCATCTCAAAAATGCTACGTTCGCAAACATCCCTCCTGTTAGCTAAGACTGGACCGATGCTTCAAGAAGGGAGAATGGCTTGCCTTGTGTACCTGGAGCAGACTAGGAAACTTGGTGTTGAAGCCAGGCCACGGAGGTTGGTGGCAGCATGATTTTCAGATGGAGAGAATCGTCCAGGGATGTAAGGAAAAAGATATCCAGGGATCGGGGGCCCGACAGGGCCCCTTGCAAAGCTTAAAGGTTTTTGCTCATGGAAGGAAAGATGGTAAACCAAGTTTGAACGCTAAAAACTTTATTACTAAGAGGTCAAAATAGTCGGAAACTTCTGGTAGGAAAATCTGAGGACAGAAGTCAGGTTTCCTGAGTAACAGTGTTCTTATCTTGTTCAATGACTTATAGTTTAAAATGATCAATTTTAGAGTTTACAGTCTCTATTGCCAGGAAATTGTCTACGTTTTTTTCACACGGATTGTGAGTTTTGTATGGTTGGTATTGAGTGGCTCATATTTAATAACTGTCTTCTATAGTGTGCTGGCTCCAACAAACACCTCACTGGTGATTGTCTGGGTCACGGAACAACCGTCTTGACGGAAAACAATGCCTTTTGGATGGTTTTATCTTTATTACAGCCACGCCACCCTTCTCTCTCGTCTACGTCACCTGAGAACTGATGCAGGTTTCTGCCAACTTCCGCGAGAAGAAGATCAACAGCTTAACACGAGTCCAAACGGGGCGGGGGGGGGGGGGGGGGGGGGACTCCTCTACGAGCAACGGGGGTCAGTGTCAGTAAAAATCCGATGCTAGCTCTCCTCTATATAATCCCAGCTGAATCCAGAGAACTTAAAAATACAACGGTGCAAAACACGAAGGCATCCGCCTGAGACTCAAAATCACTTCTTAAGTACAACGTAGAAATCACAACCGTCCTTCAGTGAGGCTACAAACCACCCAAAGCAAAAAGAAGAGAGGAATGTTTAAAGGTATGGCGGACCCCGAAAACCCCAAAGACCCCCAGCTTTCGTGAGATCATCTACTCGGATCCGATCTCACAGAGGAAACCAGATACGTGAAATTTCTACGAGCTCGTGAAACGATGCCGTCCTGAAATGTAAATGCAAAACGCGAGAAGACAATGGCGCTTAGAGGGGCTTGGAGTACTCAGGTCGCTTCTGTCCGTTTGGTCGTGCGGGGGGTTGGCTGGTCTTCATTTTCCACTGTGCAAAGTCTAGTCCACGGGAGGAGCGGGTGGTTCGTGTCCCTAGGAAATGGGGGAGGGCGGGGAGGACGGAGAAAGAGCGAAGCGTTACCTAACCCAACTTTCTCAGGACAGTCAAAACAAACCCAGCCTGAAATCAACACTTGCTCCGAGGGAGCCCGTGGGGAGACTCCCTGGGTTACGAGACCATTTCCACCCTGGTTCTGAATCCCTCTCCTCCCGGTTCAGCCGGCCAATAAATGTTCGTAACTCCATCCGAAAGACCAGAACGGCTTTAGAGCCCAGCTGGCCTTGCTATTTGGGAAACTGGTTACCTCAACGAAAGCCTTCCAAGCCGTTATCGTCTTCCCTCTTAAACCCTCCCCTCCTCCCAACTTTTTCTCCATCCTCCCCGTGACCCTAGCCCACAAACTTGGTATCGGCCTCTACTCCTCACAGTCCATCTACCGTTACGACCTGCCGATTTTCCCTCGAAAACATTTCAACCAAATCAAGCAGTCAGTGCTCTTTACTGAGCACCTAATGTGTGTGGAAAACTGTAGAAAGTGCTTAGGAGAGAACAAGAGAATCAGCAGACATGATCCCTACCCTTAAGGAGCCTAGGATATAGCAAGGAGCAGAAGCTAGGATAAACCCCAGATAGGAGGAAGGAGAAGAGAATACAAATATGGGTTAATGCTTAACGAACAGAGTAAGTCATATGTACAAAGTGCACCAGTCTGGAGCTAATACTTTGGTGCTTAGTAGCAGGAGGAATAGTATTAAGCCCTTCCGGAGTACAAAGCATTGTGCTAAGCATTGAGAGAAGAATAGAGAGGCCCAGAAGGCCTCCTGGAGATTTTATTTAAGAACTGTGATATCAGAGGGGCTTTGAAAATGCTGGGGGCGGGGGCAACCGCGGTCTCTGGGATGTGAATAATAATAATAATTACAATAATAATGATGGTATTTGATAAGCGCTTACTATGTGCAAAGCACTTCTAAGCGCTGGGGAGGTTACAAGGTGATCAGGTTGTCCCACGGGGGGCTCACAGTTTTAATCCCCATTTTACAGACGAGGTGACTGAGGCCCAGAGAAGTTAAGTGGCTTGCCCGAAGTCACACAGCTGACCGTTGGCAGAGCCGGGATTTGAACCCATGACCTCTGACTCCAAAGCCCGGGCTCTTTCCACTGAGCCACGCTGCTTCTCATGGGGAGGGAGTGCTGAAGGGTCTGAGAAAGGACTCAGCAGTGGGAGATGAGAGAATGAGGCTTAGAGGATTGAAGATGTTAGGCTGGGAGAGGACAGTGGATAAGTAATCATTCCATCAGAGGTATTTATCGAGCACTTGCTGCGCACAGAATACTGTACTAAGCGCTTGGGAGAGCGCAATACAACAGGGTGGGCGGACATGTTCTCTGAAGAGGAAGAAGGCAGATGGAGAGCCTTCAAGCCAATAATCGGGGAGGGGGAGGTGTTTCTGCTTGTTACAGTAAACACTGGAAATCATCTGAGATTTTCGAAGAGTGGGGAGGGTTGGGCAGATGGCAAGGGAGGAGACTTTTCAGCAGGCACCAAGTTAAATATATGGAGTGAAAGGGAGGAGGACACCCCTAACAGGGCAGTCAGATAAGGGGAAATGTCCAAACACAAAGTTCCTACCAGCTGACCTGGGGATGACCTTTTGAAAGGAGAATTCATCAGGAGATGGAGGGCGGAGAAGGGAACCTCATAGCCGCCCCTTCTCTGAGTGACCTTCAGCCACGAACAATCCAGAATCTGCAGGAATGGGAATGGCCTGGACCGGCCACGAACCACCTCTGACAGGGAGAACTATGGACTGTTGGACGGAGAAAAGGGGGACGGAGGCCTTTGCTTCGCTCTTTTTTAAAAAAATGGTATTTGTTAAGCACATCCTATGTGTCAAGCACTGCTCAAGGGCTGGGGGAGTCAACAAGTTAATCAGATGGGACACTGGCCCTGTCCCACACGGGGTTGACAGTCTAAAGGCGAGGGAGAACAGGCATCGAATCCCCAGTATAGGTGAGGAAACTGAGGTACAGAGAAGTGACCCGCCTAAAGTCACGTAGCAGACAACTGGCTGTAAGCCCGTCCTCTAGACTGTAAGCTCAATGTAGGCAGGGCAACGTGTTTACTAACTCTGTTGCAGTGTACTCTCCCAAGTGCTTAGCAAAGTAAGTGCTCAATAAATACAACCGACTGATTAAACTGGCGGAGCCGGGGTTGGAGTCCCCAAGCCTGTGCTACTTCCCAGAAGACTCACTGCTTCTGATGGGCAGAAGCCGGGTCCCACTGAGGGGCTCCAAAGTCCCCCAGGTAGCCATGGCAACCCCATCCTCCCGCCTGACGCCTAGGAGCAAAGGACCATCGTCGCAGGGAGGCCCGAAGCTCCGGAACAACATGGAAAACGTTGGGCGGTTTGTCGCAGTTGGGACCGGGGGGACTGAATTGGAGCAGCAAGGCACTAAGGACAGCGAGGGCTGCAACCAATTGTTACTGTCCCTGTTGTTGTCACTGATTTTCTTCCTTTTTTTTTTTTAATGGTATCTGTTAAGCCCTTACTATGTGCCAGCCACTGCACTAAGCGCTGGGGTAGATACAAGCTAATTGGGTTGGATAGAGTCCATGTCCCACACGGGGCTCACAGCCTCAATCCCCATTTTAAAAAGGGGGGGGAACTGAGGCACAGAGAAGTGAAGTGACTCGCCCTCGGTCACCCGTGGACGTGCGGCGGAGCTAGGATTAGAACCCAGGTCCTTCTGACTCTCAGGGCCGTGCTCTATTAGGCCAAGCTGCTTTATGTGTCTTTTCTTTTTTCCTCAATCAATGGTGCTTATTTAGCGCTTGCTGCATGTAGAGGACTGCACTACGCGCTTGGGAGGGTACAATACAGCAGAATTGGCAGACGCGTTCCCTTTGAAGTCTTACGGACCATGACCCCGAATGGATTAATGTCACAGAGACTGGGGCTTTGCCAACTTGAAGCCCCTAATCACTGTCATTTTTGGCATCCCCCCTCCAGCCCCCTGCCACCTGGGCCGAGAGGCATGTCATCATCAATCGTATTTATTGAGCGCTTACTGTGTCTGGCCGGGCAGGGAATGTATCTCATATCGTTACGGTGTACTCTCCCAAGTGTTCAGCCCAACGCTCCGCACGCAACAAGCCCTCGATAAATATGACTGACTGATTCAGCTCAGTGACTCTGAACAATTCGGGAGGCTGCTACTCCTGGACTTCAATTCCAGGCCTTTGAAGTCGTTGTGGCGAGAGAGGTGGGGTGGAAGAAGGAGAATGCAGCAGGTTTGTGGGGATAAAATGGGCCGATGAAACCCCTTGTCGGCTTGCTCTGCATACAGTCGGAGCTCAAGAAATGACTGAATTGACCTGAATTGCGAGAGGCAAATGTCTGTTAAGAAATGCAGACCACCGCCCGAACACTAAAACCTTCTTTTGAGAGAGGAGCATCTGGAAGTTAGTAAAGCAGGGTGGCTCAGTGGAAAGAGCACGGGCTTGGGAGTCGGAGGACGTGGGTTCTAATCCTGGCTCCGCCACTTGCCTGCTGTGTGACCTTGGGCAAGCCACTTAACTTCTCCGTGCCTCAGTTATCTCATCTGCAAAATGGGGATTAAAACTGCGAGCCCCAAGTGGGACAACCTGATTACCCTGTATCTACCCCCATCGCTTAGAACAGTGCTTGACACATAGTAAGCGCTTAATACCATAATAATAATACCAGTAATTATTATTATTATTCAAGAGTTAGGAGGAGTCTGTGAACAGCCCTCCAACTGCCACATTTGTGTTGCTGTCTCCCTCCCCTACTCTAAACTGTAAGCTTGCTGTGGGCAGGGAACGTGACTGTTTACTGCAGTACTGGACTCTCCCAAGCACTCAATACGGTGCTCTGCACACAGTAAGCGCTCAATAAATGCGACTGAATAAATGAATGTTTACCGTTGCATTGGCCTTCTTACATTGCTTTGCCTTTACATATTAAATCCTTCCTTAGGAGCGAATCGCTGACCCCCCAACCCTGCTTCTAGATCGGGAGGGGCTTTTTTTAATCTTTCATTTGACTCTTTTCCCTGTGCCCGGTACGATGTTTCGGCACCCAGTGAGGGCTCCGTAAATACCTTGGAACGGTGGAACTTTACAGAATAGGTTTCTTGAAAATCCGCTTACATTATGTGGACTGGCTGGTTTTCCAGCTGAGCTGGATCCTCTTAGATTAGTAGGTCTCAGCAAGAACAAGATCAACGCGACAACTACCCAGGCCATCATGATCATGGTAAGACCAATGCCATTCTCTCCAGATGAGTTTGGTCCCGGCACTGAAGACAAACAAAGAGAAGACGTAAGATTTGGGCACCGGCATAAAAACAAAAGGTAAGATCAAACTTCTCCCTTACAGATGCTGAGGCCCTCCCTTTCAGGACAAAACAACCTTTATTTTAAAGACCTCACGAGGGGAGCTTAGAGTGTCTAGTTCTTCTTTTCCAGAGTGGAACGAGCACAGTACTTGGAGCCAGAAGGACCTGGGTTCAAATCCCAGCTCCGCCACTTGTCTGTTGCGTGACCCTGGGCACGTCGCTTCACTTCTCTGGGCCTCACTTATCTCACCTGTAAAATGGGGATTAAAACCGTGAGCCAAATGTCCAATCTGACTAGTTTATATCAACCCCTTTGTTTACTACAATGTATTGCACATGGTAAGCACTTGACAAATATCATTAAAAAAACCCAAAACAAAACAAAAATCCAGCACTGTTACTACCCTATGGTTCCCTCGAGACTATAAACTTGTTTGGGCAGGGAATATGTCTACCAACTCCGTTACAGTGTCCTCTCCCAAGCACTTAATACAGAGCTCTGCACATGATAAGCTCTCAATAAATACCTCTGAATGATTGATTGATTGATTGACAGAGGCAACCCACCCGGCAACCATGTCTCAAAAGCACCCGATCGTCAAAACAAGCGGCAGCATGGCCCAGTGGGTAGAGCACGGGCTTGGGAGTCAAAAGGACCTGGGTTCTAATTCCGGCTTCACCACTTGTCCGCTGCCTGACCTTGGGCAAGTCACTTCACTTCTCTATGCCTCAGTTACCTCATCTGCAAAATGGGGATTAAGACTGTGAGCCCCACGCGGGACAGGGACTGTGTCCAACCTGATTATCTTGTATCAACTCCGGTGCCTAGAACAGTACCTGGCACGTAGAAAGCGCTTAACAAATACCATTAAAAAAAAGAAGAAGAAAGAAAGAAAAAAGATGAAATTCACCCCTCTTGGCTTTAAAAATACCGAGGAAAAAAAGTGGCAGGAAGAGCAGTGAACACTAAGACAAGAACATTCATCATGGTGCCGAAAAAGCTCAAGTCTCTGGCATGTTGTTTTCAATGTTGTCTAGAGGCAGAGGTGAATCTGGTTAATAAAATCCAAATAATCACAAAGTTTCGCAACCAGGACCGAGGTTTAGAAGGAAAATACAACCTTGAGCAAAAAGGGAAGCAGTGTAGTGTTAAATCATACTTTTAAAAATCATACTTGAAACTTCAGGCTTTGTAAACTACACCAGGACTAGACTAAACAATTCAATGAAAATGGGAAATTAACGTCGTATACACCTAATCTTTGATCGCATCGCCACTGTTCAGGAGTTAAGGACCAGGTGTTTTCTAATTTCAGAGAGACACTCTGCTCCGAATCATTCTTTGGAAGTCACTCACCTACACGATGAAGGATTCTATTGTGTTTCTGTGGATCGGTTTAAATCTCCCAGTTTTTGCTTTCTTCACGCCTGTTGTAGCAAAACAACCTTCTAGCTTTCTAGAGAGCCTCCCCTACATCCACTGGCACTCAGTCAATCGCTAAAGATGTCAATGGCTAAAGATGTCCTTCCGGGAACAAAATTACCGGGAGAGAAAGAGGGGGTTGGGAAGGAAAACCTCATTTCGGTAAATTTGCTAATGCTCCATGAAAGGAAGTTCATAATATCTGGTAACTGATCACTCTGTCTCCAAATACCATAAACATATTTCATTGAAAAAAGGGCTAGGAAGCTGGCGGAGGTAAATTCATTGGCCTTTCCTGCAATAATGACCTCATTCCGTAATTTTAATTTTAAATGTTCAGCAGGACGAAAGGAGGACACGCTCAATCCCGTCCCAAAACGTGTTTTTACTATGCTTTTCGACTAGAATGTTGTTTTAGGGAATTGGAGAATATTCATCTGACAACGCAAGGCTGCTCCACTGTGGCATACTACGATAGACCTTGTGGGCAGGGACTGTGTCCACCAACTCAGTATTTTCCCAAGCGCTTAATACAGTGCACTGCACGGTAAGCACTCAGTAAATACCGTTTATTTTATGGTATTTGTTAAGTGCTCACTATGTGCCAGAGACTGTACTAAATGCTGGGGTATCTACGAGCTAATTGGGTTGGATACGGTCCGTGCCCTGCACGGGGCTCACAGTTTTAATCCCCATTTTACAGATGAGGCCCAGAGAAATGACGTGAGTTGCCCAAGGTCATACAGCAGATAGGTTTTGGAGTGGAATTAGAATTCAGGGCCTTCTGAATCCCAGGCCTGTGTTCTATCCATTAAGCCATGCTGGTTCTCCGTTGATTGAGGGCTCTGAATTTGAGCTTATTGTTCTATTATAGGTGAGCCTGCCAGTGAAATCAACACGTACCTTCGCACAGTGATTTCCGTCAGACTCTATTTTATCCTGGGTTTCTGCTTTCGGCACTAGTTGCTGAAAGACGTGTATCAGATGGCATTCAGGTTGGCCGCTGATTTTCACACTTCAATGCTATTTACTGAGAGCCTCCTGCGTGCAGAATACTGTACTCCGTTCTTGGGAGACTAAAATACCACGGAGTCGGTAAACATGTTCCCTGCCCTCAAAGAGCTTACTGTCTACAGAGGAGACAGACACTAATATAAACACTTTAACTTCTCTGCCAAATGACTGAAGACTAAATTCAGAAACAGCCTGACATAGTCTTCTAGACCGTGAGCCCGTTGTTGGGCAGGGACCATCTCTATACGTTGCCAACTTATACTTCCCAAGCGCTCTCCACGCAGTAAGCGCTCAATAAATACGACTGAATGAATGAACAGCCGTTCATGCCCAATGGCAGAGAAGCAGTGTGGCCTAGTGGACCGATCGCGGGCCTGGAGGTCATGAGGACCTGGGTTCTAATTCTGGCTCTGCCACTTGTCTGCTGTGTGCCCTTGGCCAGGTCGCTTCACTTCTATTGGCCTCAGTTACCTCATTTGTAAAATGGGGATTAAGACTGAGAGTCCCATGTGGGACACTGACTGTGTCCAGTGTGATTGGCTTGTATCTACCCCAGCGCTTAATATAGTGCCTGGCATGTAATAAGCGCTTAACAAATACCATTTAAAAAAAATGTCACAGAAGGTTCCCCACCACTCAGTTGAAGCTATAACAAATACGGTTTTCTAACTTTTCTTCATAGCAAAAGCAACACAAGCTTCATGAGTCTATCCTAGAAATACCTTGATTATCCAATTTATCTCTTCATGCTCCCTGTAATCATCATCATCATCATCAATCGTATTTATTGAGCGCTATGTGCAGAGCACTGTACTAAGCGCTTGGGAAGTACAAATTGGCAACATATACAGTCCCTACCCAACAGTGGGCTCACAATTCTGCCTCCCTCTGGCTCCCAACAGCGAGTTTCCCATGCAATTGTATTTACTGAGCGCTTCCTGTGTGCAGAGTCTCCCCCTTCTAGACTGTGAGCCCACTGTTGCGTAGGGACCGTCTCTATATGTTGCCAACTTAGACTTCCCAAGCGCTTAGTACAGTGCTCTGCACACAGTAGGCGCTCAATAAATATGATTGATTGATTGATCTTTTAGACTGTGAACCCACTGTTGGGTAGGGACTGTCTCTATATGTTGCCAACTTGTACTTCCCAAGCGCTTAGTACAGTGCTCTGCACACAGTAAGCGCTCAATAAATACGATTGATTGATTGATCTTTTGGACTGTGAACCCACTGTTGGGTAGGGACTGTCTCTATACGTTGCCAACTTTTACTTCCCGAGCGCTTAGTACAGTGCTCTGCACACAGTAAGCGCTCAATAAATACGATTGATTGATTATCAATCAATGTATTGTATATATGTATATATGTTTGTACATATTTATTACTCTATTTATTTATTTATTTTACTTGTATATATCTATTCTATTTATTTTGTTTTGTTAGTATGTTTGGTTTTGTTCTCTGTCTCCCCCTTTTAGACTGTGAGCCCACCGTTGGGTAGGGACCGTCTCTATATGTTGTCAATTTGTACTTCCCAAGCGCTTAGTACAGTGCTCTGCACACAGTAAGCGCTCAATAAATACGATTGATGATGATGATGATGCAGAGCACTGTACTAAGTACTTCTTTACCTGACTTGCCTCAGATCCCATTGACAAAGAAGTAACTCTCTTCCTGGACCTAGAGTGAATTTCCCTACCTTAAATGGAAAAACACTGTACAGCTCCCCTCAGATCTGGTTAATCCGGGTGGGAGAACTACAGTCCCTACAGCACTATGAAGGAGAACAACTCTTATCCAGTCAATCAATCATATTTATTGAGTGCTTACTGTGTGCAGAGCTAAGCACTTGGGAGAGTACAATACAATAAACAGACACATTCCCTGCCCACAATGAGCTTACACTCTAGAGGGGGAGACAGACATTAATATAAATACAAAATAAATTGTAAGTGTACATAAGTGTTGTGGGGATGGGAGGTAGCATGAATAAACGGAGCAAATCAGGGTGACACAGAAGGGAGTGGGAGAAGAAGAAAGGAGGGTTCAGTCAGGGAAGGCCTCTTGGAGGAGATGGACTTTCAGTAAGGCTTTGAAGAGGGGGAGAGTAATTGTCTGTCACATATGAGGAGGGAGGGCATTCCCGGCCAGAGGCAGGACGTGGGCGAGAGGCTGGGGGTGAGTTGCGGGGCTGCGTACTCCACTGGTTTGCTTCAGGATTTCAGCAACAAGCCCTGTATCTCCACCTTAAGAGACTTCACTGATGCTCGGGATCCCCCTGATTCTAAGGACTTGGGGTCCTGAGCTCCCAAGAAATCACCTAGAATTTCCTTAATTCTGAATTTTGATTCAGGAGTAGGCAAATGTATTCCCTGACAAAGACAAATCCCTAAGTGTTCTCCCATTTAGCTGACAGAAGCAGCTCCTTCGTTCTTAGAAACGCAACAGCCGTTTCCATTTCTACTGAGGGGGGGATTCAGGCCTCTCTCCTCACAATTCCCTCTCCGTCGGCTAGGGAGTCACTCAAAGAGCTATGGGAAGCTTCCTGAATCTGGCAGTGAAGGAAACGATTGGGAGAGAGCCCATTTACGAATGACATAGGTTTGGTCTCCGGGCCTGGGACATGACTGAGATCATTACATTACTTCAACTGTTTTCCACATGTTTTAAGTGGTCTTTCATCCGTGGTGTGTTTCCCATAAATTGTGCCCCAAGATAGCATGTGCTAATCCTACGGTATTTTAAGCCAAAGTTTTGTAATTTATCTTTAGTCCTTCATCTGCTATCGCGATTTCATACTTGGCAAAGACTTGAAATCAAGACGCTCTTCCTGAAGTTCTTTATTTTTATGTAAAACATTTTATGTATGTTTTTATTTTATTATTATTTATTATTTTTATTTATTTATTATGTTTATTTTATGTATGTTTTTATTTTTATTTTGTATGTTTTCACTACTGATACTTGGTAAGGTGATTCCTGGGGGCATTCCTTGGCCCATTTCCTGTAGCCGGATCCTGAGGGAAACTGTTTTTCTTTAACAGGAGACTAACTACTCCTCTCTGTTCCATAATGTTGTTGCTTATTACCACCTTGTTGGATTCCTATGTCACCGGAATCGCCGATTCCAATCTACAGACTCATCCGGCCTTATATCCAAGGGCAGCCGTTTTATCATTTCATGTAATCTGGGGCTTCTTAAAACGATTTTTATGACTGAACGCCTACTCTTTGGAAAGAGGTCTGCTGGGGGGAGTCAGGGGTGTGAAAAAGGGGACCATGGGCCTTGGCTGGAAAAGGGGCTTTCCATCAAGGGGGGTGGTGGAGAAGAATGACGTATTTTTCCCCCTTCCCCAGGGCATTCAGAAGCCTGCTTCCCTTACCCACCTTTCAGGGGACCCCTGCTCCAAAGCCCTGAGGTGGGAGGGGTCCCAGGGGGGTGGGGGGCGGCACAGTAAGTTGGGGCTATCCTTCGGCTATATGGATGGGGGTGGTTGGTGGTCCTTCGGCTATATGGCTGGGGGTGGTTGGTGGTCCAGTAGCTGGGGCCCGCTGCTACCTTATGCCCACTGAAGGAGAAGGGCAAAAGACCAGACTCCCTCAGGCCCAGGTTCCCTGTAAGATAACTGAAGGATGGTCAGGGTGGGCTTGGTGGGCACTGAGGAGAAGATGGAGGTTTCTCAGTCCGTGCTCTGCTGCCATAATTCAATTTTCCTCTGCATAATTACTCTTCTCCTCTTCCACTCTTACAGGCTCCCAAGCCTACAACCCAATCATACTATTAGGCTGTCCGCCCGTTGCTGGGTAGGGACCGTCTCTATACGTTGCCAACTTGTACTTCCCAAGCGCTTAGTACAGTGCTCTGCACAGAGTAAGCGCTCAATAAATACGACTGAATGAATGAATCAATTCCAACCCTTTAACTTTAGAGAAGCAGCATGGCCTAGTGGATTGAGCACGGGAGTTAGAAGGTCATGTGTTCTAATCCCAGCCCTGCCACTTGTCTGCTGTGTGACCTTGGGCACGTCACTTCACTTCTCTAGGCCTCAGTTAACTCATTTGTAAAATGGGGATTAAGATCGTGAGCCCGATGTGGGACAGGGACTGCCTGGCATAGAGTAAGCGCTTAAATACAATTATTATTATTATCTCCTTGTGAAACCTCTGGTACCTCTCCTGCCACACCCTCGTTAACCCCCGATGACTTTGCCAACTACTTTTGTTAGTAAAATAAGAAACCAACAGGTGTGCTCCTCTCTGACCTTCTTAATGGTTCTCTTAGCTGTCTCTCTCTCTTTTTTAAAATGGCACTTGTTACACGCTTACTATGCATGCGGCACTGTACTAAGTATTTGTTGCTGAATTGTTCTTTCCAAAGGCTTAGTACAGTGCTCTGCACACAGAAAGCACTCAAATTCGATAGAATACAAGCTAATCACATTGGAAACAGTCCATTTTTCCACATGGGACTCACAGTCTTAATCCCCATTTTACAGATGAGGTGGATAAGGGCCAGAAAAGTGAAGTGACTTGTCCAAGGTCGCCCAGCGGACAAGTGGTAGACTCAGGATTAAAACCCAGGTCCTTCTGATCCCCAAGCCCGTGCTCTACCCATGAAAGTACGCTGCTTCTCACGTTGCTGCCGCCTGCGTCATCTTTTTGAAACATTATTCAGCACACGGCTCCCACTGCACTGAGCAAAATCTCCTTACCACTGATGACAACAATTGTAATCATAATGATAGTATGTGCTAAGCTCTTGCTTTGTGCCAAGCACTGTACCAAGTGGTGGAGTAGGAACAAGTGAATCAGGCCGGACACAGTCCCTGCCCCACACGGGGCTCACAGTCTAAGGTGGAGGGAGGACAGGCATTGAACCTCCAGACTCCGAAGTTTAATGATTTGCCCAAGGTCGCGCAGCAGACAAGTGGCGGTGCCGTGATTAGAACCCAGATTCTCTGACTCTCAAGGCCCCTGCTCTTTCCACCAGTCCATGCTGCTTCCCACTGGCTTCAAGGCACTCCACCGGTCCTCTTCCCTTTGGTTACCGGCTCACCTCATCCACTACTCCCCTCCTTGAGTTCTCTGTTCCTCCCAAGCCCCCGTCTTGGCTGTTCCCCGCTCTCACCCTGCCCATCTCTGACCCACAACTCACGCTGTCCCTAGGGCCTGGAACTCCCTTTCCCCCCACACATAATAATAATAATGGCATTTATTAAGCACTTACTACGTGCAAAGCACTGCTCTAAGCACTGGGGAGGTTACAAGGTGATCAGGTTGTCCCGCAGGGGGCTCACACTTTTAATCCCCATTTTACAGGTGAGGTAACTGAGGCACAGAGAAGTTAAGTGACACAGCTGACAACTGGCACCCATGACCTCTGACTCCAAAGCCCGGGCTCTTTCCACTGAGCCACATCTGCCAGCCCTCGTCAACCCTCCCGCCCTGCTGCCTCCTCGGGGGCCCAAGTGACCGATATACGCTCGGTTCTGCCGTAACGTGGGTTTTCAAATCCCGTTTTGACTAGGATGCCGTCAAGGATCGAAAGGACGTCCTTCCGACCAAGTGGGCCCGTTCGGGTTCGGCGGGCCGTTTGATCAGAAGAAACCGCTCCCGCGGGTGGCTCTGAATTGCAGCCCGGGTTGTTCTTAATGAGAGGTTTGGCAAGAACCGGGCCCTTGAACTAACGGAGAACTAGGTGTAGCGGACGGAAGTCCAGCGAGTCTTCTTCACGAGCCAGCTTCTAGCGCCTGAATCTCTCGGGGCTACCACTCTGAAATATCTGTCCCGATCCATTTGCTATTCCCCAAACGCCCCTTCCCATCTGTGTCCCGGCAGCTCCTCCACCACTACTCACATTCCTGAAGGCACTCGGTGTCTGTGCAGTAAGACTGGGACTGCCTCAACTGAAAGAAAGAGGAAAAGCCGGTTAGTGCCGAGGCTCCAACAAGCTGGACGACTTTTGCAAGGTGGATTCCTGAGGTTTTCTTTTTTCCTTTTTGAAAATGTGGCCGCTGCGGGTTGCCAAATCTCCGATGCATGGGTAGAATTACATCCCACCTTCAGGGTGAGCTCTATTTTGGAACAGGCACTCCTGCTTTTCTTCAGGTGAATTGTAATTTTAAAATGCAAAAGGAAAGAGACAGTTGTGCCCTAACAAAAACAGGGATCGGGCCATCTGTCTCTACTGCACTCTCCCAAACGTTTAGTACAGTTAATTATTATTGTGGTATTTGTTAAGCACTTCTTATGTGCCAGGCACTGTACTAAGCACTGGGGTAGATACAGGCAAATTGGGCTGGACACAATCCAAGCTACTTGAAGACAGGAATCGGATCTGTTGAGTACTATACTCTATCAAGTCCGTGGTAGAGTGCTCATCATAAAGTGGGAGCAAACTTTTAATCTTATATATAAAAAAAAAGCAAGCTCATGACCTAAGTGAGAAGCCAGACACAGGGATTCATTCAATCGTATTTATTGAGCGCTTACTGTGTGCAGAGCACTGTACTGAGCGCTTGGGAAGTACAAGTCGGCAACATCAATCAATCAATCGTATTTATTGAGCACTTACTGTGTGCAAAGCTCTGTACTAAGCGCTTGGGAAGTACAAGTCGGCAACATCAATCAATCAATCGTATTTATTGAGCGCTTACTGTGCGCAGAGCTCTGTACTAAGCGCTTGGGAAGTACAAGTCGGCAACATATAGAGACAGTCCCTACCCAACAGTGGGCTCCCAGTCTAGAAGGGGGAGACAGACAACAAAACAATCTGTGGGTTTGTTTTTTTTTTTTTGGGGGGGGGGTGCTTTGTCCTATCAGTTAATGGAGGACAGAACAAAAGATTATTTTATTATGACTATTAACTTCATTTACATTGCACTGAACTCTGCCCAAGTTCTTAGAGCTCAGCACACACACACAGTAATTGCTCAACAAATACTAACGACTGACTGATATGCTAATTCTGTTGTATTGTACTCTCCCAAGGGCTGGGTAAGGTTCAATAAACACCACTGGTTAATTCATGTTAAACTAGTTACGGAAAACCCTTCTTGGCTATCTAGCCCTGAGCTATGAAGATGGTGATGAGGTTTAAAGGGATCAGTTTTTCTGGGCACATTTTTTTTTTCTTTGTGCAGCGTGGCACTTGGGCTTTTTCCACCCAAAAGGCATCGGAATCCTAAATGGAGTAAATCAATCAATCAATCAATCGTATTTATTGAGCGCTTACTGTGTGCGGAGCACTGGACTAAGCGCTTGGGAAGTACAAGTCGGCAACATATAGAGACAGTCCCTACCCAACGGTGGGCTCACAGTCTAAAAGGGGGAGGCAGAGAACAAAACCATACTAACAAAATAAAATAAATAGAATAGATATGTACAAGTAAAATAAATAAAATAGATTAATAAATATGGAAAGGATGTAAAGTAATAAATATGTAAAGTAAAGGATGCGTCATTGGAGTTCACTGGTATTTTGGATTCGGTTTCTCACCAGAGTGGCTTTATGTAATAAGATGATCCTGAATAATAATAATGATAGCATTTATTAAGCACTTACTATGTGCAAAGCACTGTTCTAAGCGCTGGGGAGGTTACAAGGTGATCAGGTTGTCCCACGGGGGGCTCACAGTCTTAATCCCTATTCTACAGATGAGGTAACTGAGGCCCAGAGAAGTTAAGTGACTTGCCCAAAGTCACACAGCTGGCTATTGGCAGAGCCGGGATTTGAACCCACGACCTCTGACTCCAAAGCCCGGGCTCTTTCCACTGAGCCACGCTGCTTCTCTAATGAGATACTGAATGAGATACTGTCTTTACCTAAGGAAGCATCCGATCCGTTCTACCTAGTCTGCTTGGGTTTAGTCATATTTAACAATAATTATGATAGCTCACTCATTCAGTCGTATTTATTGAGCCCTCGCTGTGTGCAAAGCGCTGTACTAAGCACTTGGGAGAGTAGAACACAACAATAAACCGACACATTCCCTGCCCACAACTTGTTATGCGCTTACTAAGTGCAAAGCACTGTATTAAGTGCTAGAGTAGATACAAGATCATCAGGTCCCTCGTGGGGCTCACAGTCTAAGTAGGAAGAAGAATAGGTAGTAAGCCCCCCATTTTACAGCTGAGGAAACTGAGGCTCAGAGAAGTGAAGTGCCTTGCCCAAGATCACGCGGCAGGCAAGTGGAGGTGCCAGGATTAGAATCCAGGTCCCCCAACTCCCAGGCCTGGTCTCTTTCCACTAGGTCATACTAGTGACTAGAGAAGCAGCGTGGCTCAGTGGAAAAGTCAGAGGTCATGGGTTCAAATCCCCGCTCTGCCAACTGTCAGCCGTGTGACTTTGGACAAGTCACTTCATCATCATCATCATCAATCGTATTTATTGAGCTCTTACTGTGTGCAGAGCACTGTACTAAGCGCTTGGGAAGTCCAAGTTGGCAACATATAGAGACGGTCCCTACCCAACAGTGGGCTCACAGTCTAAAAGGGGGAGACAGAGAACAAAACTGGGCCTCAGTTCCCTCATCTGCAAAATAGAGATGAAGACCGTGAGCCCCCCGTGGGACAACCCGATCACCTTGTAACCTCCCCAGCGCTTAGAACAGGGCTTTGCACATAGTAAGCGCTTCATAAATGCCGTTATTATTATTATTATACTGCTTCTGGTCTTCCTTGTTTCAGTCTTTTCCTTCTTAAGTAAGATTTGGCCACTGCGAGCAGCGAACAGCATTCCAAAGCGCTCGGGTGACTCCTACTGTCTGAGCGCCATGCAGGCATTTTTGGCCCAGGCCTATCTGGCCGGGGCTGCTTCTTTATCTTTCTTTATACGCTTCGGGACGGATTATTTGTTATAATAATAATAATAATGGCATTTATTAAGCGCCTACTCTGTGCAAAGCCCTGTTCTAAGCGCTGGGGAGGTTACAAGGTGATCGGGTTGTCCCACGGCGGGCTCACCGCCCCCCCGTTATCGGCGCCCAAAAGGCGCTGAAATGGACTGACTGAAAAACCGTTCAGCCGACCGCTCGTGTTTGGAAAAGACAGTCATTCAGCAGCAAGGCCCGGGGGGTCGAGCCTGGGACTAGGAGCCAGGAGGACCTGGGTTCTAATCCTGCCTCCGCCACTTGGGCAAGTCACTTCGCTTGTCTTGGCCCCTTACCTCACCTGTAAAATGGGGATTAAGGTTGCGAGCCCCCTGTGGAACAAGGACTGTTGTCCAAACTGATCGGCTTGGATCTACCCGAGGGCTTAGGTCAGTGCTTGGCACATAATAAGTGCAAGCGCTTAGTACAGTGCTCTGCACACAGTAAGCGCTCAATAAATACTATTGAATGAATGAATAAAAAATACTCTGACACATTTTGGACCATCAGGAACAGGGAATGTTGATGACGATCAAGGTACCTGTTGGTGCTTACTTTGCGTCAGGCACTGTTCTAAGCACTGGGGTAGATAAAAAATTAATTAATTAATTTTACTTGTACATATCTAATCTATTTATTTTATTTTGTTAATATGTTTTGTTTTGTTCTCTGTCTCCCCCTTCTAGACTGTGAGCCCACTGTTGGGTAGGGACCGTCTCTATATTCATTCATTCATTCAATTGTATTTATTGAGCGCTTACTGTGTGCAGAGCACTGTACTAAGCGCTTAGGAAGTACAGGCTGGCAACATATAGAGACGGTCCCTTCATTCATTCAATCATATTTATTGAGCGCTTACTGTGTGCAGAGCACTGTATGGGCCTTGGAGTCAGAGGACCTGGATTCTGATCCCAACTCTGCCAAGTGCCTGCGGTGTGACCTTGGGCAAGTCACCTAGCTTTCCTCAACTGTAAAATGGGGGTTCAAAACCTGTCCTCCCTCCTGCTTAAACTGTGAGCCCCATGTGGGATACGGATTAGGTCAATCAACCAATCAATCGTAATTACTGAGCACTTACTGTGTGCAGAGCACTGTACTAAGCGCTTAGGAAGTACAGGTTGGCAACATATAGAGACGGTCCCTATATTCATTCATTCATTCAATCGTATTTATTGAGCGCTTACTGTGTGCACAGCACTGTACTAAGCACTTAGGAAGTACAGGTTGGCAACATATAGAGACGGTCCCTACCCAACAGCAGGCTCACAGTCTAGAAGGGGGAGACGGACAACAAAACAAAACATATTAACAAAATGAAGTAAATAGAATAAATATGTACAAATAAAATAGGGTAATAGATATGAACAAACATATATGTTGCCAACTTGTACTTCCCAACTGCTTAGTCCAGTGCTCTGCACACAGTAAGTGCTCAATAATTACGATTGATTGATTGATTGATTGACCTAATCCCTGTCCCACACGGGGCTCACAGTTTAAGCAGGAGGGAGGACAGGATTTGAACCCCCATTTTACAGTTGAGGAAAGCTAGGTGACTTGCCCAAGGTCACACCGCAGGCACTTGGCAGCGTTGGGATCAGAATCCAGGTCCTCTGACTCTGAGGCCCGTATTCTTGTTCTTCTTATTTACTATAATTTGTCATCTTGTACTTCCCAAGCGCTTAGTACAGTGCTCTGCACACAGTAAGCACTCAATATGATTGATTGATTGATCTGTGGCATGTGAACTGGGCTACCTGTGGGGTGAGTCCACTCAAAAAATTAACTCTCTCAAAAGAATACCCACATGCCAAATCCTGGGAGAGGTCCCCGCCCAACGATATTTGAAAAATTCCAAATATAGAGAATGTTTTGTTAGGGGTTGCCGATCAAGTGGGGACACGGAATTGTTACGCTACCATTATTATTGTTATTATTATTATTATTATTATTATTACAAGACTCTACTCAGGCCAACCTCATCTGTGGTGTGCCTCCTGGATTGGCACCAGTTAGGAAAATCCCCAACGCAGGTAGGGATCATCATCATGACAACTGTGGCATTTGCTAAGTGCCAGGCTCTGTATTAAGCGCTGGGATGGATCCAAGCAAATAATAATAATGATGATGGTATTTGTTAAGCCCTTGCTATGTGCAAAGCACTGTTCTAAGCGCTGCAGGGATACAAGGTGATCAGGTTGTCCCACGGGGGGCTCACAGGCTTCACCCCCAATTTACAGATGAGGGAACTGAGGCCCGGAGAAGTGAAGTGACTTGCCCAGAGTCACACGGCTGACAACTGGCGGAGCCGGGATTTGAACCCATGACCTCTGACTCCAAAGCCCGTACTCTTTCCACCGAGCCAGGCCGCTTTTCTATCAGGTTGGACACAGACCCTGTCCCACATGGAGCTCATAGTCTTAATCCCCATTTGACAGAGGAGATAACTGAAGATATCTATTCCATTTATTTTATTTTGTTAGTATGTTTGGTTTTGTTCTCTGTCTCCCCCTTTTAGACTGTGAGCCCACTGTTGGGTAGGGACTGTCTCTATATGTTGCCAACTTGTACTTCCCAAGCGCTTAGTACAGTGCTCTGCACACAGTAAGTGCTCAATACGATTGATTGATTGATTGAAGCACAGAGAAGTGAAATGCCTTGCCCAAGGTCACCCAGCAGACAAGAGGCCGAGCCGGGATTAGAACCCAGGCCCTTCTGAGTCCCAGGGCATGCTCTACCCACTAGTCCACCCTGCTTCTCTAACATAAAAAAAACACTTTCTTCTGCAGAAAAAAGAAACCTTACAAAAATCTGCTTGCTGTGTGCAGACACCACCAAGTACTAACAAACCATAATGTCTATTTTCTAAAGGGTGAGTCTAATCAGCCTGACTCTCCTCCTCCTCTCCCCCTCGTCCCCCTCTCCATCCCCCCGTCTTACCTCCTTCCCTTCCCCACAGCACCTGTATATATGTTTGTACATATTTATTACTCTATTTATTTATTTTACTTGTACATATCTATTCTAATTTTGTTAATATGTTTGGTTTTGTTCTCTGTCTCCCCCTTCTAGACTGTGAGCCCGCTGTTGGGTAGGGACTGTCTCTACATGTTGCCACATTGTACTTCCCAAGCGCTTAGTCCAGTGCTCTGCACCCAGTAAGCGCTCAATAAATACGATTGATTGATTGATTGACATTCTAAAACTTACCAAGGGGATGTAAAAAAATCCAGGAGCATTAAGGATAGCATTGTTTCAGTGGCCTCTTGATGGAATTCCCACCGACTTCAAAATAAAGGCTACCATATACACCATGACTGAAGAGCGAGTTCAGACAGAAAAAGACACTCATAATGTGTTTGTGGAAATGGAGAGGAAACTTTGCCAGGAGAAATGGTGCACCATCTTGGGAATACAGTACTTAAAACAACTAAACTGCATTTAAACTCATTTTCTGCTCCAGACACACCAGCTTTAACAGGAGAAAATCTCCGAATAAACGCCCGTCTCTTCTCCCGCTTCAGTCCAGCTTGCTCCTCCCAAGCCACCTAACTGTACTTGGCTCCTGATTTTCCTGTCGCTGACCCACTGCTCAATCCTTTCTGCGATAATAATAATAATTGTGGTATTTGTTAAGTGCTCATTAAGTGCCAGGCACTGTATTCAGCGCTGGGGTAGATAGGAGCTAACCAGGTTGGACAAGTGCACGACTCACGCGGGGCTCCCAGTCTTAATCCCCATTTTACAGATGAGGTGACTGAGGCACAGAGAGGTGAGGTGATTGCCCAAGGCCCCACAGCAGACAAGTGATAGAGCTGGGAGTAGAACCCAGGTCCTTTTGACTCCCAAGCCTGCGCTTTATCCAGGAAGCCACACCGCTTTTCCCGTCAGGGACCAGTCATCTCTCAGCTTCACCAACCAACACGTCGTGCCATTTTCCAATTCCTCCTCCTAGACCCATTCCCTAGCGGGGCTGCCACCCAGCCAGCCACCTGAGCATTTATAATAATAATAATAATAATAGCACTTATTAAGCGCTTACTATGTACAAAGCACTGTTCTAAGCGCTAGGGAGGTTACAAGGTGATCAGGTTGTCCCACTTGGGGCTCACAGTCTTCATCCCCATTTTCCAGATGAGGGAACGGAGGCACAGGGAAGTTAAGTGACATGCCCAAAGTCACACAGCGGACAAGTGGCGGAGCCGGGACTTGAACCCATGACCTCTGACTCCAAAGCCCGGGCTCTTTCCATTAAGTCACACTGCTTCCCCGTCATCGTGATTATCATGCTGTCATCATGATCATCTTTATCAAGTGACAAGCACTCTGTTAATCGCTGGGGTAGACACAAGACAGTCTGATCGCTCAATCGATCAATCATTCATATTTACTGAGCGCTTACAATGTGCAGAGCACTGTACTAGGCGCTTGTTAGACACACTCCCTGCCCACGATGAGCTTGTATCCAAACCCTGTCCCACACACAGCTCACAGTCTAAGACAGAGGGAGAATAGCCATTTTCATTCCCATTTTACAGATGAGGAGGCTTTGGCACAGAGAAGTCAAGTGACTTAACCAAGGTCACACAGCAGGCAAGTGGCAGAGGTGGGACGCCCAGCCCGTTGCTATTTCCACTTATATACATGTTATTACTGCCATTATATTTACTTTCTTTTCTTATCATTTGATATACTCTCCTTGTATATTTGGAATTAGGGTTTGTCTCCAAAGAGTTTTTAAGCTCCTCAAGGACAGGAATAACTTTTCACTTCCCAATGTATATTCCCAAGCACCGAGTACGTGCACCCAACACAGTAGGTGCAAAAGAAATGCTATTAACAACTTCTACACACAAAAATAGGTGTCCTTGACACTTATGAGCAAATTTGTTTGATACTAAACCAAATCATTAAGTATAGCATTACAGTCCAGTTTCCTCTAAAACAGATTTTTGGAATTTTTTTTGGTTCCGTCTCAATTCCAATCCCTCACTTCATGGTAGTTTTAATGACCATGAGGGTTCATTAAAATCTACGGGTAAATCATTCCTTTGCATTTTTAATGGTATTTGTTAAGCACTTTCTTTGTGTTCATTCAGCCAATCGTATTTATTGAGTGCTCACTGTGTGCTGAGCACTGTACTAATCAATCAATCATATTTATTGAGCGCTTACTGTGTGCACAGCACTGTACTAAGCGCTTGGGAAGTACAAGTCGGCAACATGTAGAGACGGTCCCTACCCAACAGTGGGCTCACAGTCTAGAAGGGGGAGCCAGACAACAAAACAAAACATGTAGACAGGTGTCAACATCGTCAGAACAAACAGAATTATAGCCGTATGCACATCAATAACAAAATAAATAGAATAGTAAATATGTACAAGTAAAATAAACAGAGTAGTAAATCTGTACAAATATATACGTGGCTCAGTGGAAAGAGCACGGGCTTTGGAGTTAGAGGTCATGGGTTCAAATCCCGGCTCCGCCAATTGTCAGCTGTGTGACTTTGGGCAAGTCACTTAATAAAATAATAATAATAACAGCATTTATTACGCGCTTACTATGTGCAAAGCACTGTTCTTAGAGCTGGGGAGGTTACAAGGTGATCAGGTTGTCCCACGGGGGGCTCACAGTCTTCATCCCCATTTTCCAGATGAGGGAACTGAGGCCCAGAGAAGTTCAGTGACTTGCCCAAAGTCACACAGCTGACAAGTGGCAGAGTAGGGATGACCTCTGACTCCAAAACCTGTGCTCTTTCCTCTGAGCCATAACTTCTCCGTGCCTCAGTTACCTCATCTGTAAAATGGGGATTAAGACTGTGAGCCCCCCATGGGACAACATGATCACCTTGTAACCTTCCCAGTGCTTAGAACAGTGCTTTGCACATAGTAAGCGCTTAATAAATTCCATTATTATTATATACAAGTGCTGTGGGGAGGGGAAGGAGGTAGGGCTGCGGGGGATGGGGAGGAGGTGGGAAGGCCTCCTGGAGGAGGTGAGCTCTCAGTAGGGATTTGAAGGGAGGAAGAGAGCTAGCTTGGCGGATGGGTGGAGGGAGGGCTTTCCAGGCCAGGGGGAGGACGGGGGACAGGGGTCGATGGCGGGACGGGCGAGAACGAGGTACAGTGAGGAGGTTAGTGGCAGAGGAGCGGGGGGTGCGGGATGGGCTGGAGAAGGAGAGAAGGGAGGTGAGGTAGGAGGGGGCGAGGGGATGGACAGCCTTGAAGCCGCGAGTGAAGAGTTGTGGCTTGATTCGTGGGTTGACGGGCAACCACTGGAGATTTTTGAGGAGGGGAGTGACATGCCCAGAACATTTCTGTACAAAGATAATCCGGGCAGCAGAGTGAAGTATAGACTGAAGTGGGGCGAGACAAGAGGATGGGAGATCAGATTCTTAAATGCTGAGGTAGATACAAGTTAACCAGGTCGGGCACAGTCCCTATTCCACACGGAGCTCACAGTCTAAGCAGGAGGGAGAACAGGGATTGAATCCCCTTTTGGCAGTTGAGGAAAGTGAGGCACAGAAAAGTCAAGTGACTTGTCCAAGGACACGGAGCAGACAGGTGGCGGAGCTGGGATTCGAACCCAGTTTGGGCAAGGAGGAGGCTCCAGCTCCAGCCTTGGCTATGTGGGAGCTGGAACTTAGAATAGATCACCCAGAGACCAGAGGGGTGAGTGTGAAGGTGGCAACTACCACTGAGGTTCACAAACCGCTTTGGGGGGCTTTTTGACTTTTTAACTGTCAGCACTAAACCTTTAGTTCCATTTGTGAGACAACCTGATCATCCTGTATCCTCCCCAGCACTTAGAACAGTGCTTTGCACACAGTGAGCGCTTAACAAATGCCATTATTATTATTATTATTATTATTTGAAAATTCCCGCTAGACACCTCCAGAAAACCTGCGTCGCCCTGTAGAAAAAACACATGGTGGAAGACCCACCATGAGCTTCAGGTACAAATGTATTCCTTACCAGATTGATAAGCCTCCTCATCGCGTGTTCATGGGAACAGATGCATTCACAGGGATCAAAGCCGCCTTCTGCCATGATTGTCCAGATCGTCTTTAAACTTGACGGCTTATACTTAGGCCTGGAAAAAAGAAGAGCAGGAAGATTGTGAGAGACCAGGTCCGCCCGTTCTACACAAGCAAACACCCAAACCAGAACGATCTCCTTGGCAAGAAGGGAGCAAAATGAAGAACACAGAAGTACCTAGAGAACTTTGTAGGGTACTCTGTACGCAGTAAATTTACAGCATCCAAAATTCAGAAAAGACACCCGGCGCGTAAAATTCCATTCTTTTTCAGTAATTCTTTAAGGAAGAGAGATTTCAATTTCCAGTTTCACTCTTTAGAAGTTATTCTTTCCGGGAAAATGTGCTTTTCAATCAAGGAGCAAAGTAAGCCTAACCCAGCGCTTAGAACAGTGCTTTGCACATAGTAACCGCTTAATAAATGCCATTATTATTATTATTATTAGTTCGGGGAATAACACAGGGGGCAAGAAGGTTAATATGATCTATCCTTGTATGTACAGGAGGCGGACCGTGACACAGTGGCGAAGCTTACGAATGTTTGCTTTTCCACAACCGCAACTGGGGCGTTTGTATATTTTATGCGCTTGCTATGTTCCAAGCGCTGTAAGAATAATAATGGTATTTGTTAAGCATTTACTAAGGCTCTGGACTAGGCGCTGGGGAAGATACAAGATAAGCAGGTTCCACACAGGGCTCACAGTCTAAGTAGGAGGGAGAACAGGTATCAAATCCCCATTTTATAGGAGAAGGAACTATAGCACAGATAAATGAAGTGACGTTTTTGTGGCCTTTTTTAAGTGCTTCCGCTGTGCCAGGCACTGTACTAAGCACTGGGGCAGACACAAGCTAATCAGGTTGGACACAGTCCCTGTCCCACGTGGGGCTCACGGTGCCAATCTCCATTTTACAGACAAGGGAATTGAGGACCAAAGAAGTGAAGTGACTTGGCCAAGGTCACAGAGCAGACAAGCGGTGGGGCCGGCTTTAGAACCCAGGTCCTTCTCACTCCCAGGCTGGGGCTCCATCTACTAGGCCACGCTGCTTCGTTCAGGTTCCTAGGACATTTTAGATTATGAAAGAGGAAGTTCTCGGCAAAAGCTGCACCCGCCGTGGTGGTGGCATATTTGCTAAATTGTCCTCTCCAAATGCTTAGGTCAGTGCTCTGCACGCGGTTAGCGCTCAATAAATATGATTGACTGGCAGCCCGCCCGGGGGGCAGACTTTGAATCCGAACTGTGTCGGGAGGCCCCCGCTGCCCGCTCGGACCCGGTTGGACATTTTGAAATGAAGACCCACGTACCCAGCCATTAGGCCTGCCCGCTCCATCGGCCTTTATAATAATAATAATAATGGCATTTATTAAGCGCTTACTATGTGCAAAGCACTGTTCTAAGCGCTGGGGGGATACAAGGTGATCAGGTTGTCCCACCGGGGGCTCACAGTCAACCCCCATTTTACAGATGAGGTAACTGAGGCCCAGAGAAGTTAAGTGAGTTGCCCAAGGTCACACGGCTGACAAATGGCGGAGCCGGGATTTGAACCCACGACCACTGACTCCAAAGCCCATGCTCTTTCCACTGAGCCATGCTGCTTCTCTTAAGCACGCTGCTTCTCTTCTCTTATGGCCGCAGACCCTTAAGGGGTTCGTTCGCCAACGAGCAGGATCGCTGTCGGCAAAGGGGCCATTCTTCCCCGGAGCCCTCCCTCCTCCCCCAAACTTTCAGACCTCGGTTTCGCTGACGTCCCACGCGCCAAGTCTCCTCCTCCCCCTTCCGACTGCTCCTTTGCCATCTCAGTGGTGGGCGCCTCTCGCCTCTCTCCTTCCCTAAATGGGGTTGTCCTGCAAGTCCTCAGTTCTGGATCCCCTACATTATAGGCTAATAATAATACAGGTATTTGTTAAGTGCTTACTATGCGCTGAATCCCCGTTTTACAGATGAGAAAATGGAGGCAGTGGCAGATCCGGGATTAGAACCCGGGTCCTTCAGACCGATCCGCTAGGCCACGGCAGTCTTCTCATACAAGCGCGGCTCCTTCTGCCTGCTCTCAACTGGCTCTGGGCCTCCCCGGGGACAGTCAGTGGTTGTGCTTGCCGTTAATCTCGGGAGAGTTACCTGATTTCGCCTCCTGGCCACAGAGAAGCTGCTGTGGGTGGAAGCATTTGCATTTCTGTTTTAAAACTTCCTTTCCTTCCTCCACTCTTCGCTGCAGAAGGTCTTTCGGATGTGCTAAATCGCCCAAGGGCCGATATGTACATATATTTTTTAAGGATGGGGTGTGAAGCAGCATGGCCTAGTGGGAAGAGCCCGGGCCAGGAGTCAGAGGTCCCGGGTCCTAATCCTGGTTTCACCACTTGTCTGCTGCGTTACCCTGGGCAAGTCGTTTCACTTCTGTGGACCTCAATTACCTCATCTGGAAAATGGGGATTAAATTCTCCTTCCTCCGACTGAAGACTGAGAGCCCTATGTGGAACAGGGACTCTGTCCAACCTGATTATCTTGTTGGATTTTTTTTTAACGTTAATTAAGCACTTACTATCGTCTTAATCCCCATTTTCCGGATGAGGGAACTGAGGCCAAGAGAAGTGAAGTGACTTGCCCAAGGTCACACAGCAGACATGTGGTGGAGCCGGGATTCAGCGCTTAGAACAGTGCTTTACACATAGTAAGCGCTTAACAAATACCATTATTATTATTATTCAAACCCATGACCTCTGACTCCAAAGCCCAGGCTCTTTCCAGCAGTGCCTGGCACATAGTAGTAGCTTAACAAGTACTGTTATCACTATCAGCGCTTAGAACAGTGCTTTGCACATAGTAAGCGCTTAACAAATACCATTATTATTATTATTATTATTATTATTATTACTATGTGCCAGGCACTGATCTAAGCGCTGGGGTAGACACAAGCTCATCAGGTTGGACACAGTCCCTGTCCCACAGTGGGCTCAGTCTTAATCCCCCTGTTACAGAGGAGGTGACTGATGCCCAGAGAAGTGAAATGACTTGCCTAAGGTCACACAGCGAACAAGTGGTGGAGCCGGCACTAGAATCTAGGTCCTTCTGACGCCCAGGCCCATCCCCCTCGTCCCCCCCTCCATCCCCCCCATCTTACCTCCTTCCCTTCCCCACAGCACCTGTATATATGTTTGTACATATTTATTACTCTATTTATTTATTTATTTATTTTATTTGTACATATCTATTCTATTTATTTTATTTTGTTAGTATGTTTGGTTTTGTTCTCTGTCTCCCCCTTTTAGACTGTGAGCCCACTGTTGGGTAGGGACTGTCTCTATGTGTTGCCAATTTGTACTTCCCAAGCGCTTAGTACAGTGCTCTGCACATAGTAAGCGCTCAATAAATACGATTGATGATGATGATCTTCCATCGGCAAGGTCACGCTGTTTCTCCAGCACGTAGAACAGTGCTTGACACCGTAGAATAGTGCTTGACACCGAAAGCACTTAAACTCCCATAAAAAAAAAAAAAGAAGGCAGGCAGTCTTGGAGCTCACGGGGGGTTGGGGGCGAGACTCAGGAACCTATCATTTACCCCAGATTGGCATTTATTTCCCTACACAAACCCTAATGAGTCCTGGCTTGGCAGTTTTTGGCCACCAAACACCATCCGTCAGCTTTCAGTTTGCTCAAACACACCCAATCACAGCCCCCAAGTTGAACCCTCTCTTCTGCCTAACAATCATGCTAGGAACACAATCTTCCTCTGCACTTTCTACTAGAACGGCAGGTTCCGTGTGCTTCTTCAATCCCAGCACGTTGTCCCAACTGAATTGTAACTCAGAACTCCCCACCACCAACTGTGTGCTGAGGTTGTCTTTCCACCTCAACCGATTCCTCTTTCTCAGAGAAAAAGCCAAATTTCCAGGGAGACCCTAAAAGGAGGCTGTTACTAAACACAGGACAGTTTCAGCTCCATGAAACGATGAAGTGACGGCCAATATTGCTCCTGAATAGAAGCAGAAGTTGAAAATCAAATGTCCGGTCTTGAATGATTCCATTACCTTGAAGGGACTTGAAGTGCCACTGTATCACTGACACAGTATACTGAATAATCACTAATAACGGTAAGGTTTCATTCTTTTAGACTGTGAGCCCACTGTTGGGTAGAGACTGTCTCTATATGTTGCCAACTTGTACTTCCCAAGCGCTTAGTACAGTGCTCTGCACACAGTAAGCGCTCAATAAATACGATTGATGATGATGATT
The DNA here is from genome assembly GCF_015852505.1 of Tachyglossus aculeatus. NCBI lineage: Eukaryota > Metazoa > Chordata > Mammalia > Monotremata > Tachyglossidae > Tachyglossus > Tachyglossus aculeatus. The sequence goes on from NC_052075.1 coordinate 17,557,063, forward strand.
CAGCAGATAATTGAAATGGCTGATACTAGGCACACCTACTTTCTCTCACCTCTTTCCAAGAAAATTGGCATTTTTATCCCATCTTATTTTCAGAAGTCACCAATGGGGCCTGAGCACCTAAGCAATCAGACTGGACTTTTCCAAGCTGGGGTGGGGGAGAGGGAAGTAGGGAAGGGAGAGAGTGAGTTACTTGTTAAGCACTTACTTCACTTCTCTGTGCCTCCGTTTCCTCATTGGTAAAAGGGGGATTGAGACTACGCTGGAGAGAGGAGAGAAGCAAAAGGATTCCAGAGGATACCTGCTTCTATTCCTACCTGGCCGAAAATCGTGAATATCCCAAAAATCAAGACGCAGCATGGCCCAGTGGATAGGACCCGGCTCTGGGAATCAGAAGGACCTGGCTTCCAATCTCAGGTTCTCCCAACTGTCTGCTGTGTGACCTGGGGCAAGTCACTTCATTTCTCCGAGCCTCAGTTCCCTCATCTGTAAAACTGTGAGCCCCATGTGGGACATCTGGACCGTGTCTTTGTGTTTACTCCAGGGGTCAGTCCACTGCCTGGCACATAGTAAGCACTTTAAATACCACAAAAAAAGTTTCTGGGGTTTTCAACCAATCAACCATGAAAAGGGGCAGACTCTGTGTGCGGGCTCCACTTTCAATATTGCTACTATATCCTGACTCTACCCTGATGCCCATCTTCAACCACTCACATTCAGATGGCTCCTTGCTTCGGACAAAAAAAAAAAAAAATAATAATAATAATAATAATGGCATTTATTAAGCCCTTACTATGTACTGTTCTAAGCACTGGGGAAGTTACAAGGTGATCAGGTTGTCCCACATGGGGCTCACAGTCTTAAATCCCCATTTTACCAATGAGGGAACTGAGGCCCAGAGAAGTGAAGTGACTTGTCCAAAGTCACACAGCAGACAAGTGGCAGAGCCGGGGTTTGAACCCATTACATCTGACTCCCAAGCCCATGCTCTTTCCACTGAGCCTTCTTTAAACATGCTCTGGGCTCCTCTATGTTAGGGAAAAAAACAAAACAAAACAAAAAATACTCTTGTGGACCTCACTGCATGACCCTTATCTATCATCCCATCTCCCTGCCGCCAATCCTATCCAAATTCCTCAGACGGACTTGTATACACACACTGCTTCCATTTCCTCTCCTCTGATTCCCTTTGTGTCCCACTGCAATCTGTAAAAAGAGAAAAAAAACCCCATCGATGGAAGCAGTGGAGCCAAGTTGGAAAGAGCCCGGGAACCAGAGGACCTGGGTTCTTATCCCAGCTCCACCACTTACCTGCTGTGTGACCTCGGGTGAATCACCTAACTTCTCTGTGCCTCAGTTCCCTCATCTGTAAAATGGGGATTCATCATCTCTTCTCCCTCCTGCTTCGACTGCCAGCCCCATGCGAGAACTAATGACCCTGCATCTACGCCAGGGCTTAGAACAGTGGTTGGCACACAGAAGACACTTAACAATGAGTATTACTGGATAAAATAGATTAATATAAATATATTGCATAAATATTTTATCCAATATGCCACTCAGACTTTGTATAACCATAATTTACCAGTTTGAAAGTCACCACAAGGGTTCGAAGAAGTAAAAATTAACTTTTTAATTACTACCGCATAGTTCAGTCGCTCAAACCTAGGTTTCTGGAAAATGTGATTATTTCATTCCTTTCCAATGCTAAAAAAAAAACCCTCCAAAATACTAAAACACCTATTAGGAAGAATTTTTATGCGTTCAAGAGCTTTCTGCCACTTCCCTCATCTTCTCGCCAGGACAACAATGGTCCACTCTGCCTCATCAATCGATTCTTAGTGACCGACACTGTGTGCCTGGCACATAGTAAGCGCTTAACAAAAACCATTTAATCCACGTCTCGTTAGACTGTGATGCCACGTCAGGAGAAACAGACGCGTGAATGCCTGCGGCTATCAGTGTGTGCACGCGTGCGCGCGAGCGAGCACACGCTATGACCCAAGTTCTCCTTGAAAACAGGAAGAATGCCATCCCTGTGATATGGGAGAACTGACTAGTTATTTGCGGATTACTTTAACTTGGCTTAGGTCATAGTGGTTGGCTGCAAGCTAATAAGTAGCCCTGCACCTGTAGCGCTTGGCAGGGAATGCAGTTGAGCGTGATCGTCGGTTCCCTGTACTTCTTTTTACCTTAACTGATGCTCGCATCTGCGCCCAAGGGCTAAACGTACAAAATAGGAAGTGAAAAATCAGTATGAAAATGAAAAACAACGAGAAATCGACTTTCTCCAAAACGATACGAAAATGAGGGGAAAAAAAAGTCATCGACTTTCTCTAAAATGAGAACCCCATGGATGGTATACTCTAAGTACAGGGCCAATTAAGGGCTCTAGTGATGGTGGTAGTAGTAGCAGCAACGTCAGAGCTACTGAGGCAAATACACTGTATTAAATTCTCAGATCAAGACACAAAACACTTTCCCAGCCGACAAAGAGCTTTCCCTCTAATGGCAGGGGGAAAGACTAGAATCAGGAATATATATGTATATATACATACATATTCCTATTTCTAGTCTTTCCCCCTGCAGTTAGAGTGGAATATACATATATATATTATATATATATACGTGTATATATATTATATATACGTGTATATATATATATATATATATATATATGAGCACAAACAGTTTAACAGCAGTCTTACTTCTTGTTTTCAGGGAGACAAAAATATTTGCAAACGGGAATTAGGAAAAAGCAATATATATGAAAGCAAATAGTTTAACATCAGCCTCATTTCTAGGTTTCGAACAGTCAAGATTAATCGCCACTTCAGAATGGAATATTCATTAATAAGATTCACCCGCTGTCTACTACTGCTATTCTAAATGACTTGGAGGACGTACGGAAAAAGGTTAAGGCATGAACCCTGTCCTCGAGGACATCAGAATCTGAAGGAAAAGAAAAGGAAAACTGATGAACCCAAATGCAATAATTATAAGAGTGTGAATCCATCGATGATACTTCATAGGCACTTGAAAGAGCACCATACTATGCACTTGAAAGAACCATAGTTAGGCATGGTCCCTGAGCTTGATAAGCTTACAAATACACTATAAATTAAAAATGAGGCAGTCAATCCAGTAATTTCAAATTTACCTACTTCTGTGCCTCATTCTCATCTCTCCTGCTGCCGACCTGTTGCCAACTTGTACTTCCCAAGTGCTTAGTACAGTGCTCTGCACACAGTAAGCGCTCAATAAATACGATTGATTTGTTGAGCGCTCAATAAATACGATTGACCTGCGCACACTTCGTGCAGAGCACTATACTGAGCACTCAAGAGAGTACAACGGAACAGAATTGGTGGACGCGTTCCCTGCCCATGAGCCCACAGTCCTTCTCCCTTCGAATTCGAGGGACCACAGCTCTCCCCGTTTTCAAAACCCTTCTAAAATCACATCTCCTCCAGGAGGCCTTCCACGATTAACTTCGAATCTCCCCAGTTTACCTCTTCCCTACTGCCTTTTGAGCGCTTCTGTGCCACTCAAGGGCATTTTTATACTTCTATTCCTTAACCCATTTTCTTTCTTCCTCCTACCTCTAATTTATTTTAGAGTTCACATCCCCAGCAATTACGTCTAATTCCGCTGTTCTCTCCCAAGCATTTAGTGCAGTCTTCTGGACAAGTACTCAATATCGTTGCTCGGTTGAAAAACCAATGAAAAATAAATAAAACATTTCCCCAAAGTATTTTTAATAATTCTGATCTTCCAAAGCAAGACTGATATTTCCTACTGTTCTGTAACAAACTTAACTCTGATCAGATGAAAGCCAAGGTTTTTGGTCTGAGGTCATTATTTGCTTTAAAACATTCTCTGACAACTCTAGCAGATTAAAGTGGTTATTACGGCTATGCTTTCATGAGTCAGAATTCCAAAGTCATACACTTCAGTATTTTTATTCAAAGGACTCTCTAAAAACCAAAGTAAATTGGCGATATTACAATCACTACACTATTGTAAATACATCCACTAACTTGGCTAGCTCTGCAACTTTGTGATTTAAAAAAACATTACGATGCGCAAAATCCATTTAAAGCCCAGTGAGACTGGGTGAACTCTTTCCGCATATTTCCCTCTCTTGCTCGAGCTTATTATCCTAAATTTCATTCAAGGAAAAGTCAATCATTAAATTACCGATCTGTTTGAAAGCACCACAGGAATCATTCTTCTACGGCTGGAAAGTAACTTCACAATAAGTCTGCTGCTCTGGCACGATCTTGTGAACTTTCACGTTCACTTCAAGAGCTTTCTGATTTAGTTTTCATATTTCTTTTACCTACAATGGGGATTTCATGGTTTTTTTTAATTATTCTGAGAATCTGTAAGAATACTCTGACATTCAAGGCTAAGATTTTGCTCCTTATGTGGTACAGAAGGAAAAAAAGTATTGCCAGATTTGTGGAAGGTATAAGGAGAAGCAGGACAACAACGGCCTGTTAAGTCAGGGTGCACTGTGAAAGATATAAGGAGAAGCAACATGGCAAGGATGAAAAACTCAAGTCCGGTGCATTGTGGAAGATAAATGGAGAAGAAAGACAACAGGATCAAAAAGTCACAGTTACGGTGCACTCTGGAAGATTTAGGAATCAAAACAAGGATCAAAAAGTCCGTTACAGTGCACGGTGGAAGGAGAAGCAAGATGACAAGGATTAAAAAATCAGTTACAAGGCACGGCATACAAGAAAGCTGAAGTCAAAACATCAGGCCAATTTTGGATATGTTTGTACATATTTATTACTCTATTTACTTATTTATTTTACTTGTACATATCTATTCTATTTATTTTATTTTGTTAGCATGTTTGGTTTTGTTCTCTGTCTCCCCCTTTTAGACTGTGAGCCCAATGTTGGGTAGGGACTGTCTCTATATGTTGCCAATTTGTACTTCCCAAGCGCTTAGTACAGCATAGTAAGCGCTCAATAAATACGATTGATGATGATGATGACTGAGTTATTACTCATGCCAGCGCTTAGAACAGTGCCTTGAACATAGTAAGCGTTTAATAAATGCCATTATTATTATTATTATTTTATTACTATTATTAAGAAATCAATCTTCCGCAAGTAAACATAATAGGGGCAACGCGGCTACAACCTGTGCTCAACTCAAGCCCTGGCGCTAGATTTGCCCCACATGCCAAATAAAATCCAGTTTTCGGGGAACGGTTGGGTTCACGCTGAGGTGTCCAACTCCTAGCAGGCCTCCGCAATCGAGCAAGCAATCCATGGTATTTACGGAGCGCTCACTGCGCGCAGAACGTTGTCCTAAGCGCTTAGAAGAGACGACAACGGAGTTGGAAGGACACATTCCCTGCCCACAACGAGCACAAGAGGGGGAGAAGACACAAGCAGGGAGTAAGCAGAGGGCCAGAAAAGCTAGGGACAACCCGATCACCTTGTATCCCCCGCAGCGCTTAGAACAGTGCTTTGCACATAGTAAGCGCTTAATACCAGCATTATTATTGTTATTATTATTGTTGTTGTTGTTATCTTAAACCCGACCGCTCAGACAGTTGCAAGCTGTCACAGTACAATCTGGAACCGGAGTTGAGCGGCAAATTAATTCATGCCTATTTACTGAGCGCTTACTATGTGCAGAGCACTGTTCTCCCGATCTCTTCTCTGTTGTCGATTCCTTGAAAACCAGTGTGGCGTTGTGGAAAGAGCCCGGGCCCGGCAGTCAGAAGGTCCTGGGTTCTACTCCCGGCTCGGCCAAACCGCTTGCTGTGTGACCCTGGGCGAGTCGTTTCACTTCTCTGGGCTTCAGTTTCCTCTACTGTAAAATGGGGCTTAAATCCTACTTCCTCCTACTCTGCCGTATGGTGCTTTCCCCAGCACTTAGCACAGTGCTCTGCCCACAGTTTAGCACTCGGTTAATCCGAATGATTGATTACAGTGTGAGCTCACGGGGGGGACGGGGACTGCTTAGTACAGTGCTCTGCACACAGTAAGCGCTCAATAAATACGATTGATTGATTGTCCAACCCGATCAATTTACATTTCTCCGGGGCTTGACACACGGTGAGGGCTTAAAGAGGCTGCCTAGTGGATCGAGAGGGCCTGGGTGCTAATCCTGACTCTGCCACTCGTCTGCTGTGTGGCCTTGGGCAAGCCACGTCACTTCTCTGAGAGGCAGCTTGGCTCCGTGGAAAGGGCCCGGGCTTGGGAGTCAGAGGTCGTGGGTTCTAATCCCGGCTCCGCCACTTCATTCATTCATTAGAGAAGCAGCGTGGGTCAGTGGAAAGAGCCCGGGCTTTGGAGTCGGAGGCCATGGGTTCAAATCCCTACTCTGCCAACTGTCAGCTGTGTGACTTTGGGCAAGTCACTTCACTTCTCTGGGCCTCAGTTCCCTCATCTGTAAAATGGGGATTAAGACCGTGAGCCCCCCGTGGGACAACCTGATCACCTTGTAACTTCCCCTAGAACAGTGCTTTGCACATGGTAAGCGCTTAATAAATGCCATTATTATTATTATTATTCATTCAATCGCATTTATTGAGCGCTTACTGTGTGCAGAGCACTGTACTAAGCGCTTGGGAAGTCCAAGTCGTCAACATATAGAGACGGTCCCTACCCAACAGTGGGCTCACAGTCTAGAAGGGGGAGACGGACAATAAAACAAAACACGGAGATGGGTGTCAAAATCGTCAGAACAAATAGAATAAAAGCTATATGCACCTCATTAACAAGATAAATAGAATAGTAAATATCTACAAGTAAAATAGAGTAATAAATCTGTACAAATATATATATATATATATACACACACACATACATATATATATATATACACATACTTCTCAGCTGTGTAACCCTGGCCAAGTCATTTAAGGCCCTCCTCCAGGAAGCCTTCCCAGACTGGGCCTCCCTCTTTTCCTCTGCTCTTCTTCCCCTCCCCTTCCCCACAGCACTTGTGATATTTGTACATACTGTGTGCAGAGCACTGGACTAAGCACTTGGGAAGATCATTCATTCATTCAGTCCTATTTATTGAGCGCCTACTGGGTGCAGAGCACTGGACTAAGTGCTTGGGAGGATCATTCGTTCATTGCCATATTTATTGAGCGCCTACTGAGTGCAGAGCACTGGACTAAGTGCTTTGGAAGATAATTCGTTCATTGTCGTATTGAGCGCCTACTGTGTGCAGAGCACTGGACTAAAAGCTTGGGAATGTCATTCATTCATTCATTCGTATTTATTGAGCGCCTACTGTGTGCAGTGCATTCACTCATTCCATCGCATTTAATGAGCACTTACTGTGTTACTACAGTGCTCTGCACATAGTAGGCGCTCAATAAATACGACTGACTGAATGAATGATCTTCCCAAGCGCTTAGTCTAGCGCTCTGCACACACAGTAGGCGCTCAATAAATACGACTGAACGAATGAATGATCTTCCCAAGCGCTTAGTCCACTGCTCTGCACACAGCAGGCGCTCAATAAATACAACTGAACGAATGAATGATCTTCCCAAGCGCTTAGTCCAGTGCCCTGCACACAGTAGGCGCTCAATAAATACGATTGAATGAACGAATGATCTTCCCAAGCGCTTAGTCCAGTGCTCTGCACATAGTAGGCGCTCAATAAATACAATTGAATGACTGAATGATCTTCCCAAGCGCTTAGTCCAGTGCTCTGCACACAGTGGGCGCTCAATACAATTGAAGGAATGATCTTCCCAAGCACTTAGTCCAGTGCTCTGCACACAGCAGGCGCTCAATACGACTAAATGAATGAATGATCTTCCCAAGCGCTTAGTCCAGTGCTCTGCACACACAGTAGGCGCTCAATAAATACGACTGAACGAATGATCTTCCCAAGCGCTTAGCCCAGTGCTCTGCACACAGTGGGCGCTCAATACGATTGAATGATTGATCATCCCAAGCGCTTAGTCCAGTGCTCTGCACACAGTAGGCGCTCAATAAATACGACTAAAGGAATGAATGATCTTCCCTAGCGCTTAGTCCACTGCTCTGCACACAGTAGGCACTCAATAAATACGACTGAATGAACGAATGATCTTCCCAAGCGCTTAGTCCAGCGCTCTGCACATAGTAGGCGCTCAATAAATACAATTGAATGAATGAATGATCTTCCCAAGCGCTTAGTCCAGTGCTCTGCAGAGTAGGCGCTCAATAAAAACAACTGAATGACTGAATGATCTTCCCAAGCGCTTAGTCCAGTGCTCTGCACACAGTAGGCGCTCAATACGATTGAATGAATGAATGATCTTCCCAAGCGCTTAGCCCAGTGCTCTGCACACAGTGGGCGCTCAATACGATTGAATGAATGAATGATCTTCCCAAGCGCTTAGCCCAGTGCTCTGCACACAGTGGGCGCTCAATACGATTGAATGAATGAATGCTCTGCACACAGTAGGCGCTCAATAAATACGACTGACTGACTGAATGATCTTCCCAAGCGCTTAGTCCAGTGCTCTGCACACAGTAGGCGCTCAATAAGTACGACTAAAGGAACGAATGATCTTCCCTAGCGCTTAGTCCAGTGCTCTGCACATAGTAGGCGCTCAATAAATACAATTGAATGACTGATCTTCCCAAGCGCTTAGTCCAGTGCTCTGCACACAGTAGGCGCTCAATAAGTACGACTAAAGGAACGAATGATCTTCCCTAGCGCTTAGTCCAGTGCTCTGCACACAGCAGGCGCTCAATAAATACGACTAAATGAATGAATGATCTTCCCAAGCGCTTAGTCCAGTGCTCTGCACACACAGTAGGCGCTCAACAAATACGACTGAACGAATGAATGATCTTCCCAAGCGCTTAGCCCAGTGCTCTGCACACAGCAGGCGCTCAATAAATACGACTGAACGAATGAATGATCTTCCCAAGTGCTTAGTCCAGTGCTCTGACACAGTAGACGCTCAATACGACTGAATGAATGATCTTCCCAAGCACTTAGTCCAGTACTCTGCACACACAGTAGGCGCTCAATAAATACGATTGAATGAACGAATGATCTTCCCAAGCGCTTAGTCCAGTGCTCTGATACAGTAGGTGCTCAATAAATACGACTAAATGAATGATCTTCCCAAACGCTTAGTCCAGTGCTCTGCAGAGAGTAGGCGCTCAATAAATACGATTGAATGAACGAATGATCTTCCCAAGCGCTTAGTCCAGTACTCTGCACAGAGTAGGCGCTTAATAAATACAATTGAATGACTGAATGATCTTCCCAAGCGCTTAGTCCAGTGCTCTGCACACAGTAGGCGCTCAATACGATTGAATGAATGATCTTCCCAAGCACTTAGTCCAATGCTCTGCACACACAGTAGGCGCTCAATAAATACGACTGAATGAATGAGTAATCCTCCCAAGCGCTTAGTCCAGTGCTCTGCACACAGCAGGAGCTCAATAAATACGACTGAATGAACGAATGATCTTCCCAAGCGCTTAGTCCAGTGCTCTGCACACAGTAGGCGCTCAATACGATTGAATGAATGAATGCTCTGCACACAGTAGTCGCTCAATAAATACAATTGATGAATGATCTTCCCAAGCGCTTAGTCCAGTGCTCTGCACACACAGAAGGCGCTCAGTAAATACGACTGAACGAATGAATGATCTTCCCAAGCGCTTAGTCCAGTGCTCTGCACACAGTGGGCGCTCAATACGATTGAATGAATGAATGAATGCTCTGCACACAGTAGGCGCTCATTAAATACAATTGATGAATGATCTTCCCAAGCGCCTAGTCCAGTGCTCTGCACACAGTGGGCGCTCAATACGATTAAATGAATCAATGATCTTCCCAAGCGCTTAGTCCAGTGCTCTGCACACACAGCAGGCGCTCAATAAATACGACTGAACGAATGAATGAACTTCCCAAGCGCTTAGTCCACTGCTCTGCACACAGTAGGCGCTCAATAAATACGACTGAACGAATGAATGATCTTCCCAAGCGCTTAGTCCAGCGCTCTGCACATAGTAGGCGCTCAATAAATACAATTGAATGAATGAATGATCTTCCCAAGCGCTTAGTCCAGTGCTCTGCAGAGTAGGCGCTCAATAAATACAATTGAATGACTGAATGATCTTCCCAAGCGCTTAGTCCAGTGCCCTGCACACAGTAGGCGCTCAATAAATACAATTGAATGACTGAATGATCTTCCCAAGCGCTTAGTCCACTGCTCTGCACACAGTAGGCGCTCAATACGATTGAATGAATGATCTTCCCAAGCGCTTAGCCCAGTGCTCTGCACACAGTGGGCGCTCAATACGATTGAATGAATGAATGCTCTGCACACAGTAGGCGCTCAGTAAATACGACTGACTGACTGAATGATCTTCCCAAGCGTTCAGTCCAGTGGTCCTCAGAGAGTAGGCGCTCAATAAATACGACTGAAGGAATGGTCCGCCCACAGTCAGCGTTTAACGCCCCCCCTCAGTCTTCCTGCCTCAGTTTCCTCACCTGTGACGACGACGGCGGGGTCCCCACCGACGAGGCCGTCACGACGCTTAGTACGGTGCCTGGCACGTAGTAGGCGCCTAATGAGAGACAGACGCCCGAAGAGGCCCGCCTTTAAAACCCCACGGGCTGTGGTGGGGGACTGTACTGGACGCCCGGGCTGAGGGCGACGCCACCGCCGCCCACGTCACCGCTGGCGGCGGGACCCGGATGTGGGCGCGTAACCGAACGCCGCCGCTCCGTCGGGGGCGCGCACGGCGACTGCGCATGCGCCGCCCCCCGTGTCCCCGCCCCTACGCTCCCGCGCACGCGCACCCCCCTGAGTCATCCCCGGGCGCTCCCGCGCATGCGCATCTCTCATAGGCCTGTGATATGTGCTGTGTGTCACGTGGCCTCATAGGCCATAGTATCATCATCATCAACATCAATCGTATTTATTGAGCGCTTACTTTGTGCAGAGCACTGTACTAAGCGCTTGGGAAGTACAAGTCGGCAACATAGAGAGACAGTCCCTACCCAGCAGTGGGCTCACAGTCTAAAAGGGGGAGACGGAGAACAAAACCAAACATACTAACAAAATAAAATAAATAGAATAGATATGTACAAGTAAAATAAATGAATAGAGTAGTAAATATGTACAAACATATATACATATATACAGGTGCTGTGGGGAAGGGAAGGAGGTAAGGTGGGGAGGATGGAGAGGGGGACGAGGGGGAGAGGAAGGAAGGGGCTCAGTCTGGGAAAGTATGTTTGGTTGTGTTCTCTGTCTCCCCCTTTTAGACTGTGAGCCCACTGTTGGGTAGGGACTGTCCCTGTGTGTTGCCGATTTGTGCTTCCCAAGCGCTTAGTACAGTGCTCTGCACATAGTAAGCGCTCAATGAATACGATTGATGATGATGATAGGCCGCCCCCAGTCCCCGGGCGCATGCGCACCTCTCAGAGCCCGCCCTGAATCCCTGGGCGCTCCCGCGCATGCGCATCGCTCAAAGACCAGCCCCTAGTCACAGGGCGCTTGCGCTCTTCTCAATCATCATCATCATCATCAATCGTATTTATTGAGCGCTTACTATGTGCAGAGCACTGTACTAAGCGCTTGGGAAGTACAAGTTGGCAACATCTAGAGACAGTCCCTACCCAACAGTGGGCTCACAGTCTAAAAGGGGGAGAATCAATCAATCGTATTTATTGAGCGCTTACTATGTGCAGAGCACTGTACTAAGCGCTTGGGAAGTACAAATTGGCAACATATAGAGACAGTCCCTACGCGACAGTGGGCTCACAGTCTAAAAGGGGGAGAATCAATCAATCAATCGTATTTATTGAGCGCTTACTATGTATGTGCAGAGCACTGTACTAAGCGCTTGGGAAGTACAAATTGGCAACATATAGAGACGGTCCCTACCCAACAGTGGGCTCACAGTCTAAAAGGGGGAGACAGAGAACAAAACCAAACATACTAACAAAATAAAATAAATAGGACAGATATGTACAAGCAATCAATAATAATAATAATAATAATGGTATTTGTTAAGCGCTTACTATGTGCAAAGCACTGTTCAAAGCGCTGGGGAGGTTACAAGGTGATCAGGTTGTCCCACGGGGGGCTCACAGTCTTAATCCCCATGTTTGCAGGTGAGGTAACTGAGGCCCAGAGAAGTGAAGTGACTTGCCCAAAGTCACACAGCTGACAAGTGGCGGAGCCGGGATTTGAACCCACGACCTCTGACTCCAAAGCACGGGCTCTTTCCACTGAGCCAGGCTGCTTCTCAATCAATCGTACTTACTGAGCGCTTACTGTGTGCAGCGCACTGTACTGAGCGCTTGGGAAGCACAAGTTGGCAACATACAGAGACAGTCCCTACCCAACGGTGGGCTCACAGTCTAAAAGGGGGAGACAGAGAACAAAACCAAACATACTAACAAAATAAAATAAATAGAATAGATATGTAGAAGTAAAGTAAATAAATAAATAGAGTAATAAATATGTACAAACATATATACCTATATACAGGTGCTGTGAGGAAGGAAAGGAGGTACGATGGGGGGGATGGAGAGGGGGACGAGGGGGAGCCCCCTCGTATAACCCCCCCAGTCCCTGGGCGCCGCCGCGCAAGCGCACCTCTCTAAGTCCGCCCCGGGCGCTCCCGCGCATGCGCATCTCTCATAGACCGCCCCCCTAGTCCCCGGGCGCTTGCGCTCTTCTCGCCGCCCCGTGTCCCGGGGCTCTGCCGCGCATGCGCCCCTCTCAGAGCCCTCCACGAATCCCCGGGAGGTCCGGCGCATGCGTACCCCTCAAAGTCCACCCTGAGTCCCCAGGCGCTCCCGCGCATGTGCATATCTCATAGCCCGCCCCCTAGTTCCCGGACGCACCTCTCCTAGCCCGCCCCTAATCCCCGGGCGCTTGCGCATCTCTCAGAGCCCGCCCCGAGTGCCCCAACGTGGCCCTGCGCATGCGCACCTCTCAGAGCCCGCCCCGAGCGCCCCCAGGCGCCCTTGCGCATGCGCACCTCTCAGAGCCCGCCCCGATTCCCCGGTCGCATGCGCGCCTCTCAGAACCCCCCGAGTCCGTGGGCGTTCCCGCGCATGCGCGCACCTCACAGTCCCCTACCGCCCCCTACCGCCCCCGGCGCTTCTGCACATGCGCGCCCCCCATCCCCGCCCCTCCACCCGGGCGCTCCCGCGCATGCGCACTGACACCCACTGCCCTTGACAGGAAGCAGGGTGGCTTTTCATTCATTCATTCATTCATTCATTCATTCATTCATTCATTCATTCATTCATTCAATCGTATTTATTGAGCGCTTACTGTGTGCAGAACACTGTACTAAGCGCTTGGGAAGTCCAAGTTGGCAACATAGACGGTCCCTACCCAATAATGGTATAAGGGGAGGACAGACAATAAGGGGAAGACAGACAATAAAACAAAACATGGAGATGGGTGTCAAAATCGTCAGATCAAATAGAATAAAAGCTATATGCACCTCATTAACAAAATAGAGTAGTAAATATGTACAAGTAAAATATAGTAATAAATATGTACAAATATATATACAAGTGCCGTGGGGAGGGGAAGGAGGAGAGGGACAGGGCCTGTGTCTCATCTAAATTAACTCATACTCACCTCAGTGCTTAGAACAGTGTTTGACATTCATTCAATTCATTCAATCGTATTTATCAAGCGCTTACTGTGTGCAGAGCACTGTACTGAGCGCTTGGGAAGTACAAGGCGGCAACATAGACGGTCCCTACCCAATAACGAGCTCACAGTCTGGAAGGGGGAGACAGACAATAAAACAAAACATGGAGATGGGTGTCAAAATCGTCAGAACAAATAGAATAAAAGCTATATGCACCTCATTAACAAAATAGAGTAGTAAATATGTAAAAGTAAAATAGAGTAATAAATCTGTACAAACATATATACAAGTGCCGTGGGGAGGGGAAGGAGGAGAGGGACAGGGACTGTGTCTCATCTGAATTAACTCATACTCACCTCAGTGCTTAGAACAGTGTTTGACATTCATTCAGTTCATTCAATCGTATTTATTGAGCGCTTACTGTGTGCAGAGCACTGTACTGAGTGCTTGGGAAGTACAAGTCGGCAACATAGACGGTCCCTACCCAATAACGGGCTCACAGTCTGGAAGGGGGAGACAGACAATAAAACAAAACATGGAGATGGGTGTCAAAATCGTCAGAACAAATAGAATAAAAGCTATATGCACCTCATTAACAAAACAGAGTAGTAAGTATGTACAAGTAAAATATAGTAATAAATACGTGCAAATATATATACAGGTGCCCGTGGGGAGGGGAAGGAGGAGAGGGACAGGGACTGTGTCTCATCTAAATTAACTCATACTTACCTCAGTGCTTAGAACAGTGTTTGACATTCATTCAATTCATTCAATCGCATTTATCGAGCACTTACTATGTGCAGAGCACTGTACTGAGCGCTTGGGAAGTACAAGGCGGCAACATAGACGGTCCCTACCCAATAACGGGCTCATAGTCTAGAAGGGGAAGACAGACTATAAAACAAAACATGGAGACGGGTGTCAAAATCGTCAGAACAAATAGAATAAAAGCTATATGCACCTCATTAACAAAACAGAGTAGTAAGTATGTACAAGTAAAATATAGTAATAAATACGTGCAAATATATATACAGGTGCCCGTGGGGAGGGGAAGGAGGAGAGGGACAGGGACTGTGTCTCATCTAAATTAACTCATACTTACCTCAGTGCTTAGAACAGTGTTTGACATTCATTCAATTCATTCAATCGTATTTAATGAGCGCTTATAGTGTGCAGAGCACTGTACTGAGCACTTGGGAAGTACAAGTCGGCAACATAGACGGTCCCTACCCAATAACGGGCTCATAGTCTAGAAGGGGAAGACAGACTATAAAACAAAACATGGAGACGGGTTGTCAAAATCGTCAGAACAAATAGAATAAAAGCTATATGCACCTCATTAACAAAATAAATAGAGTAGCAAATATGTAAAAGTAAAATAGAGTAATAAATCTGTACAAATATATATACAAGTGCCCGCGGGGAGGGGAAGGAGGAGAGGGACAGGGACTGTGTCTCATCTAAATTAACTCATACTCACCTCAGTGCTTAGAACAGTGTTTGACATTCATTCAATTCATTCAATCGTATTTATCGAGCGCTTACTGTGTGCAGAGCACTGTACTGAGCGCTTGGGAAGTACAAGTCGGCAACATAGAGAGACGGTCCCTACCCAACAGCGGGCTCACAGTCTAGAAGGGGGAGACAGACAACAAAACACCTAGTAAGCGCTTAACAAATGCCGTTAAAAAATAAAATAAAAACCCTGGATGTTGTTACTGAGCACAGCTGGTGAGGTGGAGAGCAACGCAGTAGGTGTGGGAGACACAATCCCCCACCCAAATGAGGTTTAGGGCTTTTCTCTCTGGCTGGTCCAATGTAAAGAGTTGGGAAGTTGAGTCTGCCTGAAGTTGACTCATTCAATCAATCAATCAATCAATCGTATTTATTGAGTGCTTACTGTATGCAGAGCACTGTACTAAGCGCTTGGGAAGTACAAGTTGGCAACATATAGAGACAGTCCCTACCAAACAGTGGGCTCACAGTCTAAAAGGGGGAGACAGAGAACAAAACCATACTAACAAAATAAAATAAATAGAATAGATATGTACAAGTAAAATAAATAAATAAATAGAGTAATAAATATGTACAAACATATATACATATATACAGGTGCTGTGGGGAAGGGAAGGAGGTAAGATGAGGGGGATGGAGAGGGGGACGAGGGGGAGAGGAAGGAAGGGGCTCAGTCTGGGAAGGCCTCCTGGAGGAGGTGAGCTCTCAGTAGGGCCTTGAAGGAAGAGAGCTAGCTTTAATCGTATTTATTGAGCACTTACTGTGTGCAGAGCACTGTACTAAGCACTTGGGAAGTACAAGTTGGCAACATAGGAGTTCTCCCACTCATGTGGGAGAAGACCACCCAAGCAACTTGCAGCATGCTGCACCGGTGCCAGCGTACTTGCACTTTACACTGCGTGCCCCAAAGTCACACAGCAGACATGTGGCGGGATTAGAACCCACGACCTCTGACTCCCAATAATAATAATAATGATGGCATGTGTTAAGCGCTTACTACGCGCAGAGCACTGTTCTACACGCTGGGGGGAGGATACAAGGTGATCAGGTTGTCCCCCATGGGGTTCACAGTCTTCATCCCCGTTTTAGAGACAAGGTTACTGAGGCCCAGAGAAGTTAAGTGACTTGCCCAAGGTCACACAGCAGACATGTGGCGGAGCAGGGATTTGAACCCATGACCTCTAACTCCAAAGCCCGGGCTCTTTCCATTAAGCCACGCTGCTTGTTATACATAACAATTATTTATTTATTTATAGACTATAAACTTGTACTTCCCAAGCGCTTAGTACAGTGCTCTGAACACACTAAGCGCTCAATAAATATGATTGAATGAATGCATTTATTTATTTTATTTGTACATATTTATTCTATTTATTTTGTTAATATGTTTTGTTTCATTGTCTGTCTCCCCCTTCTAGACTGTAAGCCCGCTGTTGGGTAGGGACCGTCTCTATATGTTGCCAACTTGTACTTCCCAAGCGCTTAGTATGGTGCTCTGCACACAGTAAGCGCCCAATAAATATGATTGAACGAATGAATGCATTTATTTATTTTATTTGTATGTATTCTTGGGAAGTTGAGGCCTTCCCAGACTGAGCCCCTTCCTTCCTCTCCCCCTCGCCCCCCCTCCATCCCCCCCATCTTACCTGCTTCCCTTCCCCACAGCACCTGTATATATGGATATATGTTTGTACATATTTATTACTCTATTTTACTTGTACATATCTATTCTATTTATTTTATTTTGTTAGTATGTTTGGTTTTCTTCTCTGTCTCCCCCTTTTAGACTGTGAGCCCACTGTTGGGTAGGGACCATCTCTATATATTGCCAACTTGTACTTCCCAAGCGCTTAGTACAGTGCTCTGCACACAGTAAGCACTCAATAAATACAATTGATTGATTGATTGATTTAATACAGTGCTGTGCACCCAGTTAATCACTCAGTAAATACCACTGATTGGGCTTCCACTCTGTACAACACTGTGCAAAGTGCCTAGGAGAGTACGGTTGTATCAGAAAGCACAATCCACGTCCTTAAGGAGGTTGCAGTCCACCAGGGAAGAGCTGAGACGGGAAATAAATTATTACTGGCAGAGGTAGAAGAGAATGGAAAACAAATATCCAAGTGTTTAAATAGTAAAGTCTCTGAGTCAGTATTTACCGAAGAGCCGTCTTGCAGGTGGCCGTGATGGCACAAAAGCAGAATTGACACAGAAGTGCTGATGTTGGAGTTAGGAGACTACGGCCTGGGAAGCAGAAAAATTAATTATGGAAAGGCCTTCTGAAAAAGGTAGAATTTCAGGTCTTTGAAGATCAATCAATCAATCAATCAATCGTATTTATTGAGCGCTTACTGTGTGCTGAGCACTGTACTAAGAGCTTGGGAAGTCCAAGTTGGCAACATATAGAGATGGTACCCAACAGTGGGCTCACAGTCTAGAAGGGGGAGACAGAGGACAAAACCAAACGTATTAACAAAATAAAATAAATAGAATGGATATGTATAAGCAAAATAAATCAATAGAGTAATAAATCTGTACAAACATATAGACATATATACAGGTGCTGCGGGGAAGGGAAGGAGGTAAGGTGGGGGGGATGGAGAGGGAAAGGAGGGGGAGAGGAAGGAGGAATATTCCCCAGAGAATATTCCAAACATCCCAACATCATGGTACTCTCCCAAGTGCTAGTACAGTGCTCTGCACACCTTAAGCGCTCAATTAATTCATTCTTTCATTCAATCATATTTATTGAACGCTTACCTTGTGCACAGCGCTGTACTAAGCCCTTGGAAGGTACATTTCAGCAACAAAGAGAGGCAATTCCCGCCCACAACTGGCTCACAGTCTAGAAATAGGATTGATTGAATGAATGACCAACAAATTGCGGCCCTTAGCACTTTATTTATACCCATCCATCTCATTCACGTATCATCAGGTTATTTCATGCTACTCATCAAGCAATCAATCAGTCAATCGTATTTATTGAGCGCTTACTGTGTGCAGAGCACTGTACTAAACGCTTGGGAAGTCCAAGTTGGCAACATATAGGGACGGTCCCTAGCCAACAGTGGGCTCACAGTCTAGAAGGGGGAGACAGAGGACAAAACCAAACGTATTAACAAAATAAAATAAATAGAATGGATATGTACAAGCGAAATAAATAGAGTAATAAATATGCACAAACATATAGACATATATACAGGTGCTGTGGGGAAGGGAAGGAGGGGGAGAGGAAGGAGGAATATTCCCCAGAGAATATTCCAAACATCCCAACATCATGGTACTCACCCAAGTGCTAGTACAGTGATTTGCACACCTTAAGCGCTCAATAAATTCATCCTTTCATTCAATCATATTTACTGAACGCTTACCATGTGCAGAGCGCTGTACTAAGCCCTTGGAAGGTACATTTCAGCAACAAAGAGAGGCAATTCCCACCCACAACTGGCTCACAGTCTAGAAATACGATTGATTGAATGAATGACCAACAAATTGCGGCCCTTAGCACTTTATTTACACCCATCCATCTCATTCATGTATCATCCAGCAATGTATCATGTATCATCATGCTACTCATCAAGCAATCAGTCAGTCGTATTTATTGAGCGCTTACTGTGTGCAGAGCACTGTACTAAGCGCTTGGGAAGTACAAGTTGGCAACATATAGAGACAGTCCCTACCCAACAGTGGGCTCACAGTCTAGAAGGGGGAGACAGAGAACAAAACCAAACAAAACGTATTAACAAAATAAAATAAATAGAATAGAATATATAGAACAGAATAGAACAGTGCTTTGCTCATAGTAAGCACTTAACAAATGCCATTATTATAATTATTATCGAGCTCTAACTGTGTGCAGAGCACTGTACTAAGCACTTGGGAGAGTACGCTATAACAGAGTTGAGTCCACAAGCCTTATTATTAAAAACACGTCTCCTCCTCCCACGACTAAGCCCTTATTTGCTCTTCTCCCACTCCCTTCTGCTTCACCTTTGTACTTGGATTTTTACCATTTATCCACGCCTCCCTCAGCCTCACAGCACTTACATATATATCCGTAATTATTTATATTAATGTCTGTCTCCTCCTCCAAACTGTAAGCTCACTGTGGGCAGGGAACGTGATCCCAATTCTGTTATTTTTGTATTCTCCCAAGCGGATTTTTACCCTTTATCCATGCCTCCCTCAGCCTCACAGCACTTACATATATATCCGTAATTATTTATATTAATGTCTGTCTCCTCCTCCAAACTGTAAGCTCATTGTGGGCAGGGAACGTGCTTCCCAATTCTGTTATTTTTGTACTCTCCCAAGAGCTTATGACAGTGCTCTGCATACAGTGAGCGCTCAATTCACTCATTCAATCGTCTTTATTGAGCGCTTACTGTGTGCAGAGCACTGTACTAAGCGTTGGGAGGTACGAGTCGGCAACATATAGAGACGGTCCCTACCCAACAGCAGGCTCCCAGTCTAGAAGGGGGAGACAGGCAACAAAACATATTAACCAAATAAAATAAATAGAATAAATATGTACAAATAAAATAGAGTAACAAATATGTACAAGCATATAAACATAGATTCGTAGGTTCCTTCATTCAATCATATATATTGAGCACTTACTGTGTGCAGAGCACTGGACTAAGCGCTTGGGAAGTCCAAGTTGGCACCATATAGAGACGGTCCCTACCCGACAGCGGGCTCACAGTCTAGAAGGGGGAGACAGGCAACAAAACAAAACATATTAACCAAATAAAATAAATAGAATAAATATGCACAAATAAAATAGAGTCATAAATACGTGCAAACATATATACATATATACAGGTTGACAGGCAGCCACTGATTTCTCTCCCTTCAGACAACAAAACATATTAACAAAATAACATAAATAGAATAAATATGCGCAAATAAAATAGATAAATAGAGCAATAAATACATACATATATACATATATACAGGTTGAATAGAGTCATAAATACGTACAAACATATATACATATATACAGGTTGACAGGCGGCCACTGATTTCTCCCCCTTCAGACAACAAAACATATAAAACAAATAAAATAAATAGAATAAATATGTACAAATAAAATAGAGTCATAAATATGTACAAACATATATACATATTGACAGGCAGCCACTGATTTCTCCCCCTTCAGACAACAAAGCATATTAACAAAATAAAGTAAATATGTACAAATAAAATAGATAATCAATACGTACAAACATATATACATATATACAGGTTGAATAGAGTCATAAATACGTACAAATATATATACATATA